>NC_091966.1:31257500-32507500 GCF_036711975.1 Onthophagus taurus
TATAACTGCTATTAATTAATATTAATGTTGATAGCGATGCCGCAACTGCGACGCCAGCACAACTGACGAGATGATGATAATTAGATAAAGGATATCAGATTTAATTATTGTTCACAATTTATAGAATTGAAATGTACTGAAGATTTCCTGTTTAACATAATTATAATACCTTATAATATATCCTAGCGTAAATCTGACATTTGTATTCAGTCTTTCTAGTGTAAAAAACAAAGTATAGATTATAACATTGAAGTATAGATTGCTTTAAATACTAAACGAAGATAATTTTCTATATCATACCAATCAAGCTGTTTAAACACAAACGTTATACGATTTTTTTCTATACCCAGAAAATGTTTTAGTCGTTTAGGTAGATTAAAACAAAACGGTTAAAGTATACAACATGTAAGAATATGCTGTGCACTTACTCTAAATATGAATAAAAAGTGGAATATGGTGGACAAAAAATTCATACTTAAAAATTGAAACAAATATTTTGCGAATTTTTATGTTGTTCAAATTAATTATCTTATTATCTTTTAAGTTCAAGATTGTCGATGTTGACAGTTAATTTTTGGTTGTTTTTGTAAATTACAAAATATTTTGGAGATGTGTTTACAAGAGAATGTTTCACGTAAGCTAGAAAGCAATGGATCAGATTTTAAAGAATGTTGGTTATTAATAAAAAATTCTCCGGGGAGCCTAAGTGGTTGACCAGATACCAGTTTGGCAGATGAGCAACCTAGGTCTTCCTTAAGAGACGATCTGAGGTCTAGGAGAACTAAGGGAAGATCATTGTTCCATGCACCGCGTAGCGTAACCTCTGGCTGTTTTCAAGGAACGATGAAATCTTTTTAATATTCTGTTGCTTTGGGGATGGAAGGTGGATGTATGAATTTGACGCGTTCCTAGAAGATTGTGAAATTTTGAAGAGTTTTGATTCGAATTGTCGTCCCTGATCTTGGGCGGTAGTGCTAGGAATACCAAATCGACTAAAATAGTGCCGAAACAAAGTGTCAGCAATAGTACTAAAACTGATATCTTCGAGAGGAAAGACAGAGATCTTCGGAGAGAAGAAAGAAAGGTGAACACGTATGAGCAGCCAAGCGACGGAGTGAATGGAACAACCAAATCAATGTGGATATGATTAAATAAATTAATTTCGGTATCGGAATTCTGCTAATAGGTGATTTAGTGTACTTTTGCTTGTTGACATTGCAAACAGGTTTTTGTCATAAGTGAATATGTTTTGTCATGTGAGGTCAAAAGAAATGAGTTAAGTTGTGAAATTTGTTGAAAATTGCTTTACGACATTTTTGTGGTATATACGAGGATTGTTTGTAGAAAGGTCGCACCAAAGTTTTACATCTGATTGTGATGTTGTTTGTTGCGATAAGTTATAGTATTGTTTGTTTAGCAAGTGTGTGAGTTCTGTGTCACTAAGATGTGCGTTTCTTATAATTTTTGTGTTAAGAGTACTGTCAATTTAGAGATTCAATATTTATTCTGGACAACGCGTCCGCTGCAATGTTTGATTCTTCTTTAATGTACCTGATATCGGATGTGTATTGAGTTATGTAACTAAGATATCGTGTCTGACATGGGTTTTTTCTGTGGTAGAAAAAAATTGTGATCAGTCGGTCAGTGTAAACCACAAATTGATTTCCGTGCAAGAAATGTGTACAGAATTTGATACTCGCATAAATTACTAACAAATTTCTATCAAAAGTTAAATAATTGATTTAAAAAAAATTTTGAGAAAAAAATGCTAAAGATTGAGTCTTATTGTTTATAGTCTGTGATAAAACTGCTCCCATGTCTTTACTTGAGGCGTCTGTCGTCAGTGAAAGAATAGCTTGTGGAGATGGGTGTGCAAGATTGACGGATTTTGATCAAAGTTCTTTGGCTGTAGTGAAAAGTGTCGTGATGATGTGTCCAGGAAGTGATTGACTTAAGTTTTTGTGAATAAAGTGAATCGCTGTAATTGTTTAAGTGTTGTAGGTTTTAGTTAATTCTGTTATGGCATTAAATTCTGCAATTGGGAATTCTGCAAAAATATGATGACTCAGGAAATCAAAAGCTGTAACTCCAAAAACACATTTTCTTGGTTGAATATTTATATTGCAAGAGCTTAACCTCTCACATAATTTTTGTAAATGAAGATAATGTTCTTCTTCATTGCGACTAGCTACTAGTATAATAGATGTACAAAAAGGAAATCTATGAACCTTTGGAAGATTTGTGCAGCATTGCGTAAACCGAAAGACATTCTTGTGAATTCGAACAGACCAAAAGCTCTAGAAATAGCCGTTTTCGGAAAATCGTCTTCTACAGGAATTTGGCGATATGCTCCCACCAGATCTAATTTCGAAAAATTTTTGCAATTACGTAAATGTAGATTAAAATCCTAAATGTGCGGGAGAGGATAACGATCTGGTACAATAATGTTGTTGAGTTATCGATAGCTACCATATAGTTTCCAATCGTTGGAATCTTTCTTAGGAACCATGTGAAGAGGCGACGCTGTCGAATTCTTTTTTGCGATGCTGTGTTCGTGCACGTCTAAACGCCAGAGACGTCAAAACGGTAAGTGTGAGTTTGTAATGATTTTGATAAAATTAACATAACCTAAAAAAATTTGCTTTAAGATTTTATTCTTTAACGTTGCTCAAATAATTTATTAAATAAGTTATTATCGGTTTAAAAAAATTAGAAAATAAATTAATTTCTAACAAAATTATGTAGTTATCTTAAATAAGTAACTTCATATATTAATTTAATTAATGATCTTATCTGTTTAAAATTTAAAAATACAAAACATAAACCACTTTGTTTTATTATATTCTCCCATCTTTTCGGATCATTACTTTCTAATAAAAGAGAAAGAGCACAAAGTTATTTCAAGACAAATCTTGAAATAATCAACGTCGAAATATTCAAATTTCCCGTCGTTTTCTTGAATGCCTTGTAATTTACATCTTTGAGATTTCAGCGAATTATTTTCACTTGAACAATTTGAAACTGTCATAAACAGATGTGATTTCAATCCAAACCTATGTGATGGAAAAGACGTTTCTAGTGGTTGTTCAATCGCGCAACAGTTAGCATGCGTTGAAAATCTACAGGTATACAACGACGCTGAAGTTGCTTTTCGGCGTTGTACCGAAAGCGCTATTCTGAAGGCAGAAGCTCACGCGAAGTCGTCTCCGTAATAAAACTCGCGTTGAAAGTGTTTTTCAAAATAAAAGTGTTGAATTAAGTATTTAAAAATGGAGTTAAACGAGACTCTTAACAGTAATAGTTTAAATTTTAATGCAAGTGACTCGGAAGAAAATTGTACAAACAGTGGAGTACCAGTTTCTGATTTTCTTCATCAATTTCAATTGTATTATTTCCCAACTTTATGTATTCTGGGAATTATTGGAAATAGTTTATCAGTCGTGGTTTTTTATAAAACGAAATTAAGGAAAGTATCCTCTTCTTATTATTTGGCTTCGCTGGCGATTAGCGATAATGTCTTTTTGGTATGTTTATTCATACCTTGGTTAACACCTTATTTGGAATTTGACATTTTCAATTTGCCTATTATTTGCGAAACATCCACTTATATAACTTCTCTAACTAGTTTCTTATCGGTTTGGTTAGTTCTTGCTTTTACAGTCGAACGATTTTTAGCTGTTGTTTATCCTTTACATCGACAGACAGTTTGTTCGATTTCGCACACGAAACGAGCTAAGTACATCGTAATCGTTCTCCTTCTATTTGGAATGTTAATAAACTTTCCAGTTTTATTATTCGTTGGGATCTCACGTATAAATTGCGAAGATAGATGTTGTCTTCAACCGGAATGGGATAACGAAGCTTATATTTATAACATAGTCGACAGCTTGGTTACATATGTTTTACCTGTAACTGGGATTGCTATTTTAAACGGTTTCATTAGCAGACATATGTGGTCGATGGCTCAAGTAAGAAGACGATTAACCAATCAAAATTCAGCTGCTAAGGAAGAAGACACGATGACCAGCAAGTACAAGAAAAAATCTTCAACTTCTTTGGCCCAATATAAATTTACTAAGATGTTATTGGTGGTTTCGACGACTTGTTTATGTTTAAATTTGCCAAGCTATGTCATGAGGATTATGGCTCTTATTCCCGTTGTAAGTATATCGATAATATTCCTTTGTTTTAAAAAATTTATTCCCAATATTTTGGAAATTTGATATAAAAGAGAATGACAGCGATTTCCAATTGCCGCTTCATTACCTCGCGAAAA
Source organism: Onthophagus taurus (assembly GCF_036711975.1). Classification (NCBI taxonomy): domain Eukaryota; kingdom Metazoa; phylum Arthropoda; class Insecta; order Coleoptera; family Scarabaeidae; genus Onthophagus; species Onthophagus taurus. Next base: position 31,261,777 of record NC_091966.1, read on the forward strand.
AAGAGGGATCGCTGAATACCGTGCGCCTCTAGTAATTGAATATCAGCAATCAGTTTAATATTGTCATTCAAATCCAGATGCATTTGCATGATAAAACAATTAACAAAACTATTTTAATTTCGAAAAATTATTTGAAAATATAATCCAAAAAAAATATGTATTAAACGTATAATTCAATTAAACATCGATATAATGGACTTCGGATATAACGAATATAATATAAATGTGAGAGCTCATAGATAGAATTCAACTTGGGTTATTCCTCAAGTTGCTCTATTCCATGTCCATACGATGTATAAATCAATTTGTTGTATCTTTTTATTGAACTAAAAGTAGAACTAACACTAGACGTAGAATTAGAAACAATCGGGTTTTGCCGTACATCTCTTAAGACGGTTAAACCCGAATGATTCTAGTTCTAGGTCTAGTGTTACTTCTAATGCTAATGCCATACAGTGCCATACAGTAAAACCTTGATATAACGGACTAAGTTATATAGAAGTTTTACTGTAATAGGAATACTTGATAGTAATTATTGAAAAAATCTAAAATATATCAGATGCCACTTTTGATAAAATTTTATTTAGAAATGATTTCGTATTTTTTTAAAAATCTAGATATTCTGAATCAGTATATAAGTGATAGATTCTTTTTAGAACATTCCTTCTAAAAATATAATTTATTATATCTTAATAAAAAAACACATAGATCCGTTTTATTTCAGTGCCAAGGATGTATACATACATGTTTTATATTCGATGATTCCTTTTTTTTAAACATATTTCAACTCTTAACAAGTAGCATCCTGCAATTTAACTTAAATTTACAAAATGCATTAACAACTCAACTCAAAACTTTCAGCCCGCTCGTAAATATAATTTTATCACGAACTCGTTTAGTTTTCACTCGTTAAAACAAAATGTCATTTGTTCGCTTCATCGACAAATTTCAATATTCCTGTTTAAAACTCTCATTAAAATGTTCTTTGTAAAATTTAAATTTCTTGTGTCAGCAACAAAAATGTGGTGTCTTTCTGATCGAGATAATTATATCGGTTTTGTAGGATCATTTAACACAAAAAGTTTCATTATAAAGCTATCAGGATCGCTGGTGGATTTACTAAAGGAAAAAAAAAGCAAAATAAAAGCGTTTCGATCGTCTCGCGTCGAAGACTAGCTTACGATGCGGGATTTCAGAGTTAAAACTTTCAGAAACTCTGCCATTAGCCAAGAAGGGTTTGAAAATTGAATTTTCCTAGTACGTTTTAATCAAATTTTACCTCACACCTAGTTAAGCTAATTTGATACATATTTCACACTTACTACTAGGCGTACTTCTCAAATAAACTTGAAATACATTTTGTGAAATTAAGGCTTAAAGATGAAACTTTAATGTAATTAGTTTAGAATTTCTATTGAGAACTAAAATCTATCTCTATCTTTTAGTGCAAGTTCTTAAAAATTATATGAAACTCGCTGAAAATGATTGGAATTCTGAAATTTTATTAGTCGTTCATCAAACCCAAGAAATGTCGCGAACCATGTCAAAATAATAAGTAGTTTTTATTTACCTCTCAACAACACGTTTTATAAAATACTTCGGTGCTTTAAAGTATATATAGTAAATAAATAAATTTTATTATAAATTATACAATACTTCACGTCTTGTTTCTGCCATAAATATTTAATCAGTATACTCTGCACATGGAAAATATAGTATATTTAGAGAAGGCTAACTCCATCAAATATTCAGACTTGTAAAAGTGCAACCTGGTAAAGTATATTACCGCTAACACACAGGAAAAGTAATAAAAAATTTAATATTTCTACTCAAATACATTTCCATAAAAGCAACCCAACCGGTGTCAGAAACTAAGGAATTATCAGGGATTTTAACGATGTTCTAGAAAAGATAATAATTCACAAACAATAAGTTAGTGGAGACTTCTAATAGTACTTTTTGCGGAAATATTTCATAGTAACTACATTAAAAAATTAGTTAAAAACAAACGGTAACGAGACAGGAGATTTATTGAATTGCGGGGCAAGTAACGTTGTTCTTTTTATAAATGTCGAACACTATAACTTTGTACTTACTATGTTTTATAATTATCTTCTCCATTAAAAAATAATTGTGCTAAGTTGAATAACCTTGGTACAGGACAATTCTTTACGGATTAAGTATGACTCATCCGCATAATATAGAAATAGACTAAAACAAGTTTTACGTTTCTGGTTTTCTTAACCAGTTATAAGTTTCAGAAACATTGATTATTGATGACTGACGAAGTGGCTTAGGCTTTAGACCAGCGATTCTTAACCTGTTGTACGCGTACCACTGATGGTACTTGACTGTTGTCGTAGTGGTACCCGAAGATTTTATTACATTTAATTGCATAAACATATTTCTAACAAAAGTGGATCAAATCCTAGGTTCCTCAATCAATATATGAAACCCATTTTACTTAAAAGACATTTCGAATGAAAACATGAAAATTTAATGATAAAATCTAATGGTTATTTGAAAGCAGCATTAAACAACCTAAAGACCCGTAAGCAAATGAAGAAGCTTTAGAAGCCAGAAGAGAAATGAGACATAATCAGTGGACTAGGACATGCTAAAGACATTATTAATGTATTGATGAAACTTTGTTATGGTGTTGGTAGTTATACGATAGCTATAAAATGAATAGACAAGCGCGCCGATTCCATCTTAACAACTTATCCACAACGTAACTCTTGCAGAAACTAAAAAGTAAATCACCATACATCATTAAATATTTTTACGTTCGTCACTTTTTTATAAAATCTTTTTTACTTCAGCGACCAAACGTCATCATATCAAAACCGTCTCAGAAAAGGGTATAAATGGTATAGGAAAGTAGCTACAGAAATTCTATTTGGTTGCGTTGTAACAAATTCCTGGATAATTTACAACACCGTATTTCTCGAAAAATAACTCAATATTACATTTTCGCATTAGTCTTGCCAAAGATTTTGCTGAATCAGATGTAGATGTTGCGAGATCCCGTATTCCAAAACAAATGCATTCACAAAGTCAGTCAGGACCAAAAAATACGAAAAGAAAGAAATATACTGGTTGTTATAAAAATTTTTTCCGTAACGTAAAAATATCGATTCCTGAAAGTATTTGACCGCAGCGAATGTGTTAACATAGGTAGTGATTTATTAATTTATAGGAAATAAATAAAATACTAATGTCAAACTTAAAATAACCAAAAATTCAGAAGAGAAAAAATAACAAGGTATGGTGTTCAAATGATTTACGTGCTTAATTTCTTTCCATAAAATTTCCTATTTCGTTTTCAGCGATTTTTCTGCCTTAACTACTTCAGTATGTATGTCATCATTAAACTCTTCCGCACCAAATATGAACCTTTATTGGATTTAACTACTTTTTACCATTGAACCATTGCTTAGCGCATAAGATGCAAATTCGTTTTAACATAGCATAAAAAACTGTAAAAGTTATAACATAATATCAAAATGTGTGATTCACTATTTTTTATAAACGTTAACGTAACAATTTTGTAAATCAATTAAGCTACAAGAATTAAATTGGTTGCGGTAGGTTTTAAAACTTTGTTAACATTTGATAGCGCGGTTTTAGTTCGGTCAAATAAACTAAATTGGTCTACAAAAACACTCTGTAAACGTTTACAAAAACAGTAAAAAACATTTTTCAACGGTGCGTTATTATTTTGCTGTAAAAACGTTTTTTACGCTGTATTGTATCATGATTTAATGTTTTTTGCTGGAAAGCTTCAATTAAACATCTTATAAAATAGAATAGCCATTATAGATCATTAATAAAATACAAAAAAATACTATGATATTTATTAAAATTATAAATAACGGTGTTAGACAGGATTCTTAACTTTAAAAAATCGGTTCTTTTATTAAGAACCTAATTTAAGTTAATTTATAAGCTAAATTAAAGTGAGAGCTAAAAAAGTTTTCATTTTCTAAATAATTCATGTTAATAATATAAAAATTTTATCAATAAAGAATATTATATATTATATTATTAGAATATTATATTGCACTTTACGAATTTTTTTCTCACATTTGTGTCGTTGAAGAAATGTAATATCTGTTGCATTGAAATGTCCCAGTTACGTTTATGGGCATCTCTGTCAGGTGCCACAGCATGTTAAAGCTCGTAAAATAGTTGAAAATAAAATTTATAATTTTTAGAGTGTAGTATAACGCTGACAGCCGCAACTCAGGTTTTATTTGAAAACAGTAACCAGTTTCAGGACAGCATAAAGTCAATTATATGAAACGAAACTTTACGAGTGCTCAACAAAAAATCTGTTCATTAATACTGACTCCATCGGAAAAAGGAAAGTTTTAAAAAATTGTTTATCAATCAGAGGATGAATTTTAAAGTCACCATTTGCATTTCACGTCATTTTTTTAGGACACGTATTTGTCTCAACAATCTATTACACTTGTCGAATGTCTTCATATTGGTACATCTATTCTTCTTGTGATACGATCAATCCAATAATTTATTTTATCAAAAAGTTGTTCACCCTCAACTAACTGAACACTCAACTAGACACTTTCTGAATTTCTGTAGATAGTGCAGTCAACCTTTTGTCCGTTTCGTTCTTTATTTCCATCCTTTTTCACCAGTTCTTTGAAATCTTGTTTTCAGCAATATACTTGTTAAGTTTCATTTCGATAGGTACATGAAGATCGACCAAATCTGGAACATGCTGAAGTAGCCCAAAATCCAAAAGTTCATTTTCGTCTTCTTTATCTTTGCGTTCAGGTGGAAGTTGTACGAAGTTGTAATGTATAATAATCTTTGCAAATTAAAAATTATGAGCCGACACAAATAACTCCATTACAAATTCATCTAATAAATAATAAACCACCAAAGCTATTATAACATACTGGACGAAAAAATCTAGACTTCTATACCGCAGTAACACTTGATAACCTGGTAGATTTTCAACCATTCTAATTGTCATATACGTCCAAATTAATGCGTTTATTCCATTTTGAATCAGGTAAAAAATTGGATATTGGAAAGGATCAATAATGTAATCCCGCGTGATTTTTTAGTTGGATGTGGTCTAACTTTAACCACGCTCAAACGTTATCGAACACATTTGCATGGACAAATGTCAAAAAATATTTGATTGCAAAAAAATATACTCCGTTGATAAAAAAAATAGTATGGTTGCACCGCTTTTATGCAAAAATAACAATTTCTACTATTTCAATCAAGTTAACATTTTTCAAATAAAAATATTATGTGAATTTGAGTAATAACTAAAGTTTGAAAGTAGATAACGATTGCTTCATTAATAAAGATTCATTTATTTATTTAAGACTTAAAATTTTTAATATTGATTCTGAATTCTGGAATATCAATTCGTTTATATTAAGACCATAATCAAAAAAGTAACAAGCCGTATAGTTATTAACTATGAAGTTTATTTTAAATAAATTAACTTACAATTAGTATTGATGCGAAATATTTCATATTTCAAAGTAGTTCAGGATGGTCTGAAGTAGGTAAATAGTTCAGTGCTGTAATCTAAAAACCTGTTGTGTAAATTTACAAGAAACGTAATATATAGAACAGAACATATAGCACAGAACGTACTGTGCACGTTCGTAAAGCACCATATCGTGTATTGTATGCAGCGTTGTAGGGAACATAAAAAAATGTTAAAAAAAAAACTGTAATAAATCTGAAATCAACCAAGAATGTAGGTCATAATTCCGCATCACGAGTCCCATTCGTTATTCTAAACCAATACGTGGAATAATTGAAGCGTTGAGTAAACAAAAATATTTTCTTGAATTGATGTTTGAAGTAAATAAAATGAGTTGCATTCTATAGCTCAACAACCTTCATTATTATTTACTCAAACATTATGATGTGCGTATTCATCAAAAGATTTACGTAAAAACAGCCAATAATCGATATTCATTACGTAATTTACCAAAATTTTAGTAGTATGTTTACATCGATGTCCTCTAAGGAAGGATATGAACACATACCGGGAATTTCATATAACTCGCAATATATGAATACAGTAACCATAGTTACCAAACTACTATGCACTTGCACTGTCCCACATAAAATGCAACATAGCTTTGTGCAGGCATTGGGTAGTTTGGTAAAGGAAAAGTTTTGCTTGGAAAAGGTGACATCCTTATGATAATTCTGAGTTTCCGTCTTAAGAGACGCACAAAACCCGAATGTTTCTGGTTCCACTGTTAGTTCTAGTTTTAATTGTTATGCAGCGCTAGACCAAGAACTAGAATCATTCGGGTTTAGCTCTCTTAAGAGACGTACGGCTAAACCCAAATGTTTCTAGGTCTAATGTTAGTTCTAGTGACAGTGCATTCGGGTTTAGCCCAGCTAAACCCAAAATTTTCTAGTTCTAGGTCTAGTGTTAGTTCTTGTTTTAGTTCAATAAAAATATGCAATATAGTGATCTTTTAAGCTAACTAGCGCTACCTACCACCTACCAGCCGTCTTAAGATAGGTACGACTAAACGGAATGTTTCTAGTTCTAGGTCTAGTGTTAGTTCTAGTGTTAGTCTAGTTTTATTTGTTATTCAGCGCTAGATTGTTGTATATTTTTATTAAGCTATAACGGACACTGTATTCCCAGTATTAATCCGTTATATCGGATTAGATTTTACTGTAATGTCAAATTATATTGACATGTTGCATTTTTAGCGGGGCAAAGTAAGTAGGTAGGCCCTGGCTTCTATGGAAATATATTTTTGTATATTGCATCTTAAGTGAAATTCACTATATGAATTTTGAATATCGTTGTGATGATATTTTTTGCTGATTTATGTGTCACATTTCAAAGGTCATAATTTATAGGGATGGGTTAACTAATCATTATTTTGAAATCATCAATATTATCAACAGTTTCTTAACTTTTTTCCAAACTTCATAAATTGGTTTTGATTTTTGACAAATATTCAATTTCCACAGCTTCAAATACTTCTGATTTGTTAATTAGATTTCAAAAACAGAAAATAATTAAATTTTCTATATCGAGCTTTTAAATTTCAATAAATTGATTCAATCCTATTTTCTCGCCTCGTATTGTAATCTCACATACTAAATATTTTCGACGAGTGAAAAACCAGAGTTGTATAAACCATTATTATATTGACAAAAATCTATAGCACCAACAATATTGCATTCTAAAATGATTCAACGAATACAGAGAATACACAGCGTAACAACGAATTTACCCAACCGGTCTTTTGCATAAAATTATTAATCAATTATAATGAACTACGAATTCTGTTCTATTTATAATCGTTTATTATTAATTTTAATCTACTTTGAAATCATTTTTAATGTTTAATAATAATTATATAAATAGAGAAAATCATAATTAATTTTAATTTTTTTCCACGCTTGGTGCATTTACGTAAATGTAGAAACATTTATAAAATAAATTAAAACTGAAAAGATAAGATTATTTCTCCTTGCAATGAAACGGAAGTTATGATTTTTGTTTTTCTATGTTCTAAACACAGAGAACAATAAAGCATTTTGGTAGCGGAGTAATTTAGTTGCCGAGGTAATTAAGTAAACTAATTTACGTTCCCCGCGTTGGGTGTACGAAAACTTTTAGCGTGATTGTTTGGAAAGTAACATGACACACACACACAATGTTTTGGTAATGAGATTTTTTATACTTTGAAAGAAAAAATTTGTTTTAGAATGTTTAGATAATTAATATAACTTTGAAGTCCCGCGAAATGGATTCTATTCTGGGTGTTTTGTTCGCGGAAATTTAATGGTATCTCAATCTTCCGAGTGTTGCGACATCAATACCATGAGTTTGAGAATGTGACAAACAGTTTCGAAAGCTTTACGACGTACTAAACTTTAAGTTGGTTTACTTGCATTCCTCTGTGAATACAAATTTAACTGTGTAAACTCGTTTTTATAAGAATTTTATTTAAAAGAATTTTTTCATCAACTTTTTTAAACTGATGACCGGATTAATGTAGATAGTTTTGAGCTTTCAAAAAGCACCGATTCAATATACAAAGGAAAACTGCACATAATACCATCACACTGTGACATAAATACGAGGACTTTCGTTTGTTTTACTAACCAAAAGTGAATTGAATGAAATGAAAACAATCCTACGCAAAAACGTCCAACAATAAACGTAAATTTAGTTTTTAGATAATAAAAAAATGGTTGTGAACGAATTCTTCATTTTAAATTTTTTTTTGTAAATAAATAAAAGACGATTCAATAAAATCTCTTAAAACGTAATATTAAAAAAGAATATTTTATTTTTAGAACAGTTATTTATACAGTAAGTAATAAAACGGGAACAGATGGTTTTTAACGTGTTCAATTCTGATGGGGAACATAAATAAATTCTAATTCACCTTAGGTTAAATAAAATACGCAGTGATAAATTAACTTATTTGAAAAAGATGCTTTCCCTGTTTGGAGAATAGGAGAACGATTGAATTGACACCGCGGGGAATCTAGAAAATGAAAGAATCCTTCCGTTTCCACATCCAATTTAATTTGCAAACATGTTCTAGAACCAATTATTTTAATTGAACTAATACGTTCAGCTAACATTTTAGTAATTTACGCACATTTCGAAATCAAAACCAATTATTACGTGAAGAAGCATTACGATTATCTGCAAGTGACATTAGTAATTAAATGCGTGGTGCTTACAACCCCTCATTCTACAAAACATATTATGTAAGTACTATTAAACCGGATACTAAATATTAATTAACAATTAGAAGTTTTATGGATTTTGTTTAATTCTGAAAGTATTTCATAAGATTTACATAATTCAGTAATTTATAATTTTGGAATTACCTTGTGTTACGTTTATAATACGAATAAACGAGAATTTTCGTTTAAAATAAATGTCGATATTCGTTTCGCGAAATTGTTTAAAAACACAACGTACGATGTAAATATGTACGAATTTTCTCTTGATACTTTCAAAAAAGATTTAAAAAAAAATGTTTAAATAAAAAAAATGAAGAAACACGTTTATCAAACATTGAATTAAAATTATTCTAAAAAAAATGCAGTTTAAAAAACTTTCACAACTAGAATCAATAAATATATACAACAAAAAGAATGTTTTTAAGTGTTCGTTTGATCTTACGATTGCATCATTACGAAATCCAAGGAAAAGAAAAAAAATACAGAAGTCTTTTTTGTAAATAAACAAGGACGGTGTTTATTTTTAAGATTTTGATATATTCCATGAAATATTCAGAAAAATAAATCGTTGTTACATTATGCATTCATTCATTTCATAAAAATATACGAATGACCTTAAAGTTTCGGTATTAATTTTAAACGATATAATATTTATAAAACTATATTACGTATTTAAAAGAATAATGCTTGAATGCAAATTTATAAATGATATAACTAAAATTGGGTTGTAAATTTACAAGGTAACAATCACTCGCTATAATTTACCTTATAACTGACGTTGTCGACAATACGTTACGAGGATTATCAATGGAATTTCGAATGACAATTACTGCAAGGACAGAATGTAACGCTACCATCACAGAACATCTCCATTAATAATTCAAATCAAGCTGCTTTGTAAACATTTGCTGTGTATGTATTATTATTTTCGGGTTTGATTAATACTACTGTAAGTAATTAAAATATATATTTATATTACTTCCATGAAAGTTTCTTTATAAATATATTTTTTACGAAAAAGTCTATATCAAAATTATTTATTGATTTAATGTTTTCTTCCACTTCATCCATATACCAAGTCATGAGCCGTTCTATAAATCTTTTTCCAACCGCCGCGTCGCCCGTTTAGTAATTCTCTTGGGGATTCTTCCTCCCTCGGTCCACATGACCCATCCAACGCAAGCGGCCGATATTTATGAATTTGAAATGAATTTCGGATGTCTGGATCCCCATATGATGTACATAATTTAAAGTTATAGCGTCTTCGCCATTGGCCATGTTCCATCACGCCTCCAAACATGTGTTGCAAAATCTTTCTTTCGAATATTGCTACCAATCTTTCATAATTCTTGCACATTTCGAAAGTTTCGTGTCCATGCGAAAGAACCGGTAGCAATAAAGTTTTATATATTTGACAGTTTGTTTTTGTTGACAAACTGGCAAATCTTAATTGGGTCATCACCATAGTAAGATTTTGTTTGTTAGAAAAATTTTTCTTTTGATCTCTTCGGGGATGTTGTTATCCAAAGTGTTTTGCAGATCTCTTTTTAATGGGCTTGTCTGGATATATTTTGTTTCATTTGAATTTAATTTAGCTCACTCTTATGCGCTGCCTTCTCTAGTAGGCAGAAGGCTTCTATCATGTTTATTCTTGACATTGCAATGATGTGAACATCAACAAAAGCCTTGCACGTTGATCTTGATAGTGTCTGTGGTGCTCGCATCCCGTAGGCCCTTCTCGAGTACCATGCTGAGTCATTCATTTATTCTGAATCTTGGTGTTGTTTCATTTTGTATTCTTACCACCTCTTTCCACCCTCAGTGTTTGTTCTATCAATATTCATCAAGAATTTCCCCGAGATGCTGTCATAGGTGTTCTCAAAATATTACGATATATGTATTATATTAACGATAAACAAATGGCGAGTTTCAATGTTTCTATGTCTTTTAAAAAATTTGATACATTGCAAATAATTGGTCGATCATGGACCTCTGCCTCTAGAACCCGCATTCGGGTAGGATAATAGATAAGTATCCTGTACGCTGAGTTGAACAGAGTGAGTACTCTATAATAGAAACAACTTCAAAATAAATCCCCAAATCTGTCTTCCGATGAAACTGAATATTTAAAAGAATTGTCTTGTGATAAAAGCTTGAAAATAGAGTTTTGGGTAAATAACCCAACCCAATTACTTAGCGAAAAAGGTTGATGTTCCTAACTCCCTTGTTCCTAACATTTAGTCGTAAATCTCTTCTTCTTTGTGAAACCGAATTTTCTGTATTGGTGATAATGAAGAACTTCGAATTCACCCAATTTACACATTTCTTCACAATGATTTATGACATTTTACAATTTTTACTTACATAATTGTGATCGTTAAAGCAGCCATAAGTGGAACGCAAAGATGTAACTTTGAGAACTTCTCCTATATTTTATATATGAGTAAATACTCAAAATATTCGCAAATCAAATTTACACCATGATAAAAACTGATAAGTTAGTCACTTGCAATAAAAAGACACCACGATTATTGTATGATAATCGTTATTTATGCATCAAAGCAATAATATTCCGTTCATTCTATAACCAAATATATGTTTAAATCGAAATCGGTTAAAATTTGTTGCATTGAAATAAGTTTGAAGAGATTAATTCGCACCTAACAACAACGATATATCGCTTTATGCTTCCGTAAAGTTTTAGAAAAATAGAAAGTTTTGATTCTAGTACCCAAATGTTGCTATGAAGTAATCTACAACGATATCTTGAGAACAATCAACCTAAGATGATAGAAACATCTTACAAATTCGTTTGTAGGAAGTTGCATTTGACGGATTTGTTTTGCAGGATTTGACGCAAGTTATTAGACGGAAGAATTAGTAATAATTACAAGTCTATCCATTACGAACTAACAATTTGTCGTGTCAAACTCTAATCATTTTTTCATATTATTTGTTACATGGTGGATTTTGGACAAAACATTTTTTTCTCAAAACATTTCTCCCTAGCATATCATCGAATATCTAGGTTCTACGTAGCCTGGCTTATTTACAACGTAAAGTTTCTGATGTGCCTTTAAGACCGCGTTAGAGAAAAAAAGTAGTAAAACCAAATCTTACTCTACTTCATCTTACAATTTATTGCAAATTTGATAAAACTTGAAAAACGGACTTGAACAAAATTTTCTTTTGATAGCACATCTTTGGATTTAGACTGGAGTCATTAATGAATTTGCAGATGTTGGGTTGGGTTCTAATGTAGCTACAATTCACTCATATTACCACTTTTAATACGTATTCATTCAAGTATTTAATTTACATTCATTCCATCGTTTGGAAAGAGGCTAAAAATTGAGTCAAGATCAACGCATTTAAATATTTGTAACGGTATTTATTTTTTTGAGTTGATTCCAGCTTGACTTTGAACAGTTTCGGCTCGGTTCATTCAGTTCTTTCGAGGATTTCAGTTGTTGATGTATTCGTGGCATTATCATAAAAAAGTGCTGCATTCGCATTTCACTGTGAACTGAATGAAAGACATTCCTCATTCCCTGAGTCTTCCACACTTTTTACCAAGTTTTCTGGTAATAAAATAACAATACTCGTTGGAGTTTGGTCAACCCTCTCATTATAGTCAATTTCCTCCTAAAGTTTCGCGATAAAAGAACGCTTCCGGAAAAGAAAACGTAATCATCAAGCTCAATGTTTAGTTAACATCCTCAACAAATTTTAGCACGCTCTGTTCGATTTAAGTTGTCATCTTTAAAAAATCGATCTTAATAAATATAACATTTATTTCAAATGTTGTGAAACTACACACTTTTCTAATAAAAAGTTATTACAAATTCTCAAAGCTGGGGGAATTACAAAAAATTGCATTTCAATATACTTAGATGGTACAAATTAAACACAGTCGATTGCTTTTGCTTTGAATTGAAGCACAAAATACTTGTACGCTATTTTGATCCACATAGGGAATCTATCAATGCGCTATATTTCTTTCATGTGACATTTCAGAATGTTGCGTCTAAGTACAAAAGACACAAATCAATACACGTAAAAGTTGAAACGAGGAAATTCAAAATATTTACGAACTAGCGTTATTCTAATCTAGCAAAGCATAAAGTTTTAGGTAAAATTTATGTTAATAATAAACATGTTGATATGACGTTAATTTATGAGCAGGCAGGTACTACAAAATGGGCTGTCGCTTCCGGACTTCAGACGGAAGGATTTTATGTAAACATGAACCATTTAAAAATAGAAAAATTTAAAAAATTAACATACAGGTAAATGCTATATATACTATTAAATAATTATTTAAATTTGTTTGTCATTTCATGTGCTTATGACTGCATTCATTTTTATTAGAACTCCATTAAAATAAATATTTCAACTTTAAAAACACCTCCTGTATATAAAAACAAACATCGATCGCTTAAGGAATCGAATGAAAATGCATTCATTCAATACGATGTTGGTTGCAAAGTAAACAAACCTTCAATGTCTTACTAACAACATCCACTACCTTACAAGGGTTCAAAATAAAAACAACCCCTACGCATACACTCTCTAACCCCATCGAATCAATCAACGTCCCCCATAAATATTGATGCTATGGAAATGATTGTGATTACATCTTAAAGAAGATATCGTTCTTGACATTTCAATTAAATTGTAAATGAAAATTGTAAATTAAATCTAAATTTAATTAAAATAGATGATGCAAATGATTTTTTAGTTTGATGTAGATTTAATATTTCCATTCTTTTAGGTTAAAGATGAAATTTCGCAAACTGAGACAGTCCTAGGAACATTCCTTCATCTTCAACAATACGCGCAACAGATGTTTTACGCCAACTTCGGAATAAATTTTATTCTCTATTGCATAAGCGGCCAGAACTTTCGGAAAGCTGTTAAAAGCTTATTGTTTCCAAGAAAATTCAGAAGGAGAAACACATCAGCTTTAGGTGAGATATTTAAACACGATTAATTTTTTTTTAAGATTTCATTTTTTTAGATAGTAGAACTCAGTCTACGTCCACTTCAATGATCATTTCCAAAAAGAAACGCCACAATATTAATATGGAGAATACCGAATCAAATTCTAATACACAAATTATCGGCTTAAAGGGTATCGATCGAGCGTTATATGCCTAGATAATTAAACGTTACTCATTATACAAAACAATCTAGTCTTAAAAATACTTAATTGGTGTTAAAAAATGAATATTATATCATATTAGTTATGATAACTAGTGAATTAGAAATATAATTGTAATCGTAATAAATAATTTTTTGTTCCCGCTAAATTAATTATTTAACTTCCCCAAAATAGTCCCAATTTCACCATCAAAGCGTTCACACGTTAACAATAATAATAATAACGCACCTTAGACTTCAAAGAAAATTGCGTGAGGCGTACGCATAAAAAAAAAGAAAAAAAACAGAATGAAAAGCAACCACCAAAAGTACCAATTTTACGACCTCTCTCTAATAACTTTCCGGGATTTTGCGGTTCACGCTTAACGCCTCTTCCCAAAAAGAGTACATAAACGGGATCATAAATTGGCTCTATATACACGTCCTCCGGAAACTCTTTGAATAAATTTGGCCGGACAGAATGGTTTGGAAGCAAATGAAAAAAAAATTTGATTCATAGAACTTTCCTCAAAGACTCGTCTCGTCTCGTTTCGAGTTTATAAAAGTTTTTTAAGCCTTTGTGTGGATGATGGGATGAGTTTAAAACTAAGCAAAAAAGGGAGAAAAATAAAACTTTAACGCGAAAAATGTGAGCTCGTACGGAGTTCTAGGAAATGCTCAACTTCACCACCGGTAATGGAGAAAATATTGGGTCGTTTATACCGTGATTGTCGACGGAATATTTTCCTTTTTTTGATTTGAAAAAGATTGAAATTGGATGGGGACGTAATTTTATTGGAATCGATTTTATTTTATGAAGGTTTAAGCATTAATCCAACGTTTTAAACGAGATAATTTCATTTAGGATTTTAAAGTATTTAACTAAATTGTTTTAGTAATTTTTATTGTGTTACTTTTCGGCAAATACCACAAAGTTGTAACAATAACACGTTTATTGTTAATATGTGTAGAAGGATTAATTTTGCTGAATTCGTTTATGTACGTTAAATAAACCTCAAGTTTCGGCTGACGTACAATAACAATAATTACAAACGATTCTAATTTAACATAAAAGCTTTTCTCTTAAAGTTTTCTCCGAAGTGTAGTATTTCATCAGATAATTGAAGTTGAAAGTTAACGTACGGCACTTTATGTAAACTATAAACTTTCTTTAAAAACAAATTCGAAAACGTACGTTGGGATTTAAAAGTTGATTTATCTACGAACAAATATTTACTTTATTTCCTTTTTTTGAGAATTCGCGTATTTACTCATCAAGTTACAGCTCAGGAAAGCCCACCGTTTAAAAAGAAAAATAATGAAGTGAAAAGTAGATGTAATATTAAAGTCAAAATACTCCCAACTTATTAAGCTTTAAAATATCACCCCTTTCATTTCTCCCCCTTAAAGGATTGTTAGTTGACTTCGAAGCAAAGGAAATTATTCGATCTTACACACAAAATAGAATAAGACAGGAAAGGGTACTTACCCAAGTCTCCCTCAGCTAGAGGTCCGACGGCACCAAAGAACCGTTTGTCCAGGAGTTGCAAAAGTTGAAGCGCCGTGTCCCTTACGACGGGTCTTGGACAGCCAGTGTTCATTAAAGCAACGTTAATGATTGCGGTGTAATGATCGCAAGGATATTCTCTGTAACAATAGAAAGAAAAATGTCGCATTAAAGATGTATACTTATTTAATTTTTAATCATTAATTCATTAATATCTTTTAAAAGTAAACCAGGTTTATTTTATTGCAAAAAAATTCTGCAGAAAACAACGAATTTAATAATAATTAGTTCAATCCATTGTTATATTTATTAACAAAAACAATAAATTGAATTAGAAACAAGCAGCAACACAAATATCAATCCCAATTTCAATTACAACCACTTAAAATATACAGTTTACAGCACTGAAGTATAAAAACTGAGTGGTGCTGACAGGGGTCCACTGTTACGGATTTAAAGTGATTATAATGTGCGCCTGTGGTGACACATTTTACATGTTAACATGGTTTAGGTTTCTAATTGTTCGTAGCAATTTATCGCCTTGTTTAGATGTTTTTATATATTGCAGGAGGTGATCTTATTTGTTTTGTAAGGTGGAACGATAGTAATATAGCAACAATGACAACCAATTATAAGTAAACAATTATAAGATTAGCATCCATGGAAAAAATGGTGGTAAATATATTGGTTGTAAAGAATTCAGAGATAAATTATTGTTTTATACAAAAATTATAGTATTTGTTAATGGTAAAAATAGTCTAAATCTTCCTATTACGTTGAAACATCAAACCTCGTCCTATTTCCTCGACTCTTTATATCTATTTAGCAAACAAAATGAAATGTAACGATGGGTATTTCTACACTAGTACAAATTTGGAGAACTATTACACTGCGAATGTAAAACAACCGGATCGTACAACTATTACTTAGATGACAAAAAGTTGTTTTTTTTGGATGTACATCCGACCACAACATAACCTCAGTTTGATTTTGTATTATCACATCAACATTCTGCTTACACTCTAAAACGCAATAATTGTTTGCTGTTATTAGACCGATAAAAATCTTTTGGAGTAGGAAAGTGAAGAAACAGTAAAAAAATATGCGTAATATTTTATAACGTTTTAGAAGTTGAAAACTGTGAGAGTTAGTAAGGGAAACCATAAAAGGAATGCAGCAAATGAGATCAGTTAAATTTCCTTCATAGAAGAGAAAGTAGAACGATATTTTTGGAAACACGATAATGACGGATTGTTCCATTTTCAGGCTGCATTTCAAAGGAAAGAATATTTTCAAAGGATGACTCTATACATTACGGAAAATATGGACACTAATAGACACTTGTAAAAAAACAGTAGTATTGTAGCGTCCAAATGCGGCTTACGAGATGTGACGATACATAGTAAAAGATATATTATATACAAGCTTGGTAAAATAGTAGAAGTAGTTTTAGGCCCACTTTTACCACCTCTTGATAAATTTATCCGATAGATAAATTGGCGTTCTTAGCCAATGACAACGCTTAAAACCGCTGTAACCATGGTAATTATCTATCGGTTAAATTTATCAAGAGGTGGTAAAAGTGGGCCTTAGTAGTTTTCATTTTTAACAACGACGTAGTTCAACCATTTTTATAAACTGTAACGTGCTCGTCTTTAATTTTAAAAAGTTTAACTAATTTTATGGTACTTTTTGGAATTAAGAAATGTTCTACAACATAATCTGTCAATCATATAATTATTTTTTGATAAGATGGGATAAGATAAGATGGGTGTATCTTCACATTTTTAACGAAGTCTATGAAGATACCTATAAGGCGAAACTAGTCAGACGAAAAATAAAATTTTACAACCAGTAAAAGTACATTGAAACTGTTTTCCATTTTTGAAATAGTAGAAGACTTAGAACTCAAGTTTTCAGTCAATACGGATTCCAATGTCAAATCTAGAAGCCAAATTTTTTAGATATCTTTAACTACATATGCAATTAATATGTTTTGTACACATAATATAATAAGTTTGAGCACAATTGAACCAGTAGTTTTTGAGTAATCGTGGAAACCAGTTACCAAAATGCTGATTCGAAAAAACTCGCTAGAAGTTTTTGTAACTTTTATATTGTGGAAACTTTGAAATACAAGTATTTACAGTTAATTTGCCATAAAAGAATCCTTCTTACAGGTCGTACATCATGTTATTTGTGTTTCTTGCTAAACGGAGCCAGCGTGTTCCTGCTCGGGTAACGTCGCGGATCTCTTTGCGGCTGTGCGTTTACTATTCTTATTGACCAATTTTACTCCCGTCACATCCATAATCGTCAATATTAAAGATTATAACAGCTAAGAAGTTGCACCTTCAATTGTCATCGTTTTACGTGTTACGATTTAGAGGCTTGTATTCTCTTTATTTTTGGTATCTTTTTGCATTCTAATCAACAAAATATAAGGTTTAAGATTCAAGAAACTGGAATTTTCTGAATTTTTTCAGTGTCTTTGTTATTCCTCGAGTACATTATAAAAAGAAACTATAACGAATTACATGGGCTATATGTGTGGGGCTTAGTTTTATTGAAGAGTTTCTTATCCGATACTCATAGTTTAAGCTCTTATTATAATTTAATCAAGCTCTTATTATAGCCGGCATTTCACAAAACTGTTCCCATAATTCCTGCAGTAACGGTTTTATTATGTTTATATTTATGTACCTTAAAGGTTGACCACCATCTTTTGGACACTTTCCAATATACAGAATCATATGAGGTACCTTTTTCTATGTTCCCAATATGCATAAATCTTTATGCAACACTTCTATAAAGTACTCTGACAATTTGATGTACAAAATGATCCTCATTATTTTATTTTATGATACTTCTACACATGTTTCCATTCTTGGGGCAGATAAAAGTTTACATGACAAATGAGATGTAACGGTTATATGCCCGAGGTTAACTGGATAAGGAATGTTCTATGTGTGTATTACATTTTCTAGGAAAACACATGAGACCAACGCTTTCAAAATTTAGATGTTCTTAGTAAACCGACTTTCAAGCAGCTTCCTATCTTACTCGAGAAATGAGTATTTGTGAAGATGTCAATTGGATTAGCGATTGTTGAATTAGAAAAGAACATTTTGCAGTAATGCATTTCGAATACAAAAGGCGATTGTTTTCAAATTGCTTTGAGTCTTTCTGCTTGGGATTTTTAGAATTAGATGACCTACTTCCGCATGTTTCATTTAACCGTCCTTTAATCTAAAAATGGAATTTCTAGGTCCTTTTAAGTTACTCTCTCTACCACATAATTCGTATTTTACAAAAAGTCTTCCTTTTTAAGAAAAACACTAAGTATATAATGTATTTATAACATTTACGAGTTATAGTAAAAAAAATTATTCTCTTTCTGATTTATTTCTGTATTTTTATAACCTATTTTCCGGTTTGCAAACATAAATTTTATGGAAACAAAACAAAAGCGACATAAGAAACCCCCAAAAACACGCGTGAAATGGCGGTATCGGAAACATATCAAGTTGCTATCGGATTTTGGTGTTATAATAAAAAGCCCTCCGGGGAAATCGGATGAAAATTCGTGCGGAAATAATGCGAGAGTGGACTTCGCACTGTCGATTCAAAGGGAACAGGAAGAGGAAACAGCGGTTGATTTGAGCCCATAAATTTACAGTGATACAATCTAAAAGAGCGCTTTATTGATATATTACGGGCGAGGAAAAAAGATCAATCTAAAATCTGTCGACACGTTCGTATTTGACCATTTCGAATGTGGGGAAATAACATTCGTTATAAGTTTCCTTTTCTATTAAATAATGTAATATTCCAAACCATTTTTAAAGTTACATTGCTACATTGCATATGACAGTTCATTTTTCACCTCAAACCCCATTATTTATTTTCGTTTCAAATTTTTGTCGACAAAAACGTCTTTTTATATGCAAATTACATCACTGCACTGAATGCACCGAATTATTAACAAAATAAATTGTTACATAATACATATTTCATCGTAGTTTTTGTTTTAAAACTAAAATCCTTTAAACATCTAACAAACCACGTCTTTACTGAATTCCACTTTGACGTGAACTTGGAAAACTTACGAGGAATTTATTAAGAGAAGCTTCCCGACGCGACTAGATCCACCTGTTCATGCAAATTTAGGGGAGAAGCCTGACTGGAGTTAACCGAAATTATGCAGCAGGAGAACATGATGCATTACCGCGACCTACGCGACCATTTTAATTTATTTTTGACTACATTAAAAATGTTATGAAATGGCCAGATGTTTTTAAAACGTTTATAAATTTTTCCACCGGTTAAATTAAAATTTAATCAAAACCTCTTGCGGTTGTAATGTAAATTTATAGTAAACACTCACTTTGCGCTGAAGATGGTCGCCAACGCAAGGAAACATCCGTCCGCAACCGCAGGATTTCCGGTATAACAACGATCAACAGCCCAATCTAACAAAGGACCTATATCCGGGTTAAATTCAAGGAGAAGGACGACAGTCTCTCTGGCAAGATTGTACACCTGAAACAATACGACAAAGGGTAATAAGGAGTAGTAAAACTTGAAATTAATTTAATTAAATACTTACTCGTTCCTCGCTACTATTAAGCAAAATATCTAACCATTGATAAAATAATCCATCATCAGCTAATCCATCAGGATCTATACAAGGTCCACAACATAATAATGCGCTCATCGCTTGCAACGCGGCAAATTGAAGCTCCGTACATTTTTTATGAGATTGGTCACCCTCTAAATTAGGTGTTTGTCGAAAAGGTAAACCATATTTCCCTGACCACGTTGAAAATAACATAAAAAGATTTTTTCTTAAGTCTCTTTTAAGTAAAGTTTGGCAAGTTTCCACTAAAAACAAAAATTTTAGAACATCAAAACTGAAAAAACAAAAAATCTTACATGAAAAACTTTTAATCATTTTCGTAATAAAACTACAAAAATGTAACGTAATCTCTTTAACAGCGCTAGTATGTTTATCCGGCTCACTCTCGAGATAAAGCCTCGCCCCATCCATATACTCCAAAAAAGTTAAATGTAAGGAACCGGTATCTCTATCCAAAACAAAAGGACTAACACCAAACGTTCCTTGTTCCGCAACCAATTCCAGAACTTTAACCAATTGAAGACGTAACGCATCGCGACGTCTCCTTCGCCTAACATTCTCTTGCTTTCTGTCAACCGCTTCCCTAATGTAAACCACTAACTCCTCCATGACATCCCTAAATGAGATGATTTCGCGAAATAGTAGAGATCCAATTACGAAAATGTTTCATAAACTTACTTGAGAGCGTCGCTGTTCACATTCCCAATAGCTAAAACTGCTGTGTCCCTGACATCGCTAACTTCGCATCGTAAAAGGGGGACAATTAATTTGTAAAGAGCCCCAGGTGAAACGTTACCGCCAGGAGTTTTTGTGTCATTTCGTTCCGCACTTAAACTATCCGGAGATGAGCTAAATAATATAATTCAATTAAAATTATTTTTTAGTTTTATTAATTTATTAAAGTTTGAAGTGAACATGTTTTTACAGCTTCAATGCTTAAAAATGTTTAAAATGATGTTTAAACTGTAATTGTTCATTTTCTTAATTTATGAATGTAAAAAAAATATTTCTAATGGTTATATGCTTGAAGAAAACGGAGAAAAAATTAGAGTTAATTGAAAGGGTGAGTATTAACATTTAAAAAGGAATTATCTTGCTACTAAATTAATTTTTAATAACTAATTTTTCAAATTTACATAAACCATCAAAATTATTCCCTTTTAAAAAAACCTTGTTTTTGCAAGAATATATAACTAAACGAGACATTCACCTGGTTCTTTTATGTTTTCGCATCGCAGACAAAGGCAACGTTATCCGGCCTGTTGAAATGCAACCCTGCGTCTGCGCTAAATTATCTAGGCTCACGCTAAAGGTACGATCACCACCCCCGAGGGTACCGTCAATAGAACTTCAAATAATAGAGTTAGCATGCTCTCGAAACCTGAACGAACTAATAAGTGTATGACAAAGCTTTCATGCATTCCAAAAACAGAATTTCGCCCCTCACCAAACATAAAAACCAATTTTAAAAGATAACACATCGCAAAGATAAACTCAAAACGTAATTTTTAAACAAAAACACCAAATTAAATGTTTAAACAAAGCTAAAAGAGTATAACAAAAAAGGTTATAAAAGCATTTTTTAAGCTAAAGCTGTGCTTTTATTAGTTATTTAATTATTAATTTAAATTTAAAGTTAGAATGGTTTTACAATTTATTTTAACTTACCTTAAACTTAAATCGGGACTTGCACATCTTACTATTGGACTTGGAACAGGAGGAACAACATGGAATGCAAAAGTAACGTAATTTTTCCAAAGATGAATGTAAATATCGCGTTCGTTAACTGGCTTTTTAATTGTTGTTGAACTTCGTAATAACGAAGCGCGATTATCGTTAACGGGACTATAAGAAATAAATTAAACAAATAAAATTTAGGAATTTTTTGAAGAATTAAATTAACTTACGTTGGATCAATAACTGGAAATAATGCATTGATTCTAGTAAAAACAATCGGCCAAGCATGATTAACCAAAGTTGGGCAATGAGTTAAAATTCGATCTCTTTGTAAAAATCCAAATAAACACATACTCCAAGGATCGATAAAGTTTAGTCCAAAACTTGATCCAATTCTACTATCTGATAAAAAAGAAATAATAAATAAAATCTGTGAAAGAAAATCAAATTAAATCTGCATCATTTAAAAAACTAACTTGATCCTGTATATAATAAGATTAATTTAGAGCTAAGATGGGGCTACTTTAGCTAGCCCCACAGTATTCGGTTCTTACTCGATCGATTTTCCCAAGTACCTGGTTTGCTTTAATATTACGTTATACGGTTGGATAGAAATTAACATAAGCTCAAAATTCTTAGATTTCAACTTATATTTCTTACTTGCAAATTATTGGAAAGTTATAGTGCCCGATTTGAAATCTTATAATTTCGTTAAAACGCTTAACGACGTGAATATAGCCGAAAAACGGTGTATGTTTTATTTGTAGAGAACACAAATTTTGTCTCCATTTTTGCTAGTTAACCTTGTACACACCCCTAAAAACAACTTCTTCTCCAACAGACGTACAGGCTCCAATTAGACGGACTTGAATCTACAATAAATCGGTGATAACGAGAGAACTCTTTGCGAGCATTTAGTGATTTATATTTCTATCGAAAGCTTGCGTCATGCTCTAAATAAGAAAGTCAACGTTATCAAAGGGAAATTATTAAAATGTTATGTAAATGCAATAAACACAATAAAACCATTCAATTATTTTTTTTATTGGTTTATCGATTTTTATGAATAACATTTTAATCAATAACTTGAGCCTAAATCAAACAGAATATCTCGAGGTAGATCTTTATATTAAATGTCAATATCAATATACATGGTGCGAAAACAATTCCAGTATAAGAGAAATAAAAGAAGACACAGTAAGGAAATATTTGAGCATATAGAATGCATAAATAATCTAAATAATTCTAATGAAACCTGATGCAATAAACAAAGCAGCGAAGAGAGTTATAGAAATAAGACATAGTAATACATAACACGTGGAAGCTATACACATAATTGGCTTGGATGCAGTTACAAAGTAGCTGAACAAACACAACTCGAAAATAAAAGCTAGCAAACTAAGGAAATAAAGAAAGAATGCACAAGCTATCACAGCTATAAGAAGTTGGCGAATACTACAAAGGAGATTTGAACTGGGTTTCAGTAAATATAATTTAGAAATGACAATATGATGATTATAGATGTTAATCACTTGGCTTTACTATAAGGTACGAAAAGGCCGACCAATATAAAAACAATGTCAAAATGAAGTCAATGATATGTAATATCCGATATAAGAAGAAAAATGAGACAAGGTAAGTTTATGATAGTTTTGAACTGACTCTAAAATCGCAACAATGGCATCAAGAAGAACTCTAAAATTGCTGGATAAAAAAGTTAGAAAGGAAAGTGCACAAATAAATATACATGGGAAACAATTAAAGTAACAAATCTACCAATCGCAAATACACTAGAAGCGAATAAACACAAAGCAAATAAACTTGACTAGAAGCACGGAACCGATGAATGAAGTAACATAAACAAAAAGCGAATAGGATTTTTATGACAGAAACGAATAAAAATAAGATTGGTTGGTATCATTGGTATGCAAACAAAGATTGAAAGGAAGTAGAGTAATCCGTCGTCGAACACGGTGTACGTGTATGAAATTCAACTTAGGGACATTGCAAAAGTTATAAACGGTAGAGAAGAAAAAAGTTATTCTAGAACCAGACTAGATAGCAGAAAAAAACTACCTATTTTGAACAGGCATTTTCGTGGTATTCCAAAGACAAATGGATGCGTTAAGACGGTTAAAAGGAGCAATGACGCATTTAACAAATTAATAATATTCATATTTATCATTAATTTTGCATGCAGAAATGAAATTTTTGGTAATATTTTTTTCATGTTTCGACAAGTATATAGTTACTCTTAACGAGTTGTTCAAGAACTTTTAATTGATACTAGACATTATTTACTAATCATTCTTTATTTGATATTTAGATCGGGCATATCGTGTCAAATTATGTCTTGCACAGTACATTGAGTATTTGATATACCATAAGATATTTTTACTTTAAGCCAGTAAGACTTTAAGGCTACTAGATCATTTAATTAGAATGCGTGCTATATTCAAATAAAACACAGAATAATTAAATATTGGGCTAACAGGTATTCCAGGTGCACTCCACATCTTATAATTAACTATGGAATTCGATATCGTTCAGATGACCACCACGAGTACGTTTGCAGCAAACGACGCTTTGGATACAACTTTCACACATATCCAATCACACCTCCGGCATGAAATTCACACTACTGTAATTTTTTGTAGTTGTAATGGCAGTCTCTTGAAACACATGTGAGTTGGTTGCTGTCCAATAACCCAAATAAATGTTTAATCAACCAACATTATTAAATGTTTTTGCAGATCGTTTACTGAAGAAGATGCTGGACTATGAGCTTCATATAATATTTCATTGTTAATCGCAAATGTGGACAGGCATAATCAGGAAAATTCTTTTGACAACCTTATCATACGCTTATTTGAAACGTTGACAATTTTCCATTCACCTTAGTGAATTCACTCTACCTAATAATGAAGCAATACTTTTATCATGCAAAATAAAAAAGGGACCCGAAATACTTTCGAATACCAGAGAAGGAGCGTAGACATACGGGAAATAACACTACTCAACATCAGCCATATTTTGGAAGATACAAAGATCTAATTAACAGTTAAATCAGTCAGTTAAATGTAAGACCTCTAACTATAAATGGACATAACAGCAACCAGTTGAGTTCGTGTTTTTAAATTTGAAAATCTTCAGATCCGCGGTTTAGAAAAACTCACGAGTTAAGTGATTGTCCAGTTTAATGGCAGTCCTAAGCAATGGTAATGGTAACAAATATGATTTGATTTCAATTACTGACTCAAACAAAATGATACATTGTATAAAAATATAGATAATGGAGAAAATAAAATATAGTGAACATCAATGAGTTAAATGTGAAAACCCAAAAATTATAAACGTTCTCCTTGGCCAACAAAGCGGATACACAAAGATACCCTGCAAACTGAAACAAGATCATTGGAATCAGACACAAGTGGCCTCTGAAGAAAAGAATTGTTATTCGGAAAACTTTAGAGGAACGAAATAAAATTATGTCTCCTCCCTTACATATACAGTTAGAGTTAATGAAGCAATTTGTAAAAACTTCTGATCACAAGGGACCATTATATGCATACCTTGTCCAAACAATATCATCCTAAAAATAACTAAAGATGTAGTAATAACAATGTTAGAAACACAAGTACAAATAGTTCGCAAAAATATTAATCATACGGCGTATGTAGATGATACACTGCGAACAATTTCATCAGCTGTCATTGAAGAGATGGCGCAAGAGTAATATTTTCATTTCCTGAAATTATTATACTCCTATTTTATTGTAACCACGCTTTTATTACCTCAGTTTATTACTGTTCCTATAAAAACTAAGGTTTCAATATAATAAAGTATCACATCGTTTAGCTAAAAGAGCTATATAATTTTTCATTATATGGAATGACTTACATTATTCTAAAATATGCGGGCATTCCCATATTTTACATAACCCGAAGAGTGATATTTAAACATATTGTGAAATACTAATTGAAGTCTAACGAATTCCATTAGTTCAGGTATGAGATTTACCCGCACCCACTACATTAAAATTATCAAATATACAACAATCAATATTTTACAGTACAAACTGAACTCTGGTTTTAACTTTGATTTCATTTTGGGTTTAACTTGTATGTTTTAAACATAAAAGTACATATTTACATGAAAATTAAGATTATAAAAAGACTTCATTAATACCTTGATTTTCAGAATTATTAATAAAAAAACATATATCTATACATCAGATATCATTTTAAAAATAAACAATTTTATTACTTACCAACTTTGCTTGAGCCATCTTCATGTAAACCAGCCGTCCAAATACAAGCATTTCGATCAGCTAACCATTGAAGATCTATATTAGAAACTGCTTGAATCGCTGATTTTTCTGTTGCTGGTAAATGCGGAATACATTTTTCAATAACCTGATTTATACATTGATCGATAACATCAATTGCAACTTGATCTTCAGAACAATTTAATAATTTGATTAATGTTTTAACATCTCTTAAAATATGGACTGCGTGTCTTCTACATGATAAACGATAATTACATAACATGACCAAAGCGAAAGCTTCGACGAGATGCAAAACGGAAGATAAAGGTTCAGGTTTTTGATTATCTGTTCGATAAGTGGCGGCTGTATCTTTTGTGAAAGTTGGTTTCGCGTTTTCAACATCCTTATTATTAATCCGCATTGTATTCGAATTATTTCCGGAATTATTTAAAGACATTTTCCAAGCGGTTAATAATTGATATAACATTTTTAATCCTGCGTCAACTAAATTTGGAAACGTATCCAATACATCTCGAATTAAGAATTGTGTGTAACCCCACAAGACATCTTGTCTCCAATCGGGAAAATCCATCACCAAAGTTTGTAAACTTTGTAAAGCTAACCCTTGAAGTTCACCGTCCATATGAACAGTTAATCTTGATAATAAATCAACTAATTCGGTTCCAGTCATCCCGTCAGGAATTAAACGCGGCACAGCAGCAACACAAGTTCTAAACAAATCAATTCTCGGTTTACGTTCACCCGTTATCATCTCATCTGGTTCTTTATTAACGTTTTGTGTACTCGTTTTCATTAGAGGCCGTCCATACTGAGCATCTAAAGCTCTTAAAATATCAACAAAAACTCGTCTTACATGAGGAAAATAAGCGGACATTCCAATACTCCTTGCAGTATCTTCAGTTAACATTTTATTTAAAAACGTTTTTCTTACGCGTAATGTATTTCCACTTGGTAAAATCCCCATCGATCTCGGCATTGGAGGTTCACCTTCTTTTTGTTGTAAACCATCAGCGACTACCAAAAAAGCTCTCAAACCTATATTCATTCTTTCAGGTGTTAGAATTATTTTAATAGGCCGACCAACGGAGAGAAGATCAAAGACAATCTCTTTCATTGCAAAATCTAAACGTTCCTGAGCTATGAATTGAATTATTTTTACGAATATGTTTAATGGAGTGTCTCTTGGGACGACACCTTTCGATCCTTTGGGAAATAATGAATTAACAATGCTTTGTAAACGAGATTGGGTCGCCGAATTACTTTCACATTTTATACGAATCATATAAACCCAAAGTAAACGATGTAAAGCTTCTGTTTATGTAAAAAAAGTAATAAATAAATAATATTGTTATTTAAAAATTAACTCTTTAACGCATTTTTATACACATTTCTTAATATATACAGGGAATACTAAATGTCTTCAGTTCTTAATTATTGTTATTATTGATTATACAGAAATAAAGACGGCGCTATAGTCAAAAGAAACTTTCCCTTCATCACAAACTTTTTATTACGTGCATGTTATAGAGCATCAAAAACTGTGCAACTTTCCTTATTAACATTGATTTCAAAACTTAGTAGATTCGAAGATATTTAACATTAAAAAAAAAAGAATTGAAATAAAATTATTTATATATATCAAAAAGGTGGTCACAACAATATTTTCTAACATAAATAACAAAACATTAACAAAATAAAGAACAGAATTACATTTTAGGTTACCAAATGAATTTTTCACCATAACAATAATTGAAACAACAAAAAAAGACATAATAACTGCAAAATTATTTCCATTTTCATGCACGCACAATTCGAATCGTCTTACCAATTCAACATTACATATTCTCACAGCACTATTTGTACCAATCCATCGTCATGCAAAGCTGCGGTTCAGGTACTGAGTCACTATCTGTGCGTTATGTGGAAGTGCACCATCTTGGTGAAACCACGTCGGTCTTTTTAATGCGCCCACCAAAACATTCAGCAGTTCAGGAAGATTGTTCTGCAACGACTCCAAGATACCATTATCTTGAGACCAATATAGATTGCTTTGCTTGGATACTATTCCATTATTATGGAAACGACTCTCGTTGCATCACAGAATGTTATTGAGAAAGTTGTCTCTACGCCAAAACTAAAATTTCAGCCAAAAACTGAAGTCAACAGATATCGTCGCCTGGTTGTAAATGTTGAACAAAATTGCACTTATACAGCAAAAATTTATTTGTTCTTTTTAAATTCGATGACATGTAACAGAAATTTGCGCGTTCTCTTATTTGTCGCAATGGAATGGACATTTGCATGGAGTTTTACATAAAGCTAGACTATCTTTGTGGACTTGTCGTAGTCTTTGTGGAAAAAATTGGGGTCTTACCCTAAAGTTTGTGAATCATGGATAAGTTTTACAAAGGTAGGTTCAATAAGTGCATCCAACATTCATTAATAGTTTTTCAATCATTTGTTGTAAATCGATTAATTAGTTTACTAGTATAAAATAGTGCTTTTTTCTTTTTTCTTGGACTGTAAAACTTTGAATTGATGCAGATTAATCATTAAAATGGTCTTATATTTATATTATCCATTAATATAAGGTGCCTAAATTTGCCTAATGGAGAATTATGCTTGTTTCAGTATCTGAAAGTGTAAAAAGCGATCTTTCTGAGATTTGGAATACTCTAAATGATTCATCAGCTGTTTACACGCAATTTTATGAACATAGTGACATAAAAGATTATAATGACGAAGATTACTGTGATCTGTACAGAAGAAGGTTTCCAAGTTTTGTAGCTAAGCAAATCAAAAATGGAAGCAATGTAACCGAACAATGGCAGTATTTAAGTTAAAAAATAAGGCGTGGTTAGAAATACTCTTCAATTGACTTCAATGACGGATCTCGCTCAAAGTCTTTTTCCGAAGTAGGTGAATCTAAACGAAGGAAAGTAGCATCATTACTAGAAAGAGCACAATCCCAAGAGCTGGGGTACACAGTTGGAATGAGCCTAAACCGTGAAGGTAAAAGAAATACTGCTACTATTGTTAAGCATGTGTTAAATTTATCACCCAAGAGTGCTTCCGAAATAAAACGACGTATTTCATCCCCAGACGAAAAACTGTCCATAAAAGTTTATCCAGAAGATGCGCTGGCCCACTATGTTGACAATAAGTTTACTACACAACAATATAGCTACTTTACTTCCAGCTATTGGAAGCACAACTCCCTTGCCATCATCAACAAAGTACTCTAGAGCAATTAAATTAGTACAAAGAAAAAAGAACTAAACAGTTCAAATTGAGGTAGAAAGTATTGAAGAACAAATAAAGGAATGACATCTTTAGAGATTCAGTATGAAAATAAATCATATACGTTTTATCCTAACTTTTATTTCACTGTGGTTGATGGGAAAGTTGTAAGCAAGTTATCAGTGCAAAATTGTCATCTTTGTGGGGTAACACCTAAAGAAATAAACAATTTAGATGATGTACTTAAGAAAAATAATTAACAATGTAAATTTGAAGTATAGTATTACATGCTTGGATAAAGTGCTTCGAATGTTTACTTCGTTCATATAGTCTACAGAAGACATAAAAAGTTGGAAAATTACAAAATTATTGAACGTAAAAGTTGATAAAAGGAAATTCAGGTCGATATTCAGAAACCGGGTTTTGGAACAACTAATGACAGGAATACCGTCAGAAGATTTTTCAAGGTCCAAATCACTCAGCTAACATTACCAGACTGGATGAAGACCCAATTTGCCTGTTTGCGGTAATTTCAGTAACAATTTCTTCTGGATTTGCAGTTGATTCTGCCAAATTCCATGAATATTGCGTAAAAACAGCAAAAATATTTGTTAAGAATTATAATTAGTACTACATGCCTCAAAGCGTGCATAAATTATTAATTCATGGAGGCCAAATAATAAAAATGTACCTATTGGTCAACTTTCCAGAGACCCAGAAAGCCCATAACAAAGATGCTAAATATTTGCGGGAACATAATACAAGAAAATTTTCTAGAAAAGATACGATGGAGGATTTGTTTCACCACTTATTAATTTTCAGCGATCCGCTGATTACATCTCTTAGACGCAAGAACTACAAGAAGTCTTCATTCTTTATTGTTGCCTATTGATGTTGTGGTATTGTTAACATCGCCAGATGACGAAGACAGCGACGAAGACTGATCAAGGAAGCTCAAAAAGCTTCATTTGACAACAATATACCGTGTATATTTATAGAAAATCGAATTTCTCTAAATAAATAATACGTACTAGTGATGGAACGGATTGTGATTTTGCGAAAAGCTGGATACCGCGCTGGATATGCGGCATCCCCTTCGGCCGGATATCCGGTTATCTATCCGTCCATTATGGTTATAATTTCTAGTGCATTTCTGAAGTGATACCCTACATTGCCACATTATTACCATATTTGAATAAAAATTAAATGAATAAGAAAGCTGATAAGATATGTCAACTTATTTGGATCCAAGATACAAAATGAACTTTTTTGATGCTGATTTAACTAACGAAGCAACTCTAAAAAGAGAATACTTTCATTAATAATTGGCGATATTTCCACAAGGATCCTTCAAGAAATGAATTTTATAGCGAATTTTGAAAGTTATCGATGAAAATTGCAACATCGAAAATTTTATCAAAACTTCAAATATTGTTTTCTTAACACGTTGACTGCCGCGGGTATATCACGCGCATTACTACACTACAGAAGTGTGTACCAGTTTTGATACACACGGCAGTCAACGTGTTAAAAACTAAATGTTATTTTTCAAAACATGTTTTTCATTGGAAAGAGGACACTCTTATTAACACTTTGGGAAATCTTCAAACTCATATTCCAAGAAATGGATTTTATACGAATTTTTAAAACTTAATCGGCGAAAACTGCAAAATTCGAAAAAATTATCGATCATTTCAAAAATTTATTTCTCAAAAACTAAAAGCGATTTTTCAAAACGGCTTGTTGCATTAAAAAGAGGATACTTTAATTAATAATTGGTAATATTTCCACAAGGATCCTTCAAGAAATGAATTTTATAGCGAATTTTGAAAGTTATCGATGAAACTTGCAACATCGAAAATTTTATTAAAACTTCAAGTATTGTTTTCTCAAAAACTAAAAGCTATTTTTCAAAACGGGTTGGTTCATTGGAAAGAAGACATTTTCATTAATACTTTGGGAAATTTTTATACTCATATTCCAAGAAATGGATTTTATACGAATTTTTAAAACTTAATCGGCGAAAATAGCATAATTCGAAAAAATTGACGATCATTTCGAAAATTTATTTCTCAAAAACTAAAAGCGATTTTTCAAAACGGCGTGTTACATTAAAAAGAAGATACTTTAATTAATAATTGGTGATATTTTCACAAGGATCTTTCAAGAAATATATTTTATAGCGAATTTTGAAAGTTATCAATAAAACTTGCAACATCGACAATTTTATCAAAACTTCAAATATTGTTTTCTCAAAAACTAGAAGTGATTTTTCAAAAGGCTTTTTGCATTAAAAAGAGGATACTTTAATTAATAATCGAAAGTGATACAGCAACAGTTGTTAGTAATGAATGTGATGTGATGATGAATTACAAGCAAAGAGAAGAAAACTAGACGAAACTGTAACAAGAGATTTTATATATCGTATTGGGATTGTTACAATGAGGTTGCTAATGACAAACCTGATATAAATAAAGTTGTATTCAATAAAAAAAGTCCTATGGGGTTGAACTTGATTATCTGAAGTGTCCAACACCTAAAAGAGATACTAATTCCTATGAATGGTAGAGTACTAAGTAATAAGTTTTTAATATCTGGCCAAAGCCAAATATCCGGCTTTGGCCAGATGCCTACAATGCCTACAACGAAGAGACTGATTTGCAGCACATTAATGTACCAAGAGATTGCCTGTTTTGGTACTTAAAAATGCGTTAAAGAATTAAAAGGATATATTTTAATATAATTATTTTTTTTACTTACCAACTGCAACTCTACACATTTTTGGATCCCTGCTTTTTAAATGTGATAAACACATAGCAAGGAAACAATGCCAATTTTGTAAAAAAAATTGTTTTTGACTAACACACAACAAACAAGTAATTAAAGGAAAAAATGCTAATCGATGTTTAGATTTAGTGCTGGCATCTAAAGTTTGTGAATACAACATTTCAACGAAATTCTTTAAACAAGGCACGTTCACTTCGTTTTTAACGGTCTAAAAAAGAATTAATTTCAATCAAAATGCTTTAAATAAAAAAATAAATAAAACTTGCAGCTGAAACAGGTACTAAAATTTCAACGAATAATCCTGCCAAAGCATGTTTGATATCTTTATCTTTTACTTCTAAAAAATATTGGGCGCATTCTTGCATAAATTGAAATGAGGCTTCAAATTCTTCAATAGGAACCATTTTTACTCTAAAGAATTTCATCCCCATTAATAAACTGATTATACTTTGGGTTGTATGAGGACTCGGATCTTTTCCTCTTAATTCTTTTAGTTCTTGCATAAAACGTGTTCTGACAGACATAAAACGTGATTGTGCTAATGCACCAATAACTTCAGCGTATAAATCAGCTATGATATGAATGTTTCCTGCGTTTGGTCCAGATTGTATTCTAAAATAATCAACAAATTAAATCAAATTAATACAACAATCTAAATATTTACCCATCTCTATATTTAAAATGTTTAAACGCCAAATTTTCTATGTACTGCACTAAATTTTCATGTCCGGGATGAAAAGATAATTGCTTTAACACTTCAATAAGAACTAAACAAAATATAAATTCAACAGCTAAATCTCGTCTTTCTTGTTGAATATCAGCCTCACTTCTCTCTATTGTTTCTGATGTACTTCCAGAAACAATATTTATAATACTATAGTAATAAAATAAAAACATTATTTTAATTCCAAACTTGATATTGTTCATATTTTTTTACCTTTTTCCTTTTGGATCAGCTTTCTTCTGTTCAGAACTAGCAACTTCATAAGACATTTGTCTTTCATACCAAGAAAACAAAGCTTTTAATAATGAAGGGAGACAGTGCTCAGCAACAGAACCAAAAGCACTTAATAGTTGATCAAAATTTGTATCTTCACCTCTTTGTAGAAGTTTAGACAACAACTTTTCCTGTTTAAAAATAATTTATTTCATATCAAAATTAAGACAAAAACTTTTTTAATAAAAACTTACTTGTGGTTCTCCCATAACAGCTTCAATTTTTTTCTCAGCTTGAATGGTAAAGTCAGCAAATAAGCTTCGCATTACAAATTCACCCGGTCGAATATCCATGTCTATAAGTGGTCCAGCACTAGGATGAGGAGATCGTTCTTTGTGGGCACCCCAAGGTAATAAACTTCCTTTATTAGTACTATTTAACGAAACAGAAACTGTCCCATTTTTAATATCAGGTTCTATAACAACACAAATTATTTCAAAATAAACATAATTACATTTTTAAAGGATAAAAATGAACTTAAAAGTGGCACAACAGCAAAGAATATACAAATTACCTGGTGACACTGAAGTTGCTAACAAAGCATTATTACTAGCATCTACAATGGAATTAACCTGCAAAGTGGGACTAAGCAACGGACCTACTAACGATACCCGTTCAGCATTGGACAAAGATGTGTGTCCACTGTGAGTGTCTGATCCTGAACAAATGCTGTGTGTAGAATCTACATCAGAATCTTGACTGCTCAAAACGATTTCTAAAAAAAAAATAGATTTTTACGAAAAATTGTGCAATTTTAATTAATCTGCTTGTTCACACCGAATGACTGAATTTTGTAAACAAAAATTGGTTAAATTTAATTGATAAATTATCACTTGAATAGGTAGATAATGTTTCCCCACTACGTACTTATCCAATCCGATATGCAGATAATACTTTTGAATATAACAATAAACTCTGTCTACCTGTGTTATCTCCTATAGTGGAGAGTTGTTCCGTGTTATCAGACATTTTATCCTTGATATTTACGGAAATTCAATAAAAAAACTCCTAAAACGTAGGTATACTCCCCACTACAATGTTAAGTGAGGAAATTATTCATTTAACACATTTCTTTTAATGTATTTGTTAACCGCATAGCAAAAAATTTATTTTCGTCATAAAAGTTTTGACAAGTAACTGACAGTTGACAAGTTAACCTAGGTTAGTGTCAACAAACAGTAAACAAATTTAATTTTTAAGTTTTAATATCAAAAAATTCTTATATAAAATAAAATAGAATTTAAAATTGATTATTTGAAAATATAATTATAAATAAATATGAATAGTAATTTAAAATTTTGTGTTAAATTATGAATAGATGCACTGTTTTATCGACATATATTGTATGAGTTCGATATGAGAGAAGTGTTATTTGGGTGGCCTATATATTTATAATTTTATTTATTATTTAACAATAAATAATAAAGACATAAAAAATTTTACAATTTATTTGAATAATATATAAATTATAGACATAGATGACTAATAAATTTTTTTTAACCATGCCTAAAAAATGAAGAGATTCAAAAAGGGGAATTCTTATATCACCAAGATTCCAAGAATTATCTACGTTATACTGATAATCCCAATTTTTTGCTTACTTAATTCTCACAGTTTAAAATCCCCACTACAAGGTTAAATATATACAAGAGATCCTCTACTTTTGAAAACAGTCTGATATGAATGTCGAAAATGTTAAGGTTTTTTATTGTATTGTTGTTAATTTCTGTGACGTTAAGTGAGTTTACCTTTGAACCCGTTATATTAGCTCATAAACCGAAAGGATTTACAACTTATATAGAAGGAAATGGTATATTTAAGAAAGAATCAATAAAAACGGGGATTTAGTTCCTTTGTTCTAGATCTTGAAGATGTTAAAGAGTTTCGATTTCTCGGTCGATTGAATAATGGAAGATCTATAATTATTTGGGCAACTAAATTGGATTCAAATGGACGTTGGTCATCTCATAATAGAAATTTAAAATTAAATATAGGAGACGAAATTAGCTTTGAAGTTACTGTTTGGAAAAAGGATAAAACTGAGTATTCTAAAAATGCTGTATCAACTATTTTATGTGAGATTTAAAAAAAAGAATTCATTTTCATGAATTCAATTTTTTTGTGTTAACTTTTAGATTATACTCCTTTAAATGGAGAATGTTTAGAAACACAAACCTTAACCCCTGGATTAGAAAAGAAACATTGTGGTAGTGATTTATTGTTTGAGGATGATTTTGTTAATGAAAATTTAAATTCGAGCGTTTGGAATATTGAACAATACATTCCACAATATACTGAAGATGTATTTATTTTAAATTACTTAAAATGAACAAATATTATTTTTTGAGTTTTTAGAATTATGAATTTGTTTCTTATCAAGATTCAAACGATTGTAAATTCATTTCAAATTCAAGATTATTCATAAAACCAACTGTACGTGCTCCAGAAGAAATGGACAACATTTTAGATTTAAGACAAGGGTAAGTAAACATTTCTTGATGCTAATCTACAACAGAAAATTTCAAAAGTCTACTCTAGGAAAAGATGTACTATGTACAAATATTGAATGATTTGAGTTTTTCAATCAGATCTAAACACAATAAACATTTTCACCATCTACACCAAAAAATGTTGAAGCAATACATTTTCTTATTTGTAGAGAGTTTAGGTGTTATGATAGGGTTTCATTTCCATGCTGCACTTTCATGCCAAAATTTCGGAAATATTCCAGCAAAATTTTCTTTTCCTTCTTAGAAAATAAAATATGTATTTAATTTGCACATTGATAATCCCAGAACAGTGTTTCCATGAAAGTATTATATTTTTCTTCGAACTTTTGATGTATATTTTCCAACAAATCAGTTGTGGCCATATATATTTTCCTTGTATTTTCTAACTCAAAACAATGTTTACTGCAACTGTTCTGCAAAATAAGGCCAGTTCCAACAGTCACACATTCGTTACCATTAGTTCTTCTTTGGTGAAACTTTTGATATCATAAACTGGTAGTAACAAAAAGTTGATCAAAATACGTACAATGCAATTATCCCAATCCGATTTGGTAGTAGTCCAGTTTTGTACAGCTTTGATACAACGAAAACCATTGTATATGAAAATTATAAAATTTAAATTCTTCGCTTCTTAAATTCCTTCTTCGCTTTCTGGCCCATCTAACAATATCCTCAATGCCTCAGGTGTTTTTGATGTCTTTTGGTACATTTTTACGTATGTATGTTAGCGTTGAGGTAACGTTACTAAAGAAAACGACTTTTAGCTTTTGCCAAAAACTATATTTGACTGCCTTATACAAAATACAGTGAACAACTGACTCACTTCAGGTAAATTTTATCGTAAGTAAACCGGAGAGTTATGCAAAAAGTAATTCTTAGTCACTCTCGAACAAAGAGCGCCCCCGACCGTCCTGGGTAAATTCCGACGATAACATGTATGCATGTTTTGTGTCACTCTGACCTCACTTTTGATGCTCATATATTTGTTTCGTCGTACTATGCCACGTAGATACCCTGATATAATTGCTGGTTTTGCTGAAACTCTTTGAAACTTATTTCACTGTATTGCATTTTTTGAGTTAAAATGGTCATGTTGAATATTTTTGGATTAGTTTCGAAATCATATAATAACTTCTGTAAATTGTGTCTTCGGATATTAAGACGGCATTGTCAGCGTAACAGATTATATTGATTTGTTTACTTCTCATTCTACACCCATCACCAGCGCTCTTGACATTCTTGAGTTCTTCGTGATGACGTTACCTCTGCCTTATACTCAACAGTATTGGGATTTTGTTTGTCTGTCCTTTTGATAGCCATTTCAATGTAAGTTGTGTTGTTGCTGTTCAATTCTTTGATAATTGCTAGAATGTATCAGTCTGCATTTCTGTTCTTTAATATTTCTAATACATCAGTTAGTTTCAACTTGGCGAAAGCTTGCGTGAGTTGAGTATGAAACACATAAAAGCTGATTTATCGAATTCAATGATTTTTTTTTTGATCTCTGATGGAGTAGCTCATAGCGTCTATTGCTGACCTATTTTGTTGGACATCCACTGTTATCTTTGCCATTAGTTTTAGTACTGAACTTAAAAGATTTATTCCTCGATAATTGCTAGGATCAGCTTTTTCCTTTTTTAATTATGGAGATCGTCACACTTTGACAGTTGTTGTAAACAATGTACAATTGAACAAACAGTAGGTTAGCTCCGCATATGACCATCTCAATTGTAATGTTATCTAACCCTTAGGTTTTCCGCGTTTTCAATTTCCGGTCTTTACTTGTGTTTTTTTCGATCTCTTCGGCTGTTTCTTCGTGTATGTCTTCTGTTCTCGATATTTCTTCTGTTTACTGATATAATTGCTTGTATATACTCGTTAATTAGTTAACATTTCCATTTTGTTTGAATATTTGCTTTTTCTCATATTTTTATCCTGATCATATTTGATTGTCTTGTTATCATACTTAATTTATGTACTCAACGTTATGATAATACCACCTTTACACATCCCAGTATTAGTTTTGCTATTTCCAACGCCATCATGAACTGCTTCCATCTTCGCCTTTCAGAAACACTTTGTAGGCACGCAGTAATAATTGGGGATGCTGTAATGCATAGAAACTATTTTCTTCTAACACGGCGGTAAACATACATGTTGACGGCGATGAAAAAAGCTGAGAATGCACACAAGATCCAACATTATCGGCTATTAACTGCTGTTTGCACTGCGAGCTGGAGATTTCAATTTCTGACACATTATTGTTTGATGATACGCGCTCCATATCTTCTTTTTCCAAACCCTTGAGTATATTGGGTTGTAAGCTTGAACTAGCTAGGACCAAATACTGCATCATATGGTGAACATTCCTGGTAAGCTCTGTTTCTCATTGCTTAATAAATCTGAGGGTTTCAGACCAGTGACTCCCCTGATTGGTTTCATCCAAGTGGTCATCATGACTTAGTATCTCGGTTAGTCCACTGATTCATATGATTGGTTATACCGAGATTTTCCATAGGCAATTTTGATAGTAATCCACATAGAACAAAGTTCTACTGTAATAGAATTTACAAATTTTGGAAAAATTTTGTATATCGTATGTATAATGTAAATGTATATCGAATACATTTAATATTGGTTTAAAGTTTGCGCAACGTTTTAACCAACCCAAATTGGTATATTCAAAGATTTACGCGTGGAACCTAGGATTTAACTGTCTTTAGGGTTTTATAGGAACATAAATAAAGGGTAATGGTGTTAAGATTTCTTGGAAATGTGATTTGTGATATTTGAGTTTATGATTCATCTAAGCTACTATGTATATAAGATTTGAACTGTTTATCACTTATCACTATTTCTCACCCTCTGGTAATAACCACATATACTAGTAGTTATGTAATAAGAAAAATACTTACAGTAAAATTAGAATAAATTTCGGTTTTCGTACTCTTCTCTTTGTTACGTTCCTCAAGGCGTTGTTGAACTCCAAATTTAATATTATCTAATGTAACACTTTTTATTAACAGACTTCGTCTGCTATACTATTGGATTTGGATTGCAAACTTGCAATGTTTTCATTAAATAAATTTTTTTTTCACCAGAAACTGTGTCAACTATTTAAAACATTTCTTAACAGTCAACTAAAACCTATGAGCGGAAATTGCAAGCGTCACCTTACAATGTGTTCATGTACTTGTTTGTGAATTCAATGAAAAGAAATACAATTCACGAACAAGTGTTCATCCGGTAACAAGTGTTCTTGCATTTATCTAGTATTTTTAACGGTCTAGTTTGAATATTAATATTTTATAATAATTCTGTGATATTAATCCTTTTTGTAGATGTACAAAATCATTACCTGAATCTTGTTATCATCAACCAATTGGACCTTACATCAACCCACCGATAAAATCAACCAAAATATTTTCAAAATTTGCATTTAAATACGGAAGAATCGAAATAGGAGCAAAATTACCAGTTGGAGATTGGATTTATCCACGTAACACAACAAAAACATGACCAAAATTTACATTACAATTTTTTTTTACTTTACAGAAGTAGAATTAGTTCCAAATCACGTTTCGCGTAAATATCCAAAAATTGTTATCGCTTATTCAAGAGGAAACCCACAATTAACATTAAAAAATGGCGACGATATCGGAAATAACATACTTTATGGAGGCTTCGTATCTGATTATAAAGAACCAGAAAGAAGCGCTGGGTTAAAAAGTAAAGTATTATCCGAACCAAATAAAGAAATAAAAAAATATTCGGTTGTTTGGACCCCGGATATGTTACTTTTTGCGTACGACAATGAAGTTTATGGTCGCATAAAAATTGCACATAAAGAATTAAGCGATGTAAAATTAATTATTTAAAATATTAATTATAAAATTAATTATTTTTTTTATTTCAGTATCGAATAGCTTTCGGTGTAGGAGTCGGGGGAAATTTCGATTTTCCCAACGAAGCAAAATCCGGAAATAAGAAGAAACCTTGGTTAAATAACGACTCGAAACAAG
Organism: Onthophagus taurus; assembly: GCF_036711975.1. Taxonomy (NCBI): domain Eukaryota; kingdom Metazoa; phylum Arthropoda; class Insecta; order Coleoptera; family Scarabaeidae; genus Onthophagus; species Onthophagus taurus. The sequence goes on from NC_091966.1 coordinate 31,301,325, forward strand.
CAAAAAAGTTTTTGAATGCAAAAGATGAATGGTTTTCTACTTGGATTGAAAATGATGTTGCTTTGCAAATCGATTATGTACGCGTTTACGCTCTATGAGTTTTATATTTTCCTTTAAGTCGATTATTTGATAAAAAATAAATATGTATATAAATAAAGAAACTTTTTGTTTTATTAAAAAAATTACATAACATTCTAGTCGAAACAGGAATTATTTTGAAGAATTTTTAGTGAAGTACATATTCTTTAATTACTGCTTTCCTTTCAGCAAAGATAATTTAAAACTTCTTATATTGCATAAACTTTAACGTAATCTACTTGAAGAGCGACGTCGTCACCTTTCCACGTGCTAGCCCACGTACTTTTTTCATCGAAAAAGGCTTTTGCCTGTTTAATAACATTATTTCTCCATGGTTTTCGAAAACTTCCCGATAAAACCCCATCGGGAAAATCAACATTACCGCCAACACCAACTCCCAGTGAAATTCGATACTAAAAAAAACCATAATTATTCAAAAATTCTTTCTTTTAATTCGTACTTACATTGTCTAAATTAAATGATTTGGGAATGGTTCCGTAAACTTCACCGTTTAATAACAACTCGATTTGATTGGGTGACCAAATTAAAGTAAAAACGTTCATATCCGATCCAATTGGACTTGTAACCCTAATAGATGGTAAACTTGTGCTTCTTTCGGGTTCTTGCGACGAATTTGCGTATCCCCCAAAAAGTAATGTTGAACCAAGATCGAATCCGTTGACTAATGTTAATCTTTCGTTTCCTCTTGTATAAGCTATCAAGAATTTCGGGTATTGTTTTGAAGGATCATCAGGAACTAATTCGATTTCTAAAAATTAAAATTTTTTGAGTACAATATATTTTATAATCAAATTCAACTTACGAGGATAAATCCAATCACCAACCGGAACTTTAGCTCTTATTTCAACCTTTCCATATTTGAAAGCAAGTTTTGAAACGATTTTTCCGGATTTAATCGGAGGAATAATATTGGATCCGATTTGTTGGTGAAAACAAGCATGTTTATTGGATCTTGTACAGCCTTTCGTTAAATCTAAAGTTCCTAAAATGTCATTTTCGCCAACTATAATCGGTTTTAAAAATAATTTAGAATCCCTAACAAATCTGCATTGATTAATATCTTGATAAGAAACAAATTCATAATTATCTTCGGTATATAATGGAATGTATTGCTCAACACTCCATAAGGAACTATCAATGACTCCGTTTGAAAAGCCGTCTTCAAAAATTATATTTCCTTGACATATTGGTTTTCCGGGTCCGGCAACTACAGTTCGGGTATCCATACAATCTTGTTGTGGATTTAATAAACCTAAAAAGAATATTTAAAAAAATGGAAATATATGATGTAAAAATAATTACTTGTAACTTTCCAAGATCGGTCTAATCTAGTAAAACCGGCTTTATCTGATTGGACATAAACCCAATAATAAATCGTATCTCCAACATTTAATTGTAAATCGCCATCGTAATAACTGAATTTTCCATCTGTTGGTGTCTTTACGTCCACTGAAATATCACCAGGAGCAGTTCCTTCAATTTTTTCATTAATTTTTCCTTCGAATACAAATAATTTTATATCTGGTCTAGCTGGAAAAATAGAAAATATAAAATTGAAATAATGTTGAATTTTTATGAAAATGTTTAAAACTAAGATATTCTAACTTAAGTTTATTCATTAAGCAAATTAATCAATCATATAGTTGTAGTATAGTTGTAGTCTACCATCAACGAGATTACCACTTGCAGTTTGTTATGATATTATTAATCGAATTGATGTTACAATACAGGAGAAAGATGCAATTGGGCGTCCAAGAATCAAAATAGACTTAATACAACATTACCAGAACTTGTAAGATCTGCATAAAGCTTAAGTTTTAATTTAACATAAAAGTTATTTTATGATTTTTAAAAACACGAACTCCACTTTTCTCATCTTTTTGTTGATTTACCTAAAAACGGATCATGTCTTCCATTTTTTTACAAAATCTTTTTAATGTTCAAATGATAACTTATTGTTATTAAATGATATTTCTTGAAAGAAGAAGATTTAGAACAAAATTATTTCTTGGCCTTCTTCTTGTTCTTATAATAGAACTCGAAAGTCGGGGTCTTTCTTCAACAGTTCAGAATCTCGACTGGGATACTAAACTACAACTTTCACACCACCTTTTCGAGGGGCCTCCAGAAGGTCTGGTCTCATGTGGTTTTCTCTCTCTGGCGTTTTTCGGCAATCTCTATTCTGGCATTCTCCTACAAACGGTAATGGATCTTGAGTTGATTAACTAGCAAAAGAGGTGGGTGGTTGAAGTTGGTACACTAGCTGCAGGCGGAATAGAGAGTCATTACATTCTTAATTTCGGTCATAGCAATAAGTTTCTGGTCTTCGTCAAATTTCGTAAACACCGGAAGTAGCGATAGAAAAATATATGTATCTCCATCTACTTCCTCCGTCCTCTTTTCACTTAGTATGTCTAATAGTGACTCCTTATAAGTCTTTGTAGATTTTCTTTTACCTGTACTGGATGTCAAATAGGATTATTTGGTGTTTATTATTGTACCTCTGGCTGCATTCATTCCAATTCTCCATTTTCGGTATCGCTGTTTATACTTAGTACTGGTGACATTACATTACCCGACGTTTCGCTATTTTTTGCCCCAATTGGTTCAAGTACAAATACTTTTTTCTCTTATTTGGTCCAGAATCGAACGGTAGTTTTCTGCTATTGTTTTGCTATAGTGGCTTTAATGCAAGTTAAAACGTGTACGTTGTATTATTTCAATCACCTTGAAAATAAAAGCTCTACAAAACGCATCAAAGTTGTCTTGTCGATCTCTATGGCATTCTCAGTTATTCGTCGGATAACGAAGAAGTTAGATCTATAGTTGAATTGTTTTTTTTGCATCCCTGTTATTGTTTACAGATCCCAAACGCTAATTTTTCTTCTGATAGCATTCTGAACACCAATTTTTTGATACAACTTAAGAGGCTAATTCCCCTATAATTGCTTGAGTATGTCTTTTCGCTCTTCTTGAAGATTTCTATCAGTTGAGTTGTTTTTTCTGAATTCCTGTTATTATTTATAGATCCTAAATGCTAATTTTTCTTGTGATAGCATTCTGGACATCAATTTTTTGATACAGCTCAAGAGGCTAATTCCCGTACAATTGCTTGAATATGTCTTTTCACCCTTTTTGAAGATTTGTATCAGTCGAGTTGTCTTTTTCTGAATCCCAGTTGGTGTTTACAGATCCTAAATGCTGATTTTTCTTGTGATAGCATTCTGGACATCAATTGTTTGATACAACTCAAGAGCCTAATTCCTCTATAATTCCTCTATAATTGCTTGTTTTTGTGTTTTCACCCTTCTTGAAGATTTGCGTCAGTATTCTGCATTTCTATTGAGATGGTATTCTTTTACTTTTGATAATTATATTAAACAGGGTATATATTTCATTTACTAGTGCGTGCCCGCCATATTTAATGAGCACGTTTGTTATTTCATCGATCTCTGGTGACATTCTGTTTATCAACTTCTCGATTCCTGCTTTATCTTTGTGGTCTGTATGAATTCTTTTACTGGTTTCTTTCTGTTTTTCAATAAATTTCAAATTTTCGTCTAACTGTCTCTTCAAATCTTCTTTAATCTTTTGCCGGTAGCTTTTCTTCATTGATTGGATGTTTGAGAGTGTTCTGTTTCTTTGTATTCTTTGCATGTTATTGCGCCTGATCTATTTTATACATAGGATATTCGTTTTTCCGCAACTAGGTTTTTTACATACTTTTTTTTGCATACTTTTCGCAAATTCTTGTTGGTCAAAATCCAGTTATTCTATATTTAGTTTACTGTATTTCTTTGCGCTTGTTCTTCTTCCTAGCTGGATTATACTTCTTCTTTTCCCCAACATTAGGTTGTGATCACTGTTGTAGTATTTGCTAGGGAACATATTTTGTAGGGAGTAAAAATTTAAGGAAATTTTAAACTCTTGATTTAACTGTTCATCAGTTAATGGCAAAACAGTTCTATAAATTAATGAAGGAGAACGAAGGAGAAAATACAGCAAGTTTTGTTTCGATCCCCAACAACTCTACAGTTTGTTTAAAGCTTCTATTCAGGAGGTATATTACCCCTTGCAAATTTTATGTTGAAAGTTTTGTATAGTTAGCATTAAATGTAATGTTTATTGGTTTTGTTCGAAGACGGCGGTACAAGTAGCCAAGGATCCAATAAAATATAATCAGCCTTCTTAGATTACATCTGTATTTTGATCAAAATATTAACAAAATTCTCCTTTTTGCTGATGGTTGAAGATGTGATTCAGATCAGCTCGAAATTCAGTCAATTGAGTATTGATTGGCATATAACCTGAAGTCTTTGTTAGACACATTTAATAAACTACAAGAGATAAGCCAGTAAAGGCATATTTACATCAAAAAGGTTAAATCAAGCGATAAACATGTTTATGTTAAATCAGAACAAATGTACAGTTTTGAAGTACTCTATTAAAGAGAGGAAAAGGATTTGGAAAAAGCGATTTTAGAAGAAGTTTGTTCTGCTCATGGAAATACACAAGACAAGCCCAATGTTATGAAGAGTTTGGATGGGAATAAGGGTGATGAATGTATAGAAGAAGAAAGGTTATTTGAAAATTGGCTATTTACTTAATTTAGATTATTAAAAAGATTGTCTTATTTTTTTTAATAAAGGTAAACAAATCGTAATATTAGAACATTCTGTATGACGACGAACATCGATCGAAAAGTGTCGTATAACACATACTGTAATTGGAGCGTTGAAAATAAACCACTATTAAACAGAAATGTATAATTATGAGCATTATTATATAACGATTCAGAAGGTGCTCAACAATTTTAAAACCCAATTTGAATAAAGGAGAGAATAAAGAGTTGACATCCACAGAAAAAATCGATATGTATTGTGTTGAAGTGAATGTGAATGAAAATTATTATGTGAAGCAAAGAGCGGAGATAATTAGAGGTGGAATTAGTGCTACAACAAACGAACTTGTAATTGGATTAAAAATTGAAAGAATGACTATTTATCGCAAGGTAGGAAAAGTAGAACAATTAGAAAAGTTAACTATAATTTTTAAATTAAAATTTAGTGGTAGCGCACGTTATGAAGTTTTAATAAAGAATTTTAATAATAAAACTAAGTATTATAAAACTATTAAGAAATTTTTATATATTATTACTCATTTTTATACCAAACAGGAAAAACTTTAATATATCAAAGAACGATGTTATATTAAGAAGCTACGATAGACAAATAGCATTCAACAATAGCAATAATAGCACAAATATCAACATAAGTATTAATGATACTGCTTATAACAATAACACATCGTTTTAAAATAATTTCCAGTTTGAATCATTCCTCTTGTAAAGTTCGAAATATTAAAAAAAAAGTATTTTGTACTTATTTATAAAAATGAATAAATGATTTTTCTAAGAAATTAAACACAAATCTCTTTTTAAAGATAATGTGTTACAATCAAAGTGTTAATAACAATTTAATGAGGTAAATGGCACATCTAAACGAAAAATATTAAAAAAGGACCTTGGATTTAAAACATTTAAAAACTCTAAAATAAAATTATTGTGAATTTATTTATAAAGGTTAGAAAACGATTTTATCCAAAATTAAAAAGAAAAAGACACATTTATTACATCTTAACATTATTAATACATCTGCAGTATTTTAACACTAATTTTTCTTATTTCATTGCAAATTAATTAAACTAAACAAAAAAGAAATAAAAAAACCTTAAACGAATCACCGGGATTCCCAATTTACCGAGTGGATAAAAAAAAGATTGTTCAGCTTCTAGAAATACGAGTTCTTAAGAACGTGTTTATAAACTTTCTTGTTCTCATCTATATTTTCGTATAATTTTACTTGGACCTTACCTTCAACATATATCCTTAACCCTTTTGGATTGTATGCTTGAATAATTACATCAGGAAAAACAAATTGACAAAAAACCGGGCATATTATTAATTGTAAAACCAAACCGAATCTTAACCAACTCATTTTCACCGAGAACAACACTTTTACTACTACTGTCTGCTACCAAGTTCGTTCTGCCTTGTATCTGAATGTTAATGTTCTCGTCGTCGACTTCGACCTTGCTATGTATGTATTTTGAGTGTAGTAAACTTATTGATGACCCCAAAATTAACCTTCTAAACATAACAACAATGATAACTTAAAGCAATTTTTGTTTTTATTTTAATTATTTGTTTGATTATGCCGTTAATGATTTTTATTTCTAATTTTTGGATGGAGTTTATTAAAATTTCATTTATTTGAAAGATAAAGAAATTAAGATTGTTACTTTTAAGGATTAAAAACATTTTTAATCATTTAACATACCCAACTTATTTATGTTCAAATTTATTTTGAATAGTTTTTAAATCTTTTTCGGCAATAATTTAGTAAACAAAATAAATAATGTTAGTCCAATAAGTGTATATTTTCCAAGAGATTCTAAACTAGTCCTAAAGTCAAGACGTTGATGACGAAAATTAGTGGTGAAACGGATATCCGGCCTATCCGGCCATTTTTTAAAACCGGCCGGATACCGGATAATTACCAAATATCCGGCTTTGGCCGGATATTAAAAACCTATTACTTAATACTCCACCATTCACAAGAATTAGAATCTCTTTTAGGTGTTGGACACTGCAGATAATAATCAAGTTCAACCCCAATAGGATTGAATACAACTTTATTTATATCAGGTTTGTCTTTAGCAACCTCATTGGAACAATCCCTCTTCTTAATGTAAAAAGCCGTTTTGAAAAATCACTTTCAGTTCTTGAGAAATAAATTTTTGAATTGATCGACAATTTTTTCGAATTTTGCAATTTTCGCCGATTGAGTTTTAAAAATTCGTATAAAATCCACTTCTTGGAGTATGAGTATGAAAATTTCCTAAAGTGTTAATAAAAGTGTCCTCTTTCCAATGAACCAACCCGTTTTGAAAAATAACTTTTAGTTTTTGAGAAAACAATATTTGAAGTTTTGATAAAATTTTCGATGTTGTAATTTTCATCGATAATTTTCAAAATTCGCTATAAAATTAATTTCTTGAAGGATCCTTGTGGAAAAATCACCAATTATTAATTAAAGTACCCTCTTTTTAATGCAACAAGCCGTTTTGTAAAATCGCTTTTAGTTTTTGAGAAATAAATTTTTGAATTATTCGAAAAATTTGTCGAATTTTGCAATTTTCTCCGATTAAGCTTTAAAAATTCGTATAAAATCCACTTCTTGGAGTATGAATATGAAAATTTCCTAAAGTGGTAATAAGAGTGTCCTCTTTCCAATGAACCAACACGTTTTGAAAAACAACTTTTAGTTTTTGAAACATTTGAAGACAGTTTTAAGACATATCTTAAGTCAAATTATAGAAGAAAAACCTAATCAAGCATATGCAGGAACATTATCTTCTCCTAACAATATAAAAAAGAGATTTTACTTGTTAAGATACAAGAACTAGTCATTCTTAGAACACTCTGTACACCATTTAATCTACTTTAGTCATAAATTTTGAGTTCCCATCCTTTGTTCCATTCATGGTCCAGCAAGTTGACGGCTTAGCCCGATCATAAATTTATAATATCGTCTAGATTTTCCATGTTTGTTGATAATGGTGCATAAAGAATGCTGAGTAATCATTTGTTGGTTTTTCTACTACATGACATATTTGAACAAATCTGGCCAAACGAGTCTACTTTAGCCGTAGTCTCATTGTAATTTAAAATTATTCCTGGTTTGTTGTTTTTTTGCCAAAATCACAGTTCCGAAATGCATTGTTGAAAGTATTTTTATCAGGTATTCCAACAAACGTGAACCAATTGTTCATCGTTATGTTTCTGTTACTAACGTGAACAAATTTGGACAATTGTAGATAATTATTTAACTATGGTGCCCCTTGGTTATTTTCTGTTTGCCTAAGTAGGGACAACCATCCATCATGTATGTGGTTTTTATGACCCTCAGAAACAATAGTGGCAGTAATTATCACCCGGAAAAAGTACCTGGACATGATTTATGATAGGTTATCCTAGGGAACTAAGTCCAGGAACGCACTTCTTTTTTATTTTATTTTAAATTCAACAAAATAAAACAGAAATGTAGTAAAGAATATAAATTTACTTATACTTAAATGATTTTACAAAAAAAAGCAAGTATTAATTTATAATATAAAAATTAAAACATGTTTTTTATAATTATCTTAGAATTAGTGTGAAAAGATAATAAATTTTATAATAATAATCACAAATTATTTAAGCAAATGTACTTTTCAGATAGACTTAAATAAATTGTTGTATTTTCACACAAAGTAATGATATTTAAGTTTTTAAATATTATGTTATTGAAATTTTCGTTAATGTGGACCTGAACAACTCACGCCAGAGTTTGGGGTTCGTAATCTACCTGTATACAACCCCATCTTTGTTCGTTATATGACTGCAATTAAGTCATAAAAACCACCAGAAATATCGGAGACTATACTTTGAAGAGCAATCGCAGATCTGTTTTGTTGGAAAATTTACCTGAACACTAATCACAAGTAAATTTTATAACGATGGTGCTAAAAGTTGAGAAAGTAAGTAGCCACAACGATGTACACAGAGACTAGACTAATTTGGAAGATACTTCGACGTGGAGCCTGATTAAGCGACGGCATCAATAAAATATCGAGCAAAGAAAATTAGGATTTATTAGTATTCTATGGTTAATGAATCATTATGTAAGTTGGAAAACATATAGCAAATCACTAATTAACACTAATTAATAAATTAACACTAATTAATAAATTCACTAGGATAATCAAAGTATACTGACTATTAGAATTTTTAAACTCATCCTCGAATGCTTGCAGTTGTCTCTCTTCTCTACTGACGTTGGAATCGGTAGTGTTAAAGTTAATGTTAAAGAAGGATATATTATTAAACCGGCTTTGGTGGCTACGTTTAAAGGCACAACGTTGGTCGCATATAAGACTTCCTTTCACATAGCAGGTAAAGTTAATATTTTATTAATTATTAATTCAATTTATAGTAGACGTTGCTTTATAGATTACATTATTATATTTTTGGTAACTGTGACAGGTTCAAAAAGCAAAACTCAATATTTGCTTACTATATCCACAACAAAGTACAAAAACTTAAACTACAAACAATAAAATCAAAACAGAACGCAATCCTATTATAACGATTTTATTTCTCTCAAATGCACATAAGCAATTAGGAGAAATCTGAGTGGAATATTCTGGACAAATTGGTTACGTATGAGAACTGCAACTCTTCTTTATTTTTCTGTTCTTTCTGCAAGAACACATGTAGCAAAATTTACTATTTCTTGCCTGCGATTTTCATCTAGAATTTCAGGCTATTCTTGCTATTGATGTTTGCAAATTGATAGAGAGATTTTGAAAGCTCGAACGATTTATAAGATGTGGCTACACCAAAGATGCTTTGATAAGTCCCATGTTATTTGCTTTGTGAATTATTTATTAGAATTATTTATTTATTAGAATAAAATGAAGCTTTCATTTCATCGACATAAATTGCCCCTTTTGTTAGATTATAAAATATAATCAACTCAGGTTTGAGTTCTTTTATTGTGTCCAAGATCTAATTATACATAAACACAGTCTTTTCAATACATAGAAAACCAGAACATATTCCAATGAAAAAGGAAACACACTGCTTTTGGCAGGTCATTCTTTTATATTTAGAAGATTTAGTGATACATCATTTTATCTTGAGTATTTAGACTGTAATTGTCTGCTAAATGAATATAATTTTTGATTTCCTGAAATATTTTCAGTGACATAGTTTTTGCAATAACATGTATCCCAAGATCTTCGTCAAGATTCCTATAATTACGTTCACAGGATAGTTTATGACAGCCTCTTGAAAGTAAAATCGCTACAAAATCTTAATGCATTAAATGGTCAAATCAAAATTTCGAACTACTTTTCAAATTTTTCAACAGAGATACAATTTTCCAGTTGATTCTTTATAGGTGCTAAACGAACAACGAAAATCAACGTTGCTATCATACTTTTATCAACGAAGTGTTTTGTCTTCTTTAAGCCTAATTTATGTTTTTTATGCTTTATTTATTATTTATTTATTTTTATGCTTTATTGTTACTTCCTTCTTTATCACTACTTTTTATATAGCGCAACTCAATTTCACCAGTAACGTTAGTAGGAAATATATTTTCGTGCGTTTGAAATTCGTTTGTGGGTCAAATACCAATATGTACTTGATCTGGAATACTAGATGTGGAAAACCTTCTAAAATAGTATCTAATTGACGATAGTTCCGTGCATAAAACTTTCGTGGAACTATTGCTGCAAAATGTTTTGTTTCCATAATTAGCCAACATAAAATATATTATTGTAAAGAATGTGTTATGCATATATGTATTTTATGTAAGTACATATGAATTCTGTTACACAGTATACACATTTTGCTAACCTCTTCTAAACAATCGAACCAAAAACTTGTATTGCTAAGCATGATCGTATTTACAGAATGAATCCTGCTTTTGCTGTATTGGAATACCAGAAAAAGAAAGCTTTGAAAGATAGATCATTAACTCTTTCTCAACCACTTGCATGTACCATTTTAATAAAATTAGGAAATGCGGTTGTATTAAAGACCTCGGTTGTATCTTAGCTCCTGGGGGAAATAATTTTGCTACCGTTTCATCTACCTATGCAGTTTCACAGTTGTTATTAAAATCTGTCATCTAACTTGTACTTACAGAAAGTTTAATCTCTCTGTTTGATTGATGGAGAGATGAACTGTTTAGCTCTCTTTCTTTTGCTTGATGATATTTCCATCCACTTTCCATTTTTTTCCTTTTAAGCCGTAACATGTAAGACATATTAATAGATGATGACTAGTAAAAGTATTGAAGTTTTCGTTTTCATTTTACATTATATAAAGACACTGGTCGATTTGGATCAAATCATTTTCTTTAATTATCGAAATAATTAAGATTCGATAAAATATAAAGCTATTTCAAAATTTATATTAATTTAAATTATTCAATTAAGATTAAGATTTTTTACACAAACCGCTTTCAATTCTGTTGGAAATCCCCACCTTCTTGTACAGTCCCGAATACAAAAACCTTTGGATATCATCGGGATAACGTTGACCCATACACATCAGTGAGGTCAAAACGATCGCAGATACAACATCTTAATAATTTCAATAAATTGCACACGAATAAAAAAATGCAATTAATTCATACATGTGTAATTAATTTGATTTTATTAGGAAATTTTATTCCAATTGTGTTGTGTCAACTTCAATTTGGTGGTCTACCATCGTCTTTATTTGGAAAGTCTTTGTTTCCAGATATTAGTTTTCGTGCTTATAAACCGAAAGGATTTCAAGTTAACATTAAAAGTAAGATATTTTATTTGAAATGATTTACTTTAATAATTTTTTTTTTCAATTTTTAGAAAGAAACGATGTTCTAGAATTAGTTAAATTTAGTTATCAAATTAATAATGGAATCGTACACACACCAAAAATGGAAAATTTACTTTTTGATTGGACGTATTTCGATCCAAATAAAAAAGTAAAAATCAACGATTTCGTTAATTATACAATAGAAATAATTAGCAATCATTTTGATCCTACCAAAGCGTTCGGTGGGAGTGGCAATTTTAAATTTGGATTTAATTTCGGTGCTCAACGATATAATTATGTAGATAATCAATCAGTTACAATTACAGGTAAACTAAAAAAAATCATAAATTATCTTATTTATATTATTTTTTGAAAATGTAGTTTTAGAATCTCTTTGTGAATCTACTCTTGCGAATCAATTAACTGCAAAAATAAATTGTGATGAGGAAAACGCAATTTTTGAAGATGATTTTTCGAATGGAATTTTAAACAAAACTCTTTGGACGGTTGAGCATTACATTCCTGTTTACAGTGAAGAGGTAGAAAATAAGGGTATTAATAAATAAATTGTTTTAATTTTGTTAATTATAGAATTTCGAGTTTGTATCTTATCAAGACAATCCTGAATGTGTTTTCATTTCAAATTCCAATTTACATTTAAAACCAACTGTTGTACCCAGTCCTAGAATTTTTGGCACATTGGATTTAACCCAAAAATGTACTCGAAGCGTTTCTCAAGCTTGCTTTTATAAACAACTCGGCGCAAATTATTTGCCACCAATTACTTCTGGAAAAATCGTTTCAAATTTTTCTTTTAAATATGGAAAAGTTGAGATTAAGGCGAAATTACCGAGAGGAGATTGGATATTTCCGCGTAATAAAATATTTCTTTATTAAAATGTGTATTAATTAATTGTTTTGTATTATTTTTAGAGATTGAATTAATTCCTGATGATTTAACAAAAAAATATCCTAAATTTCTCATTGGATATTCAAGAGGTAATAAAAATTTGGTTACTAAAGAAGGAAAGGAAATTGGTTCCAGCATTTTATTTGGTGGTTATTTAAAATCCAGCGAGGAAATGAGGGATATTAATATATTAAAAAATATAAATCTCAGCGAGAATTTAAGAAATAAAATGAATATTTTTACATTAACATGGACCCCAGGTTCTTATTTCACTTTTATAATTTTCAAAAATTTTGATTTACTTTTATTAATTTCAGACAAAATTACTTTAGCTGTTAACAACGATGTTTACAGCACAACTTACCAAACAGTAAATGAAGGAAATGTAAATATTTAATATTCCTTTTTATTCTTTATTTCCTTAAATTTATTTTATTACAGTATCGAATATCACTTGGAGTTGGTGTTGGAGGTAATTTTGATTTCCCGGACGATTCAAAATCAGGAAATTTCATGAAACCTTGGAAAAACGATGCGGTTAAACAACTGAAAGAATTTTTAGACCACAAAAATGATTGGATCAATTCTTGGATTGATAACGAAGTAGATCTTCAAGTAGAATATGTGAAAGTGTTCGCTGTCTAAATCATAATAGAATCTCAAGTAATACAAAAACTTAAAGTTTTCTTACTAAATTTTTATTACCACTGTAATATATTATCATGCATCATCTGCACAATCAGCATTTGGAGGATTATTAAATGGGTTCCCAAATCAGGGAAGGATTGTGTTGATTCTGCTTTATTCGTTAATAATACGTAATATGTCTTAAAATAAACGTGTTATTGTTAGAATAGTTCTTCGGAAATAAAAATGTCCAATAATTGAAAACTAATAATGCCTCTAACCGAATACAAACATAAAATTTAAAAGTTCTTACCGAAGTCTGGACAACTACTGTTCAAACCACTTTAAACATAATAATAAATAATGTTAATAATACTAATAAATAAATAAATAATACTAATAATACTACGTAATAATAATAAATAGTATGTTTTCGTTGATAATAGATGGCTCAGGTACCATCATATTGAGAGCCGAATCAATCAGGAAGTAATCTGGCATTAAAACATCGAAGTCAGTTGGATCATCTGAGATGACAATGAAAAGCTGGGAGTTTAGAACAAGAATGGTTGAAATTTCTGGTGGGTAAGCAGGCTAGAACTATTTCAGCTTCCCATTTATCACCAAAAACTAAGCAAACAAATACAATAAGGTAGCCCTTGTATGTTTCACCTCCTCTGCCTCTAACAGTTTTGAGCTGAAATGTAGAAAAGGCCTCGATGAAGTAACTCGAGCAGGTGGTAGTTGCCCCATTAACTCCTGGCTGGCTTAGAGTCGATGTTTAGTACAGATGATGTATACTCTTCCTCCAACAATCCAACACCGTCCTTTTAAAGAGGACATCGTTAGCCGAGTTACTCCGTGGAGAGTTCTTTGATGATGAGAATCATTTAGCAATGTTGTTCCCTTCCGAAAATACACAATCTCTTCCACAAAATGATTCTATTGACACTGCAAGACCCAAAACAACAAAGCAGAGTTAAGTTTGTCGTTGATGGTAAGAATGTCTAAAACATAAAGTTTTTGAGAGTTTCTAATGAAACGAAAACACCTGGCAGTGAGCAGAAGCAGCTTCTTAAGCGAGGAAAACTTGTAATTTAAGTCCCAACCCGGAATTGTTAGGAGGATGAGTTTTAGGTTCTGAACGTTGCTCCCCATCAACCTGAGGCGATACAGCTGATTGCACAACAGGCCAACTGAAACACGGCCGTGCCAACCATTCTGATCCAGACCACCATAAAGATTCCTTATGAAGGAGGAGGCGAAATCGGGTGGGTTATCCTAGCTGGGAATGTAGGACCAAATGGCGTGAAGTAAATCTTGTATTTCAAAATTAAATTCTTAACATTTACTTATATTTAATACCAATACAATATAAAGGTGATGAATTTATGTTAAAACATTCTTAAATTATAAAAAAACGTGTAAACGCGATCTTAAAATGCATAAAAACTTGAAATATACATCGTAGTGAGAAAAATCTGAATCATTCATAAGAGCCTCGAAATGCTCTTGATCTATAAGAGGTCTTTTCATGTCCCATCTTCCTTGTTGGATGCCATGACGAAAAGTGCTCACAACAACACGAGACATTGCAACACAACAATATGGTATACAGCTACGCATTACACAGACGCAAAAATGCACTATGCACTATGCAGTATTTTACTGTTACATTTGTTAAGAGGAATGAAAAAGCCAGTATCGTGGCGATTCAGATCTTAGATAACATTGGAGTAAGAAAATTAAAACAAATAACACTTTTTGTGAAACTACTTGTTGGACAATTTTTACTTCCCCCCACATCTATAATCTTCAAAATTAGTATAAATCTGTTATTAAAGATTATAGTAGCCAAAAAGTTGCGCTTTCAATTGTTATCATTTTACAATGTGAATGTTTCGGGGTGAAATTCCAAATTAGCCGATTTAACCACTCATTATTATTTTGTGATTCTGCACTCAAACAACGCTCGCCCAAGTCTTGACTTGAAGTGTCAAGTCAAGACTTATCTCATGATGAGCTTTAATTTCTCCAAAACCTGTAAACTTAGCGGTGCACTTGATGTCATAAATTGTTAAATATGCCGGCAGATTCGACTGAACGCTACTTATACCAACTGTCTCAGTCTTCAGATAGTTTTGATGTGGCTTTTCATCTATAGAACTTTTGTGATTATTATTATGCTGCCGGGCTGAGGGAAGCGGCCCCTCTCGTCACTGCAATCTATGAGATTGCAAACTTCCGTCCTCATTTAAGGGTAAATCTAGGTCCTTGATGAACCTTTGTATTGCTCCAAGGTTTTGTTTCTTTATGTCAGTAGGTGTCAGGCTAATTTTTCCGAAAATTTTGTGTCTTAAGCGACAGAATATGTTCTGCCAAGTCAAAATGGCCACTTTTTACTTACCTACACCGTTGAAATCTGCATACAACTGTTAAAGCGACATAAAGTTGACTGATTTAATAAACTCATCATTTAGACTGTAATATGCACCCAAAGTGTGGAAAGTTGCAAAAATAATAATATTCTCAATGTCAGGTCAACACAATATCATGCAACCTATCATAGAAAGGAAGAATCTAATCCCAGATTATTAGGTCATTTACTTGTGGGTCAGGTAGAAAGAATAATAAGTATAATCGAAAGAGCATTGGAAGAGAAAAAGGGTTGTAATGGAGTTTTCCTACAACAGTTATTTTCAATGAAATTATCAGTAATTCTGCTGTCTTATGTGATGTCAGAAAGGTACTTTAGGATAAACAAAAACATTGTCTATTATGTCTATTATAATATAATCTTACAGAAATCAGGATAAAATGGACCCTATATTATTCCCGTTTTATATCTGTGATCTATCGAGGTTCAATCCTAACTATTAGTAAAGGATAATCATGAAACGGCAAGTAAACTAGGAAATGCACACCGGGGTATATAGTGAGGGAAGAGGTAAAGGTGGATAAGGTCAGAGTGGAGGCAGGCAGGAGAGCAGTGAAATATGAAGAAAGAATAGAAGGGAGGCCAAACTGCGCTATCTTGAGGGAGGGTTGGAGGGAAATTAGAGAGGGAAAGATCAGATATCGGAAAGGAGACAGAGACAACTATTATAGACGAGCGGGCTACTCGGTAACTGAAATAAATAGTAGACGAAGGGTGGGTAGGGAGATGTGGAGAGAGTTGAGAGATAGGGACCGAGATGTGCAGAGACAGGAAAGAAGGACACAAATAAAAGAGGGGAGGTATAACGAAAGGTACAGGGACATAATAACGGAGGGGCTGCCTAGATATTTGTTATTGGAAGGAGATGAGGAAGGGAAGAAGTTGGTGGCTAGGTTCCGTTGTGGAAACGAGGAGAGAGCTAACAGATACTGGATGGCCGATGAGGAGAGGTGGTGTCACGGAAACGTTGGAACATATGTTGAATGGGTGCAGTGAGTTGAGGGAGGAGGCGTTGGACCGAGGGCAGATCTTAGGAGAGGGGGGAGAGGGGAAACGATGGATGAGAATAGTTGTGGGGGTAAGGAGACAAAGGGAAGGATGAGGGGATGATTGGGCCGAGGAGCCGAGGGTATGGAAATGGAGGAAGAGGGTAGAGGGTGAAAATAATGTACTAATAATATATATTAGAATGTATTAAGGGGATAAAAATTGTAATTATTAAAAACAATAAAATGCTTATTAATTAACTAGGAAATGCAATAAATTTCCAGCATTAAGAAAAAAATTAAGAGTAGAACTTAGCGAATTGAAGACAACTGACATTGTATTTTACTAACAAAAATATGAAGTATTTATAAATGATTTTACGCTTGATGCTAGATTCCAATGGAAGGCTCATGTAAAAAAGAAAGGATAAAAACTGGATATGCGCGATAAGAAATGTCTCTATTTCTGCATAACAAGCTACTATGATGGCTCCCAAAAACAGCATTGCACTGCTTAGTCAAACATAAATATAATGTATCACTTACAGAACAAAATACTGAGAATTGTGCTTAAGTCTCCCTAATGTACTATGATCTCCATAATGATTTGGAAATTCAACATTTTATTATTAAATTTGCTAAGAACCACGAAGAAGGACTTCGTCAACGTGGCAATATCGAGGCAATTGAGCTCTTAGGCAATGAAAAGGATAAAACCTTTCGGATTGATGCAGTGATAAAAGCACAGCACAACTACTGTTACACGTTCACTCTACTCCTGTATGAAATTCTCTATTATAAAAAGTTATGGTATAAAATTCCTGATATTACTCAACTTCAAACTATACCTAGGTTTTTCTAACATCCCTCAATATAAATCCTAACATCTGTCAATAATGTGCTGGTCTCCCTAAATAATTTTTCATCATCTATTAACACCAATCATTGTTCTCGACATTTATTATAATCGTCCCTATTATTACCTAATATCATTTTACTGCTTTCCCTTATATTTTTCCAATTATCTACTAACATCTTACTTGCTACATCCATATATTCATTATGATATTATTATTATCTTTCAATATAATATCTGGTCTTTCTTCATATTGCCAATAACATCTCTCAACATCGTGGTTAACATAATCCCAACTTCTCTTAACATAAATCTGGCCTCCGTCAATATTATTTCCAGCATCTATCAATATCGTTCTTAATTCTAATTATCATCCCTATTATTCCACAATATTATCACTGCCTTTCTGAACATCTGCCATATCAGCTATCAACATTCTCCTTAATATTTCTAAACAACGTTCTATTGACTTGCCTTCGATCAAGCAGTAATTAAATATTACTGCTTATTAAAGTTTGCAAATTAACAATTCTATGTTGCCAACCAAAATAAAATAAGTTATTTAAACATAATAATAATTATATTTACTCATAAATAATTTTTCATAATTAATAATTCATAAAATTAATGAAGAAATTATATTTATATATACGAGTTACAAAGCTTACTAAAGTTAAACACTTAAACAGCATAAATCTTTACCGAATCAACTTCCATAATAGATCTTCCCATACTCCAAGTTTTCGCCCATTCCGTTCTGGCATCGAAAAAGTTTTTCAATTGATTTCGATCGGCGTTAACCCAAGGTTTTTTCGGAATTGATATATATCCTTCGGGAAAATCATGAATCCCACCAACGCCAACACCTAAACTTAAACGAAATGTCCTTTTTAACGGATAAAATCGTTCATCGTTATCAATGTCGATAAGAATCCTCCCGTATTCTTCGCCGTTAAATAATAAAGTAATTGAATCCGGTTCCCAAATGACCGTATATGTATGTGTTTTATTTCCATACGGTTCTAAACTCGGTCTACTTTCTGTTAATTTCATCCTACTATCTGAATTTTCGGTGTTCCAGAGAATTCCGCCGAATAAAAGGCTTGATCCCTCGTCGCGATTTTTAACATAATGATTATTTCCGCGAGAATAAGCGACCAAAATTTTAAAAGGCGCGTATTTATTGTCTGATACCAACTGAATTTCTAAAAAAAGGATAATTGTAGTCAGTTTAATATTAATTATTGTGTTGAATTACGGGGATAAATCCAATCTCCTTGCGGTAATTTAGCTTTTACTTCAATTTTTCCATAAGTAAAACCAAATTTATTTGTAATCTTTGCTGATCTGACCGGTGGAATTAGTTGTGTGGAAATGCGCTTGAAATAACATTCAGATGGTAATATACTGGTACACCTTAGAAAATAATAATAAAAATTAGTAATATAAAAAAATAAAAATTGTTATTATATCAAATTTTACCCATTTCTTAAATCTAATTCTCCAAAAACTTCAGATTCATTAAATCTTGGCGTAGGATTAAAAATTAATCTTCCATTCTTTTTATAAACGATTCGATCGTCATTCTCATAACTTACAAATTCGAAATCTGGCCCTTCTTCAATCGGCATGTATTGTTCAATATCCCAAGATTGATGATTATTAAATGGTTTCTCAAAGTCATCTGAGAATACTAAATCACCTTTACAATATTTAAATGTGTTTGTGGTCAGTTTAGTTTTTGGTGGAATACATGAACGATCTGTTGTTGGTTTTGGACTCGATAATTCTTTTGGTATATTTGGTTCTTGAGTTGTGCGTCGATCAGGATATCCATCGTTAGTAACTGGTCCTACTAATGGAGATAATATATCTCCTTATAATGAAAAAATATTAATTTGGTTATGAAATATTTTTAATAAATTTACCTAAATCGAGTCCCAGAAGACCTGGATGAGCTAACGTAGACGTTAAGAATGATACTATACAAATCACGCCGAGATACATTTCTTTCTTGTAATCTGAATCCTTAGTTGGTTTTGAAGTCTTGAGGAACACTGCTGGGATTCCCTCTGAAACCAGGCTTTATCATGAAGATGTTATCAAGGCCATTTTATGAACCTGCAGAACAAGTTCTTGTTGGTTACTTCTTTATTTTATTTATTTGTAACCGTTAAAATACCTGGCAATGATATAAAAATATAAATTTGTGGACAATTTAAATTTTAATTAAGAATTCGAAGAATTTTCTTATCTTTTAACTGTTATGTTTTTAATATTAATTTTTTAAACACCGTATGAATAAATTTATTCATTGATGTGTTTACTAATTTATAAGGTATAAATAAAGCAAGGTTATTATATTAAATAGTGATTTTAGACACCCTTTTATAAAAGTTTGAGTTGGATCGTGAAATAATTGTAATAAAATAGCCTGAAAATCGCATTCTTTCTAATTTTTCTTCAAATTTTTATTTGAATATCTCAATTAGTTTTTGAGATATTAATTATTGTTTAAATTTAAAATTTAAGGATTAGGTTGAATTGTAAGTCTCATTTCTGAAAGATAAACAATCTTTGATGTTTTGTCAATAAAATGTAATTCTGTTCATTTGAATATTTCACTTAATCTAAAAGATGTCAGTTTTTTACTAAAATTGCAGTATCAAATTTAATAAAAAGTTTCAACAAATATTTTTTCTTCTTAGCAAAAATTAGAATACCAAATTACAATAAAAATGCTATCGATTTCTGTGTTGTTTTTCAAGACTTTATTTTGATTGAATAAATCAATCAATACTTGTAGTCTTTGGACCGTAGATTCCAAGTCATTTCTTTAAGCAACATATCCTGATTCTACGCCAAGATATGTTGGCGGGATGTATATCCATACAGGAGAATACAGGATATCATATCCATATATTCATTAAAGCTGTTATCACAGTATGTGAAATGGTAGAATGGTAGGGGCAAGGGAGAATTTTGATGAAGACCTTCTCTGCGGTGAATATGTGGAAATAACAGCTTTTAAGCTTAATGGACAACGAATGAAAAACATTGATTAAGGTTGAGCAGATTGTAACATTCAACTCATCAACAGTATCGTCGCAACCTTTCGAGAGACGGTACGTGTGCATCATAGTGTTCGGTGATTAAAGGAAAATTCTTAAATTATCGTGTGTACCATAAAGCTAGCGGCATGATCGCAAAGTCAATCACTTATACTACTTCCGATTAGGAAGACCAAGAGGAAGACGTGAAAAGTCACCAAGGAAATAACCACAAAAAAAAAGATCAACAAACTCACTAATCGAATGTGAAGGTAAATCTCTCACAACAATTTAAAATACCAACAACAACAAATGCTAAATCAACAAATGATTTACATCAAAATCAACAAACGAAGTCAACCAAAATAACTGCGTTCAATAAACGAATCGCGAACCAGAAGAACCACAATGGTATCTTTTACGTCACCACAGATAACGAACTATCGAGAATCAAGTTATATGAGTATTGGGCGATAAACAACTTTAACCTCAGAGATGAAATAATAAAACCAAAAACTGGATTTCTCATAAAGTCAGAATGCGTTAAAAATTAACTAAAATTAATTTTATTAAAACTACAAGAACAAAAAATTATTTCAAGCTTTAAAGTATCAAATTCAAGTAACATCGAAAGAAAACTACCAGCGGCATCCTATTCAGCAGTAATTACTACTGTTGACCTCGAAATTACAGACAGTGAAATAAGCGAATTGCTAATTTCATTACAAATTAAGCATAGATACTGCAAGAGAATTATATACAAAATAACTCAAAGTTCAACTTATAAAATGAGAATAATTACCGGATGTGAATCGTCATATCAAAGAATACTAAAAGAAGGATTGTTCTATAAAACCAAGCACTTTCCAATCGTTGAAAGTTTGACTCCTGCTCCAATGCCAGTTGCATGCTCTAAATGTAACTCTTTTCTGCATACTACAGGCAATTGTAAGCAACCAATAAAATGCAGCAAATGTGAAGGCACGCATAACACCACATTATTCACATTAACATTGCCAGAGAAATGTAACTCCTTACAATTGACAAGAGCTGATCAACCAATTAAGACGAAGATTTATAGAAACATACAATGTCGATACAATTCTTTCATTCTCGGGAAGCTACTTGTACATTATTATGCTTGATTTGGAAAACCCTAACGCAATTTCACCCACGGAACCAATCAATGGAAAACAAGCAACAATACTACAACCTTCCAATGGATAATATCAGATTCCTATACTCCAACATCAATAGCTAAAATCGGAAAGCTATTAATAGGTAACTATTTAAATACTCATCCTATACAGTGCGGTTTATGTGTAGAAACAAAATTCAAGGAACATATCAAATTTCAAAACTGGTCTGTATTGGAAAAAATATCTGAAATCGGCAATGTTAATATCAGAGGAGGCTCTGTAGCGCTACTTCACCCATCTCTAGCAGTCAAACATGAAAATAGCCCAAGAATAAATAACAGATTAAACGAATGCACACACTTTTCATTACCATTTGGGACAGAAAAACTACACATTTTCCTGGTATATATTCACCCACATAATGGAATAGATGATACCATATTTATAAAAGCTTCACTATACGATAACGCCATAATAATCGGAGATTTTAATATAAATAAGTCGAAAAACAAACATCTAACAAACTTCCTCAATCAGACTGGATACAAGAAAATAGCTACACCACCTACATTTATCATGCAGGCCAATACCAACATCACGTCTGATTTAGTAAATAGGCTCAGCAAGCATATATCCTCTCATCCATGCTCTAGAATTAATAACAGATCTTGGTTCAGACCACTTCAGCATAGATTTTCAACTAAACATCCCACCATACTCCCCAATAGTAGACATTCCACTACACATTAATATTAATTTATGCAATATCGAAAACGTAAACAATGACATGACAAATTACATCCATAACAATCCTGCTATTAACCCAGAGAACATTTCATCGTTTATCAAACACCTAACGAAATCACTCCCCAAAAAGGAAAAAGTCCTATTACTCTTTCCCACTCCCTCCTTATATCCTAACGTTAATTGAACGTAAAAAATGCATGTACCGAGGGTTCAGAAGAAATGAAGATGATAACACCAAGAAGAGAATTAATGAGCTTAGTAAAAGTATTCATAAGTTAATATGGCAATTCAGATCTTCCAGATTTATTGAAGCGTGTAATAAGTAATAATATCAAATAAAGTAAGGAAAAATCTTTCTGGAATTAAGTCAAAAAACTATCAAAATATAAAAAAATATCCAGCCCGTTTATCTTATAGATCCATCTGATGGCTCCAGCTGTAACACTGATTTCGAAAAGGCACAAGTACGTGCTAAATATCTCGAAGAATGTTTTAAAAAATCGGAAAATCACTTATTCGATTACGACCATCATGATCAGATTGAAGACTAGTTTATAGCGTTTCATAACACTGCACAAATTTCTAGTAACAGATTCAATGTCGACGAAGATGAATACTGGGAATTGTTAAGCAAGGGAAAAAATATTTCGGTCTTCTATGGTAAGCTGACACGAACAATTTTTAGACAATTACATCATAACATTCATGCACATGTAAAAAACATATTCAACTTTTGTGTCCAAAATCAATACTTTCCTAATGAAAGGAAAACTGGGAGAGTAGTATGCATCCCAAAAAAAAGACTGGAACCTACAAACGCCTTCTGGTTATCGTCCTATAACGTTGCTTCCTGTCATCGGGAAAATGTTTGAAAATCTTATTATAGTAGAAACCACGAGAGCTGGCAGTGACAGATCGCTTAAAAATGGTATGAATCAAGATATGGACGTACGACTTAGATTATTTCACTACATACATTTAAATGTAGGTTATGTTAGTAATGGAGGTTATATGTCAAACATTGTCAAAGATATTATTTAATGATTTTCCTTTCAAAGAAAACATTTTCGGCTTGTGAAAACACTAACAGATTCATGACAACGCTCACAAGACATTTCGATTTGAGGTTATAATTGTAAAGGCACATCCCTTAGAAGAACAGACGTACTTTTTCGACGTGGCTATTTGAATTGTACAGCAGACATATTAAACTAATACTATCTCTTTCTAACACACATTACTCTCTAGCGGTTTGTGAACTACGTATGGCATTTGTAAGAGCGGAAAACGATGATTTACTGCCAGCTCTCGTGGCGTCTACTATAAAAAACGACTGCTAATGTATGTTGAAGATAAGATGCCACATAATCAGTTTGGATTTAGAATAGGGAAATCGACTATACATCCACTAGCTATTCTTACTTCAAATCTACACACTTGTCGCTTGCAGCAAATAAAATCAGCAGCTCTTTTTCTAGACATACAAAAAGCGTTTGACTCAGTGTGGCATAATGGTCTGATTTACAAATTACACAAATTAAACGTTCCACCTGAGTTACTCAAATTACTGTCAAATTTTTTAAAACAATCCAAATGAATTCCAAATTCTACAAGGCGTACCACAGGGTTCGCCGCTCTCACCAATACTATACAATGCTTTTGCATATGACATGATGGAAATTTCCGCGCTGTCTACCAATTTATATATGTTGCAATATGCCGACGACACTGCACTAATAGCGCATGGGAAGAAACTTGAAACAGCCATAGTAACATTACAAGAAGTAACTAACAAAATAACTAAATGATGCTCTTCCTGGAGAATTAACATAAACGCTTCAAAAACACAATTTCTAATACCATTCCATAGGATAACAGATAATTTTCCAACAGTATACATCAGACAGACGCAAATCAGTCCTTCAGCGAACATCAAATACCTGGGTATAATCTTTGACAACAAAGTGAAGTCGCATATACACACAAAAAAGGCTAAAATGAAAGCAATCACCAGAGCAAAGCTTTTTAGAAGTTTAACCTACAAGAAAGAAGGCATTAACATCAAATGCGCTGCGCATATTTATAAGACTATTTGTAGACCAATTTTAGAGTATGCAAGCCTATTGACCTGTGATAGCAAGCGATGCACACTAAGGAGTTTGGAAGTTGGCGAAAGAACAAGTCTCCGAGCAGTAACGAAAATGAGACACCCGAACAATTCATTGCACAACATCGCAAATAAAATGCTGTATGAAAAAATCGAAATAAAGCCTTTGACGGAGCGACTTCTAATTTTAGCAAACAAATCTAAGAGCAATATGGCTGAAGAAATGTCACCCCTATTTATACAAGGCTGATAAAATTTTAATTACTGAGATGGGGCGGAAGGATTTTGGTCGATAGCTCTTTTTAGACTTAATCTTGAATGTACATTATGTTGTTGTTTATGTTATATATTGTTTTTAATTGTCTAAAATAAATTCAGTGTCTCTCTCAACTCATCGAAATTCGAAACCAGAACAACAAAGAGGTGAATATACCAACTTAGAATCCGAATTTGTATCCAATTTTCCCTAGTCATTGGAAGGCTGATGTTGAAATGGATATCAAGATGTATCATCTGATAAAAAAAACTTCATATTGTTTTCCTAACCTAAGAGATGCGATCTCAGACGTTCAATTAAGAAATTTTTCACGCGATTCAAAATCTTCTCCAATCCTCAGCCAGAATATCCATATTTAGACGTGTAGTGTAAAACTATCATAGTAGTATAATTATGTAAAGTTAATATATACAACAAAATTTGATATCTTAATCTACTTCACGACATTGTAAATGTTAATGTTGATACAGCAGAGGAACTGGATGCAGGAGTGGGCTTGCCTTTTCGTCTGGTGTCAATATCTAGGAGTCAACAACACAAAGAAAACGACCATGTTGTGCAGAGGAAGACGTTCTCCAAACTTTAGTACACATTCTAAGCAAAAAATCACAGGACAATAGCAAAGATGATTCAGAGAGGCATTTTTTATTTAGTCTTTTGTCTCACTTTAATAGCCTCCCTGATTATCTCAAACTAAAAGTTCTATCTCAAGCAAGAAGCTATTTACATCCTCAATGAATCAGTTATATGATGCATGGATTCAAGTATACATGGCATGAATGGCATCCTACATGTGTTAAAAAGCCAAAAAGCATTCATCAACTATATAGGTAGGTACTTAATGTATCAGAAGGTTTCATTATCTTGATGTAAATAAATGTTAAATAAAATGTGATATACGATTATTATTATTATGAACGGTAATTTATCTTGCTTCCGTGCCCACTTGAGATAAATAAATAATCTTCATTCAATTTCTTAAAAAATATATTTTATAGAAAAAATATTAGAACCACCTCCATGTTTTTAAAATCACGTTATCTCAAAGAATATAAAAAAATGATTAAAAAGTCATTTGTCATGATATAGGGTTGGGATTTATGTTTCCACTAGTCTTTAAGCCCTATTTTTAAGAGTTTTTTTTGTTATATTTGTATTGGGTTTGGGATGGAATTAATATTTCTTGTGTGATAAACCAATCTACAATATTTTTTTTTTCAATACATTTAACGGATTATTACAGAAAATCAAAGGGGTATTAGTAAAAATGTTGAGCGCTAAAAAGGTTCAGTTACATGGTATCAAAGATAAACGATGGATAACAAGAGATAAAGTAAATCAATACAAAGGATTAGTCACACTTTTTCGTAAGTTCAAATTACTTATTATTACTTTAATAACTTATTTTTCTTTTAATTTAGAAAGAGAAAAAGCAATCGAGGGATATGATAAAGTCGTTGTTAGAAAACAACAAGAGAAAATAGTTCATAAACTTAATAAAAGTTTAAAAAATCAGCGACAAGCTTTAGATAACTGCATTTATGGTGATCGACAAGAAATACGGAATTGTTTAAACGTAGATAATCGTTTAAAATTAGCATACCAAGATTTACCAATAGAGGTAAAAAAATCTTAAAATAAATCAAATTAATTTAAAAATAATAAAATTTTAGAAAATTATTGAGCATATCCACCAAGAAAATTTTAATCTTCGTAAAACGTTAGATCGTTTAATTTATAAAATCAAATTAAGAACAGAACATCTTATAAAATGTAAACTAGAGGTTGCTCAATACGAAGATACAGTAATAGAACTTAAAAAGAAAAATAAAATTGAACTTAAATCGCAAGAGATGTCAGCGTTAGTACAAGATGTTATATTACGAAAAGACGCAGCAATTCGAGTCGGTGTTATTTATCGAAAAATAATTCACTTTATGAGAAAAGATAGGATTTATTTTGATAGCGTTTTAAATACTTTACGTGTCGATTTTTATATACAAAACGATTGCATGGTTCAAGCAATTAATTTGGGACAAATGGCCACAGAACAAAGAGACGATTTAACACTTGAATATAACAGAGTTTTGTTAGCTGTGAAACAATATCAAGAATTATGTAAAAAAGAAAATGATTCAAATTATAAACCCAAAAATTTGAAACAATATATGGTTAAATCTAAAGAACAGGTAACATCATTTATATTTATACGTATATTAAGTAGGTTAAGGTCTTTATTTAAAAAGCTTGTGTTCTTGGGTTCATAAATAACGCTGAACAAGAAAGGTTCAAGATTCAACAACAACTTTCCATCTATAATTTAGGGAGGCATTTCTTATTAAATCGCAGTGACAATAAAACATTTTTTTTAGCTTGTCGAAAGATGCCAAGATTTACGTCCACCATCTCCATCAATTGAACATCGTAAACTTGAAGAAATATTTAGCAATTTGAAACAAATTACAAAATCAAGTAAATTATGCGAAATACTTCCTTGGTTAGTATTTTAATAATAGTAAAACCTCGATAAAAGGATTAATACGCTATGAAAAATTTTTAACTTGCACTTTAAACTGTTATAAATACAATAAACACCTATTCTATAACATGTATATTTAAATATACTGATGTGTTAAATAGATAATATCAATAGTATGACTTAAAAATATTTCTAACGAGGTCCGTTATATCGAGGTTTTGCTGTATTGCTTCTGAATTTATTTACTTATCTAAATTTAAATTTAAGTATGGAATTGCAAAAGGAACTTTCAAATAAGTTCCACAACATAATTGAAAACTTAACAAAAGGACACGAAAATTTAACGAATAAAGTAAACCATGCTCAATTATCCCTTTCAAATTATCTCTGTTTTAACGATGAACCATTATCTTATCAACAAGAAGTGCAGCAACTAAAGGATACGATGGAAGAAAAAAATAAACAAATTAAAGAAATAAGGGCTCGTCAACAGATTTTAAATCATGTATGCACCAAAGTGGATGCTGCGATTAAACAAATAGATATTACATGTAACCCGATTATAATTAAAAAGGAGGTTATCCAAAAAAGTCATCCACAATTTACTCCTTATTACGAGCAGTACCCGTTTACAAAACTGTTTGATGAGATTACGTTGAAAATTTCGTATCTACAATCTGTTTATAGCGACTTAGATACATACTGCATTCCACAAAGAGACAAAAGTTTGTACAAAAATTTATTAAAACCACTCAATTCTGCTATGTTGAAAACTACAATGAAAAAACAGTCATATATACAGTTTGCGCAGGCCGAGGACCCATTGATACTCACCAGGGAAGGTGTTAAAGAAAAAAGTTTAGAATATGCTATGAAAGCTAAAATGATTTTAGAAGATTTGTCATAAAAATTAAATAATAAAGATGATTTAACTGTTATAATAAATTATTCATTTGTAAATATTGATTTATAATAGTTCATAACTTCTTTGATTTACGATGTACAGATTTCTTAAATTTTAAAGGTGCACCAAGAACAGTTTTCCAGCATCCCCATGAAACGAGAGATATCTTATTTAGTACATTTCACTTACAACTTTCAAGGCAAGTATCTCTGAAATGGGTACATTAATGTAATTAATGTAACTGACTTCAGTTCTTAAGTATTATTGTTTATCATTGCACAAATATAAAGTGACGCAGCAGTCAAAAGAATCTTTCTCTTCATCACTAACTTTTTTTCTAAAAATTCATTTTAATTTAAAAAAAATTAAAAAATGCATTTTAATTAAAAAAAATATATAATCAAAGAAGTATAAATAAACTTTAAAAAGACTGGAATAATCATAATCCATACTTCAGCAAAAATTTAAGAATTATACTGGTGAAAAGCCAAACTTAAGGGAATAGTCGGGAAGTCTCTGGTCAGAAGGTTAATTTACAAGAAAAAGTCTGAAATCGCAATAGTTATAAACTAGACTTCAGCAAAAAACAGGAATTACATTGTTCAAAGTCCACATGAAGTCTAAAATTACTGTTCAGAGAAAACAAAAAATTGATTATATACCAAACATGATTTTTCATGGCAATACTTATGTGTTCAATAAAAGAATGCGAAGAATATGAACAAGAAACCAATGGACTTGTCTTGTTATTGCACAGGACAGAAATCACCAATACGGAAACTTTGCCAATGCAGGATAAACACAAAAGCAAAGTAACAGCTGCAGAAATGAGGTACTGGGTGGTACAAGATCCGTATAGATAATAAGAGGCTTCCAAAAAGATGATGATAGACACCCAGAAAGAAGTAGCTGTCAGTATCAAGAACAAAACATACATAACGTTGGCAGAAGACTAGATACTGCTTCTAAAAAACTAAATACTACTTTCTGAAGACTAGATACTGCTTCTAGAAGACTAAATACTGCTTTCTGAAGACTAGATACTTCCGACAGATCTAAATACAGCGTCTGGAACACTAAATACTGCCTTCTAAAGACTAAAATTGCTTTGTGGAGACTAAATACTGCTTTCTGAAGACTAGATACTGCTAACAGGTCTAAATACTGCAAAAGAAAGATAAAATATTTTGGAGAAAACATACATAACTTTGGCAGAAGCCTAGATACTGCTTCTAAAAGACTAAATACTGCTTTCTGAAGACTATTGGAGAAAACATTAAAAAGGCGCCGGCGCCCCCTTTTAGGCGGCGCCCGGGTGCAGTGCACCCCTTGCACTCCCGGTAGCGCCGCCTCTGTTCTCAACATCCTAACAGTTTTTGCTACGTAGAAACCTGATATAAGATTACATGATATATGCTGTACGACATGCGCAAAGAATCTTGCATGTTGGGCAAACGGAACGTGATATATGGCTTTTGGAAAACCCATGATTTGAAATATACAACTGTACATACATTCTGCACATAGTGCCGATTTATCTACATCTGCAGTGCCAAATCAGACAAGCGTCATTTGTCTTGGAAAATGATGCCATCGATTTACCTTCATGTAGTGCAATTGGATATGAAATTAATGATCCAACCTATATACCTGATAGAAACCTGACTAACTACTCTTAACAGTCTGGTTCGCGACTTATAACTATCAAAAAATCAGTCTGAAATTTAGTTATATAATAAGCGTTTTATTTATAATTTAAAATATTCTACAATACATGTATACACCTAAGCCCTCTACCCTCCTCCCCCATCTCCACGCCCTCGGCTCCTCGCCCAAATCACCTCCCTCATCTAGCTTCTGCCCTTCCTTTTTTCCATCAGCAGATACTTTGGCAGTTCCTATCTCACTATCTCCCCATACCTTACATTATATCTCCCTTCCCTTATCTGGGACCTCCTTTCCTGCCTCTGTATGTCCCAGTTCCTATCTCTCAGTTCTCTGCATATTTCACATCTCTCCACTCTTCTGTTGTCGATCTCAGTTAGTTAATATACTCTCCTATAATATCCTTCCCTATCTCCGTGCCCATAGATCAGCCTCCTCTCCTTAATTTCCCTCCAGCACTCTCCCTGGATCCTGCAATACGGTGTTCCTTCTAACCTTCCCTCGTACTTCACTGCCCTTCTCCCAGCCTCCATCCTTACTGCATCCCTCCACCTTAACCTCCTCCCTCACTACATACCCTGGAATCTCCCTCGCCAACCCTAGCCCTCACGTGCGACCCGACCTTATTACTTTCCAAGAACCCATATCTCAGGTACGTATACTCTTTCCCTCTTCCCTGCCACCTCCATTCCTCCCTCTTTCTTCTCCCCGCTTTGCAAAACTTCATGATCTTTGTCTTCTCGACGTTTACCTCCAATCTCTTCGCTTTAAAATATCTCTCCAGAGACCTTATCATCTCCTTCATCTCCACCGCCTCTCTTGCCACGACCACCAAATCATCCGCATACGCTAACGTGTGCACCTTCGTTCCTCCTGTCACCACCCCACCCATCTGCCTCCTCCCAAGTCTCTCTTCCAAGTCCGTATATTCCAGAGGTTGATGATCTCATGCTCTAACCCTATTCCACATACCTTGGCTTGCCATTGCATAATCTACTACTGACGCCCCTTAAAATTTAGTTTATTGCATTTACTTCGCTTTTCCTAGTAGATGGTTCTATTATCTGCAGCATTCTGTAATGTTTGAAAGTCCTGTATCTCTGTCCACTGACTGAATATTTCTTAGCCACGATAATGTTTTTCTACCTATTCCACTTTTTCCTCCCTCAAGTTTTCACTGGAGAATGTGGTGTTTGAAATTGTATCCCTGTTCCGTTCTCCTATTTCAAACTTTCTATATTGTACTGTGTTATGTCCAACCGGTATGTTATCTCACTTTGCTTTATGCTGATATCCCACTTTTTTTTAACTATTTGAGCTTTCACAAATGATTGGTGCCACAATCCATAACTCCAAACACGCGTAGATTTTTTGTTTTTAACTTGGCTTGCTGTTTTAGAATTATGTAGTCTATATTGGCAATTTTCTTCTCTCCATGTGTATTTGGGCACAGGATTTCGCATGATTTGTGTCACATAGGTCGAACAAAAAAATATAATAACCATAAAGAGAGTGATTTTTTATTTCGTTTTATAATAATATACATTGAAATGTCATACATGCAATACAATTTGAATAACATAGACTGAATATTAGATATTTGTTTCTGGTATACTTAACATTGATTTTAAGCATCACTTAAAGCAGCGAATTTATTTGTGCTTGCAACAACATCCTCGGTGTCACTTATTTCCTCCTCACAAGTACTCTCTGAAGACTCATCTGGACCACCACAAGCCGCAGAATGCAACTCATCACCATCATCATCATCCGATAAATCTTCAGGAGGAATATTTTCGATATTTTCCATATCGCTACCGCCTTTAGCTTGAATCCATTTCACAATTTCAACATCCGAATGATTTAACCAGAAATCTATCAATAAAAATTATTTAATTATAATATTATTCCTTTTTAGAAAACAAAAACCTTTTCGTTCAGTGTAATGAGGTGGTGTTAAACTTAAACATAATTTTCCATCCAAAGCCATTCTTAAAATACTATTTGCAGCTCGATAAGAATCCAATCGAGCTGCTTTTGCTGTTATAAGACCTCGTTTTTTAGCCCAACCATCACAAATATCCATTGCTGACCAAGAATCATCACCATCTGGATGATCAATTTTTAATAATTTTGGTAAATCAATTCTTTCGGCTAAATTGAATAAATTTTAACATTTTATATTTAAAACAATTTAATTGGTTACCTAAATATTTAATAGTTGTATATGGTTCTCTTAATTGAGCAATAGGAAAACTTCCCATAAGTACTTGACAAACCTTTGGAACTTTCGAAGGAAAAACTAACCCTGGACAATCACACAATCTGACATTGCGTGTTAAAAAGATTGTTTGGAAATGTTTTGTATGACCAGGAGTTCTTGAAACGCTAACAACTTTTTTTCCCATCAAAGCATTCATAACTGAAGATTTTCCAACGTTCGGTTGACCAATACAACCAATAGTTAAAACTCCATCAATATATTTATTGTGTTGATAAAACCCGGTATCAATTTTTTTGATACTTATACTCTCTTCGATTTGTACCGCTTCGTTTTCATCATATTCCATCGACATTTCTTCTTTGATTTTATTTTGCCAGGAGGCTAAATCAACTTGGTCTTTAACAATATCTTTGCAGATATCGAGAAGGAGTTGAGCTCCTTCAGAAGCCATCTTTAGCTTCCCTTTACGTCGGCGTACTTGTAAACCGGATTTATTCGATTGATTTCCAATTAAATTGTAACCTGGCAAAGAAGTAAACATCAAAATGTGTAAGTTTGGGTATTTCTCTTTGAAATAGTTTTTCCAAGCCGCCACTAAAGGAGCTGGGGATAAATCTATTTTATTCATGACTAGAATCATGTCCTTTTTTAATACGTTTGTTGTGTAATCATATAAAGAAGGTGGAAACATCAAAGCTGGAAATCTGATATCAATGATAAATAAGATTATATCCGACATTTCAAGTACTCTCCATAATTGTCGCCAAGTTTCTAAGTTGAGTTCGAAATAACTTAAATCTTTCCATGAAAATTTCTTTTCTAAATGATTTAAGTACTCCTATAAATACAAAAAAAAATTAAGGAAAAATTCAAGAATCATCATGTATTTTTTTTTAATCGATGTGAAATGACACAAAAAACATGTTAAAAATAAAAAGAAAGTGCGGAAAAGTGTAGAAGACGTATGGCTAAACGCGAATGTTTCTAATTCTAGGTGTAGTATTAGTGATATCTTATGCTAACTAGCGCTATATACCTACCACTGTCACTAGAACTAACATTAGACCTAAAATTGGAAACATTCAGGTTTAGCCGTCTTAAGAGACGCACGGCTAAACCCGAATGTTTCTGGTTCTAGGTCTAGTGTTAGTTCTACATTTCTTTCAATAAAAATATACCACAATCTAACGCTAAACAACATTTAAAACTAGAACTAACACTAGACCTAGAACTAGAAACATTCGGGTTTAGCCCCACGTCTCTCAAGATGGCTAAATCCAAATAATTCTAGTTCTAGGTCTTGTGTTAGTTCTAGTGACAGTGTTAGTGTAAAACTAGAACTAACACTAGTTTGAAGACGAACGGCTAAACCCGAATGTTTCTAGTTCTAGATCTAATGTTAGTTCTAGTGACAGTGGTAAGTAGCACTAGTTGGCATAAGATATCACTATGCTGCATATTTTTATGTCTTCAGACGCACGGCTAAACCCGAATGTTTCTAATTCTAGATCTAGTGTTAGTTTTAGTGCAATAAAAATACACTCATACTTCATTATACGGTGGTGATATATTCTTCTAATGTCGGCAGCAAAAAATATTCCCCGAAATGCCGTATAACGAAACTACATGTACAGGGTGGGCAAATTTGGGTGTTATTATAGGCTATCTCAGAAACTATAAGAGATACGAAAAAAGTAGGTGCCATGTCCCGGTCTCTTTTTTCGAGACTAATCCAATCCTGCAAACCCCAACCTCTATCTTCTTTTGTTTTTAAGTTATAGCCAAAAAGTTAAATTTTCGTGATTTCAAAAAATACTCAAATTTCGTTTATTTTTCAAATTAGAGAAATGGGGTTGATACGTTCTTAAGACACTTTTTTAAGTAGAATATACTGCCGTTGAAAAATTTTAAACATACTTGATGATTTTTGAGATACAACACAAAGTTGTGTTTTTTTAAATACAAACTATACTTGATTATGATGTTATTGAAAAGAGCATACTTTTAGCTTTCCAATGATGTATCGCATGTATGGTGTCTTTGCAAAAAATAAGCGTTAATTTTCAATTCCAAAATAGTAAGCGCCATGGTTCAAAATTTTGATTATAGTAGGCGGGTCCGGACAATAAATACTACCTAGTGGCTATAATATATGCCATATATGGTTTTGCACGAATATCACAGAATAAAGGTGGTTTTACTATTATTCAGGATAACATTGGTTTTGTACCAACGAATAAAAACTTTGAATAGTTAATTTAAATTTCTCAGCATCTTATCCCTGACTTTGTTCACCCTGTTCAAAATACGTAAATGCAGTGGCCAACTTTTTTAAAGTGAATTGTGGGATTGTGATGTCAACTATTTCGTTCTTTGCAAATTCAATTAACTCGTCATTCGAAAGTGACATCCAACAAATTCACGACAATTTCCTTCCAAGTCGTCAAAACCAACTTATTTTGCTATGTTTTGTCTAATTTCTGGAAGCAGGTGATCAGGGCTACTGTTGTTAGTTGCAGGACTAAGACAGTCGGGCAAAATTTTTTCCATGCGCGGTTTAATGTTGTTGATTTCAACTCATCCCATGATTCGCCAATATTGGCTACAGCATCTTTTATATTGAATTGCGTCCAAAACTCATTAATTGATAATGTTATTGGTTTCATTAACACGTTTTCGAAACGTTTTCCGCAAGTAGTAAGGTTTGAATGTTCCTCTTACTCCTTGATCCATTGGCTAAATCATGGCAGTTGTATTTTTAGGCAAATATTCAATTTTCATATCTTCAGACAAGTCCGATATAGTGGTGGTATGTCCAGGAACGTTATCCAAGAGAAGCAGAATTTTTTGACCCAAATTGTTCTTCTAAACAAATTCTTCCATTTTAAGACAAAAGTGGTTATTGAACCAATCTTGAAAAAGGATTTTTGTCATCCAAGCTTTTTTGTTAGATCTCCAAACAATAGGTACTCTAAATAGGGGAATTACCAAGTTTAGGCGTAATTCGAAACATCGCAGGCCGTAAAGCGAAATAGAGATATATTTTAAAGAGGCCGTGATAGCGAATCGCCGTATAAAGTGGGCCGTATAGGGAGGTATGAGTACATATATGCAACATAGTGATATCTTATGCTAACAAGCGCTACCTACCACTGTCACTAGATCTAACATTAGAGCTAGAACTAGAAACATTCAGGTTTAGCCTTCTTAAGAGACGCACGGCTAAACCCGAATGTTTTTGGTTCTAGGTCTAGTGTTAGTTCTACTTTTCTAACTAGAACTAGCACTAGACCTAGAACTAGAAACATTCGGGTTTAGCCGCACGTCTCTCAAGACGGCTAAACCCGAATGATTCTACTTCTAGGTCTTAGATTAGTTCTAGTGTAAAACTGGAACTAACACTAGACCTAGAACTAGAAAGTATCGGGATTAACTGTGCGTCTTCAGACTACCTAACGACTAACCCAACCCGCAATTTACAACTCACCCTCTGCTCCATGCCTAACCATTTGAGACATTTGAGAAATTCGCACTGGTTTAAATGTTAATTAACCTAACTCAACAAAGTGGAGTTTCTACACAAAATTCTGAAATAAATCAGTAAATTAGGTGGTTCCGAATGTAATGTTTAAAGAGGGTGGTAGGGCATCAATTATAGATTTTAGATTATCTTCCAAAAATATGCGTTTTAACCAAATGTGCTGCGAAAATACAGTGTGTTAATTAATTATCGTACCCGACGTCATTATTACGGTTTATCATAAAGCCGATTAAAATTACAGATTTCTGTATTATTTTGATATAGTAGTAATTAATAGATGGAAGCACCATTTTTTTTAATGCTTCTGAAGTATTAAACTTAAATAATAACGATAAATTTAGTTATATTTATTACAAAAAACGAATGTACAACTTCATTTGAATCAAGAAAAATTGAAAATTGAAATTCTAAAACATCAATTATTTTATAAATTGATATATTAATGATAAGGGCCTCTTCCCATTGGAGTTCCCCACCAGGACCTACGCAAATCGCGTATTGCAGTACCAATACTGTGGTATTGGTTGCATACTTCCAATAACGTCGGGTATGATAATTAATAGACTGCCTAAGTAGTTAGCAGTTAAGTGATATAATTAGCAACACAGTTAGCAACGAAAATGTTTGGAGTCGGTATAAGCTTCGCCCATCTCTATGACGTCAAGACTTGCAATGATGACGTAGGGTACGATAATTAATTAACACACTGTATATGGTTAGCACGGTCGATGACGTCACAAAAAGTGACGTCACGTCGAAACTTTACCTAAAGTGATTGTTCAGTAAATTTTACACTTTTACGCATTTTTTTTATTTGTAACGGCTTACTTGAATGATTTCCCGTCGATTAAAAAAAAATTGTCGATTTTGAAGCCACATAATTCTTGAATTATACCAAAATTAATTTTAAGCATATGCAACCAAACATACACAAAGCAGATAATTATCATTTAAAGTAAATTTAAATTTTAAATTACTTACCATAAAATATCTTTGCTCCCTCATTTCTACTTCTTCTCTAGACATGTCGTAAGACCATAAAGGCCTCTTTGGAAAATCTAAATCTTTAGGAAAATATTCATCGCCATTAATTTCCAATTTATCTTCGCTAATATACTCCAAAGAATGTCTAGCAAGTTCTTTTCTTCGTTTAATTTCCTCATCAGCTTCCTTGTAAAATTGTAAAATATACCGATTTCCCTGTTTCCCCCTTGTTGGTTGATAATTGACTTTTTGAACAGCTTCAGAGCCATTCTCTTCGTCGTCGGAACGATCCATCAGCAAAACTTTCTTTCGATTCGCTTTATTTATAGGTGTTAGAGGAAAATAACGAATGGTTTTTTGAGGCTCTCGTTTACTTACTACCCCTATGGTCCTGAGATTGTGGATGTTTCCCTTGTTTTTTAGCCTTGAGCTGTTCTTTCTTCGCTTTTCCGCTGAACGGAATTTTCCTTCGTCCTTGTGGCATTTTCTTTCATACCCGAAAGAGGAAAAATTACTTTTTTTTTCTCACCAAAACACACTTTACACTGACAGATAAAAAGCAGATAAATAACAAGGTCACGTGACGTTTATGTTAACCCTTTAGTTAAGGCGGGGTGTTTAAAAATTAATTTAAAACATTATTTCAACAGTTTATGTGGTTCAAAGCGAACCTTTCAGTACTAAACAGATTTATTTACGTTATCGGAACCCGTGTATTAAATTAGTTTGTAAATGATAATAAACTGCGCGTTAAAATAGCGACTTTTAACTGGTTTAGTACATTTTAGCATAGAAACGGAGACAATCGTTTCAAAGGTGATTAAAATAGCTGACATATCGATTTTCGTGTTCTAATTTTGGTTTTAATCTATTCTATTTACGTTCTCATGAATTTTATACGTTCAATAAATTACGGTTTATCATAAAGCCGATTAAAATTACAGATTCCTGTATTATTTTAATATAGTAGTAATTAATAGATGGAAGCACTGTTACTTTTTTTAATATTTCGTAAGAGTTAAAATTAAATAATAACGATAAATTTAGTTATATTTATTACAAAAAACGAAGGTACAACTTCATTTTAAACAAGAAAAGTTGAAAATTCACATTCTAAAACATCAATTATTTTATAAATTGAGACACTAATGATAAGGGCCTCTTCCCATTGGAGTTCCCCACCAGGACCTACACAAAAATGTTATCATACATTTAATTTAAACAGTGCAAAAACAAAAAGATATTACATTTGTCTGTATTGCATAGTTCTTTCTTGCGTAATAAAGGGTCTCCCACGAGTTCCTCTCACAACTCTTGTGGTGGCTAAAAAATCTCTACTCAATTTGTTATAACCGGTTGGTCCAGTTGGTTGAGCTCCGCAAGTTTCTAAAGCTACAAAATCATCAACATGAAGTGAAGGAGGTCTTGAAGTGTTTGGAGGTCTGGATCGGAATAAATCTGCTCTTTGAGGGATTGTTCTTGGAAATCCTCGTCCTCTTACATTTGGAACTAAAAGTAATAAAAATTAATACTGAAAAGTTAGGATAAAAAAATTTACTTACCAAATGGTCGTTTAATTTTATCTTTTTGTTGATCCGTTAGTTTCTCTTTTTCTGCTTGTTCTGTTTTGTCAATTGCATAAATTCGACAAACTTTTTCAACTTCACGAATTAAGTTGGTGTCTTGTGATAAGTGTTGTCTGCATATTTCTAGTAAATCACATGTAACCTAAAAATAATTTTAAATAATAAATAAGTAAGTGAATAGTACTTTCTTAAAAGCTAATCTAGATATTAGAGAATGATTATCAATATGACAAACCAAACAAGTAGTTAGTTCCAAAGTTATCACTATCCCAGATTTTAAAACTTTTTTATTCTGCTCTCAAGACCTAACTAGAGTTTTCAAAAATGAACCACTAGGACACAAACACAAAATGACATAATATGAAAGTCTAATGTTAATTGAAATTAAACGGCACATATAGACAAAATTCTGCGCAACTGCATTTCTGCAAAGCATGCAGAAAAAACAGGGAGTTCATTCAAGAGAACACTAATAAAGATGTAGAATACTGCAAAAAGAGATTGAGGAGTCCACGCCACAAAAAAGAGTACAATCAGCTACAGAGGTTATTTAAAAAAAATGCTAACAAAGTGTTAGGTAAAAATGTGGGAAAACCCCTCCTAGAGAGGACAAAGACTTAACTCTATGGAATCATCTGAAGAAATTAAAAGTGAAACTATTGACTGCATGAAAGTGAAGCAATTGATTGAGCACATTCAAAAGTTAATTCGGTACTGAACCATATCCTTGCAAGAATTCCAAAAGCATCTGAAGTTACAGTAAAATAGATTAGAATCGATAGACAATTTCACGAAAAGTGCAAGGAATGGACAGTATTCAAAACAAGGCACTGAAAATGTTTCCCGAAAATGCAAATAAGAACTTATCGCAGCCCGAAAACAAGATATAAATCAGTCATTAAGATGAAGTCGAAGAAAAACGCTACATAGAGGAGCCGTACAATACTTGCAGAACTCTCTAATACGCTGTAACTTACTCAGGACAAAAACAGCAAACTATTATTGTGTTATTCGAAGTCGAAAAGAAAGAACGATGCCTACTGACAAATATGATATGTAATATATGCGTACATGATCTCTCAGCAACGATAGCAATAACCAAGGCAGTTTTTCAATTTACAACACGTTCAACTAGTACTGCAGTGGCTTGACAATTGGATTGAATAGACAGAAGATGGAAATACCAACCACAAGAAAGAAAAAAAATTAGAATCGTTCAGAAGCACAATTCTCTACTTCGCAGCAAGTACGCCACAATGCGTCAATCACAGACATGCTGGAACCAATAGAGAGAAAAGAGTAGTGTTATATGCTAGATTAAAAGTGGGCCGAAAATAATGAACGAACTGCTAACTTTAAATAAGCTCATACATTCTAAAGCTTCTAATTCTCCCGACGATATGTCGGATAATCAAAAATTATATATCAAAAACAATCTTGAATGTCAGTAGAATGGTTTCAATTGCAAATGGATTAATAAAAAATGCAGCTGTTGATTTGAAACTTGTTACATTTTCAAATCTATCAATTCACTTATAGCTTTTTTCTTTCCCTTGCTGAGCCAAATTGAGAATTTGGAAGTGCCGTGCGGTGTAAGTCAAATCATCTTCCAAATTCAGACATGGTTTTCCTTCTTCTTTCAAAAATATGGAAATAAGTAAAGAAATATAAAATATTCATTGTATCGTTCTAAGCATTGTAAATTGATAACTAATCTTACAACACAGTAAAATGATATGTCTCTTGGCGATTCACCTCCTTCGTCTTTCAATTCTTCTAAAAATTCTTGAACTAACCACGACTTTTGGAATTTACTCGAATAAAATGTTTAATTTTCCAAAAGAATAATATTCCATTTAGTCCATCCCAGTCTCTTTGTATCAGTCCTAGTTGTATTCCTCTTTCTTAGTATATTATATTATCCCAGAACATATTTGGTCGTCCTCTGCCTCTCTACTACGATTTCTATTTTGCCATACCACTTGACTAACCCATCGGTCTCTCTTGTGTATATCGTTAATAGATTTAATATTCAATTGGCTTCTGATAAATCCATTGCGAATTTCATTTAACTTCGTTACTTAAAGGATTTTACTTAAGGTAAATACTTTTTTATTTACTTTTTTATTTACTTAAGGTAAAAAAAAAATACTTAAGGTATTTTATTTCTACTGCTCTAATGTTATGCTTCTGGTATTTTTAACATTCATGTCGCACAGTTGTAGGTCAAAATTAGTCTATATATATGTTTTATATACGCTTATTATAGTTGCTCTTCAAACTCTGTCATTTTGGCGGATTTCTTGTGCTTAGCAAGAAATTAAGCTGCAGTCCGGTTAGCTTTCTGTTCTGTTGTTAACTTTAGTTTGCTATCTTCCATTGCTTTAAATTTTGTGCCTAGATATGGTATATAGCTTGTTCTATAGCTTGGCTACCTAGTTCTATGTTATTTTTTTTCGTTATCTTTTGATATTAACAATACTTTTGTTTTTTCCTTTATCATCTTCATTCCGTCCATATTGAGTATATTATTCCAGTTGTTTAGTCGAAACCTATTTCGATTCCTGTCATTGGCGAAAGTGCATTTAGAAACATTCACTGGTGTCAGATTTCTAATAAATCGTGATTTTATTATTCTCGTGTACCTGTTTAATTATTTCATACACAAATGTTATGGAAAGTAGTGCGCTAAGGTAGCCTCCACGCCTCACTTTTTCATTAGTGACAAATTCTTCTCATATTTAGTTATTGCTAATGGCGAGTATATTGTACATTATATATTTACAAGTTTTAAGTCTTCAATTCATCTTCTTAGGTATACCCAGTATTTTCCTTAGTATGCAGTTCTATAAATATTCTCATACTCTTTTCCACGACATTTTCAAATATCTATAGCCCTGTGCTTAACTGCAATTCTTTGTACCTCCTTTTTTGTGTATAGGCACTATATGTGCGACTTGCCAATCTCTACATTATTCTAGTTACTAGAATCACATAGAATCCAATTTGATGAAAAGCTTAAAAAAATTATGATGAAGATATGTTACAGAGACCGGCGGTAAAGATGTATAAAAACTTGAAATTGAAATTAAATGCAATGAAAGACAATAATAGACGAAGAATGATTTAGTCCAGCCTACAACTAAAACACTGCACTGCAAAAGATAAACCAATTGAGGGACTCATAAGCGCTGCAAAGAAGCTTTACAAAAATGTTTTATATTACACCGTGAAATTGTGATTAAACCCAAAAGTGCACACATATAACTAAATCGCTATACTTCTTCTTAAAGTACCATGTAGATTCCTGCGTACGCGTTCATCGCTTTTGCTATCAGATGATTCTATTATCTGCAGCATTCTGTAATGTTTAGTAGTCCACTGACGGATATTTCTTATCCACGATAATTTTTTTCTACCTATTCCTCTTTTTCCTTCCTCAATTTTTCCCTGTAGAATGAGGCGTTGGAAATGGTACCGTTCTTTCCGTAGTATATGTCCGAACCGATATCTTTATTTTCATGATATTTTCAAAAAGTTCTCGTTCTCCTAGACCGACCCTTCAGAGAACATCTTCATTACTCAGATGATCGACCCAAGACACCTTCAACATTTGCCGCAGGATCCACATTTCGAAGGCTTCGATTTTGTTGATGATTGATACTTTCAGTGTCCATGTCTCAATCCATCTAAAATTCTCTCTCCTTCATCTGAAGCTGAAATTCAGGTTCTTGTCCGTAAGAAATTTTCGAAATCTTAGAAAGGTCGTACTAGCTTCTTCAATCTTGCAACTTATCTCTTGATCTGGGTTCCATCCCTCATTGACCATGCACCCCAAGTCTCTAAATTGTTTGACCTGTTCGATGATCTCTCCATCAACATGTATTCGAGTGTGTGAAGTATCGTTCCTACTAACCACCATAAGTTTGGTCTTGCTGATGTTAATTTTCAAACCTCGTCTTTGACTTTCTTTATTAATCCGGTTTAGTAAATTTTGCAGATCATGTGCACTATCCGCTAATATCACGGTGTCATCCGCATACTGAATATTTTGTTAATGGGAGCTCTATTTACATTAATTCCAAAGGGACTATTCGAGATTGACTCGGAGAATGCTCTTTCTATGTACAGGTTGAACAGCATCAGGGACAGGATACACTCTTGGTTGAGGATTCGAAAATCCTCAGTTGTTCCAGCGTTATTTACTCGAACTTCCGCTTTTTGGTGACAATATAGTTTTTATCAATCAATCTTGTATCCTTTGCATCCAGTCTCAGATCTCTAAGGTATGTTATCAGAAGATTGTGTTCAACGCGTTATCAAATACCTTCTCATAGTCGATGAAGCACATAAACTCGTCTTTTCTTAAATCTTGGCAATTTTGCATCAGTATGTGGAGACTAAACATGAGTTCTCTGGTTCCAAATCCGCTTTTAAATCCAAACTGACTGGCTCCACTTGCTTCCATCACATTTTCCTCAGGGAAGTGTCCAGAGTCATAAAATTGTTGAATAATCTTACAATTGCTATTACTAAAATTAAATCTTTGTACACGATTGTAATACGATTTTCAATAAAACATTAATCTAGAAAAATATTTTCCAAAAAACTCGATATCAAAAGAAAGTTTTTTGCCTTTTAATCAATTCTAATAACATCCCATATTTTCTTAATTATTGTTTGAATTTAATTTATATATTTCAATAAAAATTGAATGTATTTTTAAATTAAAAAATATTTAATACTTACATTTTCAACATCCGCTTCATTATCTTCAGAAGGTGGTGATAACCAAAACGACGAAGTTAATCTTTGATCAATGCCATCACCAATCGTATAAATAATTCTTCCAGCAAATTGTGTTAATAAAGGTTCGGGTGGTGGTAAAATACATTCTAGATAATTTTCTTTTTCTTCATTTCGATTTGAATCCAATTGTTTAATTAACGAAGTTGAAGTGGTTAATAAATTTTCAAAGCTCGCATCTTCTTTAACAATATCCGTTAATTGTTCTTCAACAAATCTTAACGGATGTGTATTTTCTTCGGGTTTCCAATCGATCAAATTTTGCACATCCTCTAAATTAAGCTTATTTATTCTCGGTTTAAACAAAACCGTCACGTCAACTTCTTCGGGGGATAAAGTACACTTTAAAAATTGCAATAAAATGTTTAACGCAGTTAAACAATCATCGTTATC
Source organism: Onthophagus taurus (assembly GCF_036711975.1). Taxonomy (NCBI): domain Eukaryota; kingdom Metazoa; phylum Arthropoda; class Insecta; order Coleoptera; family Scarabaeidae; genus Onthophagus; species Onthophagus taurus. The sequence goes on from NC_091966.1 coordinate 31,344,555, forward strand.
TTTCGAAAAATTCTTTTCAATATGTTTAAAGATATTTCCAAAAACATTTTTTTTCTTTAACAAGTTTTCTTTGAGATAATAAAAACCATAATCGTGTTCGGTTAATAATAATAATATTCTCATCGTTGGGAGGTAAGTTACAAACGTGTTTTCGTTCGATAAATGTTCGATTATCGTTGAGATATACATTACTAAATGTTCTTTAATCGGAAGTGCGTTTGATAAAAATTTTTCTGACGATAAAGTTTCTTCGGTGAAATTTTGATACAAAGTTATCTCGGTGTCGCAAAAGCTTTGAATAATACTTAAAACGCATTCTTGGGCTTGAATATGAGAAGATGAATTGTTATTAGTTTTTAAGACTTGGCAAAAAGATTCAACGAGCATTGGATATTTTTCGTCACCTTTTATGGTTGTTGTTGTGCTATGTAATAATTGTAAAGTTGCGCATTTTAATGGACTATGTGTCATTAGACATGCTAAAAAGTTTAAAAGTCTTGTTGTGTTATTATTACAAATAATAATTTTTGAGTCATCTTTCGGTGTTAAAACGGTATAAATCGCATCTAAAATACCTCTAGATATCATCGTAGCCGAATTCGCGGCTAAATCACCTAATTGCACGCAAACTCTTCTTAACAAATTCATTAAATTTTGATTTGTCGTTATACACATATGATTTAAAATTTCTTGGATTGAATTGCTGTGGGTGTGGAGGTGAGCGGACCAAAGTTTTCTTAAATTAATCACCCACGATATCTCATCAGAATTTAATTGTTCTAATGTATTTACTGGTAAAGGTAGGGGAAGTAATTCGGAAAATATTAATAACCCGGAAATGAATGTATATGGGGCTGTTGTTACGTATTTAATAACTTCCCCACACATTAAAGACCATAACGATTTATTTAAAGAATCTTGTATTTCATCAGAAACAGGTTGGGTGTAAACTAATAATGTATCGATGATATTCTTGCGAATTTTATTCGTTTTAAAATAAAATAACGAATTTGATGGGAACGTTTTTAATAAATTAAACGTTTGTAATAAAATTGGAACAGCTGTTAAATCCTTAAATTTAACACTTCTGCATTGAATAACATAGGTTAACATTTGTTTTAATAATTCAATTGTGGGTTGGATTATATTAACGATTTGAACACCTTGATTTGAGGCGAAAATGTGTGTGTGCAACGAAGGTTGTTCGTAATAATTACAAATTTTACTTAAAATTTTTAATAATAAATTAACCCCATCCAATGAATATAACTGCAAAATAACATGTTTGTATTTTAATTCGATGTAATTACTTAAAGGGTTTTCCGATAAAACCGGGGATTTATTTGAATACCTTGATATTCCTAAATATTTAATTACATTTAACGATATTATTATTTCCGGGGGATAATTAGTTATTAAATCTAAATGTTTATTAATAATATCAACGTGCAAACTTATATCGTCATATCTTAACGGATCCTCTAAATCGTAAATTGATCGCAAATAAGGTTCGATTTCCATTAATTTATTTGCGACGTAATTTTCAAATAAATCGTGTTGTTTAATTATTAACATAATTTTTGATGTGTATTTTTCTAAAAATCCGATGTTAATCACACAAGAAACTGATAAATAAATTAAATCAACGATGTAACAAATCGAAGGTGATTTTCTATACTTATTATCAATCCTTTCTGAAATTATCTCAATGTAGTTTAAAAGTACATCCATATTTTTGTTTAACGTTAATATTTCAGCGACGGAAATTTTACCTATATTATTAAAAATCAAACAAAACAAACCGTGTAAATTGTTAATAACATCGAAATTGTCATAATCGTACCCATTTTTACCAAGATTTCGAAGCGCATCAAGATGATAAATTGCTTGAACTTTATAAGCGATTTCTAAACCTAAATTGTACGATTTTATTTCTAAAGAATCACTAAATTGTAAATCTTCGTCTGTTTGAATTAACGTTTTCACGATAATGTTAGAAATTTCATAATTTTCGGTTAAATATTCTAAACCTTCCTCGCTCGTTAATAATTGTGATAATATTTCACAAATTGGCGATTTTATCGATGAACGATTTAACGTGTTTGGAAGTGTTAATAATATTAAAAAGACGCTTAATAAATTGTTCATTCTAAAGAAATTTATTAAAACATTATCTGCGTCTATGTTATTTATTTCGAATTGGGCGGCAACGGGCAAAAATCTTTTTGGTTGTGAAAGCGCAAAGTTTTCATTTTGTAATGAATTTAAAATTTGTTCAAGACTTTTTGTTATTAATTTAATCTCGTCGAAATTAAACGAGTAATTTTCATTTTTTACTTTTGTAACTGTTAAATATAATTTTTGGAGGACTTCAAATATATTTAACTTTTTTATGATTGAATTTAACGCAAATTTTAATCGCACCAAAGGATTCTTTCTCATTAATTCAATTAAAGTTTTGTAACCATTTTGTTCCGAAAATTCGATATTTTCATAAAAACCATTCTGTTTTGTTTTAGAAACAAATTTTTCGATCGTTTCACGTTTTTGTAGATACTTATCCAACGCTCGTAGGATCATTAATTTAATAGATAAAGCCATATATTCGATTTGATACAAATTTAATAAAACCTTATCTATATAAAATTGATTTGACCACAATAATTTGATGAAATCTAAGCTGTTACAACACCATTCTGTTAATTTTATGCCACATTTAATGTGTCTTATTTTGTAACAAGGTTTGTATTGTTCATTAGCCATGCGATAATCCAAAGCAATTATAATCCAATCTAATAAAGTTTCAGTTATAAATTTTACTTGTCCGATAATTTCTTTATCACTTTCGTTAAAATTTCTCGTCGAATTTTTAGTTTTGCAATAAATCTCAATAATATTACAAAAATGATTCACATTTGTAATTGTGGTCATAACTTTTTCACATAAATGTACTAATTCTTCTTTAATTTCTCGGTCTAATTTAATAAAATCTTTTAATTTATACTCGGTAATACTCGATTTAAAGAAATCGTCGGCTATACCAAGAACGATTTTTAATTCTTCGTCCAACTCAATCGTATCTTTAATCGAAAATAAAGCCGGAGTTGGATATTTTTGTAAATCAGTCGATCCGGGAATAAATTGTTTAATAATATCGTCATTATTTGTATAGGCTGTGTAGTCATAATCTAATTCTTGATAATGTTCGTCATCAACAATATCTTCGTCACTTAAAATCGGCTCGAATTCTTCAGCATCCATCGGCGGTGGTTCTTCAACAACGGGAGATTGAACTTCTTTAATTTCTTTAGCTGGGCTTTTAACACTTGCTTTTATTATTTCTTCTTTTTCGCGTTTTTGTTTTTCGGGATGTAGTTCTTCTTCGGATAAAACTTCAACTTCTTGCGGTGATAGTTCTTTACGTTCCATGTGAGGTGTATGTGGACGTTTTGGTGAAACCATTGGGGGCGTTCTTGGACGTTTTCTTACTTCATCTCGTTCTTCTCGATTATAAGTACGTCTAATACAAAAGGTTTTATAGAAAAACTTATACTTGAAAAATATTTGGTTGTTTAAATTAAAAAATTATTTTAGTAAATTTATTTGTGATTATGGTACAACTTGCTTTTAAGCTTAATCATTAAATAAATTTCAAATTCCTATTTCTTATACTAGAAAACATAGTTATGTCTCTAATTTTTTTAAAGCGATTTAAACGAATTATAAATTAAAAAGGTGTGTATTCCAGACTGGACGTCGCGCCTTTATTCCTTTATGTAGGCGCGACTTCCTGTCTGAAACACACACCATCCGGATTGGCCAAAACCCTCCTCTTCCCGCTGGAATTATTTCTGTTTCTTTTTAATTTATAATTCGCACTAAAAAAAAATTAGAGAGACATAATTTGTTTAAAACCACCCAGCCGTTTTCGACATAACCGCATTCTACACATTAGGCTACCACCTGATAAAAAGTTGAAATCTTTTCATCAAATAATTTTTGAGAAGAAATCGCAACGTGGACAAAGTTTCCAACAGGAAATTTTTAACTTTCTAGCTCGACCGCTCGCTGAGCAATTCAGATTTAAAGGACATAGTGTTAATTGCTAAAAAAGCTTCTGATTAAAAGCACTTGGTATCAACATGTCTTATCAAAGTCCACATATTTTTGTATGTAGAATCAAACCACGAAATAAAAACTATATTTTCTGTGTGTTAGCGATCGCCAATAGATGGCTCTCCTGGCATTGATCGACACATATCTCCACAATAGATGGCGCATTGGGAGTAGATATAATAAAAAGAAGAAATCGACGTACATCATCGGCAGAAGAAGGATGTGTGAAACGTGTCGTGTGGGCTTTTTCTTTTATATCAGTTTGTTTTAATTGTAATACCTTTTTGGTGTTCTAAAACCAAAATATACAGGTGTTTCTAAATTGATGCGAAAGATTTCAAGGGTTTCATATAATTTCTTGTTCAAAACCCCTTCTCCTCCAAGTTATAGCCCTCTAAAGTTAAGGGAAAGAATCTGCAACTTTCTTATCCTTTCTTTGTTAGCCACTTTACAACTAACAAATTGTTAGTTTGATCACAAAAAACAAAATAATGCTGAGATCAATTTGACATAGCTTCATTTATAAATCAGCGTTTAGTATGAAAGCTACTGAAGAACACGAAAAAAGAAACAGTGGGGGTAATGAAGAGTAATGGATGCAAGAAAACGATGATACTGAGGACAGCAACAGAGACGACGATGAAGACACTGATGATGATGAAAATGTAGACGAAAGACGAAGGTGTTGTTGTGAAACTACACCAAAGACGATGAATAAGAAGAAAACTAAGACGTACGAGGATGATTTATGCATGACGACGAAGTTTATGATGACATTCAGGGATGTTAAAGACACGATTCGATCTTTTGATTGGAAAGGCGATTGTGCGATAGATTGGATAGAAGAATTCGAATAAAACGCTGTTTCATTGGGGTGGACAGACGTGCAAAAATTCATTTATTGCAAGAAATTGCTAACAGGAGTAGCAAAGCTATTTATCCAAAGTGAAAGGGGACTCACGACTTGGAAAAAGCTGAAAATAAAACTAGAAGGTAAGTTTAGCAGATAATTCAACAGTGCTGAGCTGCAAAAAATGTTGCCACGGAGACGTGAAAAGTGATGAAACAGTGGTAGAGCTTTTTTTTAAATGCGAGAACTAGGAAGAGAAAGATGCATTATGTCAATACATAATAGATAGGATCAACTAATAATATTGTTCTGTACAGAGCGAAAAACAATAGTGAATTAAAAAAAACTGGTGGTTTATGATAAGATAAGGAAGCAGAAGCAAACAAGCCGAGACAAAATGAATATAAAGAAGACAAGACCAAGTCAAGAGAGAAACCAAAGTGTTGTTATAACTGTGGCGAAAAGAGCCAATTTCCGACAGATTCTAAATTCAAGGAGAAAGGCTGCAAACAATTTAGGCATAAAGGAAACGGGTGTTCAATCAAATCGTCTTCAATGACAAATGTGAAACAACCATCAGTGAAGAAAGTTGCAACTATCGAAGGGGGAAATGGACTATAGTGATGTGAACATCGGTGGAAGGAAAAGGTTGGCATTTATTAACCTTGGAGGAAGTGACGTTGTTATGAGAGAACAGACAGCTAATGAGATAAACATACGATATGTGCCACTAACTCTTATGACATTGGCACCACTAACGTAGTAACTATGAACATTGAACTTACGAGTCAGGAAATAGTGCGGTGCAGACCATAGAGTGTGTGAAATTTATGATAGACCAGATATTACCAGATTCAGATAAATGAAGGAAGCTTAAGATTAAAACTCAGTAAATGTGAATTTCTGCATACGCGATTAGATTACCTAGAACTTGAAATTGATAACGTAATGAATTTTGAGACACCGACAAATGTACACGAAGGTAGACAATTCCTGGGATTATGTAAATTCTTTCGGAAGTTTGTACAAGAGTTCTCATTGATAGCCAGACCATTGACAGAATTGACTAAGACGGATCGAACTTTCGAGTGAAATGAACTGCAGGAGAAAACGTTCCAAACGCTAAAGGATAGATTGACCCAAAACCCGATACTAGCACTCTATGATTGTAGAACAGAATTGGCAATACATACAGATGCTTGTAAGGATGGACTTGCAGGCATGCTTCTGCAGAGAAATGATAAAGGATCATTTCAACCATTGGATCGACGAAGTTGACTGGTTACTGACGATGCAGCTCCAGAGTGAAAATCTAAAGCAGATATAGAAAGTTTTAGAAAGAAACCGTACAAAGACAACACAAGAAAAGCAAATTAATGCTGACTACGAGATCAAGAAAAATAGAATATGTCGAAATTGGTGTTCGGTCAGTTGTCCTAAGGCAGTAATTTATAGAGTTATAGAAGAGAGTCACTATAAAATGGGACATGCTATATTTGCTGTTTGTTTATATTGAATTTCCATTAAGTGTTAACACTTACCGGCCTTGTGCTGCTATAGCTCACTTACTTAAATTGATGATGTAAACATCAATACACCGGATAATATGAAATAAAAGAATATAAAGTTAAATCATGATTTTCCACATATTTCCATATTGAATAAGCCAGCAAAAAAATGTAGTTGAGTTACAACTATGTCGGCACTGAATGTATGTGCGGATTTCGTAGAAGTGCAAATTCGTAACAAGCAGACGAAACTAAATAACTTTTTAAAAAAATTAATACTTAATTGTTTTTTAGTGTTCATATTCTGTTATTATTATTGTAATTTTAAATAACCTTTTTTTGATAGTTTGTTGATTCATTTTATTAAAATATGTTAGAAAATTATTTCTTGTTTTAATTTATGCATATTTCGCTTTATTGGAGCAACCGCTTTATTGGGTCAGCCGCTTAATTGGGACAAAAAATGTGTCCCAACTAAGCAGATTCGATGCTATACCTTTTCCGTCTACTGACAAACACTTTAATGTGTCTTTTTTAACTACACTGTTCAATTTATTGCAAACAATGGCAACGTTGCAAAAAACTACGAAATAACGATAATTACTGAAAAAATCGGTTGAAATTGAAACATTTTGGATAATAGACAAATGCGATTCAGCTTAGGGCGTTTCATAAAACATTAAGTATACAAATGTTTACGAAGCAGTTTTGTAAACAAAAATTCCATGTCAAAAAACTCATTTACACCAGATAACATTTTGAAACTAACGGAGTTTTCGGTTCTAGTTACGTTTACGTTAAGTTTTTGAAATTTTGATGAATTTGGACTACTTTTAGTTCACTTAGGAATAATTTATTTTTTTCATTAGTCCTCTAATAACTCTTATTATTTAGTTTTCTTTCCCATTTTTTAATAGCATTAACTTTTCATTACTTCTAGTCATGCTTATCTTTCGTTAAATAACAAAAAGTCCATAAACTATTTATAAAGAATAATTTTAACCCGAAAGGTCGCGAGCGTCGGTAATACATGACTAGCTAATTTTTAAAGTTCGTCGTTTAGTTTTAACTTTATTAAGTCATCGACTGTAGCTACGATGTTGGGATTCTTTGTACCTTCCTCTGACTTTGTATTATTACCTTTTTGTATATTTAGGACGTTATTCTTTGCAATTATAAAAAACTGTGGTACTTTTTACCCATTCGCGTGTAGATTGCTCGGTAAAATTCCCAATCGATTTATAAAAAGTGTTTTTTTGTAACCAAAGTGAATTATTTAGTGAAATAATGTACCAAGGCCAGGGACACCAAGATCGATCGTACGTTTCAAATTTTTGACACATAATTGTAACACTCGTATGGGACGTAAAAACGCGTTTACAATTAATATGTCCAAAGGTTGTGGTTGAAGAAGAGATATCATGAAAACGTCCAAATTACATCAAGCAGATATCAAGACGTCTGTCTGGGAAGGATTGTAAAACTAAAGCCCAATGCGAAAAATGTAATAAATTTATATGTAGAGAACATGTTGTTCCTGTATGTTTAAAATGCCATCAGTATGTCATGTAACTTCTATTATATTTATGTGTTTTACCCCATACCTATTATATATTTCGGTTAATAAACAGTTCTAAAACAATATATTCATATATGTATATTTGACCTTAATCGTTCATATACATCAAAGGGGTAAAACTTTACAGAGAACCCCATCAAGTCAGCAAAGTTTAAATTTATTTGAAACCAATAAAAAAAACTCCAAAACAAACCATATTTCATTCAATCAAAAAACAAAACCAGTATCAAAAGTAATTACAAATCAGTGTAAAATCTTTTAAAATACAAAATTACAAAAATAAATAAATAAAAAGAGATTTTTTTTAACCCGAAATCATTTATAATTTAAATTTTGAACTAAAAATACAACCACAAAACAATCACCAATTAGTTCTTTTCGTTCTGTTTCTATTACTTCTGAATACCAAAACAAAAACAGAAAAAAAAAGTTTAACAAAACCAACGAATTCAAATAATAAATATCTTCTTACCTGTAATTATCTTGATGCTCATAACTCCTCTCTTTATCCCTTTCACGATCTCTATCTCTTTCGCGATCCCTTTCCGTTCTGTCTCTATCTCGATCGTTTCGATCCCTCTCTCTATCACGATCACCACGTTCTCTATCGCGATCGCGTTCTCTATCACGTTCACGATCCCTCTCTCTATCACGGTCACGATCCCTATCTCTATCTCGATTACGATCGCGATATTCATGACGATCATGATCCCATTCTCTATCACGATCATGATCGCGTTCGCGTCCATCGGGATAATCACGGGATGGACGATCTCTATCTCTATCACGACTGTGTGAGCGTGAGTAACGTCTTTCTCGGTCTCTTTCACGGCGATCTGCTTCGGGGCGATGATCATGTTCTGTTTGGGGTGGTTTTTGATATGGTTGATCTCGAGTTCTTTCTCGTTCCCTATCGATTTCAATCGATCGACTTCTTTGTTTATTATCCCATTCAGAATCGGGGGTTTGATGATAACTTCTTGGATCTTTGGGTACTTCGTTATAATACTCATTGTATTCTTGAGGATAAGGTTCGGGTTGGGTGTAATTTTGAACGTATTGTGTTGCAGGTTGTTGGGAATATTCTATCGAAACAGGTTGGATGGTTTCTTGGGGCCACTCTGACTCTAACGGAGTTTGTGGAACGATTTGTTGAACGTCTGCTATCGTGCTAGATTGAGCGGGAAGAGCTGGTGTCACAGCTGGAGATGCAATTTGTTCGGCTATATTAGCCGTTAAAGTTCCATAAACAGCCAATGTTATTGTAGTGTACCATCCTAAAATTTGATAATAATAATAATAATTAATTTATGATGTCCACACCATATACAACATTTTCACACGTCAGATTGTCTTAATTAAATACACATAAATGAACATACATAAATAAATACATACATGAATATACATAAATACATGCGTCAAAAGAAAATAAGTAAAAAACAACCTCGAGTACATATATATATTTTGTAGGAGACTGATTACCTAACAGCAATATTAATGAGAAATGAATGTTAAAATTAATTGAAAATCATTAATAGCTGTAGAAGCCTTTAGCAATCAATTCTTTTTTTATAACAGATTTAAAACACTTGATTTCCAAGTTCTGAACGTGAGGAGGCAATGCGTTAAAAAATCACGGCTGTCTCCATTTTTGGTATTATATTGGTGACTATCGTTGTTTTTTTGATAGTCATTCAAATTTGCTTTCACATGCATCAAACATGCGAGAATATAAATACACGAAAAGGTCATAATACCGAGCAGGATGAATTTCGTCCTACAGCACTCCGTGAATCCCGCACGACCCATTACTCGCACATATTTTGTTTGAGCGCGGAATATAATAATATGATGTGCATGCATAGAATGTCCCCAACACAACACACCTTAAGACAAGACATGTGACAATAAAAGTTTTCGTAACACGCCATAATTAAAACCTCAGGTGGTACCACGCCTACCAAATTTCGCAGAACATATATGCTTCTGTACAATTTTTTCCAAATCCACTGTGTGATCTTCCCATGTTAATTTAGAATTTATTGTAGTTCCCAGATATTTTATGAAAGTCACGATATGGTTGGGCTGTTCTCGATTAAGAAAAAAGTGTATGATCTACGTCTACGACTGATTAACACTAAGAGAATTCGCTGCAAACCGGCTAAAAACAAGTGTCGGATTGTCTTTTAAGATCATTGAGTAGATTGTGCATGTTAATGGTTTATTTCTCAAATTTCTTATATCCCTATTGAACCATTCCCTATTACATACGTAAGAAGCTGAAAACCTAAAAATTAACGATTTTGATGACTAAAATCTGTTATAATTCTTAAACATAAAATCATGGGGCAAAATTTTATTACTAAATTTTGTTCATTATGAATCCTAGAAGATATGTTTCCTAATCCATTTCCTTCCAACTTTATTAGTTTTGTCTATTATATACCTAAAATGTTGGAAACCTAAAAATTGTCATTTTTTAATACTAAAATCTGTTATGACTCTAAAACTAATAAAGATGGGGTAGAACTTTACTAATAAATTTTGTTCATCATCAACCCTGGAAAATATGTTTCTTAATCGATTTCATTGCAACTCTATTAGTTTTTCTATTACATGCCTAAGACGATGGAAACTTAAAAATGAAGGTTTTTGGTGATTCAAATCTGTCATAAGTCCTAAAGAGAAAATGATAGGGCAAAAATTGAATTTTGTTCATTATAAATCCTAAAAAAATATGTTTCTTAATCGATTTTATTCTAACTCTATTAGTTTCTCTATTACATATACGTAAAAGCCGAGAACCTAAAAATTAACGATTTTGATGACTAAAATCTGTCATAATTCTTAAACTTAAAATCATCGGGCAAAATTTTATTAATAAATTTTGTTCATTATGAACCCTAGAAGATAAGTTTCCTAATCCATTTCATTCCAACTTTATTAGTTTCTCTATTATATACCTAACATGTTGGAAACCTACAAACTGTCATTTTTTAATACTAAAATCTGTTATGACTCTAAAACTAATAAAGATGGGGCAGAACTTTACTAATAAATTATGTTCATCATCAACCCTGGAAGATATGTTTCTTAATCGATTTCATTGCAACTCTATTCGTTTTTCTATTACATGCCTAAGACGATGAAATCTTAAAAATTAAGGTTTTGGTGATTCAAATCTGTCATAACTCCTAAAGAGAAAATGATAGGGCAAAATTTTATGGGTAAATTTTGTTCATTATAAATCCTAAAAGATATGTTTCTTAATCGATTTTATTCTAACTCTATTAGTTTCTCTATTACATATACGTAAAAGCGGAGAACCCAAAAATTAACGATTTTGATGACTAAAATCTGTCATAATTCTTAAACTTAAAATCATGGGGAAAGATTTTATTAATAAATTTTGTTCATTATGAATCCTAGAAGATCATTCCAACTTAGAATTGTTCAGAAGATATAAATAAGTTACTAATCACAACAATATGTTGCGGTTTGCTTACAGAATTTTTCATTCATGCATTGATTATTATTAACAAAAGAAAAATCAATGCTTTGAACAGAATTATAAAACTGATACAATCCTTGTGTCTATGTTTATCTAGTTTTTGGTATGACAATTTCACTCTGAATTTTAGAGTAGAATGAAATTACCAGATGATCTGACATGCAAGGCTAAATTACAGAAAGAGAACAATCAGTAAAGTTCATAAATATATTGTCTATTGTGGGTGGCCTCAAAGTTTACTCATTTGAGTCCATAAGATTCACAAAGGCTGCATAACCAAATGGAATCCTTAATAAATTAAACAAAAAAATGAATTGAAAGAAATTTACCCCGCAAAACTAATCCATCGGTTGGTATTTTTCTAACAGTATCATCAGGAACACACTCCAAGTTAATACAACCATTCTGATTGTATTCGAAACCTCCTAATGACTCAAAAGTGCTTGCTCCTCGTTTACCAAGATCATTGACAAAAAACTCTATGCGAAATTGACTCGGATTTGTAGCTCCTAATCGTACACCACCAGGAAAGTCAGCTTGTACTCGAGCACCCAAAGGTATAATTCGTACTTCCGTAACATAAACAGGTTTTGGAAATTGAACCAAATCCAAATTCAATTCCTAAACAAAATAATATTACTAATTAATTAATTTTCGACTCTTTCTTTGTAGTTACCTCGCTGTTATCGTGAGCGAAAGTATCAAAGAATAATAATTCAATTGATTCCGTCATCTTTCTTTCGAAATCCTATTGAAATAATCAAAAATTTTTCGATTTCATCTCAAAGACCGTTCATAACCTCAAATTAGTGTTTCTTATAAACAAAACAAAGTAGAGGTCGCTACATGATTAAGGGATTATTTTGTTTATAGTTGGTAACAATGATTTTACCTTCCTCAATAAAAAAACGTTTTAATGCAATTGCAACTGATTTTAAATAGATAAGATAAAAATAAAATGTTATTATAAATAAATGCGTTCATTTCATATGAACCGTTGCACTTTGAAACATTACCGTTATTGTTGTATTACGTAATGACAGTTATGAACTGTCAAACGTCTAATTTTAAACCTAATAGTTGGCACTCCATCAAAATAGCACCGAAATGAAGATGTAATGTTGAATTTTATTTACAAAATTCAAATTTGCCAGATTATTTTTTGACAAATATGTCGAAAACGTTGGGCCGTGTATTAGTTGGTGAGTTTCCTATTTAAAACGTTAATCAAAAACACTCCCGTTACACTTTTTCATTAATAAATGTTGATAACATATTGCTAAAATATTCAAAATCACTTTTTTATAACATATTTGAATCATTTCTTTCACTTTATTGTTTACATGTGTTTATTATTTTGTTTTTTATTTATATTTTATGTATATTTATTTATTAATTTTATTATTTAGGCGGTGGAACAGGTTTTATTGGAACAAACCTCTGCAAATCCTTAAAAACGCATGGATACGATGTAACAATAATCTCAAGAATGCCAGGTCCGATGAGATTAACCTGGCATGATATAAAGAAGGATGGCATCCCAAATAATACAACTGCAGTTATTAATTTAGCAGGACAAAACGTCTTAGATATGAGCCGTCGTTGGACAGAAGGTTTCAAACAAAACGTCTTCAATTCACGAGTAGAGACCACATCAGTGTTATCGAGAGCTATAGCTGAATCAAAAGTTAAACCTGGTTCGTTTGTTACAATTTCTGGTGTTGGGATATATAAGCCAGATAATAATGAGGTTTATACCGAAGAATCAAAAACATACGAATTTGATTTCTTTTCAAAATTATGTATTGAATGGGAAAAAGCAGCTAAATTATCTGGTGAAGAAACACGGCTGGTTACTATAAGAAGTGGTGTTGTTCTTGGGCGAGATGGTGGGATGATTAAACAGTTATATATGCCGTTTTTCTTGGGTTTGGGGGGCCCTGTTATGCCAGGCAATCAATATTTACCGTGGATTCATATTCAAGATTTATGTAGGTTGATTATTTTTGCTGTACAATGTGCTAGTGTAACTGGGGTTCTTAATGGAGTTGCGCCCGAACAAGTTACTAACAAACAATTTACAGATGTAAGATTAGTTTATTTTTAATTTGTTTTTTATTCTTTTAATTTATTATTTTTGTTTTAGGCTTTTGCTAAAGCAATGTCTAGACCAGCGTTCTTCCCTGTACCTACATTTATGTTGAACACTATTCTCAGCGCGGAAAGAGCTAAAATGTTAACTACTGGTCAAAAAGTTAAACCCCAACGTACAGAATCGTTGGGTTTTAAATTTTTGTACCCGAAAATAGACGCTGCGTGCGAAGCTCTTACCAAACGTACGTGAAATCTGTGATCAATATTTTTTTTGTTAATTTATTTGTTATGTTAATTGTTGAAAATTTCGTTTGAATAAATTAAGTGACAGTTATACTTTAAATTTTGATTTTTAAGTATTGGAGATTTTTTTGTTTTGTGTCATTCATGATAGCAAGGGAGGCTGATCTGCTGACTTTCAGGGTGTGCTGTAGTTAGGTGAGCCCAAACAACATAATTATTTTGTAAATGCATAATTGACTTAATTTATATTTGTATTTTTAGCTTTTAGTCATCATTTATTATTGACAGCGCTGATCGTATAACTCTCCAAGTTCTATTTATGATGTACCTCCAGAAAATGATGTTAATCCACCTTCCACTATTATGTATGATTACCATAAAAGTATCAGGAAACTAATGAAGTAATTTGAATCATATCATAAACATAAATACCATAGGGTTGTTGTTCCTAGGCCTAAATATGCTAAAAAAATTCGAATAATATATTGCTGCAAAATATAAATTCTGAAATTTATACATATATTTTTAACTACTCTTATGCTATTTAGCCATATTGTTAGTATCACTTCATACTTTAGAGTAAAATCCGACTGAAACCGATATTTATCACCAAAACCGAAATTCGGCTTTTGTCTCAGTTTCGGCCAAAACGGTAACCGAAATATTGTTCACTAGCTATACTCGTCGGTGATGCTGAGGGGTATTTTAGAACGGCCTTTTGTAGTGAAGGGTAGAGGCTTGACTTCTAATACTCATATATGCGTGACTTAAGAGATGAGGCTCTGTCAAAATTTAAAGAAACAAAAAGTCAGCCTGACTAGGACTATTATAAAGAATTAAGAAATCTTGTGAATACTGCTATTAAGTTGAAAAAGTGCAACAACGCTTAAAAATCGGCGACGAACTAAATAATTTCTTTTTGGAAGCTCTAGCATTGGCCACTGTAGCGTTGACAATTTCATTAATAACTTTGGATTTGAAAATCTGTACAAGAAAGTCAAGGGACAAATGATAGGAGAAACATCAAAAACTTTTGAAATAAGCAAGGGAATAAAACAAGGCGATAGCCTAAGTCCCTTATTATTTATAATATTAATGGACAGAGTGATAAAAAATACAAGAACAAATAAATATCAAACAATAATAGGTTATAAAAGTTTGCAACCAGTAAAAATACATAATAGACTATATGCTGACGACATAGTGTTGATAGCAGAGAACCATAAAAAGGCAAGGAATTTATTTGAAGTATGGACCGATGAAATTGAAAAGATGAGCCTAGAAGTGAAAGAGCCGAAATAAGAAATAACCCAAAAGAAATACTTATTAAGGAACAAAAGATAGAAGAAGTATCATATGAGTACTTAGGCAGTATAATATCACAAGATGGAAGGATAAATTTAACATAAATGCAAGAATAAGGAAAACAAACAACGTATATCATACTCCAAACAGAACAATTTTTGAGAAGAAGGAGAGATAAAATTGAAAGTGTACAAATCATTAGCAGTTCCAATATTAATATATGCCAGTAAATCATGAAAATAGTGGGGAGGACGAAGTGGGGTAGGATAAGAAATGAGGAAATAAGAGTGGGAGTAGATCAAGAGGAGATAATCAGCAAAATAGAGAGGAAGCAACTAAATTGGTACACACACACATAATTAGAATGGAACATAACACAATAATAAAAAAGGTATTTGAAACAAAGAATAAGAAAAAGAGGGGAAGACCTAGGAAGAAGTGGGCGTAAAGAATAGTACAAGTTGGGAGGAAGAGAGGGAAGACTCTAACATATATAAAGGAATTAGCCAGGAAGCAGAAGGAATGGAAGAGGTGGATTCGGAAAAGAGGAGGAATAGGAAAAACATTTAACCAACGCCATCAGGGATAACGATCATTGGAAGAACAAGAAGACTTTGGTAAGGGGTAAAATTTGGGCCTAGTGTTTTCTCATTTAAGTTGGTGTCCAAGAGTAATATTTTATCTGAATAACAAGAAATGGCTTATCCTGTAATCTTACCTCATATAACAAATATTATTGATACTTGTCTATTAGAAGGTGTTTTCCCTTCAAAAGTTTTGGAAAAAATAGAAGGCTGAGCGCATTGTTCCAGTGAATCAGTCTGATTTCAGGGAAGGACATAGCTGTGAAACTGCCCTGAACAATATAGTGGATGATATTGTTACTGCAACTAACTCCAATAGATTGTCTCTTCTGGGGATTGGATTTCTCCAGAGCATTTGATACTCTTAACCAAGACTTTTATTAATATCAATTCTTGACCATATCGGGCTTGATTCTGTTTCATTAGCTCTTTTCAAAAATTACCATAAAGGTAAGATTCAAACAGTCAGTATTGATCAAGTGAAGTCGAGTGCTTTTGAGATAAGGGCTAACTTTCCGCAGGGATCGATTCTTGGCCCTACATTATCTAAAATTTACACGATAAATTTCAATAGCGTCCACTATTATGCTGATGATACTCAGATTTATTTGTCCTTTTTTGAAGGCCACTTTGATGAAGGCTTCTTACTGAAGTAGAAATTCAGAACGGACGTACAGGATGTTAATATTCGCTTTAGGGGTAGACTAAAACCTCCTTCCCACCGGACAGAATTTTTAAAACGGTGTTTTTTTTATCAGATATTCGCCATATACAATAATTTACCTCGGCACCTGGTTGGACTACCCCTGAACCGATTTAAAAGAGCATTGAAGTGATGGGTGGGTGACGGAGAGCTTCTGTGTGTAGCTAGCTGTCTATGTGTACCTGTAACTTTTATCTCTAATTCTTCTATGAGTTTTCATTATTTCCTTGCAATGAGTATTAGTATTCTTGTTTTGTTTGTTTTTTTTTCTTTACAGTATTGCTTTCTGTTAGGTTTAGTGGAAGATCAGGGTTGACCTGAACTCCTCCTATAGTTCGGACGTTTTTCCTAATAACTAATTAAATTTCTTTTATAATATTTTGTTTTATTTTTGAAAATCATTCTTGTATTGAATGTAGCATTATTTAATTATATTAGTTTTGTAGTTATAAAATTGCCCGAATAAAGTGATTTAGAGTTCTTTGCAAGCATGATTCATTTATATATTTAAGAATTTGATCTAATGTCCATTCATATTTGTGAATTGTCCAAATTGTGGAAATCCCGTAATCCTTCCTCAAGATTCCTCTAGTCAGTCGAACCTGAGGTGATGAGCTATTTACGTATTTTCTATATTTTGGTCTCAATTTAATAAATTCATTATTTCCTTTGTAGCGATGTAATCGGGAGTAAGCTATGTTGTTTTAAGTCTAGGATCAAGTAAAGTTGATGTAATAAATGTAGATGGCCTTTTACATATGCAAATCATTTATTTAAACACATATGGAATTACTTCGTCATGTTTTTCACGTCTTCCTTGTCCGCATTATCCTGATTTTGTAATTTAGAATCTTCGGTTGGACTCTACCTTAGAGATTTTTTTTACTATTTCTTCGAGAACAGAATTTCATCCACTGCGTTGTCTAGGAGATTCACAAATGCTCATAATATCTTACTTTCACCTGATAATATATGTAGAACGCTTCGAAAACCAAATATAAGGTCTCACATATCTCCAACAGGTACTCTGTTGAAAAGAACTCATCGAAAACATGAGGTGGGTGATGGATAATTGAATGTTCTGTTCACAGATGAGTCTTGTTTGAACCTGGTAAGAATATTTCCAATGCTGCTTAGTTCCTAGGGTACAATTTGGAATATTTTAGAAGTATTTACGGGCTTGGTTACGTTTAGGAAAGTTTGTCTCAACGCTGGTATATAAGGGATTGTTGGGAAATGCATGTTCTTCTGATGCCAAATAATGCCCAACTCCAAGTTGCTTGCAAATTTATTTAGGCGCTTTAGGGAATATTATGGTAATCTCCATGCAGTAGTTGAGCTAGTGGCTCAAAATTATTGGGTTTGAGAAGAACTTTTGTTTCTTCTCCTTCTTCGGCTGTACAGCGCTGCTCTCCTCCAACCGCGAAAGCCCAGAAGATCCCGTACGTCATCACTCAGTGCGTCTGTCCAGCGATTCCTTGGCTTCCTACAGGTCTGCTTCCCTGCATTCGTGGATTCGAAGTCTCCCTGTCTTTATTCTCACTACATATACGGCACATTTCAGCCTTTGTATTTTATTAACTATTTCACTGTTGTATCTCATCTTCCACACGCTCTGGCCCCGTACTGATCCCAGGATTCTACGCAAAACCTTTCTTTCGACGATGTCAAGTTTATCACCAATTTCTTCGACAGAACCCATATATCACGATTTGAGTGTAATGCTTGTTTTATATATTTTTATCTTAATACATGGGCTAGTATGAAGTATGCTGCATTTGCTTATGGTATTCTTTTTGTGCCATACCTTCACAACGCGACCCCCCAAATAAGAGAACTGTTTAACCTTTTCGATGCCATCCTCCATGATGATATTCTGTGTTTGTGTGGGCCTCAGTGTTTTGGGTTTTCCTGTATTTATCTCCAATCCCGTCCCTTTTACATGTCTCTTCAGTTGGGAGTATGCATCTCAAACTTTTCTCTTCTGCTCCTGATTTTGTATAATCCATTCACATCATTATCAACATCAAGATGAGCAACAAAGGCAAAAATCGCAAAACCAATTTCTCATATTTAGGAAACAACTTGGCGTTAAGATTGCATTCTCTGAATTGGTCGAAAATACTGAACACACTGTGACATTGAGTTGTTATCCAAATAAACAAAATCGATTTGTTTTTACCCTTATGATATTCGATTTGAGCCTCCATTAAAACATTTTTTTCACCTCAATTGCAGAGTTCTTCCATGCCACATAATCTAATCTACATCAGCTCTTTTTTTGTATCTACAAACAAACTATAGCAAGTGAAATTTATTAACTTACATATATGTAATAATAAAAATAACTTTTGTTTTTTTAAAATATACATTTAATGTTTACATTCGAAATATAAAAATTGTATTATTAGTTAACAAAAAAAGATTACAATTTGAAGCAAAAACACCAATTATTTCATCAAAAATATTAATAACTTGCTGTTGAGCAATAAACCCAACTTGCCTTCCTGTCATTCTATTTCTTAAGCTACCACTTTCAACGCTTTTTTTCTGCCTATAAATAAAAACATGTCTGTTTGATTCGCAAATAACAGAATAACTTAAATCAGGGGCGCACGCTGTAAATTTCTTTTGCTGTTTTGATGCTTCAACATAGCCAAACGCATTTAAAGTTCCAAAATGTTTTAAAGAAAATTCATCATTTTCTAAAATTGGTTGCCACAAATAAGTGTCAACATCATGTCTTAGTCCGATTCCATTTACATCATTTCCTTTTACGATAAGCACCATTTTATGACTATCCATGTTGTAACGATGTGTTACTAAATGTGAAGTAAAACATAATCTTTCAAAAACGCAATAAGTATCTCCTTCAAAATCGCATTCTTCAACATGTTCACTGCTAAATGTATTTCCAACAGGCACATTTTCTTCTTTATCACTACATAAATGTGAAAGTTTTTCATGAACTTCTGCTGCTAAAGCTGGATCTGTGAGATATTCACCACTTTCATCACCAGGAATTAATTCTTGCCATACCTGGTTATTAATTGCTTTTACTAGGGTTATTTCTATTAAATCACCTGAAAGCACCCAATTTGTTGAACTTGGATTTATGTTATCAAATAATGTTCCTTGTAAAAATGTGTTTCCTTTAAAACTGCAATCGATTGTGTTTGTTGTTGAGTTAATGACAACATCAGATGATTCAAATGTACCAAAAGTTTTAAATTGAATTTTTATATTTTCCGTCGTTTGTAACCATAAATATGATTTTTTATTTGAATCTTTTGAATCAATTTTTATTGGATTATCAGAATCCAACGTAAATTTAAAACTTTTTTCACCAGCAATGTAAATCCCTTTACATAATGAATCAATTTCAGCGTAATGAAGACTACCACCACCTCGTAATTCCTTAATACCAGTTTGTCCCCAAACATCCCCATCTTTAGATAGAGTAATCAAATTTAAAACATTCAAAAATCGATCTTTATTATCGCCAGTACTTATGCTGTACAGCAAACAATATAATTTATTCTCATTCATTTTTACATCTTGTACAATGAACTTTTTATCCTCAATTAAAACTTCCTCAGAAAAAACAACATCCCATTTTTCAATATCCCCATTTATTTCAACAATGTAAATCAATCCCATTCCATCAGAAACAACCGCAAATTTGTCATTAACAAATTTAAAGCTAACATTGTAGTCTCCATTTTCTGATGGTCTTTCTTTTGGGATTTGAAACACATTGATTAACTCGATTTCATTACTTGCAGAAGGATCATAAACCACTTTCTGAATTTTAAAATCATTGTCCACAAAATATACGAAATCATAATCATTTATCGTACGTCCTATCAAATGGTTGTGTGTACTAAAGAGTTTTGCGTGAAGATACCCATATTGTAACGAATTTGGGATTGCTCTATGAACTTTTGCTTCCAATTCATGCTTAGATGTAATTATTTCTTGGAGGGATAATTTATAACCATCAAATTCTGGATTTATAAACTGCCTGTTTGGTTTGAAATCTAATATTTTAGGCCCCATTACAAAAGATTTAAAAAAGAAAACAATATTTATAGGTTATGTAGGGTTATGTTTACTTTGACATTTCAAATAAAATGTTTGTAATGGTAGAATATTAAAAAAAATAATAATTTGAGAAGATATTCCAATAAATAAGTATGATTTGGTAATATTAATTTGATTATTAATTTCATTTTAATTATAAATAAATATAAATAAAGAATTTCAAAAAATTGTGTTACAGATAGCATCTTTATCGACATTTTAAGGTTATGTTTATAGCAAATAAAAGTAAATTTAATAAGATTTGAAGTATTTTTAAATAATTTAATCATGGTTTATATTCATTTTCCCGCTCATTCAACGGAAGAAGAACAAATGTTAAAAGCAAAATACCAAAAATTGAAAAAAAAGGTAAACCAAATTTTACACAAAGATTTTTTTTAACTAACTTTTCGTAGAAAAAAGCTTTGCAAGCTCTTAAAGCACCAAAACCCGAACCTGAGAAACCGGTAATTCCTAAACGTCCAGCAGAAGCCAGAGATGCTAGGGAAGTTGCTAAAAAACTGATTAAATCAGGGATGATAACCGCAATTCCAAAACAACAGAAGCAACCTGAACAGGGTTTTAAGAGACCTAGAGGATTAGAGAGGAAATTAATTTCGGAAAAAATAAGTGGATATCAACCATTTTCAGCTGTACAATCTGATGATGGACCGGATAATCCTGAAAATAAACCACCAAGAATTAAGAATTTGTATGATACATTTGCTACGGCTAGAGATAGAGAAGAAAGGGGATTATCTGAGAAGCAAAGGGAAAAACCTGAAAAACCGCGACAAGGAAATACTATTTATGTTGCAGGGTTTAATATTACTGAAGAATTTTTAAAAAAACATTTCTCAACGATTGGAAATATTGTCAATATTTCAATGGAGATTGAAAAGAAGTATGGATATTTATAGTATTAATAATAATTAAATTAATGATTTTATTTTTTTAGTCGAGGGTTTGTTACTTTTGATAAAGTTGAATGTGCAGACAGAGCGATAGCAGAGGTAAAAAAATCCTTTGTTTCAAGGTGGAATCTAAAAGGACTACTACACCCTGTCATTTTATAATCCAGAAAATGACGTTAATATCAGACAAATACCACTTCTCACACTAAGTTAGCTGTTGTGTTCTTTGTATTTGCTGTGTTTTTCGAAGTTTTAGCATACAATTGTTAGTTCTAGTTTTTAATTAGACAGCACCTGTTCTTGGGATGTAGTAGTCTTATTAGATTCTACCGACCCGATTTATGTGACCCCTGATAAGCTATGAAAATCATTAAATCTTTTAAATTGTTCTTTGATTTTAGATGGATGGCAGTATTGTATCTGGGATACAACTAAAAGTATCTTTAGCAAGGCGACAACCTCAAATTGAACCAATTAATGATGCTACATCATCATCAACTTGGTCCACTTTAGGTAATTTTTTATTAGTCATATTTCTAAAAAAAAATCAATTTACATTTTTAGCTGCAAGTCATTCACAAAAAGGAAATCACAGAGATAAACGCGATTTGGTATCTTACGATGATATCATTGATTTTTGAATATTTATTTTAGTTTTAAGTATATGGAATAAGTTTTATTTAATAAACAATAACTTTAATGAAAGTAAATAAGATTTAAACATCAAGTGGTTTTTCTTTACTTAAATCTCTTTTGCTAACATATTCATTCCCTTTAATATAAAATCTGAATGGTTTTCCAGCCCATTCTATTCCAGCACTATCAATTCCTATCCTTGAAGTTCTAACAATTTCAAAATCATTGCTAAAATCATCAGTTTCTACCCATAACACATCACTTTGTGCCATATCAACTTTGTTGCATATTTCTTTGGTTATGCACATTGATGTACATAAATTTGAAGGTCCTTTACACAAATCTTGAATTTTTGTTGGAGTTTTCTTTCTAACTAAAAATGAAAAAAAGTAATCCAAAAATTATCTATAAAATAAATAATGTTTGTACCACTTCTATATTTTTGCATTTCCTCAATACCTTCAAGTGGTTCTACAGCACGTAATAAAATAGCACCACCTTCTTCTAGGGCTGATATGTTAAAACAATGATAGATTCCATATGTTTTGTAAACAAATGCTGTTCCAGGTATCATATACATGGGTACATTTGTGGGAGTGCGCCTAATTTAAGAAATTAAAAACTTTAAGTTAATGACACTAAGAAATACCTTCCGTTATAAGAGTATGAAGCTTTATCTTCACCTCCAGGATACATTTCAACTTCAACAATTCGCCCTTTTAGGATAACATTGTCGATTTTTCGCAGTAAAAGTTTACCAAGTAAAGAATCCGCTAATTCTCGACATGGCACGGAATAAAACTCGCGAGGTAATGAGGTTGGGTTAATTTCTGAGATAGTTTTAAGTTTCTTTCTATTATTATTAATCGTTTTATCACTAGTTTTGATTGTTTTATAAAGTTTATTTTTTAAACTCATTGTTGGTTTGTTAAGGTTATGTTATATTCCCAAACTGTCATATTTCAAAACATAAACTGTCATGTAGTTAACGTAGATGTCGCTTGAGTCATAATTTGAAAGTAATTTAATAACAAAATGTCAATGTCATTATTATATTTATAACATTTTCTATAATCATAATATTTTAGAAAATCTACACCAAAAAATTTTTTACAGTTAGTTTTTATAGAAAAGGAAAATAATATATTAAATAGATACCGTTTTTACCGGCCATCTTCGCAGTTTGAAATTGAAACGACCGTTAGGAGTTGTGCTGTAAGTTTTTTAACGTGAAAGAAGAAAGAAACGCAAAAAAATATAAAGTGTTTAAAACGTGGTTGATGTACTTTAAACAATCCATTTGTATCATCCCAAACGGTAAAATGGTGAAAAATAAACGCGATTTAAAATCGCCCCGGAGAAGGTCTTTGGTTACAAGACCCACTGTTAGAAAAGTTGGTTCAGGTACGATAAGTAGTGCTAATATAAAAGTGGTTGTGAGGGTGAGACCACCCAGTGAAAAAGAAGAAAATTTAAATGGAGGGTAAGTGAAAAAAAAATGTTATAACAATCATTAATTTTATTTATTTTAAGACTTGTTGTAAGAGTTATAAATGAACAACTACTAATTTTCGATCCAGAATCAGAAGGAGAGGGATTTTTTTACCATGGTGTGCAACAAAGAGGACGAGACTTACTTAAAAAACCAAAAAAAAATATGCAATTTGCATTCGATCGGGTTTTTGGGTTTGAATCCGATAACAGTGCTGTTTTTCATGAAAGCACCGAGCAATTAATTGATAAACTTATGGATGGATGTAATTGTTCTGTTTTTGTTTATGGCGCGACAGGGGCTGGAAAAACCCACACAATGTTGGGACACACAGAAAGTCCTGGAATAACTTTTTTAACAATGAAACGTTTATTTGAGAGAAAATCAGATTTGATTATTGACAGAGATTTTGAATTGGCGATAACTTATTTAGAAGTCTATAACGAAAAC
Source organism: Onthophagus taurus (assembly GCF_036711975.1). Taxonomy (NCBI): domain Eukaryota; kingdom Metazoa; phylum Arthropoda; class Insecta; order Coleoptera; family Scarabaeidae; genus Onthophagus; species Onthophagus taurus. Next base: position 31,368,626 of record NC_091966.1, read on the forward strand.
GTCCAGGATTTATTAAATCCAGGCGTTCCATTACAACTTCGTGAAGATGGAAAATTTGGGGTGATTGTTGCTGGGATTACAATGAAAATGATTAAAAATAGTGAAGAATTATTTGAATTATTGGAACAAGGAAATCGAAATAGAACTCAACACCCTACAGACGCGAACGCTGAAAGTTCCAGATCTCATGCTGTTTTTCAAGTTTATATTCGAATGACTACCAAAATTAATCGTCAAGTACATATGGCTAAACTTAGTATGATTGATTTAGCAGGTAATATTTGAAAAATTGTGATTGTCTTGATGAAGATTTTATTTTGAATGAAATTGAAATCGGTTTTTGATTACTGGTAATTTCATTTCCTTTTTTTATTGTAAAAAGAAAAACTAATGTGTTAATTCATAGTCTAAATAGAGTCACATTTAAAATTATACACTGCCCAATTGCATGGAATATGCATTGAAATATTGTCAACTGCAAATGTAAGCAAATGCAGTTAGTTAGGGAGATACAAAGTGAAACAATTACAGTTTTTGTAAGGTTTTGAGAATTGTTGCAAAATTAGTTTTTTACAATTATCTTATGATTTTAAAACCTCATTTTACAAACAGAGATTAAAATGAGGCAGGTTCTGTAGGAACTGATCTTCTGTATGCATTATGGACGACTTTATGATAATGGTCATATCAGTTCCAGCAAGTTAAATGTTTGGATTATTTATCTGATACTAATAATAAAAAACTAGCACCCCTATAGATGCTAAAGGTAGTTTCTAAGTACTCTGTTAATGTGAGAAAACCAGACTTGCGCGCAGGTGTGTTATCATGGTAGTTTCTTATCAAAGAAAGACATTCTCAAATCGTCTCTGGGCGTGGTCTGACTTTAAAAGGATAAGGTATAAAGCTGGCAATGGATTTAATGAAACAAGAAATAGTCATGAAAGAGTCTTGTATGGTCAAGAGTCAACAATTGTAGCTCGCTTTTACTTATACAGCAATCTCCTAAAAATAGACTCTATGCTATTACACTAAATAAAGAACTACTTGCTAGAATTCAAGCATAATCTGTTTTGCGAATATGTTAGCCTTTTTTAATCATCTATATTTTAACCACAAATTTTGCAGTTTCTTAAACTGTTCCTTTCCCAGTCTACAACAAAAGTCATACAATTAAGCTAATCACCACATCATTGTTTGCTGGAATTATTAACCAGAACCCTATTTGCATAAATGAATCTCAAATTAAAAAGAAAATTTAATTTATCCTGTAATTGTTGTAATCACCAAAACAATATTCGCTAATTTGTGCATGTCTATTGTACTACTAAAAGATTTTGATGTTGATAATTAGATTCTACTAAAAGAAATTAATCAATACCGTTAGGAGAGCGACCTTAAGTAGTGACAGATGTGGTGTTCAGCTGATTTGAGAAGAAAAACAAATAGCATTTCAATGCCAGAAACCTTTTAAGTATGATGCAGATGATTCAATACATGATACTAAATTCGGGCGTATGTATCCTGAGTGTATTCTTCAAGTTTCTAATATGCATGAGTGGTAGAAGTTTGAATTATATAAAAATCGGAATTCACCGTTACTACGCTTTCTTAGTAATATGTAACAAAAAGTGCGTATTACTCCGAATGCTGGCATTGCAGCTTGAACTGGGATCTTTCTGCTTAAGATTTTGATGTTTCTGTTTACAGAGACACAACATCTACAATTTAATGTAGAGATTTCTATTGTGTCTATTTTATCAAATTCAAAACATGTTCAGTCGGTATGATATTTGTTGAGCCAAAATTCCCAGAAAGGTTACTGTTTGATTTTTGCAAGCAGTGGCGTAGTTTAAAATTTTTCTTTTAACCTTTCAATTGACCATTAATGTTTCAAGACGTATTTTCAGAAATCATATTTTTATTTCGCGTTTCAAGATATATATGAGAAAAATATGCACTAAAAACTTGCAAATGTCAAAATTTTAAAGAATTTTGTGCACTAAAGATAGTTTTATTTCTATTGTATATTTTGAACAGAAATGTTCAATAGAAAAGAATTGATGCAAATATGGTTTAAATAGCAAGAATTAAACAACCTTATAGTATTATCATACAAACAGCTAGCACCTTGAAATCTGGTAATGTATGGCTGGAAAATAATTTTAAAAACGCTGGTGGGTTAAATAAGGGGTTGAGGGTGTTGGCGGATTGCCTCGGCAGCAGTTTGTATCTGATTTCGCAATCCTTGCTCAAACTTGCTCAGCTACAATGTTAAATGCCTGTGTTAACCACTGTATGCCATCCTCGGTATCAGCCAAGAGGACGGCATCATCTGCATAGCACTCAATATTGATTTTGTAATCATTCATAGTGCAACTATAGTTTATATTACATTCTTTGTAATGTTTGCTCTGTTCTAATTCTTTTATCCTTACTTTCTCGAACGTGTTGATTAGATCAACGAAACAAAGGAAGGCTGCCTGACGTCTTTTCGCGGGAGTTCTATCTGATTCTCTTTGATGCTGTCAAATGTCGCCATGCATCATATATGTAGGCAACTCTTGCAATCAGAAGGATGTGAGCAAACGACACACTCAAATGTATGTAAAAATTTTTTTGCAGAAGATGAAGTAAGTATGGTGGTATCAGTTCTAAACAGAAGCAAAGGCTGTACGCTTTGGAGATGATATGATAGCGCGGCCTAAACCAGGGTGTTGGCGGATTGTCTCGGCAGCAGTTTGTATTTGTTTTCGCAATCCTTGCTCAGTATTAACTTCGGTGACGTACACTATGCTTTTTAAGTGATCCCAAAAATTAAAAATCAAGAGGATTAAGGTCGGTCGATCGAGATGGCCAGGCCAATACACTACCTCGACCTGTCCATCTTCTACCTTATCTAGATGCCGCCGCATATATCGTATATTTAGGAACTTAAAAAGTTTTGTTACAATTTTTTTCACTTATTAGTTGAGAATAAGTGAGTTTTATATTTTTCACCTGTTACCCTTTACGACATGGAATCTTAATTCATTAGTGCATACGCATTCTGTGTGATCTGTGAACATGGAGAAAAATAGATAGGAGAAGTGGTGTACTCTTTCAAACCTGTAACAACCAATTTCTAGGTCTGCATTGTTGTTCGTTGCTGTATTCTGTTGTAGTGTCATGTATTTAGTCTCGTCTTCGCTCTCTTCTGTGCGGTTCGCTGTCCAAAATCTGACCAAAACACCTAGCAGTATCTAATTTTCTGATGGCTGCTTCCAATACTACATTGAACAGTGTGGCATCACAATCTCGCACCCCACTATCAATACTAAACGTAGATCTTAGCTCTCCATCAAGGTTGCTAAGATTGCTTCTATTAATCTGACATATTTCATTGATACTTTTAGTCGTTCATTTAACATTTCTCCACTATAGCAACGTTATTAAATATCTAATCCTGCTATGATTGAATAGTTGTAAGGGTTCATTCTTCTAAGATTTTTTATTTGATTCATGTTGATATTTTTAATTCATATATCCCCTCCATAACACGTCCTTCTAAATTTGAGCAGCTCTGACGTTATTCCTTCAAGGTACTCTCAAAATAGTCATTTCAACGTTGGTCATCCTTATATCCATTAACTTGTGTCCAAAAATTTTTGTACTTTTCAGTAGTTTCGTATAGAACCTTCTACTCTCGTTTCTACCATTTTTTGTGCCTTTCTGTTAAGAAGCTACCTTTTTCTTACTACATATTCTAGAGGCCTTATTTCATTTTTGGTTATAGTTGTTTCTATTTGCTCTGGTATTCTATTGCAAACACTTTCGTCTAACTTGTCTTTTTTCTTCGATTGCGTCTCTACACTCTATCATACCACTCTTCCCGTCACATCTACAGTACGAATTGCTGTCTCAATGATTGAATTTCTTATGCACGACAATTTCTTATATCTTTCATTACAAGAGTAAGCCAAGTAGTGATCTGAATCACAGTCCGTTAATCGTATAATCCGATGTTTTTGATAGAAGTATCTCTTACAAAGTATCTGAGTTCATTTGATTGCTTTCCTTTGTTCCCGGTACATGCCACGTTCCTTTAAATATTTTATTTCCGTAGGAACCAAGTCCTCATGACTTTCAAGTTTTTGCTTGCGGCAAATTTTGCAAAACTGAGACTACCTATCTCATCATAGACAATATCAGTTAAACAGTCGTCTCTGCTAAGTTTAGCATTAAAATCTCAGAGGATTACAATGCCGTCATGTATTGGACCATCGTGCATATACTGCTTGAATTTACATCGTCCTCGATGTAATGTTATGCCAACTTCACACTGCTGCAGAAATAAATTCCAAATATACATTGCAAATTTATTTTCTTAAAGTCTTTCATCTGTGTTTTTTTAGCACCAAAGCGCAGAAATCTTTATATACATTTAAATGACTGCAAAAAACTGCCATACCAGCTTTATAGAAAGTATTATTTTCCTTAGAAAAGTTCCCTTATTGTCGTATCCTAAATTCTTGCAATACCAGCTTGCAGTACCAAACCCAAAAATGGATACAGCTCAACGAAGTCTATTTCGTGCCATGTTATATTTTTCTGTAGACTACTAACACGTCTGCCATCCATATTTGTACAATAGAGAAGTATTTCATTCAAAATGCTGTAGTTCGTCTTATATCATTATCATATCTTATTATATCTTATCATTATGCACACGAGTTCTAGATTGACGTGGTGGTGTAATTTGCCATAGTTTTCCATTTGTTCCAATTCATTTATGGAATGTTTAGTTTCGTTTTCATCTTCATCCTGGTCTTCTTGTCAAGTTCAAACAAGAACGAACCTCTGAAAACAATGAGGTGATGACAAATCACAAAAATTTTACAAAAAAAAATCATGGAGACGATCACAATACAACTTTACGTAATCGTTTTTCATCAATATATTTTATTTTAGGTAGTGAAAGAGGTGCAGCTACTGGTTGCGTTGGAGTCCGTTTTAAAGAAGGTTCAAATATAAACAAATCACTCCTTGCACTTGGAAATTGCATTAACAGTTTAGCAGCAGGAAAAGGACATGTACCTTATCGTGATTCAAAGTTAACCCGTCTTTTGAAAGATAGTCTTGGAGGAAATTGCCACACAGTAATGATTGCGAACGTTTCCCCGAGTAGTTTAACATATGAAGACACTTATAACACGTTAAAATACGCAACACGTGCTATGAAAATTAAATCAAACGTTCGTCAAAATGTTGTTGCCAAAGACATTAACTGCGAGCAATATGTTATTATGATTGATAATTTAAAAGCGGAAGTTGAACGACTTAAAGCTAAACTGGAGGAATATGAGAACGATAAAAATACAATCAATGAAACTATAACTTTACCATCAACTTCATCTTCATTAACAGCCACAACAGTACCGACAATATCTTTAACTTCAATTTTAGATGTGGATAAAGAAAAGTTAATGGATATTGTTGATGAGTTAAAAAAGCTGTTGGAACGGATTCATCAATTAGAAATGGTCGAGCAAGGTTTAGGTTTAAGAAAACAATTAAAAGAAGATAAAGATGCAAGATTAAGTGATTTATGTGATTCAACGGATAAAATGAAAGGACGTAAAAGAATAGGAGATGCCGTGGACAGAATAAAAAAGCAAGTTAGCAGTTTAAAAGATGAAATTTACCACACTAAAGAAAAAAAGAAAAAAGTTTATGAAAATTTAGAGGAGTTATTAAGAACTGTACCCGATTTAAAAGAACTTGCTGATGTAGAAAAAATTAAATTAGGCGAAATCGAAGCAGTTTATAAGGTAACAAAAATAAATTAAACTAAATTTTTGCAAAATTAATTATTTTTTACTTCAGGCTGAATTACACCAAAAGAAATGCGAAAGATTAACAACGGAATTAAATTCACGCGCTGAAACGGAAAAGAAAATGTCAAATTTGTTAAAAATTTGTTATAGATATCTCCAAGCGCAAAATCAACTTCCGGAATCTGTAAAATCAGCTTATAACACATTGAAAAATGATTGGCAAGGAATCCATTCAGTTACATTTGAACCTGAACCAGAAATTGATTCAACCGTTATAATCGATGATACAAGAAAAAGGAAAGTTGAAGAAATATGTTCATCATCATCCCTTGATAGTACATTTGCCATTGGTTCAAAATCTCAACCAGTTTTGACTTCACGTGCTAAAGAATTAATATCAAAAGGTGGGATATTAAATACTCCATTAAATGCGGTTGTTTGTGAATTATTTCATGGTATATGTTCCTATCATGTTTTACACATGAAAGATTAAAAAATTATATACAAGTACTAAAAAAATTGAGTTTTTCTTTTTTTTGTTTATTTTTTACAGAGAGTCCGATGCCACCGAGAAAATTCGCAAAATTTTCTCCAGCCATAAAAGAAAATAAAGCACCAACCGTGCGTAAACCAACGGCTATTATGGGAACTTCTCAACGGTTTCAAACGACAAAATCGACTAATTTATTAAACGGAGGAAAAAGTTTTAAGAAAAAATAAATGTAAGGAAACGAAAGTGATTTTGAAGATAGATGTCAAGATAAATGCTTTTTTTTAAACTTATTACGAACGTATTGGATTGCTGTTTATTTTTTTTGTTATTACTTGTAAATGAGTGCAACAAGCTGTATCTAATAATCTTATAAAAGTTTTTAATGTAATAATTTATAAATGAATATCATCCTGCTTTAAAATAATATATCATAGCGTTGTTTTTATCTTATTGATTTTATTTAATTAATTATATCATACTCTGATTTGTCAAATAAAATTAAACAATTTCTATATAAAAATGTTTCCCTGGTAAATTGTTGATTACATGATCTCACATACTCCTCTAAATGTTATCATTTGTGATTTATGCGTATCGACTTTGTTGTTATTATTAATGCGTTTATTGTGGTCCCATTTTCTTTAATCAGATTTTATATGTATTGATATACCAATATTAGTAAAGGATTTTTTATAGATATTAAGAAAAATGTAAATTTTTTTAAAAACAAGTATGCAAAATCCTAAAAAAGCCTTTCCAACTCAAAACAATACATATGCAATGCAAATGTGATAAAGCTTATAAACATTTTTGGAGGTTGATGTCACATTTTGTTGCTAAAAGATGGTTTCCCTAATTCTACCATATAACAATATACAATAACAAATCTAGCTTAGTAAATATAACTTATTAGAGATATTATTATTTCCATGAAATTCACAAACAAATCTCCTATGTCTTGCATATATAGAGACCATAGGATAAATTAGAGACCAGACAAATCGGATATAAATCAAAGATGGTGGCTTTGGAAGACTTCCAGAAAGTTCTGAGATTGATCGAGCGGCGGGAATAGACAACATTCCTGTAGAACAAAAAAGTAGGGGGGAGACTCAATTGCAAAGGCTATCCACAAAAATATAAATTAGCGAGCGGATACCAGAGGAATGGAAAAGAAATTTGATATGCTCAATACACAAAAAGGGAGACAAATCACTATGATAGAACTGTAGAGGCATATTAGTAGTTAGCACGGCCTATATTGTATTCATAATCCTTAAAGACCAATTCGAACCTTTGACAGAGATCAACAACTAACCAGATATTCAGCGTCTGACAAATAAATGTGAAACTATGGGAACACGACATTGATATATTACAATTTAATTCATCAATACTGTTAGACTTAGATTTTTCACCAAAGCTGGTTAGAACGACAAGCATAACAATGAATAATTCAACAAGTAGAGTAAAGATTGGTGCAAAAATAGGAGAAACAAAAAAAATTAAAACACATAAGGTCTGAAATAGGAAGATGAGCTGACAGCCATGTTCTTTAACCTGGTCCTGGAACGTGTAATAAGGAAAATTAGCCTGGGCACAAAATCGACGTTATTAAGCCGCTCAAATCAAAATCATAGAGTAATCAGAAGAGCAGTTCAGGTAACTTGAAAGCGCAGCTAAGGAAATACGCACATAATGCAGACTTGGCAACCACAAAATTGGATTAAACTTTGAAGTGGAGGAAGAGTTCACATACCTAGGATCTAACATGCTACATGGCAACGACGAAGCAAAGGAGATAATTAGAATAAATGCAGCAAATGTAGTGTGGCGTAATATACTATGCCACACTACTCATACTACAATCAAGAGAAATTCACAGAAAAATCAAAATTAGAGTTTATACACTCTATCATGATCCGTATAGTACCTACTAATGTATGGAGGAGAAATGTGGACACTTACACAAAGAAACGCAGGGACTGGATACATTAAGGAAGAATCTATAGACAAATAATGAAACCAATTAGGAATGCGAACACTTGGTGAATTACGAATTGTACCAACTATATGAGAAATCGCGAGTCTCGGAATATACAGGTGTCCCGCTACAATACTGCATCAGCGTCTCCTCTGATCGAAAATAAACAAAAAAAGCCTAATAAACATAGGTCTGAAAATGGATATATTCAAAGATTTAGTTTCATAATATTGATATTGTTAACATCATGAATTTGAAATTAGTTTATAATAATTTAAAAAAATAATAATTCTTCGCGAAATTATTATTTTACTATTTAATTTAATAAAATTATTAAGTATGGCTCCTATTAATTACTCCAATGAAGAGATGGCGGATATGCTGTATTGTTACGGACTAACCGAAGGAAATGCGTCGTTAGCAGCTGGTCATTACGCGCAAAGGTTCGCAATCAGACGATTGTCTAATAGACACACCTTTAGCACACTACTTCTCATATTAAAAGAAATGGGATGCGTAACCCACAGCCATTCCATGGAGAGACATTACACAAGGCCGGTGGAATTAGAAGAAGCAGTTTTGAGAAGAATTGATGAAAATGCCTTAACCAGCATTAGAAGAATTTCTGCACAAGAAAAAATTAAGAAAACAACCGCATTTTAAGGGAGCAGTTGCTTTATCCTTATTTATTATTACAACACCTTTCAAGCTCTAACAGGAAATGATGGCGAAAAAAGGAGATTTTTGTAGGTGAGCGATACAGGATGAGGCAGTAAACGTCTACTTTCCCATAAATATTGTATTTACGGATGAAGCAACATTTACTCAAAACGGAATTTTTAATATTCACAATGCGCACGTTTGGAGTGATGAAAATCCCCATGCAGTACTAGAAACTCATTATCAATGGCGATTCAGTGTTAATGTATGGGCTGGAGTTATCAGTTATTAGGTCCATTTTTTCCTCCAAAGAGATTGACAGCCGATGCTTACATACATTTTTTGCAAAATGAGCTTACAGAGGCATTTGATGAATTACCTCAACAAATTCTAGAAGATTGCTACTTTATGCACGATGGATATATATAATAACAGATTTGGCAATAAGTGGATTGGCCGAGGAGGTCCTGTCCCGTGGCCACCTCGTTCACCAGATTTAAATCCGTTAGATTTTTGATTTTGGGCACATTTAAAACAAATAGTTTATTTTGAAGACGTTCAAAATGTGCAGGAAAAAAATAAATATTAATAATGCATTTGACGCAGTAAAACAAATTCCCGGTATCTTTAAACGCATTTAAAAACGTATCCGTTTGTGTTTAGAAGTAAATGGTGCGCATATTGAACATTTATTATGTCATGATTCTTTTCCAATTTGTTAAATATTCCTTGTTTTTATGCTGGTTGAAAGATTTTCTTCGATAATCTTTGTTACTTGTTTTGTTAATATCTCGAAAATGGTCCATTTCAGAACCTATGTTTATTCGACTTTTTTTGTCTATTTTCGATCAGAGAATACGCTGGTGAAGTATTGTACAATCGTTGCAGGACAGCGTGTATAAAGCTCAAATGATTAATATAGGCAGGACATGTCCAGACGATGCCTGTAGGTAGGAGACCGGTTGGAAAACTCTGAATGGGATAGGGAATGAGGTGCAGGAGGATGCCAAAAAAGCGTCATTGGATGGCTACTGGTTTAGTCATTTTAACAATTAAGCATGAAATTGCACAACATACAAAATATCTATATTTTTAATGACAGGAAGTAACTCAAAAACAGTTTTTCACTTGATAAGAGGAAATAATAGGGAAGAAGCAAATTCTGAAAGTAAAGAAAACATTTAAAGAAATTAAAAAAGGCTATGGGACGTGATTATAGATAATTTAATAACATAATTTGGCTCGAATTAGGCTTAGGGTTGTAATTATAATTTGGCTTAATTGGAGCCACATGTGGTTCCAATTAACGTTCCGACTGGTTGGGAATCCCTCAGATGCAATTACCTATGGCAATTACACCTGTCAAATAATGCCGCACATTTGAATATCACCGCATCATATGACATGTGAAATTGCATCTGACGAGCTTCCAACAACTTATAACGTTAGGTGAAACAAAGCTATAATGTCAATTATAATCTAATTATTTAATCATACCATTATTACTTTATTATACTCTTACCGAAAAATCATTTTAAAATGACGTTTTATCTGTCATTCTGAACAAACTTCAACTTTATAATTTTAAAAGTTGAAGTTAGCGCCAAATTTAAAAATATAACACGAATTGGAATCTATATTTTTTAAATTAAAAGAATAATACTGGTAATAATTGTTATTACTGTCTCTCATCATTCCCACCATTAATAATAAAATTGTCAGTTTAATTAAATTATTTCAGTATAGACGCTAATGCCATCTTACGGTGGGATTTCCACATACAATCAGTCCCAAGTTCTCCTATCAAAGATCCCTGGGGCTGGGCAGCATCCCTCTTTGACACCTTTTGTAGGAGAGAAAGCATCAGTTGTGAGTTTTCCTACTTGAACGTCTGCCACAGCATGTTCAGCTTTTCTCATATCTATAAATGCAATATGTATTTCCATTTCTTCAAATTTTCATTTTTATTAATAAAATTACCACAAGATGGCGCTTTATTTCTATTGATTTTTATATTCCTAACCTCAAATGAGTCAATAAACATAACCTCACCGTTAATTAACTTTTTCAACGCAATTATTAATGGATACAAAAACAACGAGTAAGACAAGTTGCTTAAAAGCCTTATTACTAAGAGCATGGCGTGAAAGATGGTCAGATTTACAATGGGGTATCAATATAAAAACAGTTTTACCAAGAGGTGTTAGTGGTGATGTGTACGATTTAGCCGATTGTATTTTACAACAAGCTGTCGTCGGTTCGGGAGCGAATCAACTCGTTTTAAGTTATTTAAAACATTCCTTAAGTTCTCAGTTGGTATCTCACGCGGCTGTGCTTCAAAAAGTATCAAAATTTCAACAATTTCATAAAGTGCATTGTATTTCAAGTTTGCTGGATTTTTTGGAGGGTATTTTACCAGGAGTTACATGCTGTGGGAAATCAGAAGGTACTCGTTTAGCGACAGCATTGCAATCAACTACGTATTGGTTATTACAAATATTACAATCTTGTTTTAATCAACATGAAATTTATGAAAAAGCCGTTAATATTTTAACTTGTTTGCTATCAAATGATTTTTATGTGGCCATGATGTGTTTGGCAAAGTATGTTGAACCGGAAACATACTCTGATATTGTTAATAAGTGCCATGAACTTGAATGTAACCCAGATGAATTAGGAGAGAGTTTACGAATCTTACTGAAGTTAGATCCTGATATTTTAAATAATTTAGAAAGTTCAAATCAATTTCCGGGTTGTTTGATACAATCTTGGTTAGCCGTTGAGATGGCAAAACAATTCCCTACAAGACAGTACTTAATCCGACGTTTAAAACTTTTACAACACTTAAAAAACTTCTCCGAGCCACAACTTTACTCAGAAATAATGCGAGGTAGCTTAATTTCTTTGTACGACGTTCGAGAAACTCAACATGAGAGTCAATGGGGTGCGTTTTGTTTTTTAAACGTCCCACTTTTACTTAAAGGAATGGCAGATAAAAATGATAGTGTTTCAATTTGTGATGCTGTCGAGTTATTATTGGAACCATCTCCTTTATTGGATACAATGGATACTTTTCATACTTGTTCTAACTTGGATAGCTTATTAGGAGAATTTGTTAAATTGAATTTGATTTCTGAAACTCAAAAAATGCAATTATTGGCGAGACATGAAAAGCCGGCGGAATTAAAAGTTGATCAAGATCGAACAGCGGTACCTAGAGTTATTATTTGTGCTCAACAAAGTTGTGCTGGAATTTTAAAAGCACTTTCTGGAGAATATAAAGATTCTATAATAGGTAAGATTAATACAGGGTGTCTCAGCGAGACCATTCATTAGACGTTTCTGGGGTTCAGGTCAAAATAAAAATTTGAGAATTCAGATTTAAGTATTATCAATTGCGTTCTCTTGGCCTAAAATATTTTCAGATTTCTAGCACTTCTGGTTATACCGGAAGTCGCCACCTACTTTATTTTTTTAAATGGAACACCGTGTATATTTTTACATATTTATATTTGTCTGTTTATGTCGGTTTATGAATAACTTTGCTTTTTGCAATTTGATTCGGCCGTTGCCGAGTTATTCGATTTTTTTTTAAAAAAAATCTACTCTAGCAGAGATTTGTTCAAAAGATCAGAAAACACTCGTTTTTTGGGATATCAATTTAGGATTGAGAACATCATTAAGCAACATGATGGAGTACGTTTTGATGCTGAGAACGGCTGTATAGATCGTTTGGTCACTTTACAATGGCACGTTAACTTTTCGAAATTTGGAAGTACCATAACTTCATTTTTTTAGATGGCACCCCCCATATTTTATTACTTAGTTGTCTTCAGTGTCTCATTTTACATCTTTTATACCCCATATGTCCTATGCCTAACATTAATAGTTGATAGTGTGCCATGGAAAACAAATGTTTAATGACTTATTGACAAACGTCAAAGTTTGGAAGTCAAAGTCAAAGTTAAAATGGATATTAATAACTTAAATAATGTTTATACAAATGAAGAAATCCTTAATTTATTTTTTATGCATGGAAAGTGTGACAAAGTTCTTAGTAGAACTTGCAGAATGTTTAATGAAAACTATCCACATTTATCTCTGATTACAAAAGGTAAATTTAGAAGAATAGAAGCAAATTTTTTGCATTTTGGACGAATTAATCACGTGATAAACTGACCAAAAAATGTAGTAAATAATTCAAGTCCCAACGCCTCAATTCGAGCTGCCAAAGAAGATCTGGGAATCATACTACAAAGTTTGTCGCGCTTTTCATGTATAAAAAATAAATTAAGAATTTCTTGATTTGTGTAAATATTATTTTCGTTATTGTTATCGATTTTAACTCTTTTTAGTACTAATATTAAAGGACCTAACAGAAAAAAGAACTGATTGAAAAGGCTAGATGGCACACTAGGTTAAATATCGATATGATGTGTGCATTTTTCAAAAAACCCAATTATCTTCCAAACTATTAATGTTAGGTATAGGACATATGGATTATAAAAGATGTTAAATGAGACGCCGAATACAACTAACAACGGAAGTAACACAACTGTGGCACGCCGATTTTGATGAAATTTGGTATAGCCATAGGATGGATCAAAATAAGGTTTCCGTATTTTTTTATACGTGCGGTAGAAGCCTCTGAGCCGAGTTTTAGGGGTTAAAAGTTTGGGGAAAAATTATATTTTTGCATATACACTGACCGGCAAAAAAAACCGGCCACTAAAATGTAGCCACAATTTCAAAGCTGGCTTACTCGCGAACCACTCATTCGATTTTGATGATTCTTTTTTTGATCGAAAGGTTGATTCTGAAATTTTTATTCGGATATTAATTTGAGCATATACGGAGTGCAAGAATGAGAAAACCTTTTTTTCTCCAAATTTGTAATACCCTGTGGAGTGCAGCTGCTACAGCAGAGGGTGTTAACTGGAATCAAACGGTAGCCCAATCTTTTCTGAGCATTTTGTTTTTTATTCACTCTATTATCTCTATTACTAACGAAGATGCAGTGTTTTAAAGCGATCGCCTGTGAAAACAAGACGAGTGACAATAGTAGCTGATGACCGTTTTATTGTTCTAAGCAATCGTAGAACGACAGCTGTAGAAGCTCGGTGTCGTCTTCAAATGGTGCATGTTGTTGATGTCAGTGAGAGAACCATTCGCTGAAAACTTGCTAGATGTGGTCTCGCTGCAAGTAGGCTGCCAAAGGACCGAGGCTGCTTCCAAGATATATGCGCGTTTACATGTAAATTGGGAGATCGAGCAATGGAGGAAAGTCCTTTTTACGGATGAGTAGTGGTTTGTCTATCACCCGATGGTGGATGAGCGAATATGAAGACGTTGAAATGAAAGGTTTGTGGACTATACAATTATGAAACGCGAATGTTTCGATGGTGGTTCTGTGATGATGTGGTCGGGAATTTACAATGAAGCCTATACAGATTTTTAATCTTTGTTAAAAGTGGCGCCTTAAATCACTGACCTTGAAAACAAAAACTGGCCACCCGAAACAGTTTTGCAGAAGAACTTACATTTTCTTAGAATTACAGAATTACGTACGTACTTCATTATTGTAAACATCTGTTGACAAATAAACAAGAAAACAAACTTAATTTAATGTAACAATTAATAATAACACGAAAATTAATAGCGTGTGTGCCCCCCACGAACTAAAATAACGTCATGTAGTCGACGCGGCATCGAACTGATTAGGTTCGTAATTGATTCCTGAGGAATTGCGGAAAACTCTTTCAAAAGCAATTCGCAACTCTTGAAGGTTGTCCGATAGGACAGGACGACGACGAATGCGTCTCTCAAGTTGGTCCCAAAGATATTCGATAGAGTTAAGGTCCGGGCTGCACGCTAGCCACTCTATCCGTTCAATACCCTACTTCATCACGATATTCGTTAACCACACGTTCTACGATTCATCAGAGTGTTTAGAACAATAAATCGGCCATCAACTGCTGTTGTCACTCGTCTTCTACCGATACCTTGCCGCCTAGTGAAATTTCCAGTTTTCACATATTGGTTCCAGGCATCCTGAACTGTTGTTCGGGGTATACCTAACGTATGGGCAACGTATTGCTAACTTTTGCCATCTTCAATTAAAGTAACAATACGCGCAACATCAATTACTGACAACGGGATTGCTATTATGTTAAAAGACTGTAAAAATGTTTAACAACTGTCAATTTACTATTCGAAACAAATGATATACGCTACCTAGCGCGCCACCTTAGATTTTTTATGGTTGTTTGTCTTGTTTTTACGGGCATTCGCTTTAAAACACTGCATCTTCGTTAGTAATAGAGATAATAGAGTGAATAAAAAAACAAGATGTTCAGAAAAAATTGGGCTACCGTTTGATTCCAGTTAACACCATCTGCTGTAGCAGTTGCACACCACAGGGTATTACAAATTTCGAGAAAAAAAACTTTTGCTCATTCTTGCAGCCCGTATATGCCCAAATTAAAATCTAAATGAAAGTTTCTATCGCAGGATTATTACCGAAGAATCAACCTTTCGATCAAAAAAACAATCATCAAAATCGAATGCGCGGTTCGCGAGAATGCCAGCTTTGAAGTTTTGGCTAATTTATAGTGGCCGGTTTTTTTTGCCGGTCAGTTTATTTCAAAAACGAAGTGCTCTCAAAGTTTGGTGACTTGAAACTGATATTCATTTTAATAAGCTTTCATTTGATGTATCATACATATACTACAGGGTGAAAAGGGGCGAACTACCCTTACTTTGTCGGGTTAGTTTAAAAACCACCCTATCGATTTTGATGGCGTTAAATATACTTGTAGTGCATTCAAAAATATTAGTTAAGTGTTTTTTCGTTACGTTGCACAGTAAAATTTTCAGTGTAAAGTAAGGCATATACGACATTTGGGGGTATTGGGGTTAACTACCCCCTTAAGAATGAATTCTATTCTAGGCGTTACTTGTCGAATTTTCCACGGTATTTGTTTTATATGTGAAGTAAAAATTTTTGAAAATGGTTATAAGGGCTGGAAGTTAAGGGAAGAGGTAAATATAAAACTTGTAGATAAATAAGTTATTTTATTTTTTTATGTTGAAAACCAACTAACAAAAGAAATGTTAGAAAAATTCTAATGTTGAATGTTTAACCACTTAATGCTACGGTTTTTCTATAAGATATGCAGGTCGAGCGACAAGGCGAAAATGGTTTAAACATAAGGATTAACACCATGTACATGTTATGACCGCTACATCCCCACAAATATCACACGTTGGCTTTTCACTCGAAAAGCAAACTCTCACGGAATTTTCAAAATGATCGGGTCTTTCATCTAGATATCCACCATGCGTATTTGAAAACATTTGTAAACCTAGGTGAAGACAATTGGTTATGCGTTAGGGACTGCAATTTTAATATATTATCCCTCTAATGTAAATTTAAATCATACTGGTAAAAAATAACTTGGTCAGAGAATCTTCTAATAAAATTTATCATATCCTGAAACCAAATACATCTAAGGGCTGTATTTCACCGGTTGTTCCTGCATGTATGGATAAGCGTTTAAAATTAGTGTCTAATGGAGTTACTTCACTAATAACTTCAGGACAATGGTCAACCCAAGAATCCAATAATAATGATTTGGATCCAATATTTGGAAAATATACATTTTCTAGCCAATTTTTCTTATGTGCTGAAGTTAATTTTCCAGATTTTGATGCCAACACGTATTTGCTACCCTCAGTCCAAAGGTGTCAGAGGTTTCTTTTAAAACAATTAAAACTAGGGAAAGAAGTTTTCCATCAGCAGATATTATGAGTTGAATAGATAACTATGCGCACATTCAATGGTTTTAACGCCTAAATCGCTTAATGTTCTTCCCGAGTGGATCTCCAAGTTAAAACAGCTCTGATCCGAATTGTAGGTGTTTTCAGATACATATATTTCAAATTGTTGCATTGCCTCTTTAACGAAATCTTTCGCTAAAGCTTTTACGCGATAAAATGTTTTGGGTTAATTGAACCATTTCTTTTGTTAGCTGGTTTTCAACTCATAAATAAATAAAGTAACTTATTTATCTATAAGTTTTATATTTACCTCTTCTCCTAACTTCGCCAAACTCGACAAGTAACGCCTAGAATAGAATTAATTTTTAAGGGGGTAGTTAATCCCCACTACTCCACAAAT
The DNA here is from genome assembly GCF_036711975.1 of Onthophagus taurus. Lineage (NCBI taxonomy): Eukaryota > Metazoa > Arthropoda > Insecta > Coleoptera > Scarabaeidae > Onthophagus > Onthophagus taurus. Next base: position 31,385,755 of record NC_091966.1, read on the forward strand.
GTCGTATATCACTTTACATTAACAATTTTACTGTGGGACTAATTTACGGTTTTGTTTAAAATATTTTCAAGATACCTGACAGTTTTATCACATCCTTTTAGTTACGTGTTAATCCTCGTAACATCGCTGGAGTTGATCTACGACGAATGAGAAAAAACACTTAACTAATATTTTTGAATGCACTACAAGTATATTTAACGCCATCAAAATCGATAGGGTGGTTTTTAAATAAACCCGAAAAAAAGGGTAGTTCACCCCTTTTTACCCTCTGGTATATGTATGATACATCAAATGAAAGCTTATTAAAAATGAATATCAGTTTCAATTTACCAAATTTTGATAGCACTTTACTTTTTCAATATATGCAAAAATGTAATTTTTGTCTTTAATGTCTGCTGGAGCAGATTTTTCTAGTAAAATTCGATTGAATCGAGAACAGCCGAATCAAATTGCAAAAAGTAAAGTTATTCATAAACCTGGAAAACAGACAAATCCAAATATGTAAAAATATACAGGATGTTCCATTTAAAAAAATAAAGTAGGTGGCAACTTCCAATACAACCGGAAGTGCTAGAAATCTGAAAATATTTTAGTCGAAGAGAACGCAATTGATAATACTTAAATTTAAAATTTTTATTTTGGCTAAAACCCCAAAAACGTCTAATGAACGGACTAGCTGTATGAATTACTTCAAAAATAAAAATACAAATTATATATCTTAATTTTTAGGAATTCTTCATCAGTTCCTTCAAGGAAAAACGTTTGAACTGGTTTTAGCAGTAACAACAGTCCGATGCGAATTACGTACTTTAGTGGAGTTAATGATTCGTTTTAATGAAGGTTCAAAAGCGGGTGGTGATTTAACCCGGTTCCAATTATTTGATTTAACTTTTATTATGGTGATAGCAATCGTTCAACGTCACGGAGTGTCCGTTTTAGACGGATCCGGCGATTCATTAATTGAAAAATGGATTGCTAATTGCATGGTTGAACCAAACCACCCAAAAGCATCCGAACAAATGCTTAAATTGTGTAATCCCGCAATTGTTGAAACTCTTTTACAACATTTTAATGAAGGTAACGCAGATGTCACATCAATTTCGAATATAAAATGGCAAGATGTTTTGTTTAATATGTCTGGAGTGATGAAGGAGGTTTTAATTGCTTGGGAACAAGGATCGTTGCAACCAGCTGATGTTCAAAGAATTTTGGATGCGATTCGAGGAAAAATGTGTTGTGTTCCTTTGGCGGCGGCAGCTTGGGTTTGCGCTTATATGCGAACCGCCCCTTCTATTTTAAAACCATGTAATGTGTTACATCAGTTGTTATCAACACCTCCAAATGCTGAAGATGATACGAGTATTTTAGATAGATGGCATTTAACTTTGGAAATAATAAGAAATATGCAAAAACATGTTCATACAGCTAAATTAATAAGTACTCGTAATAACAATTCTATACAACCGGCATCAGAGCAATTAAATAATATTTGGAAATCAACCTTGGGTAAAGGTTGGTTAGACTTTAAATCAGCAAGTACTCTACATGATTTATTAGATACAGCGGGATCAAGATGGTTAGTTACTTCCGTTTTACAGGAATTATTAAAAGTACGTTACAATGAGCAATTAGAGAAAGGGGCTGATATAGCTTTAGCTATATTTCATGTTGATATCAAATCATGTACAATCGAACTTTTATCAAGCGCTTTACCCCAAATTTTACACAATTCTCTTCAAGCCGATCTCTTAATGGAACCCCAATTAGTTATATTAGCTCGTTTAACGAGTTATTGCGTCTACGCGGCTTCAAATCTTCAACAACTTGATGAAGAAATCGATGACATCCCTTCAAAAAGATCCAAAATTGACATGCCAAGCGATAACGTTTTGGACGCTTTAAGGAGGTTATTAACAACGTTAGAAACGGGGATGTTAGATGGGCAATTACCTCAACAAACCTATTTTACTTTTGAGTTACTAAAAAGTATCGTTGAAGTTAAAATTCCAAGATCTGAAGCTGTTTTAGCAGCGATTCCTCCTACTTTAGGATCACAACTTTTGAGAACTCTACCGGATTCATTCAGTCCAGGAATTTTATTAAATTTACATGACTTACACACTACTCAAGGAAGAAGTCTCGCATCTAGAGATTTATGTATATTAAGAAATTATCAATTACGAAATGCTACAATATAAGGTTTTTTTTTTAATTTTGGTTAAGTTGTTAATTTAAAATTATTTTTATATATAATTGCTATTCATGATATAAATTGTAATTTGAAATATACAGGGTGATTCATATAAGAACCGACATAGAGCAGGGATTTGTAGAGAACAATAAATTAAGATGATTTAACGTAACTTATCTCTATACTAGGTTGTACCACAGAGGAATTATTATGAGGCATTTTAGAAGGTTGATTTTCCCATAAATTTTGATAGATTTTTTTAACCTTTTGGCGGATTTAATACATTATTACCTCATTTCATGTGGAATTTAATTCAAAAACTTTTTTCCTCTTATTATTTTTAAAAAAACTGTCGTTTTCATAAAAAACAAATAACTAAAGACACATATTTCTAAAAAACTCAAACAATTAAAGACCTTTTATCAATTTTACTTAAATCGACAAGTAAAACAATATAAATAGTAGACAAAAATGATTTTACAGAAAAACAATTTAAACAATAATAGAAACACTTATAATTTATAAAAATTGTTGAAAATGGCCACTATTTTCTCACAAATATTCTTCGTCGAAAATTGAAATCTACTCTCTCTGATAATGATTATTCCTTATGCTATTACATTTCTCCGTAATGCGATGTCACAATTCTGCTTGTGACGCAACTGAAGAATATACAGATTCTTTTAGCATTCCCAAAGATAATAATTACATTTACCGTATTTTCTCGAATCTAATCTGCACCCTTTTTACAAATTTTGTATGCTCTAAAATCAAATGCGAATTACAATCGGATGTGGATTACATTGGCAAACCAACTTTTTTTACCATCATTGCATTTTTAAAATCGAGGTGCGGATTAGATTCGAGTGCGGATAAGATTCGAGAAAATACGGTATTTACTGGTGACCTCTAGGGCCAAACTAGTGGGCAAATATTTCCACGTGCTATCATTTATTTGTGTTACCTTTTTTCATTTTTTTATGTAATTTTTTAAACTTATTGGTTATCCTCTGTTTTCCCTGCTTGTTCCGCAAACTCTAGTTTTATGTTGTTATAATAATTCTGCATTTTGGACACTATTATAATAATTGTCTTGGTATAAGTAATACCACTTTCCTAATACTGGATGCAAAACTTACAACATGTTCTCTTGTAATTTTTACATATTTTATAAACTTAGTCGGATTATACGTTCTAAACAAAAGCCTTCCTCTCCAAAGAAACATTATTTCGTCTAAAGAAATCCCTCGTCCAAAATAGGCTGAATTTTTATTAATCTGTGTGAATCACCTTTTATTTGGGTGTTGTCGTTAAAGTGCAAGAACATTGAAATTTGTTCAAATCGTGTGCGAGTCATAATTTTTGCAAATATTGGTGTTTCTATCAAAGGATCTTTTGCCCAATAATCATGTAATTTACTTATTTTACCTGTCTCATTAAAATTACAAGTCCAAGAAATCGCATCATTTCTATCGAGGTAACATCAGTCCACTTTAAAGCATTTTTATAAACTTTATACCTAGTTGCTCGTTCATTGTGATATCTATTTGTAAGAAGTCATCATTAAAAAATAGCTCATCGATGTTTTCGGGATATTCTTATACCAGAATTTCCTTCAAATGATTCTAATTCTGGTGGTATATCAATCTCGATGATGATTCTTCTGATTTACTATCGGTATTTTCATCCTCCTCTGACTCGCCATTACTATTACTCTCATACTCTTCTGATTCAGAATTATGAATACTTTCATCCTTCTCTGATTCAGAAGAAGTATTAGTTTCCGTTTCAAATAAAATAGGTTTGCATTTTTTTTCTGATTATTCATCACTAATTTCGTCACTTTTGTTTTCAATTTCATATGTATTAACAAATGTTTGCTATGTTTATAGGCGATTTAATTGTTTATCTATGGAGAAATAATGAAAAGAGAAATCAGAAATTCATTCATTGTACATATGAACAACAGCAACTTTTATTTGTTTCAGTATTGGTTTTTAGTGTGGTAAATTTCGAAGCAAGGCGTCAGACACAACCCTACGTTGCAAATGGTACACATGTACTGTGAATGTTTCCTCTTTCTGGGTCCTAAAGTTGTTTGCGAACATGCAACACGTCTTCTTTGAGGTTTCTTATTTGTCAGTGTGGTAGCAACAATGTGATGAAAATGTCTTTCCACCAACCTTCTAACATCCGGCACACGACGAGCTATTCTTATAGTAGGGTAATCAAGAGGAAACCTGTGTTAAGTATGAAGCTAAAAAAATTTTACAATTCACATAAGTTTCAGCTGGAAATTACCAAAAGGAATTTTGTTAATACTTTTTGTTTGCATCATTGCGTGCGAGTTTAGAATTAATAAGTCTAATAAGTTTAAGAAAAGTTTCTTGTACCACTTCATACTTTTGCGCATGCATTCTATATTGCTCAACATCATATCTGTGCGATCAACTGCTCCCATTCTCTCATTGTAATTGATTACACACAGAGGTTTTTTCATAGCCTCATTTGTTCGCTTGTCAATTTTATCCATGATTACTATTTTGTTCTCGTGCATTTATGACAAGAATTTTATTGCTACTTTTCGAAGACAATTCGCCCTTCTACAGTTTTTTTTCAGTGTAGGCATATGTTTTCTATTTTCACGGACAGTTCCACAAATGTTCTTTTTTTTTTCGAAAAGATAATTTACCAAAATTATCTCAAGGTATTGTTTCATAAGAGACACTACGACAGATCCTGAAGATCCTAGACCCTTTATTTCTTCAACAAACTGTTTTGTATCATTTCCAACATACACAACGAAATCAAGAACCATTCCACTTTCACAATCACAAAGAACGTACAGTTTCATTCCAAAGCGATGCCTTTTCGTCTTTATGTATTGTTTAAAGCCTAACGTCCTTTAAATAACACCATGTTTCTTTCTTTCATCGACAACTAAATTTTCAAACGGGTAGAACTGTGTTTAGAAGCTCTCTTTCATGAGTGCGAGAACTTTTTCTACCTTATATAGTTTAGTAGTAGGTTGTTTTTCATTATTCACAAAATGAAGATTTGAAAGAATACTCATATATTTATCCCTAGGCATGGTTCTAGAAAAGATTGGAGGCTCGAGTAAGGAATCTGTAGATCAATACTCTTTTAAATTAGTTTTTTTGTTTTGAGACTGCAGCTGAAAGTTCTTGCTAATCCGTTGCCTGATTTTGATTGGCATATCGATTAGTTTCGGTTACAATATATTCTACGATATCTTCGGTAAATAGGCTTGAAAAATAATCAAATTCTATGGAATTTTGGTCTCCCCAAATTATTTTTATGTCGGCGTAATCTTTTTCTGTCGTCGCTAGATCGTTTTGTAGTTCATGATTAGTGTCGTCACTTACGCTTTCTACTGACATTACATCTTAATATTCATCAATTAACATATCATCTTCTTCGGACTCTTCATCTTCACTTGGCTCTTCTTCGCCGCTCTCCACGTAAAAATCCATTCTGTTGGACATTGTGCACAATACTAACCATCCGTTTCACTTATTACGAAAAATATATCACTTATAAAAAATATAGAACATGTGGGGTGTTTGAACATTGGCCACGTGTGAAACAACGCATATACCGTCTGCGCAGTACAAAAGTTTGTGCCATTTAAAAACGACTTTCGTCTATAAGACACAAATTTTAAAATGTATGAATGGCAATAGATCATAGGACACTCAAAACCTTTTGCGTATATATACGGCAATCGTCCTTAAAGGGTTAAAAAATAAAACCCGAAACGAGAATTCTCGTTTCCCGATGCGAATGTGTTAAGTAATATTAACGAAATATGTGTCTTTAATTATTTGAGTTTTTTATGAAAACGATAAAGTTTTTTAAAAAATAATAAGAATAAAAAAAGTTTTAGAATTAAATTCCACCTGAAATGAAGTAATAATGTATTAAATCCGCCAAAAGGTTAAAAAATCTTGCAAAATTTAGGGTACCATCACCCTTAATCAACCCTTTGAAATGCCTCAATTGGACTCAACTTGCTACTAATACCCTTGGTACACTCATAACATATACCAAATTTGGTTATTCTAGCTTAATGTATTAGGAAGATATTGAATGTATTAAACAATTAAGACTGAAATTTGAAGGCCTATAACTCCTCAGGGTTATGTTCATGTTAATTTATTGTCCCCTACATGTCTCTGCTCTGTGTCGGTTCTTATGTAAATCACCTTGTATAATAATTATAGAGTTTAAAATTTTTTGTCTAAATTATTATGATTGATTGATAAATTGAGGTTATGTCAAAGATTTTGTATAGAATTAAAATTTGTGTAATAAATTCAATGAGATTTATAATTTAAAACATAGTTTGTTTTTTATTTATTAATTGAAAGCTAAATTTAAGTTTTTTCATCACTTTCATCATCGCTTGAAGAAGATGGTGGGAAATCTCTTTCATCTAAGAAAATTAAAATAGATTTAAAATTAATACAAAATTGTGTATTCACCTTTTCGTTTTAATTGAAGTTCTTGTTCCTTTTTTAAATATTTTCCTTGTTCTTCAACAACAGATTTACTATCACTACACCCTGCATAAATATCCAACAATTCTTTATTGAGTTCTACGAAAGAATGTCCCCAAGAAAATTTATCCAAATAATGTTTAGCTTCCTTTTTATAACCAATAATATACAAAGTAGCTGCAATTGCTTCTACACAACTCAACTGACAAGGACGTCCGTAATTTATCGGATTAGCGGCTACTAAAAATGGTAATAAACGTCCATGTTGAGGTTTTAACGCCCCAAGAGGTGTCGAATCGATTTTAGCCCATGAACAATCAACAACAGCGATTCCTTTAGATTCTAGGATGTCTTTATCTGCAGGGCTTACGCATTTTTCAGCTGTTGGTGTTAATACTAAACCCGGGAAACGTTGTTTGATTTTAAGCGGTCTTACTAGTCCTAAACGTGCTAATTTACGCCCTGAACATTTTTTTGGGTCGCATTGATTAAAATCCCACATTGCTACGGGAAAATTAATTTGTATCTCATCTTCTTCACTTGAATCGTCTTCAAGTTCTAAAGAACCTATTGTATCTTCTAATGTTGACATAATCTTAAATAGTTTATTATTTTAATTAAAACGTTTCAAAATACACATAACCTCAAACGCTTCGGAACGTCAAAATAAACTTGATTGAGGTTATGTATGTTATGTTGTCAAATTCAATTTTATTGTAAAATTTTTGTTATAACACTAAAGAAAAACTATTAAGTCTTAAAATTACGTGATTATAAAACAACGTAAACGTCCATTTTGGGGTTTTAACGCCCCAAGAGGTGTCGAATCAATTTTAGCCCATTAACAATCAACAACAGCGATTTCTTTAGATTCGAAGATGTCTTTATCTGCGGGGCTTACGCATTTTTCAACTGTTGGTGTTAATACTAAACCCGTGAAACGTTGTTTGATTTTTAAGGGGTCTTACTAATCCTCATAGATAACTTGTACTAATCCTAAACGTGCTAATTTACGCCCTGAACACTTTTTTGGGTGGCATTGATTAAAATCCCACCTCGCTACGGGAAAATGAATTTGTATCTCATTTTCTTCACTTGAATCATATTCAAGTTCTAGAGAATCTATTGTATCTTCTAATGTTGACATAATCTTAAATAGTTTATTTTAATTAAAATGTTTAAATACACATAACCTCAAAAGTTTCGGAACGTCAAAATAAACTTCATTGAGGTTATGTATGTTGTCAAATTTTATTGTAAAATTTTTGTTATAATACTAAAGAAAAATTATTAAGTCTTAAAATTACGTAATTATAAAACGACGATATGGATGACGACATTTATAATAAGTTAAAAAATTCAGCTTTTTCAAAAATGACAAGAGTGAGTCCAAAAAATAATAGAGTAACATTAGGACCGGAAGCAATAGCAACATGTTCAACACCAAAAAAGAAAGTGCAAAAGTTGGCGCAAACCCCAAAAACAAAATATACAATATCTAACATAGCAAAACCATCTCCGATGAGTCGATTAATAGCAGGGTTGGAGAAGTTAAAAATGGAAGATGCATATGAGGCAATAAATCAAAGGCATCAACAATTGGAGGAGTTTGAAAAGGAACAAAAAAATAAAATGAAACGTGCATGGCATTTACAACAACAATACATGGTGGCAAAAGTTCAAGACCAAGAATTTTTAATTTATCAAGCATTAGAAGAGCATAATAAAAATGCTGTTAAAAAAAACGAAAAGTTGCTTGAGTATTATCAAGAAATAGCTGAGAGACGACGAAAAAAAGATGAAGAATTACAAGAAAAGGAGCAACAAAAAAAGGAATTATTAAGAATTATCGATGTTTTAAAAAGAGATCACACCGAATTTAGGGAGGGTTTCCAAGAAATTGTCAATTTGACAAAAACCCAAGATTCTGTCTATTTAAAAACTAATTTAGGACATATCTCAACAAAATTAAAAGTATTAAACGGAAAAATGGATGAGGTTGTTGGAAAATGTAAAACTGGAAATGTTAGTCAAGAAGATGTGGTTCAATCGAGTAATAATTTAACAGAATTAAGAGGTTTACAAAATAAAATCGTTAATGAACTAGAAACAGAAAAAAGATTTAAAGAAGAAAAAATAAAAGAGGCAAAACTAAAAGAAGAAAAATTACGAGAGGAAAAATTAAAAGAAGAGAAACTAAAAGAAATGGAACGTTTAAAACAGGAACAATTAAAAGAACAGAAATTAAAAGAGGCGGCTAAAAAAGAAGAAATTAAATCAAATCCGATCCAACAACCAGGAAGTTTAAAAAAATTAGATGATATTGTTAGTATGAATTCATTAAAACAATATTCAGAACTCCAAGATTTTCAAGTAAATGTACAAAACTCTTATAATCAATTAGAAAAAGATGAGAGTTTAAAACAATTTAAATTTGATTGTAAAAAAGCGATAAACATCCCTGTAAATGCTATTTCCGGGTTAAACCCCCAACATCTTTTAGATAAATACAATAGATTATCTCAACTTTTAGCCGGAAAATCAGTACAAGTTGGTGATAAACATTTTTCAGCTAGTATTCACCCTCAGGGTATTCTATATTGCATGGATTTATTGGCGAAAAAATTCGTTTTACAAGGTGATCTAATGATATCGAGTAATCCTGAATCTGCGTTTTATTATGGAACGATTATAGTTTCACTTTGGAATCAATTTCCCGATTTTGGAAAATTAATTTTAGCCCATTTTCATAAACAGTGTCCTTATCTAGTTCCCATTTATTTACCGAAATCAATTGATCAAACAGATAGGGATTATTATGAAAGTTTGGGGTATAAATATAACGAAGATGGAACTGTTGAGAAACAAGACAAATTTTTAAAACGAATGATTGGAATTATACGTTTATATGCAGCCGTTATCATAAGTTTTCCCAAAAAGGACCAAGGTAGAAAAAATCCGTTGGGTTTAACAGAAGGTTGGAGATGGTTAACAGCTTTTCTAAATTTAGAACCAAGAGTGGATGTTACGGCTACATTATTACAAGCGTTTTTAGAAACGAGCGGATTTCAAATGCAAGCGCATTATGGAAAACAATTTGTTAAGTTGATGAAATATTTTCAAGTTAAATTTATGCCAATGTTGAAGAAGATCGATACTGGTGGGCCATTTACACGTTTAGAAGGTCTTTTACGCGAATATGTTAAAAGGGGACAATTTGAAAAACCTGGGGGAATTTTAAAAGAGGGCTTTTGGTGATTTTTATTTCAATAAAAAAATATCTCTGAAAATTACTATTTTTCTGCGACTATGTATAATTATATTTAATTTAGCATATTAAACACTTCATTTTAAGTTAAAATAAATATTTTGAATACTTTTTTTTTTAATTATTAATAAACCCTACAAAACTTAATTTATTTTTAACTCCAAAAAATATCTACGAATGGCTGGATAGACAATCTCTGGTCTGATTAGCAAAACGCCAACTCTAGCAATGGATGTTCTGCTTGGCCTATCTCCTTTGCATTTGCATATGCTCCGACATGTCCTTCAGCATGTGCTTTCAGATTATACCAAGGTCCGTTGAGTACGGGGTGAGGTAGGAAACGTGACGTCATTGGAGGAAAAGTATAATATAATATACAGGTGCCCATTATGTATGGAATATAGTATATATCTTGGTAAGTATCAACTTTATAAAAAAAAACAATCTATACAAAAGTTGTTTAATATTTTGTTTTCCATAAATTTTTAAAAATTGTTTAAGAAAATTTAACTAATAACATGAATCTATATCCGAAATATCTATATCCGAAATCGTCAAGACTAGATATAGAACTAGAAACATTCGGGTTTAGCCGTCTTTTGAGACGTGCAGCTAAACCCGAATGATTCTAGTTCTAGGTCTAATGTTAGTTTTATTTCAGTAAAAATAGACAACAATTGAACGCTTAGTAGTAATTAAAACTAGAACTAACACTAGACCTAGAACTAGAGAAATTCTGAAGACGCACGGCTAAACCCGAAAGTTTTCTAGTGTTAGTTCTAGTTTTAATGCAATAAAAATATACAACATAGTGATATCTAGCAACATCATGTTTGGACTCATTTTAAAGTTTTTTTTAATAAAAAATACATCACGAAAGAACACCATGAAGTTGTCCATTTGTCTATTATATGATAAATAACTTCAGATTTAAAATGTCAACCTCAATTTTGACATATTTGCTATCTTCATTAAAAATCCTTTAAAATGAGTACAAACACGACATATTTATCTTCAATATTAATGCAGTTATGGTCAACTTCCGGTTAGAAATGTTAACGTCAATTTTGACATACTTGTAATTGTCGTAAAAAATCCTTTAAAATGAGCCCAAACATGATACGTTTAATTCCAATATTAGTCGAGATATAAGCAACTTCCGGTTTAAAATGTCAATGTCATTTTGATAAATTCTTAATTTTTATAAAATGTCTTAAAATTTATAACAAAAATAAAAAAAAATAAAAATTAAGGTTGGTACTAATATTTAATAATTAAATTGCAATTTTTATTGTTGCTAACTTCGGGTTTATCGGTTTTTTTATTCAAACTTTTTTGTTTTTTGAGATAAGTGCGTCAAATTTGGACTCATTTTAAAGGTTTTTTAATGAAGATGACAAATATGTCAAAATTAAAAGTTGAAAGTTCGAACTTTTTGGTTTTTTGAGATAAATGCGTCAAGTTTTCACTCACTTTAAAGGTTATTTTATGAAGATTACGAATATAATAATAAAATTAAAGTTGACATTGACAACTGAAAGTTTTTTTCACGACTAAACCTGTCTGTTTCTAGTTCTAGGTCTTGTGTTAGTTCTAGTGATAGTGCTAGTGTAAAACTAGAACTATCACTAGACCAAGATCTAGAAATATTCGGGTTTAGCCATGCGTCTTTAGACTTTTCTAAGTTCTTGTCCAAGACGCCCGGCAAAACGTAAAACTTTCTAGTTCTAGGTCTAGTATTAGTTCGTTTTAATTGTTATTTAACCCTAAATTCTTGTACATTTTAATTGATCTAAAAATTTTTTTATTGATTTTTCCACTTACCTTGCTTATAATTTCATCCATTTACGCATTTTGAATTAAATACAACCTTTAAATCCAATTAATTATGTGTTTTCATAGGTTTTCATCAAAAAAACTTAAATTCAACGTCAATTTTGACAAGCAACTGCAATATTTGGATCTTAACCCTTTGTGTCCCGACGGTACTTTAAAGTACCAGTAGTTTTAAACACTCATTTTAAACTGTAGTAATCTATTCAGCCCATTTAGAGCTGTCGGTACTTTCTACTATACAAGAAAGAATCTGTATAAAAAATGACGCAATCCGCACTGTAGGGTTTTTAGGTATATTTAAACTTATTCATTCAGATGTGAGGTTAGAAGTTTAGTGAAAAGTGGTGTTGAATTTTGTTGTTCAAAAAGTCAAAAATTTATCTCTTTGATAAATGGTTTAATAACCATTTATCAAAAAGAAAGCATTCAGCTTTAGTTTAAAATAAGTCTCATTCCTTAATTTCAATAAATACGGTTTCCAGGAATTTTTAAATTAGCATCTTTTTTGACACCTTAGGTTATACGAAAATGTATGTAAGTTTTATTTCAACATTTTTTTTCTAATATTTTTCCAACCCAACAATTATTATACATCATTTTAAAGAGAAAGCTTTGAGCTTTAATTTAGAATAAGTCTCATTCCTTAATTTCAATAAACACGGTTTCCAGGAATTTTTAAATTAGCATCTTTTTTGACACCTTAGGTTATACGAAAATGTAAGTTTTATTTCAACATTTTTTTTCTAATATTTTTCCAACCCAACCCAACAATTATTACACATCATTTTAAAGAGAAAGCTTTGAGCTTTAATTTAGAATAAGTTTCATTCCTTAATTTCAATAAACACGGCTTCCAGGAATTTTTAAATTAGCATCTTTTTTGACACTCTTAGGTTATACGAAAATGTAAGTTTTATTTCAACATTTTTTTTCCTAATATTTTTCCAATCCAACCCATCAATTATCATACATTATTTTAAAGAGAAAGCTTTGAGCTTTAATTTAGAATAAGTCTCATTCCTTAATTTCAATAAATACGACTTCCAGGAATTTTTAAATTAGCATCTTTTTTGACACTTTTAGGTTATACGAAAATGTAAGTTTTGTTTCAACATTTTTTTTCTCAATATTTTTGCAATCCAACCCATCAATTATCATACATTATTTTAAAGAGAAAGCTGCGAGCTTTAATTTAGAATAAGTCTCATTCCTTAATTTCAATAAATACGGCTTGCAGGAATTTTTAAATTAGCATCTTTTTTGACACTTTCAGGTTATACGAAAATGTTAGTTTTAAATCAATACTCTTTTTCTCAATATTTTTCTAATTCAACCCAACGATTATAATACATTGATTTAAACAGAAAGCTTTAAGCTTCAATTTACAATAAGTTTCATTTCTAAATTTCAATAAACACGGCTTCCAGGAATTTTTGAATTAGCATCTTTTTTGACACTTAGATTATGCGAAAATAGGGGGATTACATATTTTGCTAAAATTGATTCCAAAGGCCTTTACTGAGTGTATTTTGATAGCGTTTTAATTCTGTCTGATTCTGTCACAAAGTTTCAAAATTTTTCACTTCTTGGGACACAAAGGGTTAATCACAGTGGAAACCGAGTCAAGTTGGATAACCTTAAAATAATAAAATTTTATTCCGATCTTTTTATCAATTTTAAAACAATTCGAATTCTTTACGAGTATCTCGCATTCATAACAAATTCGTTAATTGTAGTTAATTTAAATCGATTCTAATTAAGAGAAATAAATTAAAAATATCTTTTTTTGAAGAAGATTTTCCATTGGATGCTGGAGATGAAGGACCATTAGTTGAGAATCTGCAGCCTCTGATTGCTGATAAACGTCAATTCCTCGTAGAGCAAGCATAATCATCAAATCAAGAAGTAGCGACTAATAAAACATCTGTGATTGTTTTTAAAGACTTGTCGCCTATTCCTGGACCAAGCGGTATTTCTTGGAAACTCACAAGAAATCAATATTCAGTTATATTAACGGATTCAGGGCAGAAGTCTATACTTGAGAAAAAAAATGAAAAACAACTAAAGCTTCTCTCGGAAATCACTAGAGTTTCATCTAGCAAATAGATCCGCGATTCCAAAATACAGTACATCAATTTGTGAAGATTCATCTTCAGAGTCAGATGTAGATCTAAAAGAAATCTGCCAAAACTCCTCTGATGATGATAATTGGTCAGAAATGAGTGAAAATGAAGATGAGCGAAAATCTAACAAAACAAGTTTTATGCTTAAAAAACAATTAGAGTTGAAGGAAAAAGATTTTGTGATTGTTTCAAACGACAAAATCATATTTAAATCACCCGCCATGTACCTATTTCTAATAACCTGAAGAGGGCGCTGATAACATAGCGTTGATTTCCGTAACCTGTCCACCATCTTCCTTTCATTCTGACGCCTCAACACGGTGAGTACCATTTCGTTCAGTTCATCCCAATATTCGCTAGAAACAACTCATTTTAGCTTTTATTAAACTAAAATAATGATTTCTATTCGTATTGTAATGAAGCATTCAATATTTATTGAATTAATCTGGTAATTTAAAGTTTTTATTGTTTACCACGTGTTCAAATTTTTTCTTACTTTCTTATAAATTTTAATGATGATTACCACAAACCACTTCTCGAAGCCTTCGATGAAGACAAAACTCATCACCCATCTATACTGATTAAAAAAAATTAAATTAATTTTTTTAAGTTAACGTCAAGGAAACATTTTGAGGTTAGTTTGTGTTTGTTCTAGGTTAAGATGTCTTCGCATTTGGTGTGGAGCATAATTCGTAATAACAATGCATTCCTTCTCAAGAAGAGGAATATTGACAAACCGTTCAGTACTGTAAGTACGTAATCTTTTTTTTATGTTATCTATTTAGTACTCATAATAAGAACTCAATGTGTTTATGATGATACGTAACCACCAAGATCTCTGATTTGTGATTATATTCTTTGCTACTTCTGATGTATTTTTTTATACACAACATATATTATTTAAATGGTTTGATTTATTAAATAAGTTTGTTTCTTGTTTAAATAGGAACCTATGAATTTGACCAATTTAAACTCCTACAGATATAATGGGTTAGTTCATAAAAAAGCTGTAGGTATTGTAGATGCCACTGATAAAAAAGGATTTACGGTTGTTTATAAGAAAGCTAATAAACAAGTAGGTATAAATGAAATGTGTTATGTTTGATAATTGCTATAATTCGTTATTCTTATAGAATAAGCCAAGAAAAAATATAATTAAAACTACCATGAAGGCTGGTCCAAGACGTTCTTTGGCTAAGTTGAAGAATTTAATGCAAAAGAATAGATATCGTACCGATTTGACCAAGGTAATTTTATTTAATTTATTAAAATTTGATTAAAATCTTAATTTTTTGTGATGAGCATTACCACCAAGATCATTGAGAGTATTGATGATAATTTTGCATGTATTACCTGAGGTTATTATTATTATGTTTCAATATTATTGTCTTCTTGTGATTGTATCTAATTAGAATGTTTAAATATTTTTTAGGCCGCCCTTCGCAGAGCATGCGCAATCAGCAGGTCACAAAAGGTCAAGAAGGACAGACAGCAAAGACGCGCTGCTGTTAAGAAAACTGAATAAGTGATGTTTATTTTTTATTTAAAAGATTTCAATAAATATGAAAAATTTTGTAAGGTTTTTTTTTGCGCCCATAACATTTTCCAGTTTAATGTAAATTTAATAAACTTAATAAAGAGGTACACAAAGATAAAAACAAGGAGATTTTTTAGTAATGTAATCCTTATTAACCATGCTACTATAGCAGTGGCAAATCAAACAACAAAAGTCCTTATAGTGAGTTTACACATGCATGGATTTAGTGGCGCCAATAAAAACTGGCGCGCCAGTAAAATTAAATTGCATGTGTAAACATCAACTGGCATGCAAGTTGAAACCATGCATGCATGGATCGGAAAAGTCTGCACCCTTCTGAAATTACTGGCGCCAGTGATGAGTCTAAAACATGTAACCATAGCAACATAGGTGAGTGTCCACAAAAATACAAAATTTTTTAATGTCAAATTTAGGTTATGTTTCATTGAATTCAAATTAAATCCCAATTACGTTAACACATTCAACGATAACGTATCGTAAGTATCGGTAACGTCGGAAAAGCTCATTCAACATATTGCACTCTGTGCAATACACTTTAAAAATGAAACTGGCGTGTCACTTATTTTTTACATGAGCCACGCTAGTGGCACATGTAATGTAAACCTTTACTGGCGTGCAAGTAGAACTGGCGCCACTAAATCCATGCATGTCTAAACTCACCTTTAGCTTTGTGAAAAAAATGTCAGTTTGAGTTAGGGTTGAAAAAATTTATGTCTATTAAGTTTGACACACGATTTCTAAAAAGAGGAGTAGAACAATATTCTTGGCAAGTAATTTCAAAAAATGGCCTGTTTAGTCAAGATTCCAAAATGGTAGAACGCTTGCCATCTCTCTTCATAAAAAATATTGCCCGTCTTTCTGCAAAAAACACGTTATTTAAAAAAATTATACTTTCCTATGCTATTTGTATTTCCTACTTATTTTCTCTTAACTTTATTAGAAGATGTGTCACTCAATATCTACGAACTACAAAATGTGGTTTCAACAAAATGGTTACCCTTATGTCTTGCAAAAGGACTGTTTCGAAAAAAGACAAAATTAAACAAAACGAATTATTAATTTATTTATTACTTTTATTGCATTATTTTCTAAAACTAAAACAAATGATCAAATTGTTTGCTGTCGCATGCATGAAAAGATCTCTTTACTATATCATTTCTGCTACGATCTTGGCTTTGAACGTCTTTTGCTGAGAAAGATGAAAGCTAACTAGATAGCGATGTTATTGCTAAATGCTGGTCCCGGATAACTCGGTTTGAACCACTCCCGGGCGTTATCGTCCACCTTTTTGTGAAATAATAATAGAGTTTAAATATTGCGTTTTAGTGCAAATCGTTTTAGTCCGACTTGTAATCAAAGTTGGCAAAGCTTCAGGGTGGCGACGCGTTCTCGTTAAGGATTGATTATTTGAGAAAACGTGATGAGTCGGAGACCAGAATGAGACGAGGGCGTTTAGACACTTCTTGCGTGACCAACGGTTTTAGGCCACAGCTGAATTGACTTGTAGGTGCGATCGTCTGATAATCTTCGTTGGAGGAATTGACGTTATTGCGCAGACCAGCGGCGTTGTCATACTTAGTAGTAGGTATTTGTCGATTGATGACCTTGATTGTTCGACCTTGACCTTCTGTGCCAGGAGGAGGTTCGTCAATCGGCAAATAGATGCGATGTGACCTTGACCTTGAGGTTCCGCAAGGAGATCTGTCAATCGGTAAGTAGAGATGAAGGTTCACCCCCATATCATTAATATCATACATAAATAGCGCGTGGTTACGGTACCAGCAGCAGTGTGCTTAATTGTAATCAGTTGTAAGCAGTTAAGTTTAGTTTTTAAATTTAATAACAAGTAAGTTTAAATAATACATATACGACGTGTAACAACATAACTAATATTATAATGTATATTTAGTAGCATCAAGACATCAGTATTCAAGATCAGCTAATATAAAGAGGAGCTCTGCAATGGAGCAGCAAAGTGTTGCTAAAAAGTCGAGAAATAGTTCAAATCCGCAAAGCATTTCAATGTTAGAGCAATCGATGTCTGAGGATTTTTTTAAACATCAGAAGCCGAAAACAAATCGTAATGGGGTGGAGAATAAACATTTGGTAGAGCAATCGATACCTGAGGATTTTTTTAAACAGCAGAAGGCGAAAACAAACTTCAACGGTTCGCAAAATATATCATTACTTGAGCAACCGACACCTGAAAAGTTTTTTAAACATGAGAAGCCGAAAACAAGCTTTAATGGAAGTACTGGGATAAACGTACAAAATGGATTTATAGATTGTCAAAATACCACACAAGCGGTAGTTGAAGGGGGTGGTTTGTTACAAGATTTAAGACCATTCATAATGATAATGAAGTGGTTACAAGAATTGATAATATTGAAACTATAATGAATATACCGGAAAATATAACGGATGGATGTAGAGGACCGCTTTATTCAGAAACAATATATAGTTTAAATAAAAGTCGTACTAAGTGGGTGTCAGCAGGGTTGTGTGCAGAATTGCACTTTGACCCAGTGGTAAAATTAATGGGAAAAGGTCAATGTTTAACATTAACCGAAAACGATTGCAATAATATTATAGTTTATACTAAGTCATCAATTATCAATAACAAACAGTTTTGGAAGAACACCATCACATTTAGTGTTGTGTAATATTAATATATCCTGTGATTGGATAGAAAACATTCGAAATGTTTTAAAGTTAGAGAGAGAGGAGGTGAATGTGTTTACATAGCATATGATTCTTTACATGAACTCTGGAAAACAGCAGATTTAGCATCAAATCCCTTGAAATTATTGAAAAGTTTAAAAGATGCGATTTAATGGTAATATCCTGCAAAGTCACTATATTGTGCCTCCGCTGGATTACAATTTTAATAACTTTAGTTAAGTAATATGTATACCTAATTGAATGGCTAGGTTGCTTGATATCACTTAGTGTCCCCAAATTGCTCTGTAGAGAATAAATATTGTGCCATGCAATAGACACCATACTGCATCCACATCGCTAAAAGCTATAACCACGCAAAATTCGCGGTATTTTTCCGACGAGTTGATCCTATTGATGCTCAGAGGCTCTACACATAAAAAAACTAAAATTAGAATCATTGTTTGCTACATATTTGAAAACTACATTGCCCTCATTTGTGGCCAGTCTATCCGCAATGGAAATATTTCTCTTCAAACGTTGCTAAAAATTATATTTTTCTCCTGTTTTCTCCAAATGTTTAAAATGTATTTATCAGGTATTAACATTATCTTTTTAGGCTATAACAATAAATCAATTAAACTTAGAAGATTTAAATAATTTTATTTTTCCTTATATTATTTAAAAAGATTACAAAAGAATAACATAATTTAAAGAAATTTTAGTTTTGTTATCTTTCATCTCCATTTATTGTGAAGTTACTGTACTAGCAGTAACAGTTACCATGGGTGGTGGTGGAGGTGGAACAGGTGTGGTAACAATTTCATCAAGATTAACGATAAATCTAAGTCTTTTTTGCAACTTGGGTCTCAATTTTCGTACGATAACTTCAAGTTCTTTTTTCAAACTATCTCCAACAAACATATATTTAATATGATACAAAAAATCGCAGATGGGGTCGAGGTATTTCCATTCTTCTTGTGCTTGATCAACTTGCGCCACCAATTCGTATAAAGGTACCACAATTTCTGTTACGATTCTTGCCAAAAATGGACCAATTAGATGACATATGTACAATAATTGATATTCGGATTGAATTATCGGCGGTAGTTTGTCTTTTATCCATGTAGGTACCGTTGCCATTTGTCCGGGAGCTGCATGATGCCAAATTGAATGAGCCAAAGCCAAATGATGACTATAACGATTTTGTAAATAACCAGAATGTGTTAATGTGAAATTGAATAAAGTATACGGAGAATTGGTCCATTTCCACGTTTGTAAATCCATAAGAATTGAGTATAAACGATCTAAAAGTATAGACCAATAACTTGTTGGTAAAGCTGTTAAAATTAATCCGATTGCGTTTATATATTTATGAATTTGATCTTGTGGAATAACGGTGAATCCTTTTGTTATAACATCTAACAGGTTATTAGCGACTGCAACCGCTCCTGAGGGTAAAGCTAATAATTCCGCACAAGTTGTGTATAAAATATGAGCCCCGGCGTTTGCAAATTCATTAAATCTCCAATCGATTCCGGCTATTGGACCGAGATATACTCCAGATAAAGTATCGACAACTCTTTTAACGAGTTTTACGAAATAATCAAGGTTAGGTTCCCATATTTCATCAGCTGGGGTGTTTAAATATAATTGATATTGTTCCGATAAAATTTCTTTGTAAGCACCTAAAACGGCGGCAACAAGTTTTTTCTTCAAAGGTGGTCGATCCCAAAGTTTTCTTTCGTAATAATGCAAGGTGTTGTATAAATGAGTCACCGGTCGATCGTGAAATTTATATAAACAACCTAAATGTTCAAGAAGTATTTCCAAACTCTTCGTTACTTGAGGGATCTCTAAGAAGCGGTGAGTTATAATATCAAAAACCGGTAAAAATCTTAAACAAACGTTCCCAAAATACGGGTTATATTTAGGTAATGTATGTTCGCCGCTGGTTTCGTCTGGTGCAAACTTTTCTGGATATTTTCTATGAAATTCTAAATGTTTTTCGTGCCAATTCATTTGGTTCCAATGATCCGGAGTATTATCTTTAACAAAATCTTGTACTCTATTACGGAATTCGTATGCTTTCAATAGAACCAATTGTATTAAAAACGAACACACTTGAGCTTCACTTCCTTCTTGCGTCCTCAAAGCTAAACACAACACCAGTCTATCTATCGTTACAATATTATATTTCCAAATCATTTCGTTAATCGTATCGACGCATTTATTGACGTGTTGTCCCCCAGCTGAGTTGGTAAACTCAAAAACGAGACAATCACAAAATTTTCTGAGATGAGCCGACAAAGCTCGCGCTCCAATTCGCTCCAAAATCTTATAAGCAATTGGACTGATATGTTCAGTTTCTAACAGCATTTTCCATAAGAGACAAAGAAATAATGGTGGCGAACTTGGAACACCAAAGTGAGCTAAAATATCGTTTTCGTTATTCATCGAAGCCCATTTTCGGTATTCTTCGTCGATTGCTTTTTTTAATTGGGGTTTATTTTCTTTTGGAACTGGATGTTGTTGGAAAAATTTCGCCATCGCTTCCGGAAAACACTCCAATGTATGAGCGGCCCATGCGTGAGGTGTACTTTGAGCAATCGAAGCTAACAATTCGGTACACCAAGACCCATCAGCACCAGTAACATGCGTAGCTCTTGCTAAAGTTAAAACCAAAACTCGATTTAATTCCTCCGATTCAGCGGAAACTAAAGTTTTTGGTTCAGATAAAAAACTAGAAAGTTTTGGTTGAACTTCCCCAGATCCCAACCCAGTTATCAACCTCAAAGCGGTTGATTCAACGCATAAATGTAACTGCGTGTGATTAGCTTGAGGGCCAGCTGCTAAAGAGTGTAAGTGACTTAATAATTGTACTCTATAATGAGGATGAATATGATGTATGCGATAACTAAACATTTCTAAAAGTGTGTAAAGTGTTGCCCATGCGTGTGCTTTATAAACAGTTGGTAATAATTGACTAATAAATCCTTTAATTCCCAAAGATTCGATTTCTGTATAAACCAACAACCGACTGTAAGTTTCAACCAACGCGGGTGCTAACGCAACTCCCGCTTTTTGTTGAGCTAACTTCATCACATGAGTCACAATGCTATGAATAAGACTCATTTTTGAATGAATCGTTAACGAGTCAAGTACAGCCATTGAAAGAGGTGCCGAAGGAGGTGTTGGACTCTTTGACCCTTGAACGCTCTCAACCAAAGCTGCCATCGGTTTACTAAAAACATCTTGATTCGTAGAATACGCATTACACAAAAGAATAATCCGATAATCAGGTCCCATTGTTAATGGGGCATTACCCGGTGGTAAAAGATGTTGTAAAAATTCATATTGAGCGCGTAATTTCTTTGGGATCGGTGCGTTTTGTAATGGGTGTCCTTCAACTTGGGCTTTTTTAGTTAAATGAATCCATGTACACGTCATCGCCATTTGTCTTGTACATTGTGGTTGGGTGACATCGAAAGCTGGGGGAGTCTCATCTTCGGGATAAAATAATTCGTATAATTTTAAAACCGGGAGAAAATTGCTTAGAGGATTTCGATGAATCGCACCGGAAATAAATTGTAATAACACCCACATCAATTGATCGCGTCCTCTTTTATATTCCTTACCTTGCAATCGATCGACAAGGGCTAACACAATATTTTGAAAATTAGCAAAATAAAACAAAATGAAATAAATCAATTGCGACGAAAGATGTAACCATAGCCCTTGCGAAATATTATCATTAACATCATTTTCACTTTTATCCATTGCTAAAATGACTAATTCAATAATTTGCTCTTCTAAAGCAGCGCAATGTTGGCGATGTTGTTTTTGTAAACCCAACATTCCACAAACCATGTCCCTTGAGTATGGCTGTTCAATTACATAACGCAATAAACCACTTTGTTTTTGTAATACATCAGGTTCGTAAGGTAAAGTTCCTTTTATTGTGTATCTTAAAGTAATTGGATCTAATTTCCAAGGATTTACAAGATGTTCAGGACATCCACTATGTTCAACGACAGGTCTCATCTCTCCATGTCCTATAACAGATACCATTTGAGCACAAAATCGAAAACTTTCGATATACTTAATAAATAATCCGCTTAATCTCCAATGAGGAAATTCGCTGTACGATTTTTGAAGCTCATTTACTAAGAGATAACCAGGTAATAAACATTGATCTCTATCCATAATTTTACGTACCAACTCAGTTAAAATCATCATTAAAGGGTTTTGCCCAACACTTATACTATTAGGTATAGTTTTAGCTTTTTCACAACAGCCTCGCATTATTTCTCTCACTCCTTTGTACTCGACCAAATCAATCGTATTTAAAATTAACTTAAAACATTGCATCCAAAAATCCGAATTGGTCATTTGAAGTTGTTCAAAAGTAATTACTTGTTCGCACACTAATCTAGCTGGTAAAGCATTCGTTCGTATCAACCTTTCCAATAACTCCAATAATAATTGTAATTGACTTTCCGAGCATACTTTCAAAGTTAAAGCCACTGTTAAGTAATGTTTTATCGCCGCTTCCGTTTGGTCTTGATTCATTCGTTTAAAAGCCGCTGTTAAATCCAAAACCCATCCTTTCTTCTTGTTTTCTTCATTCTCCGGGCGGTGTTTTACAAAACAGGCGAAAGCTTCTTGCACATTTTCAGCGTAAAGGATATCGTTTATAACTTTATTTAAGGAATCAGTCATTTTTATAGATGTTATTTAACCGCTTTTAATTAGTTTCTTCGATTCATTTCTCGATATATTTGTGTTATCGTGTTATTTTGATTATTTAAATACTAAACAAGTTTTGAGGTTAGTTATTTTTATGTGAATTTCTCAGTTGATTTGTCAGGTTGGGTTATGTTTTGGATTCTAATGGCGGGATATTTAAAAATTTATTAATTTATTATTGTAATAAATATAAAGTTATAATTATAAACTAAAATAATTATTAATATTTTTATTGTTAATATTACAAATCGTTTTATTTAATTATTTTGAATGATGAAGTTCTAAATATCTCTTATAAAGTTTGACAACAGATGGCATCACAATATAAATCTTTTAAAATAACTTTTATATTTAATAAATTTGCAATATTATTTATCAAAAGTTAATTTTTGGCATAAATCTTCATTCTCTTAAGAAACTAAAGATAAACATTCAATAAATCAATCTTTCATCTTATTATTTATTTTAGTTAATTAACAATTTATTACTTTCGCAATATAGGCAACCAATGTTGCTATATAACTATATGCGTCATCTAAAATTTTAGTTTTGAATCATTTTATTCTTAAATAATTATAATTAATAGGAAAATTAAAGTATGGTTTTACATTTCTATTGAAAATTATATATTACGCAATTGCCCCCATAAGTTTGCACCTTATTCCGTCATTAAATATTAATATTTAAGTAATAGCTCTGTATTACCGATTTCGGGGAATTTTTCAAGCGGGAATTTTAAAAAAAATTTAGGTTTTATAAATTAATATTTGTTACTTTGAATAATATTAATACTTTTCCTAGTTGTTTCTTTTGCTGCAATTTATTGTATATTACATTTTAATTTTAATAATGTTAAAAAAATGTTGGAAATTTAAAAATAATAAATATAAAAATGGAAATAATTTAAAATAATATAACATTTATTATTAATAATTTAAGTAATTTCTACTTAAACATTTTATTTGTAAATAACTTTTTTGTGTTTTTAATTTATTTGGTGATTTTGACATTTGTTATTTTTAGCGCCCAATTTAAAAGATTAAGAAATTTTTTGAAATGGGATTTAAATCTTTACAGGTTTATAAATTACATTTTGAAATATATTGTTTGTTAAAACATATGTTGTTGATAATTTTTTATTAAAGATCACGTACATTTTTTTATTTACAATTTAATAGCCATTTTTGTAATAACCTTAAACAAAAAATCAATAGAAAACAAATCATATTTCAAAACATACATTAGTAGGCTTTGTTTATTAATGTTTTGTAATTTGAGTGGCCAAGTTTTAAGTTAAAAAGACACTCGTTTTGATCAGATAAACAAGATCGTTCTCGCAAGATAAACATTTTAATCATATCTACAAATTGAAACATTTTCAATAGTTTTATATAACAAATTTGTAATAATATCTGGTTACTTGGTGCGTTTTTAATTTCGCTTGATTCATTTGATTGCATCTTTGTTTAAATGTGCGCGCGCAACTCATTTCGCACTTGTTTTGAGTCAGCCAACTCGGATCCTCTCGGTCAGTCAATAATTTCATGGCCAATTGTCCGTGCGCGTTCGCTCTCTCGATTTTCCCTTTAAAAAAACTTTACAATGTAAATGAAAATATTAAATAAAATAGAAAAAAATCGTTTTCGTGTAGTGTTTTACAATGGATTCCGGTCTAGGTAGTGATGAAGAACGCCGAGGAAGAACCACTAAAGAACAAAAACAGAGGCATAATCAACAATTATTAACCGGGTGTTTTATAAACGGTGGTGGAATTGATAGTGTTAGAAGTGATGGTGGTGGTGAAAATGATATCCCCATTAACACTAACGGGGATATGGCTAGAAGAAGTCACCACGAAAGACGTCAAGGGGCGTTACTTTTTCAAACTTCAATACCCCAATACTCAACGATGCACATGCCCGAATGTAGCCCCCCAGATACCCCTTATAATTCAATAGTCCACATTGAAGATGAACCACCACCGCAAGAAATCGAACAACACAAAGCCCCGTTACGATTTTACGTTGACTTAAGTGAAGTTGAAGACCCCGAACCCCCAATCCCACCACCTTCAACATCTGCGAAAAAAAATATTTTTTCGATGGTCATTGATTTTCAAGCTCCCAAAAAGGATATGCCCAAAAATTTAAGACGAAGTAGGGGTGGTTCTGCCGCTAGTAGTAGTAGCAATGGAGATTCCAACGGGGGTGGAATGAAAAACGGTGGTGAATCTTCTAATGGGCATCAATCAAACGGCGAATCTTCCGATTATAACGGAGAGGGATGTTCGAAAACTTTAAGAAAGGGGGTTAGTGAAGAAATAAAAGATGAAGATGAGGTTCGAATCAGCCCAGAAAGTGTTAAACATTCCAATTCGGTTGAACCAGAAACTAAACAGGTGAGATTACATTCTAATAAATTGATTTTAAATTATTATAACCTCAAAATTTTCATGTGACGTTTTGAATAATAACCTCAAAATTATTTTTGACATGTAATACGTCAAAAAATTAACTGTCAAATTTTTTTTACTTGTTATGAAAATAACTAATTATGATGGTTACATATATGTATATCAGTTATCTTATAATATTTAAATTCCTCTCCGATTATGACGGAGAGGGATGTTCGAAAACTTTAAGAAAAGAGGTTAGTGAATAAGTAAAAAATGACAGTGAAGTTTGAGTTAGTCCAGAAAGTATTAAACATTGCAATTCGGTTGAACCAGAAACTAAACAAGTAAGATTATATTGTAATAAATTTAATTTTAAATTATTATAACCTTAAAATTTTTGAATAATAACCTCAAAATTATTTTTGACGTTTCATACTTCAAAAAAATATTCGTTGACGTTTAAGCTGTCAAATTTTTTTTACAAAATAACTTTATTGATGATGGTTTAAACGAAATAAAAATTAAATTGAGGATATATATATTAATTATCTCATAATGTTTAGATAAAATAAACCCAACCCTTTATTTACTGTCGTACATACAATTTGATTATAAAAAATTAATCTAAAAATATAACAAAGTAAATATAGCCACACTAATATTTATTATTCCATTGAGAAGATGCTAGTTTTAATCTAAATTATAAAATCGTTGTTTGTTTTTAATTCAGCACAAAATTTCTAACAGCTGTTTCACAAAACCGGAACACACTGAAAAACTTTATCGCATAATCAAGTCAGTATGAGCGATAAAGATTAAGTATTTGATGTCAGACTCTGAAGATTGAGTAAAACTGGGTCAATGATTCTAAATATTGACCATGAAGTTACTGATTATAAAGAACAAATTTGAGAGCTAAAAATCGATAACATTCTTTTTTTTAGGATCAAATGATATTTTCGTAAAATTACAAGTGTAATTTGAGCGCTGAAATTTGTTTTTTTACGAATTTTATTATAAATCTATTATTGGAATGCTAATCAGCACATTAGTGATAAAGAAAGTTTTGCAAGAACAAGAAATTGCCGACCTACGAATATATTATTTTGGGAAGAGGTCTGAAATTATCAATTACACACTTCTGTTTAGCACAATAAACAACGTGTTTCAATGAATAACTTACCAACAACAATACTTTTCCTTATCGATTCTACTCATTTAATTACATTCCTAACACTGTCTCTTAATTAACTTCCTAATCTAAGCTTTCTCTATCTTTTTTATACATAATTTCCTGACCTTTTGTTCACTTTTTACACCTTTTGTGTACTTAATCTATTTGCTCCAAGCCGTACATTATCATCATCAATTTTCAATCAGCTTTATGTATGTTAATCAGTCTAATTTATAGATTTTTTTCTAAATATTTACGAATTTCGAGGAGATTGGTATTTCAAATCTATCTAGTACTTCAAATAAAAAAAGAATATTTCCATAATCATTTGATGTATTTTTGCAAAATTGTTTTTATGCATCAAATAATTGGCTCATTATAAGCTCCTATATTCCTAATCTGAAAACATAATAAAACACGTGTACTGGCCTTTACCTTTACCTGGCCTTTTATCAATATCCTTATAAAATTGCGCCAGATCCATAGCAGATCATTATTTTAGGCGTATCTATAAAATATTTTAACTAAACAACTTCAAGTATAATTCAAATATGCTCTGAAAGATTGTTATCATTATTACATATTTTAAAAGATTGTACATAAAAAATTGGAGAAGAAATGTTGAAATTATTATCGACACATTGAGACAAAACCACTAATCAAACACGAGGTAATAACTTGAACTAAAAGTATCAATATTTTCCTGATATTGGTTACAATATAAGCTTTAAATCTCCTGCTTCTGATGTTTGCTTACACTATTTGTAGCTGAAGAGCCAAAATCGCAACTAAAAACTACTCGATAAAAGATACAAACTTGTTACCAAATTACCAACCTCAAAATTCATAAATGTAGTCAATGCATTTTGCGATTTAGTAAGGCTATAAGATAATGGCTATAAAATGTTTGCCAAAAAATGTGGTGCTCCCTAATATTCTAGATTTAGCTTCGATTCCCGGACCCTTATTATATCTACACTTTCAACAGCACTGTTGTATACAAAGTCGTATCTTTATGTCGACAATTCTTAATTCTACATGTCTTTTTACATTACAGAAATGCTTATTAAAAATGAATCCTGCAAAATCTGTTGACATGATCTTTGGTAGGTGGACTATCAGTTTCTTCTGCTAGCAACTGTGGCATAAAATGCGACCGCCAAATCATTTTTATCATAACTACGTTGTTTGCAATTTCCTCTTGTACATTCAACAATTTATTATTCAGAAATAACTTTTCATGTTTTGTAATTATTTTAAATTGGGTCATAACTATTAGTACTTTTATTATTTTCTGGTTGGTTTGAATTTGTCTGATTTTGTGGAGGGGCTTGCACTTAAATAACGGGAAGCTGTGTACTATATTGTTGTGAGCATTTTTTCATTATGCTATCCAACAAGAAAGGATGGGGCACGAAGACATCTAGATTAAGAGCTTACAGGAACTGTTATGAATGATTCAGATTATGAAATCTATCGCGCCCGTTTAAAACATTGACCTAACAAGACATAGTCGGTTCGACGCTTTTAGTACTAGTCCTAACAGAAAGCAAACTGATAAATTAGTTCCGTGTGGGATGTTTGATGTTTTGTACTAAAAGCACGCAAATACACGCCTATGCAGACGATGTGGCAATATCTAGCAAACATTGAAAGTGAATCAAAGGAAAAGGGTTCATTAATCAACGAACATAAAGTAAAGTATATGCAGGTGAACAGAAAATCAATCATCGAAGATAACTAGTAGAAGTATTCTTATACCTGGGCTCTAAAATAAACCATTTTAATCACACCAGCAAAGACATACAAGCGAAAATTGTCAGTGGATGTAATCACCCGTACGGAAAACTGATGAAATCCAAAATCTTTGACCAAGGTTCAAAACTGCAAATATACATATAAGAGTACTGTAAGACTAGTCGTAACCTAAGTCTATGAAGCATGGGTATTAATACGACGTGATGAGGAAAGCCTATGAATATTCGAATGAAAAGTATTAAGAAGAATTTATGGCCCAATGCATAATAACGGCACATGAAGAATAAAAATGAACAATAAACTAAACAGTATAATAAAAGACGGTGACGTCATCAGAATTATAAAAAGTCTAGAATTGAGTGGCTAGGGCATATAATGCGTATAAGCGATAACCGAACCCAAAAAAGGATACTTAACTGAAAACCAACAGGTTGAAGAATGACAAAAAGACCAAGAAAGAGGTGGTTGGAAGATATTGGGAGGATCTGAAAACAATGGACGTAAGACGTCGGAATGGCGAAAATTAACTGGGCAAAAGATGATACTTCTGCTTAGAATTGTAAAAATTTTGTGTTGAAATTTCAAAGTGTATTTGGGAAAAATAAAAAAATGCAAGAGAGAACGGTCAACGTTCAAGAGTTGTCAAGACTTCAGCCCAGTATTGGCATGGAAGATGACGTAATATTATGATTGAGAACTTCTTTACATTTGTTTGGCCAAAAAATTGTCCAAAAAAAGCTCAAGTGTTGTTACCACAATAATATCGGTATGAAACGTGGAATATTCGGTTGTGAGTTTCTAACCACTCGAGTACAGTCTGTTGCAATTTCCTTCTATGTTTCCAAATCTTAGTAACACAATACATAATGTCAAAATCACAAACTCCAACAAATATTATCCAAGACCAGCAAGATGTGCACGATTTTTGGTGTTGAAACTCTAATGTTATGTTTGCAATACTAAATTTGTAATCTTTTTTTATGTAATAAATAAACATAAAATGCAAATATTGAGTAAACGTCATATATGTGGATTTCATATTGACTTTATCAGCTTTTAGATAAAGTAATAAAGAAATTGAAGTTGAAAATTTGCAGGTTGTGTAACATTAATCACTAAATGGATTACCGTTGACCCAGTTTTTTGATTTTATGGAAATTTATTATTTTGGAACGGCGAAGGTTAGAGAATATATTTGAGTATTTTTTTCGTAGCTTTTTCAACTTCATTACTTAATCAACATATTCGAAGTTATTATGATTTTTATTTTCAAGTAGAGCTTATCATTCATCTTCTAAATTCTTTTTCTTTTTATAACTGTGATATGAAGAACACTTTCTATATAAATTTATTAGAAAATATCGAAATCTTTTTTGTGTGAAATCGATATAAAGATCCCATTTTCATTTAATAGAAATGGGAAGGATACGACATGTTCTTCTTAAAATTGTTCGATCATGACCCAAAAGCTTTTCTTCATTAATCTTCGTTAAACCACCATGATGATAAGCAAATTTCAAATTAAATATACGAACCGCTGTGGGAATATCATTTTATTATTACTCATATACGACTTCCTGTCTTAATGCATCAATAACTATTTCAGTATATTGTTGTTCTATTTACACTCTTTACATTTCTTGCAGAGTTTACATTCGTTAGCTCATTATTTCAAGAACAATAGTTCTTAAGTTTACCTGCGTTCGTGTGCATCCAAGAGCAACATAATAATATAAGGTTCTATTTCTGGTTCTAGTTTTTAACCAAATGGAAATTTAAATATTCAGTTTACTTAATTGAAATAAATTCTTTGGAATCTTTAGGAATATATTTGACAGGAAGATTTTGAAAATAGACCCAGAGTATATGAATAAACTACTAGAGTGGAGTTGAGAATCTAGTCGACATTAGATGTCGCCAGTTTCGAAACTGTTCGAAAATCGAAGAAAAACCCATCCTTCATTTACTCACCCAAATAGAATAATAAAAGAAGAGTAGTATAAAATTTAAGTTTAAAAAATAACCTCGAATAAAATTAATTAATCGTTAATTAAATTAATTAAGGAAGTTTTTAATGTTTAAACATCAAAAATATCCTTTTTTATCTCATTATTATTTTTTCTAAATTAATTTTTCTTATAACTTTCATTTCTATTAACACTTTTTTTACATAACTGATTAACATACGCCCACACACGTGTACAAAAAATCAATAATAATAGGAGAGTCTAACCATGATTGTCTTTTTTATAATGCAGATGTACGCGAATGATTCAAAAGACTATAAATAAATATATGGAGAGAAAAAAACTTGTATCTTCGCTATTGTAGATGTTAATTTAACTATCATGTGGTTGATAGATTCTCTTTGTCGGCGATAATTATTTTTACCGTACCGCGATTAGATGTTTTCCTCGAGATAAACTCCTTCTGTGTCGTATTAAATTGATTTTATTTTTGACTCTAAGGTCGCAAAATGATACATGAAACCTTTTGCTGGATCGGTGCCAAAATTTCTTTAAAAAACACGGGAATTCTATTTACTCAACAAACCGAGATTAAAGGAATCGTTGTGGTTTATAAAAAAAAATAAATTGTCGAGTTTTGGAATAATATGTTATAGTGTCATTGACGTTGTAAACTTTCTTTCTTTAACTTACGTAAAAAGAAGATAAGGTAGTAAAAAATTTTTTTTATCTGCTCAACAAAAAAACCAAGAATAAATAGAAAGTGAAATATTGATGATATAATCCATCTTTCTATCGATGGATAGAAAGATATTGTTTAAAACAATTAAATTGTTTGTAATAATAAATGTGAGTAATAAATTGAGAGCGAAATCTCTTTACGAAGACATAAATGAGTTGTTAGGTCGTTGTGGTTAACGAGTCGAACGAAAGGTGTTAATTGTTGAGGTTTAGGGTCGACTGAGTTTTCTCTTTTGTACATCTTTTGTCCAATTAACGATTTTAATCTGCATTCAATTAGTAACTAAATGAAAAATTCTAGTTAATTTCGCAAAATTGGTTTGAAATTGAAATGATGATTAGAAATTTTTAAAATAATTGTATATAAATTATCAGAGGTAAATATTTCTTAAAAATTTCGTATTGAGTGCTAAATTTGTTATGTTAGTGGTTAGAAACTTCGTTCAAATTTAATTAGAAATCGTATTAAACCACTAATATGTAAATTTAACCTTAATATTATGCTAAGAATGTTAAAAATGTTAGATTTAGTTAGGTTAGAATTCTTTAGGAATGATCTTCTAACCCCATCTGTTGAAATCTATTACTAATAAAATACTTCAAATCCCATTTATTGCCTAATAACATCATACACGGTGTGTGTATTATTGACTCAAGCTCGAACAAGTTATCATCTACAAAGTTCTAGCAGCATGGCAGTGATCATGTATAATATCTAGAAAAGATTTACCGAAATTAAAGAAAAATGTTAATGTATTTTTTTAGTAATTATAATGCACAATTTCACAATTTCCTTCTTCCTCATTCTCACTGTACAGGGAAGCGTTACTGTACCAAATGTCCAAAAGTATAGTATGATAGGAGTGACCTTAAATCAACTTTTTTACTTACTGGTGATTTTGAGTGAGATTGTACAACTCAAATATTTCTCGAAAGTAAGTAACAAACTCGTTGAATATTTCCGTGAAACAATTTGCAAAGGGCAACCCTTTTTCCAATCTTAACCAGTGTATCTTCAACTAGTTAACAGTCTGTATTCTTTTTCCTGTTAGTTCCAGAGTTGTCCAAAGATTTGATAATAAAAAATTCGAATCCTCTGATACATAGATGTATTGTTGTTGCATACTTGTCTTTTCAATGGTGCCAGAGTCAGTATTATTGCTTGGATAGGAATGAATGTCCAGATACTGTCTGAATAAGTTTTACCAGAATAAGAGGTTTTGTATGTTTTGATCAGTGTCTGAATCGAAATATAAAAGTATGTGTTGTAACTTAGTGCTTGTTCTCATCTGCCTCATCCTACGTATATCCCAAGCATGTAGTTAATGGAATCATTGAAACAGTGAATCGTAACATTGAATATGTTTAAATTTTCTTTGAAATATCTGACAGAGGTTAGGACAATTAAAAAAAATTTTTTTTTAATCACAAGTGCAAATATAAAGTTTCATTGCAAGTTGAGTAACTGTCTGGTTTAGGAACAGTTCTCAAGGCACTTCTAAAGTGTTTTTTCTCTCTAGTCCTGCTCATTTTTTATTTAATTAATGTATGAGTTCGTCATATAACCTACAAATGTCTTTAAAAGGAGTGCCAATTAAAGTGTAGATTGTAACTACACTGAACACATGATAAAAATATTTTTCCTTTACACATTTTTCAACATATAGATCATACATGTTCCTTGTTATAGGTTAGGATTCAGATGCTTTTTGTTGGTATTGTCCTTTTTTGTGTAGTGAAAAACTTTTGATGTGGTCAACATATTGTTTTTATTGTCATTTTCAGTAAAACGTTCCAAAGTAATTTGCAATATTTCTAAGAAAAAATGTTTTGCATACTTTTGATCACGTTACCATCTCTTGGACGTGATTTCCTTAGCTTCAGGTTCCACGCAAGCAAATATTTTATTAGGAATAGTATCCAATTTACCAAATTGATGTAATGGATTTTTCCAAAAGTGCCTATAAGCAACATTTTTCTGGGCACTTCTTTGGCAGTAATAGAAATTTAAATATCTTTAGTTTCTATTTATTCTGTGCAAAGCTGTCTTGACTTTTGCTCTTTTTCTATCATGGTGCTGTTCTAACTACTGATCTTGGTCAGATTAAGTTGAGTAATATTTCTATAACAAGCCATAGATAGACCTAAAACTGATGATAATCATTCCTGAAAATTTCTAACCTTCATACTTCTCTTCTTTCGTTTTGTTAATAGTAAAGGACTTCATGAATCACTCAGTTGGGTTTTAGCTATTGTGGTATTTAGACATCGGAGGTATTTCTCAGTGTTTTAATTAAAAAAATTAAAATTGTTCTTCTCAGTATTTTTCAATGTAAATTTCTTTCACCTATTCATTTTTTTCGTCTTATTTTCTTATTAAATCCCTTCCTTCGTTTGTATATAACTTATTTTTTCAGAGAGTTTGAGCTTTTGCCGCTACCATCTCGTAAAATAACTATATTCTTAAGCCGTCTTTGTCTCTTCTTAGCTCTGAGTACTATCCTGAGTGCTCATTCATACAATACGGCCTGGTCTTCTGTATAATATTAGTAGATAAATGGACAAAAGAGATCTTGATTTACTTTATTATTGACGCCTCTATGTATGAAAAATGTTAAATTCTAATGTGGGTACAGAAAATACCGATCAGTAACGGAAATCGTGCGGAAATATATGACGCCAACTAAATATTACTGATTAGCTGCGTCTTCTCAAATCAGCTATGGCTAATAAAATGTTGCCTGTGGAAAAAAGTCGTAAAATCAATATAGCATACGATACTAATTCGTTCAGGATTTCATGTAATGGTTAATTTGTGTTGACAAGTGCTGAACGCACTTCGTCATTAACCGACATCTTTTAATCATCTCATTTGTGCTGGACATGATCTTGGACATCGGCAATTTCGTCCTCATCAATTTCTTCAATCCGTTCCAATTTCGTTATGATAGTAGATAAACTTTTGTAATTAAAACACTATTTAACAAATACTGTTTAATAAATCACTATTATGGAATAGTATTAATTTTATTTATAATTTATGTTTGACATTAATAATACGTCATCTGTATGTAGGTAATAGGTAAATTCCCATAAATATGATCTGACCTAATGTCACACACTCTCGCGTTTAGGTTATTAAAGTTTTAATCGAGAGATTTTAACTTCTGGAGAAATACACCATTCTTATGACACGTGCACTGTATTTAAAACGTATTAAGTTTCTGCCTTATTTATTTTTAGAGTGATTTATTCATTTGCATTCTTTATAGCTTTATACAACATGTCGTATAGGTTACTCTGTCTATGTACTCTATGTAAACACAGAAATACGTAAACATAGGTAAATTACACGCAGACAACTAAAATAAAGTAATCTTATGAAATTTATTTATGTAAATTGATTCATTAGGCATAATCCAAATTCTTATAATAGTCAACTATGCCCTAAATCAATGCAAGACTAAAAATTATAGCTGACTTCATGCAGCCTTAAGGCAGCCATTTCATGCTTAACAGTTGATTCCGTAGCAGAATCTATTAGGGTTTGCAAAAGACTATAAAAACAAAGCTGTTTTTGTGAAAGACCTTTGTGGTAAGCTGTATGTATAGGAAAAAAAAGGATCTTCGAGCAACTTTAAAGCATTGTGGCGAATTTGTAAAGATGTGATGAGTTTTGTTTAGTTTCTTAATTAATAAGCTTTAATGAATCATAAAATGATCATTCTTCCATAAATACAAAAGTTATTAAATTTCCTAGAATCAAATGCCGCCTTTTAAAATATTTTCCTTTTTTTATAATGATTTATATGTCATAAATTTAACATGTAAACGCAAATATCTCGAGAATGGCTTACGGTTGTGAAGTTAGCCATAGATTCTAGCCATAGATTTAAAAATCGAAAAATGACCGATTTTTGCAACTCGAAACGCAAATTAAAATTCATATTTGAGTTTAGCACTCTTAGAATAACCCGTATACAAAAATTTACGGGGGGGTGTTTTCATTTAAGGGAGAAAAAAAATCCCAAAGTTGTGAACATTGCGTGCGCGCGTATACTGTTCGACCAAAATCGAAAAATGACTAATTTCTGCAACTCGAAACGCAAATTAAAATTCATATTTGTGTTTAACGGTCTTAGAATAACCCGTATACAAAAATTTACGGGGGGGTGTTTTCATTTAAGGGAGTAAAAAAATCCCAAAGTTGTGAACATTGCGTGGGCGCGTATACTGTTCGACCAAAATCGAAAAATGACTAATTTCTGCAACTCGAAACGCAAATTAAAATTCATATTTGTGTTTAGCGGTCTTAGAACAACCCGTATACAAAAATTTACGGGGGGGTGTTTTCATTTAAGGGAGAAAAAAAATCCCAAAGTTGTGAACATTGCGTGCGCGCGTATACTGTTCGACCAAAATCGAAAAATGACTAATTTCTGCAACTCGAAACGCAAATTAAAATTCATATTTGTGTTTAGCGGTCTTAGAACAACCCGTATACAAAAATTTACGGGGGGGTGTTTTCATTTAAGGGAGAAAAAAAATCCCAAAGTTGTGAACATCGCGTGCGCGCGTATACTGTTCGACCAAAATCGAAAAATGACTAATTTCTGCAACTCGAAACGCAAATTAAAATTCATATTTGTGTTTAGCGGTCTTAGAACAACCCGTATACAAAAATTTACGGGGGGGTGTTTTCATTTAAGGGAGAAAAAAAATCCCAAAGTTGTGAACATTGCGTGCGCGCGTATACTGTTCGACCAAAATCGAAAAATGACTAATTTCTGCAACTCGAAACGCAAATTAAAATTCATATTTGTGTTTAGCGGTCTTAGAACAACCCGTATACAAAAATTTACGGGGGGGTGTTTTCATTTAAGGGAGAAAAAAAATCCCAAAGTTGTGAACATCGCGTGCGCGCGTATACTGTTCGACCAAAATCGAAAAATGACTAATTTCTGCAACTCGAAACGCAAATTAAAATTCATATTTGTGTTTAGCGGTCTTAGAACAACCCGTATACAAAAATTTACGGGGGGGTGTTTTCATTTAAGGGAGAAAAAAAATCCCAAAGTTGTGAACATCGCGTGCGCGCGTATACTGTTCGACCAAAATCGAAAAATGACTAATTTCTGCAACTCGAAACGCAAATTAAAATTCATATTTGTGTTTAGCGGTCTTAGAACAACCCGTATACAAAAATTTACGGGGGGGTGTTTTCATTTAAGGGAGAAAAAAAATCCCAAAGTTGTGAACATTGCGTGCGCGCGTATACTGTTCGACCAAAATCGAAAAATGACTAATTTCTGCAACTCGAAACGCAAATTAAAATTCATATTTGTGTTTAACGGTCTTAGAATAACCCGTATACAAATATTTACGGGGGGGTGTTTTCATCTAAGGGAGTAAAAAAATCACAAAGTTCTGAACATCGCGTGCGCGCTTGGAAATTCAGAGTTTTTGATTATTAGGTTGAAAATATGTAAGAACGGATGTGAGAGTCATCTGGGCCAATTGTAGCCTTTGTCTTGAATTTTTTGAAAGATTCAACCATTTCGTCGTAACTGACTTCGGAGATACCAAAGGTGACAGAATTAGTATCATAAACAGCGTGATCGTTACCAGTAGGTTACCAAATGATGCAGGACAGTACATAGCCTCAAAATGATCGACAAATAAGTTAACTACTGTTGGCAAATCGGACACACTTAAGAGAGCCTGGAGATCTTATATTGTTTCTGCTTATATTAACAAAACGCCAAACGTTTTTTGGTTCTTTTCTTATGTCCCTCAGAGATTTGACATAAACTTGTGCGATGATATCTGCAATGAGTTTTTCTATACAATTTATGGTGGTGTTTTTTTAATCTAAGCATTCTTATTAGGTTAATTGAATGCCATACAGGATATTTCGAGCTTGCATGCTTGCCCTCAGATTTAAGTACGTGAGCGTCCAGGTCGTTGTATAATGCTTCATAAAAAACATTACAGTATTGTTCAACCGATGATAACGTAAATAGATGAGTCCAGTCGATGTTAAGCAGTACCTCGTACATGTCAGGCAGATAAGATAACATCTCGAGCTATCAAATGTGTAGGCACCGTTACCGAAATAGTAAGTAGTAATGCCGATTGGTAATTATCTTCTCGTACCAATGTAAAGTCTCACTGTTTAATTTGAAACTCAAGTTTGAGGAAGCAAGTATCAAATCAAGAGTTCTATCAATGATATTCATTACATTATTTAATTGCAGAAAGTCATTATTACTTCAATATTAAAATCACCCATGACTATGGTATCCAAAGACATATCCAACATTGATTCAATGTAATCGAAGGTGTAACTATACATACATTCCTCCAGGTGTAACAGGTGGGAAATAGCAGACAACAATGTTAAAGGCCGATTTCGTCTTTTTAAAGTCAATCCGTACAGCTTTCAAGTCAATTGATTCAATAGGACAGGAGGCAATCATGATATTCGAAGTAGCAACTCCGGAATTAACAGCCAGTAACATCTCTCCACCCTTATGGAAAGATCGATCACATCTAAAAACGTCATACCTGTCTGGAAAGATCTCGTAGTCTAGGACGCTCTTCTTGACCCAAGTTTCACTGAGAGCAGTAATATCAAAGTCTGATGCATCGACCAAAGTAAAAAATTTGTTTTGATAGTATATGTTGTACTCTTTCCGTTGGGAAGTTACTAGTTTTTCTTAACAATTCTCGGACATCCATTAATGAACTGTATTCTTAAATCATTTTCACCGTATTCAAAATCCGCATCTAACAAGGGAAATGAACAATCAAAGAAAATTTTGCGTAAACTTGTGGATGGGGCTCATTGGAAATAATTTAATTGGTCCTTATTTTTTGCCGGATGGTTTAATTAGCGCAGCATACAATGAATTTTTACATAACAATTTAATAGGCCTGCTTGACCATGTACCTTTAGAAAACAGATGTAATGTGGCTTTCCAGATGATTGCCTTGCACACTATTCCCAAAATGTTGAAAATTCATTAAATGAAATGTTTCCTAATGATTGGATTGGGAGAGGAGATCTAATTCCATAGCCTGCAAGGAGTCTTGATTTGACGCCCCTTGATTTTTATGTGTGGGGCCACATGAAAGAACATACACCTAACATACACCCTATGTTTACACAAGTCAACTCTAAGGATGAATTAATAGAAAAAATCAAAAACGAAGCATATGTTTTAAAAACGTTAATTACAATTACCCCCCCATAAATTTTTGTATACGGGTTATTCTAAGACCGTTAAACACAAATATGAATTTTAATTTGCGTTTCGAGTTGCAGAAATTAGTCATTTTTCGATTTTGGTCGAATAGTATACGCGCGCACGCGATGTTCACAACTTTGGGATTTTTTTACTCCCTTAAATGAAAACACCCCCCCGTAAATTTTTGTATACGGGTTATTCTAAGACCGTTAAACACAAATATGAATTTTAATTTGCGTTTCGAGTTGCAGAAATTAGTCATTTTTGGATTTTGGTCGAACAGTATACGCGCGCACGCAATGTTCACAACTTTGGGATTTTTTTACTCCCTTAAATGAAAACACCCCCCCGTAAATTTTTGTATACGGGTTATTCTAAGACCGTTAAACACAAATATGAATTTTAATTTGCGTTTCGAGTTGCAGAAATTAGTCATTTTTCGATTTTGGTCGAACAGTATACGCGCGCACGCAATGTTCACAACTTTGGGATTTTTTTTCTCCCTTAAATGAAAACACCCCCCCGTAAATTTTTGTATACGGGTTGTTCTAAGACCGCTAAACACAAATATGAATTTTAATTTGCGTTTCGAGTTGCAGAAATTAGTCATTTTTCGATTTTGGTCGAACAGTATACGCGCGCACGCAATGTTCACAACTTTGGGATTTTTTTACTCCCTTAAATGAAAACACCCCCCCGTAAATTTTTGTACACGAGTTATTCTAAGACCGCTAAACTCAAATATGAATTTTAATTTGCGTTTCGAGTTGCAGAAATTAGTCATTTTTCGATTTTGGTCGAACAGTATACGCGCGCACGCAATGTTCACAACTTTGGGATTTTTTTACTCCCTTAAATGAAAACACCCCCCCGTAAATTTTTGTATACAGGTTATTCTAAGACCGTTAAACTCAAATATGAATTTTAATTTGCGTTTCGAGTTGCAGAAATTAGTCATTTTTCGATTTTGGTCGAACAGTATACGCGCGCACGCAATGTTCACAACTTTGGGATTTTTTTACTCCCTTAAATGAAAACACCCCCCCGTAAATTTTTGTATACAGGTTATTCTAAGACCGTTAAACTCAAATATGAATTTTAATTTGCGTTTCGAGTTGCAAAAATCGGTCATTTTTCGATTTTTAAATCTATGGCTAGAATCTATGGCTAACTTCACAACCGTGAATGGCTTAAGATATCGAGGTCGAGCAGGTGCAGATTTTCTGTAAGAACGTACTGCTGTTTTCATTATTTAATATGCAAATACTGATTGAACTAGGGATTAAAGAGATAGATTTGGATTCACATACTAATCTATGTAACTAACGCCATATATAATCAATAAGTCAATAGCTTACTTCGCATTAAAATTGAATCCTGTTTTAAGCACGTTTCATGTAGAATATTTCAAAAAAGTCCCATGTGGAAAAATTTAGTTTATCTCGAAAGTAAAGAATGTTAAGCTATTTACGATGAACCTTCGTTTTTGGGATTATCTTCCAAATTTCTATTTTGTCATTTTTTTATTGGTTTTGTTTTTAAATCTATAACATATTCCCACGACTTCACATTTTGGTTTGGAAGAGAATAAACTTTAAGTGTCGAAATTAACATACTAACAAGGGGAACATTCCCAAATATAAATAATCGATTTTGATGAAACGTGGTATTGCATACTAAGAATTGAAGAACTCAGCTCAGACTTTTTTAGGCTTACAAAACCACCAATCCCAACCGAAAGGATACTCTAATAATAACATTTATGACTATATAAATTATAACGATATCTACATAATACCTTTATGAACAAACTTATTTATTGCAGTTATAAAGAGTTTTAGTTACTCTACCAAAATTTATATACTTGTATATTCTATACATCGCTGGAGTTGAAATTATACAATAAGAACTGGGCGCTAATGAACCCTTAGCCATCGCTAATTACATTGTACGTTGTTATTGATCAAAGCGAGGAACGGCAACCCCTTTTTGAATTAGATATAAAGGCTACAGTAGAGGAATATGAAGGTACTTGCACTATATAAACTGTAATTTACAGGGTGACAATTATTGAACTATTTGAAAAAGAATTTGATAACTTGATTTTTTGTCGAAATTTACTTGAAACTTGGCGTTGTATTTGGCAGTTTAAAGGAAATTTGTGACTGACTACAAGCTGAAGCCAACTGGTTCAAGTGTTAGATAAAACAAAAGTTTTGTGATGATAATATTAGCAATATGAACTGTAATTCGTAATCGCCAAAGGAAATCGATCAGACGCACTTGACAACAACTGGGAATCAACCACGAAACTTTGTGACAAATTATTGTTCAAGAACTAAAACTCTTTCCTCACAAAATTCAAACTGATCAGCCATTTAAGTAGTGCCATTGCCATTGAACCAACACTAATGTTGATACGTTTAACAAACAAGAATTTGATGTGAATATGGTTTGGTTTATTGATTTCACTTTCATTTGGATAGATGAATAAAAAGAATTATCGCATTTTGGGAAATTGAACATCCTCATTTTGCGATCGAAAAGTCTCCCCACTCTTAACCGGTAAAAGTTTGGTGTCCAATACCAAGTCAATATTAAGCTGATGTATAATATGCCAAATTTTAAGAAATATTTAAATTGATCTAGATTTCATAAAGATTTTGTTCATATAGGACATTGCACTACCCCAAATAAGTATTTGATGTTCTTGGAACATAACTTAGAGAACGAATTCTGGTTTTTGGGGTATCTTGTAGACTCTGTTATGGACATCGCTTGGTCGTTACAATCTTCTGATCTCAACATTTATGACTCTCTTTATGGCGGCAATATTAACAAAAAATATTTCTGAAATCATCGCTGCACTCAAAATAGCCACTCAGATGCTCATCGAAAGCGTCAATATTTCGACATTTCGCCGAGTTTGACAAAACTTTGTTATTAGTGTGCGCCACATCATAGTCATTGATGCCGAGCATATTGAACATGTCACAAACTAAATCCGAATATCTATAGTTATATAGACCTCGAAGATTAAAGCTCTAATCATTAATCCACATCCTGTCATCCATTTCAAGCTGGATGACCTATATGTTTATTTGTAGTACGAAAGCTGTTATTATAGTAAATCATTTTTACCTTTATGTTCAATTAAATACTCGTAAGGACTTAAGTATTATTAAGTACTTACATTGTTTTACCAACATTTTTTATCGTGAATTCCATTATTATCATACTAAGTACAATATTTAAATAGAAAAAAAAAATGTATTTATTTTTTTATCATTTAGGATTATTTAGAAGTATAGAAGCTGGAATTTGGCCTAGAACTATCAATTTCAGATCAAATTAAAAAAACTTTTTACGATTCGCTTTAAAATTTGTAATAGTTATCACAACAACATTGCCAAGAGGTGCTTGGAAATAATCTCTTCATACAAAACGAAGAAAATTTAAACAAGTATATTTGTAAAAACTGAAACATAAAAAAGAGTGAATGTTATTAATTAATTAAAGGTTTAGAAAATCACTAATATTTACTTACTTTGATTTTTCCCAACACCTTACAGTGTTGGGGTGTTGAACCATTTTCTGTATTATTGCCTGTTATTGGCTAGGTTCTTTATTTCTCCCTTTCTTTCTAGCTACTTCCTCTATGTCGACCTCCCAGGTTTTACGAGGTCTTCCTCTATGCCTTCTCTCTTTTATCATCATCTCTATGAGAATATCATTAATACGCAGTTATTATTGTTTTATTGTTCCAAACCCTTTCGTTAGTTCACTAACAATAAAGTAAATAAAAAATAACTACACTAATTTTGTGTGGACTTCGTCAACTAATTTTGTAGGAGTTAGTATCGTTAAAAATATCTCCTTCTTGGTTGTTTTGTCTCCATTCCATCGCACAGTGTTGGGTTTCGGATCCATCTCCTGTAGATGTTCCTATCTCTAGACATTCCCTTTTGAATTCCACTTCTTCTACAGCTTCTTCCCACTGGACTCTTGGTCTACTCCGTTTTCTTCTTCCTTCTGATTTCATATTAAAAATTTTCTTTGGTATTTTTTTCTCATCCATTTAAATCATGTGGCGATACCATCTCAGCTGTTTCTTTTCTATCCTCTTTACTAGGAGCTCTCAACCTTAGTTCTTCTCTAACACTTTTGTTTCTAACAATGTCTTCTGGATTTTCATACTATTTTTTGCAGATACTTCATTTCTGCATTTTAGATTTGTGTCTATCCAACATTGTTTAAGTTTCCGATGAGTAGGTAAGAGTGAGTCTGTCAGATGCTTTTGTATAAATGCAATTTTGGTTTAGTGATTAGTTCTTTCTTACTTACCAAGGTATTTTTCATCTGGTAATAGACTTCACTTGCTTTTATTATTCTGTTGCATAACCTTGATCTATCTTGTCATCTACTTTGCCTGACATTAGTACAATATCGTCTGCACATACATAAACCTCGCGAGCAGATTGTAGTTATGTTTTGGTATCCTAATCTCGTTGATCTTCCTTGATTCTAGATTTGTTTCATTATTGTATGCATGTAAACTACGAACAGTAGTGGACTAAGACCTATTTAACTTCCTTTTCCAGTCTCTCCATTCAGTTTAACTGTTTTTCTTACTTTTGTGTATATACTTTTGATTACTCTTTGTCAGGAAGACTACATATGTATCCTTATTTCTGTGTACTGTTTTCTCTGGTATGGCTGTGAGGCTGTACATGTAATCCTGTGTTTATCTGTTAAGGCGGAACGCCCAGTAATTTTTGCAGCTAATTGTTTTTCCTTTTTCTATGGATTTGCTTGATTATAATCTTCGGATAATGTTTCAGTATTGTTTTCAGTCACCATTTTACTGCCTGCCCCACTTTTTGTTTTAGTAATTCCTGTGGTATGTCTTTTTTGGTTGCTTTTCATTTGGGGTTGCTTTCAGAGCTCTTCCTCTCGAGTCTCTGTCCGGTCTTCAGTATCCTCTTCTTTCTTGCCTCCTTCATCAAATCTTATTGCGTAGTAGTCCTGCCATGATTTCAGTATGTTTCTGCTGATCTTTTGTAACTCTTCATGTTGATGTCTTATATTTCGCAT
This sequence comes from Onthophagus taurus, assembly GCF_036711975.1. NCBI lineage: Eukaryota > Metazoa > Arthropoda > Insecta > Coleoptera > Scarabaeidae > Onthophagus > Onthophagus taurus. The sequence continues at coordinate 31,429,037 of NC_091966.1, forward strand.
TTACTTTACATTAGTCCCTTTTAGGTTCTTGACTACATTCCAGAACTGTTTCTTGTTTTCCTTATAATTTACACACAACTTCGTTCAAAATTCATCCCAAATTTCCAGATTTGGTCTTTTTACGGCCTCTCTTTCTTCCTATCTTCTACATCGGTATAGATGATCGGTAGATCTATTGCAAGCTTCTTTTTCTGTTTTATCGTTTATTATTCCATTTTCCCATTTGGTTCTCCTTTAAGTTTTCATAGTTTATGTTCCACATATTTTGGTTGCTACCCATATTATCCAGGTTTTCAGTTCTGCCCCTCTTATTACCTTCACGTCTTGAATTGTGTATCTCATGGTTCCAGAGTATGTTATATAATCTATTATACTCTACTGTTTTCTTTCGTCTGCTCATATTATCTTATGAATAGTTATATGTTTAAACAACGTGATTCATATTAGTAGCCTCGTTAGTTATCTAGCAAGAAAACTAACATATCTACCAAGGTATTACTCGCACTACATTTAATATTTTCTCTATACAATATATCTCTTAAAAGATATCAATTTCTAAAAAAATCAAGATTATATTATAAAAAAAATCCACATTTTTCTTATTAATTATAAAGTGTATTATGCGACACTTAAACATTTTAATGACAATTTTAATTGAAACATCTTGTAAGTATTTAACTGATAATATTTCTATAGAATGTTTAAAATCATTACAAATGAATCAGCTTTTTATTAACATTTTATTGAAACGATTATATGGTGTAAATTTAATATCTAAACAAAATTAATTTAATTATTTAGTAATAAATGATTTGTAACCTTATAAAGGATGATTTAAAAAAATAATTCTATTGTTTCGCTCTTTATTTCCATACGATTGCGAAATATGACCGTAAAATACCAATTGTTTACAATCCGTTTTAAATCTCTTTTACAAAACTAGGTCGGTGAAACTCTATTTTTCTCAATTTTTCCATTCAAACACAAAACGAATTTCGTTCAAAAGATTTGTTTTGGTGATTGTCATCGTTTTAGTTTTTTTTATTATTGCGATAATGTTTATTGTTGAATGTATATATTTATCTATTGTGTTGAGTGGATCCGGGACACGTATCGTCGTGTATCATCATCACACGCGTGTTAAGGTTTAAGGTCATTAATACCTTTTGTATACATACATCGAGCCGACGAATCGAAAATATACTAAAATGTATACGAAAGATCAAGCATTGACCCCAAAATGTGATGATGTGGGTTGTTAAAAGACGATTTAAAACGGTTTTGGTGATTACAGCTGGGGAAGAAGTTAATTATAGATTAATGTTAAATAAAGATCGAGTGGATTTGGTTATTATTTATCGATTAAGAGTAATCATGTTTGAGTTTATTTTAATAAGATCACTCATTATGGAATTTTTTTTTATATAATTTTATATAAAATGAATTATTTCCGATTTCTCTTTAAAATATCATAAAAATCAATGGTGAAACATTCATAATTCGTTTCCTAACTACTTCCTTTCACTATTTTAACTTTAAATTGGTTTAATTTCTTCATAATCTTAAAGAATAAAAATCTCAAATTTTAAATGCAGAATTAAATTAAGAGCGAAAATAATTTTTTGTAGGTAAATAATGTTATCAGAAGTATTTAGCAGTGGAATGCAGTTTTATTTAACATTTTTATTTATATTGGCACAAGGATTAGCATCCTTTTTAGATATTAGACTTAATAATATAATTTATTTTAGTATTATTATTAACTACTTTATCGTAATAAAATAATAACATCTCATCAGCATTCATACTTTTATCGGTTTTTATTATCAAATATTACAGTAATCCAAAAAACGAAAATGTATAAGCAAGCATAGTTGTAAAAAATGATTTTTAATGTATTGCCCCAAATCTTAATCCTTGGTTTGGCCAATTTTGATGCAGAATGTATTGCAACAATGTGGCACCATATGGTGTTACTTCGGAAATGCAAACGTTGATTATTTTGATTACCTGTTATGATAATGTTTCTGCAAAGGCAATTTCTTTGTTAAATTTTATTGTATACTAGTGGTAAATGTCAGAAATGATCGTTTCGCTAAAATATGTCCTTGTAAGAGTTTTATATTGCGATCCTACTTGATTGAAATCAGTGTCGTTATCGCCAGCAGATATAGATTGAGTATCTAATGTAAATCCCATGCGTTTTAATTCACAAAAAGAATATAACAAACTTCGCTGAATTAGATTTGGACATCGCGATGATTCAGATTCATTGCTTAATGATTAATTGTCGCTGTAGAGTTTGTTAAACTCTTCTTTGTGTTTATTTTTCTTCATCACCACAGGAATATTTGTATTACACAAAATGCACAATGAATATACCGGGTCGATTTCAGAAATGATAAAATATTTCCTAATCGGAGCTTTGTTATTACTGGATAGTCTAGCACGTTTCGATATCACGTAAATCGCGGTGAATAATATAAATCATAACACGGTCTAGATTGCACAAAATTAGTGTACGTTTTTGTATCAATTAATTAAGCGTATTTAACAATTAAAATCGATAAAACATTTTCCACAAATGCAAAAGAAGAAATTGGAACAAATACTTTTGATGTTATGCTTGTAATAACGTTGTATAAATTCGTGTTTCAAGTATTTGGATATCTACAGAAAGAAATTCGGTATATGATTGGAGTTGGGAAGTAGTTCACTTATTCAATGTAACATAGCTTGATCAATAAGCCATTAGCCAAAGTAAGTGAAATGGAGTTGGAATTAAATTAAAAAATCATTGGTTTGTGTTGAAATTGTTTGAAATCTGGCCTTATTTAACTGCAAGCGATATTAGGTTGAACCTGACTATTGATAAATCAATTGCACAAAAAATATTAAGAATCATAAAATATTACTTCTATAAAGTAAATCTCAGAAAAACGCAATTTTTGAACAGTTGTTCAAGTTGTTCAGGATTTTTCGATAATGATGGCATTCTACCACACTTCCACGACTTTTCTTAAACAAATTAGTCCCAAATCTAGCGCAATTGGCTATATAGATCACCTGACTTGATATCGTTGCAAATCTTTCTATGGAGATATCTGAAAAGAAAAATTTCCATCAAGCGACCAAATACTTTGGATTAGAAAAGTATTTTCATGTAATTTTACTATCTTTTTATCGGCACACTATATGCTGTTCTAGAGGGTTATAATTTGTATACCAGTGTTGTCACTCATTTTCATGCATTTAACAACTTATTTCCTGTATCAACAGGTTATCCTTTCATGGTGAGCTACCAAAGCCTCGTTGCGTGAAGATAACTTTGAACAACCGCGATACCAACAAAACTTCATTTAATAACAATTTATAGTATCAACAAAAATCTGAAACACATTTTGTAGTTCTATTCTATCAGTATTTGATAGATACGCAGAGTACTTGAAAACATGGTAATTTAATATAGTTCAGTTTTTTTGCTTATTGGCATTTATAAAATAGGTCATCTGTGGGTACATTGTGATGAAAATCAAAACTGTATAAAATACTTTGGTTGATCCTTCACTCTTGGTACGTAATGAATACTTCAAATTTTTGCAAATGAACGGATGTTTATAGCTGTAGGTTCTGGATTTCAGATCTTCTTTTGTTACTAGATTATTGCTTATTTTGTCGAATGTCTGACAAGTGACACTTTTGAGTCGTCCAATATGCCTGTTGTATAAATCATGAAATTTGTAACATTGTTACCTTGTCTTGGAAAACTTTTAATGCAGAGTTCGGCAAAAAGATACCCCGTATTTCAAAAGACAAATTACAAACAAAAATATCGAAAAAATAGTTTTCTTCGTGGACAACAAATACTATCCCACTTTCACATTGTTTGATTTTAATAATTAGTTTGGTGAATAGCATCCTCCATTGACACATTGACGAAGCATCTCCCGGAAATTGTCTATAATTCTTAATGCTTTTTCCGCTAGATTGGGTCATTTTCTGGGTGATTGCTTCCTTAACTGCTTGCAGAGTTGTGGGATGATATTTACAAACTAACACATTTTAGTGTCTCCAAGGAAAAAAAATCTCAAGGTGATAAATCAGGAGGTTTGTGCAGGATTCTTCTAACACTCTTATCAGATAATACCGGGGCAGCTGCATGTTTAACTGCTTAACGCGCCATATTTTCCCGTGTTATTATGGCCCAAGGTCGATCAATAAATTTTTCCTGTTCTAAGGTTGATACTGAAACTTGAAAAGTTTTCCCATCCGGAACAAAATCATGAACCGAATGGGTAATGCGCACTGAGTAATAGTCACAGAACCAACATTGGTGAATACCAGCAACGAATATACTCGTGTACTGCTATCAATGTATATTCTCTCCGTCCCTACCAGAACTCCACATTGTTCTCATCAAATACGGGAGCCCTTTTTGCTGGACTCTGTATACTGATCAATTTGGCAAAATATTTAGGAACTGTTGGACTCAATAGTAGTTGCATGGTCTTTATGTCATGAAGACAGTACAAAGCTTTCTTACAAATAATATATTGTATGCAGACAATCTGTGTCAAGAACATAGCAATGATTATCGCGCTATATTCTTCTTCCTTGGGGTGATGTCGGTTATTGGTCTCTTTAACAGGCTCTTCCATTCCTGTCTATCCCTAGTGCTCCACTTCCAATACCTTACACCCAGAACCTCCTTTGTGGCCCTTTTCCTCAGCATCCACCATTGGTTAGAAGGAGAAATAAGCTTAATTACCCACTCAACATTGGACCCCAAATATATAAACTGTTAAACCAATTGTATGGTGTTATATGGTGTCCTCTTCTATATCTGTATGCGTTGGTTGCATTTGATGTATACATGATTGGACTGGATCGATTGAATCTTGGTTTTGTTTACATTGACTTCCAAACCTACTGTTCTAGCCACCAATTTAATAGGCTTCTTCATTGCTATTAAGGAACGAGATATAATTACAATGTCGTCGATGTATTCCATGATTTATATTGTTTTATATGCAATTGTGCCATTTTACATTGTTTCATGACAATATGATAAAATTGAACACCGATCTTTCAATCCCTGACTACTTATAAAACTATCTGTAAGCTTATTTTGGGTTTTAACCCTCAAGTATTATCGTGTTTTCAAGTTACACTTATACTATGGTGGGGTATTTGACACCCCACCATAGTAATTTTACCTTTTTTGCTATTATAATCTTATTTTTTTTAAATTTTAGTTATGGTAGGTTTTAAAGCAATCATATATTTTACACCTTAATTGAGTAAAAGTTGAACTTTATTAAATGTAACATAAAAAAAAGGTATGTTCATAAAAGTGTTCAAAAAGTACAGATATACAAAAAAAAGTGTAAAAATATTAAAATCATGTTTCTTCAAAGTTGTCGTCTGTTTCGAAGTTTTCAAAACTGTTCTTCAGACTTGTAAGAGAAAATTTCATTTATCATTGCGCATAAAAATTCTGACAAGCATGTTTTCTCATAACATTTTAAAAATGTTAATTTTTAAATTGAATGCTTTAGACTCTATAAATTATACTTTACCTTTCTAAATATGTATAGCATTTAATGGTTGGTTTTGAGTCTTTCATCGTCTTTCAACATGGACGTCCTTTTCCTAGATTAATAGAAAATTCTGTTCGAGTCATTTTGAACGATTCTTCTGCCGAGGCTAATAGAAGGACGTAACTGTTCACACGTGAAATATCTAATAGTGCTCCAAATACCATCTTGTTCTTTGGCACGAATATGTTAAGCACTTCTGATCCAGTGAGTCGACTTTGGTGTTATTATAAAAATTAATTATTTCTGGTTTTCCATTTTGGCAATATAGAACCAACAGAACACCTTTTTTTTCGGCACATTGAAATTAATGTATTATCCCGTGTAAATCCAAACTTACAAGAGTTAACTGATGAATTCTTAGATTGTGTTAGACTCCTTTTAGTTCATCTAACAGCTTTATTGAAATGAACCAATTGTCTCTTGTGACGTTCCTGTTAGTATTTTGAATTGGTGAAACTAACTTTAGTACACTGCGTGCTGGCACTGACAGTTTTCTAGGATTAAGTTCTGTTTTTTTCGCTGTGTATACGAATGAGTTTACCATCTTTTGCATACAGGCTTCTTGTATCTTCATGATTTGATTTGAACACACCAGCTAAAATGAAAAGTCCCAGAAATAAGTCCCTTTCAGTTCAATTATTTCCAAATGTCCTACGTAAGCAGATGTTGGTCTGTAACCAACGCTTGCGTCAGTGATTTTTGTATTTGTGTGTACTAAAATTTCATTCCGAATATCTTCGGCAAACAGAAGAGACCAAGCATCAAAGGGTGTTGTTACCGAAGCACTTGCTGCTGGACCTTTTATTCCTGACAGATGAAAAATTATATTTTACGATCTAGTCCTTGAAGAAGCAGGGGAATTTTTAGACAACTTGTAACAACTGCGACCATAATACACTTCACAGCCCTTAGGCCCCAGCGGGCCCTTTGTACGTCCACACAATTACTGTTCATTCAAGGGTCAGAAAACCAGCCCAATCTTTTCATGAACGTTAATATAGAACAGAAAGGTATGTTCCTTATATCCGGAATTTGGAGCCATGGTACTCCGAAAATGGATTCCCTTAAGTACGCGAGGTTGAGACAGTCACAAACAATATGACTTACCGTCTCGTCTTCCATTTCACACCCTCTACAGAGGGGTGTATTCGCCAGCTTCATGTAAAACATGTGCTTACGTAACTTGCAGTGTCTGGTTAGGAAGTGGGTGAGAACCCTCAAGTCACTTTTTGATTTTCCCAGAAACTGAGTAGATCTCTTCCGGTCAGGGTAGAGTTTATCAGTTTTGATGCTGTATTAACAGCTAGTGGTACAAACAGCAGTACGTTGTGATTAGCAGGCAGGCCAGGCGTTGCAGTTGATACAGCAATTTAGCTTTATATGCATGTTTTAGTGCTGAGCACCAAACTATGACTCCGTGAGCTACCAGTAAATTCTATCTTATCACAGAAGTGTAGATCCACATTGTAACTTTCGGATTTAGTCCCCAAGTATTCCCAATAGCCCTTCGGCACTGGGTCAGTACAACCGTTGCTTTTTTGGTTTTGCAACTAATGTGTGATGTCCAAGATAACACCCAGATATTTCACGTCTGGAGCAAAGGTTAATGGCTTATTACATAAATTGGGACATAAATTGGGTGGCGTTAAGTGTCCCAGGTATAATAGTATTGTGGAATAGTTTCACTGTCATTTGACTTTCTTCATCTGATTCAGCTTCAAACTCTGAAGACGTTTCATGATCACCTTGAAATTTATGACATCTACCTTCTTTGTAATGAAAAGCCATATTCCATTTCCTGTTTTCATTCATGAAAGTTTTTTAGATTTAGTATTTACCTGGCCAAATCATCGAAACACAACAAAAAATAATCTTTTATGTTAAATGTCCAAAGTTTTTTCCTTATTGTACAATACATACTTTGTTTTCTCACTCAAATATTTAGCAAGCTTTCAAAAAAAGATTAAATATAATCAAATTAGATAACTAAAAACGTCTTTATTTTAATAATCAATAAATTTTCCTCGTCTTTATTTTCTTAAATTGATATCTTTTTAATAAACTAATCAACTTTTATTTTTTGTTTCAGTTTGTGAAACTATCGGATTTAGAACGTCAAAGTCCAATAGTCGACTTAACAGTTCTTCCGAGGATGACGCGTTCAATTCCGGAAAGTTCTTGGGTAGAAGAACCACTTCTAATGTCAAGATCAATGGGATATAGAAGTGCTCCGAGACCATTACCACCGGAACCCTCAGAAATGTCGGATAGTTCCGGTAGCGATACCGGACAATGTCAAAAACGGTTAGGTACCGATCTTCTTAAAATGTTTTTAGAAGAAATCGGACCGGATGTACACGTTAAAGTCGCCGGAAGAATAATAAAAGCTCACCGCTGCATTTTAGTTTCTCGTTGCCAATATTTCGCAGGTTCTTTAAGCGGTCATCACGAAGATGTTATTAATTTAAGAGGTTTTACGTACGAAGTGGTACATTTCGCGATGTGTCACATTTATAGCGGAGCTTCGCACGTTCCCGATTCGATTTCTTTGGAGGAATTAGCCGCGTTAGCTGATTTATTGGGATTGGAAGGTTTAAAAGAGGTCGTTGCGCATGCTTTGAAAAGTAGACATTGCCATAATTTTCATAAACCGTGTCCGGGATGTTTAACAGGAATACCGGAAGTTTTACCTTTAGCGGCCGCACACGGTTTAGATGAATTATATCAACGTTGTTTACAATGGTTAACTTTGTATTATGAGAGAACTTGGCCTACCCGAGCTTTTGTTTCGATGCCTAAGGAATTACGCGAAAAATGTTTACAACAACATTTAGTTCATATGACGAATGAAAATGTTTTGTCGACGATTTTATCTTGCGATAAATTGTTGGGGAATCTTCCGCAATTATCTTGGTGCGATCCGGTCATACAATTAGGGCTCCAATTAGCTGATGCGTCCCAATTATTCTTGAGGCAACATTTATCAACTGTTCTATCATCTAATTCTTTTACATCTTTAGACAGTGAAATGTTACAAAGATTAGAGGAACAATTTTTAAATGCAGCTGAAGCTATCGGGCCAGAACAAGCGTGTAAAAGTTACGGAAAATGTCACAAAATGCTTGATCAAATTTACAGTAAAGATCATATTGAATTATTACGTAAATTAGATAAGCAATTAGAACAATCGTTAGCTGCGCGAGCTGATAAAGCAACGCGATGCCCCGCTTGGCAACGTTTAGAACCGGCTTTAAGAGCAAGAGTGCGCGAAGCCGCTCGTCCTAGTCGATTACCAAGAGCTTCATCGTCGGACTCCTCGAGAACATCAAGCCCCGCCACAAGTAGAGCTCCAGCGGGAAGCCCTTCTTTAAGAAGAAGCCTTTTATTAGCAGCTAGAGCACCTCAAATCCCTCCAAGTCCATCAACAACGCGAAGAAATAATTCATCATTAACCAGACCCACTCAAAGTAGCGCCGCCAAAAGCGCACCATCAAAAAATATTAAACAAAGTATTGTTAAATCACCCACAACCAAACAACAATCGTTTCAAAAAAATTCAATCAAAATAGAATCAAACAAAGCTAAAGAATTAAATAAAAAAGAATTACAAACCGTTAAAAGAGAACCATTTAAACGAGAACCCGTCAAAGCTAAACCAATCCAAACAAGAACGCCCACAGTAACCAGAAGAGTTTTAAAGGATGAAAATAAAGAAATTAAATCACCGAATAGATCGCCGTTAAATATTTCAAAATCGCCCTCAAAAACAAACGTTTTAAAATCAACAAAAATTAATAATAATGTAAGATCGCCGTCGAAAACGACGTGCAGATCACCGATTAAAACAAGTAAACCTTCATCAAAAGTTGCTTCGCCATCTAAACCGATATCAAAATCTCCAAGTAAGCCCGTTCAAAGCGGTATGACTAGATCGGGAACGTTTTTAATGGACGAACCAACCGTTTTGGGACGTCAACACTAGTCCTTTTTGTGTCCCCCTTTTTTTATTTAATTAAGTTTTAAAATGTTTCCTAGTCAAGAAAAAAAAATTAATAAAAGAAAAATGGGAATTATACTCCCGGTTTTACCCAATATTTGGGAAGGTTTTTGTGATATGTTATTTAGAGATTATGTAAAATGAAGTTTAATTATTTAAATAATAATAATAATAACAAAATAATGATATTTGAGATTGTCATTTGAAAATAAAAAGAAATATATATATATGAAATTGAAAGAAATAAATTAAATTATAAATAGAAATGAATTTGGTTTTAATTTTTTTTTAATATAGTAAAAAGTAATGATGGAACGACGGGTGTACGGCCATTTTTTTAAATCCGACCGGATAATTGCCAAATATTCGACTTTGGCTAAATGTTAAAAATCTATTACTTAGTACTCCACCATTCACAGGGATTAGTATCTCTTTTAGGTGTTGGACACTGCAGATAATAATCAAGTTCAACCCCAATAGGACTTTTTTCATTAAATACAACTTTATTTATATCAGGTTTGTCTTTAGCAACCTCTTGTTGCAGTTTCGTCTAGTTTCCTTCTCTTCGCTTGTAATTCATCATCACACTCATTACTAACAGAACTGCCGCTGTTATCACTTTCGATTATTAATTAAAGTATCCTCTTCTTAATGTAAAAAGCCGTTTTGAAAAATCACTTTCAGTTCTTAGAAATAAATTTTTGAAATAATCGATCAAATTTTGCAATTTTCGCCGTTTAAGTTTTAAAAATTCGTTTAAAATCCATTTCTTGGAATATGAGTATGAAAATTACCCAAAGTGTTAATAAAAGTGTCCTCTCTCCAATGAATCAACCCGTTTTGAAAAATAACTTTTAGTTTTTGAGAAAACAATATTTGAAGTTTTGATAAAATTTTCGATTTTACAATTTTCATCGATAACTTACAAAATTCGCTATAAAATTAATTTCTTGAAGGATCCTTATGGAAATACCAAAAATTATTAATTAAAATATTCTCTTTTTAATGCAAAAAGCCATTTTGAAAAATCACTTTTAGTTCTTGAGAAATAAATTTTTAAAATAATCGACATTTTTTTTGAATTTTGCAATTTTCGCCGGTTAAGTTTTAAAAATTCGTATAAAATCCAATTCTTGGAATATGAGTATGAATATTTTCCAACATGTTAATAAAAGTGTCCTCTTTCCAATGAACCAAGCCGTTTTGAAAAATAACTTTTAGTTTTTAAGAAAACAATATTTGAAGTTTTGATAAAATTTTCGATGTTGCAATTTTCATCGATAATTTTCAAAATTCGCTATAAAATTAATTTCTTGAAGGATCCTTGTGGAAATATCACCAATTATTAATTAAAGTGTCCCCTTTTTAATGCAAAAAGCCGTTTTGAAAAATCACTTTTAGTTCTTGAGAAATAAATTTTTGAAATAATCGATCAAATTTTGCAATTTTTGCCGATTAAGTTTTAAAAATTCGTAAAAAATCCAGTTTTTGGAATATGAGTATGAATATTTTCCAAAGTGTTAATAAAAGTGTCCTCTTTCCAATGAACCAACCCGTTTTGAAAAATAACTTTTAGTTTTTGTAAAAGCTATATTTAAAGTTTTGATAAAATTTTCGATGTTGCAATTTTCATCGATAACTTTCAAAATTCGCTATAAAATTCTTTTCTTGAAGGATCCTTGTGGAAATATCGCCAATTATCAATTAAAGTATCCTCTTTTTAGAGTTGCTTCGTTAGTTAAATCAACATCAAAAAAGTTCATTTTGTATCTTGGATTGTTATTCAAATATCGCAATAATGTGGCACTTCAGAAATGTTCCAGAAATTATAACCATAATGGTGGGATAGATATGCCGGATAACCGGATATCCGGCCGAAGGGGATGCCGAATATCCGGTATCTGGCTTTTCGCAAAATCACTATCACTAATTGCAACCTTTTTAAACAATACATAACCACTCTTGTTATGTAGGCATTACATGCTTTACAGCAGATAAATATCTTTACACACGCCCCTGTTTACAATATCAATTGATATCGTGCGATTTGTGAATATTGCTCAATTTTCTATACTCTTGAAATAAACTTGATAGATAAAAAATATTTTTTTAAACGGATACCTTTACCGAAAAATGTAACATAAAAATGCTATAATTAAGGTTATTTTGGAATTATAAAATGTTAAATAAATTTATCAACAAGAAAGTAGGTTCCAATAAATTCTGAAAAACACTTATACTTGAACCATATTGACATTTTAAAATAAAATAATAGAACCGATTAATTAACAATTTATTGAAATCAAAGTATTTGTTTTCAAAGCGTGCGAGTTTATCGCGTACTTTAAAAAATACGGTTCTTGTTATTTCCGTCGCAAACGACTCGTATAAATTCTTAAAGTTTTTTTTTATTAACGACAAGTCGTAAAGATTAAACGTACCTTTTGAATTGTTCAAATAAGGAATAAAGTAAATTAGAAAACTTCCTTCGCCGATAAGAAAAAGCAAAACACGTAGAAAAATATCGTTAGATTAAAAAAAAAGAGATTTTCTTCTCGTTCATCTTGTTCGAGATGAAAAGAAAGAAGACTTTCACGCGGTTTCTTTTTTTAAATCGACTCGTGTTTTAATTGTAACAACGCCCGAAGACATAAAAGAAAGTCACTTCTTCTTTCTTGTTTAAGAAACGATCTAAATCCGATCTTTTATTATCATCATACATTATTTATCTTGAGTGTTAAAAAAAGAATTAACATTTCCTTTTTAAGACGAACTCGATGAGGATGTTGTACGTGACCTCTTCAATACGTACCATAAATATTTCATTACTTCTTTGTGTCAACAACGTTGTTTTAGTACTTGTTAAATATTACGAATAATTAATTTATAGGTTGCGTTTAAATGTTACTTAATTTTTCTTTGTTGTATTTAATACATCAGTATATTTAAATATACATAAATGTTATCGCTTATAAATAGAATCCAACTCGAGTTATTCCCCAAGTTGCACTATTCTTGTTCTAGTTTTAATTGTTGTATATTTTTATTGAACTAAAAGTAGAACTAACACTAGACCTACAACTAGAAACATTCGGGCGTCTCTTAAGACGGCTAAACCCGAATGATTCTAGTTCTAGTGTTAGCCCTTTCTTCCCTGTTTTAATCCATGATATCGAGGTTTTTACTAGTTATGGAACGGATAGTGATTTTGCGAAAAGCCGGATACCGGATATTCGATATCGGATATTTTAATAAGAAAGCGGATAAGATATGTCAACTTATTTGGATCCAAGATACAAAATGAACTTTTTTGATGTTGATTTAACTAACAAAGCAACTCTAAAAAGAGGATACTTTAATTAATAAATGGCGATATTTCCACAAGAACTCTTCAAGAAATGAATTTTATAGCGAATTTTGAAAGTTATCGATGAAAATTTCAACATCGAAAATTTTATCAAAACTTCAAATATTATTTTCTCAAAAACTAAAAGTTACTTTTCAAAACGGGTTGGTTCATTGGAAAGAGAACACTTTTATTAACACTTTGAGAAATTTTCATACTCATATTCCAAGAAGTGGATTTTATACGAATTTTTAAAACTTAATCGGCGAAAATTGCAAATTTGAAAAAATTGTCGATTATTTCAAAAATATATTTCTCAAGAACTAAAAGTGATTTTTTAAAACGGCTTTTTGCATTAAAACGGGACACTTTAATTAATAATTGGTGATATTTCCACAAGGATCCTTCAAGAAATTAATTTTATAGCGAATTTTGAAAGTTATCGATGAAACTTGCAACATCGAAAATTTTATCAAAATTCAAATATTGTTTTCTCAAAAACTAAAAGTTATTTTTCAAAACGGGTTGGTTCATTGGAAAGAGGACACTTTTATTAACACTTTGGAAAATTTTCATCCTCATATTCCAAGAAATGGATTTTATGCGAATTTCTTAAACTTAATCGGCGAAAATTGCAAATTCGAAAAAATTGTCGATCATATCATAAATTTATTTCTCAAGAACTGAAAGTGATTTTTCAAAACGGATTTTTGCATTAAAAAGAGGATACTTTAATTAATAATTGGTGATATTTCCACTAGGATCCTTCAAGAAATTAATTTTATAGCGAATTTTGAAAGTTATCGATGAAAATTGCTACATCGAAAATTTTATCAAAACTTCAAATATTTTTTTCTCAAAAACTAAAAGTTATTTTTCAAAACGGGTTGGTTCATTGGAAAGAGGACACTTTTATTAACACTTTGAGAAATTTTCATACTCATATTCCAAGAAGTGGATTTTATACGAATTTTTAAAACTTAATCGGCGAAAATTGCAAAATTCGAAAAAATTATCGATTATTTCTAAAATTTATTTCTCAGAAACTGAAAGCGATTTTTCAAAACGGCTTTTTGCATTAAAAAGAGGATACTTTAATTAATAATTAATGATATTTCCACAAGGATCCTTCAAGAAATTAATTTTGTAGCAATTTTTGAAAATTATCGATGAAAATTGCAACATCGATAATTTTATCAAAACTTCAAATATTATTTTCTCTTCTTTGGTTACAAACATTGGTAATAAAAGTATTTTCAATGTGGATGAATATTTCAGATAAAAGTCCTGGGAGGGCCTTCAGTAATCTTATAGTAGTTGTGATCAAAAGAGCAGTAGTTCTGTGTAACAACATGTTTCAAAATTGTATTCAAATGCATCACCATAGTATTGTTGTTAAAAATTTTTCAAAAATATGTGATGTTAAGTGAAGCGTATATTCTATAGGAATATTCAAAGGAAATAAGGACTTTATTGTTAAGTTCACAATTCCTGGTAGGTATTTTGAATGAATTGTAGTGAATCAGATATGGAAAATTTAGGGTGGAACTCAATAAGCTTGAAAACGTTGAACATAAAATTAACTAACTTTGAAGTAGAAGCTTTACTAAAGGAAATAATAGGTATCGGTATGCCTTCTTTATGAATTTTGGGTGAATTTACATTACTTATTTTACTACATTGTACGCTTCTGTAGTTTATGTAAATTATTTAATAAGAAACTTTCACAACCAAATGTTACTGAAGTCGTGTGATTTATTTTTAATGTTATGACAGTAAGTTGTAAATATATTACTTTTTCTACTTATTTTATATTCGAATATATGTCATATGATATGTTTTTTAACGTAGATTCGGCTGATGAAGAGTAGAACACTGTTCGAAACCGGTTCCGAATAAATATATTATTTTAAAGCAAGTAAGAAGTTTTTTTACAAGTTCTTTTGAAACATTGAAATTGAAACTTGCGACACAGATCATAAATATAGGAAGAAAGAACGGGACAAGATTGACTAGTGAAAAGGACCAAGGATAAATCGACGCTAGATAAACGAAGTCTAGGACGACCAAGGAAATAATTGAGAGACAATTTGCGCACAGAATAAGTTTTAATGTTCTTTTTGAAACTACAAGGCTGAATCGAAAACCGCAAGACTCTATAGCTACCGAAATTCATTACATAACAAAGTCACATTCACTATTTTCAATATTTTTGATTATAATGAAATAAAATAATTTCGCAAACAGGTTTTCTTTCATTTCTCAAATTCTACAGTTCACATTTTTATATATTGACTTTTTTGATCCATTCGAAACCAATAGTTGGAATTATTCAGAAAAAATTATACTCAATATAAGCCTATAGTATTATTAAAAATTTCATGAGTCTAAAAAATATTTATGAAAGTAATAAACCTTAATTGAATTTAAACCTTGATATTAAGATCGATAATTTTAATTGAATGCTCAAAAAAAATCAACGAATTGGTAAAAAAACACTTAAAAATTTATTGATGTAATCTTAACCGTAAGAAATTGATTAAAATCTAATTTATTTGGAAGGAAAGAATCCGATGAAATCTTTTAATAGATCGTAACTTATTTGATTGTGACTCATCGTTTCGATAAAGTTCTTCCGTTTGATATCTAAAAAAGCGTTGTCCTTTCCTTCAATTGGATATGGTTGTTATTTTTATGGACAGGGTTATTGTTCTCCTTTTTAAAACATCATTATAAGCAATGAATAATAATTTCATAGCTACCATAAAAATAAATGGTACACAAAAAATATTTTTAGATTATTTACTTAACGTATTTTACAGACTAAAAAATAAACGCTTTGGAATCAAACAGTCTTCACTTCGTTCTTAAATAGACTTTAACCTTGTCTCATTTTTTTCTGAATTTCAAGGTCTCATTGCTCAGCTATTAAAAGCAAGACATATGACCCACTTGTAAAACTAAGTCTGTAAGATATTTATTCGTCTTAAAAAGAAAATGTATTTGCTAATTGTATTTAGATAAAGAAATTACAAGACATTTTTAACATCAACCCCACCACTTATTAATAATCTTCGCTCTGGTTCATCTTTTAAGCCTAATTCGATACGACTAATCTTCCATGGTTTATCAATTCCTTCACGATCAGCCCAAAAATAAACTGTCCCTCGTTGCTTAGTACCACTAACCGGTACTTCATATTGTGCTGCAAGATCTTTGGTGTAATTTTTCTCTGTATTCCCAATATCAACTAATTTATCTTTTATAGGTTCTCCTAATAATTCAACAGCTCCTTTATGGGCACGTACAATTTTAAAGGTGGCTCTATACGGTTCAAATTCGCACACTCTCTTATTCACTTGCCATCGATATGCTAAACCCATCGTAACTGTTAAAATTCCACCAACCGAAGCCAATTTTACCAATGCCATATTACTCGGAAACATTTTTATGCTAAAAATAAAACAATTAATTAAAAAAAAATTTAATATTTATTATTTTAAATCGCAAAATCCACTTTAACAAAATCATAACCTAAAAATGTATTTACATAACCTAAAAATAACAAAAATGATATTTTTACCTATAATTACGAATTAAATTTACTCGAAGATTATGTAATACCGCTTAAATCAATTTTTGTTATGCAAAGAAAATTATATTACTTTTAAAATACCTTTTTATAATTTACAAACGACTTGTATTGCTTAACCTCAAAATTTATTTACATAACCTCAAAATAAAAACGAAAGTGTTCATTTTAACGACTTCGAAAGTGTTTAAATGGATGGAATATTAGCTTTGGGGCATTTTTGTGAATCCCACGGACCCTGTGTAATTTTGTGTACGCAAAAAGCGGAAAACCCTCCCAAAAATCAAGCTCCTCACGCTTTAACTGTACCTTGGTGCGATTCTTGCCAATCAATCTTTTTAAATCAAGCACTTGTTAGTAAAAATGAGAAAGGATATTATGTAACGACCCGAACACCTTTACAACAAGATTTAGCCTTTCTTCTAAAACAAGCTGTTGTTCGTAGTTTAAGTTGTGAAGAAGAAACGAGTGGAGAAGGATCTCCTATTTATTTTGGGGACCACGAACGTGGACACGTTTTAGCGCGGACTTTTACACTTCAAGATTCTTTAGCAAGAGGGTTTTATCGTAAATATACTATTTTAATGTTAATGAGAGACAAAGTACATTTATTGAATGTTTGGCCGGTTCTTGTGAAACATATAAAAGAGATTGTGAGGGATTTAAAAAAAGATGCTGCTAAAATAAATGATGCTGAACAAGAAAAGAGGCCTCAAAGGGCTGTTAGGCAAGCTCAAGGGTCTCCGAGTACAACAGGAAGATCTTTATCTGAATTAACAGGTCGCCCAGCAGTTTTTGCACATTTACACTTGTGGTTTGCTTGGTTATTAAGTGGATCTTTAGCTGAGGAAAGAAGGAAGACGCCTTTAAGTATTCCTAATGTGTCTCCTTCACCATTATTAAGAAGTTATTTAAAAAATTTAGGAGATGAAACTTTTAAGGTTGGTTTATATTGTGTTTTAACCGGCATAAACTTAATTACAGAATCATCACTCTTGGATGCTTTCAAAAGTTTATTACCGTGTGAATTTTTGGTGAGCAGTAATCAATATTGTAGTATAATAAAAAGTGATGAAAAATACGAAGTGAAATGGGATGAAGAATTACCTAATAAATTACCAACTTTAATTATGAACATTATGAAATCTTTGGATAATAAACATTTACCCGATTCAGTTTTAAAGACACAATTAAATTGTTTAATTGTACAGTGGAGGAATATTGTTAATACTTTAGCAAGACCTCCAAGTATTAATTTAGAATTTTTACAATCGTTGGGAATACAAAAGTTTGATCTTCCACTTTTATTGTTTTGGATTACAGGGTTATGCAATGAAAATAAAGCTATTGTATTAAAGGAACAATTAAATAAGTATTTAGGTTGTAATAAATGATATTATATATGTAAAAAAAAATGTAAAAGACAAATTGGCAACTTGGTTTTTAACTATTAAAAGATGAAATTGTGATTTTAAGTTCTATTAAGTTATCTATTATTTAAATAAAATACTGGTACATAAACATATTTATTGAAATGCATTATTATAGAGCTCATTTGCAATTGATTAAGCCAAATATGTCTTATACAAAGTTCAATAGTTTAGGAATTATTTCAATTTTTTGTTTTTTGTACATTTTCAGTATATACTCAAATATTAATACAAATATTGGAATTTAGAGTTTAATAATAGTTTCTTTGGCAACATATTAGATAGACTACACTTTAATACACATTTTAAGTTGAAAAATATTGTCAATATTTCGATTGTTTAAAAATACTGGATAAAAATGTTTTGTGACTTAAGATAATTTTTAAACAAATTAATTTTTTATGAGCGTCTGATATATAGTAGAATCCTACTAGACTATTTAGTCTTGGTAAAAACTGATCATACCTCCTTCAATGTTTGTAAAAAAATTTTAATTCTGTTCAAAAAGTGCTATTTTTCATGATTGAAACTGATTATTAAACACTTAATCAATTTCTGGTCAAAGAGAGCTATATT
This sequence comes from Onthophagus taurus, assembly GCF_036711975.1. NCBI lineage: Eukaryota > Metazoa > Arthropoda > Insecta > Coleoptera > Scarabaeidae > Onthophagus > Onthophagus taurus. The sequence goes on from NC_091966.1 coordinate 31,447,578, forward strand.
TCATATTAGTGTCGGTTAGGAAGATAAGTTCTGTTCAAAAAAGACTATTTCCTTGATTTCTATGCGGTATTCGTTACGTATTTTCCATTCAAGTTGTCAACAAAACACAGCTTTTATTATACTCTATGACAAGTGTTAAGATAGTATTATCTGTGGTGTCAAGATTCTCCCGCGCGGATATTTCGTCGATTAGTTTATCGATTTTAACAAATTCATTTAAAAATTCTATAAAACCCGACTGAAACATGGATGTACGTGCCCTAAATAGTGGTGTAAGACAAAAAATACGAAAAGATCTCTCCACCTATCGTAAAAAGTAAGTGCCTTTGGTACTCTTATTTGTTTGTGTACGAATATTGTGTTTTCAGTTGGTTTCCGCATATGACTTCATTTTATTTTTCAGAAAATATACAAGCAATCACCCTCTTTATATCAACTTCTACGCTACATGCAAGCATAGATTCAAAAATTCAAGAACAGGAAACGTTTAAAATTACGACAGTCGAACAAGACATCTTTTTAGCAAGGCTTTTGGGCCATTCAGAACCCAAATCTAGGAAATCTAGGTCCTGTACAAGAAATAAAGAAGTAATAAAATGTCAAGGCACGAAGATGCAAAGAGTTTTCAATGTTTCAAGAAAAAGGCTCCAAAATTTGAATGAAGTATTGATACAAGGTAGAGTACGTAAAGAAAAACGCGATGGTGATAGGAAGTCAAATAAAACAAAGGATAAAAAAGACAGTCTTAGAAAGTTTTTGTATAATCTACCAGCCAGTAAAAGCCACTACAACCGAAATAAAAGCAAACGCATATATTTATCTTCAGAATTAAATTCCAAAAAAACCAAGACAATATTATTGTGATTCGGTCACAGGTGATCTCAAAGTTTCATGTACAATGTTTTATGAAATTTTTTACAAAGAATACAACATTAGTTTTAAAAGCCCTGCAAGATGTCTGTGGTACTTGAATTCTTTGGAAAAATTAAATAAAACTTGAAAAAAATCCTGAAAAAAACAACAATTAATGGTGAAGAAAAAGATTTACTCTATGAGGGCCAATGCATTTTATGCTATGGTTCTTCAGGATGTGCCTGACAGTATAAGTTTGTGTTTTGATATGGAAAAAGTGCAACCGTTACAAAAAAAAACCCTATACAAGATGCATACCATTCTAAAGAAATAAGTTTATACATGTGTCTCACGTAACTGGTTCGTTAAAACTTTTTCAGTTTCCACTATTCGTTGAGATTTGAAATTTTGGTAGCATGGGTTGTTCATTCGGAACATTCGATCTAAAATATATTCAAGATGGCCGCCACTTCCGATCTATCGGAAGTAGACCATAACTTCGTTATTTTAAATGGAATGCTATAGTTTTTATTACACCGTTTAATTCTACGTAAAAAATAGGTTGACTTTGATAGCAGTTATTGGTACCTAGCATTTTTCGTTTTCGCGTTATTTTGGTTTTAAGCTTTTTTTGGTAAATTTCAACATGCTCTTTAAATCATCTCTCAGCCAAGGTTCATTCAAAGAAGATCTACATTGGCAGGATTACTGTTCAGATGCTGTCAAATAGGTCAAAAATTGAATTACTGTTTCTCCATATTCAATGGCGAGAAAATTGAAAATTTTAAATAGAACGCCCCATATTTGTTTAGCCTATCAGAAAGGGAATGTAATTCTCTACAAATTATCTATCAACATTTTTATATTTTTATACCTATTTATTGTAGTTTGCCTCATATTGGGAAATTTATTAAAACGTGCACGAAATGCTGGCTTTTTTATTAGAAAGGTATGGCCTCTAATAAAAAAAAAACGGTTTCCTGCATTTTCTGTATGTTTTGATAAATTTCCCAATATGAGAGAAACTACAATAAATAGGTATAGGAATGTTTATAGATAAATAGTAGAGAAAAAAAATTTTAGATTTTCTCGCCATTGAATCGTTCGAATATTAGTTTAGAATGGCGCAAGTTTTGTATAAGTTTTTTTATATATCACCGCTAGATTTAGTTAATGAAAATACGGCTAGTGAACACTATTTAAAGAAAGAGACCTATAATATAAAGAATTTAACGTTTTACGTAGATCAAATCATAACCTATAAGGTTTGATCGCGATTCCCGCTAAATTTGGCTGTTTTTCTCCTGCAATCATATAAAATTATGTAGTTTACGTTTGTGTGATGTGAGATAACATGGAAAGAAAAATGTTAAAGCTGAATATCTCTAGGAGACATTTTCATAGATTGGTAAACGTATTTACATTTCAGAAATAATTCAAAACCGTTAATGAAACATTTTAGTAATGTACCGTAATTGTCACCCGTATGTTGCAAAAACGTTTCAATGAAATATTACAAGGGCCAGACATTAGCAGTTTCAGACACGTTTCAACTATGTTTCAGAAATATGTCGAAGAAACATTTCATGTTTCAATAATATGTATCTGAAACGCAAATTTGTTTATTGGGACGTGAGACAACCTGTATAAGTTATGTGTTGTAACATTGAATTCAAAAAATCACACATTCTTTACATGGTTAGAAACACAATATGGAAGAGGGTCAGTTGAAGTAGGATCTGCATTATTCAACTATTTAAAGGACTTGGAAATATCTACAAATGTAAAAACTATATGATTGTTTTGTGATGGGGGCAGAACAAAAATAGTCATATTATTCATATCCTAATACATTTTAAACAAATGACCCTCCAACATAAAAGAAATAACATTAACATTGGTTTTTGGCAGATTAGAGAAAGATATCAAGAAACACACTTCCTGAACCATATTATGAAATTTATAGAAAACATTTGACATTGAAAGTTTTGAAAGAAAACTGGGCTCTGTATGATATCTAAGATCTTGAACAATATTATAAGAAAGTACTAGATATCCGTTCAGTAAAGAGAATTATTTTAAAAAAATCTCGACGATCTGGTTGCAATATTTACACCCACGACACATCGTTTAGAAGCAAATAAAGTGCCAATTAATCTTCTAAAGCGAGGTAAGCGCCATTGCCAAACTATTGCACAATGAGACCTCAAGGTATAAACGGGAAGAAAAAGAAAATGTAGCTAATTTACTCGTCAATCAGAATATAAGTAAATATTCATGTCTGTTTTTTTTGTTTACCCTTAACCTATCCTTTTTCCTCTATGCATTCATAATAAAAAATTGCTGTATATCCAATGTTCTGTTCATAAGGTGCTATTTCCATTTTTTAATGTTAATTATTTATTTATTATTTTTAGTATGGAAATAACCCCTCTTCAACAGACGCTCCTCAATTATAATCTAACAATTATACAAATGTTTTACATTTAGCCAGTGGTAGCAGGACATTTCATCTCTTATTAGTAGCCATAGAATGTTGAGAGTGTTTTAGTTAATATTGTTTGTTTTTATTTGAATTTAATTTTTGCGTAAAATGTCATCGGTTACAAGTGTTGCGTATACTGACGTATTATACATTTATGGTTTCTGTGGCGGAAACGCGGCAGCAGCTCGTTGAGAGTACCAGGAGCGGTATCCAAATAGACGGATCCCTCAGGTTAACGTAGAGACTGGTAATTTAAAAAAAAGCCGAATTTAAAAAAAGTCGCACGTATTGGACCTACTCGTCTTAATGCAGAAGATGAAGTTTTTGATGCATTCGAAGAAGCATCGACACCCAGTACAAGAAACGTAGCCACTAATCTGGGGATGTCACAATGGAAGCTATGGTCAACTCTTCGACAAACGGGCAACCATCCATGCCACTATACTCCTGTCCAAGCAGTTGAAGAAGACGTGCCGTATTGTTTTAAATGCTGACAGTGAAGATGGATATTTCTTGAAAGAATTTTGTGGGCATTAAACTAAAACTAGAACTAACACTAGCACTATCACAAGAACTAACACTAGACCTAGAACTAGAATCTTTCGGGTTAACCCATGCGTTTTTTGAAAAAATGTTTGACGTTTCGGATGCCATGTTGCAACTTCGAACTTGTTTCTGAAGAAGGTTGCAACATGGCATCCGAAACGTCAAACATTTTTTCAAAAAAAACGCACGGCTTAACCCGAAAGATTCTAGTTCTAGGTCTAGTGTTAGTTCTTGTGATAGTGCTAGTGTTAGTTCTAGTTTTAGTGTAATTAATATCGGCCGTGAAAGCCTTCGTACTTATAAGGTATAACAAATCTTCATAATTTACATTATTGGACGGACAAAAATCAAAAGTTGCTCAAATTCAAAGAAAATGTTGCATAAACTTGTGGATTGGGCTTATTAGAAATAATTTAATTGGTGCTTATTTTTTACCGGATCGTTTAACTAGCGCAGTATGAATTTTTACATAATAATTTAATAGTCCTGCTTGACCATATACCCTTAGAAAACAGAATGTAATATGGTTTTCCAGCATGATGGATGCCCTGCACACACTATTTCCAAAGTGATCGAAATTTATTAAATGAAATGTTTCCTAATCACTGGATCCTTAATCCTTGATTTTTATGAGTGGGGCCACATGAAAGAAAGAGTGTATGCTACACAAGTCAACTTTAAGGATGAATGAATAGAAAAAATCCAAAACGAAGCATATGTTTTAAAAACATTAATTACAAGTAAGATAACAAGATTGGAAATCAAGGAAAGAGCTCATACATGTATTCGGAATAGAGATGTATAGGACTTGTAGTTATGAGTTCTTTCTAGACAGAATTAAACAATGCGTTACTTACCTTTGGTTACTTGTTTTTGTTGATGTGCTACATAAAATTGCTTAATTTTTATGGTTTTTTCAAGGAAGGTTATATTCACTCCAATTGTTATCATATAAATTATTTGTTTAGTCAATGATTGATAGCTATCTATTAATGAATTGAATGTCAACCCTAGAATTTATTGCAATCAGGAATCAACGGTTTTAGTTTCTATTCAATGCTTATCTTATTAGCTAATTGGAAAGACATTTATACCTGCTTAATATCTCATTTGAAAGGTTATAAAACAGAAGTTAAAAATAGACGCTCATAAAAAATTTGTTTGTTTAAAAATTAACTTAAGTCAGGAAACATTTTTCCCTGTATTTTTAAACAAGAGCAGTCTATCCAGAAAAGTCAATATGTTGCCAAAGAAACTATTATTAAACTCTAAATGCCAATATTTGTAGGAGATTATACTAAAAATTTACAAAAAGCAAAAATTCCTAAACTATTCAACTTTGTATAATGCATATTTGGCTTAATCAATAATTGTAAATGAGCTCTATAATAATGCATTTCAATAAATACATTTATGTGCCAGGCTCCCTGTATAATAAAGTGGAAATAAAGAACAAAATTATTCGTTTATATTTTTTTATTTTAACATTATTAATTTTTTTTCTTTTTAAGTTTCTTTCCTCCATCAGTACTAAATCCAACCTTTTTCTTCTTCTTTATTGGTTCATTATCTTCCAATTCAACACCTTTCTCAACAACAACTTCAACTTTAGCTTTTTTTATAATATTCTTTTCCTTTACTTCTTTTACAACCTCAACATTTTCAGTTTCAACTTCATCTTTAATTTCACCCGGTATAATAACCAAACAAGTATGCCTACATCCAGTTGAACATTTCACAATCTCATCAAGATCAACATCAAAAACTTTAATTTCCCCATTACTCGAACAAGTAACAATATATCCATTTTGAGTATCTAAGGATTTAACTCGCGAATTATGTGCTTGAATAACTTTAATTTCATCTCCTTCAGCACTAAATTTAGCTAATTCGCCATTTTCAAATCCCACTAACAAAGTGTTTTCATCAAAAAATAAGGCATGAGTCACTTTATTTTTGTGTTCGATACTATGCTTTATCCCACCACTTTTAATACTCCAAATGTCGCTTGTATTACCTCCACATAAGATAAAATCAACTCCATTTGGGGACCAATTTATACTTTGCATTAACTTGGCTTGTTTATATTTACTATTTAAATTTATTGCGTAAGCTTGTCGACCTTTTATTAAATTCCAAGTTCTTATTGAACCATCGGCTCCTAATGTTAAAGCTAACTTTCCTGTTGAATGAATTGCAATATCGATTATTGCAGCTCCTTTATGTGCTTTTTCCCACACCTTTTCAACTTGCCAATTTCCTACTCTTGTAATTGATAACATCCCATCAGCACTACCACTCATCAAGTGAGTGTGTTGAGGGGTAAATTTAAGACAATTTACTGTTGCATTATGATGTGTTAACATACAATGTTCTTTTCTTGTTTTTAAATCATAAATTACTATCCGATCATCCGCTCCTCCTGATGCTAAGTAAGGATTTGAGAAACTCACACAACGTAAACTACTCGAGTGCGTGTGGGACGCAAAACTTTGAACTAATTCTTGTGACTAAAAAAAAAAAGAAATTATTTAAGTTTTTTTTAGTTATTGAGTTGCTTACTTTTGGGTTAAATTTATAACCGATTAAAAATTCTTCGTATGTGCCTAAAATTACTTCGAAAAGAGCTGTTTTAACCATTTTGTTATTATTATAACAATTATAACCACGTGAAAGGTTATGTACTTTATTTTTGTTGGTTATGTTTTTAAATATATGTCAAAATTGTCAGTGTCTTCTTTATCGATATCGTTCGATTTTTTTTTTATAAATATTAAAACGTAATAAATAATTTATAATTTTTGGCTATTTTAATTGTTTTTATTAAAGATAACGTATATTAAACAAAAATATGTGCTAAGTATTTTTAATTAATTTGATTTTTATAATATTTGCAGTGCCATCTATTATCAGCTATAATATACTATGATTTTAGGTTATGTTTTCTAAGAATTTTCACTGAAGTAATATCAAGATTATTATTAATTTTGAGTAAAAAATAAATTAAATGACCGCCTGCAGAGGTTGTATGGGTAAAAATGAGCGGATGGAATCCGTTTTTGGCGCAGTTCAAGAATATAATATCACGTTAAGCGAAATGTTTACTGATTGCACTTCATTGGGGGTAAATTCCAATTTATAATTTATGTTTTGATTAATTCTGTATTGTAGGTAACAAAAAACGACGGTTTACCAGAATATTTATGCGATATCTGTGTTAATAAAGTACAGGAATGGTTTGAATTTAAACAAATGTGCTTGAAATCTGATGAAACATTCCGTGAAGATTTAGCTAAAAACTTTGTTAACGAAATTCAAGTAGATCTAACATGGAGTGAAAGCGGTGGGGATAGTATTGAATTTGAAGTTGAAACTGAACAAGAGGAGGAAGTTAAAAAGAGAAAATTGCAAAGTGGTAAAGAAAAAGGGAAAAAGAAGATGGCAAGAAGCAATAATAGTAAAAAGGAAATAAATGTTAATGAAAATGACGAAAAAGTCGATGATGATGATAATGTAAACGATGAGAATCCAATAAGTGATCATACTTATGCTTCTGTAAGGATATAACCTAAATTAATTTAACATGTTCGCTAACTGCGCCTTCTACAGTAGTTTTTTCTCATGTACCATTTGTTTGTACAATAGTTTCTTTGATTTCGAAATTCAGGTTTATGTTATTTACATGTTTTTGCTAAATTTTTATGAAAAAAGACCTAGTCTACCAATGTGGACACATCGGAATTTCTTCAAAGGCTCTTGTCTTTTTCTAAATACAATGTAATGAGATATACAAACCAAAATGAATACTATAGCAACCCATAATATTACAAAATATAATTATTGTGAACTGTGCCAGATTGTGAAGAATGGATCTACACATAAAACCAGGGTTTTCTGAACATATCAGGCAGTTGTATTTGGATTTCTTGTAAACTCCACCTCTGCTACATTGGCGACACCTTTTCATTGCGGATTTATCTTTCTGTGTGGAGGGAACTGCCTCCAGATAATGGAATTCTGTTTGTTGGTCTGTGGTTGGCCTAGTATATTCATCATTGATCTGTAGAATATCTTTATAACTACATCTCTGAACCTCAAGAGATCAATTTTGGTTGTCACTCTTTCTTTCTTATATTATGTAATAAGCATTCCATATTGCAATATCTATAAGATGAAAGAACACTTTTCTGTACCATCTTATGGTTTTCCTTGGCGATGGGTAGTATCCCATTAAAGATGTGTAATACTGGGCTGCGCGGCGCGATTGAGTTAACTCAGTACAGTGTGTTACGTGCGCTGATACCCAACTTTAAAATGTGTTAATTCAATTGCGTCACCGTTGGCCAGCGTGCGCTAGGTGTCGCTTAATACTAGTAAGCCACTATTTCGCTAAAAAATATTTTACTTTTTTGCTTTGAAAACATGATTTGGGTACCAATATTGAATATGTAAATATATCTGTACTATTTTTCAATATTGTATAACAAAATTTTGTAACCTTAATAACTTACTTTAGATATATTGCAATAATACAAAAAAATGGACACTAATTTCACTACAATATTCCGCATAAACTCAGGGCTGCGCTCCGTATTGGCTTGCAATAATATTTAATAGGCCCCATACACCTGCAAACAAATTACGCAAACTGACGTGGTTATTGTGCAAACAAGGTTACCCATACACTGTACACAATTTTACACAAACTTCAATTGCTTGTGTTGTGTACGCATGGAAACATGCCGCCTGACGAAGCAGCCTATTGAGCTATAAAATTGCTATTGCGTGGGAAGATGGTGTTAGAAAAAGAAAGTAGAGAGTATGGATGAAAGAGTGGTTAAAGAAAAGATCACTTTAGCCACGCAAATCTTCTCAAAGAACTTAAGTTGAGTTCACTATCAGACTATAAAAATTATTTACGAATGGATCCCACTACTTTTGGTGAATTATTGGTCATGGTAACACTACTTATACAAAAACAAGACACAATATCACCACCTTCTACTAACACACGCGAAACTGTGGTTATTGCACGATGTGTCACACAAACCCCATACACAATGTTTGCATTGTGTATGGGATTTTGAATTTCCGCAACCAGTTGCGGAACGCATCAACCAACATCATACACTACTATCATCATATTTTTGGTCAAGGTACTTGTGGTCTTCCGTTGTACACGTCATTTCCGGACATTCTGTATATGAGAGGTTGTTTAAGTTCCTATGCTGCAATACTATGATTTTAGTTTGTGTGCGAGGGGAAAGAGTGGGAGTGTTTCGTGACGTAAGTGACAGTGAATTGCGCGCGCAATCTCAAGGTCATGTTTAGTGAGAGTTGAAGTGTCTGTCTTCACTAGTGTAACATAAATCAATTACCTACTACTTTAGTTTCCCTCAATTATTTTATGATAAGTGAACTTATATCAAAAATGAAGTTGAATTATTTTGCATTTCACTATCAGTTAATTATATACCACATTAAATATATTAAACTAATTCAATTACATTATTTTAAAAATTTGAATTATTTCCCGGTATTATTTTCTGCCAATGACGTAATGCGCAGTAAGGTTGCGTATGAACCTAAACAACCTCTTATATATAAACCTTGGGCGCAGCTGTCCAACGAGCGATAGATGTAATGCATCAGCAACTGTGTTATGGCGCAATTGAGTTGATACATTGCGTTAACTCACTTAGGTGCGCCAGTATCAGTGTGTTAGCGCAGCAAATTTTGCTGCGTTACACATGGTTATATCCCATCATCTGGTCTGATTTCTGTATCCCGGACATGTACTTATTGTAGGCGAGAACACACTCTGGTTTTATTACTTGTTTTCCTTTTCTATTCGTTGCTTCTACCATTCGGTATTTATGTATTGTTGATATCATAGTCACCAATCTCTTGTTCTTCCAGTTGGTAACTAACACTGGAGCTATTCTTTTCCACACGGCTTCTCCTTTCTTAATTTTTTCTTTAAATAATTGTTTCGGATTTTCCTTTCTAAATTTTATAAAGTTCCTACAAGGTTCGTCTTACTTTTGAACAAATATTTTGCTAGCCGCACATTAGTCTAATAATAATCAAGGTATATGTTATGCCCTTTATCCAAATAGTCTTTTGGTAGTTCCGTTACGACTGAAAACGAGTGGGAATGCTCTTGATCATTGTCTAACCTTAATGAATTTAGTTATTTCAGGTAGCGTCACATATTTCCATTTCCTAGACTTGTTTCTCGTATTTTCTGCAACCGGCACTGATGTTGTTGCACGATTATTTGTTTTAGTTGCATCTTTATTTATTATATCATCGTCAAAGAATAATCTAGAGTAGTCGATAGGTTTGGCATTATTGCCCAAATTCGATATAAACTTTCCGCGGCATTCCAATCCAACTCATTATCAGACTCAGACTGCAAAGCTGGTGTAGCAGGAGGTGTAGAACCATTTGAGTTTATTTCATCATCAGTAGAAGGGCCCAAATCTTGAAGCGATAAGTCAGCCAAATTCGCTAAATGTGTAGATTTAAACCATCATCTAAATGCATTAGCAAACGCGTCCAGTAAACTGAACGCCGGTAGCGAAGGTGTTAAGCTAAATCAAAAATTGTTTATTTTTAGGTTGATAAATCTCCAACGACGAATTATTATCACTGTCGATCATGTTTAAAAATTTTCACCGATTTAAAAGTCCTTCAAAATCATATAAGTTCAGATCATCCCACCGTTTTACAATGTAAATTTTGTAACCAAGAGTAGGTATAGTTCTAAAACAACTATACAAATTTCTAAAGTTATTTATTTTTAAGATTTTCCGAACACCTCGATTTCGTGCTCCATTTATCAATTTGTAATAAAACTAATAACGAAGAATCTAAATTATTAGACCAAAACGAATTAAAACAATCAGAACCGGAAAAACAAAAAATCATAAAAAAACCAAAAAGGCCCAAAAAATCCACAGTTTATTCTCACATGTGTCATATTTGTGGCCGATGTTTCGCCAACCCGCACTCATTAAAAACCCATTGTATAATCCACACCGGCGTAAAAAATTGGGTTTGCGAACTTTGCGGGAAAAGATATACCACACTATACAGTTTAAATTGTCACATGTGTACTCACGAAGAGGTGAAACTTAAACATCAATGCACTTATTGTCCGAGAACATTTCACGGAAAAGTTGAACTTGAAAATCACCTTAGAATCCACACAGGAGAACGTCCGTTTAAATGTCCCATTTGCTCAAAAGCATTTCGTTTAAAAAGTACTATGAAAACACACTATGAAAGACACGCCTGCGAAAACGACAAAGGAATACGAAGATACACCTGCTCAAATTGCAATAAATCGTTTATTAGTGATATTAGTCTTCAAAGACATGTTGAATCTAAATGTCATAGAAATGATCAAAAAGAATCTAAAGATCACGATAAAGAAAGCGGGGAAGAAACTACGTTTCCTTGTCATATATGTAAAAAAGAATTTCGTTCCGAACGAAATTTAAAATCCCATTTGCTTAGACACACTGCGAACAGGCCGTTTGTTTGTACGGTTTGTTATAGAAATTTTCGAGAGGAAGCCACCCTTGAAGCACATCTTAGATTCCATGCAAGACCGAAACCATTTCAATGTGAAATTTGTGATAAACGGTTTGTTGATAGATCGGCGCTTAGATGCCATAATAGAACACACACTGGGGAGAAGCCTTTTGAGTGTGAAGTTTGTACCAAAAGATTTTCCGCTAAGATGTCTTTGAAGGCTCACATGAGAAGTCATACCGGGGAGAAACCATTTAAATGTTCCTTATGTAATCGTTCATTTACGCAAAGATGTTCTTATCAAACTCATATATTAACAATTCATAATGGTCAAGTTTAAATGTTATTAATAAAAATAAAAAATTTAGTTACATAATTTTGTATTATCATTTGTTTTATTATGTAATTTATTTTTTTTTTGCAGCAAAATGAAATGATAAGTAATATAAAAATGATGTAATAACGACGAACAACGTGCATATAAAATTCTCAGAAATCTAAATAAGGATGAGAAAGATACATCTAAGATAAATGTAGTAGATAAGGATCAATGGAAACAGCACTATAGAGACCTATAATAGCATATTGAATTCAAGCTACAAACTATACGCTTGGATAAATAACAACAAGAACATAAGTAATCGCTGAAACATTCGTGGACGACAAAATGGCTTTCGAAGAAGTAGATCATGTATTGGTCTTCACATTACAGCAAAGTATAGAAAAGAGAAGGGAACAAAACATGGAAACACATCACATTCATTGATTACACTAAGGCCTTTACGGTAATAAGAAGCAAATTGTGGTCAATACTAGAGAAAAGAGAATTTCCTGATCACTTAACCAGAGCAATAAAGAGCCTTTACAGAGATATAAAGCTATAACAATAAACAGTGTCTCAGACGAAGACTTGGTCTAATTTTGATCTAATCAAAAAATGGAAGGATCAAGATCCAAATGGCATCCGCCTACACCATAACAAAAGCAACTAGCTGAAAGCACTACTCGCAGACGATCAAATAATTTTTGCTACGTCAGAAGATAACCTTTAAAAAGCCGTACACTTGCTCAATAGCATAAATAGAGATTACAACTGCGAAATCTCTAAGACAAAAACAATGGTATTTATAAAGCAATAGGAAATGAACCAATAAGAACTAAGATATACATTGATAATGCTCGCTTAGAACAGGTCAGCCACTTTAAATACCTAGGATGCGACGCTACCTATGAACACGATAAGGACATACATCACAAATTGACAATCTTCACAAGAATGTGTGGAACTATTAGACGAACTTTGGGTAATAAATGCAGGAAGGATACCAAAATGAAATTTTATAAGACAATGGCATGATACTAGGAATAAGGATAAAATTTATAACAATTACTGCCGTTTATCCAAAACACAGCTTGGGCCAGAGTACTTATCTCGAGTGATACTTAACAAACTGCCGAGTGAATTAATAGGAGAGTCTAATAGAAAGACTTTTAAAGGTAGCTTAAAAAAATTTTGTGTCAGAAAATATTTTATTCCGTGCAGGAGTTCCTAAATGCAGGGATCGGATTGTAACCACCATACGCTCTTGGTTTTTGTTTATGCTGGTGTACTTATTAAATAAGAAAATGTATTGGAACTGTATGAGCAGCAGCTTAGTAACATAATAAACTATTATTATTATTAATACCGACCCTGATGTATGGCAGCGAAGCATGAGCGACAAAGAAAAAGGACCTAAGCAAGATAGAGTCCGCGGAAATGAGGTTTCTAAGAATGTCCAAGGGCTGTAACGGATTGGATCATATGAGAAACAAAGATATTAGAGAGGAACTGGAACTTTTCGCAGTTGATGAAAAAGTCAAGGAATACAAAGAGAAATGGATGGACCACATGCAGAGAATACAGGATGATGGAATCCAAAATTGGCACTGCAATATAAACCAAGAGGAAAACGATCAGTGGGACGCCCGAGAAAGAGGTGGCTGAAGGATACGTACAGGTCAACAAGTACATTCTTTAATCACAAAAATAACGAAGTGAATAAGTTTTGTGGCATTCCCTTTCATGCCAACCTTGCCTTTAAGCAATTTTCAGTCGTCGATATACCCGGTGGTCATACTCGATAAGGATTGTAGACGGGAGTTTATAGGAGGAATCTTTGTAAGGTCGTATAGGAGTTCGTTGGAAGGGTTGAAAAGTGGGTTGTGAAGGTGTCTAATGCGAGTGATGATTCTCAGGATTGCTCTCTCTGCTACCTTCAGATGGTACTGTGATCCTCTTGGCGCTTCAGTCATGATTAATGAGGCATATTCGATAATAGGTCGTCATATTATCCGCCTCTATAGGACAGTGAGCGGAAATGTTTGGCGCGGTTTTTGACGTGGGCATAGAATTTAAGGGTTCTATCCAAGGTAATGCCGAGGTAGTTGCAAGTTGGTGAAGCTGTGATAGGAGAAGATTAAATTATTATTGTGGGAGGAGCAACGCGAGCAGGGAGGAAGGGGATGAAAAATTGGGGTTTGAAAGGATTTATTAGGCTACGCCATTTTGGGTACCATTCCTCTATGTTTTGAATAAGCGCCTGCAGCCTAAGGACTGATGATGGAATGTCCACATCATGTGCGACGAGAGTAGTATCGTCGGCATAAAGTAGGGCGTAAGACTTCAGATCGAAGACGTCTGGAGAGCCTTGAGGGAGACCTTGTTGAGCGGTGAAACTGTGAGAGTAGCAGTTTTTCACTTTAACCAATGAGGAGCGGTCGGAAAGAAACTTTTTAGCAGGTTATGAGATAAAATGGGATTTTCAACATAGCTAGCTTGTACAGTAGACCTCTGTACCATAAGAAGTCAAATGCCTTCCGAACATCCAGGAACACTGCGACGGATTATTGTTTTTGGTAACGTGCGACTTGGAAATTTGAGACAAGCACTGCCAAGGGATAAGATGTAGATTTACCCTGTTAGAATCCAAATTGGTATGACGGAATCCTCCTTGCAACAACATCGAACAGCTTATTCTTCAAGTGTACCTCGAAGAGCTTCCCCATTACGGGCAGCAATGAGATAGGACGGTAGTTGCAGAGTCGGATAGAGAAGAATCTTTCTTGGGGATGCATATGATAAAGGTCTTCCAATCTTGTGGGAAATGCTGGGTGGTCAGGTAATAGTTGTATATTTTTCTTATATAGACGTGGATATCAAGATCCAGGTACTTTGAGATTTCTCTTGAAATGTTGTCGTATCCAGGGACTGTACTGGTTCCTCTGTTAAGTAGTGTGAAGTATTCTTCCTCCTGTATAAGAGCATCCTGAGGCGTTTCGGACGAATTGAGAAAGACGTGTTGGTATAGTATTGTCTACTATATTTTTCTTGTGAGGGCAGAACAAGGACTCATTGCTGAAGGAAAACACCTTCTCAAGGTATTCAGCGTGGATATTTACGATTTTTTCCGGACTAGAGTGTGAGCAGCCATCCGTAGGGCCAATAAGCTCCTGGGTTTCTGGTGTTCTTGCCAGTAGTTTTTACCCTTGCTTCTGTTGATTTTATCACAAGCCTTTGGCTTTTGGAAATTTTTATTAAGCTCGTTGAACCTTCTTTTCAGAGCAGGCTCCTCATAGGATCTAAAATCGCGGTAGAGTCGTCGCTTTTCCTTGATTAAATGGAGAATAAATGGTGGCAGAGGGAAATTGTAATGTTTCTTGATAATGGAGGGGCTCGCTTCATCCACTAAATTTAGCAAGCGTTTGTTAGAGGTTACGATCGACTCGGGTGTAATAACAGGGTTAGATTTTACATATTGCTTTATTCGTACGTTCGCTCTTTCCATATTACAAAGCTTATAGTTTTTGATTAAGGTAGGAGCTACTTTAGGTATTCGAGTGGTTGTATTAATGCAGATCACAAGACCCAGATGGTCAGAGCACAGGCCGGGAACGACATTAACAGACGTGATACAAGTTGATTTTTCTCGAAAACGGTCAACTTTAGAGCTAATGACCTTCAGTACCTTTTTTGTGTAAAAAACATTGGCGGTTTAAATGGGCGTCTCAAAACCGTACTTTTTCCAGTGGTCTTCAAAATCTTCACCAATAATGACTTTAAAAAAACTTTTTGTTGCACAAAACTTAGCTTATTATGAGTAGAAAATGCTTACAACAGCAGTTTTCTGTACGATAAACGGTTCGGGAGATATTCGCAAAAAACGAATTTTTTTATGAATTTCAACACCTTGTATCTCGAAAATGGTGCATTTTAGAGAGTAAGTTGATAGAAATTTTGTTCAAATTTTTGGACAAGATCACATCCTGAAGTCCTGCGCATATATTAGGAAACACTCTATAGCTCACTTAAACTGAGGTCAACCTCTTTTTCCTGCTGGAACAGGGAAAGGAAATCGTCCGCTACTGTACATCAGTAGAAATTTGCTTATATTATTTTGAAAACTGCAAACTACCACTCTTACTCAGCAATAGCTGAGATAAAGGTAGCAGTGTCTAACAATAACTAAAATATTTTTATAAACAAATTAATCTTTATTATAAAGCAAATATAAATTTTTACAAATTTGCAGGTGAACCTAATTTTATAAACTGAGACATTTAACTCATTAATTTGATGTTAAATAACGATATTTTCTATGTTCAGAAATTGTAATTGTTTTTAAACTTTGATATTTGGTACATATTGATTGATAACTTTGTTTAAAATTCATAAAATCCGCTTCTATATCAGCCTCAACCTGGTCACATTTATTACTCAACAATCTTTCCTTATTTTGTAATTCTTTCTCAACCAATTCTAATTTATTATACATCTCGACAAGTTTTTGGATATCGTTTTCCAATTCTTCCATCTTCTCATTTAAATCATTACAAGTTTTTTTAAATTTCTTCCCTTCCTGTTTTATTTCATTTTTTAATTGTTCAATATTAACTTTATGTTTCTTATTTTCTTCTTTTAATTTTTGAACATTTTCACTTAAATTATTTTTTATTACATTTTCCCTTTCAATTAATTCTTCCTTTTCTTTGAATTCTTTAAATGCATGAAGTGGATTTGTATCGATTGTATCCAATAAAGTTAAAATATGTTTCAAATGGGTTAAATCTTTAGATTTTTCCATAATTAGATCAGATTGCTCAAATATTTTAACATCTTTTTCTAATAATGTATTCTTTATAAATTCAATATCTTTGATTTTTATATCAAAAGTATCTTTATTAATAATATTTTCTTGCAACACAGCATTGTTTTCATCAACTTGCATTATCTGTTTTTGTAAAGAAGCTATTTTTTCTTCTTTAATTTTATTTTCTTTTTCAATTTCTTTGGTGTCTTTCAACTGAGCTAATCGTTTAGTCGTGATAACTTCTTCACACTCTAAATCATCCAACATTTTCCCATTTTCATCGTTGTAATTATAAAGTTCCTCCATTAATTGATTCTGTACGTTTTGAGATTCCAAACATGTCTCAAACTGTTTGAGTTGATCTTTGTAATGTTTAACACTTTCAGGTTGTATATTAATCATATACAATAAAAGATTAAGTAAAATTTTAATTGTAGTTCTTGTTCGATTCTGTGGTGCATATAAATCAGTTATTGAAAAATAAGTAATGTTTATTTCATGTAGAATACGATTTAATTGAGCGAAAATAAAAATTTCTTTCTTATCATTTTTTGGACAAGTACTCATAAAATCCATTTGCAGGTTATTTTCTGTATCGTTGAATCCTGATGAGACCTTACTAAAATTGATTACATCGTAGAACTTATTTAAATACATGGAATAAAATTCCACAACAAAATCAGAGGTTAGGTTTATGAGACTGTGTTCTTTATAAGGATAATCCTCCCAAATTTTTTTAATCAATTCTTGGATATTCTTTATATCATGAGGTATGGCGCATTTTTTCTTAATACTACTTCCCTTTTTAGACATTTTCTTGGTAGTTTTAACCAAACCGACAAAACTGACAATCTTTTTTGAAATGTATGTCTACCAACAGTAATTTTGACGGTTAAAAAACGGTTTCATGAACTCTACTTTTTATTTGTTATTATACAATTTGTTAATTAAAATACAATAGCGCAATTAATTAAATCGACTAAATAGTGCATAATAACATTAAAATAATTAAATCAATTTGTGTGAAATGCATTTTAGAATTGTAACAGTACCAACGTAAATATTGTTATGTTTGGTTGGTTGTCTATTCGGTCATGATAATCGAGGATAATGTTGGGATAATCAATAATGCCATGCTTTCTTGCTTACTAAAGACTTATGATTACCGGGAAATACTATCAGTTTTAAACTCTGTATTAACAAGCATATTTACCAGGAAATAGAATCAGTTGGAAACTCGTAGCAAATGCAATCCATTTGTATTACAAAACTCAGCATCAATCAACCAAGCAAAAAAAATACAAAGTAGATCAACTGATAAAGGTCAAAATAGAAACAGGAAAACTAGCAATGGAAGAATTGCGTTGTGTTATAAAGAAAACTAAAAAAATGATATAGCAACATATAGACTAATGTGAGAAATGATAAAATATTAGGGACCGCTGGAGAAGAAGGTATTATTAGATATACTGACTAAAGTTTGGCAAGAAGAAAATATTCCA
Source organism: Onthophagus taurus (assembly GCF_036711975.1). Taxonomy (NCBI): domain Eukaryota; kingdom Metazoa; phylum Arthropoda; class Insecta; order Coleoptera; family Scarabaeidae; genus Onthophagus; species Onthophagus taurus. The sequence continues at coordinate 31,465,634 of NC_091966.1, forward strand.
AGAGATTTCCAAGAATTCAGAAGAAAGATAAATAGGACTGTAACAACTATACACTAAGTATAGTAGGTATAACACATCTAAGCACTACCATGAAAATACTAGAATAAATCATTGAGAAACAAGTTATACTAATTATACTATATTATATATATATAAATTATTAATCGGACAAAAAAAAAGTATGGCAAATAATAAATAAGGAAATAAAAAGAGGTAGAAGTACTGCAATACAACCATCACGGCTAAGGATCCAGCAACTATCTGCAGAAAAATGGGAGCAAAGTTAATATCCACAAAGGAAACGACTATATGAATGGATTACAAATATGCAACAAAAGTTCCTGTTTTCTAAGACCGACTGATACTACAAAAGTCAAAACAATAGTGAAAAGTTTTAAATCAAAAATAACTGAGGACATTTATGGAATGTCTGTTGCTTTTTTGAAAAGAACTATAGAAGGTTTATCTGCACAATTAGTGTATCTTATTAACATGTGCCTTAAACATGGAATATTTCCAAACGAATTGAAGTTAGCAAAAATCATTCCCATCCACAAAAAAGGGAATGTAGAAAAGCCAGACAACTACAGGCCCATTTCTATTCTCCCAGTAACTTCGAAAGTCTTCGAATGCGTAATAGCAGATAGAATTTCTACTTTTTTGAAAAGAGAAAGTATTTCACTAAATATCAACACTGCTACTGTAAAGAAAAATTTGTAGACACAGCTATACAAGATACCGTAAACAAAATACTGGTAGCAATAGATAAAAGAAATTTTGTAGAGTTGGTAGGAGTTGATCTATCAAAAGCGCTTGATAATGTAAACCATACCCTACTCCTAGATTATTACTACGGTATTCAGGGTGTTGCACACGACATTCTGAAGAAATACTTGAATGCTAATACTAATAATGCAAATCGTGGTGGTGAATGGAAGAAGATCTAGTGCTGCAGAGGTCTCAGTGGGTGTTCCTCAGGGTCCTTTGCTATTTATCATATACATAAATGACATTCCAGGCATTATACCACAGGGAGACTTTTGCCTCTATGCAGACGACACAACTATCGTTTCAATGGGCGAATCAATAAAAGATGTTCAAATTAACTTCAGCAAATCCATGCACGCTGCAAAAGAATGCTTTAATGATAATGGTTTAACGGTAAACGAAGAAAAGACGCAATGCATTACCTTCAACAACGGACATGGCAATACCGAAAATAAATCCCTAAAATTCTTAGGTAAACGAGGAATTCAAATGGTACACCCATCTAGATAATACTGCCAAGAAGCTAAATGACTTCTCAATTTAAAGAGTAGAGATACTTGTTGAGAATATTTTGCAATACACAAAATTCTCATCATACCGTCTGTGTACATATTCAGCTGTATTAAAGCAACTAAGAAGAAATGGATCAACCTCACGAAGAATTTAGATATCTACAATTATCCGACAAGACGGGGAGACCGTCTAGTAAAGACTCAAAATAACTCCGAATATTGGGGCACAAAATTCTACAATCACTTACCACAGTCAGTTAGACAATTGCCTTCTAGAAAAATGAACTCGTTCGTTAAGAATTACCTAGCGCAAAACCCAATATACAGGATAAATGAATTTCTCGAAAGATGTATAGAATGCATTATTCTGTTTTCTTTTCTTTTCTTGTTTTTGTTTTGTACGTCAATACCACATTCTAATTAGATGACGTTGTAATTTCTTATGTATTTGCATCGAATAATGATTATTATTATTATTACTATACCAACAGTAGAACAAACACCAGATGAAGCGCAATATGGAATGTGCAAAATTGGAACAAAGAAATTCCAGGTTGGACGATGTGATGATTATAACATAGAAGATAATAAGCTTTATTATTTATTAACTTTATTGTGATATGAACAATCTGTTTATTAACAAAAAAGAGATATTGAAGGAAACAATGCTAAATACATACAAATTAGAATGTAGACCAATACTTACGTTTGAATGGAAGACTTGGCTATAGATAAGATCAGGAACGTCGATTTAAGAAAGGATGTAAATAACGAGACAGGGGAAATAAGTTTGTCAAGCAATAACGCAAAAGCGGAGGAAGAGGGGAAGGTCGACATAAACCTAGGATGGCGTAATACGAAGCATAATGAAGAATAATGTGAAATAAATGAATATATGACTCGTCAACCAATTGTATGGAATCCTCTTCTATACCTAATAATTGCATTTGATGTCTACATGATTGGACCATTATCTTGGTTCTGTTTACATTGACCTGCAAACCTAAAGTCCTAGCCACCAATTTAATCTCCTTATATCTAGACTTCCTTTATTCCTATCAGGGATAGAGATATAAATACAATGTCATCGGCGTATATCACACTGCCTCATGACATATTCCAAGACCAGATTGAATACTGATGATGCAAGACTGTCTCCCTGTTTCAATCCCGGACTACTTATAAAACTATCTGTAACCTATTTTTTTTTGAATTTATCTTGATTGACAGTCTCACTCATTACATTACATAAATTATATATCGGGTAGGGGGACCAACCAACCTTGCACCTCGACCTCAATGATATATTGTACACCAATATATAACATTATCAAATTTCACCGTGCAGTCCAATGCTCTTAACGAACATTAATGCATTGCTCAGTGAAAAGTCATTCAGATCCTTTGGGGAGATAAACTGCGACCGAAAAATGGAGAATCTGATACGATTAACAGCAGGGCTAAAACATGCTCAACCGTTTCCTCGTCCTCCGCACATAGTCGGCATTCAACATCGTCGGCTAAGCCCAACAAGTCGAGGTGTGTCTTTAATCGGCAGTGCCCAGTAAAGACACCCATTAGAACTTTAATTCTGCTACGAACAAGTCCTAAAATATTGCCGGGTTTGACAGTGGTGATGTTGATAAACAACTTAGCGTGTCTCATTCCAGGAGACCTGATTTGGCCATCGCAAATGATATACCAACTGCTGGCACTGGCCCCACAAACGCTGTAGCGCTGCCCAGAGTGACCTGGGACCCAGATCAAAGAAACTCTGTTGTCACAACTAAGTATGTTTAAAGTTCTTTTACAGTCATTAACCAGAGCCGACACCAGACCCGTCTGGAAAGCGGCTTGACTGTCCGAAATCGTACTGTCATGTTCTTCATTCTAGCACCCATGTCAATAGCAAATACTTCCGTGTAGAATTCAGTACAGTACTTACCCAGGCTGTAAACTTACTTAATCCGATGTGTCTGGCAGTATACTCCTGCCTCGACCCCTTCCGGCGTTTTTGATCCATCTGCGAACATGAAAATATCTGCCTGAACCAGAGAAATTTCGTTTTCGATCTAGGACTGCCGTTCAGGCAGTACAATCTGGTATCGAGCGTTAATCACTGGGTCAAATCTGACGGCATTGATAGCAAAATATCAGTGCTCATAGTGTTTTCTGCAGCCCATTCGTAGGACATGTCGGAGCAGTTTTGAACATATTGCTTAAATCTATAAATGGTAGTTCTGGCCATTTTCCCTATATGCAAACGCAAAGGAGATAGGCCAAGCTGAACATCCATTGCTAGTTGGCGTTGTGCTTATCGCACCAGAGATTTCCAATCCAGCTACTGGTATAGAATCATCCAAATCCTAAATTTCTATTCTATTTATAATCTATTAACACAGAATCATATTCAAAGTTTTTTGTTTGTAATTAAATGTTAGAGATTTTATTAATTCAGTTTTATAATTATGGTACAAATTGAGTAATCCGCTATGAGTAACAGATCACAGAATTCCTGCATTATATTATCGTTGAGATTATACATAACGTGACATTTCTACATCTCATTTCGAAATTGATTTAATATAGGCAACTTATTAAACACCCCATAATACAACAAAACGTACAAACACTAGAACTGTGAAAAGTTTCTTTTTATAACCAGTTCTTCTTTATGTTTGCCAGATGGCGATACTCGTACACTTTTAAAGTTAAAAATCTAAACATTACCCGTAAACGGTGTTTATGTTTACGTTTGTGAATTTCTTTTAAATTACAGAAGGAGTTTTGTTTACACCTTATTTTTCTGCAGACGCGTGCTTTGTTCGTTACTTTGGTCTATTGAAGAACAGTGCGGTGTGTTAAATCCTCTGTGATTGACGTGTCTCCACTCCACGTGCTTTTTATTTAACGGAAATACCTACAGACATTACTCTTTCAACACGTGCTCATTTCAAAGGTATGTCAAAAGATTTTTTTTTATGTTGGAATGAAAATTAAGCAAGAACAAAGATGAATAGATAAAAAGAAAAATCCATTTATAAATTTTTATGTTGTTTAATTTGATTACCATTCGTTTTGCCGGGTTTATTACTATTCTTTTTTATAGCCCGGTATATTGATAAACATTGGCACCATCTCAATATCATTATTACGAAATCTACAGGGTGAATCAAAAATATATCATTACCATCAAAAAATATAATAATTATTATTTTATTTAAGTACCCAAAAGTGATTTCAGTCACTTTTTATAAATTAATTCGTAAATAATTTTGTTATTTTCCATTCAGATTTTATCAAATTTAGACACAAAAAAAAAGTGAAAGGAAAAAACTTTTATGATCGGTCGTAAATAAATATCGTTCTAATTTTAGTTCGTTTGCGAATTAAGAATGAGGTATTGACCGTAAATTACGCAAAACGTATTTGTGGTCTTGATTTATGATGTTCGTAGGTCGGCAAATCGTCGAAATTCCTCAAAAATAATTTCTGCTGATACCGAAACCTCATAAAACAATAAAATGACTATGTAGAAATGTAAAAGATCAAAAAGATTTATTCGTATTAAAAAAAATTTTATGACGTCATTGTATTAAGTCACGTGATTTTAATAATTATTGAACGTCAAAAAAGGCAAAAATTGACTTTCACATTTACTACTTTTTGATTGATATCATCGAAAAGTAATAATTTAGTTATAAAGGGGTTTTCCTTGAACGATACAAGAAACTAGGATAACTATAAAGGGGGGAACGCACTACCATTACCATGCCCATGCCCATACACGACGTCTAAAGCACGTGACTGTGGATTACTCAGAGTCATGTGAGAGAAACGTTACGCAACCGTAGACATTTCGGAGACCAACCGGATAATGGATCCTTCGAGAAAGCAAAGGCAAATATCGATCGTTAATGGTTATGTAACTTAATAAGGATGTTTATTATTTTTTGCCTTCTTTTACTTCCTCAGATTTTAAGAATTATTTATAACTAAAAGGTTAAGGTTAATCAGTTATTTTTGTACATTTTAAAATATGTTGTTTTGATGGGTTTGTTTGAGAATTAGATTTGAGATAGACTTATCATATTTATTTTAAATGATATACAGGTACTCCAGTCAAATCGCACTATTTAAAATTGAAGACCTTGCAGCAACAACGAGTCAGCTCTATTTCACAACAATAAGTCTTTTGCAATTAGTTTTTTTTCTATTAGGTATAATCAAAGTTTCACACGGATTATAATCATTTTTAGCAGAATTAAACTTTCAAAAATTTGTTTACCATTAATATTGTATTAAAAAAAACTACTTTGTTAGTATTTTATAGATGTTGATACACATTTACAAAACAAATAATTTATTTAAACAGTAATTCATTTGCGTCATCGTCAGTCATATCAATGTCATCGTGATTTTCCACCACACTATCATAAAGATCTGGAAATAAATCATTTTCGGGTACATACTATTGTTTAATTTTTGAAATTTTAATGGCATTGGTGTAGAATATGCAGCTGCTGAAGGTTCTAAAGGGACGTGTCCATTAGTTCTTGCTATTTGGAAATCCTTAAGAATCAGCACACTAGCAGATATTGAACATTGGCTTCTTTTTGGTTCACTGCTGTAAGATATTACTCTGAGTTTTGATATAGCAAATTTCTCCTTTTCCTTATTAGACGTTGTTTTCACCAGACAGAAAACTGTGGCCAGGCTCAGGAAGACGATGAGCTATTTTTTCATTCTGCCAAATTAGACCAATGAATAAATAATGAACACCAAATGAATAAATAACAAACAAGAGAAAAGTTTTTATTTTGCGCATCACAACTGTCGGAAAATAAATACAGTGTTTCAACATTTTTATCCAGTATGTTTGTAATAAAGTGATGAAAAAACTTATTGATTCATTTGGTGTTTTTTTACCTTGAGCTTCATGATACACACAAAAATATGACTTTCCAAACTTCCCTGAATATATGCAGAAATTAAACATCTAGAGTTGTCTTAAGTAGAACGCATCGCCGGTAGGAACTTTAGGCAGTGGAGCATTCTATTGAAAATCAAACGAAAGTGTGTCAACTATACGATAATTTCTCGCCAAAGTCCGCTTAATTTTTAGGTTATCATAAAAAACTTGGCATTTTGATCGTCGGTTCACTCCTTATGTTTAATCTTATTTTCTAGTGTATCACAAGTTTGACACGTGTTACTTCTAGGGTGGCCAAAAGAATAGCTTTTGAAGTTTGATTTAAAATATCTATAAAATAAATCGTAAGAGACCATAGGCTTAATACTCAAGGTGCCTTGTTCGTTTTTTTGTTTAGTTTTTGTCACTATGTACTGCAGGTTTATATGTCTTCAAGTATAGCTCATACAGGAGCCTTGTTGTTGCTATAATTTAAAGGTAGAGGCAGCTCCATTTAACATTGCCGTACCAGGATTCCATTTGGTTGGTGCCGAAAAGGTGATATTAAAATCACTTTTTATAACACAACCAATTTTATAAAAGGAACCTATAATGTTATACAAGACTACATGTTTTGTACTGACATAACAAAAGTGATATTGACTCAAATGTGTAGTTGTTACTCACTACTTAAGTAAGAGTTACTGAGTTACTAGTAACAGTTACTTAAGGTTGGTTTTGTTACCTTAATATGCAAGTGTTGTTGCCAATTATTATTACAGCCAATAAACATTAATTTACAATAAATCAAAATTTTTTTCAATTTCTTCAATACGATAAATGGTGCGTTTCCCTGTGCAGTCATAAATGGGACTTAACTAAAACAGAAAAATCCGCAACGTCAGTAGTTTTTGGCCAAAAACGTGTTTATGCAAACGCGCGATCGTGTTATTCACAATTAGAAAGAGCAGAAAATTTTCGATATGATAGATATGGTTCTACAGTTTTCTCCTGGTCATATAAGAAAGATATCGACTCGAACAAGGTTTAAAAGTGGATAAAACGTGTGAATTTTGTAGTTTTTGACTAAAGCGGGCTTGAAGTTTGGTAAATTTGAGCTCTTTTAAGTACAGAGCGGTGTTGTTCATTTTTTATTGATCTTACAATTAGTATCAACTTATCGGCAGACGAAAACCCGGTTTTAGATAGAGATAGAATCATGCTTTCAAATAGTGCATTATTTTTCATTATCTCCAAAAAGTTTAGTTAGTTGGCAATAATTATCATATTCAATACACTTGATAGTTAAGTTAACATGATTAATTGGACTAGTGAACAACATGATTTTGCTGTTACTGCTTTTTTAGAAAAAAGTTATGTGCAAGAACAACGCGAATTTCGCCGACATTTTAATTACTGCCATTTCTGTTTGGACTCTTAACTTAAAAACAGTGGGCCAAACAAAAAAAGGCGGTAGTGTAAGAACTGTTAGGACTCCCGAGAATATAGAGACTGTACGAGTAGCAATTGCAAAAGGTCCTCATGATCTGCAGGGCGTCATAGCATTGCTCTAGGACTTTCAACTTGACCAGTAATAAGAATTTTACATAATGATTTACACCTACATTCGAATACTCATTTCCAACCAGATAGAGCAACTTGTCACACAGCTAAGGTGACTACATTGACTACACCTCATCAGTAAAAATGGGAATATTCATTGGCCCCACCGATCGCTCATCCTCCTTGATATCACAAGTCTAAGGTGTATGAGGTACGCCCGGCAACAATACAAGATTTAAAAGTGCGGATTCAAGATGAAATTGGTGCAATAACACCAGCGATACTACGACGTGTCAGTGATAATTTCCGTGAAAGACTTGAAGTAATATTCAAAAAATGACATTTTTTTGCTTTATATAAAATTTCATCTTTTCTCCTAACGTTTGTTGCAAAAGAAATTAATTTCATCAAATTTTAAAGGAATATTAAAAACGGATTTTGTATTTCTAAAGAAAACTTTAACATAATAATGTGTAACTACATCTTCATTTAGTATGCATGCACCAATGTTTTTAGGTACCTCCAAATAGGAAAATCGATAGGGTTTAAATCGGGTAATCGAGGAGCTCTCATATATGATTACTTGCTCGATCAATTTACCGATTTGGAAAATTATTATTTAAGCGTTTTTAATTAAATTTTTATAACTTTCTACGCACTAGTGGCTAAAAATACGGACCAAATGTTCATTGTAATTCTGTATTATGTAGCTTCTCGAGAAGTTAGATGCGTCCATAAAATGTAATTTGAAAATGTTAGGTTTTCGAAATGTCCATTCATAACCCAATGAGTAAAGGTCGTTGTAGAAAATCATACAGCAACAGAAATTGTTATGTTGTATATGGTATGGTTAGAGTAGCTCTTTTATGATTTTGCATACTGTGTATACATGTCTAGGGTAGGCTATGACTACTAAAGTTTTTATTAAAAACTTTGGAGAGAGTTCATCGGTGAAACTCTGTTTTCAGAAACCACTCAAAAAAAAGTGACCGCTGTATGTAACGAAAGACAACGTATTGTAGCTGCAATGTCCGGAGCCTCAAAAAAAGAAGTCTTTTCAAAAATTTTGAGGTGTAACACTTTTTAAAGGAGCATATAGTGTTTATATATTTAAACTTGTCCGACCTTGGCCGGGTCCTCTTTGATCTCTCTTTCTTATGGTTGAGCATGCATAATCTCCCTCGGTATATGTATTTGGTGGTCACTCCACACGGTCCCATTGCAAAAGCACGATCTTAATTCTAGTCATGCCATCTGGTTCCTCGTATTTTCTTAATATTTTGTATAATTCAAAGTTGTATCTGGGTTGCCATGTTCCGTTCTCAAACATCCCTTTGAAAATTGTGCGAAGGATTTTCTCCTCGAAGATGAGCAGGAGGTTGGGGTCTTGCCTACTAATTGTTCATGTCTCCGCACTATATTTTCGTACTGTGCAAGGCATTATAGCACTTGTTGCCTAGCGTTTTCTCATTTCTGCGCTACTGTTATTCTTCGAGTTCACGCTAGAAACAAGATACACGTAAGTTTCTCACCACTTCACATTTCTCAGTGCTGATTGCAAGATTCTTTCCGAGATCATGAATGAGGTAGAATAGGTGAATGGTGTAGGTTTTGTGTTCATTTATTTGTAGGTCATAGCTTTTGGCTGAACCCATCAGTGCTGTATACGTTCCTACCATCTCGTCAGAGTACTGTCATACGACGATGTCAACGCCGTCTGTGTGAGCGTGCACTCGTTAGCATTTCCCACCGTTTTTTCCAGGTTTACGTTGAACGTTGTACCGTCATGAATTAAATCTGCTTTTATTGGCATTATACAGAGTGCAACACAAATCTGGAAACACCTAATTTACTCCTAAAGGGTAGCCAAAATTTAGGATATGCCAACTTAGAAATACGGAGATTTCAGATTTATCATTCGCAATGTTGCCAGACATTGAGTATGATTACACCAAATTTCAAATTTTTCTGAATTTGACAGTTGAGAACTTTTCCTTGTGAGACGAATTTTTGCTTCTGAGGTCGCAATTCTAGCTTTTTGCTCAGCTATATGTTCATCATCTTTCGGCTCGTACTCGTAGCTATTTCTGCCAAGTTTTATACGTGAATTCTCTTCGTTTAAAAGTCCATGCGGCTATTTATCTAATTCAGCAATTTTAACTATTTGGCAATCAGCAAGTATTTTTAAAATAATTTTTCGAATTAACTTGTTCAGATTCTCATTATAATTTTGCGTAAAGCCACAAGGTCCAGATAAGTAGGCATGATAGTTGACAAAACATCACTTGGCAATAAAGCATAATCGTATTTGAATGATAATAAGGTGTTTATTGCTGAAACACCCTTATAATCAATACAAGCATTCCTTCTTGTACATATTATACTAACCTTTCTGGATTCACACTACTGAGTTTAGTAGCCTTAATGTTTGGCCATAATGAATGTTTGGCCAGATCAGTTTTGTTTGCTACAGTCAATTAGTAACAGGTTAAATAATGTTGGGTGAGGTCAGTATTTTTTTGAAATGTCAATCATCCCAAGAAAAAAAGTTGGCTGAGGGTCAGTTTTGTTTGCTACTGTCAATTAGTTTCAGGTTAAAGAATGTTGAATAAGGTTAGTTTTGTTCTTCTAAAAACCCTTCTACTAATATGGTGTTTGAAAATTATAGCAGAGTAGTACAGATTGCTTTGCCGAATATTTCAATGTTAGTTGTGATGATGTAATAAAACATACAAAAATAAACATTTTACAAAATAACGAGATGAACCTGGAAAGAAAATTTCTTTGTATTGCAAGGGATTTCTTAAATTAAATTGCTTTATAGAAGTAAAAATTAAAAACACAAATTTTTACGAAATTTTATAGCTTACAATCTTATCTACCAAAAATGTTATAACCGATAAGTTAATTTGAACTTAAAATAACACACTATAAAACAATGCTACTATGAATTTTATTTTTATCTTGTGTTTATGATTCCACCTAATTTTCAATTTAAACACATTCTAGTTAATGGTGTACATTGAATTTAATCCTTTGTATTAATCATTGTATTCATTGCATTCGTAATACAATCAACAATTACTTGTTTGCGTCAACTTTGATGTTTTCCAGCAAATTTTTCTTACATCTACATATTCCACGAACAATTAAGGACTATTATTGTTTATTTTAAATGTTATGAAATCAACGACACTTGCGTTGTTTGTAAGTATCGTCAATTGAAAACGTAACGTACCCGGCTCTGTCAATTGAACGAAACCATTAAATTCGAACTCGGCGGATAACAAAACCAACTGTCCTAAACCAATTGATTTATGTCACATATTAAGCCCGTTGTGAGCTTATCTAACGGTTACCATTGAAAAATAAAATACCGAGGTCGGTGTAAATAAGAATTTTTTTTATTTTTTTATTGACTACTCCAATTTCCAATGCTAATCGACAAAACTGGGATTAATTTCATTCTGATGTATCGTTTTATAAGCGGCATTTTCTGGTTTATTTTTGACACGTTCTCCCGACATGACAAATCATTTTATTGCTTTAAATAACCCTTTGTTTCGTTTTAAATAGCCTCAACCAGTAAACATTTTAGTATAATAACGGTAGCTTTAAATTAATTTTTAATAAGTAGTAATTTATCATCAAGGATATAATGGTTTATTGATGTAATTATGATAACGATCGAGAAATGTGTGTCGCAAAAACATAAATAGTTAAGAAAACCCTTTAAATTATTTAAATATCCAATATTATACGCAAGTTGTTTTAATTTTTAACGATGCCATTGTAAGTCAATAGAATTTAATATGTGACAATGGCTACAGCAAACAAGACAATTATTCGATCAATTAGGTCAATATCAAAAGTGTAATGTAGTGTAAAGTTTAATCAACCATTTCAAATAAGAAATCTAACTTTTATAGAGTGATTGAAATGTATTATGGTGTCAAATGAAGCATCCATATAGAATAAAATCATTATAAATGTTTTTGACATAATAAAAATAAGAATTTTGTTTTTAAATGTTGTAGAAATTTTATTTGATTTTGATATCACTCTGTAAACTAATACTGTTTATCCGGCTTTTTCAATTGCATCCCAATCGTTGCGTTTTTATTTCCATATTATTATTGTTATTATTTTTCTGTTTTGCTAGTTTTTGTTTTCGTTGTTTTTTATATGTAGTATCCAAAACACATATTATTTTAATCCGTGTGATTATTAATTGATGTATTGTGTATTCATCTTGCTTTCCTCTAATATACTTTAATAGTTTATTATTATCATTAAGAAAAATTTCTTAATTAATCTGTAAAAATATAAGAAAAACATCCTTAACCTAGTTTAAGTGTTCATCAACGATTAATATCTCACGTTTAAGCTAAAGTTCCGATTTTTAGAAGTTCAATAACGACTTCATTTGATGAACTGCTTCTTCTACATGTCATCGAGATGATAATAAACTTAATCGTGACAAAATGAGGTTGAAATTTTGCTTAAGACTTTCATCAGATGTGTTAAGTACAGTCGTTTTGAGTAATCTACTGGTTTCAAGCATGGTTCAACGATCAATTTGTAAGGATGAAAAAACTGGACTAAATGCAAAAAAGGTCTTACTGAGCGATTACTATACCCTGCTCACCGAACAGATGCAGTCATTTGACATTAGATTATTATTAGAACAATTCTATTCAATTTTTGTGTATATTTGTCGGACGAGCTGTAATTTCAAATTATGTTTCTGTCACACCACAATTAACTTTCTGAATGACTTATTCCAAATAAGTGGTTTCAAACTGTATCTAGCAAATGTACGTTGGCATGAATTATTATAATTTGGTCAGTTTCCTTTGATAAGTTACTATTTCATATGATTGGATCAACACATTCTCTGGAACTGACATAAGATCCCGAACTATTCTGGTCGATTCACTAATTTTTTGTTATTCTATATAAATTAAAATTACTACCTTATAGGGATGTAATTGTTGGGTTTTATATAGGGTTTCTATTAGTGATTTTTCGTTTCTCATTTTTCTTCACCGAGACATCAATGTATCGGACAGCGTTAGTTTTAGTGTAGAGATAATAGCCACACCTTGGAAAAGGTATAATAACAAGGGGACCATAACTTCCCCTAAAATAGATTAAATCAAAGTAACTTGAAAACTGTAAATAGCTGTAAAAGAAAAGACATGAATTTGACACTGTTCGGCTGATAAAATCGGGCTCTTGTTTTGCAGCTTTCCTAATCCCATCTATTTTTATAGGTTGCGATGGGTGTGGTTGAATAAAATGTCTTAAGTTGGGAGATTATTACTAAAATTAAGTTAAGTTGTGCTTAGGTTTCGAATTGGATTTTGAAAACATTAAGTTTATGTCGTTATGGTATTATATTATATAGGGTAAGGTGGGGAAGAAGATGGATTTTAGAAATTATTGAGTACTATTTGGTAGGATTGAGTTGAGTAGAGTTGGTAGGGTTGGCTTATGTTGAATAGAATGGCTTGAATCACGTTAGTCCTGCTGTGTTAACATTTGAAAAAGAATTCAACGCCTAGTCTGGTATTTCTAAATTTAAAATGTCCTGGAATCGTTTTGTTTTAATCAAGTTTAAGTATTTCAAGGTGATGAAGTTGGAGTTGATATCATTAAACAATTTGTACAAGTCTGCCAAGTACGCAATATCATTCTTTGATGTGATAAGGTTGTCGTGCAATTCTGTGTCTTTGTTTTCCAAAAACACTATCACAGTGTTAAAAGGATAAATTGAGTTTAGATTAGGTTGATGTAGAGTTGGATTATATATGGGAAGGGGTGAGGAAGGAGTTGGTTTCAATTTTAGAAATTATTGAGAAGCATTGGGTGTAGTGGGCAACACATAGTGGTGGCTTTGGAGGATTGGAGATGATAGATCATGTTGATAACGGCAGCAAATGAGATAACACATGAAGTAACGTGTGAAGTAACGCAGAGTTAACTCTTACGCTCGGTACTCTGTAACATATATTATTATGCAGTCGTTCGATTAGAGATGGAAGACGGCGAACGATCTGGCTATCATGGTTAAGGGCAAATACACGACACAACTAGCAGATAGAGCGACACCTACCGTTAATAGAGTGGTACAGAATTTGAAGCCAATGAGTTTTGAAGGCCTACAAGATGGAAGTGGTGCTACTTTAAAGTAGGGGGAAACTGCGTGACATGAACGTGAAGGTCTGCGGCACAATGGTAACTAGCACCCACGTAGTCAAGTAGCTAGGCGTCTAGCTAGACCGACATATGAGAATAACCCGATTTATTCATTATTTATTTCGGATGTACAAAAATGGCTGTTTAGACATTGGTGTGAGGTGGATCACTTTCCGACCCAAGCTCATTGATACTGTAATGAGGATGCTTGGCTAAAAGATCTTGCTATGGAGAGAACGCATACATAGTAATTTTGCTGTGATAACTGGCAAAGCTTCCAGGTGCGACGATAGCGTGAAGAGCGAGGAATTAGGAGCAGGAGAGAAAACAGAAAGAGTAGCCAATCACTCCAAGGTAATGGTCTATAGGCAGTTTCCGGAGGAAACAGGGAAAGATCTAGTAGGTCAACGATTCCAATAGAGAGATGCAAACCCCACCTTATTCGGCCGTATGACAACAAATGGCCGGATGTCTGTTTAGTAGGTTTCCTATTTCCCTTTATAAAAAAAAATAAAAAAAGATTAGGTTGGGTTGGGTTGGATTCGGTTGTGTTGAAAAGAGTGGATTATTTCTTGTTGGATTCTTAAGTGGCAAACTATTACTTGAATTAATTTTTGTTGTGAATGAGCTTCGAAATGTATTTTGGAAACGTTAAGAATAGGTAGATATGGCGTTATATTGCATAAGATGAGGGAAGGACTTGATTTGGGTTGAATTGCGTTGAGTATGTTTGGGTCAGGTTGAGTTGAATAGAATAACTTAAGTCGGGTTGAATTATTAAATTGGGATATTTTGACTTGAATTGAGTTTTGTGGTTAAGATTAACATTAAGATTAGGTGGAGAAGTCGGTGTGTGCTTTGGAAATTATTGAGTATCTTTCAAACTCGTTTTCTTTTAGACGTACTACTTTTAATTCAAGAATGCAACATCATCTGATTCTATTTGCTACTCCAAGTTCAAGAATCATTCGATCACAGACATATTACCAAATTTCATCGAAATATTTTAAGACATAGGGAACTTTTGTAGTGTACGAGGAAAATTTATTATTAACACTAATTATTTTGATTATTATTTAAAAAAGCGGGTTCATTACCAACTTCTGTGGAGATAGAGTTTGCAACCCTACATTCGAGTACTTTCCCCCATACAACTATACAAAATGCTATGCAAAACTGTAATAATCATTTTATTATTGAATAAGTAAACGCCTAAGTATAATCAGAAACACCATTCAAGAGACCTCAATTCTTAAAATATTATTGACTCATCAGAGATGGCAAAGTGCAGAAAAGCAATCGAGTCCAGTGCTAAAAGCTGATCGTAGAAGAATGTCAAAATAATTCGGGCACATACAAATATGTACCGCAAGAATTTTCTCAAACATTCTAGGTGGATATGGGAGTACAGAAATATGTTGTAGATCAGTAATTCTAGGATACAGGTGCTTACAATGCGAGACATCAACTAATATTAACAGAATCCATTGCTCCAATATTGCCTTCTTCTCTTCTTTCTCTTCCCCAGTGTGTCAAAATCGTTTCATTGAAGGATGGCCTCGGATCCATCTTCTAAAATTTTCCCTTTTTCCAGCAAGACCCCTGACTGCTGTGTATGCTGGTGGATTGTCGTGCTCAAATATTGATAGCTGCTGACCTGGGTGAGAAGTTGACCATCACATTCGATGTGGATGTTGCCCACCTATTCCTCTGTCCTCGTCACCACCATAACATGACTCTTCATCTTGTTCAACATAATGCCCCTCTCCTTTCGAGTTTCTGACCACTTCAATACAACCTGTTGCAATTTCCTCTCCGAGTCTGCGATGAGGACTACATCATCGCATATATCAGAGCCTGGCAGATGATCGGTCTGAGGTTGAGTATGCCACCACAGAAGTTTCAGTTCTTCTCTCGCATGTCTTCACCGCAGTCCCTCTGTATAACATCTTTTTCCATGCCGTTTATGCTAGAGGTCTTTCCATTTTGAACATGGATCTGATGGCCTGCATCAGTTGTGGGGGAGTCATTTTCTTCTCTAATGCTTTCCAGACTTCTTGCCTTGCCACGTCATCAAACACAGAGTGCATATCATATATATGAACTTGGGGAAAACAAAACAGTACCGGAAATGGTAAAGACGTTTCGGATGCCATGTTGCAACCTTCTTCAGGTGACATGGTATTGGCCAAAAAAAATAAAAAAAATTTCCAAACGGTATAGAGCTTTATATGTGACATAAAAACTAAAAATAATTTACACTGAGAGAAATAGATTGTACGAATCGTATTATAGAAAAAATATTATACATGTAGCAATTCATTGCTATCATTTAGTATATTTTTAGTGCATAGTACAATCCATTTTTCTCAGTGTACATAGATTGTATATAAAAAAAGTAGAAGATTTATTGTAGGCATATTTATCAAAAAATAATGCTTATCAATTCGTATTAAAACCGCACGAATACTAGGTATAATTCCTGTAACCAAACTGCATATGTATGTAGTTTTTCCACTGATTGTATAAATGGACCGTTAAAATGTAGATTGTGGAGAAAAATGTGATTCATTCGTTTCCATATTCAACGATTTCTTTTGTCTTTCTCTTCTTAAAAAAAATTGTTACCTGTTTTTTAGATCCCATCAAACAAGTAATAGGGAAACCGACTAAACATCAAATTACTTTAAATTTCGTATAACGACTTCTTAACCAATTTATTTACTGTAAGTTAACACACTGTTTTAATTTATGATCTCATTCTTATTTCTGGTAATTGCTCGTTCTTAATTGCTTCAAACAATTTCATTCCTACTTATAAAGATAATTATCTTATTAGAAACACGATTCGATTACATCAACGCTACTCGTAAAATGCTCTAATTTAACCTTGATACCGTTAATAAAATCAATAAATCTAACGAATAAAATTACAACCGGTGAAGAAGTAACGTAGGCCGACGAGAATAAGCCACGTGTTTCGCTACTTAAAAATCATGAATAAAACAAAACAATCGTTTAAATAAAACGAAACACAGTCATTTTCGTGACTAAACCCAAAGTTAACGATAAAGAAAAATTGATAAAATATAGCTTTTAAAAGGACTTTAAAAATTTGTAATCAATGAGTTAAAACATAGAACGAGTAACGAGTTGATTTCCTGAGTTTTACGGTAAACTTTCGCTTACAAGTTTAGTGTTCAACCAACACTTGGTTAACTCACATGTTTCTCGCTTTAAATAACTCAACGAATACATAGTAGTATTAATACAGTGATTTTGTGACTGAGTGTTAGTTTGAAAGAATTTTTTTGTAAGGATTTTTAAGAAAACGTCGTTTGTTATTCATTGTGGTTGCGAGGTAATTTTTTTTTTATTTTTGAGAAGCACAAATTGATGACGGCGACTATATCACGATGGTTTTCGTATAAATATTTTAACTAAATATTTAACGACGACGTCATATTCTTTTTTATTAACCTGGAGGGGTATTCAAAAGATTATTATTTAATATTGGTGTTTGAGATTAGAGATATTCTTTTTTAGTCGTAACAGGTCAATAGATTACAATAGGATTAAGTATTCAGGGCAAGGTTACGCAGACTTTACTGTTAGTTATTTATTTTTTTTTAATGCATCTATTCCGTTTATGTATTGATTTGTTTTTGAATTCCAAAGAAAAATTGAAATTTGAATTGCGTTGTTACGGTTGAGAAAGAATTCAAATTGGTTTTGATATTGATAAGATTGATTTCTTATTCAACAATTAATTTGTGGTCAAATTTAAATAATAAACAAATATGAATATTTAATTTTTGCAACCGTAGTTAAAAAATTTGTTTATTTATAAACGTTTGTTCAGCATAAAAAAATGTGTATTGCTGATAGTAAGCACCTAATTTCCTGAATATTATCAAATATTATCATATAAAAATGGTGTTTATATTTAATTTTTTTTTATCAAGGCAACAATGAATCGCAGATTTTTTTTTAAATATCATTTTCTAAAAAAATTGTTTTAGACTATTATTACTCGTAATGTGTAGCATGTGCAAGCACTCCATCATGTTGAAAAAAGAGATTGTTGCGTGCTGTTGTAAAGCAATGTTCATTAAGAGAACTGGCAAAGTGTTGCAACTTTCACGATTAAGTATTTTTGGCAGAAAATATGGAGTGATTTTCTGTTTTCCAAATATTCCAATCCAAACGTTCACAAAGTTCTTTGCAGGTGTATCGGATGGTTGTGGTGATTGTAACTTTTTCTTTATTAATTTTTTTATTGATTAAAACTAAAAGTCAGGATTGTGTTGAATTTCATGTAATGCCATGCACAAAATTTACTCTCAATATATCTTCTCCGGGTTAGAACAAGTTGTAGCTGGTATGAATACGAGTTGTATCTTTGAAAATCGCTGCAAGAAGAGAACGCCTATTTCTTGTCAATATGTTATATATTTCTTCCTTACATATTAAGATGTATCTTCGAAGGCTAGTAGGATTATTCTCAATATACTGTAATAAATGCCCGAAACCCTTTCACTTGAAAAATTGTCCCTTCTTCAGTACTCTTCTATCTTGTTTACTATTATTATAGATGATAATTTTCTTTTAGCGTACTCAATAGACTAAGTTATAGTTTCAGACGTGGTAACATTTAGTTATTTTTCAAGATAATCAATGTCGTGCAAAATAGTTCAAATACTAATTGTTGAAAAGAAAAGCCATCTTATTTGCATTTGGCTAACATCAAAAATTAATTCAGCTTTAAAAGACTGACGTTTACAACTCATTCAGTTAAATAAACCATTAAACCTTAATATGGCATTTTTTATTTGCATAATTTTATCATTTTTCATATTATAGTAATGTTCATCAAATAGGCTGGTTTTAAAACTTTTATAGTATAAAACTTATAATGGCAATCGATCGTTAACCGGCTTATCCTTCATGGAATACCCTAAGGATATGTGTTCAATCTTATTTTTTGTCCTCCTGCATGCATAACTTTAGGCGTGATGAGTACGCAGACTGACTAGGTTCAATATAGCTGTCGTTAAGCATTTGTGTAACACTAGCTTATCTCTATTGAATACTCACGAAAACTAGACGAAAATGAGCCGGTGCTTTACAATAGATGCATGGTTTGTTGATGCAGTAGTAATAGAACTTATTATAGTGATGTACGGTTGACAGAATTGATTTATGAGTCTCTGGCTGTGTTACGTAAAGTTTAGTATTACATAAAAAGCGTATAATTGATTAGAAATCCTTTAGATGAAGTGTAAATTACAATTATCACATAAGCGTCTTACTCTTCCTGTTAACTTTATATTCAAAATCAACATTTTGCCGTAACCTGTCTATTACGTTCCTCTAAGTATAGTGCCTAATATAGTTAGTAATAATCCAATCTATATTCTTGGAGGGTATGTATCTTGTCTTAGCACCAAGGAATAATGAATGTTAGCGAATTTATAAACGTTATCTAGACCATAGTTAATTTTATATGCATCTATATGTATCTTGGATTAATTAGCACCTTACTTGATATGTCAAAAGTATTTGAAAAAGTTCTAGCTATAGATTATTGAAACAGTTACATTGTTAATGTTTTATCTGTCCAGACCCCAGGACACTCCCAACCCTCTGGCAGCTATTGAAAAAATTTTATTTGATATGGTTTGCAAATATACTTCTCGCTTCGTATTTTTTCGTTTAGATTAGGGCTAAGTTAAGCTCTTTTATAATTTTGATAGTTCACGTGGTGTTGTCTGGAGTGCTGCATGGTTCGATATTTGGACCCAGAAATTGTACAATATATATCAACAGTTTTATAGATGTTTTGGAGGACCTATATGTTGGTCAACACGATACTTCATTATTCCAGAGTTGAGGTTTCTTAGCGTTGCTTGCAGAAAATGAGTGAAGGTTCGTAATGGTCTCTAAGTCCGTGATGATTTTCGGTGGTAATCGAACAGCTGATTCGTATTTATATATATACATATACTAATAAATCGACGCTATCAAGCCAAAACAGCATAAATGACATTTATTTGATTTTCATAAAACAAAAAAAACTTTTATTGCGTCACATTTGCGCAAACTTTAAACCAATATTGTAGCGGTTATAGATTGATTGCGGTTATGTCGCTTTAACTGTTGGATGCAGGTTTAAAAATCTTGTTCAACGGTGTAGTTAAGTAAAAAGCCATTTTGGCGTTTATGCCGTTTTAGCTTGACAGCAATAAAATGGTGTGAGACTTATTTAGGAAAAGATACGAAACTTTAATGTTTGGGTATTCTGAATTAAGTGCTGGTTCTTCTTGAACCCTGCAGAAATGGCGCCCTTTTGCGTAAAATAAGTGACGGCCCAATTTCCAGAACTTAATCTTACTAAATTTGTAATTATTTTGGTATTTTGGTGATTGGTTTTGACATTGAACTTAATTTGATTTAAATTTATTTATTGCTTCATATTTAGAAAAAATATTACTTCTGAATAATATAAAAAACAAACGTACCACAAAGGAGTTTTCGACACCTACGCTATTATTTGTAAACATTGTTTTTTACAAATGATACAAATTCTAGTAACTGGTGTTTCTGTTTTTTCTGTTTTTTGACGCCTTTGATTGATTTCAGATGAAATAATTACTATCATTGAACGACATTTAGCAGGTCTACAAGTTCAACTGCTAATCGTTTCAGATATATTCTTTGAAGTATATTACCCTGCCGATTATTCAAGGTCTAAATGATTTGAGAATATGTAATGCCTACCATATTCATAAGGGCATAAAAAATTATTATAGACCATGTTTTGGTATTCCGAGCCACATTATAGGTGATGCAGAGCTCATCATATTGTCCACTCCATCCTTGGTGAAATTATAGAAGATAATAATTTCGGGCTTGCTCATATCTCTTGTTGATCTTCCTACATGAGCCCAGAATGACATTTTTATACTTTTTTCTTACTTATAACACTATGCTATTTTGTAGCATTTTGTTGGAATCCAAACATACTAGACTATACAGGATGTTGTCTTATATTCACAAACCCTAGAGTCTGTTTCTTTTGACTGTGCCTAAATATGTGATGTTGTGATTTTCATAAAGAGTAGTTACACGATCAAAAGATGTGAACCAATTATCGCAAATTATGTTTTTAGATGTACCAGATATTGATGCTATCAATCCCAGAACAATGCTGGCGAGAATCTAGAGTATATCTTGTTTTGGCATCAACAAATGCAAATATTTTTAGGCATATTTTTTTGGAATATACGACTTAAAAGCACATCTTACAAGCTTATCGATATCTCTCAAGCTTCTCGTCGATGGTTCTTCGTCGAGCATTCTTACAATTGTTGACAATTTTTATCATCTCTGGTATTCAAGTCATCAAATCGAATATGGATAAGTACAGAAGAAAACCTTTGTTAAGGCATTGTTACCCGAAATATCTCAACTCCACTTCTATCTCTAATCCACAAATAGGCGGTGTTCAATCTGTGACTTTTCAAACATCCAGCTAGATAATGTAAACCCAAAAGTGCCTTTATTTCAACCAAGTCGGTGTTTTCTTACTGCTTACTATTCTTTTGTTTATATTTTCAACAATTATGCCCAAAATATCTTTGAAAAAATAGATCCAGAATCAGTTATGGATTAGGCATTTTTTCCATATAGTTTCACTCCTGACGTTTTATTACTAGAGGCACATTCTCGGTATTACTATTTGCTTCTTGCTCGGTCTCTGTATTACACAAAGGCGCGTTTACACAAAACATTCCCGAAATATGTCTCAAATTAATCTATAGTGGTATCACCGTACGAACAAATAGTGTAGTGAATATTGAGAAAGTACTGTAAGGCTAATTTAGTATTTTGAACCAGGATATTTTGCTATGCTGATGTAGGAAGAGTAAAGTTTTTCTTGTACTACATTAGGTAATTTGCTTTGACATAAGTTAGTGTAGGAGATTACATGAGCATTTATGTATGTGTATGGATGATATCATTCATAAATCTGAGCTGATATATTTTTCTTGCTAGTTTTTGCATGTATGTAATGGTGTTTCTTGAGATTTTTTCTGGCTTGAGTCTCTCTTCGTTCTGTTCTTGCTTCTTGCCTTTTATGTTCTTCTTATTCCTATTGCTTTATATCTTTTTGTCATCCTATTTAAATAGAGTTAGATTTCATCTCATTTCTGTTTTAGCAAAAAATTAAGTTGGCAACCATATTTAAAAGTTTTTTGATTATCTCTCGAAATATCATAGATTGTAGTAAGACTTTTTGAGTAATATATTTAGATATAAATTTTAAATTGTCACAGATATCATTATAACGGAAACCTCACCAAATTGGTATAAAGTAAAATGGGGTTAACATGTTTATGTTAAAAAAAAAATATGTATAACTTTAACACCTTAACGCAAAATCGACTAAATATCACTAAATAATTATGAGCAATCATTAAAATGTCATTAATGCCAAAGTAACACTCCCACCATGAAAATTAGGCCAATCTTAAAAATGTGCGACTGTAATTCTTTTGATGATTATAAATAATACGTTTTAAAGATTATTTATATAACTAGTGGTGTAATTAGAGTTTATGTTTTATATTAATTTAAATATAATCTGTAAATAGTTGAATTGCTACTACAAGGTTCATTGTTGAATGTACGAATTAATGTTAACAAAACGAAATTTGCGTATCTAATCCAAATGTTTACAAGAATAGAATCGGTTTCTCCAGTATCAGAGGCTCGATTATACGTTGATACAACACAGTGAGAATAGAAGCTACACATAAGGGTTTCTCCTATTTGGCAAATATACACATTCGTGAGTTGTAATTTACGGTCCACATTAAAGGATTTTTAAAATTGGATTTAAGTTGTATTTATATAAGCGCGACATCACGTGTAACCGGTTAGTTGTGGACTTGCTGGCGACCGTGAACGTACACACGAAGAAGTGGTAAATAATTGATTATTATTTTTTTTTTAATTACAAATTAGTTAGAACAATTAAGAAGAAAAATCGTAAAAAGAATTATTGATTATATAAAAAAAATATTATTAAAAATTAATTAATTGAATAGTAAATTTTTTGAAATAAAAAAATTTAAGATGTGTGTTTTAATATGTCGTAAAAAATTGATGTTTAAAACGTGACAGATATAAAATCTGATTGATATTTATCATTTTATCGCCTCAAAACGATTTCTATCTGATACGATTGCGTAAAAGTGTTGATGTTCATTGATGTATTTATGAGCATCTCTTCTGATTTTGATCAAAGATGTAATAAATAAAATCTGTTTACTATAACGAGTATTATTATTGATCTTTCAATTTTTTTTTAACTCGTAATATTTTTTACCCAGGGTAAATCTTTTTCTATTTAAGTCTTTTTATAAAAAACGTATGCATAAACGTTGTCGTAAGCATTGTTTAAAATTAAGTTATAGCTGAGAAAAGGAGCACTTGTTCTTTAAATTAACGTAAATTTCTTGGCTTGAATAGTGTTGGACATGTTATATTTGTCTCGAACTCTATACACCTGTTCGTAAACATTCGTAAAAATTCATTAATTTAATGTAAAGATAGAAATTTTTTGGGTCGATAAATTTTTATTACTTCATTGTAAAATATTTTTATTTACTTCTAATAAAAGAGTTAATTGCTTCTTATATCATATATCATGTTAACATCAAAAATAACATCTTACGCATGCTTTTAATTTTTTCAGGCATTTTTGTAATAATTAAGGTAAATTATTAATGGACTACACATCCTTAAAGAAATCAGTTTACACTTACAATTACTTACTTTACCATTACTAATAATATTGATAAGAATACAATAATATCCACTTATAATGAACCCCTTTATAGTGAACTTCCGCTTATTGTAGTCCGTAAGGGTTAATTATAAGCTGACATCACAGTATAGGATTATTAATTAACATTCATAAAATATTTATTTTTGAATTTTGTTGTGGTGTAAAATGAACCGGGTCATGTTTTTTTGTTATAACTTTAAACCATGTTAATAATCTATATTAGTTAAGTTGTACTTAATATACAATTTTTCTTATTGCAATTGTAAATTCAAACAATGTAGTAATAGGATTTTGGTCTTGGAATTTTTTTTAACAAGTTATGGTTTTATGTGTTGAAATAATACAGAAAGGGAAAAAAGTAGTTTATGTAATTGTGCATAAACATGACACTATATATGTAATAATTATATAACAAACATATATACAAAGATTTCTCCTTCGAAAAATAACGATCCAAAGAAATTTGCCTTGTTCTTTGCTGGAGAATTTGACGAAAATGTGCCATTACAATATCATTTAAAATTTCTACTACTCTGGTATTGTTAATTGTTTTGTCCAGGTGATGTTTTTCAATAAAAGTCTGCACATTCTTCCACTTACTGCAAATATCCTTTTATTTTAACAGTTAAAGCATTTGGCTCGTCATGTTCTTCTGCTGAATGCTCTTCCTCCACAGCTTTTACCTGCTCAAGTTGCAATTCCTTCTCAAATTCTTTTGCTAATGTTTACATGTTTTGTACCATATCTGCCTCCTCCACAAAGTCTTTAAAATATCTGTCACGTACAGAAGTTGGCTAAAGTTTTCTTCATGCTGGCGGCAATGTACGGCAAAAGATATTGTTCCAGGCTTTATCAATGAAATTTATGCAGTGGATAATATTAAAATGATTATTCCAGAAATCGTGCTGGATCAATCTGTATCATTAGTCACCTGGAAACAGCGTGAAAAAAGAGCTTTCGGATATATCTTCTTAAAGTTTGAAATTACTTGCTCATCCATTGACTGTAATAAGGGTATGGTGTTACGTGACAGAAATTTGATCTTAATGATGTTGTATACAGGATCAAGGTCTCCTTTAATATTTGGAGGATGAGCATTAGCATTGTCCATAAGTAGCACATATTTAAGAGGCAGTTTCTTTTCCTCAATATGTGTTTTAACAGAAGGAGCAAACACGTCATTCAACAAAATACGTATCATATTGGGTTGCTGCTGGAGTCTTTGCTGTGCGTAGGGTTTTATGTACTTTCCCTCCATGATAAAAGTTATTGGTACCTAGCATTTTTCGTTTTATTTTGATTTTAAGTTTTTTTTTGGCAAATTTCACCCTGCTCTTTAAAACCTCATTTCTTAGCCAAATTTCAATATATCTACATAACCTTCTTAAAAAATTATAATTTATGAGTGGAATTCGTTCACGATTTGTATTGGAGTGATTTTATTAACGGTTTTTTGTATTTTCGTTATTTATTAATATTATATAATTATGAGTTGTATCTATGAATCGACTCGCTTAATATTCTTTTTATAGCTTTCTAATTGCGAAATTAATGATTTCTATGCAAAATTATTTTTCATAATTAAAATACTTACTTATTAAAATACTACTTTCGTGTGAGGTTAACCTGTTTTTAAGAGACATAAAATATGTGTTATGTGTTATGGACCTTTACAAGAGGCGATATTTGAGAATAGGCGAGATATTAACATCAAGATATATGATAATCTCAGGAAGAATCAAGGATTCCTGATAAACAATACGATAAGAACTGATTAGCAACTATTGATCGGTCCTTGTCCATTGGAAATTTTGATTAACTTAATGTTCAAAATTTCCGAATTGCTGAAAATTCATTAAGGTTATATAAATTTTAAGATAAACACTGCATGAAGCAGTGTTGCTTTCAAGGCTTTTGATGTGCTAAATCATGATTATTCATGACCACCTGCAATCGATTAAAAATAAGTATATCTATGTGTTGTATATTCTTATTTTGAAACTAAATTATTAATATTACGTTAATAATATTTAGATTAACCGTCTTGAAATGGTTGAGGATCTGCGAATAACATTTTATATTGAGGACGACTAAAGATTTCTATTTGAGCGTTTAATACGGTATCTTTACTTCAGTAATTTCATTCTAGTATCATCAAAGTCTAATGCTTGACTGACTTTATCAAATGTTCTTAAAGTATTTATTTTCAGTATGATGGAGTTTACTCAATCAGAGGACAGCAATATTTGAGTTGTATTAGCTACATGGTCACCAATCTATCCTGAATGTCTTTCTGACAATCGAATTCATTCTTCGAATCGTTTATTTTAAGTAATTTTGCTGTTCCCAGACTGATGTTGTTAATAGAACATATGGTATGGATGATTTATATGATAACAACTCCCTATACTTTTCATTGTATGGGCCATTAAATCTAAGATTGATCTAATAGTAAAATTTACATTGAATTGTTATTTTTTGCAACATATATTGAGGTCTACAACATATATGAAATTTTTTAAACTCCATTTCTTTATGAAATAATTTTATTTTATTTAATATTACTTAATCTTTTTGTATTATATACTATGAATTAAAGAAAAATGAGATGTAACCGTTTTTGAGATCGCATTTCATGAACGATTATTCTAAATAGGACAATATACATTCAATATTTTATTAAGGTTTTTAGTATTTGATCCTCCGCAGTTATAACTGAAGGCACTGGTTTAAGCTGCATGACATAACCTCTTGTAAACCTTTACCACCTTCAGCTTTGTGCCATATGTGTGAATATCCAAATTGCAGCTTCAAAACAGTTGCAAGTAATACATCTTAAGGCATGTTAAAGGTGTGGCTTCTGTTGCTGCTTCTTGCTTAAGATGTTGTCCATGTTCTTTTGGTAGAGGCACACCATCTTGGGATGATGAATAATAAGCTTTTTCTGTATTTTGTCGGAACATTTATTTACTCTTGCATTCCAAATTGGAGTCGGTCCAAATATTTTCAATAATATATTTCAAATATTATCCATTTTGTGCGAAATCTGCAGAAATATCTAAATGATATTTGACATTTAATAATACCTCACGTATTCCAACTACAAAGAAAAATACTAAGAACTGTTGGACTGGCAGGGCATAGATTGAAACTACTGCTGAATCCAGCTGAGTGCTTTTCAGCACCCACTCATAAATTTAAACGATATGTTGGTGAAATCGTTTTGAACTACCTACATACCCTCTTATTTTGCAATTTTATGGAAATCCTTTTGGATTTTTTCTCCATCACCTTTATTTTCTGGAAATCCCAACGCTTCATGTTTAATATATGGAAGCTTCTACAGTTGTTGTCATATCACTAATTTCACGAATAACGTTTTTGTTTTAATAGTAATTTCTCAACAGTAACATTTCTGTCTTTCTATAAGGTTAACAATTTTTGTGGATCGTTTAAAAACGTGAAAAATTTGATTTAAAATATTTCGTAAGAATCAAATTTCCACACCTTGTTCTCATAGAAAGGAAATATCTGATGATCTAAACATCTTGATCCATTGTGTTGATCATACTTTTTGCAGCTGTTCTCGTACCCATTTCATCTTAACATTGATTTTTTGGTAGCTTTCACTTCTTTCTTATATATTTTCTGATTTCCAGAGATTTCGACTCACAACTCTAGGGCACTTTAGATTGTTAGATATCGTTGTTGCCAAATTGTATTGATTGGTGAGCGATACGCATCTCTCCATCGCTCCTTAAACATATCAAGTATTACTTCTCCTCTATTTCTAGTACCCTGACTGATGATTGGTCGAAAAGCATATCCTACTTGTTATAACAAGTGAGTACAGAATAACATAATTTCTGCAGTAATTTATTTCTATGGCTATGATAAGAATTCTTGAGGCATACTGTTGTATTGTGAGTCTAGAAGAAGTGTCCGTAAATATGAAAAGTTTTTAGATATAAAAATAATGATAGCTCTGATTGCAGATAGCGGCAAAGTTTTTTGTAGGTTCAACAAATCGTCTTAATACCTTAAGGCAGTGTTCTTCAACCTTTGTCATTGCGCGGTACTCTTTTTCGAGACAATTTTTTTATGGAACCCTTCGTACAGTAACACACCTAGATTTGATTTTACGGATTGATGTGTCATATTATAATTACATGTTGTGAACAAGATGCGACTCTGCCTTCGTTGTAAAAACTCTATACAAGAGTAACTAACTTGTGTTTATTCAAACAAAAAGATAAATTTTCCTTATAAAATATAAATATGTCATAGTAATAGATAAATACTTATAAATTGATAAAGACTTTGTTGAGCTTGTTTATTACTGCACAATTTATCAATATCTGGATGAATCGATGTTAATTGGAGACGCATATCATTTTCAGCATCAAGTCGATTTCTATACTTCGTTTTTGTAGCGACGTATGTGGAAAAGGATTTCTCACAGCGATAGGTTGTTACGATTCTTTTACAGCGCGTTTGGAAATTTCCGGATATTCATCCAATAATTTTATCCAAAATGGAGTAATGCCATCATGTGCAAATGTAGATTTTAATGTGGTGTCGGTAATACGTATATCTATAAGTTGTTCTCTTTCCTTAATTGTGGTGTGGAAAGTATCCACACCACTGCACTTATTTTAATGATTTGCAACCCAACTTAAATTATTGCAAGTAAGGGGAAAATATTCTGGTCGAATACGATATTATTGGTTGCTAAGAAATCGTTTAAATTAGCAAAACATGGTGTACTATTTTTGGTGACGCATTCCTCCCAAGGCGTGAATTAAAAGTTTATCGAATTTACTTTGCTATCGACCTTAAAAATTGTAGTATATGATCCTCGAAGTGAAAGATTAACGTCGTTCAGGTACTAAAATATGTCTGCAAGGTTGGCTAAATTTTGAAACCAACTAGTGTCATTAAGTTTTCTAGAATTCACAGTTAAAAAGATACGAAGTTCATCAAGCAATTCCTAGAATCGGTTTAGAACCTTTCCCTTCAATAACCATCTTACATCAGTATGAAGAAAGAGATTTTTATGTAAGCTTTCAGGTCATCACACAATAGGGTAAATACCCTGGCATTTAAGGGTCTGGATTTGATGAAATTAACCAATTTAACAGCGTCATTAAGAACTTCTTGCAGAGCAGTTGGTATCCGTTTAAGAGCGAGAGCATGGCGATGAAGTGCTAATACGCCCTTTACGACACCAACCATACCTTTGGCTCCATCACTACATATATGGTAGCATAAATTCCAAGAAATTGAATATTTTTCAAAGTTTAAGTAAATTAAATATTTCTTCACATGTTGTTTGAACTGGCAAAGCTTTACATAAAAGCATATCTTCCTTAAAAGAGGATTCGTGTATGTATTTAACGAAAATTAACAAAATTGCTAATCCAGCCACATCTGTAGATTCCTCCATTTGTAAAGTACACCCTCTTTAGCGTGTTTCAAACCATTCACTAGTTCCGCTTCGCAGAAATCTGACATGTCTTTAATTCGTCGTGAAATCGTCGTATCAGATAATGGGAGGTCAATTTTGATTGCAAATTTTTCACCAATCATGGATGTGATTAAATCTTTTGCACAAGGTTTAATCCATTTTTCTGCTATCATATAAGCTTCGCCTTGTTTGCCTTCGCCTTTGAACATACCTTTCAAAGGTATTCCTTTTCTGATTTAGTTTAATACATTTTCTTTTAAAATATTTGCTTTTACCTTTCAAAGGCGGATGTTTAATTTCCAAGTAACTCTTTAACTTTGCAGGATTTAAACTGCTGTTGTTCACTAATTGTTCATATATTACACAAAACCCATTTGGCTCATTTTTATCGCCAATCCAAGTAAATCCAAGTAAGTCTTCATCATACATTCGTTTTTTTCGGCTTGTTAATCCAGACTTATTTTCTTCTCCACTGTTATCCGTTGGGTTTAATGTTGGCGAAAAACTGGTCGAACAAGAAACTTCGTCAAGAACTATAGTATTGACTCGTGGAACCCCTAAAGTGTTTGTTGCGGAACACAGGTTGAAGAACACTTCGTTTTTGTATTTTATGAAAACCCAATTACAAATTCTAAGCCTCAAAAAGTGCGTTTACAATATAAGAACAAATGCGTCTCTACATATTTATACCACAACTCTGTTAATCGTTTCTCAATGGTTATCGCAAAAATTAACAAACGCACTTCCTTTTACTGCTTCCTCTAAAATGTTCGGTTAAATTTTAGTCGAAGCCGAAAATTCTGTCCAACACTGCTGATAATGAGCTCAGCATTAAAGTTTACAAAAAAAAATCGTTCGATGTTATTTATGTTAAACCTTTTCTAGCATATATAATTGTTAGGTTATATATTTGTAATGAAAATTTAAAAACAATCATAACAACAATTATTTTATAAATTATTATAACTTTTTCTTATCTTTTTTTCCTATTCTTATCAAAAAATTTTAACAAACCTCATCCATAACAATACAAAAAGTAGTCTACGGGTTTTATCTGACAATAAATACCGATAATAAAATCGAAAACGACACATTGTATCGTTATGAAAGTTTGAGAAAAGTTCGCAAAAATTATTTTTATAAGACTGTTTATATTCAAAATAATTAGTGAAACAAATAATTTTTTTTTAGGCTTTAAATCGCCGTTCTTCGTCGGTCCGGCTTTTTCCGGCACAGCGACGGAAAAGCAAGGTGTCAACATTCGTCGATTTCTTCGTTTCCTGGAAAAGGGAAAAGTCGCGACGTCGGACATAGGATACCCCATGTTGACGCAAATATTATTCGCAATCACCAGACTTGGAAGATCGCCCAGAAAAAAAATCGAATTGGGTCGTTACCCATAAAAAACATTTAAGTTGTTTAGAAATTGAAAAACAAATTTCGGAGACATTAATTAAAAGAAAATAAGTGAACTGGACACACAAAACTAAAAGTGTTTAAATTTTTGTTTTAATTTTGTTGGTGTTTTTTTTTTTTAATTATGAGTGATAACGCGAACAAGAATACTTTAAGGAAGTTATCTTTCCTTGGGTTTAACACCGGAAGCAACGCGGTAAGTTAATTTATTCTGTATATTCTTTTAATTAACATTATAATTAAGACCTTTAAAACTTTAATGATGCTCTAATTTATGTTCATTTTATGCTAATTTTAGTCGCGATTGTTCCAAAATCCATTCAACCATGTATATTCTGATAGTAATCAATCAATAATATCTAGATAGTTGATAAAAATAGTTTAAATTATAAGGATCTTTTAAATGATATCATCGTGATTTTCGAAATCACTGATAAAAATCTAAATCAATTTTTATCTTTAAATATCTTACCTAAAATCTTGAACCTTCGAGAGTTTAAGTCTAAAGTACTTTAGTAAATTGAGTTCATAAAAATCAATTACTAGATTTTGTTTCTGACGAATATAAAAATATTAAATTTTTATAAAAAAGTTATATTTTCAATGACCTTAATTGAAAATAATTGAAATCAGATTAAGATTTAATTATATTTTTGGACATTAGAACGTGTTTTTTGCACCATTGCAAAACACAATCTTCACGTGATTGTTTAGTCGTAAAATTTCCACTGAAACGACATACTTTCTCTTCAAACCTGTCGATCTTTGATACAAAAACATTGTACAAGAACCCCACACAACGGTTTTCTATAATTATCACGTGCACGATTTCTCAACATCCGACGCTATTTTTATACGCATTTTGAACTTATTCAACAATTTTTACATATTTCTTTTATTTATTTCGCGTATAATATGATTTATATAACATATTAAACCTTAAAGTGTTTTTTAATTTTCAAGCCAAACATTTTTAAATAGAAATATTAAATAAAATTTATAAACTTATTTCTAAGATTTAACAAAAGTTTTCATCCTCATAAGAAAGTATAGGAAACAAAGTTTTGTTATGGTGCCTATTTCTATTTCTTAAGAAACTACGCCCAGCAGAACAATTAATTGCATTAATGTTATTATTATTATTATTGTTGCCGGGCTGAGGGGAGCGACCCCTCTTGTTACCGCCACTTATAAGATTTATTGTAACTTTAGCCCTCTAAAAATGTAGAGCAAATGTAGGTCCTTGATGAACCTTAGTATTGCCCTGAGGTCTTGAACCTTTATGTCGGTAGGTGTTAAGAGAGTTTTACCGAAAATTTTGTGTCTTAGACCGGTCTCTGGCGACGCAGTTGCACAGTATATGTTCAGCTGTTTCTGACTCGTCGTTGCAAAGTCGAAAAGTTTGATCCTCAGCTTGTCCAATGTGGAAGAGGTGGTATTTTAGGAGCGCATGGCAAGTCAGGTAACCTGAGAGCGTCCTTAGATCCCCTTTGCTGAGGCATAAAACCTCTTTGGTTTTGTTTTGCGACGGAGTTATCATAGTCTTCGCTTGTCTGTGACCTAGAAGTTCTTTCCAGCGTAAGGGTACCTTTGAGACCTCCCAATTGTTGATTATTTGTTTTAGGTGGCTTTTTTGTAGTCCACAACCAGGTTGGGGTGCAATGAAGGGCGTGTTCGCTGCCTCTCTGGCCAGCTTGTCCGCCTTCTCATTGCCTTCAATGTTGCTGTGACCTAGAACCTACCTCTCAGGTTGCTGGTATACTTTCTGATCAGTGCGGAGTCACACGTGTAGGCCTGAATTGCCTTTAAGGGCCGCCTTAAACTGTCTGTGAAAATGTTTATCGATGCACCTTTCTGTCCTTTCTGTAGGTTCAAAGCGGTGCAGAAGTTTATCTCAAGAACTTCTGCTTGGAAAATTGTTATGTCCGAGCTGAGGGGCAATTTAATGTGGCTATTTGATACCCATACTTACTCCGGATCTAACTGTCTTTGAAGCATCGGTGTAGTCTTTTTAGTTGAGGGCCACCCTTTGGCCAATCATCCCTGCTTCTAAATATTACCTTATACGGCTGGTTGAAATTGTATTCTGTGTCGGTATAAGGTCCGTTTTAATTTCAATCGGGTGATTTAGACATGGGTCCTTGAGGATTTCGAGGTGTCCTCTGAGGTTACCCTGCATCAACTTGAGTGAAGAAACTATTTTCAGTGATAAGGCACTTGAAGCTTTACCCTTTTGTATATATAAATGGAGCGGTAAATGGAGCGGTGTTACACCGAGTAGGGCTTCAATGAGCCATTCGTGGTTTGAGACCCCAGTTCCTTCCTAGGAGCCTGCGGCAAATCTGGTTTGCCATGATGGCGTTTTTCCCCGACTTATCTAAGTGTGAGTTCCAGTTTAGTTTACTGTCTAGTATTACCCCTAGGTATTTAACTTGGGTAACTGTTTTGAGGTTAATAGTTCTGCTTTCAATGGAGGGTGCTTTTATTTGTAGCTTCCTTCTCCAAGTGAGAGACTATTTTGATTTTATTTGGATTGGTGCTGAGCCCATTGCTTCTACACCAAGTACTGGTGAGTAGTAGTGCTTTCTGCATTAGTTGAGTTATGATTGTATATATTGTATTAATGTTACAAAGAGCTTCCTTTTCTGTGCAGACTGAACTGTAAGGTTTTTCAATTCTGGATAGCTGAGACAGAATAGCACCATGTGTATGATGGACTTTATAGTTATAGAAACGGTGTGTTCTATAACTATAAAGTCCGAATCAGTTTTACTCAAAATTTCTCACCGATTACAGTTCGAAGCCATATAACTCCAAGTAAAAAAGAATTAGTGGCATAATAGTAGTATAATATGCGCGAATTTGGAATAGACTCTGTTTAATCACAGCTACTCTTCAAAAGTCGCTTTGAACCCATCTGTTTTCACTGCCTAGTTTCAATTAATTAACTACTCCCTATAAAACAAGCAAGAACGGCAGGTTTACCATGTTTGTTCATCGCGATTGTTGTCAGTAGGCAATACAATCTTTACGTTTGATACAGTAATTTAGGACACGCACCGGACAATAGATTTATGGGCCCACATGGGTGTAATCACAGTTGTGTAGTTCCACATTCTTGTCATCAGAGTCATCTAATCTCCATATTCTCCAAATAACCTTCCATTATATGTGATCGTCGGTTCAGCTGTTTTATGCCCTTATTTTTCAATAAACCGAATGTCTTTCTCAATTTTATATTTTTTAACATAATGATTATGGTGTGCTATTTAATTTTATAAATTGACATTTGATGCATATAGTTTCTTTTCTGGTTCTGGCGAAATAAGAAATGCAGGTTTTGTCATATTCCTTAAATATTTTTTGTTGAATCCTCAGGCTCCCATTCCATATTGACATTTGACTCTTAATGACGTTGTATACTAGATCGCAAATGTTCCTTGTCAGAATCAGTAAGTATCACTCAAAGGATGTATTTTCGAAACTTCGACTACTCAGTTAAGGTCGAAAAAACTGATTTACCCAGGATCACTGTATTTGTGCATTGCCGGGTTTACTTTTCCAAGAATAGTCTCACTTGTCTATGTCATAAATCAAAATATAAGATGAATTGGATGAACAACGTTGGTAAGGTAGTAGTGCTGTTATCAACTTCATTAGAGTTATTTACCACATTATTCGCAAAGTTAATAGCAATTATTTTTGAATGCCCAGGACGAAAAGAAGGTTTGATATAATGTGTGCATCTTCAGAAGTCGCTTTGACTCTCACTGGTATTTATATCTTGCTTACTATTGAACACACCCCACCTCCTTGATAAGAAGAAAATCTAGTATCGGCACGTTCATCGCGATTATGGGTGTCAATCTACTACTACTAACTAGCAAATATTATAATCTGCAGGCAGGATAATCGTTGCATTTCATGCAATAGTCTGGGATACTATTGGATCCATGCACAAACATGGACAATTCTCATCTTCTTCTTGCTGTAGCCCTTGAGTAGCCCTATTTTTTTTATTTCTCCTCTTCCTTCCTCTTCTCTCCTCTTTCCCCTTCCTACTTCCTTTCCTATGTATTATTGTTTTGTGATGACGTCTCTCATGCCAGCGTTTATGTGGAGTTTCTGGGAGTCACCTGGAGTCTGGTTTTTGCGTTTGGATTTTCTTTGCCAATTTTTCCTTATCCATCCTTCCAAGTTCAACATAATCCCTCCAGTATCTTCTCCTCGATCTTGTCCATCTAACCACATCCTTTTCCTCGTAGATTTCATGGATCCTCTCACTTCTTATCCTGTTACGCAGGCTTAAGCCGGTAATAGTTATTAGGGTTATCATCTCTGTGGCTGTCATGACTTGTTTGGTTGTTGATGTTTCGGCTCTTATTTCAGCTGCATATATTAGCAGAAATTGTATAGAATCCTATGTTCTGAAAGGTATTAGGATCATAACACTGATGAAGGTCCGAACTATGACCATCATCAGTGTTTTTTTTATGGCTCCTCTTTTTTTATCACAATTCTTAACGGTAACAGACAGTTATTTTCACTTAAATACTAAATGCCACTTTAAGGTTCAGTTATTTTGAAGTTGATCATTCCATTTTGATATGTGTTCACGTATGTTTGAATTGTTTTAAGTTCGTTGATATAAAAATCAAAAAGATTTAAATAAAATCTAATAGATTCCTGATAATAAATGAGCGATTCGAAATTGACGAGGCCGAAGAAATCCTTAACACCCTAAATATCTATTACGATTTATTTCCAATATGTGGTGTGGGTTTAGCTAAGGATAGAATTGATCGTGTCCAGCATCAATTTAATCACCAGTTCATTAACTGTCCCTCAAACGAACGTTTTCATCGATTACTACCGGTAATCACTTAAACGAAAGTTACTACGTAGTAGTTCGTTTCAACCTTGTCGTTTTCTTAACCGTAATTGATTTTTTTTCGAAGTGCTTGCGGTGTTCAGTTCAATTACTCTACTCTCGCTTCTTTTTTAATTTTATTTCTGTTTCATTGTTACATCTATTTGTGATTCACATTCAAAAAGTAATTGTGCTCTAACCTAAGCAGAGTTACTACAATTATAAAGTAATTAACTGAATCTAGCTTACAAAGCTAGAGATCCTTAGGTGAGAGTGCTGCTTTTCCTGATTTTGGCATGGTTATTTCCTTTGGTTGTTTGGATTTTCTCGGAAGGTAACCGATCTGAATTATATCAGTGAAGAATCTGGCCAGCCAAAATTTAGCATATTTCTCGCTATTTATTCTTAGTCTTTCCTGGCGTGAATTCCCTAAGCACTGTCCCAACTTTTTGAGGTTCGTGAATTCCTCTTTTATTTTGATTGTATATACTTTGTCTTTTGGTGTACTAAACGTTGCTGCTATGTGGGAGGCAACGGTATTTGGAGAGATGTTTCCTTTTTGTCTTTGGGAAGGCGATCCGCACAAATTTTTTCAAGCATAGTCCATGTTTGGCTGTTTGAAGTCTGGAGGTTTAGGTTTTCTAAAGTCCTCAACTATTTATGTTGCCTTACAATGTCAAAGCTGTGGAGAAGCTCATCCACCACCTCTTGGTCGTTTGTCTCAAAGAAGTTTTGATAAAGGTTATCGATGTTTTCACACCATCCTGGGACATATTCTCTCTGATATCCTCTGAAGATGCACTTCTTGGCGGTACTTGTTATCGCTTCAAGGAATCTACAGTAGTTTTTGCTGTTTGGTGGTATCCAATCTAGGTACTTATCAAGGTCTCTAGAGAATTTCTCCCACTCGACATTTTTTAAATTCCATCCGTAACGAATGGAATTTGTTTACCTATCTTTATTGTAACAGGATGGTGGGGGCTGTGGGGGAAATCGCAGAGAAACTTTTTTAGTTGCCAGCAGCGGTCGACTTTTGTTATTAGTTGAAACATAGGTCAGAATTATATTCCATCCTCCAAGGTGCGGATCTGAGATTACAACGGTCTTTAGCATCAAAGATTTTAATCTTCAGCCCATTTCAGCAAGAATTCGCCATTAACATCACAGTCTCGATATTTCCACTGCTTAAGGAGGCTATTAAAGTAACCCAAGTATATACTGGACGGTGCTATTGTATTTGGATCACTGAGGTTGGCCATCAAATGGTTGAAGGTTTATAAATATTGGATACGGTTATGTCTCCAATTTTGACTACGACAATATGCATTTCATTACCTGAAGAGGTAAAAATGGGAGAAGTATTTTCTATATCGTGCCTAATGTAAGTTGAATAGTTCGTATCCAGCAATTTTCCTCCTTTCCCACCAGTGGTCTTCCGAGTTGTAATGTGAAGGGATTTCTTGTGAAAAAATCCTTAAGAAGACTTTTTAGTTTGCTTAAAGTCATGGTTTACAGCTTGTATGTTTGCTTATGTCTTGCGTGGTCAGGAGAACCTTTCTGACCGCCAATATTTGCTAGTCTATTTGGCGTCATCCAGGGTGCACCCCGATAAAAGCAGTATAAATAGCAGATAAATGTCGACGTTAGAGAAATTTAGGTGGTGCAGATTGAAGCATTTTCACGTAGATAGTGAATGTATGAGTGAGAATCATTTAGTTTTAAATCCGGGAAAAGAAAACATGTGAAACAATGTCGTTGAGAGATGTATTTCTCATCTTTTGTGGTTGATGAATTTTATTGCTAATTTTTAACCATTTAAAAGTGTGGTTGAGTTGAAAACCAGGTTAGTGTCTCAAAAAAATAATATCAGATCTATCAGACCATGTTTACTCAAAGATTCATAGACTACGTTGGAGATCCACAAAATCACAATCTCTATACTCAGAAAGTAGCGCTGATTAGCTGATCTAAGCAATACTTTTATGATCATGTTTTCTGTAAATATAAGCCAATGAACACGGTTCTCACTTCTTGGCATCAGTACCCAAGTGAAGAGTTTTTAATAGGAATAGAAGGGATTGTCGTAAAGAAGTATTCGATATACACGATTAAAAGAAACGTGTGGTGGTTTTGTTGCTACACCTACTTGATTAATCCTTTATCCGTGCTTGAACGATTTTCAAAGTTATTATTCGTGAAATTTATTTAATGATAATAGAATTTGATGTAGACAATTAATTTTTTTCAGTTTTTTATCTAAATTTGTTAATTAAGAGTGTTGCCATGGATATTATTTTCTAAATTCTAAAATTTCAGTAGTTGTCTCTAAAAAAAAATGGCAAACTTTGCTTGACTAGGCATAATGTTTAGAAAAAGTTAACTGCACTTAATTATCAAAAGGATTCAACATCAAATACCTTCATAATAGGACTGGACTCCAAAACAATCAAACTATTTTGAATATTTGTAGTCTCTAAAAGGAACTAGTATCTATTGTTCTTATAAATAAGCTATGATACTAGTGAACTGAAGTTACCACACTTAAATAAATTACACATAAAAATTGGCTGTACTATTCCTTTTGTTGCACGGTCCAAAAATCAAAAGT
Organism: Onthophagus taurus; assembly: GCF_036711975.1. NCBI lineage: Eukaryota > Metazoa > Arthropoda > Insecta > Coleoptera > Scarabaeidae > Onthophagus > Onthophagus taurus. The sequence continues at coordinate 31,503,807 of NC_091966.1, forward strand.
GTTGATGCTCAGTTTTATTATTCACTACTTAATATATTTTCAGATTTGAAGTTTTCACTTGTACAAAAGTTAATCTATTTATTCTTTTAAGATTTAGATTTCTTGGCATTTTCACCTAATAATAAGCATCTTTGCTTTATATTTAATTTAAATAATTTTATAAAAATTTATGTATACAGTGAATTATTTGGCGAATCCTGTTTGTTTATAGTAATTAATAAATAATTTTTATCCCAAATTATATCTTAAAATTGTTCGGAATAAAAACATTAGTGTGACGTAAAATATAATTTAATTTCTTAATTTCAAAATCTGAAATAAAATAAATATTTTATTAAGATCTCACTCTATTTAGTCGATAAATAAACCGACGAAGTAAAATAAACGTTTTGATCTAGACAGGAAATATAAAAAAAATATTTTCTTGAATTATATTTAGAAAATTGGTTTTGAAACTCGATTTAAGTTTGGAGTTTGAACTTGATTACAAGTATCTAAAAAATTGATTGGAACGTTTTCGGGGGTTTATGGTTTGGTGGTTTAGGTTTTGATGATGACTGTGACCTTGACTATGAGGCATTTTGAACTGCATGCGCAAACCCATATCGACCGATCCCCGAGCTTACTCTACATCCCTTACTAGGTCAGTGCTCGCTCGTTCGCCTGATTCGGCCAGTCGGCGAAAGCTCTCAGCATCCGCAACCCCCCTCCGTGCAGCAGATACGAGAGCTTTCAGAAGCTCTTTTTCTATTCCTTCTCACTGCGACACTACACGACACGTAATCATTGAAAGAAAAAAAAAGTTGATATAAGAGGAAGATTTTTCCGCGTTGATAAATTGATATCATTGACAAGAATAAAAGTTAATAAGAAAATAATCATGAAAATCTTAAGATTTATTCCGGTTTTGATAAAAAGTTGCTGTTTTAATTTAAATTAAAGTGGAGAATAACTTTGGGAAAAGGTGAAAATAAACAAATAATTAAAATGAAGAGAAAGAAAGTGTGAACATTAAAGTGATCTTGAAAAACAGTTAAAATATCAATCAAAAAAATAAATAATCCTAATATATAATTAAAAGATTTTTGCCCAATATTTTAATACAATGTTAATCTCAAGGAGTTAATCGTAATGAAATGTACCTGATTGAAAAAGAAACTTAGTAAAAGAAGAAAGATTATTTTCGAATGTAGCAAGAGATATTAATATTTTTGGAAGCTTGTGGAAGAAGAGATTCAGTATTTTCAGACAGAAAAAAGAATTTACCTAATCAAGAACAGTGGTTATGCCTGTTGAAACTGCTTCGGCGAGCTTTAGGAAAAATAGTCTTTTTCAAAAAGCTGGGTTCAAAGTTATCGCTTGGTTAAGACGTCTTCGTTTACAGGTTAGATATTGAATTTTAAAAAATTAAATGAAATTATTTCGAATCGATCAAACACATTCTTATTATTCTTGTTAATTATAAAAGTCTAATATAAGTTTCATTCCAAAATAATCCCTTAGATTCTAGAAAGTAACAACCAAGTTACATCATAAAATTTCGCAAGATTATTTTGCAAATATTTATGTTGGTGTAATAAGTCAAGTGTTTGTTAAGTAATTTGTAGAATGTTGAAAAACTTATAGTGGAAATAAGGTTGGTTACATTTTACAATGGTTATTTTTCAATGTATTGCAATTAATCTAAAAGTCATTTATTTTCATTCAAAGTTATTATAAAAATATTTTAAGATTTAGTTTTTTTATTTTTATGGGTAAATTCAAGGTTCCTTGAGTAAATATCATATAATGTATAAAGTTGTTTGGGGACGTAATGTTTGGATTTAAGAGGTGCGGAGGGAAATGACGTCACGATAGTACCGTGTGTAATTTGCATTTACCTCCTTTATAATATTATTATAACATTGTGTTGAAATATTAATAACTAACAGTTTAGAGTAATGCAGTTTGCATCCAAGGTACAGGATTAAGATATTTTTATAAAAATATTAATTGCAAACTGTCCCATACCTTTTCAAATTAGTTTTTAGTAATTTGTTGATTATAATCATAAATAATTTTTTTAAATATTATATTTCTGCTATTCTGGATCTTCAAGAATAGGCGACCTCTCAAATTTACCAGGTCTTATACTCGATGGTTAACAGATATATAATAAACTTGTCGATATCCCTTAAAGATCAAGCCTTATCTAAATTAAAAAATAGTGTTCGATCCAAACTACTTTTAAAACCGAACCTGAATTTCAATAAGTACCTAGTTTTAGTCGTATCTGAAAGGAAACCGAATTTTAAAATTTTTGAGGTCTTGCCAAACTTTCTGCTCAAGTTTCAGCCAAACCGAAACCGAAAAGAAGAAGAATTTTCATTCCGTTATTGTGTATTTGTATTTTTGACAACAATATTTGAAAGATGCTCATTGGAGGCAATTGTTGCATGTGCCTGGTATATATTTTATAATTGGTTTACGTAAAACATACCAATAAGCATTGATCTTTGCTATCTGCATTCAGATTAGAAGTTTTTCATGACTCATTCATTAGGAGTGCCTAGATTGAGACTCTCAATGTCACTATCACAAGTGTTATAACTATTCAGACACAAAACGCATTGATGATGCTTTATGATCATGAGGATCATTCCATCATAACATTACAAAATCATTTTGAAATGATGGTTTCATTTTTAATAAACGCTATTTGGCATACAACTTGATGACATACTTTTGTTCAAAGAGTCAAATAAGCGCTATTTTATTGTATTTCTATATCCTGAATATATAAATGTGGTAGTACTACACTGGTATTAGTATTTTGTAACAGTCTGAAAGCTTGTTTATTTCTAAGAAATGGCCAACAATTTAAGAATCATATTCGCATCATTATCCTTGACTGCAAATTATATTTTTATTGTTATTTAATGTTGATTGGCAATTTCATTTCAACTTTTCCGTAATGTATCGTTTCAGCCATCCAAAGTCCAAGACATGTATTGTAAAGCTTAATACTAAACAGAATTTCCGTTACAAAACTTATCGATTCAGCTTTTTATAACCCAATCATAAGTTTTGGGACTTCCACTAATAAATATGGACTCATTTCTACAATTGATGATCTTAGAGAATCAGTGTTACTTTTAAAATAAAATGAACAACTTTAAGTACAATAACGGTTCAAGCCAAAATTTACAAAATCACAGCTTCAAATAACAGAACTAATCTAAATTATTCAAATTACGGATTTATTAACAGCCTACAGGGCAAAGACTGCGTACAAAGTAGTTTCTGCACACACTATTTAATTATTTAAAGCCAGTCCTTTAAAATGGCGTAATGTTAATCATGAAGAACAGCTTGTAGAAAAGAAAAATCAAATAAAATTTTGGGTCGCAAATTTAATAGGGATCAGAAGTTAAAGGAACTACTGAATAGTAGTAGTCAATGTGATTAGTGTTAGTTTTGAAACATATTTTCTTATAAATTCTTTCAATTTTATTAACGTTTGTGTGATATCGAGGATTAAAATGAAACGTTCTTATGGCATAATGTATAGAAAAGAATGATGAATGAACGACATATGCTACGAAGATGCAACACCACGTTAACGTGACCATCAAATATAAATTTTCCGTCAATTGCAATGTTTAAATCACGAATCTGTATGGGCTTAGGTATAGAAATGCCATCGAGGATGTAGTTGTACATGATAGGGTTTACCTTCCTTGCTAATGAAGTTCATTATATTTCTCAACATTAACAATAAGACAGTTTTGAGATACAATAATGATGTACTAGCAATATCAGTTGTATCCTTGATAAATCCAAAGGCGAAAACATCAAAATAAATAATTTGTGGTAAAAATGAATTCAAAACTGAATGGATGTCAAGAAAGAAAAACTTTAAATTGTCAAGCAGTATCACCTTAATTAGGCGAAATATGTATTCTGTTTCATACATTTTGCTTGATTCTTGTCATTTCATTGCTGTATATTATGGCAAATGAATTTAATTAATGTGATGTCCATTTAGTAGACTTCAGATTTCAGTCAATTCTACATTTATTGGAAAAAGAAGTTATTTATAAATAAGTTTTTCAAGGATTTTGCTAAACAGTGCTTGTAGCGATATAAATCTATAATTAGATACCCTTCTTCGATCTCCGGATTTGGATTAACTTCGGAAAAAATCGACCGATTATTTATAATCGGCACTACTACTATACAGGTGTCCCGTTAAGCGTACGGAGCGGCTGTATCTCTAGAACGGTAAGGCCAAGAGGTTTGGGAAAAAAATCCTTATAAGCAAAGTGACCAAGAGAAATAGCTGGAAATTATTTTGAAGTTCGTAATTCGACCGCTAGGGGGCGTAACTGCCATTCAGAAACATAAAGTTGCCGCTATCTCAGAAACTTAGACGATGAGCTATAACTTTGACAACATCATTTAGTAGCTTGGATAATACCGCATAAGCTAGAGGGCGTTATCTGCAGCGGTTACATATTTTTGTGATTTTTGAAAAAAAGTTAAATGGAACGGTACTATTTACTTCACAGACCGTTAATCACCATAAAATTTGCTAAATATTAGTGAAAACCGCATCTCGATATCTCCATCCATTCTCGAATTATAAAAGAAAATGTTAAAAATTCGTATATCTTAATCGGATCAAGTTACCTTAAGAAACAAATAAGAGAGAACAATAATTTTATTATGTTGTCAAAGTTATAGCTCATCGCCGAACTTTCTGAGATAGCGGGAATTTTATGTTTTTCTATGGCAGTTACGCCCCCTAGCGGTCGAATTACGAACTTCAAAATAATTTCCAGCTATTTCTCTTGCCCACTTTGCTTATAACGATTTTTTTCCCAAACCTCTAGGCCTTACCGTTATTGAGATACAGCCGCTCCGTACTTCAGAAATTAATAATTAATTAAATCGTTAAAGTGGTAATTAAATTAAATATGCCTAAATATTCATTGAGTGTCAAAAAAGATATCGTTCTATCGCTAAAATTCGTGAAGAGATACAAGTATGGCCATTGATATTGACAACCTATAAGCTTTGGCAAGGTGAAGTTTGTACGTTTTAGGCAAGAATGAATGACTTGTAATCAGTAATCACTAAAAGTGATCAAGTAAACAAATCGCTAACTTCAGCTGAGAGCGAAACGCTGACTTTAAAATCGACCGAAACCAAAACAGCAACTTTAGTCTGGATTAATATTGTGACCACCCTATTCACTATTACACAATAAAATGAAATGACTAAAAACGACTAAACGAATGACTAAACCGATGTATTAACTCCGAGGGACGAGAGACGTGCTTTAGACGCCGAGGAAAATACTTTGGACGTGATACATTGCTAAAGTAGGAAAAGATTTTTCAGTTACTTTTTAAAGTACTGCTGGTTAGCAATAAGTCCACACCGATTATATCTTCATAATGCTGTTCGCATATTAATAATTATTTTGTCCACGACTACCTTATAATATATACCTTATGAATGAGTTTTCTAAAACAAAATGGTAGTCATTTTTCACGGAGTGAATAATAGCGGTGAATAATAATCATTATTCACGGGTAGCCATCTTAACCAGACTAATAATAATTATTTGAAACGTTAAAAGTTCAAAAAACGTCAATTTAATTCAATTTTTTAGGAGTTTCTAAATGTTTGACATTAAAAAAACCTAAACAAATTCCGTTTATCGTATGATTTAAGCATAAATTAATTAATTTTCGTAAAGAAAACGACGTTTTATAAAACTGGCATTTAATTTTGACAAATTGTTGTGAAGTTGGTTACAGTTAGTAACATTGAATTTGGGTCACATTGACGTTTAACCTTTTTTCAAAAATTTATTTAAAAAACTAATTTATGGAATCAATTTCAATAGTCATGGATAAAGTATAGTATTCTACTCGCATATAATAATATACTATTTTAAACTCGGTTGGGTTGCTGACGTGTTAAATCTGTAACAGCTGATATAAATATCACACATTTAACTGATCTTGTATCCATCCCAGTTACTACAACGGGTTTGGCAAAATGTATGGAGATCTACCTACGAAGATATATTACTGAACATAATGTTTTATCCCTTCGCAATATGATTTATGTCTTACAATTAATTGTGAATGTAGCATAACTCTGTTAAAGGTCATGGCCGATATTGTTACTCTCAATACTAGTCATTATTGTATGCTTATACTACGCTACAAGCACAAAGTCCTCTCTGTACTGAATTCGCTTGTCTACTTTGGCGATGATTCTTACTAAAATGTTTCTACGTGATCGGTCAACCTTTTTGTCTATGTGGGTTGGTATTCCACCGGGATCATTGCTAGCCCTTTTATTGTTTTCTGTACTTCCCAGTTATTAAAATATTTACATCATTCGTAAATAGATTGAGCCCCTGCTTGTTCAAAAATAAATGCAGATATTAATGTTCTTTTCGGACGTTCTGCAATCAAGTCAAATGTTGTTAATCTGGAGTTTGATTATGTTCGTGTATTTATGGATTGGAAGAGGCCGTAGTCGTTCTCTGCATTGAAAATTTTTGATATTTTGCTTGCGTGAAGACGGGAACGGCCAGAAAACTTTTATGCAACATGTTTGTTTTGTCAAGTTTTGGATATTATGCTACTAAGTATTGTTCATAACTCACTGGTTTGGAATCATAGTATACAGAATACCAGAGTGGGTACAGAATAGTTATCAATTTCTGTCCCTTTGATCTCAAGTTAACTTCTAATTGATTTTCATATCTCAAGAGCACAGACAATAGAGCTGTACCCGACCAATGTTGAGTTTTGAAATGAATAACTATGTAATTACAGGATTTCAGCGCTTAAATGAATAATAAAGCTGAAATCTTCAACGAATACTATAAGTTATGCATTCAAATAAATGAATTCTACTTAATGAAATGGTAAATGTTTGATCAATATTAAAGATTGATTCTAATAAAGATTATTGTTACGAATCTTGAAATTTTATGTATACAGAAAGTATTTTTCGAATCTAAGTCAACAGATATCAATAAATTCCAAAAATTTATTGTAAACAGCTTTGAATTTTATGGACTCGTTTCTTTCAGATATTCTTACATTTTGTAAAATCTGGTAAGATTGTCCCAAGTTCAGAAAAAATATAATTAAATTACTCTAATTAAGTTTAAACAGCGCAAGCAAAACCTTTAGATAAACAGACAAAGGAGTTCTCTTTCAAAACTTTAAACAGAGGCCGTTAATGTTTTGAAAGAGCTCCCGCATCGCGACGAATGTTATCTGACGACAACGATCATATTCTCAAATTGTTCGGATTGAACTGTTCTCACTTTAACCTTAATTTTAAATAAAATCATTATAGAACTCATCTAAAATATCAACTCTAAAGTTCTAGAATTTCACTTATAATATAATTAGAAACACCCTATTGATTTTAATCACATTATTTAATGAAATATTCTTATTACCGTCTATTTATATCCATTAATAAGTCGAATCGAGTTATTTCTGGAAGATCGAAACATGAAAGTTCTCGAAATGCGTAGGACAAAGTACCTCATAAAATTTTATAATCCCATTTATTAAAAACGCAATCAATTTTCTATTTTTTGCCCAAAAAGGAATTACCTTTATCCACCAATAATACATTTTGTTTAAGTTTTTATTTTTTAAATTGATAAAATCAAAAGATTTTTAAGATTCAATAAATTTCGTTATTATTAAGTCCAGCTACTTTGTATTTTACAATTTTCATTCATAAAACAACACTGAAAATATTTATAGCTACTCGTATCAGATAACGTATCCTGGAGTACTTCGTTGGCACGTCGTTAATATTTGACCGTTTACATCGCGTGACTTGGTTTAAAGAAAAACGCTTGTTCCTCTAAAATCGAGCTTATTTTAATCAATTTTTTTATGTTTACTTGCGTAAATATTTTGGAAAATTTCCGTAAATATTTGATAAAAGTTTGATTAATGACCCACCTAAAATGTTTAAGAACAAAGAAAATTACTTCACGGTTAGCTATAAAATTTCAACAATTTAAAAACAGTTTATTTAGTTTTCAGATGAGTTTTAAACATGCAAACTGAAAATGTTATTTCTGATTTATAGTTTTGCGCATTACCCATTTAGATTTTATTGGCTATCTGTCTATGTAAAGCATTTTAAACGAAATCAAATAAATTAGATGATTTATTAATCAATATAATTAACCCCATGAATAGTTTATTTAAATAATTAGTGCTACCGTCTTAATCATTTTAAAAATAGAAGATAAATGTTTTTGTTTTCATAGAGCCACTTATAACTCTAAAATTATAAAATGAAAAACATTTCTTGTACAAACAATGATCCATTTAACAAATCCAAAAATAGAATTTATTTTAACATTCAATATTATCAAGTTAACCACACCAAAAAAGGAAAGAAAACATTGTTCCCGTGTTTACTTTGAAATTGGATATAACCCTGAAATAAAAAGTGTTTAAAAATACTTTATACATAAAAAATTTCTTTATTAATCCAAATATATTGGGCATGAATTAAATTCTGTTTTTGGTATTAAACTTCATACAAAACAGTATGCTCCTGGTTAATATGGATAACGTGGGAAATTCTGTTCGAGTACGAGAAAACTAAAACGAGGAACATTTTTTCGAGAAGCAGAAGGTTTAGGTTGAAACAGAAGAGTGGTAAAATGAGTTATATCTTAAAGATATAGCTCTTCCAGGGGTTGGGTGGTATTGGGTTGTTATTAGTATGCTACTAAGTCATACATGATGAACAGCAAATCATAGATAACCCAACATAAGTTATCATAAACATACCAATGGTAAGACATCTAGATGTGTGTCTGCTTCGCAAAGTAATGCCAAAAGACATCTTTTAGCTTAGACGGTTATTTTGGCTATTCTATACGCTACTTCGACATAGAGAGTGCATTGAAATATAAGCAATAAAGAAATATGCTTAACTCCATTAATAGAAATCTAGATAACTAGGTTTAGACACAAAATAATATGATAAAAACAAAATATCAATCACAAGATGCGAGAGGATACGATTAAATTATTTCCTTGTGTTCATTTTGCTGATGTTTGTACAACTGTAATTAAAACCACTCGTTATTTGTGGTACAATATTGTTGAATTCGATATTTTTGTGTACACACTTAATGAAGATAAAAAGAAAATGAAATTATACGTGTAACGAATCGTAAATTGCTTTATGTTCTTGTTTTCCTAAACTTTTCTAAAGGATAAAGGTTTCAGATAACCACCCTCAGTTGTAGCTTTCAAGATTGGTTATTTACGAGTACCTAATAAATGTCAACATTGCAGCGCGTTTCTGGGATAAACATAATGTTTAAAAATGGATTGATATTTCGTTATTGAGCATGTCTTTATATACTAATAAAATACAATGTCAATTCCATTATAACACTGTCCGAACAACAACAAGGCTTTAGGTCAGAAAGGTCCTGTACAGATGCTGTATCCGTGATGAGACAAGTCGTAAATCTGCTATAAACCGCGGAATAGACAAATATAGTTAAAACAACTATTCGGAATATAGCATACAAGCACGGATAAATGGAAAACTTACTAAGGAAATACCTGTAAATGTATTTCCTAATCACTACTATTCAATCCTGTGGTGGATGAAATCATAGAAAAGTCAAGATGGACATGAAGCTACATAATGGGTGATCAAGAATTTGTGATTTTGTGTTATGCTGAAGACGCGGTCCTCTTTGCGAAAAATCGAGAGCGATCTACAGAGGACCTTACAAGCATTTAACAACATAGCGAAACAATTCAACATGTCCATTGCTACACAAAAAACTAAATGCATGACAACAGCGAAAGAGCCACTTCGATGTAAGCTGGAAGTGAACCAGAACATAATAGAGCAGGTCATGATGTTCACGTATTTGGGAGTTGAACTATTAAGTTATGGTAATATCGAAGAGGAAGTATCCCAACAAAACAGGAAAGCCAGGAAAATCGCAGGCTGCTGAAACCAGACATTATGGAGGAACAAACATGAGTCAAAACTGATATGACTCATACGGCTGAGGCTAGACTTAACACGTCTAAACCAAAACGGATATTGAAAACAGCAGAAATGAAGATACTTTTCAGAATCACCGGTAAAACTCTATATGATAGAGAAAGAAGCGAAGACTTAAGAACATTACGTGGAGTGCAAAATATCAACAATTGAATACATAAACTGAAGAAAGAATAGAATGCATATACAGGGTGTGTCAAATGTCTGGAATATAGCCAATAACTTCGCCATTTGTGGTTTTAAAGAAAAATGTTTCAAACAAAAAATTCTTTATTAATTGTGGATACTTACTTGTTTACATTGTTCTTTATTTCGTTGCTATGGCAACCAACATTGTTATTTTAAATGCACATGTGTTTATGCACATGGATGCATATGTCTTTTTTTGCACAATTTAATAGAGGATAAACTACGCGATGAACATATCAAATTATATGGTTGTATAAGAAAAAAATCGAGAAAAAATGCATTCTCTGAAAATATACAGGGTCATCCACGACTACCGTCCATTAGAACTTTACAGGGTTCTGGCCAAAATTAAAATTTGAAAATTCAGATTTAAGTATTATCAATTGCGTTCTCTTCGACGAACATATTTTCAGATATCTAACACTTTCGGTTATACCGGAAGTCGCGACCTACTTTATTTTTTTAAATGGAACAGCCTGTATATTTTTACATATTTGGATTTGTCTGTTTCCAAGGTTTATAAATGACTTTACTTTTTGCAATTTGATTCGGCCGTTCTCGAGTTATTCCAATTTTTCTAGAAAAATCTGCTCCAGCAGACATTTGTTCCAAAAATCAGAGAACACTCGCTTTTTGGGATATCAATTTAGGATTCAGAACATGCTTAAGCAACATGATGGAGTATGTTTTGGTGCCGAGTATGGCTGCCTAGAACGTTTGGTCACTTTACTATGGCACGTTACTTTTTCGAAACTTGGAAGTACCATAACTTCATTTTTTTAAATGGCACCCCTCATATTTTATTACTTAGTCGTCTTCGGTGTCTTCTTTTATATCCGATATGTCCTATACCTAACTTTTATAGTTTGGGAGATAATTAGGGTTTTTTGAAAAATGCACACACATCGATATTTAACCTAGTGTGTCATGATTGTCATGAATCATGAATACCTAGTGCAACCTAGTGAATAACCGGATGAAGTGAAAGTTTGAAAATTTGTAAACTTGTGATGTTTGATGCCAGCTTTTCAACTAAAGTATTTTTAGGTTCCGGGTACTTGTGGTTACACCGAAAGAGGTGACAATTTTCATATTTCAAATGGAACACCCTGAGTTTTATTACATTTTTCAATCAAAAATGTCAACTACAACGTTACTTTTTATAATTTATAAATCATCTAGTTTGCCCGCAGGAAAAAAAATTTGGTGTTGTGGAATGTTGTTGTGGTTATGTATTATCAGAGGATCAGCAAGGACAGAGTAAACAGTTTGACATTTGCTAAAGCTATGGTTTATTTCTGTTGGTGTGATGACTAAGTTACTTTTTGTAGTGATCTGTTCTCAAGAAATGCCACATTTGGAATTTACTAATGAGGATTATTTGAATTTGATAATAATTTATGGAGAGTGCAACCAAATAATTGCGTATACGTGTCGGCTGCAACACACAAATGGCCTAAAATTGAACAAAAATATCAAAAATGTAATGAAATACAGGGCTGTTCCATTTGAAATATGAAAATTGTCACCTCTTCCGGTGTAACCGCAAGTACCCGGAACCTGAAAATATTTTACTAAAAAGCTGGCATCAAACATCAGAAGTCTGCAAATTTTCAAAAGGCCACTTCATATGGTTACACACTAGGTCACACTAGGTATTCATGGCACACTAGGTTAAATATCGATATGATATGTGTGCATTTTTCAAAAAACCCTAATTATCTCCCAAACTATAAATGTTAGGTATAGGACATATGGGATATAAAAGATGTAAAATGAGACACCCAAGACGACTAAGTAATAAAATATGGGGGCTGACATTTAAAAAAATGAAGTTATGGTATTTCCAAATTTCGAAAAGTTAACGTGCCGTAGTAAAGTGACCAAACGTTCTAGACGGCCGTACTCGGCATCAAAACATACTCCATCATGTTGCTTACGCATGTTCTGAATCCTAAATTGATATCCCAAAAATCGAGTGTTCTCTGATTTTTTTAACAAATGTCTGCTGGAGCAGATTTTTCTAGAAAAATTCGAATAACTCGAGAACGGCCGAATCAAATTGCAAAAAGTAAAGTTATTCATAAACCTTGAAAACAGACAAATTCAAATATGTAAAAATATATAGGTGTTCCATTTAAAAAAATAAAGTAGGTGGCGACTTCCGGTATAACCGGAAGTGCTAGAAATCTGAAAATATTTTAGTCGAAGAGAACGCAATTAATAATACTTAAATCTGAATTTTCAAATTTTTGTTTTGGCTAGAACCCTGTAAAGTTCTAATGAACGGTCGTCGTGGATGACCCTGTATATTTTCAGAGAACGCATTTTTTCTCGATTTTTTTCTTATACAACCATATAATTTGATATGTTCATCGCGTAGTTTATCCTCTATTAAATTGTGCAAAAAAAAACATATGCATCCATGTGCATAAACACATGTGCATTTAAAATAACAATGTTGGTTGTCATAGCAACGAAATAAAGAACAATGTAAACAAGCAAGTATCCACAATTAATAAAGAATTTTTATTTGAAACATTTTTCTTTAAAACCACAAATGGCGAGGTTATTGGCTATATTCCAGACATTTGACACACCCTGTATAGAAAGAATGGGACAAGATAGATTAGTGAAAAGCGGTTAAATCGCCGTTAGGTAAACGAAGTCTAGGATGGCCAAGGAAAAGATGAAGCGACCATTTCCGTACAGAATAGAGGCATCATTGACGAAGAACAGGCTTTAAGCCTGAGTGGAGAAAGAAGAAGAAGAAAATACAATGTCTCTATACAATTGGAATTCTTAAATAAAAGTGTATATGATTTTGAAGCTAGTTTTCAATACATCCATTTATTAACAGAACAAATTAAAATTATGCATGAGTAACATCATGTATAATTTCAAAAAATTCTTTCTCCGTGGTACTGTTTGATATGGAAATTGTGCTAATTGTTTTAGCTGCAAACTCCCTAGGGTTAGTGGTAGAGTTCTACACATTTCTACTAGAGCAGAAATAATAACTTTATCCACAATTATGTATGGTTTGAAATAATGTGCCAGAGTTTGCAACAAGCCACAATGAAACGCCACTTGGTGCTCTTATTTGAAATTATTACTTTCCAAAATTCTATATTCTTTACGTTAATCAAAAAATATACATAAATACTTGAAAATATCCGAAATATCTGGATATGTAACTTATGATTAGTAACCTCGAAAAACCTAAAATATCAGAAACGATATCAAAATCAACAAGATTTTTTTTCCGGTTCTATTAGACCTCAAATTCCACACCATCATCATTAAATCAGTTCAATTCTAAATAATTATCTTTTATGACGCCCAAAAATACTGGATTTAAATTTCAATTTTAGTGGGCGTATTATCAAAATTTATTAATAACTATAAAATGATAACGAATAATTAGATCTATTAAATTTTATTATTTTATTTTATAGAACGATGGACCTGGAAACGCCAACGACGGTGAAGTCCAATTGGATGATGAATGCGCCAAAGTATTCGCCATGGATTCCGATACAAGATTCGACGTTGAACAACTTCACGATTCACCACCGGGAGAAAGAAAAAATTTTGGTGAAAACGAATACTCGTGTAAGCAAAAATTTATAACAAATTCGTTATGTAATAAAAAAATAACCTTGGATGTAATCAAATTATTATGTATTAAATGAATCGAATTACTGTATCAAATTAAAACAGATCGATTTTCAAGATTAAAAGATAATTTTTTTACACTTTTATGATCTTTTCTTTATTTTTAATTTTTTTAGTGCATCGTAAAACAAATTACCCTCATATGCACGCTCCTATCAAACCTCCAAAATCTACGAAACGACGGGGAAGTCAACAAGATCCAGAAGAAGACGTCGGAGGTGGTGAAGATACACCCTCTGTACAATCTCCAGATTCAAATACACTAACTTCCGGTACAACTCATACGCCAACGAGTGTCCGATCGCCCGTTTGTAAAATCACCGATTCCGATACTGGATTGCTATCCTCATTTACAGTCGCCGAAGAGGATGACACAGCATTAAGTTCCGGCTCGGAGTACATACTTTCAGATCCGAGCAGTTTCCGTAGTCCTCCGGATGAATCCCCTGACCGGAAGGTACAATTTCATAATAACAATGGAACAATTCCCGAGGATTCCCAAATCGATGGAAATGATGATAAGAAACATCGACGAAGGTAAGCAGCTTTATTTATTGGGGATATTTTTGAGATTGGATTGAGTTTTCGATTTGTTTAAATAATTTAGTTTTATTGACGTCTTTTCATAAATTATAGAGTTATTTCAAAGTTGATTTGTTAAATAGTTTTTTAAACATCTCTTGTTGCTTTAAAAAATTAACATTCCAAATCTATCTAGATTTAGAATGTTTTTGTTGTTAACACTATTATTGATGTGAGGTATTTATAGATTTATCGAGTTTTATTGATTATTAATCATGCAAATAATGCGTATTTGACGTCGAAAATGATTAAGATCTTAATTATCTTAATCATAACCAGGTTATTCTTTAATAAAATAGAAACAACAAAATTAATCAAGATTTTAGCTCAAACATAATTCAATTTGGGGGGTGGGATAACTTTACAATCAATACCGGAACGAATATAAGCTTTAGAAAGGATATTGATTGACGAAACGTTTGAAAGAGATTTACTGCGGTAAACGACCATTACTCCCAAGAAATATTGACGCGAATACACACAATGTGAACTGAACGAACACTTATCGCTAAAACACCAACGAACATAGTAACCTTAAATAATGATGATGTCTTGGACCTTAAATAATGTCTCGTAGGAAAACGTTTATTTTTCAAATATAACATTTCCATAACTATCTATGAAAATAGTATTAATTTTTTCGCAAATCTTGTACTAATAACCATTCTATAATCATGTAACATCTTAAAATAATTTTAGGCGCACAAATATTGTTTTAACATTAATGCTGTTTCAAGCAAAGAAATTGTTGTTGCAACAAATTGATTGTTTCTTGAATTATGTAGCGAAAAACACCCCCTTTCTGCAACCACATATGCTGAAGATCCGGAGCGTTGCCATAAATACCAGTTACCATGTTGCTGTAGCAACGAAAAAGCATGACCCCATCACGCCGCCACCATAAAACCCACCCCAAACAACAACTCCTTGGGGATGCATTAATATCTTGTGCATATTGCGACAATTTTCGGAATACCAAATGGGAATTTTGTTTGTTTACAAATATAACCAATTGAAGTTGCGTCTAAAATTTTCCTTTTCAAAGTGATAATCGATTTAATGTTGCCGCTTTTCATTAATTAATGTTTTTAGCGGTACTTTAGCATTTGTGTTGAGTTTTATATACGTCACTACACCTCCTTCTTTAAATTTTTAAAATATACTCCGAACTGTAAAGTCATTCAGTGCAGCTTCTCAACCAATTCCACGAAGTTGTTGAACCATCTTTGTAAAATATCCGTTAAATTTGTGATTCGTGTTAATAATAACGCATTACTCCTTCATATAGGATTAGGATTGGCAACACAAAAAAAATTGGGGCAATATTTAAATCCAACACTTAATTTGGTACAACTATGGATGAGTAAGCAATATTTTTTACAATTTTCATTACTGTTAAGAATTTAAGAACATTTTTTGACTGCATAGGTTACGGTTACACTATCACTAGAACTAACACCTAGAACTAGAATCATTCGGGTTTAGCCATGCGTCTTTTGAAATATATAGCATTTCGTATTTACATTTAGCCAACTTTTGAGATCTGGCAGCAACTTACACGCCCTGGCATTAATAATTTGGACGTCAACAGCGTTCAGTTAATTTATTAGGTATTAAATAATTATATAGATTTATAATTTATGAATAATGATTTATAATATTTCAACTTCTATCATTTTAAAAAGAGAGAACATCGAAAAAGTACCTAAACGAAAACATTACGGGAAGAGTAAAATAAGTCGGACAATAAAAATGGAAAACAAAATATGACAAAATACGAAAGGAGCTAAACATAATACCCACATATGAAGCAACAAGATCACAGACACAAAACAAAAAATGTACGCATATATTATCTGCGAATCTATTATGATTCAGAGTAGCAAAAGAAGTCTATTAAAATCATATTGTTAAAACTGGTCTATGAACAAAGGAGGAGAATGGTTCTAGTAGTAAGAATATAGAAAAGAAAATCAAAACATAATGAACGAAATAGAATAAATTCTATTAAGAAAAGAGAAGTACAAAATATTTATTGCATTAACCTTTGTAAATGAAGTAGTAAACCTGAAAGCAAATTGAGTATACAATGCTTGTGAGGTCGTCCTGTCAGTGTGTGCAGCATATAAAATTTTATAAACGAAACATGTCACAACCTCACCAATATGTATTTGTAGTGAACGTTGTTAAGATCAATTTAGAACCAAAATGCATTGGTTGACATTGTAATTATTAAAATAAAGAATTGGACTTTTTGTAATGGATAGTTTATTATATTTTCGTTCTACCGGTTTCCACTCAACTTAGAGTCATCTTCAGGACACGTCACAGTTTGAACTAAAACCATGGTACTATTATTGAACATTTGTTCATGATTAAAAAGCAGTAAGGATATCAAGAACTTAATAATTGCGTAATTATGGGTGGATGTGATGATCGATGAATTGGCTGACCTCGATCATCACATCCACCCATAATTTCATTACCCTGATTTCATTAACAGTAATGAACAGGTTGGTCGAAAATAACTTGCAATGTCTTTATGAAGATTAGTCAGCAAATCAACCGTTACCAAGATAAAAATGATTACACTACATTATAACAATAATAATAATAAATAGTAATAATTTGTGTTATCGGTTATTATCATGGTATTATTGCAACGTACTATAATTATTATTGAATATGTTCAAAATGTCCCTAATAGCAAACGTAAAGTATCTATGATGCCTCGCCAGATGTTTAGACTAAAACGCTGTTGATATTTGGTTTCAAAAACTTCTCAAGGATTCTTGTCAGACCACACATGATTATTATGGAAGTTGAATATTCCAGTTCTGGTGAAACCAGTTTCATCAGTGAACAGAATGTTAGTTAAGACGTCTGAGTTTTCAGCAACTTCCAATAAAAACCGTTGACAGAATGTCGATCTTGCGTGGTTATCCGGAGTAGTGAGCATTTACACACGTTGGATATGGTAGAGATAAATGAGCTGCTCACGAAGAGTTCTCCAAACAACATGTGCACTTGTACCCACTTGACCCGAAATTCTGACACATGTTTCATGATTTTCATCCATTGCATTTAAAAGTTATTCTTCTATCTCTGGCGGACATATGAATCTCTGTAATCCGCTGTCATAAGACGTTTTTTCAAAGGATCCAATTTCTTTTAGACGGTGAAAAACCGCTTGAAACATTACATGTGAAGGCATAAAAAAGTGCACTCAAAGCATTCCCATTGACACGACCATGCATAGGGAGAACGGTGGCTTGATTTCAATCATGTGAAAACTTTTCCTTTTGTCAATTAAAATATTTCCATGGCACAGCAAGTAAAACGATGACTATTCGTAAATAATAAGTAATGTTCTGTCACTTGCTTTCTGAAGAAGAAGTAATTTCAGGCGAAGCAGTACTGATGTTAAGTGAACCTTGAATTCGGGCAAACTTGTCGAAATTTTCATTTTCAAAATGTTTCTCAAACCAGTTAATTAACTATGTCCTCAAACATAGTTTTTATATCTTTTGAAAAATCATTTAACGTGAAAAATTGCATCTTCTCTTGTGTTTTTATAAAAACTTATATTTTTCCATTGGCTTCAAAATGTGTATGTTTTTCCTTGAAGAAAGAGATCAAGGGAGTTTACATTTTCAAAAAACATCACCAAAATATTCTGCATCTTTGTATCATTCTTCTTTAAGGGAAATAAAAACTACGTGCCACAATTTAAAAGTGTATGATAAAACATTACCACATGAGAACGTGCACTGCTATAGTACAATAAATACGAGTGTTCAGGAAGTAGGAATATGGGAGATTTCTACAAAGCTTTTTAAAAAACTTTGCTTTTGATTTTATAAAATTTACCACATTCAGCATACATTGTAACACCTTTAGTAAAGAGCTTAGATGCTTTAACACAAGCTCTTCTTTATGAGTGAATCTACAGTACATTTCGAGATCTGCTTTGAGTAAGTCTCCTGTATTCTTCATAGCAGCCAGATATGAAGTGAGCTCCATCAGTACAGACACCAACATATTTAAACCAATTGACATTGTTTTCAGATATGAATGTACCAAGATATCTCAATCAAATGAGCATTTTTACTGTTATCCGTAGCCTCATCTAACAGCAATCCAAATTCGACTCTTTTTTTTCAATTACTTGATAGTTGGTATCTTCCGACATATATTATGTTGTATTCTCCAGCTAATTGTGTTATTAGACAAATACACTTTTAAATGCAGCTTCCCAGCAGACTCAATAATCAGGGTGTTTACCATATCTACAGCACCTGATTGTATAAGTTCTTCTACCATGACATAAGGCATCTTACATTTCGATTCTGCAAGCCACCTTGTAAGATGCTAACAAACCGTTGTTTGGTATTGATGCAGTTTTAAAAAATGTATTTTTTGTTGTTTCAGTTCTTTTAACTTCCTGACAAAAAATTCCCAATCATTCTGTGGTAATTAGCTTCTAGATTATGTTTCAATTTACTTGGAAACGTACACTCAGCTTGCAAACGTTACATACACAATACACATTGTCTTTTTGTACTATTAATTCTTATTGACGTAAATGCGTAAATTTGAACTCTAAATAAACTAAACCTCTAAATAATAGTGATACACACTCATACCAGTAGTTGAAAGGAAATTTTCTTTATCAGCACTATTATTATTACTGCTCAAAAATGAGTACTTTATGTTATAATTACATTGTTATCAAAAATACAAGTACCAAAAATCACAAAACTACCTATGTATCTGTCAAATTTATGTCAGTAGTCTTAAATTATAAGTCGATTGACTGAATCCTGCTATTCCCAAGGCGCACAAATTGGGAATTACTGGCTTAAGATAAACTATTGGTAAATAAGATAATGTGATATCAAGAAAGACATTAAGAACATTCAAGTGAAATGGTTGTGAGACATCAAAATGACCAAAACAGTGTCACATTTAATTATGACGATTTAGAAGATCTTTATGAAGATTAATACATTGAGCTTAATTAAATCTCGAAATCAAGCCTTTTTATGTTTATACATCATTATAATGCATTGTAAAAATCGCGAGACAGTAAAGTTAAATAAATAAATTCCAATGTAGAATATTTACTGAAATTTTCATTGTTCCAAATCGATTTTTTAAAAATCTATGAATTCGTTTAACTTTATAACCTTCATTTTTATTGTCTTTGTTTATATTTCAGTTATCCACCAAAATTTGTTTATCTGGATTTGAATAATGCTTGTGTTTGTTTAAACTGCACATTTACATTATTATCCGGAAATTTACATTTTTTTTGGAGTAAACTTGATTTTATAACTCAAAATCCTCAATTTTGGTGAAAAATATCTCTAAATTCTTCTGTAAATAAAAGAAAATCTTGAAGTTTATGAAGATAAAACGTGTATTGATCTCCAAAAATAGATTTGTAATAAAAAAAAGTTTCCTATCGTTCTTATTGTCACTAAAGTTTCCGATTGACTGCGATTCAATCGAGATGTTACACGTGGGGTGTCGGTAAAACAACCCCGGGAACGATAATATAGGTAAGAACTAATCGATTTCGGCCCGAGAGAGAAACCCCGGGACAGGAGGAGTCCAGAAACGGTTATTTTCCGCCTCCGGATTTACAGCGCGAGCCTTCCCATCTAAACATCCCCGGGGACTCGTCTCTCGTCCGAAACGATTTTTTGGGGATGATAAAATATTGAAACGAAAAAGACAGAACTAAATACATTTTATGTAACTACAAAAAGATTATGAAAGATATTAAATTTTTTAGGCGTTGAAAATAAATACAAATATTATTAGGAATTGTTATTATTTTCTTTAGCTCGTCAATATACGTGATCGATTGGTAAGTAAAAATTTAAAAAGAAAATGTTTAAAAGGAAATGCTGCATGTGATCGTTTTTAATTTTAATTTGTTTGGTTGCCGCTTTTTAATCGAATTTAAATTGTTAAATACAGTAAAACCTCGATATGACGGATTAATACGTTATAGCCAAAAGACCGTTATATCAATAATTTTAATGCACACAAATTCGGACAGATATCCACATTGTTGCTTTCAGTCTACGTGGCTTTATAGTTATTTATATCAAGGACAGTAGAATCTAAGAGGACTACTACATCCCAGGAACAGGTGCATAGCTCGAAGGTCCGTTCGTGACGTCAGCGCTCAATAACAATTAAAACTAGAACTAACACTAGACCTAGAACAAGAAAGTTTCGGATGTTTCTAGTTCTAGGTCTAGTGTTAGTTCTAGTTTTAGTACAATAAAAATATACAACATAGAGATATCTAGTGCTAACTAGCACTGTCGTTAGAACTAACATTAGATCTAGAACTAGAAACATTCCGGTTTAATCGTTAGTCTCTTAAGACGGCTAAACCCAAATGTTTCTAGTTCTAGGTCTAGTGTTAGTTCTAGTTATAGTACAATAAAAATATACATACAACATAGAGTCAACACTGTCATTAGAACTAACACTAAACCTAGAACTAGAAACATTCGGGTTTAGCCGTCTTAACAGATGGACGGCTAAATCAGAATATTTCTTGTTCTAAGTCTAGTGTTAGTTCAATCAAAATGTACAACAATTTAGCGATGAATAACAATTAAAACTACCGTCCTAGTCTATACATCGTATAGACAACTCGGTGAATACCCCGAATTTATCTATGAACATGGAATAGATCAACTTGAGGAATAACCCGAGTTGGATTCTATCTATAAGCTAACATTTATATTTAAATATACTGATTATTAAATAGATAATATTAAAGTCCATTCTTATAAGAACTGTTATATCGAGGTTTTACTGTAGGTACATACATAAAGAAATCAATTTATGGGTTTTAATGAAAAAGTCCGAATCAATCAAAAGCTTTCAATTTACGTTTCAACGAAAATTGACCTTAAATTGGAAATTAACGAAATCCTCTTCACTTCAATCTGTGCAGAATCGATTTTCACATCATCGATTACGGATTTTTTGTTGCTAAAAAAAAATGGTTTTCTCCATTTTAACATCCTTGGATACAATCTATTTTAATTAGACCCAAGACCAAATTTAAATTTAATTGTCGCCAGTGGGCACTAAATTGATTCAGCTGCCAAAATTCCATTTTCATTTAACCTTTATCCAGTATCAAATTTAAAACATTATTGTCCGAGAGAGGCTTAACATGTTAATACAATTGTTTTTAATCTTAAAAAAAATAAACAAAAATTAGTACTTTTTTGATAATGCCAGTCACTTACGGTACTAGTGACGATGCAAGAAGACGGTGAGTTAACTAAAATAATATATATTTTTTTAATATTTTTAGTTTTTATAAATCACATTCGATACATCATCCTCGATGGTAAGAAAATAAAAAGAATGTTTGAATTGGTAGCAAAAAAAAATGCAATTACCATATAAATGCAGTTGATAAATTAGCTTTTTAGCAAATTACTTTTTGAGATACTAAGCTAGTTACTTACTTTAACAAATTAATTCCTACTTTTAATTAAATTAACGTCCCCTTTTACAGCCGTCACCATCACACGCACCATTCCAAGCTTCGAAAGTATTCGCTTCCTGATGATCCTAACAGAGGGAAGACGAGAAGGGTTTCCACCCAACCCGAAGATTTAAATTTAAAAGGTGCCGATAGAGATCAATTGGAAAGTCATCGATCTGATGATCCACGAGCTTTACGAAGACATAAAGCACGAGCAAGCAACGCTGGGTTGGTTCATGTTGGAAGAAAAGATGGGGTGGAAACTATGCAGAGTATTTATTTCAAGAAGATGTACGATCACAGTCCGCACGCGGTAAGTTAATTGTTGAATGTTTTGCAAATTAAGAACGAGTGGCGAATTTTAATTGGGATTTATTCTATTTTCGGTGTTTTAATTTAATTTTTCATTTATATTCATGACAAAATCGTCACGTTCAAATCATTTAAATTGGATTTTATTTTTATCACTTATATGCGAACGCGAGAAGAAATTTAATTCCTACCTTTTTAAATGGAGTCATTTTGAGGAAATTTAACTTTAAGGAAATAGTTCTAATTTTTTGAAAAATGATATAAATTTGTCTAACCTACGATAATACATTTAACACTTATAAAATTTAAATTGAATGTTAATATCACTTTATTGGAATTAAATATGGCTTAACAGAAAGCTCTTCTAACTTTTTTTATGTTTTTGATGTTTAACTTTCAATCGCTATCGTTATTTTTAGATACGTATTTACTTTGGGTTTTTATTTGACCTCCAACTAAAATTTTAATTATGGAAAGTATATAAGAGATATATATGTAGGACTGCTGGGGAAATAAATAAAAAAAAAACACGCACTCAATAACTGTAATTATAATGTTATTTAAAAAAGAATAAAAACAAAACAAAACCAGGTAATGTCTTTTGTAACTATGAACATGTTTTATACATTTCAACAGTTATGGTCTCTGATATTTCTTATATTTCGATTCACAAACGTCTTCTTCTCTTAGCTGCGACCGACTGACTCACACTGACTCACAGACCTATCTCTCGTCCACTCCTTAACCGACGACAGCCGACACTTCCCGATTCCATTCCCACATCTCGTCCATCCTGACTGACATTCGCCTCGAATGTATCTTCATCTGGATTGTCATTTTCTCCAAATGCGTCTTCATCCGGATTGATACTGACCCAAGGTTTCATGTTGTCTACACTCGTAGTAGTCTTCCGTGGTCCTGCATGATCTCCAATCTTGTCTACTTCATACCGGTCTGGACCTATCTTCTTAACGACACGATAAGGACCTAGGAACTTTGGCAGTAACTTTGACGTATTCTGGAATTGTGTCCTCTTGATGGCCACCCATTCTCCTTCTTCATAGTTCCTTGCTAGTTTTCGTTTCTTATTATAGGTTTTCATATTTTCATCTTGAACTTTTTTCATTTGCTCTTTCGCTTGTATTTGCATGTGTTCTCTCTCTTTCACAAATGAGTTTATGATTTCTTCTTCTACCATCTCTTTCAACTTTATTTGGTCTTTTCTTTTCATTTCTACTCCAAAAAGTAATTCAAATGGGGTTCGACCAATACTCCGGTGATATGTACTATTGAGGATCTCTTGCAACTTTCTAACATGTCGAAAGCAATTTTCAGGTTGTTCGATGCATAATTTGGTTAACGTTGGTATGATTACTCTATTGACTCTCTCAACCTGTCCATTTCCTCGTGGTACGCCAGTTGTGATTTTCACATGTTTTATTTTCTCGTCAACACAATAGTCTTTGAAATCCCTTGAGGTAAACGCAGCTCCTCTGTCCGAAATAATCATCCTGGGACTTCCAAAAATTTCTTTCTGCTTTTCTAGTTTTTCAAGAACTTCTTTTGTTGCTGTCGTTTTTGTTGGGTGTATCCAAACGAATTTTGTAAAAGAATCAATGACTACAAATAAATATTGATATCCTTTTCCTGTCTTTGTCATAGGACCTAAATGGTCTATATGATAGGTCTGCAATGGAGCATCGCCCTTTTCTATTGAATTCAAGTATCCTTCTTGTTTACCCATCTTCCTCTCGGTAAGTATACATGGTACACAGTTCATAATTAACTTTCGAATCTTCTCCTCTAGGTTGTCGATATAATATTCTCGTTCGATCAAGTCTTTTGTTTTCTTCACTGCGAAATGACCATTGTCATGTGCACTTCGTATTATTTGGTGTTGCATTATAGTAGGGACAACTAGTAGTTCACATCCATTTTTGTTCTTATACAAGATGCCATTTTTTAGTTCATAATCCCCATAAGGTTGAGTTTCCAATATTTTCGTAATTGCCTTAAGATGTTCGTCCTGTAGTTGAGCCCTTTTCAATCGCTCTAGAAATTCTGTTTGTATTATCATTGTTATTGGGTTCCGACTCAGTGCGTCACAATGCTTCATTTGATTTCCTGGCCTATGTTGAATGGTATAGTTAAACTCTTCGAGCAATAAAGCCCATCTAGCGACTCTCGTGCACAGGTCTTTTTTGTTCATTGTAGCTGCAAATGCTGCACAATCAGTTAAGATTTTGAAGTGTATGCCCAGCAGATACACACGGAACCTCTTTAAAGCTTCTATGACAGCCAGCACCTCCAATTCATAGCTGTGATATTTCTTCTGGGTATCATTTGTCTTTCTACTCCAGTAGTAAACAGGATATAATCTTCCGTCTTCTTGACACTTTTGCAATAACACTGCCCCGAATCCGTCTTGGCTTGCGTCTACATGCAGTTCAGTTTCCCTGATATGATCAAAGATTTTCAATATTGGTTCTGTACTTAAAATCTCCTTTAGTTTTCTAAATGCAACTTCCTCTTCCGGTCCAAATGAAAATTTCTTTTTTCCTTTCAGAAGATCACTTAGTGGTTTCGCAATCAAAGCGTAGTCTTTGATGTACTTGCGGAAATAGCCTGCCAATCCCAGGAAACTCTGAACCTTTTTCATTGTAGCTGGTTTTGGAAAATTTACAACGGCTGCTACTTTCTGCTTGTTAGGCTTCACTCTTCCGTTTTCTATTTCGTGTCCTAGATATTCCACTTTAGTCTTTAAAAACTGACATTTCTGCCACTTGAAATCTAATCCAAACTTCTTTGCTGTTTCCAGAACTTCTTCTAGTCTTTTTATTGCTTCTTCGACATCTTCCGCTGGTATTATAATGTCATCCATGTACATAATAACTATTCCCTTTCTCATTAACTCCCTGAAAACATTATTGACATATCGTTGAAATACTGCTGGCGAATTACATAACCCAAACGGCATGCGCAAGAATTCAAACTGTCCACTCGGAGTTACGAACGAGGTATATTTTATACTATCTTCTGCGACTGGTACATGAAAAAATCCATTTTTCAGGTCCAAAGTCGTAAATATTCTTGATCCTGTTAGTTGGTCAATAACGTCTTCGATCACGGGAAGTGGATAGCAGTCTTTAATAATCTTTCGGTTTAGCTTTCTGAAGTCAATGCAAATTCGAGTACTTCCGTCTTTTTTCTTGACTAAGACAATCGGAGTAGCATAATCTGAAGTGCTTGGTCTTATTTTACCAGTGTTGAGCCATTCCTCGATCTGTTTTTCGACTTCGTATTTCTCTGGAATTGATAATCTTCTTGGAGGCTGGTACACCGGTATGTCGTCTTGAAGGATAATCTTTACCTGTATGTCTGACGGTGGTGTAATGACTTCTTTCGGCTTATATTTTGCAATCATATTCGCTACATCTTCGTAATATGCTTGTGCTCCTACATCTAAAGAGTCTTGTACATCTATGAGAAGTATGTCATTTTCCTCTGAGTGCTTTTGGGTTTCGACCGGTGTTCCTCGACTGCTCACTTCGATTTCGTCCGAGTTAATCATCAATGTAACATCCTCCAAAATAGGTTTTCCAACAATTAATTCCATGGGTATCGCGTCGTCAGGTACTATATGTATAGCTGTTCTAAAATCGCATTCATCCACAACAATTCGACCATTGAATCTTCCCAAGGTTTTGACTGAGTTATCTCCTATTCCTTTTAGTGTTATAGTATTTTCTTGGAATTTAGGCGCTCCTATTCTGATATAACTACTGGCCTTTAACAAATTTAAATCGCTTCCAGTGTCAATGAATGCTTGAATTACGTGGTCGTTTAATCTGATTTGTTTATATCCTGGTAATTGTTGTTTGGTTTCATGAATTACATACGACCTTTTTGTCTCTTCTTGTTTCTCACCTGTCCTCTTTGTTCCATTCTTGCAGTCTCTGGCAATATGTCCGAATCCATTACATGAGAAACATTTCATACCTCTTTCTCTATTGCGGCAGTTCTGGGAAACGTGCCCTATCTTTCCACAGTTAAAACACCGCTCTTCTCTTTTGTTATCCTGCTTCCTCTGTTTGCTGCTCTTATAATTTCCATCATCATTTCCCTTTGTCTGTTTACCTTTCATTTTCTCGTAAAGCTTTAATTTCTCTTTAAATTCTTTTAAGGAATGTGTTCCGTATAGGATCGCTTTATTGATTTCGTCATCTACGATGCCGTCAATTACGTATTCGATGAGAGCGTCCTCTTCGATACTTCCTTGTGCTGCTATTTCTCTCATTTTCAATAAGTACTGTTGTAGAGTCTCTTCTTTCTTCCTTTTTCTAGCCGATAACATTTTGTGTAACGCTGCTGTGTTAATTGTTTTCCTAAATTCTCCCTGAAGTTTAGTCTTAAAGGAGTTCCAATTTGAGATTCCTTTTTCCGACTTTATAAATAACAGAGCTTCGCCTTTTAATAGTCTTTTCGCATAAATTAGCATCTCCACGTCATTCCAACCCATCAATGTGGCGGTCTCTTCAATTTCCGTCATCCATTTGTCCACCGAACAAGTGTCACTTCCGTCAAAAGCACTTACGGTGTCTTCCACGTCTTTGAACGTCAAAACGAACTTTGGTACAGTCTTCTTCTGGTTTGTTTTGCCGCTATTTCGACTGGCTGAAAAATCTGCTACGTCGTCATCACTTTCATGCTCTTCTTCGTCGTTATTTACTAAATCTTCGGCCTCTTCACTCTTGTCGTCTTTCTGTGTTAGCGGCACTCTTTCATCGTCGTCGTTTGTTGCGCCGCTTCCGCATTTCAAAAGTTTCAGATTTGTTAGCTTATTACAGAGCATCCCGATTAATTCTTCTTTATCGTTCGCGTCGTTATCGATTTTCAGAACCTGACAGATCGAATTTAGTTCACCCAGCGTGAGAGTGTTCTTTGCAAGATCGATTTTCTCTTTCATAGCGCCTTCGTCGTCAAAATTAAATCCGCTAAATTCTCGTAATCTCTTGCGATTATTACGGTCACCGTCGTTCCCAAATATCAACTTATGACACGCTTTTATCGCCTTCGTTGAGGCTTTTGTAATGTTCTGCTCGATCGGCAAAATGCTTCCCAAAGTATTCATTTTCGAAGCAGTTTTTATACAGAAACCTCTCGCAATTTAATATTCGTAAATAAACATGCAACTTAGTTTTCGTCCTTGTCGAGCCGCGCCGCCAGTGGTCTTCCAGGTGTTGTTTACGTCTTACTGGCGTCAGATATCGCCGTCGCCGAATCTTGTATATTCCCGTCTTCACAGCCCTCGTCTATTTTCCAGCACTATAGTTCTGTTTCAACTTATTTATTAATGTTCGCTTATTTTCACGTATTTCGATTACCGATCGCGGTTGAGCCCCCAAATTGTAGGACTGCTGGGGAAATAAATAAAAAAAAACACGCACTCAATAACTGTAATTATAATGTTATTTAAAAAAGAATAAAAACAAAACAAAACCAGGTAATGTCTTTTGTAACTATGAACATGTTTTATACATTTCAACAGTTATGGTCTCTGATATTTCTTATATTTCGATTCACAAACGTCTTCTTCTCTTAGCTGCGACCGACTGACTCACACTG
This sequence comes from Onthophagus taurus, assembly GCF_036711975.1. Classification (NCBI taxonomy): domain Eukaryota; kingdom Metazoa; phylum Arthropoda; class Insecta; order Coleoptera; family Scarabaeidae; genus Onthophagus; species Onthophagus taurus. The sequence continues at coordinate 31,531,816 of NC_091966.1, forward strand.
ACTCACAGACCTATCTCTCGTCCACTCCTTAACCGACGACAGCCGACACTTCCCGATTCCATTCCCACATATATAGGTTAGGTGTTTTGACAAAAGTGTATCGTTTTCTCTGGTACTGATTCCTCAGTAATATATACTCGTTTACAATAACAATATCCACTATTGGAAAATTCTATTGGTAATGGGCAACGAGAACATTTCATTTTTAATAAAGCACACACTTCTGATCTGAAGTATATACACCCTTTATTGAGTTGTAAAATAATATCACTTTCGTTATACAGGCTGTTTCATGAGGAATGGTACATACGTTAATATGTTATAAATTTGTTCATTTGAAGCAGAAAAGTTCCTAAAAACATGTGCTCTATTCTCACAGGTAACTGAGATACAGCCAGTTAATGCATAAACTGATTTATTTAAATGTGTACATAAAATATCGAAATTCGGACTTTAAAGGAAGGGTTCGAATATTCCACCGCCTAACTCGATGCACTTGGCTGAGTACTTGTACTTGATATACATCGCTTTTCAGCCATCCCCACATTCCATAATCTAACGGATTAAGGATTGCTTAATTTTTTAACTGATAGGACCCCCACGACTAATCCACCGTTCCGCAAAGGTTTGGTTCAGGTATTGCGTCACTTGACGGCCGTAGTGAGCAACTATCATACTGGAGCAGCAATCATACTGGAAGAACATATTGGCACTGGTAGCGAAAGGAATATCTTCTAACAGTATTGGAAGCTCATTGCACAAGGACTCTAAGTATCTGTCCGCTGTTAAACGCTCGGGTAGTACGAAGGGTCCAATTAAGTTATTGTCAATGATTCCACACCATACATTCATAGAGAATTTTACCTGAACATTTGTTTCAACACTGGCATGCGAATTATCCTAAGACCAACGGTGACCATTTCGACTGTTATTGATTCCATTACGGGTGAAAGTGACTTCATCGGCAAAAAGTATCACAGGAATCAAGCGGCGGTTAGATATTACCCATCCACAAAATTCCAATTTCCTGGCAAAGTCTGTTGGTTCAAGGTGTTGTACTGGTTGATGTTCTCCATACTTTTACATGTGGAACACCAAGACGAGCAGAAAGTCTTCTTGTACTGGTAGATGGACTGCGTTCTACCGACTGAAGAATTCGTTCAACTTCATTCAGAGTTTGCACAAACGTGCAAACCTGCACGTTGAGAATGAATACTTGTACTTGGAACAGAACCAATTTCATGCAATCTGTTGAATGTTCGAGTAAATACTCTTGAATCTGGTAGCAATCGGTTAGGAAACCGTCTCCTATAGTCACGACGAGCAGCACGTGCATTTCCATTGCAGAAACCGTAACAAAACACCATATCAGCATATTCTGCATGAGTCAACCAACTTTTTTGCTTAAAATGAATAAATCTATAACATATTAACGTTTGTTTCATTCCTCATGAAACACTCTGTATACAATTTTTATCGTAGTGCATGGATGAGAAGAAGATCGATAGTCGTATGTGTATATGATACTGCAAATGTTTGAAACCTATTAATTGTATAAAGTTTCTAGGAAATGTATACAATGCTGAAATAATTTAGGAAATGTTTAAAGTAATTTGTCACAGTTTCTTTAATACACTCTCGGGTGCATCAATCTTTTGATTTCTAATCACCATTCGTCTCTCTTTCTCCACATCTCTTCATCAATATTTTCTTTCCAACTCCTCCGTGGTCTTCCTTTTCTTCTTCTTCCTCATGGTGTCCAGTGCAATAGTTTGCTAGTCGAACTGGACCCATCGTTTGTACATGGCCATACGATCTAATTTGAGCACTTAAATGTGTCACTTAAAACGTCATGTGTCTTTATGTTTTAGTTTCTAATCCATTCCAGTCTGTTTTATCCTGCAACAGCTATAAGTTATTATATGTACTTCTAATTATTGAGTTGTATATTTTGTGTTTGCTCTCTTTTGGTATATGTTTATCTCACAGTATACTGTTTAGATGCTTCAGATGAATGGATACTTCAGATTTCTCAAGTATTCCCTTCTTCCATATGTTTACACCCTGGTATTTGTATGAGCTACAATGATTGATGTTTTGTTTGTGATAGATAGGCAGATCTTGTTGTTTCAATACACATGCATTCAGTTTTTTGCAACTCAACCTCTAAGTCCCATTTATTATATTTATATTCAGCATCATCAATATCCTGTGTAATCACAACTTGATCGTCAGCAAACTCCAAGGTATAGAGTGTAGATGTTTTATTCATAAGTGTGCCCATATGTTTGGCATTTTCTTTCCCATATTAGTAATGCACTTTCTAAATAAATTTTAAACAGTGTTAGCGCTATAAAACTACCTTATTAGATACGTTTTGTGTCTGTAAATTCAGAGTAAATTCATTCATCTAGAAATAGCAAATGCATTTCCTTTTTATATGCTCTCTTTTTTCGATGGTTTGAGTTAATGTAAATATATGGTTAATTGTGGTCTCCCTCCTCTAAAGCGGACTTGTTCTTGTGCCTCCCTTGTACTGCATTAACCTAGTCTAGAATTCTGTTTTTAAGTATTCTCTCATGTATTCTGCTGATAGTTAGTATTGATTGCCGATATGCCCTGATATTTTTGGAGCTGGATTGGATGTTTTTATTGCTTAATCTTTTACCCTCACTCCAATGTGAATTATCATATCATGTCACTTTCCTGACTTTAAGAATGCCTGAGCTTACCACTCCATACTTCTTTCATCATGCGATCTCTTCCGTTATGGTAAATTCTTATATATGCTTCGTGCAGAATGTCTAATATGTCGCTGTCACGTACGAAGTACAGTATATTGCTTCTAGTATCTCTTCCAATACCACTTTGTCTTCTTTAATATTGTTGATCTTCAATATAAACAGTATAGTACAATAACAGTATAAATAACAGTACAACTGCTAAGAACTTATCAACTTTTTAGACGTTACTAAATCGTTGCAAAATCAATCTTTCAAAATCGCAACGCGTGTTTTGTATACCATAATAAACGATAGGACGTGCATACGCAATGAATGTTTGAGCTATTGATGAACCGTTCAGTGATTGCCCTCCATGAATACATGAATGATTGATTTAATAGTAATCCTGAATTGAATACATTTTCGATTGTTATTTAGGAAATGTATAGAATTCCTGGAAATATGTATAGTAAAATTTATTTCAAACATTTCCTGTCGATTTTAGGTATTATGCATATTTTCTTGGAATTCTATATAATAATCGACTACTTATATTTCCGGTAACATATCCACTATTTGATATTTTTACATAGGCAAAATTCATTTGGTCTTTCCCTAATTTCTTTTTAGGCCGTATTTTGAGGCTTTCTTTTAAAGTACTTCTAAATGAACTTCGCCCACGAAACTCAACCAAAGATTCTTAATAGTCAGAAATTTTGCAGGAGTGTAGGTTGAAATTGAGTTTTTGACAAATTTGTTGAACTTTTCTGATATAGCAGCTAATATATTATCTATTAATCTTATAGTTTCTTGCAGTTTTGAATCATCAAATTTTAGGCAAGATAAAAAAACAAAACTAATATTAGATATTTAATCTTTTAGACAAAATATTAGTCTTCCTAAACGCTTTTGGCTTTATATATGATACAAACGTCACTATACTTTCATAAGATGACATCATATGTATACTATTAGAATTCGTATGCATTGGAACTGTGTGCATAATCTCTTCGTTTATAGAGATTATGTCACTGATAGTTACCGCTTCGTTTTTTAAATTCGAAATATTTTAACTGGGGTCAAATTAGATAGCACCCATGGGGGCTATTTAATTAATAGGGCCCCCACGATAGCAATTGAGGGTTAAAGCATTAAAAAGTAAAATTGATCGTATATTTGCAAATACATAGCTAACATAGACAACCAAAGTAATTTTTCAAAACGTTTATTGAAAACATTTTCTGGTGGAACTGTGTTACATGTCAATTATGACATTAAAAAAGGAAAGAAAAAATAAACTACGTCAAATTGGCCTAGCCATATTACTGAAACTTAATTGAAATTTAACTCCATGTTACTCACATCAAGCTCCATTTAACTCCGCTAAAGTTGTGAAAGCTATTACACATTCTAAGTCTATTATCAAGTTTATATTAATTAGTGTTTTGTTGATGGAACGATAAACTTCTTTCTCTAAAATATTATTCACAGGGAAGATCTTAAAGAAATATATGAATATAAAAACTAATTATTTTATATTTAGTTAGTCCTATCAGTTAAACTTTATTTAAACCTAATTTCAAAATGTTAATCAGGAAATACCAAGAGTTTACTTTAAAATATTTTTTGATTCGAGGCAGCTATTTATGTTGTGCAACGTAACACTTTTTTAAAACATAAACCTACACAGACGAATTAAAAGACTATGATTGGAAAACCTCTATTGGGACTCAAACTCTGACAACAAATTTAATAGGATTTGAAATCAAATCATTTCGGGAGAGCATCACCACATGAGTCGTTTTATATTCAAAATCAACTACCTAATTATTTAATTTACCTCGCTATTCTAAGGAAAATTTACAAATTTAAAAATCGTACATAGAAATATTCAATCTTAATAAAGAAGATTTGGATCTTAGGATTAATATTCAAGCTAAAGAAAACAATGTTAACTTGGCTACAGCGTTGTAGTAATTTTAACGAAGTAAACAAATTTATTACACATTTTTAAACATATATCTTGTATAAATCATCTTTTGTACTGCTAAATATAACAGTTTCAGAGTCAGAGATGATACATTGTTGTAAAGGAAATAAACCTTGGTATAAAAATGTGAAGATATATTATTGACATACACTATGTAATAACTCTGTCACTAAGAAACTATATACTGCATGTTATATCTACGCTACATAAACTGAAAGACCCAAACACGAAAGGAATATTTTTTACGACACTATTAAAGAAACCCTATACTAATATTAGGGGACCTTAATGGCCATATCAGAAAGGATGTTGATACCTTAATGATTGCGTTTTGTATTTTAAACTAACATAAATATACATGGATCGACAACAGAAGTCGAGAGTTGATTAGTGATTTTATATTAACGAACAAAATCCACACATTACATATATTAGACGTAAGAACGTTGACCTCTGCAATCGGCGAAATGAGTTATTGAATGGTACTTTGTAAGATAAATATAGATATAATCAAAGGCTGAAGTTAAAATATAACAATAGAAAAAATTAATACGGAAAGCTTAGAAGATCCGACCACACAAAATTTATATTAATCTAGATTATAAGGAAAACTGTCAGATATCCCACAGACAGAGAATGAAACTGCAGTTAAAATGTGGAATTGAATGAAACTAAGTATGGAAAACGCAGCTATAGAGGCATGTGAAACCAGAAAGACAAACAACAGGACCAACAAAAACCACCTGGTTTAAAGAAGTGATAAAGAAGATGACTCGAATGGAAAAGGAGGCGTTTTTAAGCCACCATCAGCTCACCATCAGAAAAGGAATTTAAAATATATAAGCAAATAAGAAATAAGATAAGTCAAGAAATACAGAAACAAGAAGAAATGTATTAATAAAAGTTCACAAAGAATATGGAGTATGGTCTGTATAGTGTACAGATATGGATCTGGAAAGTAATGCAAAAACAAAATAAAGCATTAACGAGTATGTGCAACTCAATTATATTAGTAAAAAGGAATGGATGGAAGAAGAGCAACAGTATGAGCAGACACCATCTCAAATAAGATCAAAAAGTGAAAACAGAAATAACGCTGACATCAAAATATCCTCAGAACAAGTTAGGGACAACATAAAGAATTTGAAAAATAGAAAAAGCCCAGGTCCTGATTTAATCACGAATGAAATGTTAAAGTACGAAGAGACACTTCACTACACTTTTTAATAAAATCATAGAAACGGGTGCTTTAGATCCAGACGCAATCTTCATTGTTAAGCAGATTACAGAAAAATCAATATCCCTCCCTTAAGAGTTAAAAAACAAGATTATTAACCCAACATACCCAACCGGTATACTATATGGCCGGTAATAATGTTATAGATGACATATCCTCTTCAGATCCCAGGTCCATTTTAATGGACACTTTGTTTTTATACCATTATAATGTTAAATTATTGTTCTATGCTTTGGGAAATATATTTTTTTTTTTAAATTTCAAAAAATTTATTTAAGCTAATTGACCTCTGTGGAACCGTTGGTAAAAATTTCAAAACATTCTGTCGAAGGGTTTTTTGTGGGATCTGAAGAGGATATACACTAACACTACCACTAAAACAAAAAACCACCCAAGACATAACTAAAGACATACCTGTGAGCAAAGAAATGAGACAAGAGGATTCACTAATTTCTTTCCTATATAATCTACTAATGAATCGGATAATCGAAGCCATTAGACCCAAACCAGGATACCAGATGGGGACCCAAAATATTAATATCGTTTGATATGCGGAAGACGTGATTTTAATTACAATTAACGAAGTTGACCTGCATAGGTTAATGTATCTCTTCAACATAACGGCTAAGCAGAATGAAAATATCAACGGAGAAAACAAAATGTATAGTAATATCCAAAGAACCAAGACGCTTAAGCTGTAAATTGTGAACTCGATAGCAGAACAGGTTATAAATTTTAAATATCTATCTCTCTTTTAATATCTACGAAATTATAACGCTTTAAAGTTTTCTGCAGCGAATTTATTAATAGTCAATAAAATCAAACATTCAACAAAAACAAAGTTGTCATTGTAATATGTCAGTTTGCTATAAGGTTTAATTATTACATACAAGAAGAAACTCAAAATGTACGTTTATAGCACTGAAGAATATGCTGATAACTGATATAATTTTCGTGTATGGTTTTTGCAATGGAAATGCTCGACAATCAGTACTTGAATATCAAGAAAGATTTCCACAGCGTCATTTGCCATATTATTCAGTTTTTAGCGATTTTTTCAGAAGACTTCGAGAAACAGGTAATCGTGCTCCATCAAACGCTATTCGACCGCATATAATTAATGCTGTCATTGATAATACTTCCATGAGCACTCGAAGAATAGCACACAACATACATGTAAGTCAAATGTTGCATGGCGCGTATTGAGCCGCGAAGTCCTTCATCCGTATCGTAAACAGAATGTTCAAGCTCTACAGCCAGGAGATAATTAGCAACGGTTAACATTTTGTGAATGGTTATTGCAGCAACATGCCCAAAATAATGACTTCATTTCAAATGTTCTCTGGACAAATAAATCATGTTTTACACGAGATGGTATAAATAATTACCATAATGAACATATCTGGGCATTACAAAATCCGCATGCGATTAGACCAAGGAAATTTCAACAACGTTTCAGCATCAACAATACACTTTTTGATTTACTTGAAGTCCATTTGCTTGGCCACCTAGATCCCCCGACCTTAATCCATTGGATTTCTACTTATGGGATCAAATGAAACAAATTGTGTATTAAGTGGAAATTAACACACGAGAACAGTTATTAAACAGAATACAAATGGCTGATAATGAAATAAGAAATCAACCAGACATTTCAATTCGGCTGAAGAACTCTGTAGAACTCTAATTCGTCGTTGTGAAGCATGTATTCTAGCAGAAAGAGGCTATTTTGAACAATATTTGTAATATTAATGTGTTTTAAAAAAATGTAGCAGTTATAAATGATATAAAAATTAAAACTTTAAAGTGTTATAATTTCGTAAATAATTGTATTAGGACATAAATGTTCATTAACATTTTTTTTGGTAATTGGATTAGCTATCATATGTCAAAGTTTGATGCTGAGCTAATAAATCATCCTGTATAAACAAGGTATGACCAATACTAATATATGGTGTTGAAATGACAGCAGAAACAAAGAAGACAGCAAAAGATGAAAGTAATGGAAATAAAAGTTTTAAGATCTATATTACATGGTACACTACAAGATATACAAGCCAACACTTTTATTAGAGAAAGGTGTAGTTAAATGGACAAAAATCAGAACAAAGAAGTAGATGAAACATGTAGAAAGAATTATTAAGAAGAGAATTTGTATGTGTGGACGACCGAATCGAAAGAACCCACAAGGACGACCTTCTAAGAGATGGGCTCAGAGTTGGTGCTCTTCGGAATAAAACCCAAAACACGAGGCTTGACCAACAGACAATTGTTTCTAATTGAAAATAGTAGAAATGGAAGAAGGGGGTTAAATAATTTTATTATCATTGACATAAAAATTGTTAAATTTATCTTTAATTTTACATTTTCACTTAAAGAGTCAACCCATAAGTTTCAGTAACATACGATTAAAAAAAAATTATAAAAAGAGCATTAACAACAAAAAGGGTATCATACGATTAAACGGACTACGACGTCTTTCTTAGATAGCTTATTCAATGGTGGTACCATAATTCAATTTAACCCCCTCCGCCCTCCACGCCAAGTTAATATATTCACTTGATGTATACTACGCACTTAGAATTCATCATTGACCAAGATATTATAAATTCTATATAGATATTATAATTCCTAACTTAAACGTTAACAACCAAAAAAAGCTATGTCTATTATTATGTGATATTAACATGAAATTTAAAATGACAAGAAGTCACGTTTGTCTAACCTACAAGACTTTTTTTAATTTCAATAAATTTAAATCCATCATAAAAAGAGTTATATATAAAATTTTTTATAATTTACTTAACCAAATTTCGAAAATGTTTTAACGAAATCAAATCGACATATCAACGATATGCCATAATAAAATTTTTAATAACACACGTCAAATGCATTCCAGATTGATTTTACGTGTCAAAAATGCAAGTATACTTTTTACAAAAATCAATCTTCCAAATTTTTCTTGAACTGTCAAAGAAATTTTTATTATTTTTTTTAATTTTTACGTTTTTTATTATTAGATATTCGTTCAACTCGACGAATTAGACGAAAACCAGGACGACAGTAAAGAATGGAAAGAAACGGCAAGATGGATAAAATACGAAGAAGACGTAGAGGAAGGTGTCGATCGGTGGGGAAAACCGCACGTAGCGTCGTTAAGCTTCCATTCCCTTCTCAATTTGAGAAGATGCTTGGAAGATGGATTAGTTATTTTGGATATGGAAGAAAAGGATCTTCCAGGAATCGCTTACAGAATTTCGGAGGAAATGTACAAAGAAGATTTAATCACGGAAGGTGACAAAGCGAAAATTATGAGAATCCTTTTGTTGAAACATCGACATGTTAACGAACATCATGAGAGAGGATTTAGATTTCCAAAGAAACATAGTTATTCATCTTTACAGGTAATTTTTTTATTGTTAATACTTCTTTTAAGTGTAATTGTTTTAAAATCAAATTATTTACTAAGAAGTAATAAAAGAAATCCATAAATCTTTGGATCTTAGGCGGAATCAATAAAATTTCTAAATCGGGTTTTTATTACTAATAACAATTTTGATACGTTTTATTATATCTTTTTAATAGGTGTACAAGTTTCTTGGATTGTTATATGTTCTTAAATGTTTTTAAGTGTTTTTATTTCTATTTGTTGATATTTAAGTGTAATAATGATAAAAAAAATTTCTTTTATGTAACGCTTAATCAATTTTTTTTGATAACGCGTTGCTTGCAGTCTTTGTGGCTTGAGGACGGCGCCGGTTATGAAGCTATCATGATGGCAAGGTGCTCCGTTTGTTCTGCTCAGGGGCACCTCTGCGGTCCCCACGCTCTGCCACGGTCTTCCATTCACGTAACGTTTCTTTTTTTGACCAAAACACATCTCGCTTTTATACTTTTATGTCTTAATAAAAATCACGTAATACAGTACGATCGAAAATATCTGACTAAAAAATATTCATTCGTCGACGATGGACGTCATTTCCAGATTTAAAAATATCTTAGGATTTCAAAAATTTTCATAATCTTATTGTCAAATTCATGTTAATTCCATCTAATCATTGATGATCACAATGAACCTTGAAATGAATCGTAAAATAATCCTAAATTTGCATTAGGTGATTAGTAATAACATCAAAAAAGTACTCATTTCTGTTTAACGTTTATGCTTCCCATAACTGTTCTAAGTAATTGGAACTCTCCATTAAACAAAACATCGAATACTATTATTATCTCTTTTACCCATGTAAATTTTATCAATGAAAATATAATTAGATATCTAAAAAATCAAGGTGTTTATCAAACAATACCTTGTAATCAAAAGTATTGCTCAAATCCTTGAAAATGAGAAACATTGTAACTCTTCACCTACATTGTGCTTTGTTAAATTCAGAGTTTCAAGTTCTTAGGCATGATTAAAGATATCAAATGTATTATATTAAGGACTCAAGTGACTATTCTCTGGTACACCTCAGAGAATCAAGCTGTTGCAGTATTTCCCATGGACATTAGAATTCACCACTTCAATATTTAGATATGTAATAGCAAATGGAATGCACAAAAACCCAATTGCACGTCAAAGAAGATTATTTATTATTACGGCATTAAGCAAAATAGATAGAGGAAGAGGTGGAAAGAACATCAATATTTATTAATTATAGTTGAAGGAATACCATGAATCCCAATATCTAAAGTAAGAATATCATTTGCCATATAACTGATATTACCAGGGTATTCCAGGAAAAACGGAAAGTCTGCAATCAATCTGGGTGAGGAGCTTGACAAACAAAGTCGATTACCAAGAGAAAACAAGCCGAAGCAAATAAACTCTAGAGAGTCTAGACCGAGATTGTTTGTATTTTATAATTCATAAAAGCGACTAATTCACAAGCCGCACCTATAAGTATTTAAGCATATTCCATGTACTATTTATTTGTAATATTAACACCAGCTTAGATTAAGTTGACTCATCAATATTTACGAATTGCAGGCAGAAGTTAAAGTAGTTAAATATAATAAAAGAATATTATATGCTGGAACGTCAACAACCTCAGGCTCCGTTAACCTTAGCGAGGATATCCGCTCTTTCAGTTCATATTCCAAAGATTTCCATCAATAACCAGAGTTGTATGCGGCTTAATGTGCTTTTTCCAGATCTTGAACCCAGTGATAGTTAAAGTGATGTTAATCCCGAAAGATAACATGCTAAGCCAAAGTGTGTCTTTGTTTCTGCGTTATTCTGTGACTCATTACAAATTACAGCTGGTTGCTCAGAGAAGCCAAGTTATAGTGGTCTTTCGAAAACTGCGGGATAAGACTTTGGAATCATATTGTAACATGAAAAAATATTAGAGAAGATAGAACAAGGCCATGCGGACTGTTCTAATATGTAACACTTCCAGGCACTGACAGTATGATTCCCATAAAAATTTTACCCATGTACGATCTGAACAATCTTGAGCATCCTCTCCACACACAGCTCTTAGTTATATATTTTCTGGAGTAGCTACATGATCTAAATCGTCTATATCAATAGCATTTTCAGTTTTTTCCTTTGCCCTCCTCAAATATCCTCTGATTACAGTTTCTAAAGTTCCAATTTAGTAATATGGGATGTTTTGAGTTCGACAAACAAATCCAAGTACTTCAACAGGATGGGTTCCAAAACAGATTCTGACCACTATACTTATCACCGTAATTTTAATCATGTTTTGATACTTCTATAATTTTGGCTTTTTTGGTTTAGAAGTGTTATTGCAAAAAATATTCATTGTGCATTTACATCTAAAATATTTCTTTAAATATAAAATAAATAACTTGTTATGGTATCATAAATCCTTTCCGTCAAAATCATAAAAGAAATCACTCAGAAAGGGCAAGATCCCAAGATAGGGCAAATTTTAAAATAGACGGATTGCGAGAACTACTTAGGCTCAGTTTCATAAAATTTCATCATTAGATAATACCTTTGTTAGCGCCGGTATATCACTGGTTTAAAGTGTTTAAACCCTCGCTAACATTTAAAATTGTCTAAATGCATTTCACAAACGTTTTGATCGGATTAAAGTAAAATAAAGCTTGCTATTAAATCTAATCGATTTTAAATGCATCCCAACAACTGCCGTAAAATTTGTGTAATCGATAAATAATTATTTTAAAACGTAATTTTTCTTATAATTCCTTTTTTTTTATTATTTCGAGTCTGTGACAATTTTTTTTACTTCTGCTTTTTGCCCAAATGACATATTAAAATACTTCACTCCTTGTTAAAAATTTAATTTATATTGAAGGATTATTTGAATCATTTCTTTATTATTTTATGGAAATTCAAATTAATTTTCTAATGATATTCTTAGGATTAATTCATTTCCATAGAATTCACAAACATTCTTGTAATTGCATAAATGTTCTTGAAACTTCGCCGATTTTCCTAGAAATAAATTTTATTTTCCCGGACCGAAATGTGAACAAAACTAATATTAAATTTTCATTATAAGCTGAATTGGTTTACTGAATTGATTTGTGTTTTCACGATTCATCGGAGATATTGAAACGCCCGTGAATTGAAACACTTCAGCATGATTGCCATTGAAAGGAGCAAACGACGCTGAACTTTTATATAAATACATCCGCTAAGAACTGTTGCATACCGTTTCATCAATTCGTTTCAAAATATTTAGTTTGTATTATTATTGATGATATTAAAACACCAATTTTGTGTGTTTTGACATGCGACAAAATCTTCATCAAATTTTAATATAACCCTATTTAAATAAGACTTTACTTAAAATTGCTCTGGTATATTCTTCTTTTTTAATTACTTCTTGCAATATATACTTTCTGCATAATGTTTGCAAAAATCGTCCATTTTGATAACATGGCCAATAAAGAAATAACAGAGTACGCATTTAGACAAGTTATTGTACGTGTATATTGATATGAAATCGTTTTAAATCAATTCACGCACACATTATGATTTCAGTTGTTATGATATTTGTGTATATAGTCAGGACAAGTGAAACTTTGTAGGTAGTTACAATATGAAACTGAAATATGGAAGTAATAGTGACCACAAAATGCAACTTAAAAATATATATTATACAAGAAACAGCGTAAATTTTATTTTTGGTCAACAAAATGTAAACATTTTTGATGATATTCCCAAACGCATTTCTTTCTGCCAGTAACCCAAATCAAACTTTAAATTGTGTAGGATTTCACCTGATTCAGTAAGGTCAAGATATCATAATATTACAATCCAGTTGTCTGGATTGATTACGTCATTCATCCATTCGCACAAAAGATTTAAATCGGTAAATACCTTTTCAGCAGATCATAACTTTCTTTGCTAAGAAATCCCCGATTATCTTATATCGGAAAATCTTAAACATCATATCGTTGCGTATTGAGAAAACACTCTATGGTGACTTAAAACTGTCCCAGTACATCTGTAGGTTGCTCTGTATACAAATTACTTAAATATCCACCTTTTAAACTGCACTACAACCCCAACAACTACTACTGTTTTTGTTGAAACTTTTTTTTCAGTATTTCAATATATTAGGAGTGTTCCCTTGAAATATCAATTTTTCCAAAAATTTGTTTTACCATATCATTATTTCCACACCATTCGAAATATCAAAAAACAACAATGCAAAATGTGATTATTATTCTGCAAAACATTACAATGTGTCAAAGACTCTATATAAACATTTGGATAGGATATTCTTCTGCTCACATCTTACTCGCAAGACTTTGCTTCCTCTGTTTATCATATGCCAGCATCGAAAAGCGCATGTACAAATTGCGTATACACGGCAAATATTTTGAGTACAAAATGATGATCATTTTCTTTTTGAAATAAAACATCAAAACCAGACTCTTCTTTATTTGACATTATTCCATTATTATTACAGTGGCAGCTAGCTAATAGGAAACCAAACCATTTTCCTTTTATTTTTGATGCTATGAAATCACCACACAGCTTGGGACCGACATACCAATAATTTTACCAAACATAAACTAGACATAATTTAAATATGTCTTTGTTACAGTAATAAACCTATTTGGAACATGCAATTTTTGCAAATTATGCACTTCAAGTCCATGATAAAGCAATACACCATGAATAGTAATACAAATTCATCTCTAGAATAAGAATTTTAAGTATGTGGTTTCTATGTGAATCCACCATACTTCTCTATGATTTCTACTATCCTTTATGGTACATGCATTTCGTATTATTTGGCATATACAAGGTGATTTGTACAAGTAAGCGTGTACAAAAGTATGTAGTTACTGCAAACTGTTGATTTATATACAACAATTTATTTGCTTACGAATATCCATAATACCCTTTATGATGTATTAAAAGTTCTAACTTCAGGTTATTCTGTACTTCACTTGCAGTTTCTAGCATAGTTAGAACTTGTCACTCTGGAAATATAAAATAAAAATCCCCTTCTCTCTATTCGTTCAATCCAGTTTCATATTTTGGCAGCCACAATATGAAACTACCTCTATTATTCCAAATTACTTTCTAATAACTACAATTACACATTACACAAGTTGACACGTCACTTCGCGTAAACCCTTCCTAGTTTATGTCCCACGTGTATTCCATTGAATTAGAACCAAATTTATAACTTGTGTTCACTCCCTTCAGTAGAATCACTACATTAAATGAAAATACGCAAACATTATTTTCATTTTGTACTCATTTTCTTGGAATATTATAACTTCCTTAATTAGAGATGTGATAAATTTTCTAAGGATTCCATATATTTTCGTATTTTCTTCGATTTGTAATAATAAAAATAAACATCGATATTTTCGGTCAACCATTTTCGATCTTTCTGTATTTTATTTTTTTGTAATGTCTTGAACTTTTTTAACACGATCATTTTTTCTTTCGATTTGAAACGTAACAAAAACAAACAGGTATTTTTTTATAATTTTCTTTTAGGTTAGACGCAATGAATATGTTTGAGTGTTGTATATTATTTTCCTATTTTAACCCATAAATCATTTAATTTTTTAATTTTTTTATCGATTTTAAATATTTTTCTTCATTTGAATCATTTTTGAATTAATATGGTATAATTATTTTAGAGTCTTCACGACATCGAAAGAAAACGTTCGAGTTTGGCTTCGGATATTTTAAATGCGGTCAAAAACGGTGGTCATTTCGATCAAGATGGGAAATTGGTTGGAAGTGATGGTCATACAATAGTTGATATGAAAGAAGAAACCTACACAGCGAGTACTGAAGATTTAAAGAAGGTTCAAAATGAGGATTTATTAAAAAAGATTCCGGAAGGTGCTCAAGGTTCGAGTATTTTAGTTGGAAAAGTTGATTTCTTAGAACAACCAGCAATGGCTTTCATCCGATTGGCGGAAGGTGTAAAAATTCCGTTCCTTTTTGAAGTAAACATCCCGGTACGTTTTATTTTCATCTTATTGGGACCACCTAATGTAATGTTGGATTACCACGAAGTTGGTCGTTCAATCTCAACTTTAATGGCCAATCAACAATTTCATAATTTAGCTTATACGGCTGATAATAGAAAAGTGTTACTTTCGGCTATAAATGAATTCTTAGACGACAGCATTGTTCTGCCACCTGGCGATTGGGAACACAAAGCTCTACTTCCCATTGAAGAATTAAAAGCTAAAAGCGAAGCTATTAAAAGACGAAAGCAAAGCGCTTTGATTATTAAAAGTAAAGAAGTTGAAGCGATGCAAAAACCTTTGTTATTGGCTGCTGCCGCTGGTGGTGGTGATGATAAAAAGCCACCTTTTGGAGATCCTCTTGAAAGAACTAGACGGCCTTTTGGTGGGCTTATTAATGATATAAGGAGACGATATCCTCATTTTAAAAGTGATTTTACTGATGCTTTTAATTCGCCTTGTATAGCCGCTGCGATATTTATGTATTTTGCTGCTTTATCAACTGCGATTACTTTCGGTGGTTTAGTTGGAGATAAAACTGATAATTATATGGGTATATCTGAAACTTTAATGTCAGGGGCAATTGGAGGAGTACTTTTTACTTTATTCAGCGGACAGCCATTAATCATAACAGGAGCGACCGGACCGTTATTATTATTTGATGAAAGTTTGCTTCAATTTTGCAAAGCAAATGATATCGAATTTTTAACTGTCCGAGTTTACATCGGAATTTGGTTAGCAATTATCGCATTATTTGTCGCTTCGTTAGAAGGAAGCGTTTTGGTGAAAGCCTTCACAAGATTTACCCAAGAAATTTTTTCCGCCTTGATTTCCCTCATTTATATCATTGAAAGTATCCAAAAATTAATCTTAGTTTTCCACCAACATCCATTACTTACCGATTATTGCGGGTTTGACCGGTTTAACGGGAATTGTACTACATCTCCCGTTGATGAAGTTTTTAATTCGACAATTTTAAACATTACCGAATTTGGAAATGAAACTTATTGCAACGATATTACAATAACACCGCCGATTGGCCCTCCGATTGTACGCGATAAAAATGGATTAATTTTAAACCAACCTAACACAGCGTTGATGTGTGTTATTTTGGCACTTGGTACATTTGTCATCGCTTATTATTTGCGATTGTTTAGAAACAGTCAATTTTTAGGAAGAAGTGTAAGTTCTAATTAAAAAAAAATTAATGTTTGGATGATTAATTAATTTTTTTGCAGGCAAGAAGAGCACTCGGAGATTTTGGTGTACCTATAGCAATAATAATGATGGTTTTAATGGACTATTCAACACCTCAGGTTTATACAGATAAACTTCTCGTACCCGCCGGAATATCACCTACAAAACCAGACTATCGTGGTTGGCTTATTAATCCAGCAGGAACTGAAAAACCATTCCCGTTGTGGTTAGTTGCAGCTTCTTGTATCCCAGCTATGTTGGTTTATATCTTGATATTTATGGAAACTCATATCAGCGAGTAAGTAAATCTTACCAATGCTCTTTGCATACAGTAAAAACCGCGATATATTGTATTAATACGTCGTTATAGCCAAAAGTCCGTTATATGAATAATTTTAATGACTCAAATTCGGACGACTATCCACACCGTTGTGTTCAGTCTATGTGGCTTTATATTTATACCAAGGACGGTAGAATCTAAGAGAAGTGCTATATTCCGGGAACATGTGCACTGTTCAAAGGCCCGCTCGTAACGTCACCGCTAAATAACAATTAAAACTAGAACTACATTACATTTACATAAATTACATATCGGGAAGGCAGACCAACGAACCTTGCACTGTGACCCTAAGTATCTATTGTACACCAATAGATAAAATTATCAAATTTCATCGTGAAGTCCAATGCTCTTAACGAACATTAATACGTTGCTCAGTGAAAAGCCATTCAGATCCTTTGGGGAGATAAACTGCGACCCAAAAATCGAGAAACTGATATAATTAACAGCAGGGCAGTGACATAAAACATGCTCAACTGTCTCCAAAACTGGTTCACAGTAAGCGAAATCTCCCTTCAGCCCACAGTCCACTCCTATGTTTGACCATCGCAAATGATATACCAACTGCTGGCTCCGACCCCACAAACTCTTTAGCGCTGCCCTCTCGTGCTAGCTCATCTGTCACTTCATTGCCAGCAACTCCAGAGTGCTCTGAGAGAGGCTCGGACCCAGATCAGAGAAACTCTGTTATCACAACTCAGTGTGTTTAAAGTTGTTATGTTTTCACCCCTCTCTCAAGAAGGATTTTAGCACCCATGTCAGTAGCAAATACTTTTGCCCGGAATACAATACACTATTTCTTCAGTCTGTAAGCTTGCTTAATCCGAAGTGCCTGGCAGTATACTCCTGCCCCGACCCCTTCTGGCGTTTTTGATCAATTTATGAAAATGCAAATATCTGCCTGAACCAAAGAATTTTCGTTTTCGATCCAGGACTGCCGTTCAGGCAGTACGATCTGATATCGAGCATTATTCACTGATAGTGATCCCGTCCAATCTGACGGAATTGTTTTTCTGCGTAGACAATCCAGTGGTTGCTTTCTTCAAATCGCACTTGCGTTGGCACTCTTGAAGCCAATGCTTTATGGGAAGATAACGTCCTCTTCCTGTCGGGGGAATACCATATTTTTGTAAATATGTTTGCACAACTATTCTTCAAAAATGCAAATAATCCGTTTTTTACCCAAGTCCTTTTTTATATAGTTGCCATCCGTTGTGCACTGAAATATCGACACAAAACGCAAAAATTGCCAATCACCACTTCTTAGATCTAATGGAAATCCTATGTTCTCATCATTCCTGTCTACACCGCTCATAAATTTATTATATTGAGTTACTACACTACATGAGGTTACGCAACTGGCAACCTTGTTTTCTGTTTTGATATCCACCTTTCCACTCTACATTCTGGAAGAGTAGAATCAAAAGTACTGACCATCAGAACTATTCTATTATCATGCCAGCTTGTAACGTTTAGTTTATTGGCAACATCTGTACAACAGTCATAGAAACCTCTGCCTTTCTATTCTATCACTTTTGAAGGCATTATGGGACACTTTTCAATTCTATTTTTTTTAGAGTTCCCGTACATCCATATCTTTTTCCTGTAAATGAGTTACTAGTTTGTTTTGGTAGGACTTTTATCAGTCCAAGTACAGCAAACTCTCCAACACCAAATGCTGGATCCTTTATAGTTGGTTTTCTTACTTTTTTTGTGGTTGTCGCATTTTCTTCTTTATCCGCTGAAGTACCAGCTGCATTTTCTCTCGTCGGTTTTTTCCTTAGTATGGTCAAAGATTAAATAGTAAACAAGATGCGACGGTAAAGTGAGAAACTCTAGTTTTGAAAAGAGATAGAAAACATTCCAATTTAAATGTCCTAACAATAACAAACCTAACCTACAAATGTGACAGTTGCTATATTCCAAGGTCTGTAGAACATAAGGTTACGTAATTCCCTATGCCTCTGTACTATCGATTATTACCCCGCAGATTGACGTCACTGGTTCGATACAGTCAGAGTAAAAGATAGCCTATACGTGCCTATACTGTGGTACAGTCTATATCAAATATTTAAACCTCGCATCGTGTTGTGTTGTTCATAGAACCAGCTACGTCACTGACCCACCTTGCCTTTCAGAGGAGGAGAATCGGTATTGGGTAACCTTATGTTCTATAGACCTTGGCTATATTCACGGTATATTCTAACCTAAACAAGCTGCAACGCTAGAGTGAGAAACTCTAGTTTTGAAAAGAGATAGAAGACATTCCAATTTAAATGTCCTGTCAATAACAAACCATGCAATTTAAAAGACCATAGCGTCAAGGTCACAAAAAATGGCAGCTCTACATCAAAGGTGCCGACACGAAGCGTCGCATCTTGTTTACTCTTTAATCTTTGGTATGGTTCAAAATGCATCAAATACCCAAGACTCCCTAGAGGTTCACAGAGGCGGCACCACATGTTGTAACTGTATCATGTTGTTACCAAAGTATGGAACCATACTTTGTCATTCCGAATCTATTTCAAGATTCAGTTCCTAGCTCCCACCACATTCTACATCTAGCATCACAATAGACAGATAAAGTAGTATGGCCAAAAAACACTTTATTTCTTCATTGGAAACTCGACAATTAAGTTCACCCTTTTGCTGTGCATATAACGTCGTCATTTCTGCCAATAATCCACCGGATTCGAAGAAATGGGTGCTTCGGTTTCTCAAAGTTCGGAAACCCAAGAATAAGATCGGATTTTTGCCAATTTCTTTTTTTCGGTAACTTCTTTTGTATTCCTGACAAAGGTTCGTTGTCACTATTTGATTCTTTGTCAGTGTCGCTGTCACCAATTGTGAAAGTCCGTCCTTGATTTGAAATTTTCGCCATAGCTGTCACCATCCAGTTATTGATATCGTTGCAGAAGTCTTCGTTGCCGCTATCTTCAGCACCATTATCTGGAGGACCCAAAAATCGTCGTCTTCTATTACTTGAATGAGTTCTGCAATTGTGAGGGGTCTGAAATTATTAAAAATGTTTATGGACCCGTTTAGCATAGTTCCAATATTGGAATTTTTGGAAAAAGTGTTTTTTTGTACTTATCGTATTTATTATTAATTATTATAGGTGATATATTAAAATATGTTGAGAATTGTTAGAGCAATAAACACAACGCAAAATAATAGATAATATTAGTATAAAATAGGAAATGTTAAAGGAAGAAAAAAATTTTTCTATACGTTAAAGGCACAATAATCCGTCAAACAATCACCTTCACTAATCAACGTGTTTACTGGAAACGTGTTACTGCCTGCGAAATCACATTGTGACAAAGCGTGGAGGGGAGAAAACGGGGATGTTTTTTTTTTTTTTCATTTGGATTTAGCCAAACATCTCTCAAGACGGCTAAACCCGAATGATTCTAGTTCTAGGTCTTGTGTTAGTTCTGGTGATAGTGCTAGTGTAAAACTAGAATTAACACTACACCAAAAACTAGTAACATACGGATTTAGCCGCACGTCTCACAAAACAGCTAAACCCGCATGATTCTAGTTCTAGGACTTGTGTTGGGTCTAGTGATAGTGCTAGTGCAATACTAGAACTAACACTAGAGCTAGAAGTGGAAACATTCGGAATTAGCTGAACGTCTCCCAAGAAGTTCAATAAAAATATACAACAATCTAGCGCTGAATTACAATTAAAAGTAGATCTACCGTCCCTGATTTATACATCGTATAGACAACTGGGAGAATACCCCAAGTTTATTTTCTCCATTATATTGTAAGTCTACTATTATACTGTATTTCTATTTTGTTTATTTTTTTTCCAATAGATTAATTGTCGATAAAAAGGAACGTAAATTAAAAAAAGGTAGCGGTTTCCATTTAGACATAGTAATTTTGTGTCTAATAAACATCGGAAATGGTTTCTTTGGAGCCCCATGGATTTGTGCCGCCACCGTCAGATCGATCGCTCACGTAGCCGCTTTAACAATCATGTCCAGGACTCACGCTCCAGGAGAAAAACCCCACATCATCGAAGTAAAGGAGCAAAGAGTTTCTGGTCTCATCGTTTCAGTATTGATGGGTTTATCGGTATTGATGTCACCGCTTTTACGTCTTATCCCAATGTCTGTACTATTCGGAGTCTTTTTGTATATGGGGGTTGCGTCCATTAACGGAGTACAAATGTTCGAGCGGATTCGATTACTTTTTATGCCTGTTAAACATCATCCTTCATCAGCACCTTACGTCAAAAGGGTAAGTTTCTTTTAAATCATTTTAAAAAATTAAAATTTTGAATATATTTATTAGGCAACCTGTTTCACGTTTAAATTTTAACTTGTTAATTGGGTTGCCTACCTCAGTGTCATTTTCTATTTTAAATCATTTTTTTTTTATTTGAAACAATTTATATTAAGTGTGCAATTCAATTGTATGCAATTTTTTTACAATTCTTGTTTACAAATTTGTTTCAATTTGAATATAATTTGTAATTATCTCACGAAAAGATCAAGTTGAAATGGAAATTATTCTCTTTAAACGTGCGGGTTTCAAGGGCAAAATCAAAAAAAAAATGGTTGGGGAAATATATTTTATGAGAAATCAGTTAATTTGGATTACAACACAACATTTATGAGTATTACTTTGTTTGTTCATTGATAACACAAAAATATGATAACAATGTGGGTGTCACCATATGGATACAATTAAAAAGTGACGAGTTGACGTCACTCATTAATTTATCATTTTTGTTATGCGTTCACAGAAATATTTATCATAGTACATGAGTATTTGTTCGCGTTTTATAATAATTAGTCATTTTTTGATGAGTATTTCATTAATTTAAATTCCTTTTTCTATTCTATCGTCACTCTACAAAAAAAACAACTTGTACGTTTGTTTAACATCCCCTCGGACAATAGAACACCTGACTGCACTTCTTTAAGTGAGTATTACATACAGGAAATGAGCACGTGAACGAAATTGCTACTTAAAACAAAACTTAAACAAAAATAAGATCAAACACTCATTTAAAATTCAAACAACTTCCATGCAAAACGACAATGAACTTGTATTATTACATAAACAAACATGTGTATACGTTTATTATTAGATGCAAATCAAATGTGTGGGTTATTTTACACACGACTTTAGAGTTCGTGAACTTGAAAATGCCTTGATTCGTTCATTTGGCAAAAAAAGTTTTTGTTTATAATTACTTTGATAATAAGTTCATCCAATTTGTAATTTGAAGTTATTACGTTGGCTCTTATTATCCGGTGTTGTTGAACTGCAAAGAGTCGTAAACATGTAAGATAAGAGATAGTTGAAAGGCTAAATGTCATCATCCGGTTTACCTCCTTTTCCAATACTTACAACAAATACGTTTTAAAAAACGTTTCTTTTAAAAAGGTTTAACTACGAACCTTTTCGTTGTATAATAAGAAATTCAATCTATTTTATTGATACTTATGTAACATTATTCCTATATCTTTATTACCATTCACATATTAACAGACAAAGAAATAATATTTTTATCATTTCCTAATAAATTCTTTAAAATCCCGTTTTTAATTACACCTAATTTGTTTATCTATAAAGTATTTAAAATAATCAACAACTCTAAAAATATTTAAACAATTCTAATTCTAAGTAGAAATAATTCAACGTTTTAAAAGAACTCTATTTGAATACTAATCACCAATTTAACCCATAAAAACGACGTGACCTACATTAACTTCATTGTCATCACCGTTTAAAAAACGAATAACCCGACGTATGCTTGCATTTAAATGGAGCTACGGAGAGGCTGAAGTTTTATTTGTTAAATTAAATGGCCCTTTGTCCACTTGGCCGCCTTTTATTGTCTAAATTGTTTTGCTTGGGAGAACGGATTTATGTTGAATTGTTTTCATTTGAATATCTATTTAATTATAACAACGGTTTCTTTCAAAAAACATTTTAATTAATTATTTATGAGTTTTAAATTCGGAATAAATTTTTGAATATTTCCTTGAATTTGAAACAAAATAATCCGAAGGAAGATTACGAACAGATAATAAGCGTTAATCGTGATAAAATTAATGTTATAATCCCTGATTATATTAACGGAGAATTAATTCCTTTCGCATCGGATTTGAGGCGGAAATTATAGCAGTTATTACCAGTTAAGCCTTTTTTAGTTTTAAGTCTATATGCAGGTCCTCGTTAAAAATGTTACCAGCAATGTTGTAAAACGAATCTTAAACGATCTTTTTTTCAGGTCGATGCACTAAATCATTGAGTTAAAAGTTTCATTTGTGTTATTGTTGTTTAAATCTTTGTAAATTGGTTGAATTGCGTTAATCTTCATACTGCCTATTAGAGTTTAGATATGAGCTAGAGTGCAATAACTTTTTGTTTGTTTTTTATGTAATGCAATCGAGTTCAATTGCGTTTTTACACATAGTGTTCATAAAGCTGAACATCTTTAAATCGTTTAGTCTCTTCGATTACTGAGTCTATTTACATTTTTTCCTGTTTCATGGTTAAACAGACATTTAACTCCTCTTTGCGTGCGTTTCAAACTATTTCGCATACTCTATAATTTCTCTTTTCCGTAGTTTTATAATTTACCATGCGTAGGGATAATGTCGATTCCTTTTCTTTGGTATACTTATCAATTAAAGAGACAGCAAGCGGCGTGAATCATCTCGTTCTTCTGCAAAAATCATTTCCAATTTTTCTCTTAATTATCTCTTTATAGTAAACTGACACATTTGATTGAGTAACAACCAGAAATTGTAACCACACCAGTTTTTTTATTGAAAATATCGACTAAGGCAAATCCAATACTAATCTGTTCATTTCGAAAACTTTAATAATAAATTAATCTTAAACGAGAACATTTAAGTCTGTTTAAAATTCGCTGTATAATGGCACTTATGACACACTGGAAATGCAAATCAACGAAGCAGAAGCCAAATAATGGTTGAACACTAATATCACTTTCAATTTCTGCTACCACAATGCTAACTAGACTCAGACTGTGAATATAGTACACGATATTTTGGTATCCTTGGTTGAAATTGCTATCCTCAGTGTCATCCCAAGTATTCTAATGTTTTTTTTTTGATAACTATACTAGACTAATACAGCACAAACAGACGGGCTCTGCAAGGACACAGCAACCTATATTGATATGGGAGGAATAAGCTACACGAATATGAATATGTATTTGCTATTTTTTTTGTAAATACAAAACAAAAAATGCGTGACAAAATGACGTTTGCGTTAAGTTCCTTCTATAAGATAAAGATTCATGGTTTTGGAGCAGTTAAAACTTCACCGACAAAGAAAAATTTATAGGTGCCAATGAATTTCTCGAATATTTGCTATTGTTTAGAATTTAGATTAGTAGTGTTGGCAATTCGCTGCCAAAAATGTTTATACAGAATACTTCTTAATACTACTCAAATATGTAAAAGCAAAACCTCTTCGACGATTGACTTGCAGAAATAATGTTCATGAATTTCATTATAATCATCATAGGAACAAAATGTACAAATTACAAAACTAGAAATTTTTTGTGCAATTCGTATTCTGTCAAAACGACTATTAAAGTGTTTAACAATGATTTGTTGCCGAAATCCGGTTGCATAATGTTGAGTGCTTCATTTTATTTAATTAATATTATGGTCAGATTTTTAGTTCAGAATTAAAGGTAGAACACGACTTCCTGACGATTTATACGCAGCTGTAGGACACTTTAGGGAGCTATAAACTTCAAAACATAATGTATCTTATGTGTTCTCTTGTCTAAATGAACTACAATTTAACTCACATAAGAGAGAATTGAAATGAATCCTTCACGAATGTTACTAATTCCAAAAGAAATCGGTTTTAATTTATTTTTCTCGAAAACTATAACAAGTATCAAAATAACATTTTATCTTGAATATGGTGGCCACTTTCCTAATTAGCATGAAAATCGATTTATGAGTCGCTCAGAGATAAGACGGATTTCTGCTCCGTATCAAATAATCTCAATATTGAAATCCTTCATCCGTATCACTCTTATTCATTAATGAATTACAAGATTCTAACGAATTCAATATCCGTGTAGTATGTACTGACTCTGCCAATGAATCTTATACAACTTGGAATATCTCGTAGGAAGCGATTTGCACGTGCGATATAGTAAATAATTCACCTCCACATGGCTTGCGAAACGAGGGTCCTAACTAATAATTAATAAACGAGGGATATCGACTTAGATACGTAAAATTTTTATTTTTAGGAGATCATGAATACCATAGTATAAGCAAAAGCTGCCTTGAATATTGGAGGTACTGAATAAGACATGAAAACGATGTCAATAATCCACAAAATACTCTTGTTTGATAATTTCTGAAGATCTAGAAAATAACATCCAATAGATTGTATTCATTAACCTTAGTTCTGAAAGTATTTGTGTATTCATACGTTCTAATCAGTGTCATTGCTTCAAAAAACCTATTACAAATTTATGAAATTCTAACATAATATTCTTGTAATAGCTTATAAATTCTCCAACCTCATTATTGGTTATATTTTTGCTACCTTGTCAAAAGGGATTAAATAAATATTGAAAGAAAAATGTTAACGATTTCTGAGAAAATATAAGACATAAAAATATTCTCGGTGGTTTCTACTTATATCGACCGCTTTATAAACTGGGGATAAATATGACTGGCTTCCTTTCTTGTTTCAAAATATTTATTTATGTATCGATTAAGAAAACCACGTAATTCTTAATAGCACCCGAGCGATGAATTCAAAATGTATCGTCATTTACCATTTAGAATTATTTACAATACCGGAATTATCCAGTTTTTAACCCGTAAAAGTAAAGTAAAGAATTTATAGATATTGTTGCCATAATTTCTTGCGAATATTTATTAGAAAGTTTAAATAAAGATTTTTTACACCTGTTCGATATTACTGTTTTGCTTTCTATCGATTTCGAGGTCAGCACCTATTCTTTAGGAAATTCTAAATATCAAACAGTGATTAATTCAGTAGTTTTAATTAAAAGTTATAACGTTGTAACGTGGTTATTGTTAAAGACGAATACTATGAAATATATTAGTCAACAAGCAATTCTTCAACAATATTTTCCAATCTGTATATAATATTACTACATAATCAAGATTGACAAAGCCCGTGAACCTTGAAGGATTTTTGACGTTTCCTCTGACTACATTTTAGGATAAATGATTTGTCATTAGATTGCCGTGCGTTTAATTTGTGTTATAGGACGTAAAATCAATAATTTTGCCGAGGTTGTTTGCTGCCAGGACGTTGCACCATATGAAATACAAAACCTGGTTAACTTTGTGTAATTTTTATCATTTCATTTGAAAGAATATTATGATAATTGATATTTCATTAGATTATTGTGCACTTAGTTTGAGCCGAAGAAGTTTAGACCTACGTTAAGCCGTGTTCTTCAACAATGAGCAATGATTTCGGGCTGCAAAAATAGTAAAGTGGGTTCATAATATGAATAAATATATGGTGGAAAGTCCGCAGTTGTTTATTTGAAAGAAAAAATCCCAAAGTAAAGAAAAGAGCCATCACAAGGGGTGACTTAAAGAAAAAATCTTAATAAGCAAATATTGCTGTCATTGACTCAAAATAATTAAAAAAAACTCCAACCGACATATTTTATGAAGATAGAATGAAAATATACATCTACAACAGTAACAAAAAATATATCTTATTATGTTCTAACATTATAGATCTTGTAAAACTGGTTTGCCTTTATCCTCTTTTAGCTGTCTGCATCAGGCCGAAATATAATTAAAAATAAAGACAAATGTCTTCAATTCAGAGAGGATTGTATAGACATAAATTGCATGGAATAAACGTCCAATATAATCGCATCATTAGGGCAAATTAGTTAATTCTTAGTTAATTAACCACCGGTTAAATTATCCTTTAGTTATAAATTATCAACGTTCTACCAGGTTAGTTAGACTTTTCAAATTATTTCATTTCAGGTTAAAACGTAGAATACAAAATTACTATATAATTAGGTGTTATCTTAAAATATGACTTTTAAGCTTTATTTAATTTAGCTGCTATAAATTAACCGTGAATCATATTTGTAAATTTCTATTTATTTTTATGCAGTTTATTTTTGTCGAAATTTTTTAGGAACAGACTAGGTAATAAAGGGTATCTTAACCCCTTAGGTGCGGACGACGACCGAGACTTGTCAAGCACTTACTTTTCCGCGAAGTGGTTGACATAACGAGTATGTAACTTGAGATGGTGGTAACAAATACATTTTTTTGAAAATAAATTCGACTAAAAGGGTAAAAATATAATAGTTATTTATATTACAAGTGGGCTAGAAACATAATTACAGTACGAGTGTGGAGAATTGCACGACGAGGTCGTAGACCGAGTCGTGTAATCACACGAGTACTGTAATTATGCTCTAGCCCACGTGTGATATACAGCATTTTATCTACGACTGCTAAAAATTACTAAAAAATCAATTTCTTTAAAGTCTATTTGACATTTATAAAAATATTTTGAAATGATTGTTGTCAATTTTGAATTGTCAGTTTCAACATGTTTACTCATCTGGAATAAGTGTTTTGAAATGTAAAAACATAACAATTAATGTTTATAATAAATAGTATTGATTCTCTGTAAGTAGATAGCACTTTTTCTTTTGTATTGTTGCTCGTTTCAATAAATTAAGTCTGTTCTGATTAGGTTAAAAATGCGTTACGTAATGAAACCAGTGCGGTAATGAACTTCATTACGTAACTCAAATCACCTCAAATGAGTGCGGTAATGATGACTTATCCAAGCAGTCGTAGATACAAAAACTTTTAAATTTTTTTTTACGATAATTTTCCTCAAATTAAATATCTAACCCAAAATTTCATCTTCCTAAATATCTTCAATAACCACTTTGTTTTTAATTTATGTTCTTTGAGCTTTAATTTGATGTATAATAAGTTCTAATGTTAGGGTTGGTTCTAGTTTTAGTTATTATTCAACGTTAGACTATTGTAGTATATTTATCATTGAACTAAAACTAGACTAACAGTAGACCTAGAACTAAAAATATTCGGGTTTAGCAGTCTTAAGAGACGCACGGCTAAACCCGAATGTTTCAAGTTCTAGGTGTAGTGTTAATTCTGGTGCTAGTATTGGTTCTAGTTTTAGTTGTATATTTTTATTAAATTAAAAGTAGAACTAACTAATACAGAACACAACGGTGTAGATAATTGTTCGAATTTGTGTGCATTAAAATTATTCATTCAAACAGTTTAAAATGCAAATTAAAAATTTTTCATATAACCGACACTTCCTTTTCCGTATTAATTCATTATATCGAGGTTTTACTGTATTAAGTTTAATAGAATCAGTTTCAATTCGTAGTATAAATAATTGATTAGCTCCTATAAATAACACGACAAATAGTATTCAAATAATTAACATTATTTATTCAACGATTAACTAAATCAAATTTTCGAGTTGACGTTAATGGTGTTAATGAAACATTTTTATGGTACTTAAAAGATTTATTTGCACAAAATTTTACGTACATGTAATAAAAAATAAAAAGAAACGATGGCACAATGCATCAAAGCGAGCCGTCCAAATACAAGACGAATAATAAAAGTCGAACTAAACCGAGTTTGTTTATTTTTTTTTGTCATATAAATTAATCGTTATATATACTCTCCATCTTCATCTTAATATAATAATTATATAATTATTCTCTAAACGTACATTTTTTCGTCCCTTTTCTTAATAATTACCTTTTTAAAGGGAGGAACAAGTGTTGTGGGTCTCTAGTCACGTATAAAATATTACAATACGGGCAAGTAGATAAAATTACACAGAGATACTTAATTTTTTATTTAATTTTTTTCGTTATAGAAAGTTGGCAGTTAAAATTAATTTTATTTATTAAATTATTTTTTTATTTTTAGGCTAGTTTTTGCTTTTTTTACGTATTATTTTTTTTTGCGTTGAGTAAATTTAATTTTAGTCTCACTATAACGATGATTTGGAATCAAAGCCTACACAATTTTTGGATTTTTTATTAATTAGCTAAATCGGAAAATCAAATTTTTATTTTTAATTAATTTTTATTAATCGAATCTGTGATGATAGAAAAAAAACTTAAAATAACCCTTTTTTCTTCTTTTCTTTCTTACCATCAACCGTTTCTCTACTACCCTCCAACGATCTTCTTCGTAATTCCTCCAACGTAACTTGGTTTTCTTTCTCCCATTCCTCCTTTTCCAATTCGAATTGTCTCCTTTTTTCTTCTAATTCTTTCGCTTGTTGTTCCAAAGTTTTTCGCGTCCCTTCATGGCGTCTTGTTAATTCCATTTCGCTATCTTTTAATTTTTGTTTTTTCTCGCGTACTTTCATTTCGAAAACTTGCTCCATTTCTGCTTCCATTTTTTTCATTTTTAAGTCGTGCTCGCGTTTTTCCTCGTCCATTTGGGCTAGGGGGTTTTTGTTTGATATCCTGGTTGGTTTCCCATCGACTCCTAACCCGGCTAATTTCCTACAACGATAATTTTCGTAATGAACGTTGTTTGTGACGTCTTTTAAATCTTGCAAGTGCGTCCTAACCACCATGTTTCTTAACGCGATAAAATCGCAATGTTCTAAGTTTTCAACTTCCGCAACACCCCAGGGATATTTCCTCCCTCGAATTTTTTTCCCTTCTTGTTCGATGACCACGTTAGAACCGACGACCGCGAATGGGACGCGTTCCCTTAACGATTTATTGAGCTTATGTTCCTCGTCGTCTTCTAGTGTATCGGGAAATTCGTAAATTTTGATTTTGTTTTGAGCGATTTCGTTTAATATTTGTTTTTTGAATAATGAGCATTCGTCGGGGGTGAGCGTGTCTGCTTTTGCAATGACGGGAATGATGTTTACTTTGTCGCAAAGGCGTTTCATGAATTCTATGTCGAGCGATTTTAGTCCGTGCCCCGAGGGTTGAATGAAATAGAGACAGGAATGAACGCGTTGGTCAGGGATTTGTTTACGCGTAACTCGAGCTTCCGCGTTTAAATAATCCTCGTATTTCGATTCGATGTATTCGATAACGGGGACCCAACAATTTGAGTTATCTACGGCGTCGCCGAAACCGGGGGTGTCGACCATTGTTAATAAAAGATTTACTCCGTTTTCTTTTAGAAGAACTTTTGTGGTTTCGACGGCGACGGTTTTTTTAAGTCTTTGTGTTGGTCCGGGATAATCGGTTGAATTGTAAATTTCGGTCATAAACATGGAATTAATTAAAGTTGATTTACCAAGTCCTGATTCGCCAACGACCATTAGGGTAAATTCGAAACCTTTTTTGACAGCTTTGCGATAAACTTGATTTGGTAAATTGGCGAAACCAACATAACCGTCTAATTCTTTTAATTTGGGACGTTCTTTTATGATTTCTGATCTTACTTCCGGCGGGGAGGTGTCTTTGATTTCTTCGGGTTTCTCTGGGCTGGTTTTTTCTTGTGAAGGAACTTTGTTGAGACGATTTGAATCTTGTTTCGGTTCTGTTGATGTAAAAAACATTTCCCTTTTTGTTTGTACGGATGATGTTTCGCTTCCGTTGGTTTGGGTTGATGGTGGTGGAGTTCCGTTTGAATCCATAAACTTTTGACGCATTGCTAACCGATCCAAACTTGATAATCTATAAGAACCACCGATACTGTCTTTTTCGCGATCTCTTAAACCACCGCTACCGGCGTTAAAGCTCGAGGTATACTTAGGTAAAGTAGGTGGAGGAGTTGGTTTATTTTCACTGCTACGATTCAGTAACCCACTACTTGAAGTATACATATAACTACTCGGCATAATGTTTGGTCTACTTTTTATGGTAGCCGTTGCTTGCGTATTGGAAGACGCCGGAATCGGCGTCGAATTTAAATTATTAGTACTCATTATATCTTCTTTTTAAACTAAATAACTTTTTATTTGAAACTTCTTTTAACTTAATTCTTAACACATCTGTACATTTTTTTTAAACTTACACCAACAAACAACAACGGTTTTTGATCTTGACAGTGACAATCGTCGATGAGTAATGAACTGGACGGCCACGCCCGAATCACGGTTTTCGCGCGTCCCCTTCGATACCCACGTTAAAACCGCGTCCGTTTCCGTCTTTACTTAATTCGAAAATGCAAAGTTTTTACGTTTTTTCGTAACCATTTATAACATGCGTTTTTCTAAACACCACTCTCGCTCAGTGCTCTCTAACGTAACGCGAGAAAATCGAGTCGGCGTCGGACTGACGTTGTTGATTGCGTACGTCGTGCGCCAGATGGCGATCGCGTCTCCCCACCATCCGTACTTCGCTGCGATTGGTTTAAAACGTCTGTGGGTACAATCGACCAGTGGCGTAGTCAAGGGGCGACCCCGAAATTTTGCAAGGGAAACGATCCGTGACCTGGTCGTACTCGAAAACTGTGCGCCTCGTACAAAGAGAATCGATAATAATATCTATTTGGTTGTATTTGAGATGGTTGGTTATTTTATAATTTAATTTTTTTTGAATGAAGAAAATTGGCACGGATATGGATTTTATATAACCTAACCTCTCTTTACTAACTCAAAATTAACTTTTTAATATCTTATTTATACAAAAACATCAATTATTAATGAATCCAAATTAATTTTGACATTTTTTTGACAGATAATTTAAAAATCCTTACCTTATTTACATTGAGAATTAACTGGTTTTGCTTCAATTCGAATTTAAAACACTATTTTAAGTTAATTGATTAATAAACACCACGTTTATGTAACAATATCACAATAAAATTTAAATAAATTAAACATTTATGACAATCGTTACTGAATCGTTACACTTAACATAACCTCGATTATCACTTTTTTTTCATTAAAGCGCCACCTAAACATTTAAAATTTTTGAAGTATTAAACGAAGTTACCATGACAACGCAAGGTTGGTCAACTTTAAAATAATTAAAGCAATTTGACAATCGAATTTATTGACAGGTTTTAAAGGAAAAGTTAGGTTAATTACGCAAAGTGGATTATTAGATAATTAAAAATATATTAAGAAAAATTGCTTGTCTTCAGTTATGGGACGTTTATGGTAGATTTCTACTTTAAATTATTTAATATCTTATTGTTATTTTTAGATACTTGATGAAAATTCCAATGGTTAATGAAATTTTTTTTGATCAACATAACCTCGATTATCGCTTTTTTTTCATCAAAGCGCCACCTAAACATTTAAAATTTTTGAAGTATTAAACGAAGTTACCATGACAACGCAAGGTTGGTCAACTTTAAAATAATTAAAGCAATTTGACAATCAAATTTATTGACAGGTTTTAAAGGAAAAGTTAGGTTAATTACGCAATGTGGATTATTAGTTAATTAAAAATATATTAAGAAAAATTACTTGTCTTCAGTTACGGGACATTTATGGTAGATTTTTAATTTAGATTAATTAATGTCTTATTGCAATTTTTAGATACTTGATGAAAATTCCTGTGGAAATTTCTGTTGTAATACCAAATTTTTTTTGGGGAATAACCCCATATTCTTGTGTAAGTGACATTTTAATACGAATCTATTGAAAAAATGGTAACAAATTGTATACAGGTCTGTCACGACGAGCTGAGTCTATACATATGTACAGTTGCTCACAAAATTGAGTACCTATACAGGGAATGGAAGATAAATAATTGCGAATATTTCAAATAATTATTAATTTACTTTGAAGTTTGTGATGTATATACAGGTGTTTAGAAATTGGCTGATAATGTACACGTAGCGACATTCTTCGATCGACTCTGAATCAAACATCTTAATGTTAAAATGTTGTTCTACTATTTTGCCAAATCTGACTTTCACGAAGATATGATAATGAAAAAATATTAAAAAAGAACTTTAAAGCTAGAGGAAATAATTTTAACAACAAAACTAGTTTTCAAAATTCTTTTTATTCTAAATTACTGCTTATTTATCAACAGATATTGAATATTAATGATTATTTATGGACTAATCATCCGAACTTTGAGAACCTCATGAATTATTAACAATAATTGTATTAACTAAATTGAATGTGAAATGATTTTGGTTAAATGGTAAAATGGATTTCTAAATAAAATAATCCACACCATAAAATTGAGCATACAGTTAAGCAAAAGTGATTAAGTTTAGGTTGGTATTATGTTTTAATACGCTGTAGGCCCCCCATTAGTGTCAATTATGGGCACTAACCACCAAACTACACCATAAAGCTGGTGTAGTTTGGCGAGATTCTATCCCAAATTTAACAAATTTTATTTTTCAATTCGCCTTTGTTTCGGCACTTGCTATTTTTTAACTGAAACTTAATTTCTCCCCATAAATGTTCAATAGGATTCATATCCGGAGACTGTGGTGGTGTGTTTACTTTTGAAGTATTGTATAACAACATTCCATCTCAAGGTATGATGTATGTTTAGAATAATTATCTTCTTGGAACCAGAACACAGTCGGAAGGTTGAGTTTTTGAGAGCTTTGACATAAATTACGTTTTAAAATAACCAAATAACAATATTTTGTCATATTTCCCTCAATAAACTCCATAGTGCCAACGCCATTGGCTGCCATTGACCCCACAACATTATTGAACGTAATCTCCTTATTTTTCATCGTCAAATATGCTGGTGAAGGAAATAAAGGTGGGCATTTAAAAAAAAATTAACTTTCTACCTTTTGTGAGAGGAAAATTTGGCGTAAATTTCTGACCACCTGTATAATTTAAAAAAAATTTTTAAAAGATTTTGTAAGCTATGGGTCCTATTTGTGCAAACTCTGAGAATATTTGGCCTGACTCGAGTTTAATTTCGAAAAACTATTTTTATTGTGAATCTGCCAACATTTTCGAAAAAATTTAAATAACTCAAAAATGGTGCATTCTAGATATATGTTGACTTATATCAAATTATTTAGCGGGAAAATTCAATAAAAATTGCGACTTTGCAATTCCGGTATAACTAAAAGTTGCAGAAACCTGCAAATATTTTAGCTGAAAAGAACTCCTCGGATAAACTCTGTATACAAATTTTCACAGAAATAGTGCCAGTAGTTTGCTATATACATATAGACTCAGCTAGTCGTGACAGACCCAGTACATTAATAAAAATTTATTATTCATAAAATATTTTATAACAATTAATCATTGCATGTAAATCATTAGTTGGTGATTATTACAAACAGAATGAATATATCACTGAATACTTTCTGTCTCGTTTCAAACTTTGGTTTTCTTAAGAGTACTGATCATTATTTCCCTAGCTACTTGATAAATTCTCGTCTTTTTTAACTTTTTTTGCGTTTCTAGTCTTCATTTAGATGAATCATTAATTAATTATTTGTGTAGCTTCTTCTTTTCATCTTCAAAAGTTGGGCCGTTATTATTCACAATTGATAGCGATGTTATCTGTGCCTTTTTGAGATAGCTGGAAGCTAATGTGGTTTTATCTTGGTAACCAAATTTTGTTGAACACACATCCTCTCCTGCATGATGACCTGGATGAATTCTTAAGGAATTCATAGCGGAATTATATAGCGGTGTAGATCTTTTTTCCAATTCTTTACCTTTCGGTCAAGGATTGTTGCGTTCCCTATGAATTCCTGTTTTCCCGATATACATTCGCGAATTCTACATATTTGATTACAATTTTATTCTGTACAAAACCTTTGTGAAGAAGCACGTGGTTATAATATTGGCAAGGAAAGCAAATTCTAACAGATTTAACACTTCATGACGCTTTGAAGGAACCTGATTTATGCCAGCAATAATGAAGGTAATTGTTATTATTGACTTGTTCCGTTGAAAGAAGTTTTAGCACATCGAGGAGAGTGCGGACGTGGTTCAGGTCTACAGTGACTATTAGTGATTAGGTTGAATATGCATGCTAAGTGTCCATCGAGGGAAGGTGAAGGACAATTAAAGAAATCAACTGGAGTGTTTAGAGTAGAAATGGCGAATTCAACAAAGTATGATTAAAAAAAACTTGTTATTAATATTTTGTATAAGGGAGCTCAACAAACTGTTCGTATAAATTAAGGCTAAATTTGGGCGAACACGATCTCTTAAGATCTACACTTAGTAGTACTCTTTTAAGATTCTGAACACAGAAATTATAGGTTCACAACTTCCTTTTGTGATACTGAATTCCAGTTGTAAGTTCATCTTCAAATGTTTGAACATAATATCTGTTTTATTCTAACTCTACTTCTGTCGTAGAGTTTGAAATTGAAAGATGAAAAGTAATAATGCTCGGAAACACATTGATATGTTCCAACTATAAGAGCTTGTTTTCATCGCTGATTTCTTTTTTGATACAATTGAAGAGTTCAAGATGAACGTGTCTTATCCAAAACTATTTCTTCAAATCTTATGTGTTTGGTTATTAAATATGGAAAAGTAAGGAATACGTCTTAATGTTCTGTGTGTGCGGTTTTTAAGATACTTCATATCAATATTTGTAACTTTTAAATTTTGATGGGAATATTCTCTGCACGTATTTTCTCAAAATATCTGCAGTAACAAGAGGGGCCAAGTCGACGAGCAGAAACTAGTTTCTTTGTATATCTGTACTTTTCAAAGTTTGGTTCGCCATAAAGTGAGAAATAAGGTAGTTGTTTCATTTAACTCTCCACTTTAAAACCGCACACCTGAAAGTTTTCAATTCTACGAAAGTTTAAATGTGTAGTGATTTCAAGAAACTTTTTTTTCCATTGATGGAGTCTTACAACAATAAATTTGAATTCATTGAATGACATTAATTGGTGGTTTTAAAACTCTTTAATTAAAAAATATACAAAGATTTATTTACTCCGCGTAATATAAAACTTCGTGTTTTAATTAAACTTTAGTTTACTTTAAAACTTATCCGTATCTCTACAAATTACAACCAACATCATTGCTAAGTTTATTAAAACTTTAGATTTTCGTTAATTTTAATTCTATAATTTCTAATTAACCCGTTCTAGTATCGAATTTGCGTCTCAAAGTTTTA
Organism: Onthophagus taurus; assembly: GCF_036711975.1. Taxonomy (NCBI): domain Eukaryota; kingdom Metazoa; phylum Arthropoda; class Insecta; order Coleoptera; family Scarabaeidae; genus Onthophagus; species Onthophagus taurus. Next base: position 31,567,807 of record NC_091966.1, read on the forward strand.
ATTAAATTTTTTTTGTCGTCAAGAGAATTCGTTTTTGTATAATGAACAAAGACTCATATATAACAATGAACCTCTCTGACGCTACCAAAGCTTTCAACCTTTTTTTAATTTTAACCTCCTTTTTTTATTTTTATTTTTTAATTTTATTTTTATCTCCCCTTCATTTTTCATCGCGATATGTATATTTTTAAATATTTTTTTTTGTATGTTGCAGGTGAGGACGGTGAAAATGCACCTGTTCACGTTCGTGCAGATCTTTTGCTTGACCGTTTTATGGGTCGTCAAGTCGACTAAAGCATCTTTAGCTTTTCCATTTTTCCTCATCTTATTGATTCCATTACGATCGCAATTGAATAAAATTTTTACACCTGTAGAATTACGAGGGGTAAGTATTTAAGTATAGTAAAAATCTTAATATAACGGATTAATACGGGAAAGAAAGTGTCCGTTTTAGTCAAAAAAAAATTATTTTAATGAATACAAATTCGAACACCGTTGTGTTCTTTATTAATTAGTTCTACTTATAGTTTAATAAAAGTATACAACAATCTAAAGCTGAATAACACCTAAAACTAGAACTAACACTAGACCTAGAACTAGAAACATTCGGGATTAGTCGTACGTCTCTTAACACGGCTAAACCTGAATGTTTCTAGTTCTAGGTCTAATGTGAGTTCTACTTCTAGTTCAATAAATATATATAATAATCTAGTGCTGAATAACAAGTAAAACTAGAACTAACACTAGCATTAGAACTAACACTAGACCTAGAACTAAAAACATTCAGGATTAGCCGTACGTCTTTTAAGACGGCTAAACCTGAACGTTTTTTGTTCCAGGTCTAGTGTGAGTTCTACTTCTAGTTCAATAAATATTTATAACAATCTAGTGCTGAATAACAACTAAAACTAGAACTAACACTAGACCTAGAAGTAGAAGGTTTTGGGTTTAGCCATGCGCCTGAAGACTGAATAATTAGTTGTTATACTAATTAGACTAGAACTAACACTAGCATTAGAACTAACACTAGATCTAGAGCTAGAAACATTCGGGTTTAGCCGTCTTAAGAGACGTACAGCTAAACTTGAATGTTTCTAGTTCTAGGTCTAGAGTCAATTCAACTTTTAGTTCAATAAAAATATACAACAGAACTAAACTACACTATCCTATATACATCGTACTAAGTTAGTAGTTCTACCCTTCTGAGTCCGTTCTAATCCGTTATATTGAGGTTTTACTATATTTATATTACTTTTTTTAATATTTATTAAAAAAAAATAATAATTTTAAAAGTTTATTTTAAAATAAGTAAGTTTTTAAATTTTAAACTCAAGTTTTCAATTTCTAAACTATCTCTTCTCCGTCAACGTCATCCTTATCTAAAACGCCGTATATTTAAGATAATTCATTATCGGTCACAAGTAAGTTATTGTTGTCATTTTGGTATTCTGGATTCTTAAAATATCTCTTTAAACATTTTTTTTGTTGGAAGGAAACAACAATGATTGTTAAAATATTTTCAAATAATGCAATATTTTGAATCGTTCAAATCTATTAATTTATTAATTTTTTTAACCGCGAAAGAATTTGTAGGAAACGGATAAAAGCATCTCACTTTTTTTTAGGGTCTAATTAAAATTACAAACATTTTACACATCCGTAAATAGCTTGGTTTATAACGACAGACACTCTCTGTATAGACTTTGAACATCTGGCGTTGTAACATGTGTATGAAAATGAAAAGAAAAATAAAGAGGAGCTTTAAAGAATATATTACCACATCTTCTAAAAACATAAAAAGGAATTTGTTCTTAATTTAATTTTTTTAATTTGTTTTTTTGATTTGATTTATTGAGTATTTTTAAAGTTGTGTGGTAACAGTTATTAGACCATTTCGAAATCCAGTTAGACGGCACTAAAGAAATCCGAAACGCGACGCAACACATCGATGGCTTTGGCTTTTCCGCTCGACGTGCTCCCATGTAGTAATTATTATCGGATGGAAAATGAACCGGAACCAAAACGATATTAAAAATTCGCATTTCAATTCGATTTACCGTTTATTTTCCTTTCAAGTTGTCGTATGAAATACTAATTATATACTTTAAAGTTTTTTAATCTTACAAATTTAATTTAATTAATTTTTTACAATTAAAGCATTAATTTGTTAAAACGCAATTTAAAATTAGAATCCAGGAAGTCCATAGATTATTTTTCTCCGCCTCTATAAACAAAGTTTTGGCACCCAACAGCTGTTCTTAGTATTTAAAACCAAAGATTTGGGAATGAATTGTATAAAATTTCAATAAGTGGGAGTTCTATTTAACTTAATATCAACAACCAGCTGGTTCTTTTTACGTTTATTTTTAGCTTCTTGTGGTCTTTAGAAGGTGCTCACTATCTACCCAGGTAAATATTTGAGATGACTTTGAGTTTCCTGGTTGTGTGAATCATCAGTCGTATAATTTATAACTTATTCCGTAACTACTAAGAAAAAAGGAAGTGGGTTTTTCCATCAGATAAAACTCTCTCTTATCTTTTGGTTATTTTTTCTTATGTTGAAAATATAAAATTTTTTATTTTCACAAAATTTAATATTAATTTTTTTTTGTAGCTCGATGGTGAACAACCGGATTTGGACGATGATGATGAACCCGATTTTTACGTCGAAGCAACGCTTCCAGGATAAACCATTTAAAAGAAAAACAACTTTAAAAAAGATCTTTAAAGGAATTTTTAGAAGACATTTTTAGAAATCTTTAAAATATCATCAGTTTCTGATTCGGATAAGATCGAAACTGAAGTTTTAACGAAAAGAAAAAATATGATCAGTTTTTAACAGAAACCAGTATTAATTGTGCCCAATAATAATATATTTTTAAATGATTTTACTTAATTTTACCTTTTTTAGTAGTAGATGCAACAGGATTATGTATAAAATAGATTATATTTTAATTATGGATGAGGGTATATAGTTACTTATTATAGTTATTAATTAAAAAGAAATATTTGTGCAGTATTAGAACTATTATCAAAGAAATGAAAAAAATAGTTTGCAGTATTACTTCCTTTTTAATCTAGATTGTGATCGCTTGTGTCTCTGAATTGTTTCAAACTATTGATATTTAACGATCAAAATTTGTTTAGTACAAAACAAAGATATCGTGTACTTAAAAGTAAACTTATGATATTGTTCAAAATACTGTTAAAAGTATCATAGTTAAGAGTTTCAAACAGACAAAAACCCTACATTTCTGGCACTATTAGAACGTAAATTGTTGATATATCTAAGATTTCGAAGTAATACTGTTTCCAGTAGGAGTAGAACTAAAACGAATTTGACCCGCTAGAGATAGGTTTTAAGAAGAAATCGTTGAAACAAAATTAGAATTTGTTGTTTATTTGTTCGTTCTTTTTTTCTATTATATTTCATTTTCTTAATATTTTAAAACATTGAGGCTTTGGTTAATTAATGAGATACAGAACAAATCTTTAAACGTAGATTTTAAGCTAGAAAGAATATTTATTTGTGAGGATAAATAGTATTTCTAACTGTGATTTAATAAAAATGTCTATTCTATTTCTATAATATTATATTCGGAATAATAAATATTATTTCATTTCAAATTGTGTTTTATTTCCTTTATAGTTTATATTAAAAATTTTATAAATGATTAGTAGGCAACCCAATTTGTTGGTTTTCATAATATATTTAGTATAGTAAAGCTTAATATACAGAATGATTCTCAACATATACGCATATACTTGGGAATTTACTCCTCATGACGAAAAATGACTAATAGGCGAAAAAATTTGTCGTAAAAGCTTTTCTGTTTCAGTCATTATTTGTTGATGGTCGAGAATCACCCCTGTACTTATATTGTATATTGTACGTATGTACTTTCATGTGGGGGTGAATTCCTTCACAGCACTTAGGCCCCAGCGGGCCCTTTGTACATCTCTACAATTTACAGTTCATTCCGTGGTCAGAAAACCAGCCTCTTAAACGTCATCAATTTTTATCAATGCTTATTAAATTAAAAAAATTTTATAGTTTATACAAGCATACTTACATAATTGTATGATTTAAAATAAAGTCAGTTTAAAACTAATCTTTATTGAAGTAACATTAGACCTGTTTTGGTTCAAAAGTTCTGTAGTTCCAAACAGTTCTGAACCTTTCTGCGCACACTTACAGCATAACAATGTTTTTTATGGTATATGTTCTTCCAAAACTCTTTATAAACTTATTCTTTGCATTTTTTTTAAGTATCATCGTATACTAAAAACATTAAGCTTTTAAATTTCAGTATGTTTATGTGTTAATATACAATATGAAATAACTACTATAAATATAGCAGCTAATGAGGTCATCGACTTCAAAAAACTTGTCAGAAATGTTGTAATCTGCACTGATAGCAGACAGACTATGCTGGCGCATAGTAGGCATCGAACTACGTCATCGTTAGTGAAGTCCCGTCCGTAATCACTTGAGGAGGCTAATGTTTATAACAACGTCACGATAAAGTGGCGGAAAGGACATACCGGAAATAGGAAACGTTTGTACCGCTAAGTTTTAATACAGCAATACTACTGATCAACTTCATCTCCCATCGAGCTTTCTTCGATAGATGGGATGAGACGGCAGTAGGTGTCTTTGCAAAGAAAAGTCCGTTCTCGGCACCAAAACATACTCCATCATGTTGGTTAAGCATGTTCTGAATCCTAAGTTGATGTACCAAAAATCGAGTGTTCTCTGATTTTTTGAACAAATATCTGCTAGAGCAGATTTTTTTAGAAAAAATCGAATAACTCGAGGACGGCTGAATCAAATTGCAAATAGTAAAGTTATTCATAAACCTTGAAAATAGACAAACCCAAATATGTAAAAATATATAGGTGTCCCATTTAAAAAAATAAAGTTGGTAACGACTTCCGGTATAACAGGAATTGCTAGAAATATGAAAATATTTTAGTCGAAGAGAACGCAATTGATTATACTTAAATCTGAATTCTCAAATCTTTATTTTGTCCAGAACCCCAGAAACTTCTAATGACCGGTCTGACACATTTAGTGGATGTCCACATTTTTAGTGTTTTATTTTGTTATTATTTTTGTTATCTTTACTTACTTAAGCAACAGAAACTCGAAATTATGACGTTCGGATAAACACCCGGTTATTTATCCATTTTAATAAGTAAGTCATATTGTTTGCGACGGACGGTCCCAACCAGTGTTGCCATATGTACGGCAAATGGGTTTATATTAAATTCCAAGGTTTATATATTAAAAGGTTGTCTAAGTTCCTATGCTGCAATACTTTGATTTTATTTTGTGGGCGAGGGGCAAGAGCAGGAGAGTTTCGTGACGTAAGCGATCACGGATTGCGCACGCAACCTCATGGCCATGTGGTGCTCCATGCATTTGTTTAATTTGAATTGCTTGGCGGTATTATTTTCCACATGTGACGTAATGCGCAGTATGGTTGCGTACGAACCTAGACAATCTTTTATATATAAACCTTGCGGTAATTCCACTAAATGTACGGTGTACGATCCAAAGGTGAATACCGCACAGAAATGTAATAAGGTAATTTAGAAATCTGTATTTTAATTTAATCTTCGAGCGGGCGCGCCGTCATAAAATTTATGACAATTTTTGTTTTTATAACATATCTCCTTCTATTATGTTTTGAGTCATACATGAAGGTTTCGGATAGTTTGCACATTTTTGAAAAATACAGGTCCGTAATGACAATTTTGTCGGAATCGAAATTTTTTTCATTTTTTCAATATTTCAACCTTTTCGGTTTTTCGTAAGTTTGTGGAAATATTCAGTATGTTCAAAGGCTTAACACGGCTAAACCTGAATTTTTCTAGTTCTAGGTCTAGTGTTAGTTTTAATTATTGTGCAGCGCTAAACCAACAGCTAGAATCATTCGGGTTTAGCCGTCTTTACGTCTTAATTAAATATTTTTACTCTAGTAAAATGTGTGTTTTATTAAAAATAACGCAATATTTATTAATACGGACGTGATGTCATAATAGTATATTAAAAAACAAGTTTCGTAAGACACGCTTGAAATGCACGAATTCAAGTTGAAAAACGAGTGACGAAGCCACGAGTTTTTTAATGAATGAGTGCTTTAAGTCTTATGAAACGTGTTTTTTATGCTATTTTTTGTAATTCGCGTTTTTATACTTTTTTTTAACAGAAATAAAGTAAATTTTGGCAATGTAGGGAAACAGGTATGTAGCAGTTGGTAACACCGGAACACTTGAAAATAGAAACTTTGAATTGACAATTAGAAACTGTCAAAACACAAAATATATTCACCTGAAAAAAATGTTTGATGTACACCTCCCAAAATAAGAGAAATTGCTCAGAGTCAATGTCCTCATCATTGTGGACCTTATATTCGATGCTAAGAACGTGTTTAAACATTCATAGACAAAAATTGTCACATTGACAAGTAGAAAAATTAATGACCCAATGCTACCAACTTGAACTGGTTCCATAAAATGTTACTAAAATCTCATTACAGCATCGTATGCTGTAAGGAGTCTCATTACAGCACCCGTTTGAGTACTGTTATAGCTTCCATTACCGTAGCGAATTACAAAAAATTTATGACACGCGCCCGTTCGAAGGTTAAGAAAATACGTATTATACGCAGGATGGCCACGCGTTAGATGGCATGGTAACAGGTGGCGTAAAATGCTGTAAAGACAAAAACCACAATATTTTCGTTGGTTATATTGGCGTATAATATTCTTATGTATTTATGTCTATTCTAATTCTGTGTTTAAGTTTTATAATATTTTGCTCATGTCCGCTCTGTATCACAGGTGACCCGAATCTCAAAGTCAAGCAGGTACCGCGCGAGAAATAAAAATAATATGAGATTAATTTTATCCATTGTATCAGGCGTAAAATTTATACAACGAATTCACTGTATTTTAACTGGTTTAATGTATGATTTCATTTTTCTTACTAGTTTCGCCTAAAGCGGCATCTTCAGAGACTTCGTAAAATTTTATGAAAATAACAATTTCAAAGATAATTATATCGAACATTGTATAAAACGAGGTAAAACTTGATAAACTTTTTAAACTATTAATTCCGATATGTATGTCTCAGACGTAGTTCAACCATTTTGATTTTAATGTGTATAATCATATGCAGGTACATTTCAATAGAAACGTTTCAATGAAACATAAAAAGGGCCAGACATTAGCAGTTTCAGACACGTTTCAACTATGTTTCAGAAATATGTCGAAGAAACATTTCATGTTTCAATAATATGTATCAGAAATGTTTCTGAAACGCAAATTTGTTTACTGGGATACAATGTAAGTATTAACGTGTAACAGTTAACGTGTAAAACATTTCGTTAATTATTATCTTTGAAGTTGTTATTTTCATAAAATTATGACCAAGTCTCTGAAGATGCCGTTATATATTAAGTGATAATAGACATATTTGTGAAAATGTTAAAAATCGTTCCCGTAGATCATATCGTACGGAAAAAAAGCAGTAATGCTTGGCAAGTAATTTTAAAAGATAACCTGTTTAATCAAGATTCTAAAATGGTACAACAGTTGCCATTTTACTTTTCAATAAAAATATTATTGCCTGTTTTTTTTTTTGGAAAAAAACACGTTATTTACAAATTTTATACTTTCGTATGATATTTGTATTTTCTCCAAAACACTCAATACCTACGGAGAAACGTGGATTTAACAAGATGGTAAAAACTATTAGTTATTTTGTTATACTTAAAATAACTTTTTACCTATTTGTTTGCACAGTTCATTTTATAGAATTTATTTCGTAAAAGCTTTTGTATCACTATCATTTTTAGTACAAGTACGGTATTTTTACATAAAATACGGTAATTTTGAAGAAATTTAAGCCTCCACTGTGTGGCAACACTGGTACCAATCTCGCGTACTTAAGGAAATCCCAAATTTTGGACATAGAGAACACACCTTTCTGTTCTACAGTGTGTCCCCGGATTGTGTCCCCGTAAGGTATAATGGGGTCATACACACTTATTAAATTTAGAGAAAATTTTTATGTCAAACGATATATGCAAGTATATGCATGAACACAAAGTAAAAGAAATATTTTGATCAATTTTATATTTTGCGTAATTTGAAGTGAAAAATAGCAAATATTCAAACGAAATAATTTCGCGGCTTTTCTGTGACGTAGGAACCGCACTGCCTAAAACAAGTTAAATTGTCAGTGTTAGATAGCGCTTGCGGTGTGACAGTGTCAAAATAAAACCATGGATGTAATAGAGTGTCTCTATTACATCCATGAACAAAACATAATAAACATAACCTACAAACACTCTATCTCTTTTCAATACAACCTAAATGACGTTCATCTCTTTCTCGCATTTGAGCGGGTAGCAGGGGACGCAAAAGTGAGAATCGTACGTCATCAACGCGGGAATTTTAAAAGCGCAAATGGGTATATAAATTTTCAATAATTTTTTTAACAATGACTTTGTTCGAAAATATTAAAAAAAAAAATAACGGTAACTATATTTTTATATAAACTTTCAGAAAATATAATAAAAAAAAAATCGTGTATGACCCCATTGACGATAAATTTTTGAATTCAAATTCTATCTTTTACAATTAAAGTCTGGATGTCACAAAACGAAATATAACCAAGTTTTATGTCAAATGTCCTCAAACTACCAAAGTTAACGGAAGAAGTTTGTTAACCGTTACAGGTAAAGTGGTCTTTCTGAGCAATGTACAACAAAAATTGATTAAGATAAAATGTTTGTTATGTTAAATTATAGCCATATGCGGAATTTTATTAATTTAGCGCATAAAAGAAAAAATGAGTTTTTTCTTGAAAATTTTTTTCTAATATTCCGTTTTACAATAAAAACAAATGATCTGAGTGAACTACCAATTATCATTTGATAGCTTAGCTTTAGCCTATTGTCTATTGTGCCTATTGTTAGATTAATTGATCATGTTTACATTACAACATAAAATATTTATAGTGCAGTGCTATGGATTGGCGAACATTAGTTACAATGCAGTTTTAAGGCAATTTGAGGAAAAATTTGGATTTTTAGTACTACAAAAACAATTAAGAGAGTTGTTAAAAAAAATTCAGAAACAGGCAATGTGGAAAATAAAAGGAAGGAAAAATAGCTTTTAGATGAACATGATGCGGGGTCGATTGTTGCAGTAACGAACGCAATGGATTACGGTAAAGTATCGTTAAGAAAAAGGGCAGTTCAAGTCGGTATAAGTAAATCCCATGTATACAAAGAATTTATCGAGAAAATAAAATATTGCCGTATAAACCAAAATTTAACCACACTATCGAATTAGGTGATGAAGCAAAACGTTTAGATTATTGTTTGTGGCTTGGGTACAAAATTTTGAAATATAGAACTTTTTTAAAAAGCATAATATTTTCGGACGAAGTATCGTTCACCACTAATGGAGTGGTTACATCACAATATTGTCGATTCTGGTCAAAGACTAATCCACATTATCACATAGCTTGCAAACGCCAGTATTCCCAGAAAGTGAATGTGTGGTGTGCTGTTTCTTGAGACGGTGTTATTGGACCTTCCTTCATAAACGGCAATTTGAATCAACACCGATATTTGGAAATACTAGAAAATTGTTTATTTAATTATCTTCACGGCGCCGGCGTGGATTTAGAAAAATGCAATAAATTATATTATCAACAAGATGGTTGCGGCCCACATACGACTATTTTAATTAGAAATTATTTAAATACGTTATTTGGAAAAAATTGATTGATAGATGTGGTCCGCAACCATGGCCGCCAAGAAGTCCGGATTTAACTATTATGGATTTTTATTTTTGGGGTTATGTAAAACAAAAAGTGTACACTGAAAATTTTAATAACAATTTAGACCGTTTCAAACAAAAAATTGAAACTGTTATTAGAGAAATTCCGTTGGACCATATTTGAAAAAGTTATAAACAATGTCGGAAAAGGGCTGAATTATGTGTTAGTGTTGGTATCATTGAATAAGCTTTTATATTAATTTAGTTTAGATCGAAAATGTTTTGTTAATCTTATGATTTAAAAATCTGCATTTTGCTTTTATATCCTAAATTAATAAAATTCGGCATATCGCTATAATTTAACATAACAAACATTTTATTTTAATCAACTTTACATTGCGTACAATCAACGTACATTGCTCAGAAAGACCACTTTACTTGCAACGGTTAACAAACTTCTTGCGTTAACTTTGGTACTTTGAGGACATTTAACGTAAAACTTGGTTATATTTCGTTTTATGACATCCAGACTTTAATTGTAAAAGATGGAATTTGAATTCAAAAATGTATCGTCAATTATACCTTACGGGGATACACTGTATATTAATGTTCATTAAAACCTTGGGCTGGTTTTTTGACCCCTGAATGAACTGTGAATTGTGGGGCTGTATAAAGGGCCTGGAATTTACCCCCACATGAAACTACATACATAGTGTTATCAAATCTTGGTCCTTAACATGAGAAGTGGTTGTTTAATAGAATAGATTTATAAAAAAACAATTTACATTAAAATATTTAATAACCTTTAATTAAATTAAACATCAAATAAAACATAAAATTTAATCAAAAATCTTTATTTGAGTAAAAATGTATATAAAAACTAACATTACATTGTATATTATGTATAAGTTATAACCTAAATAAAAAGAAATTAAAAATATTACTTATTTATTATTCACTAATTACATGTTTGTATAGAATATAAAATATATCCTCGTTTAAAGAGAAGAAATATCCCATTATTTCATTTTTTCTTATTCCAGTATAAGTAACAAAGATATTTAAAAGCATCTGGAAGCTCAATACTTTTTTATATATCAATAAAATTTCCATTTAGTTATTTATTATTCAAGGCAATAATCTCAGTGGTTACAAGTAATTAGGCACTTGGGGATACATTTCTTTTTTAAAATGATTTCATTCCATTTTTCTTTTTTGGTAAGTTGAGTAACATCGTTTTGAAATTTAAATACAACATTTTTTCATATGTTTAGTTAATTGTTGAACTCTAGCAAAGGTTTTAATACATCTCTGACATGAAAAAGGCTTAGTAACAGAATGAGTTAACATGTGACGTGTTAAAACATCTTTTCTACCAAATTTTTTTTGGCAAATTTCACAATTTAATAATTTTTTTTTCGTATGAACGATCATATGTTTCGTCATATTATGAGCTTGTTGAAACCGATTTCCACAAACAGCGCAAACGTAAGGTTTTTCCCCTGTGTGAACTCGACTATGTCGTTGTAAATCACAGGGTTTTCGAAATTGTTTTTTACAATCTTTACAGGTAAATACTTTTGAATGAGAAGCACTTCCGTAAGGTCTCAATTCGTGAACATCTAAATGTTTTTGACAATCGGCTTTAGTTTCAAATGCTTCATGACAAATTGAGCATGTGTAAGGTAATTTACCTTCATGTCCACGTAAATGAGCAGTTAATGCTTCAAGATTTGGAAATCGATCCTTACATTTCATACAAGTGTAAGGTAAAGGACCTTCGTGTTTAACCCTATGTTTTTGGAGAAGAGAACGATTTAGAAATCGTACCGAACAGATTTTACAAATAAAACTAAATAAAAGTAATTTTGGATGACAATCGGATAAATGTTCATTATAACCATCTTCTAATTCGAATTGCAACTGGCATAAATCACAACGTATTATATCATACTCAATTACATGAGTTTCATTAATTACTTCTAAATCAATTTGGTTGTTATTACCTAAGCTATCGTCGTTATTATTAGTCGTTTTTCTTGTTGGTAAACTATCAGCTATCGGATTTGTACGTCAGTATATGTGTAGTAAGTTTAGCGTTCATTTACATGAAGAGTGGTTTGCGAAATATCAAAATAAATCATTATACTGTTCACCTCATTGATGCGTTTTTGCACCAATTTTAGTTTAAATATTTTTTAGATTAAACTTCATACTTGATTGGTTGGTATTTGTTAGTATTATGTTGTGTTACTATTATTACTTATTTATGACTAACTTATTACTTAGTTAATAAATGATAATCAAAAAATTTTGGTGTTGTTCATTTATCTTACCAGTGGTGCATTTTTGCACCATCTCATAAAACAATTTTTATTCAAATAGCTGTGTATATTTTTATACTTCTCATTCCATCTTATCTCAAGAAAAATTATAAAAAAACCGATTTTTTTAAATATAAAGTAGCGTGGGACTAAATGGGTTAAAAGATTTAATTTTGATGGTGGCGGAGTCCTTATAGCTGCGAAGCATGGCTTTCATACCGTTCCCATGCCGAGTCTGCAAAGTGGTGCGGAGGATTTGTGATTGAAAGTTCAGTGCGGTCAACTAATCTTTCTCTTGTGCTGTGTTTATCTTCCTTCTTCTGCTGATGAAGCGCTGAATCTGTTTTTGTCCAGGTTATCTGCTGTGCGCGATGCCTACCCGGATATTATGATTGTTATTATATAGGTGATTTCAATATGCCAACTATCTCTTGGTCTATGTTTGAAGATGATGTATTAATTCCCACGGGGAATTTCGACCGTCGCGAAATTGATTTTCTTAACATTTATTCATATTGTAATTTCAGTCAATTTAATAATGTATCGAATATTAATAATAGAATTCTTGATCTTGTTCTATGAGCTAACGGTCGAGTCGAAAGCATACACCTCTGCAACGATCCACTTGTGGATGATCCTGACTGCCACCATCCACCGTTTGAATTCTTATTATCAGGCATGTTCACTTGTCTGAGTGATGGTCCGAATGTTCGCTTTCTTTTTAAGAACGCGAATTCCGGAGCTATCAAGTGTTTCTGAAATAGTATCGATTGGCAGACTGTTTTTGCTGGGATGGGCGTGGAGAGCATGGTTGAAGTTTTCTATGACCGCGTTAATTATGTAATTAAGAGACGTTGCTAAGCGCTTTCTGCCTAAGCAACGTTTTCCTTACTGGTACAAACGTTCAACTATTCGTGTCATTAAAGAAAAGCTACTTTACCATAAAAATGGAAATCTACTCGCCATAATAGTAATTACTTGGCTTTCTCTATCTTGCGCTCCAGGTCTAAGAGGCTTATTGCGGCTGATTATAGAGATTACTTAAACTCGATTCGGGCGGGGGTTATGGAAAATCCCAAAGGAATCTGGGCCTTTGTTAAGTCCAGGAAAGGGGATGCGTTTGGCTTGCTAGCCGCTATGTTTTCCGTTGATGGCTCAATGGTGACCTCAGATCCTGATATCTCTTGTGCATTTGCAGAGTATTTCGCCTCGGTTTTCGTAGATGGTAGTATTGATCGTTCAATGGTCTTCGGTGGCCTGGGTGTTTCACATTGGTTCTCTGCTGACACAGTCCTTAATGTTTTGACCCATCTTGACAAGTCCTCTGGCTCTGGTCGGGATGGTATTCCATCTTCCTTTTTGAGGGAGTTTGCTGCCGAACTGTCGACCCCACTTTTTCTTATTTTTTCAAAATCTTTACTCGAAGGTACGTTTCCGCGCGCGTGGTAGACAGCTTTTGTCGTTCCAATATTTAAATTAGGAAATAGACAGTTGGTATCTAATTACCGTCCAATTTCTATTATCTCGTCTATTCCCAAGGTTTTTGAAGAAATTGTTTGCGATTAATTTAACCACCCTATTGCCCACTCTCTCATTACTGAACAACATGGTTTCTTGTCTGGAAGATCGGTTGAGTCTAATTTAGTGTCTTATGTTAATTTTATTCATTCTACCTTAAATGAATTCTTATACAAAGCTGTCTTCCTTTAACATTCCTGCCGGCATTGTACGCTGGATAATGTCATATCTTTCTGACAGAAGTCAGGCAGTTAAGATGGGTAGCTTTTTGTCGGACTACAAACCCATCTCATCTGGTGTGCCTCAAGGAAGTCACCTTGGGCCCACATTATTTCTAATTTACACAAACTACATTTCTTCTTGGTTTAAATTTTCCAAATTCCTGCTCTATGCGGATGATAATAAAATATTTACTAGAGTCAGCTCTAGTCATGACAGCCTGAGGCTCCAGGAGGACCTTGATCGTCTACATGATTACTGTCGCGTTAACAAACTTTATTTGAACTATGACAAATGCCAAAAAATAACGTTTACATGGAAACGCTATCCTATTAATTTTAATTACAACTTTAATGGTAGACCTATTATCTCTACTGACAGAGTGAAGGATCTTGGCATTATACTTGATGCCAAATTGAGATATCAGCTTCACATCGAAGTCATGGTGACGAAAGCCCTGCGTAACCTAGGGTTTGTTATCAGAATAAGTAGACAGTTTACCAATTTTACAAGCATTAAATCTCTTTATATGGCATTTGTCAATAGCGTATTATCCTATGGTTCCATAGTGTGGAATCCTATGTACGCCGTCTATCGTGATCGCATCGAAGCGGGTCAACGACGCTTTGTACGCTATCTGGCTTACAAATATCATCTTCCCTATTGCGATTACGATAGACGCTGTGTGGTTTTTAACTTCTTATCCCTGCGGCAGCGTCGGCTAGTCTCTGACTTAATCTTTCTTTTCAAACTGGTCAATGGCTTGCTGGACGCACCTGACCTTCTGTCTGTGTTGAAGTTTAATGTACCACAGCGTTTCACCCGGCGGAATACAACATTCCTTTTAGGCACATCGAACATGAACGCTCATCAAAACTCGCCTATTGTTCGGCTTTTGAATACTTAGAATCAGAACTTCAACCATGTTACTCTATTTGGACTCTCGTTGCGCTCATTTAGAGAATTACTATTACGAAACGTTTAGTTGTTAACTTCTGTATTGTAGTGCAATTATATAATATTTTTCGCTTTTTTTTTTGTAATTTTTTTTAATTAGCAACTATTCACTGCTGTTATTATTATTTTACATAGTTAATGTTATAATTATTGTTATTTTTTTTCCGTTTTTTTGCTTAGTATGTAGTTAACTGCTTTGTTTTTATGAGGATGCTTCGCTGGGGATATCCTCCCTGTTTGTGTCCCAATAATAAATAAATAACCTATAATTAAATTAAATAACAAATAAAACATAACGCAAAATTTAATCAAAAATCTTTATTTGAGTAAAAATGTATATAAAAACTAACATTACATTGTATATTATGTATAAGTTATAACCTAAATAAAAAGAAATTAAAAATATTACTACTAATATTCACTAGTTACATGTTTGTATAGAATATAAAATATATCCTCGTTTAAAGAGAAGAAATATCCCATTATTTCATTTTTTCTTATTCCAGTATAAGTAACAAAGATATTTAAAAGCATCTGGAAGCTCAATACTTTTTTATATATCAATAAAATTTCCATTTAGTTATTCATTATTCAAGGCAATAATCTCAGTGGTTACAAGTAATTAGGCACTTGGGGATACATTTCTTTTTTAAAATGATTTCATTCCATTTTTCTTTTTTGGTAAGTTGAGTAACATCGTTTTGAAATTTAAATACAACATTTTTTCATATGTTTAGTTAATTGTTGAACTCTAGCGAAAGTTTTAATACATCTCTGACATGAAAAAGGCTTAGTAACAGAATGAGTTAACATGTGACGTGTTAAAACATCTTTTCTACCAAATTTTTTTTGGCAAATTTCACAGTTAAATAATTTTTCTTTCGTATGAACGATCATATGTTTGGTCATATTATGAGCTTGTTGAAACCGATTTCCACAAACAGCGCAAACGTAAGGTTTTTCCCCTGTGTGAACTCGACTATGTCGTTGTAAATCACAGGGTTTTCGAAATTGTTTTTTACAATCTTTACAGGTAAATACTTTTGAATGAGAAGCACTTCCGTAAGGTCTCAATTCATGAACATCTAAATGTTTTTGACAATCGGCTTTAGTTTCAAATGCTTCATGACAAATTGAGCATGTGTAAGGTAATTTACCTTCATGTCTACGTAAATGAGCAGTTAATGCTTCAAGATTTGGAAATCGATCCTTACATTTCATACAAGTGTAAGGTAAAGGACCTTCGTGTTTAACCCTATGTTTTTGGAGAAGGGTACGATTTAGAAATCGTACCGAACAGATTTTACAACTAAATAAAAGTAATTCTGGATGACAATCGGATAAATGTTCATTATAACCATCTTCTAATTCGAATTGCAACTGGCATAAATTACAACGTATTATATCGTACTCAATTACATGAGTCTCATTAATTACTTCTAAATCAATTTGGTTGTTATTACCTAAACTATCGTCGTTATTATTGGTCGTTTTTATTGTTGGTAAACTATCAGCTACCGGATTTGTAAAATCTAAACCCAACCCTTTCATAAACCGCATTTTTGTGTGAACATATCTAGTAAAAGATTCCTCATTTTTTTTCTTCTTTTTCATTGTGGTTTTCTTTTGAACGCGAGTACTTTGTCGTTTCTTTTCTTCGACGCAAGTACGGGTCTCACGATTTCTTGAGTTCACTTTGGCGGCGGCGGTGGAAGCGTGTTTGCGTTTATGATGGCGTTTTCTCGACTTGGTTGTAGCCATTTTCTCCGTTAAAACCGTTAAAACACTGTAAGGAAGCGATTAGTAAATGTTTATCGAGGGCTTGTTATCAACTTACCAAAAAAAAAGATTAAATAAAGTTTCAAAAAAAGGTAGATTACGGGGTTTCCTCACATATTATTACATGATTTCTAAACAATGCGTTTTGGTGGGTTGGTTTTCTCAGATTTCTGTTAATGAAAAAGTGTTGACAGCGACATCTATTCTTAAGTAGATGTAATAATATAAATTAACATTAATTATTTAAAAGTTATTAAAGTAAATGTTTCGTAACACAATTAGTTATTTACGTTAATTTTTTTTAAATATTTCTAAAAATATATCATTTTTTTAAGTACATCCTTAGTTAACTAGTTACTATGTAATAAGAGGATACAATAAGGTTATCACTTATCACAGTAATGTTTTTTAACATTAAAAAAGTTATTATAGAGATTAGTTTAAATAAAGAGTTAAATTTTAATGTGAATTGATGAATTCATGGATTTTATATAACTAATCATTTCAAAAATTATTAAATTTCTGCATTACCTTTAGCAAAGTAACAAATTGGGTTGCCTATGTCTTATTTACGTTCTTTAAATAAAGATAATGACGAAAAAAGTAAATCATTTTATTTTACGTACTTATTATTATTATTATTAATGATGTTCTTTCTCTTTGTGGTCTTAACCAACTAAACTACCATAAAAATTTTTCTTTAAACACACTTGATCTTATTATTATTCATTATACCGGTGTATGTCCAATATCTCTTTGTAGTGATCTATTGGTTCCTGAGAGCAGTGAGCTCTCCACTCTTGCGATTTCCTACTCAATTTTTCTGTATCATGCTCCGGATACCGATTTTTTTTAACACTCTTCTAATTTTCATATTTTTGAAAAATTTTCCACATTGATGCATCTGGGAGCATCATCTATTTAGCTCGTTCATCACTCATCATTACCTATACACAGTAATACTGGGTATCCGGCCATTTTTTACAATCCGGCCGGATACCAAATATTCGGCTTTGCCGGGATATTAAACACCTATTACTTAGTACTCCACCATTCACAGGAATTAGTATCTCTTTTAGGTGTTGGACACTGCAGGTAATAGTCAAGTTCAACCCCAATAGGACTTTTTTCATTGAATACAACTTTATTTACCATTAGCAACCTCATTGTAACAATCCCAATACGATATATAAAATCTCTTGTTGCAGTTTCATCTAGTTTCCTTGTAAAGAAGATAATTTTCAAAATTCGCTATAAAATTTACTTCTTGAAGGATCCTTCTGGAAATATCACCAATTATTAATTAAAGTATCCTTTTTTTAATGCAAAAAGCCGTTTTGAAACATCACTTTCAGTTTTTGAAAAATAAATTTTTGAAATGATCGACAATTTTTTCGAATTTTGCATATTTCGCCGATTAAGTTTTAAAAATTCGTATAAAATCCACTTCTTGGAATATGAGTACGAACATTTCCCAAAGTGTTAATAAGAGTCTCCTCTTTCCAATGAACCAACACGTTTTGAAAAATAACATTTAGTTTTTGAGAAAACAATATTTGAAGTTTTGATAAAATTTTCGATCTTGCAATTTTCATCGATAATTTTCAAAATTCGCTATAAAATTAATTTCTTGAAGGATCCTTGTGGAAATATCACCAATTATTAATTAAAGTATCCTCTTTTTAATGTAACAAGCCGTTTTCAAAAATCGCTTTTAGTTTCTGAGAAATAAATTTTTGAAGTGATCGACAATTTTTTCGAATTTTGCAATTCTCGCCGATTATGTTTTAAAAATTCGTATAAAATCCACAACTTTGGAATATGAATACGAAAATTTTCCAAAGTGTTGATAAGAGTGTCTCTTTTCCAATGAATCAACACGTTTTGCAAAATAACTTTTAGTTTTTGAGAAAACAATATTTGAAATTTTGATAAAATATTCGATGTTGCAATTTTCAAAATTCGATATAAAATTAATTTTTTGAAGGATCCTTGAGGAAATATCACCAATTATTAATTAAAGTATCCTCTTTTTAATGCAACAAGCCGTTTTGAAAAATCACTTTCAGTTTTTGAAAAATAAATTTTTAAAATGATCGACAATTTTTTCGAATTTTGCAATTTTCGCCGATTAAGTTTTAGAAATTCGTATAAAATCCACTTCTTGGAATATGAGTACGAACATTTCCCAAAGTGTTAATAAGAGTCTCCTCTTTCCAATGAACCAACACGTTTTGAAAAATAACATTTAGTTTTTGAGAAAACAATATTTGAAGTTTTGATAAAATTTTCGATCTTGCAATTTTCATCGATAATTTTCAAAATTCGCTATAAAATTAATTTCTTGAAGGATCCTTGTGGAAATATCACCAATTATTAATTAAAGTATCCTCTTTTTAATGTAACAAGCCGTTTTCAAAAATCGCTTTTAGTTTCTGAGAAATAAATTTTTGAAGTGATCGACAATTTTTTCGAATTTTGCAATTTTCGCCGATTAAGTTTTAAAAATTCGTATAAAATTCACTTCTTGGAATATGAGTACGAAAATTTCCAAAAGTGTTAATAAGAGTGTCCTCTTTCCAATGAATTAACACGTTTTGAAAAATAATTTTTAGTTTTTGAGAAAACAATATTTGAAGTTTTGATAAAATTTTCGATGTTGCAATTTTCATCGATAATTTTCAAAATTCGCTATACAATTAAGTTCTTGAAGGATCCTTGTGGAAATATCACCAATTATTAATTAAAGTATCCTCTTTTTAATGCAAAAAGCCGTTTTGAAAAATCATTTTTAGTTTTTGAGAAATAAATTTTTGAAATGATCGACAATATTTTCGAATTTTACAATTTTAAAGTAGGGTATCATATCAACCCGGTATATACTTAAATATTTTTACTTTGTCAACTTAAGATACAAATTGTTGTTAAATTAGACCGTTTAAAAATAAATCCAGACGAAAGCAACGAAATGTTAAACGTTAATAATTTAGTTTATTTTAAACAAAACAAAATATTCTTACTTAACTAAAACTATCTATCTATCTAAAACCTATATATTCAGGTTCATTTGTTGTAATTTAACTTTTGTTCATTTGGATGTTTGCACATTGTGATGAGTCTGTATCTCCATCACTTTCAAAACCCGAACTTTGAATTTCTAGATCAACACTATCATCTTCATCATCAGAAAGTTGCGCAGAATCAGCAGAATATGAACATATGATACTTGGTTTTGGTTGTTGCATCGACTTACTGTATTCATATTTGATTTTCCAGTTGTGAGCTGTGTACGTAATCTTTCCAGCTCGCTCGGTTGTCAATCTGTTTCGTCTTTTATGATGAATGAACGAAAAAGTTTTAAATGATCTTTCAGTTTCCGCCGATGAAACTGGTACAGTTAAAATTCTTATAGCAACTTTACATAACGACATTGTACCACACAGTCCTCTCCACCAAGAAACTAGAGATGTAGAGTGGATACAACTCCAGAGAGCTTTTGGACCATAATTTGTGCTTTCAGCTTTAATTTGCTAAATCTGTCATAACATTTACACGGGAATCGACGTTCAAATCTGCGGTTACTTTATATATGAATTTGAATTTTGATTTAATGGATCTAGTAATGCAAGTGGAAAATGGCTCTTTCCTCTCTTCAAATGATTTCAAAATATTGGCATCATCGTTTTCATTCAAGTTCATATCACTTCCGGAAAGATTTTCTCTTAAATTTACTTCAACATTTGACATATATTCACAAACTTTGTAAACAATACAGTTTTGTGTTTGAAATTTGTCTAAAGATTCCACAATTGGTTTCAGTATTCGAATGGTTGCGTCAATTTTACGCCAAAATGTTAAATTATCTAATAAATTTGTTTTCATATGTCCAGGTAGTAATTCAGATGATTCTTCTTTTACAGCTAGGGGTTGAAGTGATATTTTTGATTTTTTAAAGGATTCGAGGCAGGCGAGAGAACTATAGACCAGGCAGTTTTAACGCAATATTCACTTTTCTTTCTTTATTAATTTCTATAAATAAGGCATTTAGAATATGGACGGTTTTGATTTTTTTTTGAAATTGCAACTATTAGTGTTCATAAATTTTTGAATACAATCACACTTCAGTACATCCCGGCACAGTAAATGAAAAAAATATATGTGCTGGTCATCCTAATGGAATTATATGACTATACATTTCTTGGACATATTTGAAGATTTTTACATATTTGCAGCGTTGTCCCCTATTACACATATTTTTCAATTATTTCGCTTAATTTACCAGCTAAATATTCCGCGGTATGCCGATGTGTCTTAGTATTTATAAATCTACGAAAATTGGTTCTGACTTTGTTACTATAAAATTTATAATGGTTTCACTCCTAATATTGCTCCACCCATCATATTGTAGATTAAGGTTGCAGATCAGATTTAATTCATGTTTTAATACAGCGTAGTCATGATCTAGATATGTTGTTGAAAGAGATTTTCGGGAAGCTAATGTATAAGGTGGTCTTAAAGTATAAAGAAAACCTTTCCACAGTGGTTGCTCTACAATAGAGAAGGGTGTTCCAGACGCATATATTGCTTTGGTCAATCTACTATCCAAGTTTTCCTAAATGTGAAATAATCAGTAATGTTATTATTGAGGTCATTGATGATAATGTTGATGCCGATGAGGAAGTCAACGATGAATGTTGCATTCCAATTTGCAATGCAATCTGTTTTGCATTGGGCCTTTACATCATTTGACATTTCATACACTTTAAAATGTGATTCTTCATTTTATTTACGTTGATCAATTTATACTTTGATTTGCAGTATTTACAATCTACTGATTTGTGTTTTTTTTTATCGAACAAATCTTATTTTATCCCTCAGTTTTCCCATATTGTATAGATTTCTGTAGATAAAACAGAAAACAATAAAAATCTTTTTTTTTTATTTTGACCGTTTTCAGTAATTGTTGATTTTGCTTTCTGATAAGCATGTTGATTTGGATGGAGTGGATTAATGACAAGCACTCCAGTCCTAAACTATTGATCAATTACCTATTCCATTCCTTTGAGGAGTAATGAAGTTAGGCTAATTGGTCTGTATGCCTTGGGATCGGCGTTTGAATGCCTACCACTTTTAGGTATACAGACCACCTTTACTTTTGTCAATAGTATAGGTATCTAGCTGAAGGTGATAGCTTGCTATATATAGGGATATTATTACTGGGGGCAGGTCTTCCATGCCTTTTTGGGTAATTATTTAGATACATTCATATTGCCAAGAAAAAGCAAGTTCAGTATTATTATATGGATAATTTTGTACGTCATTATTGTTATGGGTAAAATGATTGTATTTTTCTTTTCAGCAGATTGGGATGTATCAGATTTACATCCCAACAGTATTAATAATCCTGCATCTATTAGTAATGATTCCAAAGACAAACAGAATTCAAAGTGAATATTCTGTTTTCTGCATCTTAATTCATCTTTCCTACAATCAAGACATAATCTTCTACAATCACCATTGGTATTTCTATGGTTAGTGAATTCTCCAAATTCATCATATTTTTTGATAAGTTTTTCTACTTGTATTTTAGTATTTCTGTTTCTCTCTGGGGTATAATAACTTTATCTTCAGGAATGATCAGATAGTTTTTCCATATGCAGCTCAAATAATGGCCGCAATCCAATAATTACTGTCTACTAGAGCTAGTAACACAATAGAGAAATAATGCTTATAATTACAGTACTTGGAAGGACTATGTAGCGGTTTAACAGTTCTAAAAAAGAAAGAGGAAAAAGTATAATAGTAAAAACAACATATATTTTTTTTGTAAAGAAGGCTTTATTAAGCGACAATAATAATAATAATACATATTATATGAGTAACAAATTTCCGTTACGATCAATAAATGGTCAATGTAGTAAAAGTTTTTAAAAAAGATTTATTACGTATCTAAAATGAAAAAAAAAGTTGGGTCAGAAAGATTGGGTTACAATATCACTAATTAATAATAATTATTAATCGTACGTATATAATTATTATACAGCTGTTTTTTTTAATGATAAATCATCTATTTATGTATATACAATATGTAAATATGAAAATACTCATTTTTCTACTACAAAAAAAGAGTACATTGAAAGCTTTCTTTTTTTCATTCTAACTTTCTAACAATAAGCTTTACATAAACATCTTTTTATATTAAAAAGGTAAAAAAACGAGGTTATCTTTAAAATGAATGTAGCACCAATAAAAAAGTAAATAAATAACAATAAACAAATAATTACAAAATTTCCCCTATTAGAAAAAAAAAAAACAGACAAAGCTAGTAAATAATATTCTCATAGTACATATTACTAACAATATTTTTAATCGTTACTATTAAATATTATTTTTTTTAATAATATATTAATATGAATACATTTTGTGCTGATGATTTTTCACAACTAAAACTCAACTAAAAAAAAAAAGATCTCTTATATATGTGAATCATTTCATATTTTTTTCTTTCGTTTTGTTCAGACTTACATAGTTACATTTAAAAACCAAACAACAAAATCGATTTGATTAAAATAGATAATATTAAATCGGCGGCAACGCCCATAACGTTGCCGTTTTATCAGCAGACGTTGATAAAAATGAAAATTCTGTCGGATGCCAACGTCCGGAAATTACTTTATCTTGATGTTGTGCTACCACTACACTAGGTAAAGGTAAAGTCAAATCACCTAAAAATAACAAAACAATTAATTTTAATTGATTTGATTAAACTTTAATTAATTTTTACCTTGAAGATCTGTAAGAACCAATTTATTATCATAACCTCCTGTTAATAAATAATAAGCTGAAGGTGAAAATCGAATTGATCTTGTATCAGCTGAATGCGGTTTAAAACATTGAATATTTCTTCCTCCTCTTATATCATACAAAACACAAGAACTATCTTCATGTCCAGATACCAAAAGTCTCCCGGAAGGATCCACGCATAAACTAGCCACGGGCGAACCTTGTCTAGTTCCCGGTACCGTAATCGGCGTGACCATATTTACGCAGCCTCTTGTCCTCAAATCCCAAAATCGTACGGTCTTATCGTGAGAACCACTCACAAACATAGCACCGCCCCATGTGTATAAAGACAAAATGTGGCCAGTGTGTCCGCTGAGCGCTTGAAAAGGTGTTCCAGTCGTACAATCGGTTACGTAAATTTTACAGTCACCTGCGCCGCCAGAAATTAAAAGGCTTGATTTATTTGTGGTGTCTTCCAAGAAACATACATCGCGAATTGTTCCGTCGTGCATTGTTAATTCAACTTCTTCGCCTTCTAAGTTTGAGGTGTCCGCGTTGAAACGCATTAATTTTACGGTTTTATCGTTGGAACCCGTTGCCATTAAGTCACCGATTGGGGACCAAGCAAGACAATAAATTGAGCCTTTATGGTGTTTTGTTCGTTTGAAAAGTACCATTGGTTGATAAGTTTGATGATCTTCCCTAAAGAAAAAGAAATATTTATTATTATTAATGCTTCATTTTGTTTGGTTTAGTTGATTATAGTTAAATTATTTTTATTTGCAAAGAGAAAGGATTGGAAATGAAAAATCTTCATTCTTATTAAATTTCCATATTATGTTATTCGAAGGATGATTACTACAATAATTTATTTAACTTTCGAATGACAAAATGGTAATATGTGAAAGATACATCACTTTCAAACGTTCTGTTAGTGAATGTATTATGTGATTATGCAACCAAATTTTATATTAAAAAATTATAAATTAAGAATGCAGATTTATTTCAATGATTTGGTTAATTTTCTATCTAGAAATTCGCGAAAGTGTTTCGTGGTGAAATCTATCTTGAAATAGTTTTGTTCTCTGACTCATCCATAACCATGTTTAAGATGTTGTATTATGACTTACTTCATCTAGTATACAGGGTGATTCTTAACCTATACACATAAACTTGGGGATTTATTCCTCACGACAAATAATTTACTAATTGGTGAAAAAAATTGTAGTTAAAGTTTTTTAGTTTCCTAGATATCCTTGAAATTAACTTTCGAATTAAGAATAAGTAGAAATTAATTGAAACAATTGCAACTTTTACAACTTACGCCTTACAAAGTACGCTTGCGTCATTGTGACCTTTAAATTGTGAAATAAAACTAATAACATTTAAAGCTTATAAAATTAGCACAATTAAAACTAGAACTACCGTCCTTAATCAAGTTTATCTATGAACATGGAATACAGCAACTAGAGAATAACCCGAGTAGGATTCTATCTATATGACTTTGCATTCTCTGTTACATTAGTAAAACTGCTGAAAAGCCAAAGTAGCCTCAATAAGTAAGAAAAATTAATTACTAGAAACATTTCGTTTAGCCGTGCGTCTTTTAAGACGGCTAAACCTGAATGTTTCTAGCTCTAGACCTAATGTTAGTTCTAGGGACAGTGGTAGGTAGCGATAAAACTATATTGCATAGTTTTATTGAACTAAAACTAGAACTAACACTAGAACTAGTACAAGACCTAGAACTAGAATCATCCGGGTTTAGCCGTCTTGAAAGACGTGCGGCTAAATCCGAATATTTCTAGTTCTCGGTCTAGTGTTAGTTCTAGTATTGCACTAGCACTATCACGAGAACTAACATAAAACCTAGATTCGGGTTTAGCCGCACGTCTCTAAAGACGGCTAAACCAGAATGATCTAGTTCTAGGTATAGTGTTAGTTCTAGTTTTACACTACCACTATCACTACCGTACGTTTCTTAAGACGGCTAAACCCGAATGATTCTAGTTCTTGGTCTAGCGCTGCACAACAATTAAAACTAGAACTAACACTAGAACTAGAAACATTCGGTTTTAGCCGTCTTGAAAGACGTGTTGCTAAATCCGAATGTTTCTAGTTCTAGGTCTAATATTTGTTCTAGTGACAGTGATAGGTAGCTCTAGTTAGCATAAGATATCACTATGTTCCATATTCTTATTACACTAAAACTAGAAGAAACACTAGACCTAGACACCTAGTGTTAATTCTAGTTTTACACTAGCACTATTACTATGTAGAACTAAGAATATACCTAGAACTAGAATCATTTGGGTTTAGCCGCACGTCTCGAAAGACGGCACACTTTAAGACAGCGCAATGCAACAACTTCGCTTTGCACCGATGTGTGCGTCGCAATAAAATCATACAGATTCAGACCAGAAAAGATTAGAAAAGTACTGATAATATGGGCTAAATCGGGTCGTCAATGATTGAATTTAAAATAACTGCTAAGATTCGGTAGCAAACACTTCCTTAACAATACATTATATCAACCTTCATAACATTCTTTGATATGCGTTGAAAACCTTATCCAAGTTTTATAGGAATTTATACTGTTATTCCAAGTTCATATAAGAAATTATGAATTTTTCTCATACATATTGTGTTTTCTTCATTTGTGCATATTTGTCTTTATTCGTGGTTAAACATTGTGATAAAGTAATTGGCTTTTCTTGCATCATACAACTATCTAAGATTTTATTCCACTCATCTGTTTATATTATTATTATATTTGTATTTCCAAATACAAATACTCTTTACAATTCTTGTTTGTTATTTGGTCATTCTAATTTTATCTAATTTTAATAGCTACTAATTTAGTAATGCGTTTTATGCAATTATATATTCAGGTACACCACAAAACATTTTAAAGTTTTTAGCCAAATATGGCTAAATATATATTTGAGATATATATTTGTATCCTCAAAATGGAGTATTACAGTACTACTCTTTTTAAAGCTTTTGCATTGTACTCTATAATCTAGGGACGTGGCTGGGATGATGAATTCCAGCATTCAAGTTTGATCTTGGGATACCATCCTTTGCAATATTCGGCAATCTGTTATCATCCATCCTCTAAACATGGCCCCTCCATGCACAACGTTTGGATCGGGACCATCGGACTATATCTTGGACACCGCAAAGTTTTCTGATATCTTCGCTCCTTTTATGATCACTCAGGGTGTAGCCTGCTATGGATCGTAGGGTTCTCATCTCTGCTATTCGAACGATTCTTTTTGTTGTAGAATTTTCAGCCCTTGTTTCCACAGTGTAAGGCATAACAGGTCTTACGCAGGTCTTATATATGCGGATTTTACTTTGTATGGTAATATGTATGTTTCGCCATATTATATAGCGCGCAAATACCCCGATATGAAAGCTGCGTTGTCTGAGCTTTGACTTCCTCGCGAAGATCTCTGTTACTTGTGATGCTGACACCGAGATATTTAAAACTCATAACCTGCTCCATCGGTTTATTATATATTATACAGGGTGATTGAAAAAACCGCTGACAGACTTCTAGAGCAGGTAATACATGAAAAATTAAGATGAAAAGTCTTAATACTCGCAAATGGCTCCTTAACGACATATAGCGGGTCAAACTTTCTTAAAATTAAAAAACATTAATAAATTAAACATTATCTGCATTAAAAAGACCTCTTTTTTTGAAATATTTTCTACGCCACTGCTAATTTTGTCAGACGGGCAGGATTTTCCGAATTGATCTGTTACAAAAATTTGGATAAAGAAACAGTTTTTGAGTAATTTACATTTCAACTAATTTTGTAAGAATGAAATAACGTAAACAATAAGCAACAAATTTATTTTGTGAAAACGTAATGGTAATAATTGGAAATAATGTAAAAAATCAGAGTAGTTGTTGGAGTTGTACACTTTGTGATTCGATACACGCTTCTTCTACGCTCCGAGCTAAGGATCTCCTTATTCTTTTCTTTGACGGCTAATATCTCGTTAAGGTGGCATTTGCGAGCCTATGTATATTAAGACTATTCATCTTAATTTTTCATATATTACCTGTCCTAGAAGTCTGTCAGCTATACCAGTTTGTATCTTCTCTGCTCTTTTGATATGGACAGTGCTTTAGACTTTGTTACCGATATTGTCATGTGGTACTTGGTAGCTGTTTTTTTCAAATTGAAAGAGCATTTTTTGCAGGTTGTCTGCGTAGCAAATTATCTTTAGCTCTTTGTTTCCCAATGTGCATCCCTTTCCAACCTTCTTTACTACAGTTATTAGTTCGTCCATAATCAGATTGAAAAGGGTAAGGCTTAAGCTAGCTACCGCCTTGTCTTTTTCCTGTCTGCATGGGTATTCTTCGTGTCTTTGTGCCTTCCACTTGTATTTGGGTCCAATTGTCCGTATTTAACTCGATCATGATGTTTCTTATATCTGGGTGCACATTTTCTTGTTGAGGAGTCTCACAACATTTAGAAGTACTAGGCGGTCAGAAGCATTCGTAAGATCTATGAAACACATTTATGCTGTTTTGTTGTATTCTATAGATTTTTCCACGACTTGTCTGATTCCAAAGATGGCATCTATAGTTGACCTGCTCTTCCTAAAGCTTTGTTGTTCTTCGCTTAAGCCATGAAAAAATTTCTTCCAGGATTTTTGTGAATAGCTTTAGCACAGTACCTAATAGCGTGATTCCCCGAGAGTTTGCTGGGTCTTTTTTACTTCCTTTCTTAAACACTGGAATGGTCACAGTTTCTTTCCATTTCCTTGGTACCTTCCTGCTATTCTTATTAACGATAAAGGATAAAACATATCCTTAATTTTTCATTACATATAATTATTAAGTTGTTCTTATATTTTATTCTTTTTCATTCGTTTTTCCATTTCTAACCTTTTCTTTTCCTTTTTGCAAACTTTGCAAAATATGTACCACTTTGACAGTTTCCACAAGTTCTTTCATATTCAGCACACTGCTTGCCTCACGTACAAATAATACTTCCATGATATATTTTTTATTAATGTTTTCTTGATTGTTGTGATGAAAGGTGTGATTCAATTCCCAGTAGCTTATGCAGATAATCTAAATATTCTTAAATTCTATTCTTCGGATCATGATATGTTTAGTCTATAATCAGATGTCTTGGTGGATATCAGAGCCGTGATTCACGTACGATTAACGTTCTCATTTTTTGAAATAAATGTTACAATGACAATACTTTTAGTTTCTTTATTGAAGGTTAAACGTAACTTTGTGTTGAGGGGATGTGGGTTAGAGTTGTAACTGACTTTGAGGGTTAACATCTTAACATAGTATTTTGAAACGTGTAAATTTTGGTTCTGTAGTTTGAATATATGTTACCATCGCATTCACAACGCAAAATTGTGTAGGGAAGAAGTATGTGTAGGTATGTGTGTGTAGGGTAAGTTATAACCCCAAGATAACCAACCAACTTGGTCTAATTAAATTTTTGTATTCATCTTTATCTTTATAGATCTTAATATTTAAAAATTAATTTACCTGAGGTCACTAAGTTTTGGATAAGAACAAATCCGTAAAGTTTTCGAATTCGATCCAACAGCATACAACTGTCCACCCGGATGAAATTCCGCACATCTAACAGCTTGGACATCTTCCAAAGCAGTAACAGCAACAAATCGTGGTCTTGCAGAATTTGTAGAATCCGTTGGATCTAAATCTTTCCTTGTGGCAGGCTGAAACAATAAAATAAAATATAATTTACAATTTTCTATAATTTTGTACAATTTTACGCAGCAATTTGATACAATTTTCTTAACGCTTTTTAAATTTACTTCCAAATTGGATAAACTCGATTAAATCAATAAATCGCAGCAAGATAATGGTAAAACCAATTTTCTTCTCGGTGTAGACATTAAATTTGACGAATAAATAGAGCAGAAAACGATGTTATCTGTGAAACGGTTGTGGTTCTTGAACGTATGTGATGTGTTCTACCGACCTATAAACGCGCGTACCACACTATTTTATCGATGGGTATGCCTCAGCAGATGTTGTACGGGTGTCATCTGGACTACCCATTTAAATCTAAATCTATAAATTGCGCCGACTAGGTCATTATAATATTATGTGTAAAGTACAAACAGATGCCAACCGGAATAACATTATTCATTTAATTATGTTATTTCTATTTGAGTAGACTTAAGATATTAAAATTGTTTTATGTTTCAAGCCTTTTCCATAGATATCAAGTAGAGCGTAAGCTTCAACTAATTATATATCCAACAGTCATTAATAACAGGTACTACTTGGTAATAATTAGTTAGGAAACGGAGAAGATTTTAACCTTAAGAAATACATTTTTAAAATACCTTTTTATGGTATTTAATATTTTACGATTTCCTACGCTCACTTTTACTTACGCGTTTATTGCCAAAGATTTTTTTGATGTTATTTGCTTTGGAACTTCTCACGAGAAAGATCGTTATTGCTTAACGAATCAGGAAGAGAAGTAAAGTAATTAGTAGGGTAGTTGTAATTAAAGGGAGTAATTGAAAAGATCGTGAGTCGTAATAAATTGGAAATGTATAAAGAATGAAGTGGTAACGGAAAATAGAAAAGAATAACAGAAAATTGAGAGATTAATTACTGCGAAAAAAAAAAAATTACAGTTTTCTTTTCATTTCATCGTCTGATTCATCTTTTGATTATAATTTCATCATCAATTTGTAATTTTTATTCTTTTTGTTCCGATGCAAATTCAAAAAGGATAGAAAGAAAAAATTTTTTTCTTTAAAAGAGGATTTAGTTTAATTATTTAAAATTTTGCTGTTTATAAATTTTGTTAGCAAATAGGGAGTAAATGTCACAATACTATCTATCCTGTTTATTATACATATTTAAAAAAAGGCGAGAATTAGTAGTCAGTAATTTCAACATGCATCTAACAATCATGAAAACGGATTTGGGTCAAAAATTAGATAAACTTCAAAAGAATTACTGTTCAACGTATCCAGCACTGGATTGGCCATCTCCACTATTTCAGTGGCGTTGATATGGGCGAGCTACAGTGAAAACGTAGACTGTTTAATCCAGTCACTGGACTGGATTGCTAACTGGAATGAGTGCATTCTAGTGCATTCCAGTGCCGGGCATAGAAATTAGGATGTATCTACGTTAACTTATTAGATCTTGAAATTTCATGTAATATTGTTGATAAGTTAGAATATAATATTTTTAGAAAACCCAACAAAAGAAAGCAGTTCCTCTTAGTGCAGAAAATTAAATAACATTATAACAATAACTTTTTTACTCATTCTTAACGAAGATCATTATTTGATCAAAACATGTAGTATAAAATTATAGCAAAAGTATTTTTATCACATTGAGACTCTTATTGTTTAATGGAATCAATACAATATTTTTTAAGGGAAAACTTGTATATTTATCGTAAAATTAATTAATTGTCTTGTTTTATGCCTTATATTTTGGAATCCAGTTAAATGAGTCATAAACAATAGCACCTTAAAGAGAGACACATGATTAACGCTTTGGTTGTAAGAATTTAGAACTCGAACGATTGGCGACTACAACAATTTCTGTTAGAACTAAATGTGGCGTTACATCGTATAAACCATTGTGGCTCATGAAACACTGTAGACAGCGTGTAAGAAATTCCGTACTACAGTAACACACATACTTGAAGAAAAACAGTGAGGAAACACTATAAAGCAAAATGAAATGAAATGAATGAAATTTTTATTACAACAAAGTACTATAATAGGATGATGTTGCGTTGTTAATTTCAAAGAGCCGCCTGATTATACCCATATGTTAAAATATATTATATATTGCGTTATTTAATAAAAATATAATGCTTTAAAAGAAGTAACAGCGTAACAACTTTATGGTTAAATTCTTCTTTTGTGGTTCAGTTTTGTATTCTGTTTGTAAATACAGTTATAGAGGTGGCCTTACGTTTATTATAACTATAACATATTAATTATAACTTTTGAAATAAAAGAATTGCAATAATAAGTAGATTAAAGAGTAATTTAAAATTATATGTATACAAAATGTCGAAATTCTTTTCTTTTAAATTGTACAGATATTAAATCAAAGTGACAGATTTTTTTAGAGTAATAGAAATTCTTTTTGTGTTAAATATTTAAGTCTTTCTTCTGATAACAAACTGTTTTATATTACAGTTGAGCTCTTTAGATCAAAAGTACAACATGATGATAGTACAATACATAAAATCAATACTAACAATTAAATACTTATCTAGCCTGACAATATATTTCGATACTAAATAGTAATAACAAATAATAATAACAACTTTACCTAACCCAAAAATGATAATAAAAGAAATATATTAGTTAAGTACCAATTTCCTTTATACAAATAATTAAACCCACCAATAAAAATAACGAACCACCATAAAGCATTTTAACATGAATCACTTTGGACATGAATTTCCATCAGAGTCTATAGCCCATTTGATGACTGATTTTCAGCTGAGACAGTATCAGAGGTCAAATCACTACTCGCATTATGCACTTTTTAACTGTGATAATTATAAACTTTTGATTAGGAAGAATTTGAGCATTTTTAGTAGTTACTTTAATAGAGTGTTTAAGGATCAGAAAAGTTTTTTGGTAAAACCCGAGTATTAGGAGAGCCATAAAAATCATATAAAATATTATATCTATTCATATAAATATTATATAAAACTAATTCGACAGCCGCACTCCAAATATGTTATTCAAATTACTGTTAAACTATTAATATCGCGAAAGTCACGATATGCAATCAGCAGACATAAGATTTTCAATCAGTAGCAAAACATTAGGAGAAAAATATCAAGTAAATGAATGATGCAGAGCTGTTATTAGGATTTGTCAACAATTCGGTGCAAATCGAAAAGTTGAAGAGAAAATTTACTTCTTTCGTAAGTCGCATTTTTGACAATATTTATTAACAAATCGTCATAAGACATTGGCAGCGATCCAATCTATGCAATTCCATTGAATAAACGATATATGAAAATTCTACCTAGAGACGTAACGGAATACAAGGAATGAGAGTTTAAAGTTAAAAGTGGAATATCTGAGTGTGTCACGAGATATATGTATAGGTTTTGGGTTCCGAAGGATCACGAATACTGCCGGTATTAAAACAGAAGACGATACACTAAACGAGGTTGTGGTTGCTCCTAGATTACGGCAAGACTTTTGGCAAAAAAAAAACCGAATGTATTATGTTGGTATATCTGAATCGGCAGTGTCTTTTATAAACAGCTTTTTATCTGACAGCGTTCAGGTGGTGAGATTGGATGAGGAATTTTCAGCTCCCTATTTACTCTGTACTTCTTGTTACTTCTCAACTGACTAAATGTGTTAGACACTCGTCAGTACACATGTACGATGATGCCAAATTAACAATTTACCAGTTAAATTGCCAAATTACCTTTGATTTACCATCTGATCAGGGTTGAAGAAAAAACATGCATTTTTTAATTTTATACAAAACACATGTTTTTTCTTGTTTTTAAATTTTATGTTTTAAAAAAATAAAACTTAGAAAAAAAGCCTGGAGGAACCACAGACTATTTATAAATTCGCATTGCAAGTTGGCTATTGTAATAACGTCTACTGTAAGTTATTTTGTGCCTGTGGTGTTCTTTTTTTTAAAAATGTCGTCTACGGGAAGGAAGAAAGATGCCATTTGGTCATATTTTGAAATTGCTAAAGATAATAACAAAAAATCAGTGACTGCTAAATGTAAAAAATGTAAACTAATTATGGCTAGACTAGTGCTAAACACATTCAAAAATGTGTTTCATCTGAAAATCATAAATAGTTGATATTGGTAGCTGAGAACCAATGTCAACAATCTATGATTCCGAGTCAGATGATGATTTGATTTAACGCTAGATGAAATATCCAAAACCCAAAAATATTCAAAGGATGTTTACCCAAATAATAATACAGGTAACTTTGAATTTTAAATTTTTATTTTTTCGGTATTACGATGTTGTTTTTAACTCAAGGTTAGATTAGGTTAAATCTAACCTTTTAATTAAGATTTGATTTGACAAAAATTACCGAATAAATCTTTTTTTTTTCGAATAGAATTAGACAGGAAACATATAATAACTTATGGTTGTTCAGCCCATATATTGAACTTACTTGCCCATGATATAGAAGTGCCAGGAATAAAAAGTAATATCAAAAAAATTTGTAAATATTTCAGAAATGTACATTTTGATGGCGCAAAATTCCAAGAAGCTGGTGGTTCTTCTTGTATTGCCTGAGGATGTTCGTTGGAATACTTTACCGGACTGCTTGGAAAGTTACTTGAAAAACTGGTCAATATTATTCGACGTTTGCTCAAACAACATAATAAGTATTGATAAAGGTATAATAAAGCTTGTAAATGACACCAATTTAAAGACAAATGCCCAAGACTATTTAAAAAATTAAAGTATATCGCAGTTGCTTTGGACAAAGTCCAAAAAAACACTTGCACTATAGGAGAGGGTACAGAGATATGGCTAGAACTTTTGGAAGCATTCGAGACTGAACAAGCAAATGGAGAATTGTCGGTAAGTGATACGAATAAAGTAAAGGAGCGTATGGAAATGGCTTTGATCCCAGCTCATTTTTTGGCAAATTTGCTTGATCATCGCTTTAGAGGAAATAAACTTAGTCAAGAGCAAAGAGAAACTGGCATGTAATATGTAGATATACCTATCATCCAGAAGCATTGCCAATTATTATTAATGACCAGGCAAAGTGTGTATACCACACGAATGAAATTTCAAGGTTTAAACCAGTCAGAAACACTCAAACCGCTTAGTAAGATTACACATTTATCTATGCTGGTTGGGTACTTTCAGAATATGTCTAACTAAATTCGATAGCGTATTTAAATATGGAGAAATAGCTATTAGGGAAACACCTTTAGAAAAAGATTTCGATAAACAAATAACGTCAAGAAGCAAGTTCATTTGTAAAGATATCTTCCTTTTAATTAAATTTACAATAAGTCATTTCTGCACAATGAAATGATCAAGGAAATAATTCATAACGAAATGAATTAGAAAATTAATTATAATTAAATTAATTATTGATTAAATTCGAAATAAATAAATAAAATTAATTAATATCAATAAATAGCGTTTATTGAACCGTCACTCAATAGCATTATCGTGTCATCATTAGAAATTGCGTGTCAACATAAGAAAATTATCATGTCCTACTCTAAATGCAAATTTAAAGGCACAATTACTTTCTTCAGTAAACAAGCGACAACTTCAGATTGTTGATGACATAAAATATAGTTACAGATAGAGTAAGAAACTAAAGAAACAAGCCTAGTACTTCTTCATTCATATAGTTCGAGTGCAAGTTTTTGGTTATGTTGAGTTTATAAAATTGTACTGAGTTTATCTTTAAATGTGAGTTGAAATCTCGGAATTAGATATTTATTTTTGAAATCTGTTGTCACCTCCTGGTTTATGTATGTGTTAGTTATCCATTAGCTTGAAATCGAACGAGAAGAGCATCTTAACTAAGAACGTGACCAACAACTGGATGAGACTAACAGAGTCTTCAGGAATCTATCAATTACACAATTAACCCAAGAAAAAACAAGACACGTTCCCATTATTCTTACCGTTCTTTGCGTCTAACAGATGCGACCGCTTTTGTTGGATAAACTCAAAGTAAATGTGGGCCGACTTCTATGCGCTAATAAAAGATAATAATAATAATACTTTTACTGGCGTAATCTAATTTACCGTTAACTTTACAAAACGTTTTGACTTTTACAAGTGAAATACCAACGCGAAAATCTTTATTGTATATCAGGGACTTTGGCCTAGATTTTGCAATTTTTTTAAAAATATTTCTGCTTAAAAAGATAAATGCGTAAATCTTTCCAGACTTATGTAATTCATTTGGTACTTGGTTCTCACTGAGTAAACATCTGTCACTCCAGATGGATCATACGTTTTACGACTTTCCAAGAACTTTTTACTGTTGTTACTCTTTATCTGAAAAAAACCTTCTCCAAAACAGGTTTATTTATTGAAAGGTGATTGTGAGAAAGTGGTCATAAATATTCAAAATGTATCATCTAGAAAAAGAGAAATGATTCTTAATTTTAGTTAAAATCATCAAAAGATAACTTATAAAAAATAAGATTAATGATTGTTTTTACAGTTTGTATTCTAACTGTACAAAACTAAGAACGTTATTATCCGCGCCAAGTTGAATCTTTCAAAAATACCAATTAGATATTTGCCAGATGTTGGAGTTTAATTTGATGCGAATTTGAGAACGAGGTGAAAGAAAAAACAATCGTGTATTTTTAAAGCCTACATTTTATGGCATGTGACTACGTAATGATCCAATTTGCAAATTTTTCTGCTCGACACTTTTACTTCAAAATTGTTGTTCGGTCACGTAAAAAATATATTAAAGTAAAATAGCTATCAACTCTCGGAGAAAGCGTTGGTAGCGCAACTTAATTGCATGAAAAGTACTTACGTGAAAGAGCGAATATCTCTCCTCTATAAAAGAGGTAAATTTACGCATATTGTACGTAGCAACAAAAAAAAAATTAGAAGAAAAAGAAAAGAGAAATCTTAAAGTATTTCATTTTGAGAAAATCCTTGAAAGTAATAAATTGCAGAAAAATGATTAATTATAGCGAATATATTAAGTAATTTATCACACAAAATCAAATTAGAAGGTCTTTAATAAATTATTTCGTGAAGAAAAGTAAAAATAAAATAACTTTCTTATAAAATCATTCGAAAACACGCAAAAATAACAAATAAAATCGAAATTTATCGATTTGGTAATAAAATTTAAATTAGTTGCCTTCAAATTTCTCCGATTTCTAAATTGCAAGATGAAATCATCATCAAATCTAGATAAAACTCTATAAACATTCAATTTGTATTCAGTCAGAATTAGAATTTGATAGTTTATTTATTAAAATCTGTTCGAAAAAATTTTGATGTTGATAACTCTAAATGTTTAAAGATAGTTTTAAATATTAAGTTTGATTAGTATGGGATTTCAAAACTTCAGAATTAAAACATTCTAGAACGAAATTAATTATCGAAATAGAGACATCGACCTATAATTGAATCTCTGGAAAGATCTATGAAAAGTTGACGCGGCTACAAAAAGTGGTGATAGTCATAAAAAGTACAGGAAAAAGCACTTAGAACGAAATTAATTAACGAAATACCGACATCGACCTATGATTGAATCTCTTAAAAGATCTATGAAAAAACACTACTTGTAAGATATATAATTTTATATCAACTAGTTTGACAATGTGTTACTTTTCAATCACATTCATTATAACGGAAGTCTGAACAAGATTATATGGAGGTCTTTATAATGCAGGCATAGCCTGAATCTCTAAAGATGATCTAGAATTATATTTAGACCTTTATTAGCCTGAATGGTAATTCCAAAACGTGTCTTAATTGTGAGATGGATTCAAAAACTTAAAATAACAGTAACAAAGAGTTGAAAAGGCAGAAGTGAGGTGAGTCAAAGTTAATATCACTCAACACGGAAGCAAGATGCAGTACTTTGCTTAGCGATTGAACTCTGTACAGTCTTTTGCACGGGAGAACTTGCACTGAAAACTGAACTCCGAGATACGTAAAATGGTATTTAAACAATTATGTGTAGGGAAGCAATAATGTATTGCTGTAAAATAGCTATGAGTAATATAACTTAAAGTCTTTATCAGTTTTTTTGAGAAAGTTTTAGATGATAAAATAAAACTCTTTGTTATTGTTGACAAATATGTTAATATTTGTTTACCAGTGTTGTTTTTGAAATGATACTTATAACATCACTAACTAATTACTTGAATGTTATGTTTTTATATTTACAGAATTATTATTTACCTTACTTATCTACTTAGCGTTGTATTTCAATAATGACACAAATCTATTAAATCATTAGAACAGTTGATTTAACAAGAATCGAGTATAAGAGTTACCGATTAAGTCATTTTATTAGAAACATTCGAGTTTTATGGGATGTGATGAAGTAAATACTCAGCACATGAGTAGGAGTGAAGTGTATGCTTGTTTATTCATTGATATCTTCACCATTTCAACATTAAATTGGAACTTTTACTTACAATCGAATACTTTTATCCAAAATAAATTGACATGTTTAGTTAATAAACAATTTCTAACGTTGTACAGTCTACGGAAATAAAGATATTGTAGAGATTTCGCACAAGCTTTAAAAGTTGTCACCGCTGTGGAGGAGGAGCCAAAGATGCTGATGACTGATGCGACTCATTTTAGTTAAAATGAATTTCTAATAAGCAATAATACAAATACTAGATTATCGAAAATCCCAAAGAAATTTTATGGCATCATTATTTCGTGTATTGCAAGTTTTATTTTTATTGGATTAAAACTGAAGCTGGGCTTGGTATAACTGTGTGCTTTGAGAGATTCGTTTTTATGATAAAAACTTTAATTACTCGTATATAAGATGTACTTAAAGAGAAAGTATTACTTCTTGCAAAAATTCCTTCTCGAAATTTTTTAATGCCGGAACTGCATTAATGAAAAGTTAACATAAGCGTGCTTCACTTCAATTCTCTGACTTGTCCATTACGACATGTTTTTATGGGAAAATCTTAAAATCGAATCGATATATACTAAAACCTAAAAGATGCGTAAAACTTTATTAGAGCTGAAATCAGGGCTATTTATATTGACCGAATAGGGAGAGTGTTTTCAAGTTCGACGGTATTAATTCTTCTCTATATTGGTCAGCTTATTTATACTAGTCATCCTACAACATTTTTTCTCTACCACATCCAGTACATCAACACTTTTCAAAGAAATTAAAATAATGATTCTAGAAGTGATTTAGCTAGTTATTACTAACTTTGTAAGCAATTAAAGTGTAAAAATTACTTGCACATAGGAGAAGATCTCATGGATATGAGTCATATCACTATATTATATTGACATTCTACAATAGTGTAACCTGAATAGATACGTAATAATTGACAAACTGGCAAAGATTTAAAATTAATATCCAATAAGTTAATGAGGATATTATTAAATACGTTCAAGATCAGCTTGAGATCAAGGTTATTCTCATGAACCTTCAATATCAATATCTACTAATTTTCTGTCACTTCTTGGTGAAGTCTCGTACATCAATAAAGATAGATGGGTCTTCTGTGGTATATAACATTATCATAACTATTTTTGTATTATTACAGCTATTCTCCCAACAATCGCACACAATTACTACCTATTGCCCTAAATTAATTTTGACGTTGATTGTTTTCGTAGCATTTTTCAGCAAAATAATTGTAGAATGTCAGAAACAACGACAAATACTAGATTTTCGACATTGTGGACGTTCTGATCATAGTAGAAATGTTGTCAACACATCCACATTGATAATCAAAATCTACGTGTCGACGCCTATCATCGCTGGAAATAGTTCATGTTGAATAGTTTAGTATACTTAAGCAAATTTGATTAAAAAAATACGAATTTTAAAACAACATAAAGAACATAACACACGTCAGTGACAAAATACTGTATGCAAAATTTAAACTTCGAAAAATCTCAATTACTCAGATCATAAGTTTATCAAGAATCATAAAATACTCCCGATATTATCTCAATGCAATGGACGAAATCATCATAATGTGTTGATCTCAATGCAAAGAACCGATTCAATGAAGAGATCGTTAATGAAAGTACACATCAAAAAATATTTGAAAATGCAATGTAAAATAATGAAGATGACTGAATATAATAACTGAATATAATAAGAGCGGTTGTAGAAATAATAGGAGTGAGGAAGATTGCTAAAAACAGAAGACAGAACATAAACATAACACCGGATGTGCAGACTATCAGCTGAGAAAAGAACAGCATATATTCAATATCTAGAAACAAGAAAATCACAAACGATCAATATAAAAATGTGAAAAATAATAAAATGCATTAGTTTATTCAAACAATAAAACGCGATTACTGGGAGAAGTACTGTCATGAAAAATATAGTTATTCAACTTCGTCTTTAAATCTTTAGGCATATTTTTTCAAGTAACAATTATCTGATCCGGTTTTCAATTTTTCAAATTATTATGAACTGAATTTATTATACTAAAATGTTTGTTCTAATTTGGATTTCAAGCACTTTATATAGTTTAGGAAACCCTACACTTTGTATGAACAACAATGAACTTAAACATGGGCCTACGCTGGAGTGTTTATGTAAAGCAAGAAAATGGGCAAAGTTTAAAATACAACAAAATATAGATTTATGTCATCCATTTGTGAGGTTGTGCCAGCGAAAGCAATCATACAGAGATACTTAAATAACTTATTAATGGGAATTATGAATGCATCCAGATATGTTTGCAAGAACTAGAAATAACACAGACGATCATGTAATCAAACTCACCAAGACTTATACTTTGCGATTATGGGGTTCTGTGAACGGTGAAGACAACTCCTCAATAATACAAATAATACAAGATGACTTAACTGGTCAAAATCATAGGAATAAACATTTACACAGTAAAACCTATGGTTTTAAGACTAATACGTCGTTCAAAAGACTTATTAATAATCTATGCTATTAAGACCAAGACGAATGATTCAAATCCGAAGGTAAATATTTATAAACTTTTTTGTAGAGTTGGTAAATGATTTTTCTTCTACGATCTTTCAAATATAAATATATTAATAACGATTTCGTATGTACTCGTATATGTTAGATGCTGGTTGATTTGATTTAAACAAGATAATAACATTTATCGGTTAAGACATTTAGGAATCCATCTTATTGTAATTTATTCATATATAGTTTGTTTTGTATAAATAATATATAAAGATTTTAATCAAACCTGAAAGCTTCCATTTTTCTTATTTGTTGAAAAAGTTGAATTAACAAGTAAATTTTCCATTGATCTTCGATTAACTGCACCCTTTGCAAACTGTTTTCTCCCCATAAAATTTCCATTATAATCGCGATTATCCCAACCATGTTCCACCTCAACCACCTCAGTTCGCACGTCTTCCATCGATTTAGATCTACACTGGCACGGTATTGTTTCTGATTTTTTTAAATTTCCACGAACGCGTCTCGGATCGACCATTAACAACCGATTAGGATTAGGTGGGGGTGGCATAACATTCCGAAAATACGGAGCTAAATAGTAATGTTCCTTTTTCTTTCCATTACCTAACCCCAGATTATTATTAACTAAGGGAAAACCATTTCCGGGGCTATATCCAATGTTAGCGTAAGAATAAGTTGTATCCCTCCAAGTCGTTGGTTCTGGAGGACGAAAATTAAAAGCTGGCCTAAATTGATTATTATTAATAGTGGCGGTTCTTTGGTGGTGAATTTGTGGCCATGGTTTTCTTGAAAGCATTTCAGCACTTTGCCACTGTTGAACTCTCGGAGCTTTCTGTTTAAGAAGCATATCACCCATAACTTTCTTTTTTACACTAATTTTTTTCTCACGTTTTATAAAACAAAACTAGAACTTTTTATGAGTGAGTTTTGTGTATGGTTTCAGGTACGCGTGGTTGAAGCGATACGAGAACGCGAGGTACTGTGGTAAGATACGGTAAGCGCCAACCTACTTCTTGTGTCGGATGGACAAGAAGTTCTGGTGGGGCCGCCAGACAAATCACCAAGGCTTCGATCTTTTCTCTATTCTACCTCAACCAGACCGAGTTTTTCCTTCTTTACTTCTTTTTTTTTTCGAAAGTTTACAATTTTACAATCTTAATAGGTTGTTATCTATTTAACATTGGGTTCAATTTTAGTAAATCGACAAAGTATGAAAAAGCGGTAAATTAAAATGGAATTGAAGGTAATTTGAATGAATTATTCTTGGTTGGATTATGACGGTTTCCAGAGGCTTTTTAATATTTACTTTTTCAGATCTCAATTACTTTTGATGAAATGAATAAACTCATCGAATAATCAGTTTTTGTTAATTCAAATCAACTCAACTTGATAACAAATAACTTTCTTCTTATAATTTATTTTTAGATATTTTCTTATCGTTTTTTCATATTATTAACACCAAATTTGTAATTAGTCTTAAACTCCTTGAAATTTTCAAAATGTTTCCAAAATGTTTATATCTTCGAATCTTACTTTTTGTTAAATAAATAATTAAAATTAAAATTTTTATTAGTCTTAATTAAAATTATTGATTACATTTATTGTAATTATAATTTTATTACTAGTCAATTTTAATTAAAACTTTATTTTTGAAATCTTCAGATATAAGTAAATTATCAAGATAAATGAAAAGTCTACTTTCGAGAGTCTAGAATGAGAATACATTTATAATATTATTTTGAGAACTGTTTTTCTTCTTAATAAACTGATTTATCGATGACACCTTTCGCCGAAAACCTGAAATTTCTTTTTAAATAAGTTAATACTTCAGTTATACGTAGACATTTGGATCATACCGAGTGTCAGACAATACTATGTCTTTATAGTAATACTAAAGTTATAGTAATACCTAATATGAGGTTCAAGATTAACAACACTAAAAGGAGAATTAATCAAAGTAATGGAAGCAAACAACTTACAGCAAATATCTACTGGCGAACCAACTTACTGGCCAATTAATAGAAAAAAAACCCTGATATTATAGAACACCCTGAAGAAAAACACCCAGCCTTACATAACAAAAAAAAACATTTGGAATGCATCCAGAGAAAAATTAGATAACTTAATCTAACTAGGTTAATCACTAAAATTTGAACTGCAGAAAGAAATAGCGGTAGCTAAACTGACGAAGCATATACAACACAGCTGGACTATTAAGCACCACTAGGGAAAGATATAATTTCATCATCAGTCAAAGAAAATATTGCAAAAAAAAAGACAACTACAGAAGAGATGGCAACAAGTCAAAACGGCTGACAACAGAAGAAATCTAAATCAAGCAACTAAAGAATTGAAAAACAATACAAGAAGAACAGAATCACAGCATTCAAAAATATCTAGAAAATCTTAGACCAACAGACGTAACAGATTACTCACTTTGGAAAACTATCAAAAGACTAAAAAGATCGATAAATTCCCCAATTAAAGATGAAAATAACTTCTGGGCCAGAAATGACAATGAAAAAGCCGAGGTCTTTCTAAAATATCCAGTGAACGTATTATTATACACTCATAAACTTGCTATCTATGCACTCAAAGGAGTTCGAAGAGACGTACGTCAAGAGACTCAATACGATATTAAAAGATCAGACACTTAACCAACCAAATTAACCTAATCAACCAAATAAATAAGGATCTAAATACTAAAAGATATCGTTTTGTAACTTTCCTCAACATATCCAAAGCCGTTGATAAGGTTCACAAATCAAACTAAATGAAATCATATCTGGCAGGCAGGCATTTTCTTGTGAAGTAAAGTAGTGGATATTCTAATTTGTACTCTGTAATATCAGGAGTGTCTCAAAGTAGCGTTTTCGGCTCAATAATGTAGCTATGTATGCTCACCGCAGTATTGGCATCTCATACTGATGCAATATCTGCCTTTAAAAATTACATAATTTAAACATAATTGGAATAGATGAAAACGTGGCGAATCCGAGTCAATGGGCACGGTCAGCGGACACAGCAGCTGAGCCACATCAGATTCCTGAACGGTATCGCTGGTTTACCGCTGAAACTCAGCGCTGGCCGTTTTTAACAGCGCTTTGGTTTGACGTTTAAATGAAAGTGACAGAAAATGGGTGAAGTCGTGAAGTGAGGTTAATATATTGAGAATAACTTTGTGTGATGTTATTAGCAAGGTTATTCAATACCATTAAGATATTCATATCTAAATCATCATCGTTTAAAAAATAATCCATTACCAAACGTTTATTACGATTTGTATCGACCATTTTTAGCAAACACGTATAATACGGGACTTAACTAATCTAATACTGTCAACCAAGACAGTTTAGACATTTAATGCATAATATGTCAAAAACATGATGTGTAGAAATACCGTACAGCGACCAGAAACATGCTGCTTATCATCATACTCATCACAAAAGCTGCTTTTTTACATCAGCTGTGTCCGCTGACCGCGCCCAATGAACTGAAATCCAAATATGTTACCTTTCTCATGCGTAGAGAATCGTGCTTTTCTGTGACCACCAACAAACGTTAATCACCGCAAGCAGAAGATGCCAAATCCCTAGGTATACACCTCAATAGGTGCCTCACATGGAAAAACATATTTTCTCTATACGCAACTAGGCATAAACCTAAGTAAAATGTACTGGATGATTGATTATTGTTTCAGGCTACCTTGAAATAACAAAATATAGCTATATGAACTATCGTGAAACGATAACATTAATCCATGATATCGGGCGATAAAGGTAAACTAAAGAAGAAATTAATGGATGAACTTTCCATAGTCCAGCATATATTTTACAATTTTGCTGAAGGTCTTGCAAGTATATAGAAAAAATACAAATATGAAATTGAGCACCGTAAGATCGAGCTTCAAGTTTTTCTAGGAACTTGACTTAGTTACCACTACCTTGGCGTATGACATTCACAAAAAATTAGCATACAGAAACGTTGCAAATAAAGAAAATAAGCTGCAAGAAATCAAATGTACTGCCTTAGGATCGCTAATTAAAGGATTATAAAAAAATACAAGTTTTTGCATTACGAAGCCTTGAATGTGTTTTTCTTGAAACAGCATTTATCAAATCAACGTATATAATAATTCTTTAAACTAAAGATTTGTCATTGCATTTAAGTGAAGTATGTAACCGTTTTTCTGCATCCTACAATTCTCTGGTTGTTTCATAATGTGACATACAACCAGCTTTTTTCTCGTAAAACAAATACTAAGTACTTCGCTAACATTTGAGTTTAGGAATATGAAATATGACCCTATTCGCGTTTCAAATCTAACAATTT
Source organism: Onthophagus taurus (assembly GCF_036711975.1). Taxonomy (NCBI): domain Eukaryota; kingdom Metazoa; phylum Arthropoda; class Insecta; order Coleoptera; family Scarabaeidae; genus Onthophagus; species Onthophagus taurus. The sequence continues at coordinate 31,612,188 of NC_091966.1, forward strand.
CTATTTCGCAGGAAACTAGTAGATTTTACAGTATTCTATAACCCATTTTCCGCAATAATGATTTCAGCAATAAATATTCTTGTTATAATTTTATTGTTTTATATTACACATGTAATTATGTCGAATTATTTGAAATTAGTCAGGTAGAAATATCTTATCAGGCGGTTCACAAAATTGAATGTACTACTTTGTAGTTCAACAATAATAACATTGTTAGATGAACTTTGTTTGGTGCATTCATGCATGGCATATAAAAAATCAGAAATTGAGTGAAACCAATTAACAACGGAAATCGTTTCATAATTATACACGCTGGTACGTCCTTGATATGTAAAATCGATATTCTATCAATACTATGCACTGCATTTTTTAGAGTATAAAACAAGTTTCATAAAAACAATTTATTAATTTTCAACTTTTACTTTGATAAATGAATGCTTACAAGAGGTTTAAATCAACAATATGAAGTGATTAAACCGGGAGAAAAAATTGTTGAAAGTTAAATGTAAGGAATCAAATTATTTCTATTATCGTCGATCGTGAAGGCAAGTCAAAAAAAATCAAAGACTTAGAAACACATTTAGGGACTATCAAAGATAAGATCCGAAACTTAGGCTCTTCATCAAAAATGGATAGTTTATACACTATCTGCCAGCAAGTATTTGGACAAGAAAGGTGTGATCGTCGGGTATTGTACAGAAATAGGTAATCCTTAAGGAAAAGATTTCCCAAAATCGATAGTGGCCTGTTATTTAGAAGTAGAAGGTAATTGTCGGAATGTTCTCCAAGTCGACAGACCCACAAAAGAAAGACCAGCGTGTTTTTTCCAGAGTAATTTGAAAGCACCGCACCCAACCGATGGATTACATACGTCAAGAGTTTCAATAAGCATCTGTTGTTTATATGAACATCGTCAGTAAGCAAGAACATCTACTTGGTTTTAATGGTCATGTTGCCGCTTGCCGCCCGTAAGTCATTGTACCAATAATAATGTTCGTTGGGGGTAGGATTATAGTCTGAGGGGATTTCTTCTGGTTTAGATTTCAACCCCAGCGACGTCTACACAATTTACTGAGCAAAGAATTTAGGTAAGAATGGGAGTTTTACGGAGTGGACCTATGTTACTATCAGGACGACAACATCAGCTGTCATGTTGCGAGGTTCACTAACAATTGGTACAGTGACATTGGGACTACCAGAATGGGCTGGCCTGCACAGAACCCATCGGCATGAAACCCATCGAGAACCTTTGACGAATTGGATCGCCGAGTTAAGATTACACTCCTTAACTGCTTACAATCGTTCAAAATCAGATCGAATCTTGTCCCAATCGAGTGAAGTCTGTAGTTGCCAGACGTGGAATCTAAAATGTTATGTCTCATTTCTATTACATGTGTCCAAATACTGATTGGTAAATAGAGTATAAGCCAACGAGAAGAAAACTTAACTGGTATTGCTTAAACTACAGAAATCAACATTACTTTGTAATTATATTAATATTCAGACTCACAAATTACTAAAGGAACATTAACATCCTAAGAAAGAATGCCAATATATTTACTGAACATAAAACATCAGAATGACGAGATTTCAGATACATTCTCCAATTACATCTACAATGTACACCACAACAATAATTTATTAAATAAATTAGTTCCTTTTGCCGCTGCGCTGATAAAATTTTGGTGGCAAAAGTCGAGCTGATGTGAATAATATTTACACTAAATTAGAGTCACTGACCAACATTGTAGACGGTGGTTATATTTTTCATATTTTTAATATTTCAGCGCATTGTGCTATAGGAAAATATAGTGATGCAACTTCATAACTTTGGTACTTTGATAGTAACAGTGACGTTAAAGGATGTGTGCGATCACTAATAATTTCATTTTTAACAAATACTGTACCATTAAAGGCCGGATTGTTATCATTTTATCCTAAAGTAATTCTGTAAGTGTTCCTTTGAAAACATGCAAATACTTTTTTGCATTCATTTATAGTTATACAAAATAGAATGAAATAAACAGAGCAAAAAAGTATATCTGTTAACGAGTTAATGGAACAATGCTCATAAATAAAAGACATAAGTTGATTATAAATGTTTTCACCAGTTTCAAGGTTTTAAACTTTTAAGCAATAAAGGAAAAATGATTCTGATTTAAAAAAATTATTAGTGCATGAAAAATGAAATGCATATTTTAATTCTTTGAATAGTTTAGAATATTACTTTAAAATTAGAATCTTTTAAAAATCAAATTTGAATCGTGATGAGAAAAGTTATACAAGTGTGTATAATTAGCATTAGCATTAATTTTGTCATATTTCAACAAAGATCGATATGAAAAGTTGAGGTGTTTTGGAATTGTATCAAAAACAGTATAGATCCAATATTTCACACCATCATTACCAGATACTATGATAACTGCTCTTAAATTTCATCCAAATTATATATAAACTAGTTCTAATATGTCATAAAGCTTTTAAATTTCACGAAAGAACATACTTTTTCTTTTAAATGATTTTCTAAATAACTTTATCCGAGAAAAACATTTTTTTTCGATTATCACATTATTTTAAAAACGTTTCATTATAAAGAAATTTTTTTACTTTCTAGAAATTACTACAAATAGTTTCAAAGAAACCAGGACTTTCATAAATGAATCGAATAAATTTTTAGTTCCTATCTTAATACCACGACGAGTGAAAACAAACCGTTCACCCCTCGAATCACTTTTTAATTGCCTCAACCGTTAATTGGTAGACGTAAAAATATATCGGTCAGAAATCCGGGCGTAACTAGACAATTAACCCAAAACATTCCAATTACCACTCTTTGTGTTAGTGTTACAGAGAGACTCGATTTAATTTTACAACCGGTCCAGTTTTCATCTACAACAAAAAATTTCGTTCTACATTTTCAAAACGTTTTTAATTAAATAAAAAAACCTTACAAAATGATTTTAACATTTTTTTTTTAATATTTTGAAGTTTTTTTGTGGTATTATAAAGAAAAGGAAAAAGTTTCTCATCGACTTTGGACAATGAGATGCGCATCTCATTGAATTTATTAACATGAAACGTAAGTAGCGCGTGATCTTAATTTCTACTGTTGTATCTCGACCTTTTTCAAACGTTCTCTACGTTTTCGATTAAGACTTGTTTTGAATAGATGAAACATCATAAAGAAGAAAGATGCCGCCTTATGTTATTGATGAAGTTGAAACATTTCAAGATTGAAAGAAGCGTAATTGGTTATATTGAGTGTGAAATGAGAATTCTTTAAGAAATACCTTTGGTATGTTAATTAAACACCACGATAGTTTATGGTTTTAATACTACTTTTTTATTTATATAGAAAACGAACTTAAAAGAAATAGAAAAATGGATTTATTGGCATACTTGGTTGGTTAAATTATTTCGCAATCCACAATTTACCTTGAAGCAGTTTATATTTATAGTTGATTAATAATAGTAATTTTCTTTATCGATCATTTAGTTCTTGCGTTTAATTCTTGCTCTTTTGTAATATCGTTTTATAAACAATGTTTTAAGTGTTTATTATTTTTTATTTAATTGTCGCTTTGTGATAATAAAAAAGATGTTTATTTTATGACTTAACGTTATTGGGTTATTAAAGATTTGTTACGATATTTTATTATATCCTTGAAAATTTCACCTTGCTAAAACTAACCGTGGTTTAAAAAGCCGAGGAATAGCAACTAAATAGAAACAGAACCAAAACTTTCCTCGCTGTAAAGTTAAAACAGTTTAATTTTATAAACACATGCTGCAATTACGAAGAGGTGGTGTAATTGGTTTATGGTAATGGAATCCATAATCTTAACGCGATTTGAAGAGCAGCGCGAGACATCAAATTGTTTAACGATTAGAAAATGCCTATAAACCTCGATGTATTGACGTTAAAAGTGCGTTCTCATTTCATAAAACTAATCCGTATTAATATTATAATTTTTACATAAATTATTATATTTCTATGTTTATTGTCATTTTAATATCGTGTTGATTTCAACACTATTTTAACGATCAATTTTTAACTTAAGTCTTTATATGGTTTGATTACGAGATCGAAATTGTTTGTAACTAATAATAACAACAATAATAAAAATTTGTTATTTGAACAAAGATAAATCGGCCAATTACGTATGTTTAGAAACTTCGTGCAGAGTAGATATAAATTAAGACAAAAGATAGGGTTAGATTCACAAAGAAATATAGTAGTAATTACAATATTAACGAGAACCACAATTACAATTAAACAGAGGAAACGTTTAGTGGGGCTTTAGCTATAAGATTAATTGTTGGGTAAATAATAGTGACCACAACTCGCGTTTAAAACGGGGTTGTGATAATTTAGTAATTTTCTCTGGTAGCTGTTCCAGAGATTAGACATGTAATTGCTAAAGGTCTGTTTAAAGGAGTCAACACGGCGCTTAAAAATTATGGGTGGCTACGGAATGTGGTATTAATGTTGTGTACATTCTATACAACATTTTTCAGTAATGAAAAATCTACCGCCACAAGATCGCCCACAGATATCAAGTACCGCTCGCTATACACCTGGTCGCATCGTAAAATCTAAGAGAAGAGGTATATCATTCATTAGCTTTATATTATTTATATTTCCCCTATTCTAACGTTTTACCGATGAAATTTTAAACTTTATCATATGTGTATTCTGTGATTATTCAACATTGTTTTCTATAAGTATATGTAAGAAACCAAGAATTTCAGGACATTGTAATGATAATGGCATCAATTAACAGGCTTTAACACTTTATCAAATGGATTTATAAAATGATACAAATTTTGGACACATTTGTTTTTAAAACCAGTCAGTTAAATAGTTTACTTACACCATAGATAAACGCAAACAAAAGATCTGAACAACGTTTAAATTCACACAGGTATAGACAAAGAATACACTAAAATGGTGGAAACTGGTAGAATAAAGAAATACAAGTCATTAATTTTTTGTACATAAACCCATGACTACTATTATAATCAGGAACAAGGAACAAAATACAAACAACTACCGAAAGAGAGGGAAACACCGAAACAGAAACAAAGTGGGGATCACTTAAAACCAATATAATGGAAACAAGCATTCTGGGAGAGAAAAAGGAACTCAAGCAGGAATGGATAACAATGACACGTAGAGGCTGATACAGAAGAGAAAAGAGATGAAGCAGAGAAACACATGACATAAACGTGAAGAGAGAACCAAATGGAAGATACCAGGATCTAAACATAAGGGTAAAGAGATCAGCTAAGAGATAAGAGGCAGTGGGTCGACTGGCTCATGGAACAAGCAGAGGAAGCCAGTAAAAAGAAAAATTTGAGGAAGATGTATACAGTAACTAAACGGTTAACAAAACCAATACTAACAATAAACCGATAAGAGACAACAATGACGGTAACATTATAACAGCAGAGGAAAAAGAAATTGAAAGATGGGAACAGTTTGGAGAACTAACAAGCAATACAACGGTAATAATATATATAAAAGAAGAAACCGCTAGAGCATTATGATTAAACACTACTGCTCTATCCTTTAGATAAATAAAAGTAGCTTTCCTGCCCTAAGTTGTACTTAGGACAGGAAAGGCCGCAGAGCCCGATAACAGCAGTGAAGAACTACTGCAGTAGACACACCTACAATAACCGCACAACTACAATCCATATTCGAGAAAGTGTGGAAAGAAGGTACAATTATCAAACTTCCCAAAAAATGAGACCTATGTAAATCCTGTAACTGGAGGGCATCATACTTTTAAATACCATCAGAGCCAAATCTAAGAAGAAAACAGCCAGTTTCTCATCCCAACAAGTCGTGTGTTGATCACGTAAATACACTCTGAGTCATTATCGAACAATCACAGGAATGGAGATCCCGCTACAACTGACATTTGTGGGCATTAAAAGAGTCTTTAACTCACTTAATGATGCTGCAGTATAGATTATTCTGCGAAAGATAGGAATCCAGACGAAAATCATTATTATCATTAATATTATAAACTCACTGTATTACGACGCAAAAAGCAAGTATAGCAACCAAATAACAGCCAAGACAAGACTGCACAGTCAAGGATGCCTGCTATCAATCCCACTATAATATTGTACTAGATCGGGTTCTAGAAATGCAGATTTTGCATAAAACAGCATAAGGTGAGACGACTTCCTAAACAAATTAATTTAGAGTATGCTGACGACATATGCCTTCTGTTGCATACGCATGCAGATATGCAAACTTAAATAAAGTAACAGAATGGTGTAGGAAAGTTGGGCTAGAGATAAATACAAAGAAAACATCAGAAATGCGCATCAACACAGATAACACACAACCACTACAGTATACAGTATATAGTATAGAACATACCGGAAGTCGAAGAGTTCTGCTACTTGGGCAGTATGGTAACGAAAGACAGAGGAACAGAGGCGGACGTGGCGCTAAGAATAAAGAAAACCAAACAAATGTTTGGAATGTTAAAGGACAAACAACACCTCCCAACTATCCAGAAAAAGAATGTTGCATATTAAACACAAACATAAAATCTATCTTATTGCACAGAAGTGAAACATGGAAGTTGACCCAAAATATATAAAACAACAGGCGAAGAAAGAGGAAGTGAATCTGGAGATAAGGAAACGCAAATGGAAGTGGGTTGGGTTGGGTAGCAAAACCGTAGCACAATAATGACGGGAAACAGATACTGGACTGCAATCCACAGGGCAGCCGGCGAAAAGGTAGGCACAGGATAACATGGAGGAGGACCATGATGAAGGAGTTGGACGAACAGGGAAAGACATGAGGAGAAGTAAACCTGATGGCACGTCACAGAGGCCGATGGAAAACGTTTGTCGAGGTTCTATGCTCCGGATGGGGACTTAAAGGATTTAATATAACTATTGTAATTGATTTTACAAACGCTTTTTGAAACACTCCTAAATCGTTACCAAGTTAATGAATTCTCTTTTGCTATTTATATTCACAATACCTGATAAAAATTCGGCGAAGTTTATGGTTCACGTGTGTGCAAAAGACAGGGCTATCAAGGTGCTGCAAGATTGTTCAGTCTTAATAAAAGTATGATAAGAAAATGGAGAAGAAATGAAGATCTCATATCAAAAATGCCAAAAGCAAATTTGCACGAAGAAAAGGACCAACCTTAAAGAACAGGTTAAAAAATGCGTTTGTATGCATTAAAAAAATGGGCAAAATGCGAATCGAATTTATGAATCGTAACTTAGTACTTTGAAAAAAGCAAAAATTTCACAAAAGTTGCCAGAAAATTTGGACGAAACAAAAAAAAGCTTATAAATATCTGTATAGGAAGGCCGGATGATTTTAAAATACATATATATATATATATATATATATATATATATATATATATATTACATATATGACAATCAAATCTTTTTTAATATATTTAGCATAACAATATAAACAATGGCACACATAACACATTTACAGCGTATTAATTTTTGCTGGTTGTTTAACTTTTATTTTTGCAAACATTTTTTAGTTCTTTTTCACCATCTCCCTAACGATCCAAGTTACCAAAGACGTTCTTTAGAGTTTTAATTCAAATAGAGGTATGATGAAACAACGACAACGAAATGTCGTTAAAGCAGATAACTTTATCACCAACATTTCTAAACTTCCATTTCTTCAAGATCTTTACTAAAACCATCTACATCAATAACATGCAAATTTCGAAATCTAATTGCTATACCCACAGCTTAAAATCGAGAAATTGGCACTAACTGTAAAACAAGATATGATCAGCAACCTACACGTCTTGAGCGTTGTAGTTGTCAATTAGTAACTTGTTAAATAAATTACTTACTGACTTATATCAATAAACAAATACGGGTATCTACGCAAAAAACTTATTTATGTACAGTCTTGGTTAACGTTACGTATTCAAAATCGCATCTCCACTACTTTAAGAGTGTATTTATAAAAGATTATTGTTACTAAAATGCGTAAGTAATGATCCTTTTATATGGATTACGTAATGACGGAACCCATACAAATAAAAAGAAATTTTCTAAATTTTCTTCTTTATCCTTAATTATTCGCGTGGACTAAAACATATCTGCAGTGCTTAATGTGTCTGTTACACGCACTTTCCTGCATGTCTGATAAAATATGTGAGTTGGATACATACTGTACACTTTGGGTCTAGATCACGCGACCACTAATGGGATAAAAATGAAGGTACATATATGGTGTGACAGATGTCTTTTTAGTGGCAAATTCTTAAACGGTGCTTATTTACAAAATAAAGGTTTGACCAGCTCGAAATGATTTTTAATCTTAGCATACTAAATAGTTGTTAATAATTTATCAAAATACAGATTATCACGAAGTAATTTGTATCAGTTCCCTTTATTACTTTTAGTTAACTCAAAATAACCCTGAATAAACCTAAATATTAGCAAACACATTTGATACAAATCATGTTAGTATTTTGACAATTAACTTTATTAATATATTTCATGATGTGTTCTTTTCTAATCGTTTTCTTAAAATGTTAAAAGTTAATTCAACTTTTTTACGCAGATGGTCGCCGTAAAAATTTCTTCTATTGAATTCTGTCCTCTTTAAAGCCTCATTTTTTTCTTATTTTCTTTCTAGTTTAGGTCACCTTAGACTTAGAAATAGTTAAATTCCGCATTCCAACACGAACAAGTTGCTTTAAACTCTTAAATCTTTATCTCAGTACAACTCTTTGTCTTTAATTAGCTCTATATAAACCGGTTGTACAAGCTCAAAGTTAAAACAATAAAACGTGAATTTTTTTGTTACATACCAAATCATCTGCACTAGCAAAAGAATCTTGATAAGATTCTTCTCGGTCTCTAATAACTGAAGGTGGAGCTGATGATTCACTCCGTGCACAATTACACCAAAGTTCACCGATTCGTGGTACGGGAATTCGTTTCTTTTCTAAAAAACCTCGCGGAATAAGCGACATATTAATTCGATGGAATATTTCAGACATTAATTTAAAAAATTTTGTCGCTCTTGAAATGGTTATTGAAGAGGAACTGAGGAACGAATTGTTAATGTACGGTTGAATAATTCTTCAAGTTACACAACGCCTTATGGCAAACGAAGGTTTTGTAGGTGTTTTATTGTCCGTGTATGTCAATAACATTCTCAAACATTCAAACAATACAAGAAAAGGTTATCTTTCTTCTCCGAGAAACTACTAAAGGATGCAATAAATAACTTTTAACCTGGATTTCAAAGCAATCTGTATTAACTTCACGTATAAATCCTAATTAGGAAACTTTCCAAAGACACTTTTAAGATTAACACTTTCGTCCGGTTCATAAAGTTACAACACACTGTGCGACAAAGTTCTTCATAAACATTACTCGTTTGAAGCTTGATTGACGCAAACCGAATTGATTGTTATGCCATCCCAGTACCACACACAATAAATAAATACGTATAGGTATAGCAGGTAGGTACATAAAAGGACGGATTACACACCCGTCAATTTACAATAAAAAAAATTACAGTGGTAAGCGTCGATGCTTTTGTTCGGTTCCACTTTTGACGAGAACATTAGACGCGAAACGAACGCGAAATGTTCAAGTGAAACGTAAAACCCGTGGACAGTATACGTATGAAAAGAAATAAAAATGACGCTTTCACTTTCGAAGAGAGACGATTACGTAAAATAGACGATTTAATTTGTTAATGGAAAGGAACTAGGATAGATGTTAATTTATCTGTATTTAATAAAGTAATAATCTTGTGTATGAAACGAAGTGAATGGTATTGATTAAATAGGGGAGAGGTAAAATGTTATAACTGACCTAATTCACTGAATATTTATTTTAATGAGAAGTGTTTAATATGTTCGATGGCAGCTTCCCGGCGCCGTTATGACGCAAATTTAGTAGCCAATAAATTAGTAAGAATATGGAATTTCAAATGAGTATGCATGGAAGTCAAGTGCATACTATTAACGTTGATTGTTATTAATAAGCGTGTCGTGATAAAGTATAAATTAGCGTGGTCTTGGATCAATTTACACCTTATTTGAATATTTTCAATTAAATTTTACTTAAATTATGTACTTATATTTCCTTTACTCATATCCTTTTGTACTAATTCGCTTATTTTAATATCCTATATTTCCTATTACTATATTGTCCATTACTATAATAATTGTGTGAATACTTTACGATTTATTAAATTAATAATGTAAGTATATTAAAAATTATCAAAAAATAGCCCATGATATTGAAATAAAAACGAAGGGATTTATTAAAGCTTGCACGAAGGCTATACTTTAAGTTTTAAGGGAAATATTAGCAAGAGTCTTTGAAACTCTTTTACTTAGAGTATCATTTGGCTTAATAGGAGTCTAAAATCTGACGCAGGATGTCTAAATCTAGTTTTAAGATTACATCGTCTCTATTAGAGATTTAATAATATCAATTAATCAGCGAGTGGGAAGCTTACAATTAGACTCGTTAATCCTAAGAGTTATATCATAACAAATCGAACCTAAAAAACTAACACTATTGTAGAATTTGCATACATTGCACGTTTGCAGCAAACTATTTGAATAAATTTGGAAATTGAGTGTGAGGCAAACTTCGCCGAACGTTTGCATTTTATCCGTGACTTACTTATCGGTAAACTAGCACGAAGCAAAAGAAAGCGAACCCTACTGCGAATGCCTTTTGGCATAGACCCCATGTGATTAGCAACTTCAAAATAGTATATGCACTGATTTGTTATATTAGATTATAGTTATTAGATTATCTTATAATTACAAAGTAATGATTACACAAAAAGCAGTAACAAAAATCAGCTCTTGTTCATGTGCCGCTATATATCTGCTTTTATTCACATTTGCCAAACAGTGTATTCACGTATTCGCCGAATACATGTATTGCCTGGGACTACATTTAGAATACATTTAAAATTTTTAACACATTCATTGCCAAACTAAAAATTGAAGTTTCGTGTGGTGGCCAAGTCATTTTTTTTTCATAGTTTTGTCCATACGAAATCGCGTGATCGGCCGTTTGGTGAGAACTCGCATCGCGCGATATCGCCTGTCTGGTGTTAATAGACTAAATAAAATAAAATAAATTTTGTTTTCCAGAAAGTTAGTAGAAAATAATAATACCTACTAATTGCTTCTAAACAACACCAAATAATACGGTAGAAAACACTTATAAATATAATTATACAATTTTTGACAACAAATAAGTAGTTAAATGGTTGCTTGATAAAGTGAATAATACGCTACTAATAAAACATCGTAGTATCGCATACTAATCATCTTAGCACAGTCCGACCATAAATGGTGCTGCAGAGAAGATAGGTACCAAAAACATGGTATTTAGAAATAGTGAAGAAACCATAATAGTCAAGGACACGGAAAGACGTCAGAAAGTAAGCAAAGTAGTCCGAACAAAACTAAACTAAATAAGCCAGAATGAATCTAAACTACTAAAGGAAGCGGATGGAGATCGAAAAGTAGGAAGCTCGAACAGAGCTAGAAATAGTTCTAGGATTAGGAAGCTAGGAATACAACAAAGTATAGATGTCAGAATATCCAGAATGGATAGAATAATAATTTAAATAAAAAGAAAGAAAAAGACGAATTCAAGGAATGGGCGATGCGGCTGGCCTAAAGTCTAAGGATCTGGGATATATACTATTAGTACATCGTCTAATGACTTCGAATTGTTAAAAGTCAGCTTAAGATACGAGGAGAGATCCTAGTATTAGACTTCATGAGGATAACGACATAATACTACATTAGAATTACTAGGATTCGTAAAAGTACTCAGTGACGAAGGGTGGGCAGTACCCGGGTATAGAAAGTATCCGGTACCTGGGTAATTTGTTGTTAGAGTACCCGTTACCCGGATACATTTAAACGACGAAAAGTACCCGTACCCGGGTACAATATTTGAGTATGGTATTTTGAATGTACTCGGGTATTTTCGAAGTACCCGGGTATTTTGAATGCAATTTAAAATTTTAAATAGAGATGGTTGTCAGGTATGAAGGACCCAAATTTAAGTATTGATGAAATTAAAAAATTTATAGTGCGAGCAGCAGTGGACTTAAAAGAGAACGACGTTGAAAGCTCGCCTGGGGAGGAAAATAACCTAGATGACTACTTTGATTTTAATGAAAGTGAAGTACAAAAAAACGTTAAGCAAAACTAAACATCATGAACCAAAATTTGAGTTAGAACTACTACGACGTTTAGATGATAAACGTACAAATTTAAACATTATTCATGAGTACCCAACATTGAACAAACTGTTTCTAAAATACAATACCATCATCGGCACCTGTCGAAAGGTTATTCTCATTGGCCAACATGGTCCTAACTGCTAGACGCCAAGCGCTATCAGACGACAACTTTGAAATGTTAACATTTCAAAATATTTTTTGAAGGATGTAGTACAACCCAATTATCATTTTTATTTACAAGTTGTTCATTTTTAACACAATCGTAACTTTTTTTAAATACTCGTACCCGAGTACCCGCTAATAGTACCCGGGTACTGTACTCGGGTACTTCAAATTGTGAAAAGTTCTCGTAAAAAGTATCCGATACCCGAATAGTATTAAAGTACCCGTACCCATTACCCGGGTACTTTCATTCAGTACCCGTGCCCACCTTTGTCAGTGACAGACATACCTCTTCGACTGCGTTGACAAAACGTCATTGCACGTGGTTCTAGTAGGGGACATATGATAAACCACTGTAAATTGGAACAACCGGGACGCAGTTAGTATTACTTGAGAAGGTTAAGGCTAGGTAGTAAGATATAAGTATATGTAGCAAGATGTCTAAACCAAGTTTTAGAATTTCTTCGTGTCTCTATTATAGCTTTAATAATATAAATCAACCAGCGAGCGGAAGCTAACAATTAGATTAGATATGGATTTTATGAAAAATAAGACTAACAAGACAAGAATATATTGCTTAATATTGTATTAACCCTTATACTACAACTAATCTAATCTAAAAACTAAACTATTGCAGAATTTCCATATATTACCCGTTTTCAGCAAACCATTTGGATAAATTTGTGTAGGCAAACTTTGCCGATCGTTTGCTATTCGCATTTTATCCGTGCCAGAGCGGTAAATTAGCACAAAGCAAAAGAACTCAAACTCTAGCGCTAATACTCTATGCGAATAAGTATACCTAATAAATATAAATATACAATTTTTGAGTATAAATCGGTAGCTTGATAAACGGGATACTAAAACGTTCAACGATGCTAAGATACTAATCCTTTTAGCACAATCCAAACATAAAAGTTGCTGCAAACATGACACACGCAACCATAAAAAAAGACACCTGAAACACAATATCTAGAGATAGTGAAGAAGCCGTCATGTTAAAAGATACGGAAAGATGTCGTAAAGGAAACAAAGTAGCCGAACAAAGCTAAAAAAAAGAACCCTGAAACAGGCTAAAACGCAGAAACTAACGGAGACTAGGAAGATACCAGTTAATGACAAAGAAGCCTGAATGACGTCAGAAGGAAAGATGGTGGATACATGCCAAAAGCAATCAAGTAGCCAAAAAAAAATAAGCTACAGACAAGCCAGAACATATAAAAGTCTAGAAAGAAAAAAGGGGACGTAAACTACTAAAGAAGGCGGATGAAAATTGGAAAGTAAAAGCCCGAACAGAGGAATCAAGGGACCGATGTGAATGGCTTAACTTAACGTCTGAGGATCTTGGCTACATAAAACTGGTACTATGCCAAGAAGCTATTATGAATTGCATGGTGACTATCGCAATCACATTTAAAATGGCTATAGGACTAAGATATGAGACTAGGACTAGAGTGTCTACTCTATAAAAACGTATGTGTGATAGATGACTTCGGCTCTAGGTACCATGAGAGATCTCAGTGAAGATCACATCGTTATTCTATAATGCTGCGTTTAATTAAACAGGTAGGTGAATGCTAAACTTCATCGCACCAGCGCTAGAGGATAAAAACATAAATCCCCCATCCCCCAGAATTTATAAAAGTACCCAGAGAGACATACTTCTTCGGCTGTGTTGGCAAAACGTTTCCAGACGTGGTGGTATACTAAGGGGCATATAATAAATCATTGAAAGTTGGAACAACGGGGACGCAGTTAGTTTACTAAAACGTTTACGAAAAAATTAGTCATATCAATATACAATTACAATTATATACTACATATATAATTGTAATTGTATATATAATGTATATATAATATTGTATAATTATACATATATATATATGTATAATTATACAATTATTTCAAAACTACACTTAAACTGTTCGTTTCATTTTGACTTAGTCTTAGAATATTACAAAGGTCCAAAATTGCAATAGCTACAAAAAATATTAAAACTGCATTTGTAAGTAGTAAAAACTATCAGAACAAAAAGAATGTAATTATATCATGGACTAATCATAAATAGTTAACTAATTAAAACTCAATTTATAAAAAATTTACCTAGCCAATTTAAAACCTTTCTAAACGATGTAAACCGATTAAAATTTTCTTTAAAAGCAGCACAAAAAGAAACTTTTAAATCCTATTATAACATACTTTATGGATTTGAATAAAACATTTTATTTATTCAGAGTTGTAATGATTACTAATCGTCTATAAAACATTATTATAGAATAATAAAATTTAACAATAAACTATAAAAAGATATTAACCAATTCAAATAATTATTAATAATTGTGTAGAAAGCGTAACATTAATAGGTATTCCTGGTTCTTTATTAATTCTTGTAGGTATCTTTAAAAAGATTTTTCTTAATTGCTTTAAAATGCCTTTAAATTTTAAATACATATAAAATAACGTCAGAGTCATCTAGCGGTTAAGCATAATATTATAAACTTAGCTTGGTAAAGTTTAAAGAGAAAGTTACTATTCATTACCTCTACGCTGGTATAGATGGCGCTACCATATAAGTTGATTTAGCGCGAAAACTTATTTATTTCGATTTTTTAAATGTAAAAAAATAAAACAGGTCATTATGTAAATTAAGCATAACTAAAGATTTTAGCGACTACAATCAATAAAGCTGTCAAAATAAACACAAATAATATGCTAATTTAAGCGAATGTAACTTATTTGGTTACGAATAATGAATTAGATGAGTTTTGTTACATAAAATGTGGAAAAAGGAGAGACATCGCGCGCGTTTTCGATGACGCATTCCTTTACCGGCAGCTGAAAGATCACGTTTTCTATAAAAGTACATCGATGTCTTTGTATGGTAAGGTCGGAACGATCAAGGCTTGTTGACTAGTTTTTTTGAGCTACCCATTTTATTTAATTTCTTAACACAGCTTATACGGTTTATAACCAGTCGAAAACCGTTTTACTTCATTTACAATAATTTATTAAAAAAAATTAACTCTTTTCAACATCACCGTGATGTAATTTATTGTAATAATTAAAGTGAAATCAATGTTCTTCAACCGTAACACTTCAATTTTGTATTACCTCATAATCATTTTTAATAATCATCTTTATACCTTCACCATGTTTTATTAAAAAGCAAACAAACCTTTGAAGCATCTTCTATAATTGTATCTTCCCATCCACCACCGGAACTTCCCGAACTTCCTCTTCGCCCTACATCCCAAGAACTTCTTCGACTATCCAAAGAATCATTAGAAAATCTTCTCGAATTTCTTCTATTTGTATTGGGAAGATGTAAAGTATTTTCTTTTCGTAACGAACCCATGGATCCGCCGAAAGAATCTTTTTTCGGAGTCCAAGATCCAAAAACAATATCTCTTTTTAAGGACCCCATGGAAGATCCTAGGTCACTTCTTCGTAACATCGAAGGGAAATTACTAGGATGTTCGATTTCTCTTTTGGGTGGTCCATTTGGTAACGCGAAAGAGTCTCGACGCCTAAATTAATGTGACCATAAACACCGTGAGATAGTAAAAGTAAACTTGTTAATCGATCAAAATAAGAACTGTTTAATCAATTATTTCCTTTAAATAAGTTATAATTTTTGATTTAACTTTTTCCTTTTTTGATCAATTTAGTTTTTATTATTATTTCTTCCACCGACATCCAATCTCCTCTCACCTATTATAATAATTTCCTTGCAAATTCAAAGCTGGCATCGATTCCCTCCTTGGGCCAACACCATTTCCTGTATAAACGCTATAAGTAGACTTGAAATTATTCGTTCCTAATGACCCTCTTCTATTATTCGTAATTTTCGCAGGAATATTATTCAAAGATCCCCTTTTCAACCCGTTTTTACCGTGAACATCGCATCTCAAATTATGTTTGTGCTCGATTTGAACAATCTCTGGTGATTTTCTTTCCGTATTTAATTTACAATCATCAAAAAGAGCTTCCAAACGTCTCATTGCAGCTGCATGATTTATTGCAGTCCCCATTTTTTAACTATTAAAAAAACGTGTACTATAATTTCCTGGTATCAATTAAAAAAAATATGTTAAATAAACACAGCGTTGGAATTGAAATTAGATTTTTGTAGGTTAAGAAACTTTCTACATCGTGAAAACAAAAGTGTCTCATTCGATCAGTGAAAATTAAATGTTAAAGTTAAACGTAGTAAGAAGTGAATGGTACATTTCAATGCCAAGGTTAGGATTTGAAGAGAGATTTTAATGTGGGTCAGTTGTACAGGAAACAAGTTCTTAGATTGAAATGAAAAATTTTAATAAAAATTCTGGAAAAGCTTTTATAAAGTTTAAAAAGAATTTTTTTCTACGAAGACTTCCTGGTTTGTACGTTTTTCTATTCTTTAAAAACAATAAAACTGTCACAATAACGATGAATTATCACGTTAAATCGCGCACCGTGTGAATTTCAAAACTTTTTTACACAACGCACAGGAAGCGTAAGAAACCCGGGATGACGTAACTGTTAAGGTGTGCGCTTAATGTGTGCAAATTCAATGTGGTTCCGGTGTGTTAAACCGTTTGCTTGAAATAATTTTTGAATTTGTTTCTATTGTCTATTAAAATAGACTACTAAAGACAGTTTTAAAGATAATCTTTTATTTATGAATTCAATCATTATGTCACAAGTTCTAAGTTCCTTATAAGAAAAAACAACGGTTCCCAACTATATGAATCCAATCTGGAGAGGATGTATAAACCTTTTTTACAAACATGGCAGTAAACAGAAATGGTCAAGCAAGGTTCGATGATCTGGTGATAATGCCACCAGATCATCGGCGCCTGGTTGCAATTCACAACATCTTTCCCTCTATACGAGCCAAATATTTTTTTCTTCCCTATGTATAATTATTACAATTATTGTTTACTTTGTTACTATTTTTAGACGCTTATAGTATTACCCTTACCGAAACGTAAGGGTAATATTCACAAACCAGATATTGTCGATGTGCCACATTACAAAGTTTATTACAATGGACGTAAAATAGATTAGATATTTACCTAATAAACACATAATGATTCCGTATATTCTTGCAAATAGAATCGTATATAACTAAAGAAGGATAAAAGTGTCGTTCAGATTAAGAATTTATTTTAGCATAAGAATTCTTGTGTTCTTCTCTTTAAGTTCCCTAATTGTTGCTTTATTCCCTGATGTAACTAATCTTAAGATAATCATTTCATATTTTTGAAGTAATAGGAATTTGGATAGATCCCAAAATAAGCCATAAGCTAATTTCTCCACTTATAATTATTACAACAATTTGGGCGCTCTAATATGTAACAATAATAATTAATATGAATTATCAACTAACTATTAACCAAGTAGTATTAAATGTAAAAAAGTCTTGGATGATAATATTATCATTGAAGACTTTCTGCTCTGCAGTAAGAACCCTATGAGGCTTCACTTCACACCTCTCTTTGCATACTTTTATAAATTCCTAAAAAATTATTAATCGCTGCATTCTCCCAGGAAAAACGTAGATTCGTAACATAGTAAGATACTGCTATACTTTACTGTTGGAAGTGGTCAAATAGTTTCCTTTATGCATGAACTACTTAGATTTCGTACATAAAGCGACTGAAATGGATTCAGAACACATAGCAAGAAACAACTTGGCAGCATATCAAATGCGCGATATTCAGCTAAATCTTTATTTAATGACACTACGTCTAAGAATGAAGACAGAGACATCAAAACAATTGTTAATTACTCTCTAAAAACTTTTCATTCTGATAATAATTTTGTTATGCTTTCAATTGCTATAATAAACGGAACAAATGAATTTTTTGGTGGACACCGACTCGCAATCGAATTTTGTAACTGGAATACATTAATCATCCAATTATGAGTATCAAAGATATACAAACTAAAATCAAAAAACAAGTTGACCTAACTTCATCATCACAACCTACGGATTTCAAAAAAAAGATGTAATTCTTGGTTAACCTAGTTTTCCAAAAACAATAAGTCTAACTAACTAAATATACCCGAAAGGATTGGGCATAGTAAATCACCAATGATAAGGCCAGATAAGGTGAGAAAGCTTCCAATTTTAGTGAAACCTTATTACTATGACTTGTTCCTGGAAAATATAAGCTTGACAAGATAACATCTTAAGTCACTTATTACATGAAAAATTAAATTAAGACAGAACATTTTTTTCTGTTAAAGAAATAACTCCGCGCACCATGACACCTAAAGAAATTGAGTGTGAGGAACATTTCATCAAGATCGTCAACCGTGAAAGGATGGTCTATTTATAATTAAGTGAAATAAATAGTTACACCGACATTATTTCGTAGGCTTTCACGGATGGTGTTAGAAATAAAACTACAGCATTGAAACCATTAAAGACTTTTCTCAACTTGTTTCTCACCCTGAACTTTCTGGTGTTAGCTTTATTTCGAATTTGACAAATTTTTATATTATATTGCGCGTTTGAATACATACAGTGACAGGTCAACAACTAAAATGTGTGAAAATGTGTAAAGGTAGGACAACCATTCAGAAGGATTTGTTTCCTATTCTGCCGCGATTACGAAAGAGTGTTTTAGTTGGTGATATCGCAAAAATTTAACTTGGTTTATGATCAAACGATATTAATACATTATTAGAAACAGACACAAACATTGGTTACGCGGTGTCGGGTGATTACGTTTCCGAAACACTTTGAATGCTGTGATTACCAGATGTAGACAGTTTTGAATATAACTGACATGAAGCCAATAATAACTTCTCTTGTACCTAACATCTTTGATAACTTTGATGGTTTAAGATCTTTTAGGTCTATTAGATTCTTTGATAACTAAGGACAAAGTATTAATACAGAAATTATGGAAATTACAAATTGGGTGGAATGAGTCCATTTTCATGAACTCTTTTGTTTTCAGATGATGTTTCTAGTTACGATTGATAAATGCATTACTTGCACTTTGCTTGACGGTTATGAAATAAGTGAATGAAGAAAGAAATAAGAAAAGAAATATCTTATTAGCGCCTTTTTACTGTGTTAATCATTAACAAGCGATTGGCTAATCCAAGGCAAGTAAGTAATCAAATACTGTATTAGAAAATGTATAGAATATTTCAGGGGCTCCCCAACTGACATTATCTTACCTTCGCAACTATTCTTATCGTAGCTGTACTGCGTATATCAGTTAAAGGAAGGTAAAACAAAATCCAGAAAATAAGTAAAGGGATACTTGTGTATTTGTTTGTATGGACACAAAGGCAATGCAGATTACGCTGATTCCAGACTTAGCTAGTGGAGCTTTCACAACTTTATTGAAGCGAATTTTGAAATAAATTTTGTGGGAACTAATAACAAATTATTGAACATAACTAGGTTTTTATTAAAATTCTTTGAAGAAGAAAAAATTGACTTTGCAGAAAGAAGGAAGCAAATTAATATTAATATATCAAAAATTAATATCCAAGTCTAAAATAAAAAGCTGCAGTAATCTTGCAAACCATTTGCTATAACCTATTTGATTAGATTTAAGAAAAAGCAAACACCGCTTAAAAAGTAACGTGGAGAGAAATAAGAGTAGCAGTGTCAAACATTACCTCATCTTTTAAAAAAAAATGTTAGATGATCAGCAAGCTCACAGTCGTTGTAGGTTTTTACCATTTATTTTAATGTTGCTTTCGTTACTGTACCTAATTTGTGCCTTATTAATGTATTTGTCATTGCACCTAGGATTTGACAACGAAGGTATAAAATATCAACATCTGTAAGTGTGTCGTGAATTACTTAAGTTTGTAAACCTTAAGTTTGTAATAAAATGTGTAATGTAATGTCTGTTTATACCATTCTTTTACTTGATACTTTAGGGCATACTATACTTCGCCGAAAACGGTACTCTGAAATTTTCAGAAAGGGCAGGGATGCAATTGACAGTTCGACGCCGACAATTTTCACATTTACCGATTTGGTGAGAACGTTTGACATGGATTATTATATATTCTATGTAGCAATATTTCGTGAAGACATTAATTGGAGAGAAACTTAAATGAACAAAATTTCTAATTCTCAATGTAGGCGGAATACTTACTTACTGAGTCATTTAGACATCTTAATGTCTGGTGTGTTTCACACCTAAACGCCTAAGCTAATAAACACTTAACGTATGAAAGAATTGTTTAGATCCACTAATCCTGTTTCGTCAGAAAATACTACTATGTTCTTTAGTAGACCGTCTTTACAGGTGCGGTGTGGCGTTTAAATATTTATGTATAACCCGAATGTAATTAAAAATGGTCTTTATATCTAAATTATCTTTGGATTATTATCTTTTGGATATTTGTCTTTTGAAATCGCTGGAATAACTAATAACCCCATGCCACAAGACATGTCAATATACCTACCAATACAGTAAATCGTGCAATTCAACCTAGCATCAGATGAGACATTTCAGACAGATTAGACATTTTATGGCTCGTACTGTAAATCTTTCCAGTCTAGTGAGAGATGAACTTTTAGGATTGTGAATAATTGGGCATCTCAAGAAGTGAATAAAAGAACTGAATCATACATCTTTTTTTGGAACAGGAAGTAATAAAGCAGTACCAAGTTTATAGTTTGACACCATAGCTGGTACTTAGCTCTTCTTTAGAAAAATGTCAACAATGCTATAAACTGAATATGCTATAACCCTTTCGTTGTTGCAAAATTTTCAAAGTAACTCTGGAACATGGTGAAACCTGTCAAATAATTTGACAGGTATCGAACAGCAAACTCACCGTTGTTGCAAATAATAAAATATGACAGAATAAACCCAAATTAGTCAGGAAATATTTCACACCGCCTTATTTTAATCAGGCACTATCGGTGGACATGGCTACAAATTAACCAATGAACTAGAACTAAGACAGAATAAACAGTTCTTGTCTAAACCTTCGAAAAAAATCAGAGCAGCATTAAGCCTCAATTAACTCCCATTTAGGATAGATAGTGAACTATAACAACCGATCCGTGTAGGTAGGCTTGCTAGCAAGGAAATGGAAAAAGACTTAAATCCTTTAAGTAAATCACTGGGTAATTCAAGGGAAATATTTTCTAACAGATATTTAACCTGAATAAGAAAATTAGACTTTGATTAACTATCCTCAGGTGAACTTAATGAGTAACTGCAGCTTCACGATTTCGGCAAGCTAACAGAACTTCCTCAAGACAATTAAGTAAAGTTTTTAAGCTTAGCAGTTTTTTAATCTAAATAGATTGAGATTTAGAACACAGATTTTCTTTGGTCTCTTTTACTTGACCCTAAGGCTCGTAATGTTTTAATTCTGATAACTAAAGTTAAAATATTGATAAATTAATTCTGTTCAGATACTTTGGTGATTATTTAAAAGGTTTATATTTTCTTAATATGATTTTTTTTCTGAAATTAATCCTCTTTTCTAATCACCCTCAGTTCATATTGAGCAAAAAGATCGTAAATTTTAATTATCCAAAATTAAAACCGTAACAGATGGAAATCGTAAAGACAAAATAACGTTAATATGTTAAATAAATACTCTTTAATAGTCCCATAAACCGGATACCTTAAAGAAAGTATTTACGCATTCATAATTAACTACGGCTGCGATAGTTTCGAGGAAAACATAAGAATTTGGAACACTTTCCACTTCTTCAAATAATAAAACTGTTGAAATAATTGCGTTCAAAAAATGTATGACATTAACAAGTACAGTTATAAAGAAATGTACTTACTTTGTACAAGGCTAAATACAGGCTCAGAACTCGCGACCTTTACCTGATTAAACAGAAATGTAAAGACGAGCTATATATGGACGAAAGCTGTGTAATAAAATGCGGATTGAGGTGGATAGTTAAGATTTCTAAGAAGTAATAGAAAGATAAAGGTGGGTTTAACCGTTTTCAAGTTTAGATGGAGACATTTATAAGATTTTTGCATCACGAAACTTGAACTGTAAACTCGATCGTGCGCAACTTTTCGTGGAAATCCGACAGGTGGTCACGTTTTACGAGTATCTTGAGTAAATAAAGTTAAAAATCCAACAGGATTTTCTCGTAGTTCAAACTACCTGATCATTTTTTTTAAACATAACGGATGAATCATTGCTTATTTCATTTAAAAATTTTTAAATCTTATGTAATGCTTCAAAAACAAATCAACGCTGTATTCATTAACATTAAAAATTTTAAATAAATATAATTTTAAATACATACATACAAAAAAGAATGATTAACTTTCAAAATTTAAATCTTCTCGTTTAAAACCACTAATCACAATAATTGAAATAAAACGTTCACTAAAACCACAACAAATTAAAACAAAAAGAATACTCTGAATCAAGCTAATAGTGACTCAGACACATTCCTTTGTCGAACCACAACCGAAGACTGTCCACAAACGTGCCAACTTTCCGACTTAAGACACTCCACAGAACACAGTTCGAGAGTCAGCCGGTGTTGTGGGGACTTCAAATCCGAATCGCGCCCACCAATTCAAAAATGCGAACGTTCCCAACACGTTTTTAAACCAATTCGTTTTTTAAAAAGGTGATGTTTACCAACACACATAAGCAACAGAACGCACGTGTTCAAAATCCAATTAACTTATTGAGTTTTACATTAATGTTTTCGTTTTTGCTATTTTAATTCTATGGCGGTTATGAATTAATTGAGAGGTGGTCAACCCACACGGAGTAATTAGAAATGGATGATTAAAGCCACGCGAGTTACAAAGGCGTATTCATTTCTAATTGGATCTAACGGAAATTTTGAAATTAATACAGAATATCATCCAATAATCTAATATTAAACGATTTTTATTTCATTAAAAATGTTTTAATAAAGTGAAAGCATGTGCATCCGTGTTTCACTTTCTTACGTTTGTACGATTTATGACTGTCGTTTTATTTCGTGCGAAACAGGAAGCTTTCTATGAGAAACTTTGAGGTATACATTAAAAAAATTGAAACATGTTAGATATTCTTCTCCGACAAGAGCTTTGAGAGTGAAATTCGAAATATAGTTTAGATCGGTTTTGAACGAAGTAAACAGTGATTGGAAAATGGCAAACGTTCATGTCTACCTCGGGCAACAAGGTCACCTATATAAGAACACGATTGAAGCATTTTATAAATTATTAGTGACTGGATTTAAGTTAGAAATCTTTTTAAATCTTCTTTTATTAAAAAAAAAAAAAAAAAGAATAAACAAAAATCCATACCTTTTTTAGAACCTTTTAAGCTAATTTTGTGCTTTCTCGTTTTCTGGTATTCGATTTGCTTGGACTAAATTTGATTTTAATGATGAGTAACATAAAATAACGCGAAAATTACTTTAAAATTGTTACATTTTCTTATTTTAGCATTTCTTTACTGTTTAAATAAATTAAAAAATGAAATTACAAAGGAGTACTGTTATAACCTTTGATATACGGCTTCCATATACAGATACAAGAAACAACGGATCTTTTCTGTATGAAAGTACCAATCAATGTACGAGTGTTCATCTTTAATCGGATTCCATTGCAATTAAGAAAAAGAAGACACTTACCTTTACCGTATCGTAATGCTCGTGATGCCTTTGGTCGATTTCTTGTCGTAAAGGTCCCCTAGAAAAATAATGTAAAAAAAGAAACTTTAATTTAATAAAAAGTTGCTAAGGCGTTATATTTCTCAAATAAGGACATCTATTAAAATAATAACCGAGAATGAATCAATAATATAGCAAAAAGTATTAATTATGTTATCAAATATAAAATTGAATTGCTTTAAAGAGGAATTGAAGATATAAAGGCGGTTTATGCGTTTTAATACTAGAGGATAATTAAAAAAATATTACAGTAATAAAACTGGAAGGTCGTCATGTGTTTGATAGTAAAATTGTTTACTAAAAGCGTTAATGGACGTGTGATAAGGGTAATAGCAACCGATTACTTAAAGTAACTGAATATTCTTGAGAGTTATTTCGAAATATTGTTTTTGAAGATGTAGAGTGTATTAAAAATTTAAAAAAAAAAACATGATATTTTTATATTTTGATTTGAATCATTTTTAACTCACATCATGTCGTCTATATTAACGATTAAATAAATCGCGTTGCCCTAGAGGCATATTAATAGCCTGATTTGATTAAAATCAGAGTCGCAACAGTTTGTGAGATTTTCGAATTATGTTTGAAAGAAAACAAATATAATAATTGAACACGATTTTTCAAAGTACACGACGAAAAATCTCTTCATGGCAAAAAACAAAAATTCATAAACTTTTGCCAACCAATGATGTTAGCATTTGATGCACTTAGACCCCTATACAGTATTCTTCAATGCACCCCCTATTTTGATCTGACCAAGTGTGAATTGGCCAATACCACAGAAAATATCTCTCCTCATAAATCCCCGAAAAATATTTGTTACTGTTAGATCGGTAGCGAATATCAAACTAAGATGTTTATGATTTGATTTAAACACGCGCTAAAAAAGAGTAAACCAACACATAGTCCACTTTATACTTATAACGAAATTTTTGTAACCAAAGGTTCATTCGATTAGTTATTGCTCACAACATGTCTTCGTCTTTACATTCTTTGAAGACCAGGAATATTGCTCATTAAATTATATTTTGGGTTCTGATGTTCTCCCGATTTTTCATAATCCTTAAACATCATCTTCTGACATAGAAATGATTTAATTTAAGTCGTCATCGCTATTTAGTCATAAATATTTTCTCTTAAATCACTGTCACTTAGCTCATTGTTTCACTGCGAAGACTTTTATTCAATACTGAATCATAATCTAAATCACTTGTTGTCTTGTGAGCCTAATTTATTAAGTGCTATACTGAAACTGATGTAAAGTCTATGTAGCTAAAGTACACTCGAAGATAATGAAATCGTACCAAACAACTCGGTGTGAGAAGAGTGGATATGCTTGGTATATAGTTTAGCTGAGATGGTACACTTTCACTGTTCTTTATTGTCCTCACAGTTTTATATAATAACCTGATTTGAATGGATTGATCCAGAGACCGTTTGCCCAAGAGTTATCTTTCACGATGGATTCATTGGGTAAATGGGATGAAATTCTCCATATTTCTCTAGTAATAAATAAAAACGTAGGAAAAGTAAAAAACTTTTTTGAGAAATAATAATAAAATGTTTAATTTTATCAAGTATACATGTTTCGAAACTAATGTTTCATCTTCAGTACCTAAATTTAAAAGAAATAAGAAACAATTAACAAATGTTAAACGGAACGTGTTAATACGGTAGGAGAAATCGGACTTTGAAAAAGTGAACTTACTTGGATTAATATACAATAAATGGAAAAATTATTAGGTAGTAGGTGGGGTTTAAAAATATATCAAGATATCTTTCTACTTTTCAACAGATAAAAAATTATCATAAATAATTTTCAAAAAATTATAAACAAAAAACCTTTTCAACAATCTAGTCAATCTTGGAATACAAACATACAATGGGGTGTGGTTTAAAAACGTTTTATGTCGGTACACGTACGGAATACAGAATGATGAAAAATTCTTTGAAGTAATCAGTTAAAATTTATGGTATAGGCGGGTGTATTTGTTATCTAATAATTCATTTAATAGAACATTGGTGTTATCCTTGGAATGTTTATAGATCTCATATTCTTCCAGTAAGTCCAACTTCAAAGATTTAGGTTGGTGATGAATGAGTTCTGTATTGTTAAGATTTATTTTATGATTAGTTTCATTAATATGTTTGAAAATCGCGGAATTTTTATCTTTATTATGTTCTTTGAAGCGTGTTAATAAATTTCTCCCTGTTTGACCTATATAAATTTTGTTACACTCACTACAGGAAATTTTGTAAACTCCATTGAGTAAGTGAAAATGAAATTTGTGTTTATTATTGACGAGGATATTGGAAATTTTAGTGTTGTTTTTAGTGGCTATGTATATGTTATGTTTTTTAGTTATGTGGTGTAATTGATTGATTATGGGGTTGTACTTAGATAAAGAAATATATTTAGGTGGCAGTTTGTAGTGAGGATAAATGAATGAGATGATTTTATTGTTATGTACTTTGTAGAAGATGGTTTGCATGTCTTTAATGTTATAACCGTTATTTAAGCCTATTTTTATGATATTACAAATTTCCGAATTGAAATTTTCAGTGTTGAGGGGTGTGTTGATGGCTCTGTTGAATAGGAATCTAAACGCAGCCTCTTTATATTTGAAGCTGGTAAAGGAATTTTTAGGTATAATTGTGTCTGTAGTAGTGGGTTTACGGAAAATGTTGAAAATGAGGGAAGAATTGGATAGGTTTTTGGAAATTTTTAAATCTAGAAAATTAATGCTATTATTAACTTCTTTCTCAATTGTGTATTCGAGATTGCTGAGATTATTTATCAAATTAAATAGAGCTATAAAATTAGCATCAGACCCATCATAAAGAATGAGGATGTCATCAACATATCTACAATAGAATTTTATATATTTGGTGGCAAAATGATTTTTTAAGGAAAATAATTGATATTCTAAGTTGGAGACGTAAAAATCTGCAAGAAGGCCAGACAAGGGGGAACCCATAGGTAAACCGTCTGCCATTTCGTAGAAATGGTCATTAAAAATGAAGAAATTTTGATTGGTTATGTTTTTAAGTATATTAATTAAATTATTTATATCATTATTGGTAATGTTTACTGGAAAATTATTATTATTGTAATCAGTCTTGTTAGAAATTAGAAAGTTTTTTATGATTTTTAAAGTTTCTTTGATTGGGACATTGGTATATAGATTTTTTATATCTAGGGAGATTAGTTTGGTGTTTTTGTTAATTTTCACGTTACCAAGTTTAGAGATAAGTTCTGAAGAATTCTTTATGGAATAGGTGGATTTGAAGTTGAAAGATTTAGTTAAAATATTATGTAGGGCTTTAGAAATAAGGTGACAAGGGGAGTTGATGTCGCTAACTATGGGTCTGATGGGTTCACCTGTTTTATGTAATTTTATAAGACTGTGTAAGGTGGGATGTAGAGGATTCATGGGTATGTATTTTTTATTTGAGGGAAAAAATTTGTTTAGTGTGTTTGTAGATTTTTTCAAAATATCTTTAAGTTTATTAGTAAAAGAAAAAAGAGGGTCTTTTTGGAGTAAAGAAATGTTATTATCATTAAAAAAGGATAGAGTTTTAGCTATATATTCTGATTTGTTAATTAAGACTAGGCCTGCGTTTTTATCTGCTGGTGTACAAATTATATCGTGTTTTTGAAGATTATTTTTCAAGGAGGTAATGGTGTCTTGATAATTAAAATTGGAAAAGCTATATGTGGAAATATTCTTTATTTTAGATTTAATTTTATGTAAATTATGTAGGAGATCGGCTTTAAGTTTAGGGAATATGGGATTAAACATTAATTGACTTTCAATATCAATGGCCAGAAAAGTTGAATTGAAGTTGTGTGTGTTGATGGAGAATTTGTGTCCTAAACTAAATATTTCTTTTTCTGAGGGGGATAGAGAGTAGTCTGAAAGATTAGTGTATCTAGGCGCGAATGTAAAATGGGGTTGATTGTTATCGTAAGTGATGTTATAATTATTATTATTGATCTCTAATCGTTTAATATTAAAGTTATTGTTGGAATCTATTGAGTTGGACTTACTGTAAACAGCGTTGTTCTTTAATAAATTTAATTTTTTATTTTTATTTTTAATGTCAGCTAGGGATTTTTGACGTAATTGTTCAGTAAAGTTGTTATATAATTCATCAAATTCTAAAGGGTGAAGTATTTTACTTAAGTGGTGATGTAGAAATTTAAGTTTCAAATCTTGAATGTCACGTTCTCTGTAGTGTTGTTTGATGGTGCATTTTATAAGTTTCCTTTCCAAAATTTTCTTATGAAGTTGAAATTGTCGTGGCAATTTTATATCGAAGGCCTTAGGAGTTATTTTGAACTTCAAAGATTGTTGCAAAAAGAAAATGTGATTATTAGATTTGTTCCTTTTTTCCATTAAATTGTAAAGTTGTCGGAGTTTTACAGGTAACCCTGATTGTAGTATAAATGGGATGAAATTCTCCATATTTCTCTAGTAATAAATAAAAACGTAGGAAAAGTAAAAAACTTTTTTGAGAAATAATAATAAAATGTTTAATTTTATCAAGTATACATGTTTCGAAACTAATGTTTCATCTTCAGTACCTAAATTTAAAAGAAATAAGAAACAATTAACAAATGTTAAACGGAACGTGTTAATACGGTAGGAGAAATCGGACTTTGAAAAAGTGAACTTACTTGGATTAATATACAATAAATGGAAAAATTATTAGGTAGTAGGTGGGGTTTAAAAATATATCAAGATATCTTTCTACTTTTCAACAGATAAAAAATTATCATAAATAATTTTCAAAAAATTATAAACAAAAAACCTTTTCAACAATCTAGTCAATCTTGGAATACAAACATACAATGGGGTGTGGTTTAAAAACGTTTTATGTCGGTACACGTACGGAATACAGAATGATGAAAAATTCTTTGAAGTAATCAGTTAAAATTTATGGTATAGGCGGGTGTATTTGTTATCTAATAATTCATTTAATAGAACATTGGTGTTATCCTTGGAATGTTTATAGATCTCATATTCTTCCAGTAAGTCCAACTTCAAAGATTTAGGTTGGTGATGAATGAGTTCTGTATTGTTAAGATTTATTTTATGATTAGTTTCATTAATATGTTTGAAAATCGCGGAATTTTTATCTTTATTATGTTCTTTGAAGCGTGTTAATAAATTTCTCCCTGTTTGACCTATATAAATTTTGTTACACTCACTACAGGAAATTTTGTAAACTCCATTGAGTAAGTGAAAATGAAATTTGTGTTTATTATTGACGAGGATATTGGAAATTTTAGTGTTGTTTTTAGTGGCTATGTATATGTTATGTTTTTTAGTTATGTGGTGTAATTGATTGATTATGGGGTTGTACTTAGATAAAGAAATATATTTAGGTGGCAGTTTGTAGTGAGGATAAATGAATGAGATGATTTTATTGTTATGTACTTTGTAGAAGATGGTTTGCATGTCTTTAATGTTATAACCGTTATTTAAGCCTATTTTTATGATATTACAAATTTCCGAATTGAAATTTTCAGTGTTGAGGGGTGTGTTGATGGCTCTGTTGAATAGGAATCTAAACGCAGCCTCTTTATATTTGAAGCTGGTAAAGGAATTTTTAGGTATAATTGTGTCTGTAGTAGTGGGTTTACGGAAAATGTTGAAAATGAGGGAAGAATTGGATAGGTTTTTGGAAATTTTTAAATCTAGAAAATTAATGCTATTATTAACTTCTTTCTCAATTGTGTATTCGAGATTGCTGAGATTATTTATCAAATTAAATAGAGCTATAAAATTAGCATCAGACCCATCATAAAGAATGAGGATGTCATCAACATATCTACAATAGAATTTTATATATTTGGTGGCAAAATGATTTTTTAAGGAAAATAATTGATATTCTAAGTTGGAGACGTAAAAATCTGCAAGAAGGCCAGACAAGGGGGAACCCATAGGTAAACCGTCTGCCATTTCGTAGAAATGGTCATTAAAAATGAAGAAATTTTGATTGGTTATGTTTTTAAGTATATTAATTAAATTATTTATATCATTATTGGTAATGTTTACTGGAAAATTATTATTATTGTAATCAGTCTTGTTAGAAATTAGAAAGTTTTTTATGATTTTTAAAGTTTCTTTGATTGGGACATTGGTATATAGATTTTTTATATCTAGGGAGATTAGTTTGGTGTTTTTGTTAATTTTCACGTTACCAAGTTTAGAGATAAGTTCTGAAGAATTCTTTATGGAATAGGTGGATTTGAAGTTGAAAGATTTAGTTAAAATATTATGTAGGGCTTTAGAAATAAGGTGACAAGGGGAGTTGATGTCGCTAACTATGGGTCTGATGGGTTCACCTGTTTTATGTAATTTTATAAGACTGTGTAAGGTGGGATGTAGAGGATTCATGGGTATGTATTTTTTATTTGAGGGAAAAAATTTGTTTAGTGTGTTTGTAGATTTTTTCAAAATATCTTTAAGTTTATTAGTAAAAGAAAAAAGAGGGTCTTTTTGGAGTAAAGAAATGTTATTATCATTAAAAAAGGATAGAGTTTTAGCTATATATTCTGATTTGTTAATTAAGACTAGGCCTGCGTTTTTATCTGCTGGTGTACAAATTATATCGTGTTTTTGAAGATTATTTTTCAAGGAGGTAATGGTGTCTTGATAATTAAAATTGGAAAAGCTATATGTGGAAATATTCTTTATTTTAGATTTAATTTTATGTAAATTATGTAGGAGATCGGCTTTAAGTTTAGGGAATATGGGATTAAACATTAATTGACTTTCAATATCAATGGCCAGAAAAGTTGAATTGAAGTTGTGTGTGTTGATGGAGAATTTGTGTCCTAAACTAAATATTTCTTTTTCTGAGGGGGATAGAGAGTAGTCTGAAAGATTAGTGTATCTAGGCGCGAATGTAAAATGGGGTTGATTGTTATCGTAAGTGATGTTATAATTATTATTATTGATCTCTAATCGTTTAATATTAAAGTTATTGTTGGAATCTATTGAGTTGGACTTACTGTAAACAGCGTTGTTCTTTAATAAATTTAATTTTTTATTTTTATTTTTAATGTCAGCTAGGGATTTTTGACGTAATTGTTCAGTAAAGTTGTTATATAATTCATCAAATTCTAAAGGGTGAAGTATTTTACTTAAGTGGTGATGTAGAAATTTAAGTTTCAAATCTTGAATGTCACGTTCTCTGTAGTGTTGTTTGATGGTGCATTTTATAAGTTTCCTTTCCAAAATTTTCTTATGAAGTTGAAATTGTCGTGGCAATTTTATATCGAAGGCCTTAGGAGTTATTTTGAACTTCAAAGATTGTTGCAAAAAGAAAATGTGATTATTAGATTTGTTCCTTTTTTCCATTAAATTGTAAAGTTGTCGGAGTTTTACAGGTAACCCTGATTGTAGTATAAATGGGATGAAATTCTCCATATTTCTCTAGTAATAAATAAAAACGTAGGAAAAGTAAAAAACTTTTTTGAGAAATAATAATAAAATGTTTAATTTTATCAAGTATACATGTTTCGAAACTAATGTTTCATCTTCAGTACCTAAATTTAAAAGAAATAAGAAACAATTAACAAATGTTAAACGGAACGTGTTAATACGGTAGGAGAAATCGGACTTTGAAAAAGTGAACTTACTTGGATTAATATACAATAAATGGAAAAATTATTAGGTAGTAGGTGGGGTTTAAAAATATATCAAGATATCTTTCTACTTTTCAACAGATAAAAAATTATCATAAATAATTTTCAAAAAATTATAAACAAAAAACCTTTTCAACAATCTAGTCAATCTTGGAATACAAACATACAATGGGGTGTGGTTTAAAAACGTTTTATGTCGGTACACGTACGGAATACAGAATGATGAAAAATTCTTTGAAGTAATCAGTTAAAATTTATGGTATAGGCGGGTGTATTTGTTATCTAATAATTCATTTAATAGAACATTGGTGTTATCCTTGGAATGTTTATAGATCTCATATTCTTCCAGTAAGTCCAACTTCAAAGATTTAGGTTGGTGATGAATGAGTTCTGTATTGTTAAGATTTATTTTATGATTAGTTTCATTAATATGTTTGAAAATCGCGGAATTTTTATCTTTATTATGTTCTTTGAAGCGTGTTAATAAATTTCTCCCTGTTTGACCTATATAAATTTTGTTACACTCACTACAGGAAATTTTGTAAACTCCATTGAGTAAGTGAAAATGAAATTTGTGTTTATTATTGACGAGGATATTGGAAATTTTAGTGTTGTTTTTAGTGGCTATGTATATGTTATGTTTTTTAGTTATGTGGTGTAATTGATTGATTATGGGGTTGTACTTAGATAAAGAAATATATTTAGGTGGCAGTTTGTAGTGAGGATAAATGAATGAGATGATTTTATTGTTATGTACTTTGTAGAAGATGGTTTGCATGTCTTTAATGTTATAACCGTTATTTAAGCCTATTTTTATGATATTACAAATTTCCGAATTGAAATTTTCAGTGTTGAGGGGTGTGTTGATGGCTCTGTTGAATAGGAATCTAAACGCAGCCTCTTTATATTTGAAGCTGGTAAAGGAATTTTTAGGTATAATTGTGTCTGTAGTAGTGGGTTTACGGAAAATGTTGAAAATGAGGGAAGAATTGGATAGGTTTTTGGAAATTTTTAAATCTAGAAAATTAATGCTATTATTAACTTCTTTCTCAATTGTGTATTCGAGATTGCTGAGATTATTTATCAAATTAAATAGAGCTATAAAATTAGCATCAGACCCATCATAAAGAATGAGGATGTCATCAACATATCTACAATAGAATTTTATATATTTGGTGGCAAAATGATTTTTTAAGGAAAATAATTGATATTCTAAGTTGGAGACGTAAAAATCTGCAAGAAGGCCAGACAAGGGGGAACCCATAGGTAAACCGTCTGCCATTTCGTAGAAATGGTCATTAAAAATGAAGAAATTTTGATTGGTTATGTTTTTAAGTATATTAATTAAATTATTTATATCATTATTGGTAATGTTTACTGGAAAATTATTATTATTGTAATCAGTCTTGTTAGAAATTAGAAAGTTTTTTATGATTTTTAAAGTTTCTTTGATTGGGACATTGGTATATAGATTTTTTATATCTAGGGAGATTAGTTTGGTGTTTTTGTTAATTTTCACGTTACCAAGTTTAGAGATAAGTTCTGAAGAATTCTTTATGGAATAGGTGGATTTGAAGTTGAAAGATTTAGTTAAAATATTATGTAGGGCTTTAGAAATAAGGTGACAAGGGGAGTTGATGTCGCTAACTATGGGTCTGATGGGTTCACCTGTTTTATGTAATTTTATAAGACTGTGTAAGGTGGGATGTAGAGGATTCATGGGTATGTATTTTTTATTTGAGGGAAAAAATTTGTTTAGTGTGTTTGTAGATTTTTTCAAAATATCTTTAAGTTTATTAGTAAAAGAAAAAAGAGGGTCTTTTTGGAGTAAAGAAATGTTATTATCATTAAAAAAGGATAGAGTTTTAGCTATATATTCTGATTTGTTAATTAAGACTAGGCCTGCGTTTTTATCTGCTGGTGTACAAATTATATCGTGTTTTTGAAGATTATTTTTCAAGGAGGTAATGGTGTCTTGATAATTAAAATTGGAAAAGCTATATGTGGAAATATTCTTTATTTTAGATTTAATTTTATGTAAATTATGTAGGAGATCGGCTTTAAGTTTAGGGAATATGGGATTAAACATTAATTGACTTTCAATATCAATGGCCAGAAAAGTTGAATTGAAGTTGTGTGTGTTGATGGAGAATTTGTGTCCTAAACTAAATATTTCTTTTTCTGAGGGGGATAGAGAGTAGTCTGAAAGATTAGTGTATCTAGGCGCGAATGTAAAATGGGGTTGATTGTTATCGTAAGTGATGTTATAATTATTATTATTGATCTCTAATCGTTTAATATTAAAGTTATTGTTGGAATCTATTGAGTTGGACTTACTGTAAACAGCGTTGTTCTTTAATAAATTTAATTTTTTATTTTTATTTTTAATGTCAGCTAGGGATTTTTGACGTAATTGTTCAGTAAAGTTGTTATATAATTCATCAAATTCTAAAGGGTGAAGTATTTTACTTAAGTGGTGATGTAGAAATTTAAGTTTCAAATCTTGAATGTCACGTTCTCTGTAGTGTTGTTTGATGGTGCATTTTATAAGTTTCCTTTCCAAAATTTTCTTATGAAGTTGAAATTGTCGTGGCAATTTTATATCGAAGGCCTTAGGAGTTATTTTGAACTTCAAAGATTGTTGCAAAAAGAAAATGTGATTATTAGATTTGTTCCTTTTTTCCATTAAATTGTAAAGTTGTCGGAGTTTTACAGGTAACCCTGATTGTAGTATAAATGGGATGAAATTC
This sequence comes from Onthophagus taurus, assembly GCF_036711975.1. Lineage (NCBI taxonomy): Eukaryota > Metazoa > Arthropoda > Insecta > Coleoptera > Scarabaeidae > Onthophagus > Onthophagus taurus. The sequence continues at coordinate 31,646,666 of NC_091966.1, forward strand.
TCCATATTTCTCTAGTAATAAATAAAAACGTAGGAAAAGTAAAAAACTTTTTTGAGAAATAATAATAAAATGTTTAATTTTATCAAGTATACATGTTTCGAAACTAATGTTTCATCTTCAGTACCTAAATTTAAAAGAAATAAGAAACAATTAACAAATGTTAAACGGAACGTGTTAATACGGTAGGAGAAATCGGACTTTGAAAAAGTGAACTTACTTGGATTAATATACAATAAATGGAAAAATTATTAGGTAGTAGGTGGGGTTTAAAAATATATCAAGATATCTTTCTACTTTTCAACAGATAAAAAATTATCATAAATAATTTTCAAAAAATTATAAACAAAAAACCTTTTCAACAATCTAGTCAATCTTGGAATACAAACATACAATGGGGTGTGGTTTAAAAACGTTTTATGTCGGTACACGTACGGAATACAGAATGATGAAAAATTCTTTGAAGTAATCAGTTAAAATTTATGGTATAGGCGGGTGTATTTGTTATCTAATAATTCATTTAATAGAACATTGGTGTTATCCTTGGAATGTTTATAGATCTCATATTCTTCCAGTAAGTCCAACTTCAAAGATTTAGGTTGGTGATGAATGAGTTCTGTATTGTTAAGATTTATTTTATGATTAGTTTCATTAATATGTTTGAAAATCGCGGAATTTTTATCTTTATTATGTTCTTTGAAGCGTGTTAATAAATTTCTCCCTGTTTGACCTATATAAATTTTGTTACACTCACTACAGGAAATTTTGTAAACTCCATTGAGTAAGTGAAAATGAAATTTGTGTTTATTATTGACGAGGATATTGGAAATTTTAGTGTTGTTTTTAGTGGCTATGTATATGTTATGTTTTTTAGTTATGTGGTGTAATTGATTGATTATGGGGTTGTACTTAGATAAAGAAATATATTTAGGTGGCAGTTTGTAGTGAGGATAAATGAATGAGATGATTTTATTGTTATGTACTTTGTAGAAGATGGTTTGCATGTCTTTAATGTTATAACCGTTATTTAAGCCTATTTTTATGATATTACAAATTTCCGAATTGAAATTTTCAGTGTTGAGGGGTGTGTTGATGGCTCTGTTGAATAGGAATCTAAACGCAGCCTCTTTATATTTGAAGCTGGTAAAGGAATTTTTAGGTATAATTGTGTCTGTAGTAGTGGGTTTACGGAAAATGTTGAAAATGAGGGAAGAATTGGATAGGTTTTTGGAAATTTTTAAATCTAGAAAATTAATGCTATTATTAACTTCTTTCTCAATTGTGTATTCGAGATTGCTGAGATTATTTATCAAATTAAATAGAGCTATAAAATTAGCATCAGACCCATCATAAAGAATGAGGATGTCATCAACATATCTACAATAGAATTTTATATATTTGGTGGCAAAATGATTTTTTAAGGAAAATAATTGATATTCTAAGTTGGAGACGTAAAAATCTGCAAGAAGGCCAGACAAGGGGGAACCCATAGGTAAACCGTCTGCCATTTCGTAGAAATGGTCATTAAAAATGAAGAAATTTTGATTGGTTATGTTTTTAAGTATATTAATTAAATTATTTATATCATTATTGGTAATGTTTACTGGAAAATTATTATTATTGTAATCAGTCTTGTTAGAAATTAGAAAGTTTTTTATGATTTTTAAAGTTTCTTTGATTGGGACATTGGTATATAGATTTTTTATATCTAGGGAGATTAGTTTGGTGTTTTTGTTAATTTTCACGTTACCAAGTTTAGAGATAAGTTCTGAAGAATTCTTTATGGAATAGGTGGATTTGAAGTTGAAAGATTTAGTTAAAATATTATGTAGGGCTTTAGAAATAAGGTGACAAGGGGAGTTGATGTCGCTAACTATGGGTCTGATGGGTTCACCTGTTTTATGTAATTTTATAAGAAAATTTATATAGGTCAAACAGGGAGAAATTTATTAACACGCTTCAAAGAACATAATAAAGATAAAAATTCCGCGATTTTCAAACATATTAATGAAACTAATCATAAAATAAATCTTAACAATACAGAACTCATTCATCACCAACCTAAATCTTTGAAGTTGGACTTACTGGAAGAATATGAGATCTATAAACATTCCAAGGATAACACCAATGTTCTATTAAATGAATTATTAGATAACAAATACACCCGCCTATACCATAAATTTTAACTGATTACTTCAAAGAATTTTTCATCATTCTGTATTCCGTACGTGTACCGACATAAAACGTTTTTAAACCACACCCCATTGTATGTTTGTATTCCAAGATTGACTAGATTGTTGAAAAGGTTTTTTGTTTATAATTTTTTGAAAATTATTTATGATAATTTTTTATCTGTTGAAAAGTAGAAAGATATCTTGATATATTTTTAAACCCCACCTACTACCTAATAATTTTTCCATTTATTGTATATTAATCCAAGTAAGTTCACTTTTTCAAAGTCCGATTTCTCCTACCGTATTAACACGTTCCGTTTAACATTTGTTAATTGTTTCTTATTTCTTTTAAATTTAGGTACTGAAGATGAAACATTAGTTTCGAAACATGTATACTTGATAAAATTAAACATTTTATTATTATTTCTCAAAAAAGTTTTTTACTTTTCCTACGTTTTTATTTATTACTAGAGAAATATGGAGAATTTCATCCCATTTATACTACAATCAGGGTTACCTGTAAAACTCCGACAACTTTACAATTTAATGGAAAAAAGGAACAAATCTAATAATCACATTTTCTTTTTGCAACAATCTTTGAAGTTCAAAATAACTCCTAAGGCCTTCGATATAAAATTGCCACGACAATTTCAACTTCATAAGAAAATTTTGGAAAGGAAACTTATAAAATGCACCATCAAACAACACTACAGAGAACGTGACATTCAAGATTTGAAACTTAAATTTCTACATCACCACTTAAGTAAAATACTTCACCCTTTAGAATTTGATGAATTATATAACAACTTTACTGAACAATTACGTCAAAAATCCCTAGCTGACATTAAAAATAAAAATAAAAAATTAAATTTATTAAAGAACAACGCTGTTTACAGTAAGTCCAACTCAATAGATTCCAACAATAACTTTAATATTAAACGATTAGAGATCAATAATAATAATTATAACATCACTTACGATAACAATCAACCCCATTTTACATTCGCGCCTAGATACACTAATCTTTCAGACTACTCTCTATCCCCCTCAGAAAAAGAAATATTTAGTTTAGGACACAAATTCTCCATCAACACACACAACTTCAATTCAACTTTTCTGGCCATTGATATTGAAAGTCAATTAATGTTTAATCCCATATTCCCTAAACTTAAAGCCGATCTCCTACATAATTTACATAAAATTAAATCTAAAATAAAGAATATTTCCACATATAGCTTTTCCAATTTTAATTATCAAGACACCATTACCTCCTTGAAAAATAATCTTCAAAAACACGATATAATTTGTACACCAGCAGATAAAAACGCAGGCCTAGTCTTAATTAACAAATCAGAATATATAGCTAAAACTCTATCCTTTTTTAATGATAATAACATTTCTTTACTCCAAAAAGACCCTCTTTTTTCTTTTACTAATAAACTTAAAGATATTTTGAAAAAATCTACAAACACACTAAACAAATTTTTTCCCTCAAATAAAAAATACATACCCATGAATCCTCTACATCCCACCTTACACAGTCTTATAAAATTACATAAAACAGGTGAACCCATCAGACCCATAGTTAGCGACATCAACTCCCCTTGTCACCTTATTTCTAAAGCCCTACATAATATTTTAACTAAATCTTTCAACTTCAAATCCACCTATTCCATAAAGAATTCTTCAGAACTTATCTCTAAACTTGGTAACGTGAAAATTAACAAAAACACCAAACTAATCTCCCTAGATATAAAAAATCTATATACCAATGTCCCAATCAAAGAAACTTTAAAAATCATAAAAAACTTTCTAATTTCTAACAAGACTGATTACAATAATAATAATTTTCCAGTAAACATTACCAATAATGATATAAATAATTTAATTAATATACTTAAAAACATAACCAATCAAAATTTCTTCATTTTTAATGACCATTTCTACGAAATGGCAGACGGTTTACCTATGGGTTCCCCCTTGTCTGGCCTTCTTGCAGATTTTTACGTCTCCAACTTAGAATATCAATTATTTTCCTTAAAAAATCATTTTGCCACCAAATATATAAAATTCTATTGTAGATATGTTGATGACATCCTCATTCTTTATGATGGGTCTGATGCTAATTTTATAGCTCTATTTAATTTGATAAATAATCTCAGCAATCTCGAATACACAATTGAGAAAGAAGTTAATAATAGCATTAATTTTCTAGATTTAAAAATTTCCAAAAACCTATCCAATTCTTCCCTCATTTTCAACATTTTCCGTAAACCCACTACTACAGACACAATTATACCTAAAAATTCCTTTACCAGCTTCAAATATAAAGAGGCTGCGTTTAGATTCCTATTCAACAGAGCCATCAACACACCCCTCAACACTGAAAATTTCAATTCGGAAATTTGTAATATCATAAAAATAGGCTTAAATAACGGTTATAACATTAAAGACATGCAAACCATCTTCTACAAAGTACATAACAATAAAATCATCTCATTCATTTATCCTCACTACAAACTGCCACCTAAATATATTTCTTTATCTAAGTACAACCCCATAATCAATCAATTACACCACATAACTAAAAAACATAACATATACATAGCCACTAAAAACAACACTAAAATTTCCAATATCCTCGTCAATAATAAACACAAATTTCATTTTCACTTACTCAATGGAGTTTACAAAATTTCCTGTAGTGAGTGTAACAAAATTTATATAGGTCAAACAGGGAGAAATTTATTAACACGCTTCAAAGAACATAATAAAGATAAAAATTCCGCGATTTTCAAACATATTAATGAAACTAATCATAAAATAAATCTTAACAATACAGAACTCATTCATCACCAACCTAAATCTTTGAAGTTGGACTTACTGGAAGAATATGAGATCTATAAACATTCCAAGGATAACACCAATGTTCTATTAAATGAATTATTAGATAACAAATACACCCGCCTATACCATAAATTTTAACTGATTACTTCAAAGAATTTTTCATCATTCTGTATTCCGTACGTGTACCGACATAAAACGTTTTTAAACCACACCCCATTGTATGTTTGTATTCCAAGATTGACTAGATTGTTGAAAAGGTTTTTTGTTTATAATTTTTTGAAAATTATTTATGATAATTTTTTATCTGTTGAAAAGTAGAAAGATATCTTGATATATTTTTAAACCCCACCTACTACCTAATAATTTTTCCATTTATTGTATATTAATCCAAGTAAGTTCACTTTTTCAAAGTCCGATTTCTCCTACCGTATTAACACGTTCCGTTTAACATTTGTTAATTGTTTCTTATTTCTTTTAAATTTAGGTACTGAAGATGAAACATTAGTTTCGAAACATGTATACTTGATAAAATTAAACATTTTATTATTATTTCTCAAAAAAGTTTTTTACTTTTCCTACGTTTTTATTCATTGGGTAGTCTAAATTTCCTATGTAGGCATCAATACAAAAACATTTCTACTTCGCCCGCAAAAAGTAACACATTTTTGTTATCCACTTATATCTGAACCCTTAAATATTCTTGATCACAGAAGACCAGCATAACCAAAATCATGGATCAAAATAAGTAATAAAACAATACCATGAAGAATGATATTGAACGAAATGGCTCACAATATTCAAAAAATCTTTATACAAACTTTTACAAAAGAATTCCACATTACATTATGTATGAAACAAGTTTACCGGTAAATTAAAATTCATCTGCCAAATTCAGTGAGGGCCGCAAGTCTTCTTTGGATGTACGTGGGCAGATCTCATGCGGTTTATGAAAGATTCCAATGTTCGAGAATCCATTTGAATATTAAGTGTGCACCTAATAAAGTTGATGAGTTATTCTTGGACAATACGATTATGATGCTGCCTGTCTTTTGAGCGTTTAACATTAATAAGTTTCGTATCGCATTTTGTAGATAAAACATGCGACATAGCGGTATTGGAACGTTTGCTGGGTACTCTAGGAATGTTAAATTGCAGAATCTGATTCCACTGCATGTTAAATCCCGTGTAGAAATTTGCTGGGTAATGTTGAAATACCTTTAATATAGACATTCTAACAGTCGCATGAGACCTTAGAATTTAGAAATCTGCTCTCATCTTCAGCTTTGATTCATTCAGTAATAATTTCTTGTTCCTGTATTGATAAAATATTTTCGAACTTTGATTCTCACAGTACGTACTAGTTACAAGTATTTAGATCACTTTTTGACTGTTATCAGACAGTAAATAATGTAATAATATCATGAAGAAATGCCACAAGGTTTATTGTTTGGAACTACCATAACTTTATTCGTATAACTGTATGTACTTTATACACTTTATATGTTACCAATAATGATGTTTTTAATCAGTTACGACTTCCATACTGAAAGCTGCGTTCGTTGTTCTTGTTGCAGGGCGATCTCGGCAAGGTCTTTAACTATATTACTCAGAGACTCTTACTGAAAGAACTTAAACTCTACAGAATTAGAGTAGTGCCAGATATTGAGATAGGTATATCTCAGGGCAGTATTTTTGGTCAGTTAATCCACCTATTAGAAATAGATTGTTAACTGTATATTACTACATATCAATCTAACGCAAAACTGCCTTGAATGGGATTATTGCGATCGATTAAGAACTTATTGCTTGTAGTTATTAATGTAATACGTTACTTCTCCTTGTTAGGGTATTAAAATTAAGGTTAAAATAGTAACTAAATAGTCTACCTATTAAACACTTTGTTGTGCAACGGGAATGATTATTTTGAGGCGCAATTATGTGTTAGTTGTTAACAATGTAGTGTACATTATCATTTGCTTATATTTGTATTTTGTACTTCTGCCAAAATGTTTATATTTGTATCAATAATTTCAATTCAATTTATGGTCCGATTTAAGTAGAAGAAAACAAGAAGAAAGGAAATAGAATATTCAATGCACTTTAAATCGAGGTTGGTTGTGTAGCAAGAGATGGTTGTGACGAAGATAATTGTATTAATTTCCAAATTTTTATTAACAATAAAAAAATATTGATCTGGTGGAGTTTTAACTGGCAGTTTAACGATATTTTCTAATGTCATCTTTAGTTCTAAAAATTCCTCAATGAAGAACTATGAATACAGCGTTAATCGATACGATCTATAAATACTTTATATTTATTTAAATATCAGTGTTTGGACAGTTTTGACTAGTAAAACATGAAAGTTTACAAATACTACCGGTTTTAAAGTATTTTAGATTCGATCACGGTGCAACGAAATAGATATTATAATAACCATTATTTTATAACACGGTTAATATATTTATTATTAAACCGTTTATCTATTAGTTACAAAATAAAAAATAAAATCCCAAATAAACATGCTGATTCTATTTTGATTACCTATTTATTATAATTATAGGTTTGTATGCGCAATTCTGTATACTGTGAGTTCAACCCAATCTGATAAATAGATTAACTAATAAATAATAATGGGTATCAGAAACAATAAGGTTTCGAAATTTCGCAAGTAATAATTATGTAAGTGAAAAAAATCGGTACGCTAAGTAAAAGTAAATCATTTTCAGAAGCTAAGTTTATACACCAGAATATTCTAAATTCATTCCTTTGTAATATCTAAACATAACCTCTATCAGAATGATTCCAAGAATGATAACTTAATTTCTAATGGTTTTAGTAATAAAACTATACAATTCAAAGCATTCAATAATTACCTAAAAACGTCATGAACACCAGACCCATTCACATTCGGTCTCGGTGATGGGGCATTTCTATTTAATGGGGCTCCATTCAAAGCTCTTTGGGTAGTTTGTTTTCTGCAAGAAAATCGAAAGGAATCAAATTAGAACAAAAGAAAGAACTTAAATCTAACCATAAAGTAGAACAAAGTGATTCTTAGAAGTGTTTTACTTAAATCTAAATCGTAATTGATTTGAATCGCTTTTCTATCACAAAACCTTGATTTTTTTATTAAGTTTTACAACTTGAAAATAACTGATACTAACTTGCCGTGTATTTCACATCCAGATTTATCCACATAACTTACAACTTTTCTTAATCCATGTTGTCTTATTTTTGATTCAATTGGAGGTTGTAAAAACTTTTTGTAATACATTATTCACTTTTTATTTTAGTTTATTTCTACACAAAGTTTTTTTTAACCTGTTCTTTGTTAACGAAGAGTTGCGAAAAGACAAAAATTTAAAGTTACTTTTGGTTAATTGGGAGATCGTTTACTTAATTGGATTTGACGTGGAGTTAAGGAAGATTGACCGGTTTGTTATTAAAAATTAACGGTTGCCGAGTAAATTTTTTTAAGCGTACTTAAAAAAACGGGGAAAATAAATAGAGAAAATATAAGATACGCAATATTTGTTTGTTATCTTTCTTTTGGTCTACTTTTAATACTCAGAAATATGAATCATAACCACGATAATAGATATTACTTTATTTATGCATAATGTGTCATCACCACAAATTAATTTTTATTTAAATAAAATTTTTAATAAATATTCAAGTAAAATGAACTGTTAAAATAATTAAAACAAAATTTAATTAAAATGTAAAAAAATGTAGTATGCAGAGCGGAACTAAGGATCAAAAATGTTATTTAAATTTTAGAAGAAACTGTAAAAATTTATAATTATCAAAATTAAGACCGTTATAGCAAAAAGGAGTTCTAACAAGAAGGCTTTTCACTTTTCACAACTTTTCGAAATTAAGAATACACGTGTTATCGCCACAAGATTTCGTAAACGTACTGAACTGAAGCTGTTCGTCGGAATTATGCGAAACGAGCGCATCATCATTATTTTGCAGAGTTATCATCTATATACAGACAGCTTGGTACGGTCAAAACGTATGACGAAGATGTTTTGAGAATTAATCACAATTAATTTATGATTTAATTAAACGCAATTTCTCTCGATTCGTTATAATCGATACATTTTACTTTTAAAAGTGAAAATTACTTGCAAAAAAAAGTCTACTGATAAAACAAAATTCTATTTTTTTTTTACAGGGAACAAATTAAAATGAATTCATAGTTTGCAATAACTAATAATGCTCCAACCACTATGTAAATATTACCATGCTAATTTTCTGTTAAGTCCTACGGGACGACCTTCAAAACGACGTATGGCGTATTAAACAATCTAATTAGTCCGAGATTATACAGGTCGCACATCAATAAAGTAAAGTTACGTAAAATGGGTTTGAACAAAAACATGGAAAACACAACAAGTATTTAACTGGAGGCTACGTGACTATGCTCGTTACTCAAAATGGTAACGAACAACAAGAAAATAGACTGAAATTTAAATAAAGTTGCATTTAAATTAATTTAAATTCCGATTAAAATTTATTACTCAATTTATATTTTTTATGAAACGGAAACACATTTTGAACATGAATTGTTCATCTGATAATAATTAGACCTGAATAATCGGCAATGCAAAATAACGGGGTCTCTAACAGAACACCAAAACCCATTAACGCAAATAATAGACGGCGGCCTTTCCATCACAAATCGCCAACTTATAACGGAAGCTTTACTATTAGCAATGTTGAGAATTTTCATATTTTATTATTATTTTTTTTAATTTCGATCCTCAATGTCTCTGTTGTTGTGTTAATTGGGAATTATATGCAGTTCAAATTGGGTAATTAAAAAGATGATTGCTATATCGTGGTTATAAAAATATTTCTGTAGTGCTAACTTTCGCACTTTCCGTTAAACAATAATAAAATTCGCCTGAAGAATAGGCAACTTAAAATACACAGTTAGTGTTTTCATTGTTGTTGAAAAATATGTTTTATTATGAAAATTGTATTTCAAATATCTCAACTTGTTTATAATAGAAACTATTTCTACTTTGAGCGTTTTCATGTGGCTTAATGTTTGAAAATTTATACAGAAAATAGAGACATGGAATACATCTATTGAATTGATTAGGCTCCCGTTTTAACTTTACTGTATTTATGAGAGAAAATCATACATACAGTGACGGACAAAAATCTACATACAGAATTATGACGTTTTTGTAAAACATAATAAGATAATAGAAAATTAGTATTACAGTAGGACTAGAGATACTTACTTATTCACAAAAAAAAACAGAAAACAAGTCTTTCAATAGCTACATAATAAAAATTCAACAACAATGGAAAAACACGACAAAATTCTACATACAATGCACTTGAGTTAAAGAAATCAAGTAGGAGTTGTATAAAGGAGCTGGCATTGCATTTTTTCCCCTTAATTTAGTTACTGTTTTAACTGGCTGCAAAATATCATCGCGAAAAATATTTCTGTTGAAATTAGCAAATTGGTGATAAAACATCGAAAAGAAAAGAAATCTTGGGGCAAAATTGTAAAGCTATGCCAAGCAACAGTCCATCGTCCAACATGACAATGAGATTGATTCATTCACTAGTAAAGTTCGTACAGGCCGGCCAAAGAAAGCTAGTTCCATATTAAAAGAAGTGAGTAAAAGCCCCAGAGTTAGCGCACCAAAATTAGCTGAGCACATCGTAACTGTATCTAATAAGTCTGCACATCCAAGAACCGTACAAAGAGTTCTTCAGCAGAACATCCCGAAGTAAACCGCTGATTTCGGAAAAGAATCGCCGTCTCCGACTAAAATTTGCTCAATCTCATGTCGACAAGGGAATGGATTTGTGGTCCAGGGTTTTGTTTACTGACGAGTCGATGTACAATTTTTTTGGAAGTTATGGTAGGGCAAAAATTTGGAGGAAATGAAACACAGCAATGGCGTTGAAAAATTTAGTACCAACTGTAAAGCACGGCGAAGGTAGTGTCATGATTGGGGATCGATAACAGCATCTGGTATAGGAAAACTGGCATATATTAATGGAATTATGGATCGGTATAATTACAACAAAATTTGAAGCCATCAATGGAAAGCTTGGCCCTCGGATATTCCAGCAAGGCAATGACCTCAAGCACCCAAGCAGTTGAATACACCTCCTCAGAATCCGGATTTAAATCCAATCGAGCATGTTTGGTAGCTTTTGGAACGTAAGATCCGGCAGCGCAAAATCAGATGCGAAAGCACTGAAATCTGTATTAGTCGAATCTTGGGGTGAAATAACAGCAGAAGAGACAACAAACGTAGTTGCTTCAATGCCACAACGCCTGCGTGGTGTTATAGAAGCTCATGGAGGGAAAACGAAATATTGAGTTTTAAAAACTGTCGTTACATGGACCAAATAATTTATTTTTAGTTAAAAACTACTGCGTATGGAAACTTTTGTCCTATTATGTTTTGTATTATTTGTTGAATTTTTAGTATGTAGCTGTTGAGCGATTTGTGTTTAGTTCTTTTTTGTGAATAAGTAAGTATCTATAATCACATTGTAATACTAATTTTATGTTATCTTATATTACGTTGTACAAAAACCTCATAATTCAATGCTGTATGTAGACTTTTGTTCGCAACTGTATACACATTAGGCACTCCAACGGACAGCCAACTATCAATAATTCCGATTATAACAACGATCATTGTGAAAATATGTTCTGCAAGTCTAGGAATCGCCAACCAGAACTCGCGTAACACTTACGTCTCAATTAACAAGTGTTCTTCAATTGCGGCTAGTTTAATATTGAAACCCTGTAGCGTCTACCGAATAAACTTGTGACTATCGGTTAAAAGCATTTATAATGTGCCCAATGTAACCAATAATATAGTGTTTAATTAGTTATTTCTTTATCGCTCTTTTTTACGTTCAGGTTTGGTTTGAGCTAAATTATCATAGATATTACTCTGTACGTCCTTACCAGTTAATCTAGTAACAATGAGAGTAAAATAATCATCTGATAAATTGAGTGTACACATCTGGCTTTGTAGCACACATCTGCTATAATAAATCAAATAGGCAGGTTCCTTAATAAACTAGGGGTCTCGCCCAATGATACCTCATGGAGAAAGTAACCATAAAAGGCATTGAGTGAATCATCAAAAAATGGTTAATAAATAATAATAATGGTTATCATCATTATGTCGTTCAGCTGGTTGCTTTTCGCATTAACTATCGAAAATTTCTCTGACGACAATAACGCATCTCCCGAGAACTCTTTACAACATCATTAACGTCTACGCAACTTATGCAAGTTATGTACAGATATCGTAAGACCCAATTGTAAATAAAAATCCACAATAGTTACTAAGTCTAGTCATTTCATGTTTCAAGAATTTACACTATCAAGGAGTATCTTTCGGCAAAAAACTCTGGCTCAAATCATCTTACTATTATTGTTCATAAACAATTGAACCCATTTTATGAACGAATTAGCAGAATACAAGACCATATTGTTGGAAGCAGAAACGATGAATGCTCGTGATTTTCAAGCAAAACACAAAAAACCAATTACAAGAATGATTTGTACTAACAATAAGTCAATCTTTACCATATACGAATTTTCTTTTTACCATAACATAGTATTACTGTAAATTGGAACAGCTTTCGTTGCAACGACGGGTAAACATTACTTCTTGGCCGATATTCACTGAACACCTGGTAAGCACAATAGCATCCAAGATACTGAAGAGTTTGCAGTTAATTCACAAGTGGATTAATATCAAATATTAGTGCTTTAATGACATTCTCAGCAGTTGTAAATTATATCAGAGTCATTTTAAACTTTATGAATATGCATTATAGAAGAAATGAGAAGAAGTTGAGTACGTATAGAGATTTAGAAATATCTCTGCTGAAACTCTAGGTTATGAGCAAGCTGAATTACCAAATACGTTATTAATAGTAACGCAGAAAAAGAAGATATTATTCAGAATTGATTATCGTTACCATCTCTTTTGTCAATACGAGTTTTATTTTAAGAACTGGTTACAATCATCAAGGATCCTTACCATAATTAGCAACGTCTTAAGAAATTGTCAATCTTGCAAAACAAAATTTCGTTTAATAAACATATTCATTGTTTTGTAATTTTTACAGAATGGCTATATATCGAGGCTTCCTTCCAAATAAAAATAAAAGTAAGGATTTTATCTACATTATTTAATTAAATAATAATTAGTCTAATTAAATGCTCGTTTTCTTTTGTAGATATATGCGAACTATTGTTAAACAATTAAGATTATTGGGTCAATAGATCAAGAAGGTTGTCGACCCCTGTTCTAGACAAGTGCGTTCCATTCCCTTTTACCACCTTTTGTGTTTAAGTAAGTAGATGACATCTGTTCTTTGTCTGTCAACATACTTATATTATCGATTATTACGTTTAATATTCATATTTTGTTTAATTTTAATTGTGCCTTAAAACTTTCAGCAATTTACTCATGTTGACGTAATTGTTTTTGTATATTTTTATTTGTTTTATATTTATATTTCAATTAGCAGAACCGGCTTCAGCTCTCCAGTTAATTAATTCCTGTTGTTGTGATGTTTTCCAATTAAACTTCCTATTATTTTATAGCCAACAAGGTATAACATCTATTAACATTTAAATTTATAATTTAAACTTAAATTTACTACTTTTTCATGCTCCTAAATCGTTTTATTAATTTTTTTATTTATTCGTAATCATTTATCGTATATTTAAGAGTAATTTGTAATCTTTTAAAATTTATTTTTAAAGCTTGTGGTTTTGCCTGCCACAATATTATAAATCGGAAAATTGTTTGATATTTAGTTGTATGTATAGATTATAATTGTGTTAGCAATTATAAAAACAAGATAGTGTTTCGAGTTTTGAGATTTTGCCCACAAAAGTTTATTTTGTAATTAATTTTTCAGCGCTCCGCCTTTAAAGTTATCGTTTAACAAAACATTTATCATTTATGGCTCGCATGTTTGAGATTAAAGTGTAAAATTTAAAACAGTATTAAAGTTGACATCAGATATTCGCTACGAAAAAAAAATAGTCCTCGGCTCATTACAGTCACCATCACTTTATGCAATACATTATGTATTTCAAACTGTTAATAATCTGCTTCATATGGTAGCAATCAGTTTCTAAAATCTGAACAAGAATCGGCCAAAAAAACTTGACAGAGTGCGATGTATAGCCACGATAACGGAACGGGTCAGTTCGTTCAGTTAAAAAAAGAATATAGGTCATGGTTTAGTTCAAAAAAACCTAAAGACATCACAGTTAATCTGACAGCATTCTTACAATGTGATACAAAATGATTGAAATTCTTATATATCCCAAAATTATCAAAAAGATGCGTATCTTATAAATTAATATTAATGTTTTTTTATAAAATAAAACTAAACTTACCCGTCATCTAAAACTTTATTATCTTGTCCAAATTGCCTAAGTAATTCTTCGCGTTCCTTTTCTCTTAAAGCTAACGTTTCTTGTAATTTCTGTTTTTGTCTCTGGAACTCCTTTAAAAGTTCGCCTGTAAAGCTGTGTTCTAAAGCAGGGGAACCTGGGGCGGGCCCCGAAAGCACAGCGTTCAATTGGGGCACTACACTATTCATAGTCTTTTCATTCAAAGAGTCTCTCCGCGATGATCTCGCTGTACTAACAGAAGCGGGCGATTCCCTTCCTCTGTGTTCCGGTGTCGAGGCTGATGATTTTTTATCAACAGGACTTTTCGATCGAGGTCCTGAAGATGGTGGTACGGGTGTTGATTTTGGAGTGCTAGCTTCTTGTATCGAGGGGAGTTGTTGAAAGTCCGCGTAACTATTACTTAAAAATACGTCACCGTCGTTTTCGAAGAGTCTATCAACTGATGTATTCATAAGTTTACTATTTTTTATTCCTGTTAAATGGAAGCTGGCAAAACTCGACCTCGACATTGGACCGTTTGCGAGAATATCACCTGTGCTGAGTGCCATAACACGTGGATTACCGTTTTGGGCACTTCTTGCTCCGTGTGCGAGACCGAATGGAAGACCATCGAGGGCTGGCATTAAAGATCTAGACATAATATCGGCTGCTGATCGTGGTCTGGTAAATGGCATCGCCGAATGTGGAAACGTTTTTGGTTTAATAGGTGTGATGAGCATATGTTCCGTCCAAGAAGTCTCCAACGAAGGCCTTTCGAGTTTCTCTAATTCTACGTTTAAAGTTCTTTGTTCGAATGGTACCGAAAAAGTATCGTGGGGTATACTTTGTAACCACGATAATAAACTTAAATCTGAATCGCTGAAACCAACGCTTCCATCGAGTAATCTGGAAAAATTCATTTCTTGAGATTGAGCCTCTTTCGTACCCGTTGCTTTTGCTTGGCAGTAATTTACACAAGATTCGTATAAAATCCCTTTGATAATTAATTGTATTAATCGATCGTTTTTCGCCCAAGTATTCACCATTGGGTCCGCTTTTTTATCACCGGGTAAAAACTCCGACACGAGTGGATAAACTTCCCTAAAACACTGCACCCTCGCGTTACTGGGGTTCCAATCCTTATAACTAAAATGATCCGTCAATCGTGGCAACGTCAACAGCAAGCACATCGTTGAATATTCATCTTTCGACGGCGAATATTTCTCCAATTCGCTTAAAACGTTAACCACCTCCTCAACGGCATTATCTACACTACTTCCTTGAGTATTCGCCTCCGATTTTATACATAATAATTCTATGTATTTATGCTTAAGTATTACGTAGTTAAACTTTTTCATATCGAAAGTTGGCAACGCTTCCAACGGCTGGATAAACTCCAAGACATCATCCCATTGACCATCCAAAATTAATTGCCGAAGAAAAAGAACGTCATCCGAATAAGCTCCGTTTATTACACCCGTTTCTCTTTCTAAACTCAATTGAGTTATGTGTAATTCACGATTATGTAAAAATTCAAGGGCCAGTCGCACGACGTCCTCCTCACGGAGGGTTAGTCGGGCTGACGGCATCACGTACCGTATTTGTAATCTGAAATAAAAAGAAAAAATTTCAAAACATTATCATAAAGAAATAAATTAAATGAGAAAATTTCTATATATAGAACAAAGTCCCATTTATTTAAAAAAACAAAACAATCGGATAAACACACTCTTCTCAGCGTGGAGAACAGCTTAAAATAGATTGCCGGTAGCTCAACTTATGACTTCCACTCAATAACCACTTAGAATTGCCGAGTAACAACGTTAACCTGACGTACGGTTACGCCTTAACAATGTAACAAGGTAACCGGTAACGATCTTTATGTGTGTGTTTGTGTTTAAGGAGCGTAACAAGTTACGGGAATAATGTGTATTTGAAGAAGTATAGGGAATGAGGAACAAGTTATTGTTGCCCAATTAAATCTAAAGAATGGAAAATGTGTTAATTTGCAAACAAAATATGCCTTTAAAATAATTAAAATGACAAGGAATATAATTAGATGGATTAAGTTAATGGAATTTACAAAAGTAATAGTTGATTTAGCGATACAAAACAAATTAAAAAAAACTTGGGGATAATTAAATTGTTGCAGAAAGTTAATTAAAACAAGGTTTACAAAGGTATATAAAAACCTTAATGTATATACGACTTTATTGATAGTGATTAAGAAATGATTTATAGGTGAAATTAATACTAAAAATGTACATGGTGATTCAATGTAATGATGAAACTAAAATACCGAGTAGAACATTCAATTTCAAGTCGAAATGAAAGAATTTTTATGATATAGTAAAATAAGTAATATTTCTATTACAAAAATTTATTTTAAAACGAAAGGATATAGTAATAATGTTTTGCAATGTGTCGTACATGAGATAATTATAATTAATAATTTCAACTAAAAGTGATTGAAACTCGACAATCTAAAACTACTTCTTAGAAACGGTCTATCTTGTTTTTCTTTTGAGAAAACAAAAATGTGTTTTTATTGATAAGCCATTACACAAAATGAAGCTGCCATGAATCTTTTCCTCAAATGATGTCTCGTCGCAGCATGCATAGTGTTTTGTATTAGTAACAGCAATTTTGAAAGGGATTCTGGAAACAGTTTTATTTCTAACGTCAGAACTAATAACGTTTCCTGTTCCTTCATTAAGAACCTATAAATAAAAAATATAATCAATATGGGTTTTTTTAATAAACCCAATAATATTAGTAATATTAGGAAGGTTTGGAAAGATAATGAGAAGACGAATTCAATGATACCAAAGTATCAAAAATTGGTACATTAGTTTTTCTTATACAAAATTATTAATATTCATTATATCGACGGACAAAAGATTTTATAGTTGATGTAGATGCTGGAGATTTTCGGCCGAAGAATGGAATTTAAATTATCTGTCAAAATTCATTCACCCTAATGGTACTTTCATTATACCTATACGCAGAAGAAGACATGCGAAGAACACATGTTAATCCTGGCTTATATGTTTACAGTAATTGTGTTGACTCATTATTATTATCATTATTATTTACAACCGCTAAAACCATAATGAGGATTTTAGCAGTTGTGCAATTGTGTTACGTGTGTGTTAGTATAAACATTTAAATTGAATAGTTTTTTTGGACATCTCTAATAAGTAAAAAGATTAACATTATGATAATTTATCATTGAAACTGCTTGACTCATTGGCATTTTATGATGAGCCTTATTTATTCCAACGGTAATCTGGAAATATAAGTCTCAAAATTTCGAATGATTCTTAAGTTCTAAGGATTTATCCGATCACTTTGATATAAACCCAGAACATTGTGGTCGTGAAAAACACAATAAAATATATATAACTTTTCTCCATTCATGGTGAACTTATTCATGGTGAGTCTGGTGGACTTATAGAGTTCGAAGACACCAAAATGTTTTTGTAATAAATGACATCATTGCATAAATAATTTGTATTGTTGAGGTGCGTTGAAGAATCTGAAGTAATGTAAATTTTGTTTTTAATTAATTTACATTTATGGGTTTAATTTCGATTAATATAATAAAGTTTTTTAATTATTAACATGCTATAAAACTTTGAATTTACTCTTCATAAATATTCTTATTAAAGAAATGATGAGATAAGAACGATATTTATGAATGACACTTATGATTTGCCCCTTGGGCATCTTCAGAAACCTGTTCATATTTATAAGTACTACCATCTATAATGACCCTCCCATGGAAAATGTTTATAATAGCTTTGGAAGCTGTGGGCTTTTAGAACTTATTGGCCATTAGGATCAGCTGTGTATTAACACCCTTGCACTTTAGTGGATGTATTTATATAATTTGACACTTGTAAATGAAGCAATAAGGAATAAGAATGAATAAGGAAATACATGAGTTTGTTGTTTCAAATGCAAAAATTAAGTACTCGTATTTAACTAATGTAATGTTCGTCTTTGCTTATTATAATTACTACCACCATTATTGTGTAATCTACAATAAATCCACTTAAAATATTTTTTCAGTCCCTCTTTAACGATTGTTAGAATTAAATCGAGATTATGGGACTCTCGGTCCGATACAATGACCCCATTTATCACAACTTTTTTGCATAACCTACTAACATTATAACAACCTATTAATTTAAAAACCAGAAAAAAATTAATACAAGTCAAGGTTGTAATCGTAAAATGTATAAAGTTTTGTCCATGGGTATACGTAATTATGTAAACACGTATGATGTACCGCGTTACACATGTTGGATGGTAAAGTTCTCTCGGATCGTGTTTTTGTATTCGGGTGATGAATAAATATATTTATAATAACCAATGGCGAACGTGTTCCAAAGGAAATTTCAAACATGAGTTCATCACTTTATGCCTGAGACGAAGAAGAAGACAGGCCCATTGCTGGCATAGTCGTAGCATTAATTTTTTGGGATATGCATGGGTTAATAAAGGAAAAATAATCAACAGCGAGTGAAGTTTAGAGTATGTGAACTTCTTGTAGTGTTTCGGTGATAAAATCAAGAAAAATCAGCCTCATTTCATGAAAAGGGAAGTCTTGTGACATCAGGGCAATGCACAAAATTAATGAGTTAATTTCTCATACACCCTATTCGCCAGATTTAGCTATCTCCTATTTTCTTGCCAAACTTGAATATGATTTGATGGCAAAATAAAGAAATGAAAGAATATAATTGTGTATCAAAACGGGCATGCAACGGGTCCAGGTCATGGTTATCACAATTCCAACTTAAAGTATTATATTTTAGACATGTTTACGTTATTAAAAACCATTTAAAAATAAAAATGATTACGGTCTCTGTCGCATAATTAGTCGCGTGGACACACGTAGATCCCGAGTGGGCAATATGTAGCACGCATGTACTTAACTTGACGAGGGTGGGAGATGAATTACATAGTAAACCTGTATTTAAACCCACCCTACATAATACAAAAGTGTGCTTAACGTAACGACATTTTGATACAAGTCAGGGAATTTGTATCAATTGTTAAAGATAAAGTTAATCATTTTCCTTCAACGTTTCATGTAATTACGAAAGAAATTATAAAAACCGCTCGGAAATTTGCTAGTTACTATCTATTATAGGTTGTATTGTAATTAGCAACAATAGACTGGGAATATTTGTATTCGAAACTACCGTTTGGAAATTTTTCAATATTCTTTTATTCGTAATATTAAAAAAAATCTCAATTTATAAAGATCACTACATGTTGCACAATTGAAGATATACCGCAGTAATGAAGCTGATTAACATATTTTCCGGTAAAGGTATGTTAATTTCAGAAAGTATCTATTCTAATTCTAACTGTTACTTTTTAATGTGTATCATAACGTAATTCTAATATATGTATCAGTTTTATTTCAGAAAGCGTTAAAGGAATCTCAGATTACGGTAAGTTTAATTCAGATTTACAGCCAATAGAATAAAAGAAATACACACTTTTGTTGCAACACATTCTAGTTATGTGTTATAGTCAATGGACAAGAAATGACCCAAAAGATGGCGAGAAATTTAATTAATGATGCCGCAAATTGTTTAGTATTGAAATATTGAAAACAGATTCCATAACGATGAAGAAAAAAAGTTCCTTAATAAAAATCTCGTCAAAAGCAATCTTGACTTAATATCAATTTTCCAATTTATTTTTTGCCCCATTGAATTTCATTATTTTTTAAATATCACGCCAATCCAAAAATTTGCAACGTCCCCTCACAATTGAAGCAATATCCGCATTCCCTGATTAAGGGCTTCTGGTATAAATATCCCCCGACGTATTTCCATAAATATTATAGCTGCTGCGGACATTGCTCCAATTAGATGGATGCTGGGGTCCCGTGCTAACCAAAAACGTCAATGTCATCCACACCTCAACAAATCGGATGATCTTGTTTTAAGTAATTGACACCTTTTGAATTACAATTGATATGTTCTAAAATTAACTTGAAGAAATTAATGTGAATTATATTTGATATATTCTGAAATAAGCTTAACAAATCTGAATTTCACATAACACTGTTTTAGTTGATTTATTTTAATGGCAATTATTCCTGAAATTGCTAATTAGAATGGATACTGTTTTAAACAAACCTGACAAATTTGAATATAAATTGAGACTTTCTGAATTAAACCTGAAAAAGTGTAGATTATCTTATTTGTAACTTACAAATATTACTTTGACTGAGCCTGCTGCAGCAAGCAGTTTACTTTTTTCGATTACAAACATATAAAAAAATGTTTTCATGTTTCATGTCCAAGATAAAGTAAATGCTGCCATAGCAAAACTAAATGTATGGAAATAGAGAGTTGATAATGGAGAAGTCGATGAAATGTTAATTTTAAATTGTGTATTGTTTATTTCCAGTTTTGATTAGTGCTCTGACTATTCGACTGATGATGACTTTTTAAGACGTCGAAACCGGTACCGAGTATATTTAAATAATAAAGCAAGGAAGTTTTTACAAAGTTTGTTTTTATTTTAATTTCAGATATCGAATGATGGAGAAACACTATTCATAAGATTTGGACAGATAAGAAAAATGCTTTGGGCAGAGAAACTTTTGTAGATGCTGATTATTCACATGTTTACGAAGCCCTTTCGGGAAAGACAAACGGTTGTTCATTGTACATATTGAAAGCGAAGATTTCGTAGAAGGCAAGATAAGATTTTGAATAATTTGAGGAATGATTGGTAATAGAATCTAATAGCAACAAAATACATAATTGATGATCAATCAAATGATTGAACTTGAAGCTTTTTTTTAATTGGTTACAGAGGAAACCTAAAAGTATAGTACTATAATTTTGAAAAATAATAACAAATTAAAGGAAAAATTTTATTTTGAATTTTGAATATCTCATAAACCAACGACATTAGTATATGTCGAAGGTTTAAATCCTCATATTTTGTTGTCTAGTATCCTATACTTGAACTTGTGCAAGACATAATTCCTTTGTAGTCTTCATACTAAGAAATCGATGATTCTAAACCCACAAGCAAATGCAGTCATTCCAAAGACAGCCAGCAAGGGTAAACGCAATTTTTTTTATTTAAAAAATGTTTAAATGCCCATGTACACAATTTATAGGTATCCATTTATTCCAAATACAGGAAATAACATAATAGGTTAGTATATCAAATTATTCGTTTATCTCTATTTAAAAAAGGTGTTTATATGAAGAGATTAGATATGTATTTAAAAAAATGCTACTACTTGTTGACGAATATAGCCCAGAAATTGATACAAATTATAACATAAAAAAGAACTTTTATGTTTAGCAATAAATTGTTAAATTTTAATTCTCAATGACCCACATTTTAATACAACTAACTTTAACATGGTTTATATTGATCATTAAGATAATAATTTACAATTGATATATGCCAGGACAAGATAAATTGTTTGAAAGTATCGCGAAAGTACCAAGACACGTTACAATCATTAATATAAAATTTTAGCTGATGGTTAAAATTTCACTGGCTCGTCGGCAACATGTTACTTGGATATTTTCACGGAGGTGTATTGTAATTATTCCTCTTTCGGAATGCATTGACAGGTGGTGGCCAGACTTACGCAAGAGAAAAGTTACTGTACACGTTCAAGAAATCCAACAACATCGACAGTTATATTTTTAAGAATCGTTTCTTATAAATAATTTCTTTAATTTAAAATATCTAATTCAAATCTAAACGAGGAAATCGAAACGAGATCGTAAACTATCGTTTTATATGGGGATAATTTCGGTTTGAACACTTGAGCAGGAAGTGAACGTTAATTAAAACGACTAATTTTAGATCGTTCAAGAATACTGGGTAACCGTATTGCGTTGCTATTATTGGCGCCCCTTGACGACTTGAGAACGCATTAGTGAGAAAATAAGCGTTACAACTGAGTAAATACAGGTTACATGAAAATATTTATATGCTTTCAATTTTGATGTTACAACCACAAATGATGTCAGAAAATGTATAGTTTCTATTAATGTTATCGTCTCAACTAAAAAAATCAAAACTTTATTTAGCTTTCACATCATGTACAAACCATATCTGTATTTATATTGAAACCTCATAACACCAATTGAAACTAGAACGTTACAATAATGCTTTATAACAAACGTATAACTGTAAAATATTTCACCTTTTTCCACTCTATTTATAAAAGAGGCAATCACTTATTTAATTAAGAAAATATCCAAAAAATTAGTAAAATTATCAAACAAACACGAACTGTATCATTGGCCTCATGATGATATACTGAAACATTTTGAAAAAAACAGGTGGGTTATATAAAGGCAACGTGATACCTTTAAAAAGCATTTACAAAAGGTACAAAGCTGTAAAAAAGCCGTAAAGCGTCCAACCAGAAGTTCATTTAGTATTTATGGCGTCATCAAAGACGTGTTTACGGAAACAACGTGACTCACGTTGGTTTTGTTTTTAGGGAAACCGCATCCTTTCTTTTCAAAAGTGAAAATGAAAGGAATACAGGTATAATTACTTTTGAAAGGAATTGTGTTTTTTATTGATTATAACGTAACATCGTCGAATAATTAAAAAGTACTAATGTAAAAGTTATAATTTATCATTAAAAAAATTGGTCTTAAAAAGACAGGTTAAAATGGAAAAGAGAAATTCATCCCAATTTGGAAATTGCAACGAAGAGATCGATGAAGTAAGTTAAAGTATGCGTTAGAGAGATTTTCAACGAAGAATTTTAGCGCTTTCACACATGTTTAAGTTTGTTTAGACTTAATGGTTAATTTACCATTTACAATTATTTTTTAGAATAAATTCAATTGAAAATTGATAAAACTTCAATGCGTGGACTAAGAAACTAGTAATTTGTGTGTTAAGGCGGGAAAGTCGTACTTCTTTTTAATGCAAACGTGTCATTGATTTACATCGGCAGAAGCTGCTGAGGTAAATAAGGACACGTGAGTGAAACGAAGATTTTTATTAAGAAATGTTTTATTATTCTTTTCCCGCCCTATTTGGTCTTCAATAACTTTAGTTAAATGGAAATGAAAGGCATTTACAATAAATGTCTTGAAATATAAGTTTAAAGTTTATCTAAATCGCGATATAAAATGGGATCTCAATCAAAAAGCATAAAGTACCTTATATTTTTATAGTAACAAATTAATTTGATTTTAATTTCTGTTGGTTCCTTCGTGTATGCATCATCGGGAATCAATTCTATAATGAGTACAAATGTTGTCTAATAAGTGTCACTATAAATATAGTATCCGCTAGCGGTGGAAGTTAAAATCGATGAAATACTAAGATACCTAGCTTATATTTGCATAATTATATTAAAGGAAATGCTCGTACACAATTACATTATGTGGAGCTTAATAGCCATTGACAGCTTAAGTACTATCATGGGTTATATTTATATCATTCATTTCGTATATTAAATGCATATGATTTTAAATCTAGAAATATGCGAGTTTTACATTATATTTACATTGAAATAAAATAAGTATCACCAAATATCGAATATCATTATGTTTAAAAATAACATATGTTTTACATGTTACCAAAAAATACTAGTCTAACAATTTTCTCATTTTCAATGATACGAATGGCCGTTTCATTGTTCCTTTCTAAACTCAATTTGTCCTCGATTAAATTATTAATACATCTACCCATGTGACACCTATTTCATCGTTGCGTATTAAAGCAGAGATTGATGCACTCACTGAGCTGTGGAGTTGAAGAAGACATACGTCAATTACTCATTGATTTATGCTTAACCTTTACGTCCAATACGTTTTAGAATAAGGTGTTATTATCACAAATTTAGCTAATGATGTTGATTTGACGCTCTTCCTCAGAGCGATATTATCACTTTGGTCGATGTTAATGAAAAAATCTTGTATTATTAACCCTTTGAATCTCTTTCTGATCTTTCAAGGTTTGCTGGAACAAAACTTCTGTTCGTGTTAGGAAGCGTGTTGTGAGCTTTCTTTATAACCATCTTCAGGGATCAGATATACCAATTAGACATAGGTACGACTTCTTTCTCGCTTACCTCCGAGGAAAAAATTTAAAAGCCTTGATTGGCATTAAAACTAGTGCCACCGACGCCAATCAGATCAGAATGTTACTGCTCTCCCTTCCAACCATTTTTTTATTCTTGATCTGATAGAACTTCATCGGATATCATAAAGATCCATTGTGCTTCCATATCTCTACTTTCTTCACGATGTGAACTTGTATGTAAAGTTTATACAGAACGATCAATTTCCTATGTGGTCGATTGACATTGTTTATGGTGATCCGAACCTGTAACTTTCGACATATTTTCGGCTGGATGAAGATTATACATGCAGTTGGCTAATAAAAACTACTGTATCTGATAAATTTAACGATAAGTATTACGACAAAAGCATGGTTACATATAATGATGTTGCGTATGAGATCGTAAACACCAAAAGACCAAAAATGACCAAAAAAACAATGAAGCTCGTCAACACTGCTCCAACTATGAAAATTCGAGTTAAAATTCGGTTTCGAGTTATCCTCGAAAAGGAATTTAGATTTACAGCATATGTGAAGTAAACAACAACGAAGGCGTAAACGACACGATACCACTTGGAAAAATAGTGTCACGAATGTGTAAAGTAAGAATGAGTAAAGTAGTGGAGTATTGGCTTTTGGGGTTGTCTTTTTCTTCTTCCTCTTCTAAAAAGATGACGTCCTGTTTTTTCTACATTTTACACCTGTGACTATATACTTCCATCACTAACTTTCATACCACCTTTTAAATGGTCCCGCAAGGGCTCGTTTGGTGCCTGGTTTATCTACCATGGTCCATTTGGCCAATGACTCCGGAAACATCCTATTGACATGGTCCTTCCATTCACGTCGTCTGGACCGCACCCATTTCGGTACTGGTTCCGTTATTCCGTCTGTAGTTTTTATTCTTGTTAAGCTATTGTGATTCATAAATAATTCTCACTATTCTATTGTCGATCTTATGTTTCTGAAGTATTTGTACTACATCCAGAAGAAGGTGAAGTTGAGACTTCTGTTCCTATGACATATTTGAAACTAATCTATCCGTTATTTACCTATAGGATAATACAAATTTGGACGAGATTTGTGCTTGAATAGAATAATTAACATGATATATATCTGAACAAAAAAAAGCTTTCTTAAACTACATTCATTATTATGGCGAAGGGATTAAGTTATGATAAATTTCCTACATTTCGAACGTCTTTAAGCATTGTGCATTGCTTACATCAATTTGGAGCAGTTCATTACCAGCAATAGAAAGAAAGTAATCATAGTATAGAAATGCATGTCATTTGCTATAAGTGTTGCAGCTTTGGTAAAATTTAAGTGCAGAAATCATTGATATAGAAACCCTGCTTCAAGGTTATATGAAACATTTAGTAAGATTTATACATTTTCTGTTTTCTATAGAAACATGAATGACATCTTTCAGGAAACAAAAAAACATTGCGATCAATAAAAGAAGAACATAATTGAAAAACTCAGCCTGAAAATATATTGATCATACTGAATAAATGAACGTGTTGAAAAACGATATGAAATATTATACAGCATGAAATGTGCTGTCCAATTAAGAAATATCCGGTTGAGGTATCTTGAACATGGAGCAAACGGTAATGAGTTTTCCTCCCTAGTTAATTATATAAATATTGAATAAATATCGATTTATAAGCTCTTCGGCCAGTGTAATATTGTACTCTAAATCAGTTAAAACATCCAAAAGCCAGTTCTGTGTAAAATTGTTCTAATTGTTTTTAGATCTTATATAGAATCTATTAGTATATGATTATTAAAGCCAAATTTGAGCAACTATGATTTAACCATTTTAAATTTACAATAAACCAGTTTGAAGCATTGAGATTGATACCAAAATTGCAGTATGACTGGTTTTTAATAAATTAATGGCTATAATGTATCAAATGATAAATTTAACCTTTTAATTAACTAACATACTAAGTTAAAACACGGTAGTACCTGTACATTGAAAATGCCGAGTTAGTAGTTGACCTGTTTTAGACGTGATCAAACGTACTCACCACTTCCACAATGACTAATAGAGAAGGTTCGCAAATAGGGCAACCATTCTATGGTTGCATGGCAATTAAAATGTATGAGTGAAGTATTTATTGATTAGCTATGCTTGCTGAACTAGATGACGTGAATAAAAAACTTCGTTATATACAGGTGATCCAATTGTGATCCTTGATACTGTTTCATATGTAATTAAAAAACTTGGGGGGCCGTGTCTCTTTAAACATAATCATCATGATAAAAATGAATCACTTAAGATATCTGTTATTCTGTTCCAGTTATTTTAACTGGTTTTGATCCATTATGATCATCTTCAGGCGAAGTAACGGTTATAATTTATTGTTTAAAATAAACACAACTTTGATTAACTGATTAAAATATATCGTAGGATAGATCAAAACTGATGATATTAAAACATTGGATACAAAGGATTTAAGAAACATCTAATTATAACTGAGATATTCAAAAACTTTACCTCTTATTTTTAGAAATCAACAATCAACTTTAATTGAAGACATTTTATCTGGAAATTTGCACTCACAATACACTTATTTACAAATTTAAAATCACTTGAAAATTAAAAAGAAAGCCGCCCTTTTACACTTTCAAAGATTGTGCGTGAAAATCGAAAACTTACACGTTTCTATTTATAAATTCCCTCTGTGCTGCGAGTATCTAGAACATTTAACGAACGTAACCCGTTACGTTTTATTTGAGTTTATTTAAGCACTGCACACAAACAACCGACCGAATCAACGAAACGAAACACATTCAGCGCGAGAATTAATTTTTTATCTTAGAAAAGATTCGAATTAATATTATGTGAAAATGAGACAAAACCTGTTTTCATCTACGAGGAGTTTCGTGTCACACACATGGATCAATAAATTATACCACACAGAAATTCCTTTTTATAATAACACAAAGGAAAGCTTGGTGGGTAACGTCCTGACCTGTGACCTCTTGCACGCAAGTCACAAATTACATATTTACGATTTCATTTATTCATGGAAATCTTTTAAATCTTAAGAAGTTAGTATGAAAGTAGGGCTATGAGATTGGCTACTTAAAGCTAAAAAAATGTTTATATTAACCATTAGTGTACTCTCGTGATTAAATAGATGCTTTTATCGTTAATGTACTTTTATCATTATTTTTGTCTATTAACGACTGCAAAAGACATTATAGAAAGTGTGTTGTATTTAGGTTCTCTATTATAGGTTACCATATGTTATTGAATTTTTGAAATGCAAAATAATTAATTAATATGTTAAAGACCAGCTGTTCCAGGTTTTTTTTAAAAAGTAATTAATGTTTAATACAAAAGTTTTAAAGTGATTCTTTGCACGAATTTGCGATGAAGGTTTATGGAAGTTAATTGAAATTCTGTAGTCACAGTGTTCAGAATGTTTCAGTCATTCACCGTTCCAATAAGAATCTTAAATGGTTTGATTTTAATTATTCAGCAAACGTTTACATTTTTTACCATAAACAGCTTTCTTTGTTGATTTGAGAAGAGTCTGTTATGAAATTATTAAGGAATTCGTTCTTATATTTTTATATTATAAAAGCGAATTAATAGAAAAGTGAGTTCCGTTGAGTGAACAATTTGCAGGGAGCTCAACTGTAAAGTATTAATAAGGAAAAGTGTAATTAATATGTTACGTAGACGGAAAAATTATTATTACACCAAATAAATTATAACAAAAATCATCTTGATTTTATTTAATAAGTAGAGTATTAATTAGGAAAAGCTATTTCTGTAAGTTAATATACCTAATTACTAAAGTTAAATTACGCTTACTTATATTATTTACTGTAAACTTTATTGATTTGAAGTGCTAACAAAGTAATTAAAAAATAAGGAATATTGACAAATAAGTGAAACCACTTCAAATCAATATTTTTTTCTAAATCAACTGACCTGCCTCTAAAATGATCCTTATGATAAGTAACGGGTATACAAGTTTCAGTAGAAGTCACGACGACCATCCTTTATCCATTTCGATTCATCATAACGTTATCACTTCATCACCAAAAAAATAAACGAACAAAAATTATTGAAGATACATTTAAAGAGATCTCTAAACGTGTTTAAATCGTCACGAAAATCGAAACGGTTGTCGCAAAAGAAGGCGAAACACTGAAAGCTCCCGCTGGGTGCTGGTACGAAGCATGGTAAGCTGCCAAGATACCGTAAACCGCACGGTCGACACCGGTGCCGTGAAGCAATCAGAGAAGGCCCCCTTCGTATCGGACGAGTAGTGGCCGTAGTGACTTTGTTCCGGGAATGGAGCGGCCAAGAATCATTAACTTCTTTTAAGATACCAAAGAGGAGAAGACGTAAAGACGACGAGTAAGGTCGATTTATGATGATGCAGTTTTTTTTTATTAAATTTTGCATGTGCACATAATTATGTGGCAGAAAAATTTTTAAAGTTACCTCAAAAAAAGAAGAACATAAAATGTTTTAAAATCTTGATATGCTAATTTCAAGTTTTTGGATTAACTCCAGGTGGAATTTACATAATAACATAAATATCAGAAATTGCGATGTTTATGATATGAAGTACCTTTTTATTGGGTGAATTAATTAAACAAAGTAAAAATAGTATCACTAGTTTAAATTTAATTAAATAAGAGTTTATTAATTGCGTCATTAACTTAATCTTTTCAAACAATTCTATTTGAAAATTATATAATCTATTTCGCTTAAATGGGACACACTTATTTCGGATGACTCTAAAAAATGGAATCCCTACTAATTAATTAATACATATGTTTCGTTAATACATAGGTTAACTGACATAATCGATTTTTCTTTGAGGCATAACATAAGCGAGAATAACGTCTTGTCGCGCATCAGGTGGCGTCGTGCCATAAAATAAATTGCCGATCGTGACGATTACCGTTTAGTTTACAGACTCCAGAAATCTTAAACGAAGAGAGATAAGA
Source organism: Onthophagus taurus (assembly GCF_036711975.1). Classification (NCBI taxonomy): domain Eukaryota; kingdom Metazoa; phylum Arthropoda; class Insecta; order Coleoptera; family Scarabaeidae; genus Onthophagus; species Onthophagus taurus. The sequence continues at coordinate 31,676,192 of NC_091966.1, forward strand.
ATTTCTTACAAGTGAGGACAATTCGCCATGTTATCGAAAAACGGAACACTATAGATGCAATCGTAAATGCAAACAAAACATCGAAAAGCTAAGGAAGAAGAAAATGATGATGAATTTGATCAAGCACTTGTATGTTAAACTGACAGAGAAACCCAAAATATGAAATAAAATGGTAATTCCTATAAAAAAATAATGAACGATGTTACAAGGATTTACCAAAAATGATACAGAGAAAGGTTGATGGCAAAAGGTCATGAGGCAGGTCATCCGTGAGATATATAGATCAAGTAAAAGATCTAGCACAGATGTCGATTTTCCAAGTGATGCGTACTATAGACCACAGAGAGGCATGGCGAAGGGTCACCACATAACCTCCATGAACGAGTCACGATGTATGAAACGACTGAAGAGAGAGAGAGAGTAATTCATTTTAATTCAATATTTTAGTAATAATAAATAAATTTGTTACAGCATACTCCATACTAATCCAAATCGAAAAACTTTATGTGTTGGCATTGCTGTTCTTCATTTCTTCAGCAAGGTGCAGTTTATGTTGCTGGTTGAGCGTGTTTAGCTAATTTGGTTGGTTGTTCTGAAATGTTTGGATGAGATCAATTACAACATGAAGTAAACTTTTTAAATGTTTGATTATGAGATGTACTCATTTTATGAAAAATATAAGTATAAACAATTGAAATATCTACGAAATGCCAGAACAACCATGCTACCACTTTTCTGCCTTATGATCAATATTATACAAAGCTTGATCAACTCAATCTGTGCATTGTCTTAAATCTTTAGACCCGTTTCAGGGATTTTGCCAGAAACCGTTTATAAAGATTTTATCGCCTATATCAGCTACTTTACGGACATACAGTATGTATAGAATGCCTTAGTATTGCATATTATTATATAAAAGATTTTTATTCCATATTTACTAGGCTTTTAAGGAATGTATTGTCTAAAGAAACATCGTCCTCAAAATACTGTAAGCATTTCATCGATAATTACATTTTCACCAGGGTAATAGCAAGACTTACAATTTTCGACAAAACAAGTGACTATATCTCTTACAACAGCTGTTGTGCTCTCTTGCGATTAGGTTGCTTTTTCATCAAAACAAATACATCAGAGAAGAAATCTAAACCTTGTTTTAGACATCACCATACGGAACATTTCTATTCCGAAGACATCGTTTGAAAAATCAATCATAATAAATCATCTAATCATCTAAATAATAAAATCATCAAGGCAATTTGATAACTGCCTCGAAATACACCTAAGTATAAAAAACTGAGAAAAACTTCGATTTCTACACGATCGGTTTCCGCCGACTTGGACTAACCAATCACCTTCGAGGATTTTGTATGCAACTTACAAGGGAAGTGTCACAACTGTGTCTCACCGATTTCGATGCAATTTGGTACAGTCATAGAATGGGCCAAAATAAGGTTCGCACATTTTTTTATACGTGCGGTAAAAGCCCCTGGGGCGAGTTATAGGGGTTGAAAGTTTGGAGAAAAAGTACGTTTTCACTTATATTTTGAAAACGAAAAGTGCTATCAAAATTTGGTAAATTGTAACTGATATTCATTTTAAAAGAGCTTTCTTTTGATGTGTCACACATATAGCAGAGGGTTAAAAAGGGCGAACTACCCCTATTTTTTTGGAATTATTTAAAAACCACCCTATCGATTTTGGCGGCATTAAGTATACTTCTAGTGCGTTCAAAAATATTAGTTAAGGGTTTTTTCCCATTCGCCCTAGATCAACCCCAGCGAAGTTACGGGGGTTAACATGTAAGCACTTTTCGTAAGAATGATGTGATAAAATTGTCAGGTATTTTGAAAATACTTTAAACAAAACCGTAAATTAGTCGCACAATAAAATGTTTAGTGTAAAATAAGGCATAATACACCATATAGGGGTTGTTGGGGTTATCCACCCCCTTAAAAATTAATTCTATCCCGGGCGTTATTTGTCGATTACGGCGAAATTTGGTACTGTGTTTGTTTTATATTTGAAGTAAAAATTTTTGAAAATGGTTATAAGGGTTACAAATTAGGGGTAGTTTTTTGTTTATACCTCGAAGATGAAAACTGCCATCGTAACTGTGGTATTGTTTTTTAAAAATCTATCTATCGATGTTCCACGAGGTAAACTACCCTCATTTTCTTTAAATAATAAATATAAAACTACTAGATAAATAAGATATTTTATTTATTTATGAGTTAAAAAGCAACTGACAAAAAAAATAGTTCAATATACCAAAGAAGTTTATTCTACATTACTAATTGACGTTTTTTATGTATTATATTAATTTTCAATATTAAATTTATTTTTATTCTACGTAGTGTTGGCAAAAATGAAAGTCGTGGAAAAAATGTTTTAAACATAAGGATTTTTTACACCATGCACATGTTATGACCGCTATATCCCCACAGATATCACACGTTGGCTTCTCACTCGAAAAGCAAACTTCCACGGGATTTTCAAAATGGTCTGGTCTCTCCTCTATATAGCCACTTGCAAACCATGCGTATTTAAAAACATTTATAAACCGAGGGGAAGCCAACTGGTTATGCGTCAACGATTGCAATTTTAATATGTTATCCCTCTGATGTAAATTGACATCATACTGGTAAAGAATAATCTGATCAGAGAATCTTCTAATAAAATTTTTCCATATTCTGAAACCAAATACATCTAGGGGCTGTATTTGACCTGTTGTCCCTGCAGGTATAGATAAATGTTTAAAATTAGTACCTGATGGAGTTATTTCACTAATAACTTCAGGACAATGGCCACTCCAAGAATCTAATAATAATAATGATTTAGAACCAGTATTTGGAAAATATACATTTTGGAGCCAATTTTTCATGTGTTCTGAAGTTAACTTTCCAGATTTTGATGCCAAAACGTATATATTGTCTGCTTTAAACATTGTATTTGCTACCCTCGGTCCAAAGCTGCCAGAGGGTTCTTTTAAAACAATAAAAAGTGGAGAAAGAAGTTTCCCATCAGCAGATATTACGGGTTGAATTGTGTAACTGTGCGTTGTAGATGACACCGACTGGACCACACTTTCTACGGTTTTAACTCCTAAATCGCTTAATGTTCTTCCCGAATGGAATTCCAAGTTAAAACCGCTCTGATCCGAATTGTAGGTGTTTTCAGGTCCATATATTTGGATTTGTAGCTTTGCCTCTTTAACGAAATCTTTTGCTAAAGTTTTTACTCGATCAACATTTCCAATTTGTTTTTGGGATAGAAATTTTGTTATTTTTCGGCTTACTAACCGATTTGCTTTCTTAAAACGTTGCACCCAGCTATGAGATGCTTTGAACAGTTGAGGAGATAAATTCTTTTCATTTCTAGCTTGTATAGCCCATCTGCGTATATCAATATCATGTAGTGGCAATTTATTATTAACATTGAACATAAAAAACGTCAATTAGTAATGTAGAATAAACTTCTTTGGTATATTGAACTATTTTTTTTTGTCAGTTGCTTTTTAACTCATAAATAAATAAAATATCTTATTTATCTAGTAGTTTTATATTTATTATTTAAAGAAAATGAGGGTAGTTTACCTCGTGGAACATCGATAGATAGATTTTTAAAAAACAATACCACAGTTACGATGGCAGTTTTCATCTTCGAGGTATAAACAAAAAACTACCCCTAATTTGTAACCCTTATAACCATTTTCAAAAATTTTTACTTCAAATATAAAACAAACACAGTACCAAATTTCGCCGTAATCAACAAGTAATGCCCGGGATAGAATTAATTTTTAAGGGGGTGGTTAACCCCAACCACCCCTAAATGGTGTATTATGCCTTATTTTACATTAAACATTTTATTGTGCGACTAATTTACGGTTTTGTTAAAGTATTTTCAAAATACCTGACAATTTTATCACATCATTCTTACGAAAAGTGGTTACATGTTAACCCCCGTAACTTCGCTGGGGATGATCTAGAGCGAATGGGAAAAAACCCTTAACTAATATTTTTGAACGTGCTGGAAGTATACTTAATGCCGCCAAAATCGATAGGGTGGTTTTTAAATAATTCCAAAAAAATAGGGGTAGTTCGCCCTTCTTAACCCTCTGGTATATGTGTGATACATCAAAAGAAAGCTCTTTTAAAATGAATATCAGTTACAATTTACCAAATTTTGATAGCACTTTTCATTTTTAAAATATAAGTGAAAACGTACTTTTTCTCCAAACTTTCAACCCCTATAACTCGCCCCAGGGGCTTTTACCGCACGTATAAAAAAATGTACGAACCTTATTTTGGCCCATTCTATGACTGTACCAAATTGCATCGAAATCGGTGAGACACAGTTGTGACACTTCCCTTGTTAGAGCTGCACAATACCATTATTATATCATTTTCGTTGTGGGACTTTTACATAATCTCCCTTTTCTTGTTTTCGGGACAAAAACTTTAAATTCAGGGTCCAAAAAAGTCGGATTAAAACTGAATATTAAAGAGATTTGACAAAATTGAAATTGAAACTAAAACGATGTAATTTAAGCATGATTAAATAATGCATCTAAAATATTTTACGAATTGTAATGTCTCGTATTTTGCAACCGCATTTTTACGTAGTGATTATTTTTGCGAAGACGCAGCTGTTACATGAGACTTTAATCTTACGGTACAATCCAAGAATTCTAAGTAACATCAAGACAAATTGCTTTTGTAACTTGATCAATTACATCAGCGAAGATTTTTAATTAATTACTAAATTATCTAAATAATAAATTTTCGTTGATACACGATTTTAATCAATGATTTAAATCAAGTAGTTTTTTCATTTTAATCAATAATTTAAATCAAAAGAAAAATGAAAATAAATATATTCTTTATATAAAAACTTATAAACCAGGCAACTAAAAACTAAGACAGACAAAAACAATATACAATTCTCTCATCTACAAGTTTGTCGATGTTATTTGCTGACAATGATTCGGCTTTTATATCTAAAAAACGAAAAAGGAATTCTAACACAAATTTAGAAAACTTTATTGTTCGAACGAATATTGATAAAAAACGAGAAATAGATAAACAAATTGCAAGAGCTGTATTTGCAACAAACAGCAGCTTTAGACGTATGGGCAACCCGCAAGTGAATTGTTAAGACCTGGTTATAATCCCCCTTCTGGAAAAACAATTTCTACGACAGTTTTGGAACAAATTTATGAAGAAGAGAAAACTAAATATTGTGGAAGTCTTTCCGGGTGTGGCGTAAACATATCTATTGATGGTTGGTCTAATGTACGCAATGAACCTATAGTATGCGCTAGCATAATCACTGAAACTAGACACTCTTTTTTATATGAAACCATAGATACATCCGGAAATCCCCATACAAGTGACTATTTAACTCATATTACTTGCAATATAATTTCCTCGTGTAAATCAAAATACAACTGTAACGTGACATCATTTATAACAGATGCTACTAATATGGCACTAATGAGGAGAACCATACAAGAGAAATCGGACCGAGCGTTTTAGTGATAACTAATGGGTGTACAACTCACCTTCTAAACCTACTTTGCAAAAATTTAGAACAAATATCAAAGAGCACGTTACACAAATTATAAAATATTTTAGAAATACCTAATTTGCTAGGGCCAAATACAGACAGCTTGATGGAAACGCATTAGTGCTGCCAAGTGATGTGAGGTGGAAGATTATTTGAATATCTTAAAACCTATAACTGTAGCACTTGACAAATTGCAAAAAAAGAATGCTTTCCTCTCTGACATAATGGAAGTTTCGAAAGAATTAAATAAGTACATTACTGGAAGAAAAATTATTATCAGTACAAATAAAAGTTTTTAATAAACGGTATAAGCAGGCACTTACGTCTATCCATTACATAGCCTATAGATGGCTTATATGTTACTAAAGCTACGTATAAATTAACATCCGTACCAATATTAAAGCAATTTTTATGTGCAGTTTGTTCATCAGCTTCTGTTGAGAGAATATTTTCAACATTTGGGCTTGTTCACTCTACATTACGAAAGGTGTTGAAAAGACAGGAACACTTGTTTTCTTATATAAATATTATAATGAATGTTAATTTTTGTATTAAATATTTTGTTAATTTTATAAGTGCAGTTTTATTTTTTTGATTTATATCATTGATTAAAATAAATAAATCATTTGATTTAAATTATGATTTTAATCAATAATTCAGTCATAAATCAATCGAACCCTGATACTTTGCATATAATATATATTTTTTTGGCAAATAAATAAATGTATTTGCAGACAATCCACCATACTGTTCCAGCCGACATCGTTTAAAACTTTTGCATTAGTATATACAAGCCATATACTTAGATCTAGCCAGGTGATTGTTTCTAAAATATTTCACAATTTCTCTTTGAGTTTAGTTACTTCAAGCTTTTTGCACAACAAGTTTTAGAAAGTGAGCTGAGCATCTATAAGTTATAACAGAACCACTAAAGCTTAAGCTTCTGATCTATGTCTTCTCATACTTGTCATATTCGCAGCATATTCGCCATAAATGATGTTACATTACAATTATATTTCGCTTTACAAGATGAAATTGTTCCATAAGCAATTTTTGTTAAGTAATGGCTTGTATGGGGGTTACCAGATGTATCTATTGTTTCATATAAGAATGCGTTTCAATCTTCAATAGTTATTAGTTATTACGTACGATGTAATTAGGTACGAACCAAGGTGCGTTACATATTTGTCGAAGAACTTTAGACTGAAATCGCTGCAGCTGTAAAATGTTTGATTCGCTAGCGGTGTCCCATAATTGAATAAGTAACTTAGGTTGAGTTGTGAGTTTCTATTCATAAAGTAGTTGAAGCATATATGTTTTTTTCCAGGTTAGGTGATGATCCAGGTAAATTCCAAGGTATTTGACTTTAGTTTGAATAGGTAATGGAGCATTATTTAATGTAACAGTAGCACAGATTCCCTTTTTTAGAGTGAATGTGATATGAGTGGACTTATTCGAATTTATTTTTACTCGCCACTCTTCAAGCTATTTGTCCAGCAACCATAAGTGATATTGTAGGTTTTAGAATGCCATTTCAGGAGATGTATGAGTAGCCCTAACTACAGTGTCGTCCGCATAAGTAGCAATCATAGTGTTGTTTGTCATAGGCATGTTGGCTGTGTATAAAAGGTTTGGGGAATATGCGTCATTTTGTTTAACGAACAAGTATTTCTTCGTCAGATATGATTCCAATAGTATACATACTGGATAAGGTAGATAGGTTTTAAGTTTGGCTGTAAGACCGCCATGCCATACTCTGTCGAAAGCCTGTGACACGTCTAGAAAAGCTGCTGTACAATATTTTTTGACCTCTAGAGAATGTCTAGCTGATCTCACTACGCTGTGCACTTGTTCTATAGTACCATGCTGTTTTCTAAACCCAAATTGATAGTTAGGAATTAACTTTTTATTTACTATGATGTTCTGAAGTCTCTTAAATAAGAGCTTTTCTAAGACTGTTGAAAGCAATATAAGTAAACTTATTAGAAGCTACGTCTCGCTCGTGATTTTATTTGGTTTCAGCATCATAGTTATCTGGGACACCTTCCATTTATCGGGAATGATCCTAATCTTGAGATTGCGTTGAATCATCAAGTGTTATGTTCACATTACATCCAGAAAGACTTTCAAAACACTTTATTTTTTCTTCCTCATAAATGACCATGAATGATGCGTTCGTATTTACGTGAAAAGATCAAAATCAAGGTTAAAGAATAAAAGATACGTACGAAAATTAAATTGAGAGATATTTGAAAAAATCAAAAAAATCATAGATTTTTGATTAAAATAAAGAAATCGTGATTTTTTCCCACCCTGATATTTAACCGCTTGGACTTGTAGGAATTAATTTTTGCAATCACAATACTTTACATATTCTAACAAACAAGTCCTTGTCTTGATTACTTATTGACAAACAGCGTAGGTTTGAAACCGTTTGGTTACTCACCTTTAAACTGAACCTGTTTTCTCAGTTTTGCTTAGGTTTATTAATAAATAAAACTATTCCTATGACTGTATGTGTTTGAAAATACGCTTAGAATAACGGCGATATTTTTAGACGTAAGCTTAAATTGTAAAACGTAAAGGCGATGATATCATTAAAAACATTAATTAGTAATGGTAATAAAAAGGAGTTCAACATAATCGAAATGATCTAATCTATTGACTCCAATAGTTAATTACCCGTACAAAATTAATACTATAAGATTTTTAAAATAACTCACCTATTTTACGTAAATACCCAAATAAAACTCGTTCATCTAAGAATTACTCCTTCCTTATTCATATCATAAACATCATTTTGACAAGAGGTTGACAAATCTCAATGAGCTTCGCACACAAGTTTTAACAACGATCACCGAGAAAAAGTTAATTTTTTAATGTTATAACCGTTTGTAAATCCTTTAAAACACCCGTCACGCGCCCAGGTACGTTAAAATTGCCGCTCCGAATAGTATATTTTAAAAACTAAACGTTTTTCCGTGACATATTTTAGGTTATGAGTTTATGTTCAAGACGTTAGCCACAAACCTGACGTTAGTTCACTCGATCGATACTCGGATCTTTTTGGCGGCAAATTCAAACCAAAAAAATGACCCTAAATTTAAACATTGGACTTATGGGACATGTTGACGCCGGCAAAACGAGTTTAGCGAAAGCTTTAAGTCACGTTGCGAGCACCGGAGCTTTCGATAAAGACCCTCAGGCACAAACGAGAGGAATTACTTTAGATTTAGGATTTAGTGCATGCAAATTTCCGATTCCTGAACATTTAAAGCAAGAAACTGATGCGAAAGAGATTATTTTTACTTTAGTTGATTGCCCCGGGCATGGTAGTTTATTAAAAACTATTATTGGAGGTGCTGGGATTATTGATTTGATTCTATTAGTGGTTGATGTACAAAAAGGAATTCAAGCCCAAACTTCTGAATGTATTGTGATCGGGGAGATTATTGGATGTGGGATGATTGTTGTTTTAAATAAAATTGATTGTATTGAGGAGAATAAAAGGGGTGGTGTTATTGAAAAGGTGTTGAGAATTAAATCCAAAACGATTTTATTTATGTAGTTATTTTTAGATGAGTAAAAAAATTAGAAAGACTTTAAATACAACAATTTTTAAAGATGTTCCAATAATTCCCATTGGATTACCTCTTAAAAATGATCCATTAGGAATTGATGATTTAATTAATGTTCTTTTAAAAGAATCGTTTGTTCCAAAAAGAAATCCAAAGGGTTTATGTAAATTTTCAGTTGATCATTGTTTTCCAATTAAAGGTAATGGTTATGTATTAACTGGAACAATGTTGGAAGGAACTCTTCAAGTAAATGATGTAATTTTATTTTAAATACATTTTTAAATAATTTAGATTAAATCAAAGTTATTTTTTAGATGGTTTATATTGAACCAATTGATGATAATCGTAAAGTCAAATCAATACAAGTTTTTAAAAAACCAGTTGAAAAAATATCCCATGGTGATCGTGGCGCGATTTGTGTAACAAATATTGAGAATCACCAAGAAATAAATAGAGCATTGGTTTGTTCACCAGGTCTGGTTCAACATATAAAAGTTGGAGTGATCTCTTTAAATCGAATTAAATATTTTAAATATCCCATTGAAGTGAATGGAAAATATGAATTAATGATTGGACACTCGAATGCATTAATTAAAATTATAGCAATTTTTACTGGTTGTGGAGATTTTAATATAAAAGAAGAATATAAATACATCGACAATCTAACTTGTAACAAAGATGATAAAATTGATGACAACATAAATCATTTTGTATTATTTGAATTTGTTAAGACTAAATCGATTATTGAAAACACTTGTGTAATTGGTTTTAAACCAGACTTACCCCCAAATGTTTGTCGAATTGCATTTTGGGGTACCATCATTGATTATTCTTTAGATTTAAACGATTTTAAATCAACGTATTTCCAAAAATTAAAGATTTACAGGTACAAATATAAAGAAGGAATCATCGAACGGTATTCAGACCCCAATGTTGCTATTGTTAAGAATATGTTTAAGAAAGAAACCGATTTAAGAATGTTTATTGGGTTTTTTGTTACTAGTTCGGATGGAAGGCGAGGAAAAATTGATGGTGGGTTTGGAAAAAGTGGAAAAGTTAAGGTTGTATTTGATGGGAGTGGTGAAAATGATCAAAATGTGGATCATGAGGGAAAAGTTGTTGTTAAATTAGTGATGAAAAGGTTTATTTTTGATGCTAAAAAACGACTGTATCAATAAATTAGGTGTATTATGAAAGTATTAATGTAAATAATTAATTATAAAGAGACAAATAATAATTGTTTAAGTTGGTTAAGTAAATCAGTCGATAATAAATTGATTTTTTGTTACTATTCGTTAACATTTTAGTAAAGTAAAACTATATTTATTTAAATTAAAATAATAATTTAAAAAGCAATCCTGACGGTTAAATAGCGATGGTTTCTCTTGAAAATTGTAGAAATCACTTTGGTGGTTAATTTGCAAGACCTCATAAGTAACAAAGGGGCTGTTACAGTCAAGTGCGGGAAGTTAACCCCCATTTTTGATTTTAAAATTTTTCGTTGTGTTTCTAGATTGTTCTAGAGTTGTTCTACGTTGTTCCAAAGCGGCAAATAGAAAAAATAAAAACTCGGCGAGAAAAACCGAAAAAACGGGTTTTTTGACTAGCCCCCCATTTTTAAAAAAAACTAAATTTCTTCGTTGTTCTGGTTGTTCTAGTTATTGTTCTAGGAAATCGAAATTATGGGATACAGCATTACGAAGTTATAACTAAAAATAGGTTTGGCTACCAAAATGTCTAATTGATTGCTGTGTCCATAGTTTTTCTATTTTCAATTCCATATTACAAATATATACTCATTATACCTAAAGCAATCTGGAACAGCTATTATTTTCACTAGAACAACTCTATAAAGACACTTAAGTATTTAAAAACATGATTATCGATAACGTTGTACCAGCCATTAGATCCAAGTTGATTGGTTCCAAATTGATGATAATGGATTAAGATAACATAATTCATAAGCAATACCACCATAGTTATCTCAATTTCTTATGCACAAGCCAGAAAATCCCACAATATCAAAATTGACAATCATCTACATTAAATTCTGTTATGACTAAAAAAACTAAAGGTGCTAGAGAAAAACGTTTCCTACAAAAATTAATGATTATAAATCAAGATAACATAATTCATAACCAATGCCACCATAGATGTCACCATTTCTTAGATTCAAGCCAGGAATTCTCAAAATATCAAAATTGACAATCATCTGCGTTAAATTCTGTTATAAGTAGAAAATTAAAGGTGATAGAGAAAAACGTTTCCCACAAAAATTAATGATTATGAATCAAGATAACATAATTCATAACCAATGGCACCATAGATATCACCATTTCTTAGCTTCAAGCCAGGAATTCTCAAAATATCGAAATTGACAATCATCTGCGTTAAATTCTGTTATAAGTAGAAAATTAAAGGTGATAGAGAAAAACGTTTTCCATAAAAATCAATAACATAATCCATAGTCAATGCCACCGTAGATATCACCATTTCTTAGGTTCAAGCCAGGAATTTTCAAAATATGAAAATTGACAATTATCTGCGTTAAATTCTGTTATAAGTAGAAAATTAAAGGTGATAGAGAAAAACGTTTCCCATAAAAATCAATGATAATGAATCAAGATAACATAATTCCTAGTCAATGCCACCATAGATATCACCACTTCTTAGGCTCAAGCCAGGAATTCCCAAAATATCAAAATTGACAATCATCTGCGTTAAATTCTGTTATAAGTAGAAAATTAAAGGTGATAGAGAAAAACGTTTCCCACAAAAATTAATGATTATGAATCAAGATAACATAATTCATAACCAATGCCACCATAGATATCACCATTTCTTAGCTTCAAGCCAGGAATTCTCAAAATATCGAAATTGACAATCATCTGCGTTAAATTCTGTTATAAGTAGAAAATTAAAGGTGATAGAGAAAAACGTTTTCCATAAAAATCAATAACATAATCCATAGTCAATGCCACCGTAGATATCACCATTTCTTAGGTTCAAGCCAGGAATTCTCAAAATATGAAAATTGACAATTATCTGCGTTAAACTCTGTTATAAGTAGAAAATTAAAGGTGATAGAGAAAAACGTTTCCCATAAAAATCAATGATAATGAATCAAGATAACATAATTCCTAGTCAATGCCACCATAGATATCACCACTTCTTAGGCTCAAGCCAGGAATTCCCAAAATATCAAAATTGACAATCATCTGCGTTAAATTCTGTTATAAGTAGAAAATTAAAGGTGATAGAGAACACGTTTCCCATAAATATTAATGATGATGAATCAAGATAACATAATTCATAACCAATGCCACCATAGATATCACCATTTCTTAGTTTCAAGCCAGGAATTCTCAAAATATTAAAATTGACGATAATCTGCGTTAAATTCTGTTATAAGTAGAAAATTAAAGGTGATAGAGAAAAACGTTTCCCATAAAAATCAATGATAATGAATCAAGATAAAAATCCATAGTCAATGCCACCATAGATATCACCACTTCTTAGGCTCAAGCCAGGAATTCTCAAAATATCAAAATTGACAATCATCTGCGTTAAATTCTGTTATATGTAGAAAATTAAAGGTTATAGAGAACACGTTTCCCATAAATTGTATGATGATGAATCAAGATAACATAATTCATAACCAATGCCACCATAGATATCACCATTTCTGTTTCAAGTCAGGAATTCTCAAAATATCAATATTGACAATCATCTGTGTTAAATTCTATTATAAGTAGAAAATGAAAGGTGATAGAGAAAAACGTTTCCCATAAAAATTAATGATAATGAATCAGGATAACATTATTCATAACCAATGCGACCTTAGATTACCATTTCTTAGGTTCAAGCCAGGAATTCTTAAAATATCAAAATTGACAATCATCTATGTTAATTCTGTTATAAGCAAAAAATAAAAGGTAATAAAGAAAAACGTTTGCATAAAAATTAATGATAATGAATCAAGATATCATAATTCATAACCAATGCTACCATAGATATCACCATTTCTTAGGTTCAAGTCAGAAATTCTCAAAACATCAAAATCGCCAAAAAATATGAATGAATTAATAGATTGTGTTAAAAGGGCCTTCGACGCAGTAACTAAAGAAAAGTTAGATAACGTATTCTCGACACTACAAAAGTGCATGGAGTCAACCATGATGGCCTCAGCAGAAAGATTAGAAAATTACCGTCAAATAGGTTTCGAAAAACTGAAATAGCATCCGAACTAAATGTATAGCCAATTTTTAAACCCCAAAAGCGACTAAGGCGCATTAAGTGCCAACCGGGTGAAGGGGCTCATGATGAACCAATAAATGACCCCAAAAAAATGTTTGAAGTACAATTTTTTAATAATCTCTTCGACATGGTGCTTATATCTATAAAACAAAGATTTAGTCAACTTAAAGATTTTTCTGAAACTTTGCATTTTTTGTTTGACATAAACGAAAATCAAAATAAAGAACAACTGTTGAATCATTGTTCTGCACTACAAAAAAAACTATCATTCAACTCTAAATCGGATATTAAGCTGAGTCAGCAACATTATCTGAAAGACAACCACAACCGAAGTTTTGAATTTTTTAAAAATCAGTCACTTCAAGAGTTGTTTCCTAACGCCTGTATAACTTTACGTATTCTGCTAACAATACCAGTAACAGTTGCAATTGGAGAACGCAGTTTTTTGAAACTAAAATTAATACAGACCTCCTTGCCATCAACAATACCGCAAACAACTAACTAGTCTCACTAGGTTATCAATCGAAAATGAAATTGCAGAAAATCTTAATTTCTCTACCTTAATTAAAGAATTTTCCGATGGAAAAGCTAGAAAAGTTAAATTTTGTTGATTGGTATCGATATTGATTTTTAAAGTTAATAACAAATTACTAAAGAATTCATATATTTTAGTTTCCATTCTTTGATATCAAATTTGATGCGCTGACATATTTTTTCCGTTTGTATAAAAACTCTGGAATAAAAACTTTAAATAAGTTTTTCATGGGTTTATTTATTGTTAGTAGTAGTATCTATTGGTCGTAAAAAAAATCAAGTACAACACTAAGAAATAAAGGGCGCCAAAAAATATCTTACCATGGGTGCTCCGAATCCTAAGGCCGGCACTGGTGACACTATTTTAGCTAGCAATTTATCACTCTACTTACTTCACCGAAATAGTATTCCCATGGAACAATAAAACGAAAGTGTATCACGCCTTCGTACTTGCTTATGTGCATGTGCTGAAGGGACCTTACTTATGAACAGTGGAAAGTCTACCATGAACGAGCTGCTTATCGAAATTTGTGCGTGATGAGTTCAATTGTTGGTGCTATCTTAGCACACTCACAGTTGTCAAAATCCAAGAAAAACGGGAGAAAATGCGATGGTGGGTTAGAAAGTGGATACTTGAAAGGAAATTGAGGGGCAATAATTTGGTTGACATGGAACTAAGAATTGATTAAAATCACGTACAAATATAAGACAAACCATAAATGGTAAAACAAAACTTATGGTTACTTTGTGATATTTAGCCACAAGGGACTGAAGAACTAAATGTGATTTTAGAAGAAATAGTCAAAAATTAAAAATGAACACATAAGCTTTATTTCTAACAAAACAAATATATCAATTTATAAATACAATACACAAAATATATTAAATAAAACACAAGACATTGGGTAAAATTAAGTAATATACATATAAAATCATTAAAACACAATTTAATTATATCGCACAGATAAAAACTTATTACTTTTAAAATTAACATTATCATTGTCTTCAATATTCTTAAATGATGAACACAAGTTGACACCTTTAGAATTTGAATAACAAGATAATCTTGCACTTCTTCTTACTGGGGTAACTAATTTATTGCCCACATTTTTCTTTTTATCCCTTTCCTGTACAGCAAATTGTATTATCGTTGATTTAAAAACATTTCTAGCATCCATAATAACCCTCCTTTTAGATTTATCTTCTTTAGCATTTACAGAAGAAGTGATATTTAACAAACTAAACTTTTCTAAAAGCATATCCAGCGAACCATTTACACTTTCAATTTCAGCCCCTTTTATAATTGCTGTTTTATAATACAAAATTGCATTGGGAAGGTTTTCATTTTGTTCTTCTAATGCAGCTCGACATTCCCAATAAGTTGGTTCTTCTTCTAAATTTTTACATTTATCTCGAATCATCGTGAGCCATTCGCTGCATTGTTCCGAAGAATAACCATCTTGAATTAATTTATATAAATCGTTTAATGCATCTTTAGCAATAAATTCATAATCAATAAAGGGACTTTGAATGTTGGAATTTGCGTTCGTATCATATTCGCTTTCTTTAGGTGGTATTTGGAGTGCTTCATAACTTTCTGATCGAGGTGGTTTTTGTTCAATATTTTCTTTTTCTTCTTCAATCTCATCGAGGGGAATACCGAAATATTTTAAATGATGATATGCTCCCATGGATTTCCCTCGTTTACTTAACCACTTATTTAGATTCATTTTAATATTTTCTGGAGTTGGTGAAACAAGATATTTTTTAGGATTTGTTGTTATTGTAGATGGAGTTGTGATGAAATATTTCTTGTTTTGGGGGGTTTTGAAATTGTATAATTTCTCTGATTGATTCCTGGTTAGATTTTCTTCTGAGTAAGTTCTGTTTAAGTCTTTTCCACTTGATAAACGACTTCTCTCATTAAAATTTTCTGCAGAAAATGATCGTCTAACAACACGATTACTTTTAGATTTATCTTCGCCTATATTCTTTTTATGGATATTTAACGACATTGTACTTTTTACTATTGGTATATGTCCTAATCGTTTTAACTCTTCATCAGTAATCCCTAATTCTTTTTTTATTTTGTCATCAATACCTATCAAAGGGTTTGATTTAATCATTCTTAATAAACTACCCTTGGTTTGTTTCACAACTGGTGCTTTTTTGAATGGTTTTCTCATTAATCCCATATTTTTCACTTCCATATTGTATACACACAGTTTTCAAAATAACAATCAATCTAAAACTCAATGCAGTTGGTTAGATTAAAAAAGGATTTAAATTTCCGTTAACTTTTAAAATGTTTGACAACCAACGGGTAAACTGTCATGTGTAAGCGGTGCCATCTATTAGCGAAACATAAGGTAGGTAAAAATAATTAAAAAATCGGTTTAACAACACTTTTTGTTTTCGTTTATAACTAATATATAATACTGGTTATAATACAAAATTTAAAATGTAATTATGATTAATAAACTATAAATAAAATGTTACAACCATTATTAATAAATAGAGTTCGCTAATCAGCCTTAATAAGCTTTAGTTTGAGGGCATGATTACTAGATGGCGGGGATCAAGAGTAAAGAATTTAGGAAGTAAATTTAGTAAATTTAAAGTTCATTCAAACTCTGCTTTTTGTTTACAGTTTAAAGTAATACTTTGATTTTTTTTTAATTATGTCTAATTATATTAATTCTCTAATTAAATTATATCTAATTTGTTTTTTTAAGAGTATTATTTGAAAGAAACATTTTGTAAATTTCCTAGATTTATTTGTTAATAAATACTACCAACCCAACCCGACCCATTTAAATAACTTCGTCGGCCAGCGATTGTCATTCATCCTCATCAGGTGTCCAAACCACCGTAAACCCCCTACTTTGATTCTGTCCTATCACTGTTGACGTTGTTTTCATTACGATTTCGAATTTCGTCATTAGTTGTTCGTTGTATTCTTGACACCCTGGCGTTTCTTCTCAAATAGTCCATCTCTACATATCTCAGTACCATAACCCAGGACTGATTCTACTAGTGTTCTTCCTAGTCTCTTTTTAGTTCCTCTTCTTATGTTCTTGTCCCACCATAGACTGTTAAGGCATCCTATAATTTTTCTGCTTTCAATACTTTCAACAAACCTCGGAATTTGATGGATAAATGCTAACGGAAGCTGCCACAATGATGGACTTTAAGACTGGTAACATGGAATACACAGAGTATAGCACAAAAATAAACAAAGGTGATAGATGCCTTGAAGGACCAAAGGGTCGACATCGCAGTACTGCTCGAAACAAAAAGAAAGGGAAAGGCACTGAGGAACTAGAAAACAATTTTTAAATTTGGTCAGGTGTCCATAAATCAGAAAGAGCCGGAGTAGAAGTTGCTGTCGTGATTCAACTCGCTGAGGTCATGGATAAAATCATGAAGAAATACTGCTTAAGAATTATGAATGGGTTTTTTGCACATAAGGATATTCATAAATATATATGGGGGTATTTTATTTGGTCGTCATTATAATAAGTAAAATTTTTGTTTTAGTAGATGCAGATACAATATAAACAGAAAGTGTTGCTTAAGAATTTCAGTTTATCAGTATATCTGATGTTGAAGATAATAATTTGCAGAACTGAATGTTGTTACCAAATCTCTTAAGCTGTGCAAGCCATACTTTAATCTTGTCAGCAACAACCAATTTCCAAAAATTAAAAACAGCTTTCGCAAAGTGCACTGCTTTATGGAACTTATTAAGAAAACCTAAATCAGCTAAAGTTATATTTACATGACATTTTAGCCTTCAGTCTTATGTACCCTTACCCAACAAGATAGAATTCGTTATATGACACAACAACTCATCTTTTAAAATACAAATCTCTATTAAATGATTTAAACAATAAACTTAATTTACCTACATTTAAAGAGGTAGAAACTTCAATATTTAACAGAATTTTGTGTGGTCATGAGACCCACTGCTACAGCATTGGATAATTTACAAAGGGAAATAGATTGTTATTATGACCAATTATTACCCACTTTATTTGACATGAGACAAAGATTGAAAATTGTGCTAGAACAAAATCTTCGTCATGCTAGCTTATGGTTAATGGACTAACAAATTCATTGGAAACACGATTTTGAAGGTTTTTTCAATTATCGCCTGAAGTAAATGATTCAATTGCATGCTGCACAACATGCATCTGTTGTGCAGGCTAAAAAACAAGCTGCTTGTTTTCATTTCGCTATTAAATCAAGATGGTTACCTGACAAATTAGAAGTAGAGAGAAAGCGAATTAAAAATTTTTGTGCATTAATGCAATGGAAACTGCAACTGAATAATCCCAAGAACCGAGTAGTAGCACTTCAAGTGAAAGTGAACAGGATTTTTTCGTATTTTCAGTGCCTAAATTTGATAAAAAGCAGTCAAATACTGAGTTACAGTTAGTAACTTTTTTCAACGATAAGAATAAATACATAGAGTCTTTGAATAACTACACGTTAGTAAAATCAATGTTTGTAAGATTCAACACAAGCCTTTGCTCGTTTGCTCCACTGGAGCGTTTATTGTCTTTATTATTGGAGGTTTAATATGATCACCGAGTAGAGCTAGTTTAGCAGACAGATCTTTCAGAAAATTAGTTGTCTTAAAAGGTAATGTGCAGAAATACTTTGGCAGACTCTTTCTTAGTAGGGAAAACTCAGTTGGCAATAATACTATTAATATTTAATAAAAAAGACTACCTATATACTACTCATACAATGTCTTTTTCTCCTTTTTACCAATGTTTTTGAAGTCGCTGTTTAATGTGACTTATTTCTTCCTAGCATGTCGACGCTGCCAAGGTAAAACGGCTAAACGGTCTACACTCTACATAGACGCAAACAAACTTCAATCACTACTATGTTGGCTTTAAGTTTGCGCAAATGCCTATTTGAATAAGACGTGATGAAAGTTTTTTGTGTTTCCCGAAAAATCAAGTAATGTCTTTAAGAGTTTTATCCCACAATACAGGTCTTTCTCCAACAAGAGTGATTAATAAATCTGTATTCATTATTGTAGTTAAAAGTCTTCAACATAACCTGTTCGATTCCATTGTGCGTTTTCCTGTCGCCCAACCCTGTCGTGAGAAAGACCGCACTACAGTTTATGTATTACTATGAACTAAGTAGATTAATGTAATAGGAAAACAATTAGAAAAGGGAAAATAAAAGATTTTGAAATGTTTTTCGTACCAATAATCAATTTATTAATTTGATATGTTACTTTGACAATTATTTGCGGAGAAATCACAACGATAAAAATATTATTATTATTGAAAATATTATTAAAAACAAAATGAAAACAAGAATAGATTTAGTGCCTTTTTAGTCGAAAATATTTTTGTGTTAAATGGAATGTTCTTTTAATGTACATAAATATATATTTACAAATTATTAATCAATAATATAACTTAAAAGTTTTTTACAGGCACTCTTATTTCGATTAATTGATAGAAATTAATAAAATAAAGAATAAGTTTTATAATGAAAATAACAATACAAATTTGAAGCCTTTTTGTCTTATTAAAAAATCGATGACAGTTTTACATAGGCGAATCAATTGACTAGTATAATAGTGTATATATAACATTTATCTTTTATTTAATAGCTATACATTGTCTCGTATTATTGTGCCAGTGTGAAAGTTTTTCATCATTTTTTTTTTCTTAAGAAATAAGCTTCGTTCGTTACACATTACGAGTGATAATCACAAAAAGTGCTCTATTAGTATTTATTTTTCTCTAATCATTGTGATTATCATCGCGTTGAAAAGGTAGTGCTTGTATTTTTTATTTTTTTTAACAAAACGTGCAAAAGAGTTGTACTAAAGTGTGATGACTCAATTCTATTTTGCGATTGAGGTAAAAGGTTAATTAATTAATTAATTACTTGATTAAATTCTAATACTATTTTTTACCTTTATTTTTTCTTTCAATTTTATAAATATTAGATGAAAAATAGATGAGATTACTTTTTTTGTATTGCATGTTTTTTTTTTAGTTTTTGGCACACAAAAATAATGGGAAATAAGGAATTTATTTCGTTATATTGTGTTTGAAAAAGCTTTGGTTTAATCAGCAACTAGCAAGCACTACCAGAAAAATGTTAAAATAAATTATAAATATATGTATTTTTTTTTACAAATCAAAAATTATTTACAAGCGGAAAAGCTTTCAAATAAACTCTACAAAAGATACATTTTTATTATATCCTATTTTTTTTGTTCGTAATAATCATCGAGGTTATGTTTAAATATTTGAAGTAAAAATTTTATTATCTTATTCATCAGAAATGAAAGAAATTTATTATTAGAAAAGCCGTTAAGATCTACTTATATGTTATTTTATTAATCTCATTCTGCTCTATTATGTAAATTAAATATCTTGGTCAACATTTACATATTCGAACTGAAATAACTTATCATATAAGTAAATAAACTTTACAAAAAGAAAACTGTAGCATTTGCTGTATCCGAGTAGCATTTATTGCAATCCTTCATCCTCTAAACAAAGATTGATTAGTTGTGATTGGTATTACTAATTTCATTATCAGAGTTAATCAAGGTGAGGTATGTTGTAAATTAATGGGTTATTTTCATAACAAAATTTGGTGTTCAAGGTAATATACAGCAATACTTTTTTCTACAAAATTATTAAAATAAATACAATATGTACAGTTGAAAGAAATTAAATTGTTTTGATTCCATTATTTATTCTCCACAATGCAGCAAAATACCTGCAGGATCCAAAAATCAATTTAGATATTTTCAATCCAGTTGAGGAGTGCAGGAATACAGCATCAGGATGAACAAATATTGGAGGGCAATGAAGCACAAATTCAATTTCGCGATACATAGCGTAGAAATACTACAACAATATTTCGTAATGCGAATTTGTAAGGTATAGATAGCTAAAAAAATTTTTATTATATCGACATTTTACCAAATAATTTTACTTTTCTCATAAGATAATATAAAGCCTTAATTATATAACGTCTTTGAGTTAACCAATAAAAATGTTGATGATGATTGACAGCACTCAACATGAATTTTAAAGTTAATGCCTTGCAAGCCATCTCATGTAGCTGATGTTATGATGCTTTTGGTTTTGTATAAGAATTCAATAATCACCCAAAATATGGACAGTTGTGGATGGCTATAAAACATAAACCAATTCGGTACAAATTGGTAAAATTAGCTGATCACTTATGTGTTAATAAGTCAATATCATTGAAAAGAAAGACACAACTAAAAGAGGATATGCACAAAACACTAAAAAATGTGGCTTTAAAGTTTTTTTTTATTAAATTTACACTGTGAAAGTGATATGTGATCAGCTGATGGTGGAGGTAGTGGTAAAAAGCTTATCAAAAATTGTATCCAAAAAATTATGTCATAAAATTTGTTTCAATAATTAGTTTTTAAGCGCTTCTTTAGAAAGTGAATTAGAGGAATCTCTGAAAAGATTTTCAAAGCGTCATAATTGTGGGATTAAATAGACAAAAAACTGTAAATGTTCGTTGGATAGCAAAGGAAGTTATCACTCACTTTCAAGTTATCAACACTTTCTGCATATATTAACAAGGTCACTATAATAGCGATTAAGTAGTGCGACAGAGCCATTCACAAAAGAAAATGAAGTGGAATGTCATACGTTATCATACAGCAAAAATATACAGCTATTTTGGGTATTACATAGAATAAAAACTTAAATTTATTAAATCTGTGGTAAAGTACAGAGGTTGCAACATAAATATTTTGGGTTGTTTTTCATGAAGAGGTGAAACAAAAACAAAAACGGAATACGCATTTATTCAGATTATATTTTTACTGATATTGTCAGTAGTTTCATTCCTTGTGGGTAACTTCTTGTTGCGTAGGCACCGTTGTGCATCGCGATGCTATTACTACATTGTTTAGAAATGTAATTTTCCTTTAGTACTTAGCATGGTTCCTAAGCGAGAACGGATAGTTTTAAAAGTGGAAATATATATATATATATATATATATATATATATATATATAAGAGATGATTAAAAGACAAATGTAGAGACAAGAGAAGAAAAGGAGTTGGATAAAAAAACCATATGGGATGTTGTGAACAGCAGCCCAAATTTGAAAAATTCTTTTAGGTATATGAAACAGCAGCTGGACTTTGGCAAGCAATGAAAGTTGCGAAGATTGAGCAAATGGAAAATGTAATGGTGATGTGTCTTTTTCAGCAACGAACACTAGTAAAGTTAATTGTTTCCCGTCCATATGTGTTAGTTAAAGCACAATACTTCGTAAAAATGTAATCATTGAAGGACTTACACTTTCAACAGGTTGGTTGAGATGTTTTAAAGAAAGTTTTTCTGTGCCACAAACCAACTGCCCAAATATACATTTTTGATGAGATCGGCCTCTATTGGCGTACAATTAGCTACTAACGAAAAACCGTTATGAATACATATCGTATTACAGTCTTTTGTCGTTTAAATGCTACTGGGGAACATAAACTAAAATTAGCTGTATTAAGGAAGTTAAAGCCAGTTGAATACTATCACCACCATTCTGCGTGGATGATAGGGGAAATTTTTATATGTAGTTTAAAGATAAATTTGTTCCATTCGAAAAAAATTATGTAGATGTCAAAGGTCACCCGGGTCAAAAAGCAATATAATTGAGCAGTAGTGCTTTTTGATAATGCCTCACCTCATATATCAGGTGAAACGTTGTCACATGCGAACATCACTGTGTTGTCTTCCGCCAAATATTACCGTCCTGATTTGATCTATGAATTAGGGTGTAATAGAAACAATGAAGAGATTGGACAGCAAAAATTTACTAATGTGTCTGGTCGCAAAAGATAACGTAAAGAAGGATTTTACAGTTTTGTAAATCAATTACGCTTCGAGATATAGCATACAACATATTGTATGTCCAATAAAATATTGGAGTTGCCACAATTACAAAAGTTTTTTAATAACATTTTATGCGTTGAATCAGCTGAAAAACATGAAATTGATAGTGATTTAGATGTGTTCCAGTCGTTAAAAAATGTTCAGGGCTGAGAAGAACTGGATGAAGAAAGAAATTCCAAGAAATTATTTGTGGTTAAATATTGACTCGAATGTGTTGGTCTACGTAACCAAACAATGCCTGGACCAAGTTCACTCCAGGAATCTAGTGCCGATTAGTAGAAGGTGACGGATCAAAATCAGAATCTAAAGTTAGCAGCAAGAAAGGTGCTAAAACTCTTAGATGTTATGGAACAGCAACATTTCACTGACATACAGACATTTTAAAAATTCGTATTTTAACAAAACAAATATTAAAGAAAAGATAATTAACAAGAAAAGAAGATAGGTGTGAAAATAACCGACTATTTTAAGAATAAATTAAGTGTTTTGTTTGTATATGCTTTCATGGTTTTAGAATAAAGTTATGTAGCAGAGATAGCTGTTTTGTTCAATCCCTTAGGTTGTATTATTCGTGTTTTTGTCTCTATTTCTCCTTGATTACCAGCGTCAATAGACACTTTACTGTACTTGATTTTTGCACTGATTATCTTGATTTAGTATTTGTGCTTTATTATAAATATTTGTTTATTCTGATGCTGTTGTCCTTTTACAATAGTACAAAAAAATTCTAAATTGGCATGTATATTCTGAATAATAAATGCACTTACTTTATATTTTTTGTAAATTTATTTATGATAACTTGATTACTCTAAAGTACTCTAGTGCGCTCCTCAGGAATCCTCTGAGCCTACTGAGCGTATTCGGATGGATATCATTGTCGCCACAATTGTTGATCGATCTGCGATCTGATTTTATTTCTGACTTTTTTGGTCAAGCAAGTTAAATCAACATCAGTCAATATGGTGTGCAAATCAAATCTAGAGCAATGAATTGAAATCCAAATAGTCTTATCAACACGTTATGTTAAGCAGAATGTAACGAATTCTGTGAAATTTCATTTTCAATAAGTAATGTGCCACATTTACCACAAATTTGTTTGTTTTTCACAAAATTCATGTTTTTAGAAATTTAAATCACTTCCAACATTAAAAATCACAATTGGTCGGAAGATATTAATTTACGTTGGTGACAAGATAAATTTACGCAATGCTACTTTAGTAAAAGGTACTTACAATGGAGCCTTCTTGTATAATGTGCATTTAGCTTCTGATATGCATCTGTTCTACTGCAAAAAAAACTCCACCTTCAAACAACAGAAAGATCTCAAGTTACATTAAACTGATTTTTGGCCAAAAATAAGGGCAACAAAATATAATCAATAATTAATTAAGTGGCTAAATAAGGGGTACCGGTATGATAAGGATGGTTTCAACAAAGTTCCTTAAAATCCCTTTCTAATAACAACTTCAGCAATCCTTCCTCTACATTCTAATCACCATCTTAATCTCTTGACAAAAAGATAGTTTCTCTATTGCAGTGTATAATCTTTACATGATATGGCATGATAAAAAACAAAAGGGTAAAGTGGTAACGTTTCAATATGACTTTCAAATCTCCAAATGATTTGCATGTCTCTATCTGAATTTCTCTCTAATAAGGCGCCATCTGTTAAAATCTATTATTACAAAAAGAAACATTACAGTTTTTGTGTAATAAAATTGCCACAAATTACCACAGCTTTATTCTAATAGCGTAAGATTCACGTTCAAAAGTATTAAAATTATCCAATTTATTTAATGGTTGTTACTTCAGATATTTAAAATATAACCTCAATGGTAATAATACACGTTATCACCCTGTATTCTATATACATTAATCTTCTTTAAAATAAATTTAAAAATAACTATTCGTGACTTTTATCATTAAACTTTAATAATAATACAGTTTTTTTATAGAAAAAGGGTTCTTTTATTTACAATTTATTAATTATTGCGTGTTTAAGCTTCACTTTTTCAGTTGAAACTAAAAAAATTATTGCAATTTAATAAACGAAATATATATATAATTATAAAATAAAATAATTCATTCCCTGTTTTTTTTAACATCAACAATAATCATACTTTAAAAAAAATCTTTCTCATCTAAAAATCTTAATCTTGATCCCACAAAATTTATTTTTTAAAAAATGTTCTTACATCTACGTTGGAGCGTACCCTAAATTTTTTCTTTGCAAAAACAAATGTATTTCGGTAAAACTGGGTCTTTCAATGTCTTTTCGTCGCCAACATTCCAACATTAAATCGTTTATATCTTTATGATTAACCGGCCTTGGTAAATACATGTATTGGCCGTCATCACAGTGCATATGTGCTAAATTTTCCATAACCAAAGGATCGTTTAAACCATCATAAGGTTGTCTTCGACAAAATGTTAAAATTTCCCATAATGTTACCGCAAAAGCCCAAACATCACTTTTAGTTGTATATTTAGCTTGATAAACACTTTCCCAAGCCATCCATCTTATTGGAAGTGGTGTGTTTCCGTCAACTTTATAATAATCATTAACGTAAAGTTCATTATATGTCCCAAAATCGCAAATTTTTATTTGATAAGCTTTACCAACCAAACAATTTCGCGTCGCTAAATCACGATGTACGAAATTTAACGATTCCAAATATCGCATTCCGGAAGCAATTTGCGATCCCATGTATAATAAACAATTAAAACTAAGTGTTTTTACACCAAACGGTAATGTATTATTAGTTTCGGCGACGTGAGTCTTTAAAAATTGACACAAATCGCCGTGCTCCGTGTACTCCATAACGACACAAAGTGGTTCATCGTTTGTACAAATTCCTAAAACTCTTGCCATATTCGAATCCTCTAAAGCTGCTAAGATTCGAACATCGCGATGAAAATCTTTACGTTCTTTATCAGTGGCGGTTTCACCTAAAAATTTTATTGCAACGAGACGAGTACCTAAAGTTAAAGTTGATGAGTATTCAGCGATACCATCCGCTTCGGCGATGTAAACAGTTCCGAATGCGCCTTCTGATAGTTTTGATAACATTCGCAATCTGTGTCTTGGAAATTCTGGTAACGTTGATTCTTCTAATCGTTTCTTTAATGCTGCCAAAGCTTCTTGTTGTGCTCCATTCTTCAAATAAAAATGACGATTAAAGTTAAAACAAAATATTTTCTTTAAAAATATACACATACCGAAACATGACTATTTCTTTGCGTTGAAAATCTTGAATTTTTCGATGTTATACTTCCTCCTCGACTTCTAGTTAATGGAAGAGTTGCTTTTTCAGATCCCAATAAAGGTAAAGTACCAGCTTCTGGTATTGCATAATCATACGCATCTATAAATTTGAAAATTTTATAAAATTATCATAAATTTTTTTTAAACTTACCATATTTTTTATTACTATTCATAAGAACATCCTGCATTTCCATAACAACAGAACTATAACTGTAATAAGGTGCAAATTTTAAAGCCTGATACGGTTCTTGATATTCATTACTTTCTTGTAAATGATCCAATCCAGGATGTGGAAGTGGTAAAGTTGATCTTAAACTCGATTTAATCGAACCGTGACTTCTTCGGCAATCTTCAATTTCAGTAACACCATACGCTTCTATTGCGTTACATTTTTCGCTGGTGGTGTATCCGGAATCTCCTTGGAAATGAGGAAGTGTGTTTTCAGGGAATCCAATATTTGAATTGTTCGGACTTCGTAGAAACTTTCGATTTCGAAATCGATTGATTATTAGAAACATAAATGCACCCAAAAGAAGGATTATAACAACTAATCCTATTACAATGTATGCTAAGAAATCGTTAATTTTATTATTTGGAATTGGAATTTCAATTTTATTGTGTTCTTTAGAATTTTTTTCGTGGTGTTTTACTGGAGAAATAGTGGTCGGTTCCGGTTCAGGTGTAAAATTTCCATGGGCTATAATCGAATCGAAACTAATCTCACTTATTAACATCCACTTTGCAGCAAAATGTAATTGGATTTTAACGTATCTTCCAATTCGATGGTGTAATTTAATCGTAACATTTCTAGCATATTCAAAAATTCTATCTTCTATGTATTCGTAAGTAATTGGTTCACCTCTGTTAAATCTTTTACCACCAACGCTAAACAAAATTTTCGCAGTCGAAAAAACTTGTACATCTTTTGTAAATAAATTATTACAATAAATATGTACGGATGAAAATTCTCTCACTTTGTCGAATTCGAATTTTATTTCAACAGGTTTATTCGATCTACTATCGTTTTTCCAACCTACCCAACTCTGTCTTTCATCCCGAAATCCCAATTTAAAGTCATCGTTACCGTATTTACCATCTATTAACTGACCCAAACCATGTTTTAATTCGTGACCATCCCATTGACCATCGTAAGCTGCATCGTAAAACTCCCAATTTGCACCTCTTTTATCTCCTTGCGGCATTGAATAACTTACAATGCCGTCGGTCCATTTGCAACCGTATAATTCAACGCGCATACAAACGGTTCTTTTATGATGACTGTATGGGTAAAACCGAACTTTACTTGCTGATATTGGTGGATCTAATTCAATTTTTGCTTCCAGGTAAGTATTTATGTTACCTTGGAATACCTAAAACAAAAAATGATTTTTAATTATTGTTTGTGTTGGTAAAAAATCTTTTGAGTATATGGATTTTGGATGAAATTAAAAACCAACAAATCAAAATTTCTGATTGGCTATATTGTTTCATGTAGATATAGAAATTTATACGTAATGCGCAAAATGAATCCACACATTTTGAATAGTAAAATTACATAGATTCCATGGCAACGGTTTTAGTATTCAACCGATATTAAATACGATATTTAAACAGTAGTATTTCTACCAAACCATGCCATAAAATAGTTTCATGGATTATAAATAATCAATAAAATGTTGCTATTTCATGTTGTACTAACAGAATTTTCAATTGTATTCCTAGAAATTAATATTATTCAAACCGTTTGAATAATTCACCAACAATGAAAATAAAAATATACTTTCAAAATGACCAATCACAATATCACGAGATGTCTGACGTAACACATCTTTTAATGCATGTATAAGCGTCGAACGTTCATCATGCTAGATGATCGATGAAAGTTGTAACGAGGATTTAAAAGTGTAGACGATGTACTCCGCAATTTCATTGCTTTAGACCTCACTATTCGGGCCAAACGTGACAGGAAGAGATCTTACCAATCTACTCTCTTTAGATTTAAAGAAAAAATTTTGCGCCCTGGTTCAGTTTGGAGTTGGAGGGGAATTCTAGCAACAAGTAAAATAGCATACATGATCCCCATCTCGTATAGGGCAGGGGGACCTATACACCGATTATCCCCTGTGAATTTGACAAAATAGGTTTAACAAGAGAGTTTTATCGCTTATTATTAGATCTTACCTCCTCCACTCTTGCTACATAGTCCAGACTGCCCAGACACTGGTCAATACATGCGATGTACTTAAATCGAATGACCGTCTGATTCATGTAGGAGATCCATCATGTAAAAAAAATCACAGCCATGACGGTGGACTTGGATTTATATATCTAAACGACCATCTTCCCTGCGCTTTTTGAATTCGCCGTATACGTATGTGTGTACTGGGGAAATACTCGTAATATCGCAAATGATTGGAGAATGAGATCTGTGTCCAGAAACTCCGAAGATAGTTTAGTCGAGTTGAAATGGGTTGGTTAGAGTATATAAGTGTCGGCAGTCTATGTAAACCTGATCTCATTATGATCAAGGGTGATTAAGTGATCATATGAGAAGTGACCGCGAATTAGAAGGTCAAGGCACGTCTTATATGCATACGATAAAAAAGTGTCCAAGTGGGCTCCTAGAAGGCATAAAGGCAATTATTGTGGTAAAACATACAAAATCTCTTGCAGCTGAACCCAGAGACATCTGATGCAGCAATAATACTCCTAGTCGTCAATACTGCTAATCGTCAATAGTGCTCCTTAGTCAGTGCGTTTAACTGATTTGGGTTAAAATTACAACTCTAATAATAAATACCATTATAGCTTCTATATTGACTCATCAAGATTACATCTTTTTTATAAAGCAGTTCCAGCTTAGTAAGAACTGAAAGAAAGTTCACGTAGAGTAGTCTGTGTCGTAGAGTAAACGTGGAGCCAATCAATTGTTTTTTATTTTTAAAGAGTTTGACGTTAGAAAAGTTACCACAGTGATGACTCGCTTATACCTGTCAATTATTCATAGTGACGTATACCTATCATTACGAAGGAGAATTCATCATGCACTGTTGATTATCTAATTAATTAGGCGACATGTACTCACATTTCAATAACACCTGACCTTTTTTTATTTAATATGGATTTACAATCGACACATTCAATAGTTCATTCGGTACATTGTTAGAAGCATTATCGCTGTATAAGAAAAGATCAGTACAAAAAATTGCTAAAACTAGAAGGTGATGTACGCAAGATATTAGCATGTGACATGTTTTACGCATTGAGATCATAACAACATGAGGGTTCGAAGAAAGAATCACTTTCTACACTTTTACTGGCGAGAAAAAATATAAAAGCGGATTACCATAATGAGAAAAATACTAAAAGAGAGCTGAAATTTTTGTGGTATACAAACGAAATCATAATGTTGATAAGGGAATCCATAACAATGTATGGTGTTCCATATGTACAGATACTTAATAGAAAATGAATGAGTGAAGATATGCTAAAGATAAGCGAGTGGAAAACCAATGAGATGAGGAATAAAGGCAGAATTAAGTCTTGTTACATTATCTCTGGCTTCTTTACGCCTTCCATCTGGAATAAATATTTAAGAAAACAAAGGAAATCCTTTTTTGTGAATTGAAATTGCTTTGAAAATATCAGCAAAAGAAAAACCACAACGATATTTGACATTCTTTTCTATTATTAAGAAAGTAAAAAGCGACCCCCACAACTGATGCAGGCCATCAGGCCCATGTTCCAGCGAGTGGAAGGAGCGGTGAGGCTTAAGGGGAAGACTTCTAGCATGTTCGTTATGGAAAAAGGTGTTTGACAGGAACACAGTTTATCCCTATTGCTATTTATAGCTTTTATGGATGAAGTGGTGAAAACATGCAAGAGAAGAACAGAAACTTTGGTAGTTCCCATGTTCAATCTCAGAGCAATCATGTGCCATGTAGATGATGTTGTCCTCATCGCAGAGGAAATTGCAACAGGCTGCACTTGAGGGGGAACTCTAAAGGGGATGGAACAAGGTGAAGAATTATGGTGGTGACGAGGACAGAGGAACAGGTGAATAACATCCACATCGAATGTGATACTCATCTTTTCAAATTGATTGTCTAAACGTTATCACGGAATCATATGCCATCATATGCCCAGAGTAGAGATTTACTTGATAGCTAAATTGGGCGGCACAACATTCCGCTGTGTTGGTCTTCGAATCTTTTTCATTTAGAATTTTCAAGCGCTTCCTTCGGAAGATGATTTTTGAAAAAATCGAAATCGATTAAGGACATAAATTAAAAGTTTTATCTCATCTTTTTCATTTTGTTGATATTTTTCAGCATTTAATGCTTAGCTGTACAAGCAAGATAGAAAAGAAATAAATAAAAAAACATTACTGAATTTTTGGTGATTTCGATTGGGATTGATTTTCATTTATACCTCATAGAGACTAACACAAACAGAGAGAAGAAGAAAGGAAAACCAAGCCATCAGATGAAAAACGAATTGCAAACATTATAAAATGAATGGTTAACCACGTGTTGAAATAGCTTTGTAATGGGAAAATTAAGAATTAATAAAACTATAAAATAATTAGAATTAAATATGTAATAAGAAATACAAGTAAGTTGAACGGATATGCATCAGCATAATGTAACAAATAGATACTTGTCGACGATGCATATCCGTTATGAAACGAACTGAATGTATGACTTTTGATACATTCAATTGAGCAGTCTACAACAACATATCAAAGAATAAACAGTTTTAGTAAAATGTTTTTAGTTTTATTATAACGAACACTTAAACTTGTGACAACCAAGAATATAAAAACCATTTATTACAACTTCTCTGAAACCATGATTTCAAATGTATGAAATTGTATTTCTATAGACTCTATATGACAAGAAATACAATTGAATTAGTTATTCTAAAATATGGACAGGCTTTTAGAATACAGACGGAAAAGTTAACATGGAGATAAATGTTACCTAAACAAAAACTATGGTAATAGTTAGTAATGTCAAGAAGAACGTGAGAAAACTGGCGAATAATGACATATATTGCGGAAGTGTGGACAGACATAGTGGAAACAAAAAAAATGGTTCGTACCAACGAGATGGAATTTTGGGAGTAATCGCTGAAAATACGCTGAAGTGACTCTGAAATGAGCATGTTTTACGAATGGAATAGATTGCCAAGGATTTCCAAAGATTGCAGACCAACATCCAAAAGGCCGCCAGGACAATCTCCAAAAAGATGGAAAGTTAGCTGGTTGTCCGCAGCATAAAAAATCAGGCTAAAGAGCAGGAAGTATTCCAAATCTAGTTTCAAGGAAATCTTCCTAATGTTGACATGTTCTGGACTCATGGTAAAAGATATTTCAATTGATTGTATTTTGTGTAATAACATAGGGAACACATAGTAATTTATTAAAATAACTATTTTGTCAAAATACGGACAATGTATGCAAAACTCTACACGGATTATGTGGGCTTTATTATTAAAAAGCAAGGTTTATTTTAGAACGCATATTGTTGTGAAATGTAAATTTCGCTAAAATTATATAGTCATAATGGAGAGTGATAATAATATGTATTAATTGAGTTTATTTTAATGCGTGGTGAATATGAAAATTCAAGAGTTAATCATTATTAATAAGAGTTATCCAATCGGGTTCAAGATTATGTCAACGATCTTCTGAAAAAAAATGAATTTTTAGGTTTTGTATATGTTTAGGTACCTTGTTATTTAAAGACGATTTAAATAATGAGTAGAAGAAAAAATTTTTGCATAATTCCATAATATTTTATATTAACACCAATAAACAACAAAGTTTATACTTTTTATCAAAACAAATGTTTACTAGATGTAAACAAACTAAAAATATATCTTATCACTCATTTTATACCGACATTTCCTTTTGCTCACCACATAGATTAGTAATAAAAAGGAGATTATTTTTATATGTCATAAATACTTCGTCTCTTGAGCATATTATTTCTTATATGAGTGTAAAGAATCTATAAAGAAACAAGAGAATTGTCCGTGAGTTCGAAACATGTGTGCGTGACTTGTAACGTTGGAAAACGAAGGTAAGAGAGACGCGGACATGGCCGTGAGCTGGGTCAAAGGGCAAAAAAGAGAAGGAAACCACGACGAGTGAGGTAAAGGCGAAAGAGGGGGCGCGGGCGTCGCGGCGCCAAATAGGCGAGCGATGATCGCGTGATAGCAGGAAATTAGAGCCCGGTCATGATTTAGTTTATTGCCGGGTCGTGGTGGTGTAATCGTTAGACCTTAGACCTTTACTTGTCAGTACTGAAGACGACACTGTACTGTTGATAAAAGGATACGGAACAAATTTTATTTCAATCAGACTATTTTTTTTTAATTAATTAAATTAATTAAACTAAAGAAATAAGATCAAAATGTATTCAAATTAAAAAAATATTCGTTTAAACAACTCTTTTAGCATATTTATAAAGATGGTTGCATATCAACACTTTATTTAAGATACATTTTGAACAGATTTCGTGTGCATTTTTGAGTTGACTGTAAATAGAGTAGTTTTAATAATGGAGGTTTTAAAATTGGATGAAAATATGTCGATACAAGTCCCGAGAGTGGGATCGACACCGAAATTCAATTATTTTATGAAATTTCATGAAACGTTAACAAAGCGGAACGAATGTGCATTATGCACGATGCCGCGATAACATTGAATTTTCGAAAAAAGTCACCCCTCCGAATTGTTCCAGATAGGAACGAGCAAGCGTTATTATTCGCTATTAATTCACTATGATACACATTTTAAACATTAATTTTATTAAATTTCAATAATAATTAACCCATCTTTCGTACATTATATCCAAAGGTGACTAAATTATTGTGTCAAGTTTGATTCGATACTTATTGATAAATTTTTGTATGGTTTTTTTTGTCAAAAAAGAAATTTTTCATTACAAACATTCATATTTAAGAGCCCACTTTACCAGGTCGGTCAGTTTCTGAGGGGCGCAGACGACGGACGTTCGGAAGCAACGAGGCGGAGTTTATTTTCTACTAGGCCCGACCCTTTATAGATAAAAAAACATCGTGTTTATTTTATTACGATTCTTTTTCTCGTCGATGTTGTTAATGAAGAAATTAAACGACTTCTTCTAAATATTATTGTTTATTAACAATTTTTCTTAATTACGAATTACAATCAATCTTTTTATTGACTTTCCAATTTATTTATTATTTTGATTTTTTATTAATAATCGTAGTCGTAGCCCACCTTTTTACTACGTTTGTTTTTTTAAGTATTTTGGTTCACAACAATTTACATTACGCAAATATCAGTTTTTTAATGCTTTTTTTCGATATGAATAGAATATTAATTTTTTAATAGAGAAATTAGAGAAAGAAGTTGAGAACATCTAAGATTATGGGTTTATAATTCAATTGAATGTAAGGCAAAAATCAATTTCAAATGCAATAAATAATTTTGCGAGGCATAAAACATTTATATCATTTTGAAACGAAAATAACATTTATAACTTCATTTTATATTAAAATAGATATATTTGCAATACAGGGAATGTGAAAAGTTCGGTACAACATTTATAAATTATATCTTTGTTGTATTATTATGCGTTCGTTTGATATACAGGTGTCTCAGAGTAACCGTGTAAGTAATTTTATTTGAAAACACAGGTAGTTACAAAAATTAAAGAAAAAATAGCTGAATAAATGTGGTTCCTGTATGAATATTATTACTTTTCATTCGAACTTTTTTAATATTTCTGTTTAAAAAAATGGACTGCATGGTCTGCATCACCTTGTATAAGTAAATGAAATAATATGTAATACCTAATTAATAATAATATTAAATAATGATTCAAGTATACAAAATATGGCTAATAGTGTAATAAATAAAACAGCCCTGACTAGAAAAATCTTTAGGAAATTTTAATTTGCCATCGTTGAATAGATGTAAGCTCTTGAAATTCGCTGGACACTTCACCTCGACGATGGCATTTTCGTTTTTTATTGTTTCATTTGGACTTGCAACTAAGAATCCATACATCCTACGGATGAATAGAGCTCAAAACTTTGCTGGCAAGTTATATTTACTTTCAAATTTTTTTAATGCAAGCCATTCATAGTCTTGGCCATGTTTAGTGTTATTATTTCTAGCAAATTTCGAGTACAAGATTGATTTAACTTTATTTAAGCAAGACGTGTCATTTCTCATCCTACATACATCACCAAATCTCGATGCAGTTAGGCACAGATACCTTTCTTGGATCCATATCTGATTGGTACTTTAGCTTCTGGTAAGAATTTGTATTTTATTTCTGTTAATGCATCCATCTTGCAAGTTTCCAATAAATTCTTCTTTCTTTTATATTCTTCGTGTGAAATGTCACTCATAAATTATAACCGAATTGCTATCATTACCCTGATCGGCTTTCGCTACCTACCTGAATTACCCTGTATACACGAGTATTTTTTTTTATGTATACAATTATTTTATAGCAGTACTACAGTAGCGTTTAGCGTTTACAGTCTTTATTCAGTCTTTATTTACTTCTTCTGAAGCTGTAACTAAATTAATTCTTCTTTACCTGCGTTCTTCATAGACTGCTATGCCATGTCACTTACGGTTTCTCGATATTTTTGGAATGGTTTTGTTAACATAAATGGTATATCCACACATAACAATAATTCTTCAGCCTGTGTATATCCGGTACCGACAGATAACAGAAACAACAGCAGAGTTTATCTCAATAGACTCTTTGCTTTCTTCAGTGTAAAGCTTCCTTTTTATCCCGCACATAAAACATAAAAGAAATGAGTTGCTAAGCCCTTCTTTTGACTCATTAATAAATTTAATGTGAGTTTTGTTGCAGTTGAATGGATTATTCTCCACCATCAGTATTTGGTTCTGCATCATTTGTTTATTTGTTTATTCTTTTTAAATAAGTCCTTTTTATGTGTGCCACAGTTTATACAATAAAATTAATAAAATTTAACTTACCTTTCGGAATGAATACATTTTTCAATTGAATCTCGGACTATAAAATATGAAATTTTAGATTTTATAAAAATTTATATCGTAAATTATTATCGTCTATTACTCCTTTTTCGAGAACATCTTCAAATGCTAAGGGGTAGTTTTTTAGATGAACATACTTACCCATTGTTTATAAAAACTTTACACAAACTAAATTAAACTAACACTATAGTACACAATAAAATAACAACTATTGACTATAAATTCAAAAATTTTGTTAAATTACACAATCATCAGTAGAAAATCACGGAAAATAAAGTTCAAAACGTACTTTTGGAAATGATTATTTTCTGTACCACATTAAAAAGTAATAGATAAAACAAGGAGCTTCGATGAAGAGAGTCGATGTCAGCGCCGCTCAGTCGGCAGGAGGCGGGACTAACGCGGTGGTAATACTTCGTGGGAATCTTGACGGAAAATATTCATTTTTACGCTACCTTTTTGCAATTTTAGCAAATTACAAACTATTCCTTTATAACTAAAAATTTTGAAAAAATTTATTTGAAAAATGTTACTATTTTCAAGTATACTATCATGCAAGCTAAAAAAGAACGACCAAATTCTATAATATTGAGGAAAAAAACCCCTTTTTTTGGAAAACTTTAAAAATTTTCACCATGCGTTATGTAGAATTGTTAGAAGAAGCTATGTACAAAATTTCATCCAAATATTTTCATAAATAATGTTTTTTTTTTGTAATTTGCCGAGCTGTTTGGTAAAGTAGCCTCTTAAGATCAATATTTCCTTTCACATGCGCATAACTTTCAAAAGGTTCCTTTAAGTTACTACCTAACGCACAGTGGAGTGAAGAAAATCCTCCTGGGCAGTGTATCAAAAGAGCACTTTCGCTCGAGCACTCACACCCACTTATTCAAGGGAAAACCTTGGAAATTCAGCACCATTACTGAAATTCCGAGGATGAATTGAAATACGGAATATCTTCGGATAGGACCAGGAGATAGGGATGTGCAGAAAAAAAGCTCGTTTAGAACGGGGTCCATTAGATGAACTCGATCTGAAGTGAATTTTAAAAAAATCTCGGCGCTTCTATTTTCTGTTCTCATTTCGTTTTTCAAAAAAAGAAACGCCTTGCGGTCGTTGCCAACTTTCCGGTATGATGAGGAACGTGTAACCCTACAAATTGCGGGGGTGGAAAACGGCCGACGTTCCATTAAAATTTATAAACTGGAAAAGGTCGCCCCCAACGAAAATATTTTAATCTCTTAATCTGCGAACAGTTATTTTCCTTTTTTGTTTTTTTTTATTTTTTTATGGTTGTGGTGTAAACAATGAAATTGTGTTTCAACATTTTAATCTAAACTCGATTAAAATTTCGAAATTGTTGA
The DNA here is from genome assembly GCF_036711975.1 of Onthophagus taurus. Taxonomy (NCBI): domain Eukaryota; kingdom Metazoa; phylum Arthropoda; class Insecta; order Coleoptera; family Scarabaeidae; genus Onthophagus; species Onthophagus taurus. The sequence goes on from NC_091966.1 coordinate 31,712,726, forward strand.
TTTAAAATAAAAAAATACTAATCGCCGGCCATAGGAATCGAATCGAAATAAATCCTCGGTGAGAGGAAGCAGAACATTTCCACAAATTACCAAAATACAGTTTGTTTAAGCGATAAACGAGTTAATGTAGAACATGCTGTGGTTAATTGACAGAAATTCACTGAAACCGTGAAATTAATAGTTTTAGTGTACCTATATCACGAGATCACAATTAACAATCGTTGTTTACTTTAATGAATAGTATGAAATAGACAACGAATTTAAACTAATGTAGAGATAGATAATTCGTTTAACCTTATTAGAAAATAAATAATTATCTTTGTTTTTTTTTAAATTTCTAATACGATAGTTATTTGCAATTTATCGTTGACTGTTGAAGAATTATAGTCGTATCATTTACAATTTGCTTTGTTCAATTTTGACGATGTTTCTTATTGGATTTGCTTAACATATTTTGTAAAATATTAACCCTGAACTTATAATTAACTATATGATATGATATTAAGTTACTTAAGTAAATATTCTAAAAGTTCTGAAGAGGTGCTATCGAGATACAATATGGTTTTAATCTTCTGAACAAGAAATTAGAGCAATCATTGTTACAGAATACATGTTATAAAGGATTAGCGACGAGTCATAAAGTATTGTAAAGATTTCTGCCGTGGAAGAAAACACAGTCAATACTCAGAAATTTCATATTATTTACAGTGATTTGATGGCAATAAGTGATTAGGAACTATACAATATATAGTAAGTAGTACGTTTAATGGCAGTGCTTAAAACATTGGGAAAGTTCATTCTACCTTTGCCAACATGCAATGTATTTTCCTCTGTTATTCAAGAGTTTCTTCAGATTTTTTCTAGTATCTATGTTTTGTATTTTTTTGCACAGGTCTCATTTTGATTTCTATTCTTCTCAAAATAGACAAGAGACAGAATAAGACACTAAAATAAACAGGTGAGGAACTGTTTGTTTTAGAGTCTTATTCTCATTCACTACTGTTGTTTTGTTTTGAATTATGTTTTCGTTACTTTCTGTTTAACTGTTTAAGATTTTTTCTAAAATTTCCTAACTTTCCATTTTCCTATTTGCTTTGGTTGGTAGTATCGATGACCTTAATGATCTAATGTAAGGTAAAGTTGGATAGATTTTTGAATTACATAAGGTACAGATACTTGCAAAGGTACTTTTATTGTTACATATTGTATTACGAAAGCATCCTCTATACTTTTGCTTTTGAGATGTAGCTTACGCACTAGCTAGCTGAAGCGAAATAATTTGTTCTTTGGAGAAATATTTTTAGTATTTACAAAATTCCTATCAATTACAGTGATTTGATGGCAAAAAATGATGCAAGAACAGTCATTAAAACTTTAGGAAAATTTATTCTACCTCTGCCAACATTACACATTTTTGCGAGCATTGTATTGTTATTAAAGAGCTTTTTCAGGTTTTCTTCTCTTTCTGTTTTTCTTCTGTTAGTATCTATATTTTGTATTTTTTGAAAATTTGCTTATGTTATTAAAGAGCTTTTTCTAGTTTTTTTTTGTTTCTGTTTATTACAAATCTCAACCATTATCAAATTAGACTATATAGGGAGACACTACTTAGATACTTCTTCAACAGTTTTACTTTGTATTTCTATGAATTTTGTGATCCTGCCAATCTAACGTAATCTTTTTTTATCAGGAAAAAATAAAGACCTCTTCTTGCTTTGTGCTTTTACATCATCCTGTTTCTTCTGCAATGTCCAACAGAGATACATAGAGATGAGTAATTTTAAAGTTTAAAGAGCAACGCAATCACGAATTTCAATATAAATATTCGTGTGTGTGTGTTCATTCGGTGCTATTAAGTGAGGACAGCATCTGTGTTGGATAGTGGAAGATAAATAAAGTATGTAAGCAACTCCTATTTCAATGGCTCCTTGCACAACTTTCACACCACTAGAACTTTTGTGCCATCTCATTGTCTGGTTTATAAAGACGACAGGAAGGACTGTCGACAAGAATACTAAAAGAGTGCTTCTTCACCTTACAATGTTCGATTTATGGCCCTATAACTACTTGCAGAGGGCTAAATTCTATAAATGACGTTGTGTTTCTATTGCTGTAACACCATGCCACTTTGAGATTATTTGACACGATTACTTTGTCGGTCAACTTGATGGACATCTTTACAGTTATTGATTCATACGTTTTCCAACCAGTATGATTCAAACCAATAGTAGTTTATTCCAATTACTCTCTATAATCTTTGTAAATGTCTAAACCGGTAAATTTTTGCATTTTCTTCTATTATTTTATATAAAATTTGATTTCATTAATATGAATTACTTTTGTTATGATTTAAGTTTAAAACTTTTCTGCGTTGATGGCATCGAAACAGCGTTCAACATTATTTATTATAACTAATTTTTTTAAGTTATTTGCTCTTAAATCTTATGATCCTCAAAAGACATTATCCAATACTATATTTATCCTCGTCAATAAATGAATGAATTATATATTCGATGCTTCGAAAACTCATTGCAAACCTGGAATTACTTCATGTTATGCCTGATGCAATCTCTAAACTTGGTGTTCTGTACTGTTAACTCTCAATGGTTGTCGTAATTCGTATTCGGATTCATCACCGACCTGTTAAACTAGCAATATTAATTAATCTTTATCTAATATTTAAATTTATTATATACTTCTTGGAACATAATGCAGGTTAATTTAAAATGTTTCAACATTTTCACTTTTCAAAAATCAGTAAACGTAAAAACTTAAGTGGCAGTCCTCATATCAGTTCTAATAAGTGTAATATCTTACAAGGTTAACATTTTTCTTTTCAATTCACCGGATTTAATCGCTTCCTAATCGATCGGTATTCATACTTTAATGGTGTAAAATTTTTAGCACCTGAGTACCCGGAATTTTCGTTTTCGTTTCCAATTCTTATTTCAATTTAGAAGAGTTCTTGTTACTACATCTAATCTGAATAAGCTTGTGTGTAGTTTAGGCTTTCTTTCAATCCATATGTACATATCTGATAAACAGTAGGTTGAGTTTTATTTTTGGGAAAACAATAATTTCAATCTTTTTTGTAATTTCAATTTTTGTTTTGGAACAATATTCAATTCAACAATGAACTTTGACCTTACCTTTGTCAAGCTTTCAAATTTCCTCGCTGTATTGGAAAAGTTGTTATAAAAGTCAACAAAACAAAAGGTCAGAATTATATTGTTTGAATTATTGAACACCGCAAAAAAGATTTAATTGGTACTTAAATTTAATGATATTTTATTTACTTGTTTATATTAATAAATAAAATAATGTAATCAACCTTGAATCACGGTTTGGATCACCTTCATACTCGTTTTTGAAACATATAAATAGCTATTATATTACGTGGAGATGCATTTAAATGTCAGACTTAAACGGAAGTAATTGCATTTTGTAAATGGAGCTCGTTATTTTTTTATGTTTACGTTGTTGTTTCAGTTCGAGTTAACTGCTAAGAAAAGAGCACGTTCGAGCCGTCCAATTAGCGGAATATCTAGAGGTATAAAAATTGTTAAGAAACGTTAAGGATATTAATGTAAATTTTACGGACGAAGTAAACGGAAAAACAAGAAAAATCTTTGCCGAGTAATTAAATTATTTGGAGCGAAATTACAAAGTCTGGTCGTAAACCCATTCGGAAAGTGGCATAAGTCACTGGGGTGAACAAACATGACCGTAAAAACTGTGGAGAAATATGCTCAGAGTTTAGATCCGGACGACTTCGTACTCGTTCTTTCGGAAGTTTTCCGCGTTTATCTTAAGGAGAGTTTGTGAGATTATTGATTAAAAGTTGAGATAAAAGGGGTAATTTACGTTAAAATATGGAGTATTATGGGTTTAAATCTTATTAAATTACTTTTTTTTTATTATTTTTTGTCTACACCCTGTATTATTCTTATTATTATTATTATAAAACAGTTAAGTCCTGTTTTTCTATGAGTAACGCAGGAAAACCCGCATTTTCAAATACATTTATTACTAGGCTCGTCACGCAATGGGGTTGGCCGTATTGATTTTCCCCCCAAGAAGCCAACTCACCACTCCTCACTATTTTGTGTGTGTAATAACTCGAATACATTAGGGGAGCGGAGAAACGGTTTTTTAAAAGGTTTCCCTACCTGTGTGTTAAATATATAAATACTATCCTATTGTGTGTGTTTTATGAATTAAAAATGTATATTAATAATAAAAATTTTATGAAAACTGAACTTTATACTGACCTCTTCACCTTTATAGTTGTGGTAACGAATCCATTTGGACAACCTTGGTCTCCAATATTCTAACATGTAAGCTTCGGCGAATTCAACTCCAAGACCATTCCCAAATCGACCAGCTGTTCCTGCTGCTGTGATCACATGGACTGTTTTTAAATCGATTTGGATCCATTCTTCTGGTTCTGTGGTTGCTTGCTTTAATGGGCACCATGCACCACCATGTTTTTCTGTACGTATACTAAAAATAAATATCAAAATTGTAATTAAAATTATTTTTTATTAGGTGTATTAATCTCATATTTTTTCTAATAAAGTATAAAGAAAAAATTGAGGTTGAAAGATCAATATGAGAAAATTTCAATAATTTAATTTTTTTACTTGGGGGTGGTAATCCCAAATTCCAATAATTTAAGGCACAAAGAAAGATGTCTATTACTGTCAGGAGTTGGGAGTTGGGCCAAAGAAAGACGGATTTGTTTCCGAACGAGTTTAAAGAATTGGAGCCTGTTAGCATCTTGTTTGTAACGTTTAAAATTTTGGAGAGAAGTGTTGAAATTAGGTTATTGGGTCATCTTAATGAGGTTAGTATTCTACTACAAAATCAATAGAATAAAAGTGTTACTACCCTTGGAATTATCCAGGATTATACTATACCAATAACTTTATGTTCTGACTTAGAACACTCCAGAATCAATATGTTGATGATTTTCAAATGTATTAAAATTTTAAAAGGAGATAACTTAAACTTTGCCCAATCAAATGTCTTTAATTATCTTTATTAATACTGAACGACGTAATTTCACCCATGAAGCCTCTAAACTTTGATTTGCTTCAGCAAGTTGATTTGGCTCTGTTTCTATTCAGTTTTTTTATGTCTATTATTACGTTAAGAGAATTTAATACAAAGCAAATATATCAACCAGTGTAAAAATGAAGCTGTTCTAAGTTCAAATTAAGCCAAATTATGTCGAATTAATGTCGAACCTGAAGTTGACAAAACTGAAAATGAAGAAAAATAAACTCTAGGAGAAATTAATTAAAGTCAATACATTTCCTAATAATTATGGCAGAGAGAAATAAAAGCAATAACGAAGTAACAATGGAACCCTGAAGGACTCTCAACCCAGTTCGCGCATTTTAGACAAGCTTCTAGTTGTATTGAAAAAGGAACGATTTAATTGAAATCAATAATAATATTCCCTAATTATAAAAACTAAAATCAACGCAAAATTTATATGAAAATTAAATTGAAAATTAAATTTGAATTCAAATCCAAGTCAAATGGAGTATAACACAAACGAAAAATCATGTCAAAATAAAGTTAAGCCAAGTAGAACTTAAGACAATGCCAGCCAAAGTAATGTCAACCCAAGTAAAAATGAAGTCATGTTATGTCAAAACGAATTCAAGCCAAGTCAAAATGAAAATGAACCTTAAAATGAAATTAACCCAAGATATAATAAGGCTATCCTAATTAAAAAAAATTCAGCTTATGCAAAAATAAAATCATGTTAGAATTAAGTTAGCTGAAGTTTGAAATTAATATTAGGTAAAGTTAAATCAATTTAGGTAAGAATAAAATTAATCCTAGTTGAAAGGATTTCAACGGAAGTAAAAATGAAGTCGACTCAATATGAAATCAAGTCGACACAATATAAAATGTTGTTAAAATCAAGGTCAACACAAATCAAAATGGGGTTGACCCAACTCAAAATAAATTCAACCCATGTCAAAATAAAATCGATAAATAGATATTAAATTAACCTAATTCAAAGTTAAATCAACCTGGGTGAAAATGAATGTGTAGTCAAAATGATGTCAGTTCATATTACAATGATGGTGACAAGACAAAATAATATGTTGTTGATGCTGACTCATAGGATGACCTGCAAAAACAACTACACAGGTTTTATCAAGCGAGTGAAGTTTTAAACATAGCTTTCTCTACTTCAAAAACTGAATACATGGTGGTAGCAAGGAACCCAACAAGATGGTAATCAATAACAAGTCCGTTGTACAAACCATGGAATTTTATTACTTGGGTGTGGACATTTCAAGTACGTGCGATAGTGTAAAGGACCTGAGATGTCAGATTAACAAACCGTTCGTAATTTCAGGCTGCCTACGAGATACAGTTTGGTCGAAGATGAATTGTAATGGTAGGCTATACAAGCCTTGCATCTGCCCAAAATTGAAATACGTGAAGACACAAAAAAACTAACAGCATGTTAAGAGTATCAAAAATGAATACCTTGAGAACAATCTCATGAAAGACCAGATGGGACAGAATTAAGAACTCCGACATCAAAGACCAATATGATTTTTTGAGATCTTTGAGATCGGCTCCCATTTTAGTTCCAGACTTGAACTCTTCACATCTATGTTCTTCATAATACGCTGCTATACTGTTTTGTAATTTTTATATTCCGTAACAATCTAAACGTCCTTCCAAATATATAGGCACTTTTTTGAACGAAATAATAACTCAAATCAAAAACGATATAAATAAGTAGATATTATGATAAATACTAAATCAACTTATTTTCTCTTTAGATTGAATTTATTTTCTAATAAAATGTATTCTCAATCCATAGAGAACTCAATAAGTTCTTGAAAGTCACGTCTATTACACACATAAGAGGTTCTAAGAACTCCCGAAAAGAAGTAAAAGAAGTCCGTTTGGACATGAAAAGGCAATCAACGAAGAGCGGTGGCCGGTTTTCAACCGCAGAAGTAGAGACGATTGATATTCGACGTATAAAGATGTCAAATGTCACATGTCCGGAGCGATATGTCGATTTATGACGCGAGGACGCGGCCGGACGCCCAAATGGAATTGAAAATGGTGTCCGGGAATGTGGTCATGAAACCGATATGAACCGTCAGGCAAGTTCCTAAGGCAATAAAACCGTTCTGAATGCGTTTCATCGGATTCCATATTTTATGCAACTCCATATCCGGGAAACAAAATAAATAAACTCAAATAAAAAAAATGAATTGGTTTAAAGTTGGAGTTAAAAAGAAAATATGCGGTAGAGTTGAGAAAATATGACGTAAAGAGGCGGCTGTTTACATTCCTTATGTGTCTTCTTATTCACCTACTTCAGTTGAGAGACTATAAAACGTCCATCTAGAAATGCTACCGCGAAAGTACCTACGAGGAGAAAAGGTACGTGATCTGTCACTGTCACGGGTGAGCTTAGAATGAGGAGGTGTTTCTTCTCGTTCCGAGAAAGGCGCGCGTTCAATTCGGGAAAACATGAAGGATTGCCAGCGGAATTTCCGCCCTTCAGTCGATTAGCATAAATTTAAACTTACCGGCCGTGATGGGGACCCACATTGCTACTGTCGAACGATGAACTTGCCGTTATATCCTCGTCTTTTATGGAACCATTTTCCATACCCAAAGGAGCGATACATTGAGCTATAATAAAAACAATTTAATATTTAATTTTATATCAGTAAATAAAACAAAATAAACAAAATAAAAAATTAAAAAGTAGATTGTTTACTTTGTTTTAATAATCAATTTTAGGCGATATTAAAAATTTTAGATTCATTTTCAAAATCAGTATTTCTGTGAGAATTGTTTATTTAAATTAATTAAATAAATAATCCTGAATAATAAATAGATTGGGTTATTCGTGTTAAATTAAATATTATTGAAACGTTCGGATTTTATTAATTTTTTTTACAATAGGTTATAATTGCTATTTGATTCAAACAAAAAATGTATGTAAATATGGATGCTGTGTGGAATAAGAACAATTTGTGGAAAAGTAGAAATGATGGGTTGGAAAGAAAGTGAAAAACAACTTTGGATAAAATCATGTCAATATGAAGCCATCACCAGGTCAATTAATACTGAGAGAAGGTGGAATAGAACTAATGAAATAATATAAATCTGCTCTTTAACAACATTACCTAAAAATACAAGTATGTACGTAAATTATAAGTATGCGGTAATTTTATAATTATTTCTTTTTATATTTCAGGTAGTAAATTCCAATTTGATTTCGTTAAAATCAATGAGGTAATTAACATTTTGTTTGCTCCACCCATGCATAAAGTATCAGGTTTTTCAATAAAGACACCATAACTTTGTATATAAATAAAACAGAATAATTGAGATATTGAGCTAGAATTTATTCCAGGTGCTGTACACCACCTGCTCTTACCATGGAATTCGTTATCGATCATATTAGCACCGCGAGCACGTTTGCAGCGAACGATTCCTTGGACCTAATTTTGCACCACTCTTTCACACATATTGGTGAAACCATGGCAATTTCATGTTCGATATTGTCCCTGAATTCCTTTAATATTGTTGGCTTGTTGGCGTAAACCAACTACTTAACGTATTTTTTGAGATTACGTGGTTATTGAACTTCCTCTTCAATAGATTAATTCTTTGGTCAGCTGTGTCAACATCAGCTGTGGTTCCACAGTGTTGGTCACTAATATCAAGTCCATCCAATTCTGGCAAAAAATAGTCTTCCAACATGGCAACATAGCGAATTCCATTCATAGTGATAATACGTGAACAGCGTGAATACGAGCTATAACATCTTTAATATTTGTAATTGGTTTGCGGTAAACCTGTTTAAAAAAAAACCCTAAAAAAGAAATCCAGTGGACTCAAATCCGGGAACTTAGGAGGCTATAGTGTAGGTATACCTCTTTCAATCTATCATATTAGAACCAATAGTTGAATTTGCAATGGAATATCATCTAGTAATGATAGTAACAAATAATTATCACTAAAAATTGAAGATACAAGTTTGAAATAAGTCGGTCATGTAGAATGTGTGGACCAACGATGTTGATGTTTAATAATCTAGTCCAAATGCTTATTGACCATAGTCTTTGGGGTGACGTTTTGGGTATTAAATGGGGGTTTTCATCTCTCCATTTATGCAAGTTATGACTATTTAGGATACCAGTCTGAGTAAATATGGATTCATAACTCCAGAGAATGTTTTTAATAAAATGTGGATCATTATTTACGAAATACATTAACTACTACAAAACCTGACTCAAAACTCTTTGTCTCCATCATGTAGATCTCGAAGTTTTTGAAGTCTCTTCAATACAAATATGATTATTGAATTCTCTTCAATAATCATGAATTGAATCTTTTTGGAATAATTCATTGTGTCTCAACAAATTCAAAAATTTGTTCTTCTTGATCGGCGATTAGTGTAGGATGGCGTCCTCTCTTATTCTTACGGGAATTAAAATTACCAGTTCCTACTAATCTTTGCTCTACCTGTCTTATGGCTTTTTCATCATTATGTCCACGATTTGAAATCATTTTACAGATGACAAATTGCTCCATTTGAAGTACACAGTGTAAGTAAAGAAATAAGGACTGATCTTAAGCATTGCAAAATTTGTAACTAACTCTCTTTCGTAATGAGCTTCTATATATTTAATATTGACATCTCTAGAATAAAGACTAGTTCTTCTCCACTTTTGAATAGCTTGTTTCTTTGCATAAAAAGCTCAATTGACATTGTTGTGTTGGGATAACATGAGAATTTTATCTACGCTTGGTAATCGCTCTCTTATATTTGGAAGAGCCAATTCTTTACCAAATGATTTTAAAAGTATTCGTTTTTTATAATTGTAAGTTTTCTACTTATCTATATTTTTAGTATAAGCAATAAATGCATTCAAATATTATGACGAGTACAAGATGTACAGCTGATTCTAGTGACATGATACCTATTGATCGTAACATTCAGATATAGATAGAACATAAACCTGCTCTTTTTGCGAATATATGACATTATCACAATGTTTTGCAAAAACGCAATCTATAATGGATTCTTATTTCTCTTTTCCAATACATATAGGTTTTGTGGAGCGTCGTTTATTTTTCAGCACAATTCCAAGAAGAATAATTTGCTAAATTAAGTAAGTAAAAACTTTGCAAAAGATGGTTGTAAAGAAATTACCTGTTATCACTCTTCGACCAGTTTTATAAAGAGTATTCATGAGGTCTTTCCCCACACGTTCACTTTGTAATTTTTCAGACTGACCCATAAATGGGTTTCCTGCGTAAATTTGCATGTTGAAAAAGTACGATGTCTTTACGTCTACGAGATCCCAAATTTTTATTCCATATCGAGCTGACTTTGACTTATATAAATAAAAGATTATTGTAAGTTGTTGATGAATTTATGTAATTGATTAATTTAATTTCTCTTTTCTTGAATTTTTTTTATGATTATAATATTTATATTGTAGCTTCTTAATTGAAAGTAATAAATTCCGACGACCAATTCATTTTGAGAGAACCGATTTAGAATGCCATATCTTCATTTTGCAGCAAACTGGAAGGATTTCTTCGCGTGTTCACTATTTACTTCTTGACACAAATATTGATCTGTGAGAACACCATCTTCGTTGATTTCTTCTCGGTCTTTATTCACCTCCTCTGGCATTATTTGGAAGTAGCTTTTGTGCTGAATTCTTTTTGCTAAAATCTTTGACTTTAAAGAACAACTAATTCCATTTAATGACCAAAATTCTGCTTGGAAGATTTTTCGTAAATAAAAAATGAGAAAATGTTGTTATAAAGAAGGGTGATAAAGAATGACATTCTAATATATTTTCACAAATGTGTGTGAAATAAAGAGTTTTATTAAATAACTATTTATGTACTAACCTAACATTAAATGTTTTGCTCTACTTTAACAACACGTATTATTAATCCTTTTTATTTGTTTAAGGTTAAGGCCGTATAGAACGTGTTTATGGTCAACAAAAAATTGAATTTCTACTACTATGCGTCGACAAAAAGGAATCACAAGTCAAAGATCTCCAACGTATAAAATGTAATCCCTCAGGGACTATAGAATACTAAATTAATTATTATGATGAATGGACTATAAGTGTGAATAAGAAAAATATTGATGACATGCAACAAATTCCAATCTATACATATAAGGAGACGTTAAAGAATTATTATTATTGAGAAAAGAAGAATTTTACATTAAGATTAAGATCTATTTTATAAATAGTTAAGGCATAATATTATTTTAAAATTAAATTATAATTATTAATATGCCAAATAGAATAGATTTAATATACGAAAATAACATAGGATGTGAATTTTTGATTTCTCACTTTTGAATGATATTGTACACAATTTAAAATTCCATAAATACATCCGAAACTTGATTAAATATAGATTCCCCTCCTGTTAAACATGTCAGAAATTTTCCACGTAATATTAACAAAGTTGAGCGTTCAGATTAATTGGTAATAATTCCATCGGCGGTAGTTTTTGATCGATGGAAATTATTCATGACCCTGCTTCGTTGCCCAGTAATTTCTGTATTAATAATGGATAGGGGAGAGAGAGAATCGAAATTCCCTAGACTACCGACAACATCCCTCCTCCCCTTTTGTGCAAATGTACCTATTCCAGCAATTACCTAGTTTGAACCGTAACTATCGACTCTTGTGTACTTACAAGGATCCACGGACGCGTTCTCCCAAACCGAAACCAGAAGGATCAGCGTCAGGATAATTATGTTCATTGTTGAACTGTAGAGGAGGTTTACTTTTGTACCTCTCTCCTGATCGTTTATTGCGTTTCAAGCCATCTGTAACAAATAAGTCAATAAATTATTATTTGTATTTAAATTGTGTAGTTTTATTTTTTAAATTAATTCAAGTTCATGATCGGTATTTTCAACGTTGGATAGCGTGCAAAAGAAAAATCAATCTACACCCCGGACCGAATTGTGTATGAGATTACAGTCGACCGTATCCGATGTCTGTCTGTTGCTAATCCGAAATAATCCGCCCTTATTCTTATAAACCTTAGGGCGAATAAGTAAGGTTTCCTGTGGACGATGCCGCGACGTCACCCTACGTTTTCCCCGAAGTTCATTAATATTAACCGCGTTGGCTTAGGGAAGACGCGCCACACGTCAATAGCTTGAGATACCCGGTCAATAGGATTAGGGTAATGCGAAATAGCGTTTCTTGTGGTTAAGTCAATTGTTGTGGAGGAACGGTTCGCTTAACTGCACCCTGTTTCCATTAGCATGTTATCCTAAGGGCGAGGAATGTATTACTTGATTTCAAATTCTTTAAAACAAAGTTAAGAATAAAAAAAAAATATCATTTAAAATTTTAAATTTATAATATAGCAATAATGATTTAAAATTATGCAACATGGTATCTTTTTTATCAACAGTGCTGCTCTCTACTGGCATTACATATTATCAGTTAATGTTCAACTGATAGTTATGAGAAGTAGTACTGTAGTGATAAACGAAGAAGTTATTAAGGATGAGCTCAAATTTATTATCGTTTGCAACGCCAAAATTATACTTGGTGTTGACCATAATTTTAATCGTGGTACTATTTTGGATAGCAAGTCGATTCGGATTCATTAACATGAAACCATTAATTGGAAATATTACGAGATTTTTTGCACCATCATTCACCCCGGAAGCCGAAGTGAGTGTAAAACAATAAAAATGGCTACCTGCTCTTAAAAATATCATCACCAAAGAATTGATTTGTTCTATTCCCATTTAAATAGATTTAAAATATAGGTATATTAAAACATTTTAAACAAAATCACTTAAAAGGTTATGTTATGACATACATATGTATAATATCTTGTTATATTATTATTATTTTTTGCACCATCATTTACCCCGGAGGCCGAAATAAGTGTAAAACAATCAAAATGGCTACCTGCTCTTAAAAATATCATCATCACAGAATTGATGTGTTCTATTCCCATTTTAAATAGATTTAAAATATATATTAAAAACGTTAAACAAAATCACTTAAAAGGTTATGTTATGACATATATAATCTTTTATGTTTATCTTGTTTTATCACCTTTTCAGCTGTTTACAGACATTTAACATTAAACCAATTTTGATCTCTATTCTAATTGTTTTATGAAATACTGTTTAAAGTTGTTTCGATATTGATTTGTTCTTCTGGTTTAACGCAAATTTAAGGTAATTTAAGGTCATTCTAAGAAGGTTTCTTGACAACGTATTAGATATCTACTTAAATCAACGGTGATCTATGGAGTAGATGGAGACGTTACATATAAAGGAAGAGATTACCCAAAATCAGCAACTAAATCAACAAGGAAAGATCTGAGTGGTAATGTGAAGAATTTAAAATATCGTTATGAAGAATTACAATTAGAATTTATATTTCAATAATCTCTATTCTGAATTACGAATACAAAAAGTTTCATTTTAAAATTTAGCAGAAGATTGTAGTACTCTAGTTGTAACAAAGCGATCATATCCGATGCTTCGCATTGATTAAACATTTAAAAAATAAAATTATCACTGCAACGTAAGGACAATAACAAAAATACCCAATAAAAGTTCTTTAAATCAATGAATTTAACTTATTTAATCTGCATCAAGTTTTTGAAGTTATCAAATCTCCATTATGCCTTTGACTTGATAAATATGCATTATGCTATCTGGTAAGTTCAAGTCTTATTAAGTTTGTATCAAATCTTTGAAATCTGCATTAAATCTTCAATATGGTCCAGTATCCAATCTCTATCAGGCGAAGATTAACTCCTCATCAGCTTGCATTAAAACCGCTATGTATAAAGTTTTACAATTCTCATTAATTTCTCATTTAAATAATTAAATCTAGAAACGGTAAAACCATGTTTTCCAAATATCACATAAATCATGAAAATATTCAATACGTTTTGGAAAGATGCAGCATATCGTTCTCATATTTCCCTCATGTCAAATTTGTACAGAATCAACTTTCTATTACATCTGCATCAAATTTACATCTATGAGTGCATAAAATATGTTTCAAGATTGTATAAAATTCATGTATACTGCTTTAAATCTCCATCCTACATCTAGATTAACTCGTATAAAGACTATATCATCCAAGCATCAAGTCCTCAGCGCGTTCCTAAAGCGCATCAAATCTCCTTACAGCCTTCATTAAATCTACAAGTTTTTCAATTTTGCATCATAACTCCATTATACCTCTGACTGAGTAGAAACATCATACCTTGCTACAACCTTCTTTAAATGTTTATTACCGTTTCATCATAGCTCCGCCACGTCTGCACCAAGACAATTTTGTATAAAGTTCAATTCATCTCTGCGTCATGCCTTCATATTTTTCTGTTAAGTCAAGTCTATATAGAATCAAGGATTCATCAAACCTATATCAATATTCCATCATATCTCCCGGGTGTATAACAGAACTGCATCTAAGAGTGTATCATGATGTCATCAAAACCGCATCAAGTTTCCATACAGCCTTCATTAATTGTACATTAAGCTTTTGAAATCAGCATCATAATATCTCTATTATATCTATGACTGAATACGTACATTATGCTTTGATGAAGCCTACTTTAAATGTCTATTATGCTTTTATCAAGATTTCACCACATCTGCATCTAAACAATTCCGTATAACTCAACAAATCTTCTCTGCGTCAATTCTTCATATTTTTCCTGTAAGTCTGCATAGTATTAAAACTCCATCAAGATTATATTAACGCTTCATTATGTCTTTATCGGGTTTGCATCAAAACTTCATCCAGAAGTGTATTATAGCCTTCAAAACCGCATAAAAACGTCACACTCTCTTCATTAAGCTGCATCAAGTTTTTGAAGTCAGCATCAAATCTCCAGTACACCACTGACTCAATAGATACATTATGACTCAATCAAGTTTAATTTAAATTCAAACTACTCTGGTTAATGTCCACATCATTTCTTCATCAAGTCTTAACCATGTTTTTATTATGTCTGATCTGTTAAAAGTCAAGAACCCGTTAAATTTGCATCAAAACTGTATGTTATTCCTATTGGGTATGCATCAAACCTACATATAGCTCTATATCAACATTCCTTCAAAATCTCTATCACTCCTTATTTAATCTGTGTCTAGTTTTTGGTGTCTGCTTCAAATCTCCAGTATGCGTCAGACTGGATACATGCATTATGACTTGATCAAATTTACTTTAAGTTTCCATCACGCATCCGTCAAGTCTTTATCCAATTTGCATTCAAATGGAGTTGTTTGATGCTGATGTTCATGTCTTCCCTTCATCAAGTCTTTACAATGTATCTATTATGTCAGATCTGTATAAAGTCAAGAATCCATTAAATCTGCGTCTAGTCTTCATCACGAGTGAATTGATGTGTATCAGGACTCTTTAATATCCAATTATTAATGTTATTTAATCTGTATCAAGTTTTTGAAGTTATTAAATTAAGCTTTTCATTTGATAGATATGCATTATCTTCGATCAAGTCTACTTGATATCTCTCTTTTCTGTTTTTATCATGTTTCTGACACAACAAGTGTGTGTAGAGTAATAATACGAACATTAATACAGTGATTTGGCATACGTGTGCACGCCATTACTTTTGTTTTATTTATGTTTACTTTAAATCCTAGAGTATCTCATCCTTAGTCACGCCATTCAAAATTCGTTCCAATCTCTCTGCACTGCTCACAATAATGGCTGTGTCGTCTGCGTATCTTAACTTGTTTACATATTCTCCGCTGACTTTGATTTCTTGAGGGCATTTTGAAACATTTTTTCAGAGTATATATTGAATAATAATGTCTGTTATCACTACAGCCTGGGTATTGATGCTCTCACCACTATATAAACGTATTAGGTCAACTGACTGATAACAATTCTACCAGATGTCAGAATGACGCAATTTTGCACATTCCAAAAAAACAATTTTTTACATAGAGTAATGATTACACATAATGAGAGGAAGAGTTACAGAAATAACGGAGGTACATGTCATATCAAACGACGAAAACAGAAAAATGATAGAATACATAAAAAAATTGCTACCCATGTCAACTATGTAAAATATATAACGTTATTATACCTATATTATCATTTAAATGATAAAATGTTATAATTCTGACGTGATGATATATGTTTCTTTTTAAAATTTTAGTTTTATAATCCTATTAATTGAATGATGTTCTTTGTATTTTAGAATCTAGTTCATAATGACTGACATCCAGAGTTACCAACGAAGTATATTAGAAGACTTTGGCAAAACACGACTGATATCGATTACCATGATCGCAATGGAAATATGTCAAAAGGCTAATGAACAAACTCAAAATTCGAAGCAACTCAGCTTATAATTTTGCTCATATTTATTTTGAATTAATTTATTTTAATATTATGAATATAGGGAATTAGGAAAACCAAGCAGTGCATTTTGTATACTATTAGTAGTTTGCAGCTAGCAAAATGTATACACTCTTTGCATCTGTTCCTTTTTTTACTATAAATTTTCTGTTTGGTTTCTTAAAATATTTGTTTAATTAAATTTGAGTACTAGTATTATGTAAGTATTGTTGTTTGTAGTTAGATTTAGTATTAGTTCTACTTGCATTATTGTTACTCTTTTATCTCAAACCGCGTTTTTAGGTACCACTTTTTGCATAATCACAAACAGGGTTTGAGGCTCTATTTACCGTGAATCTTATATGCGTTTCAAAGCAATCAATAATAGTCATTGTAGATAGTGTAATTGAACGCCTAAACTTAGTAAATGGAGTATGTATTAAAACAGTAATGGGTAGCTCTCAATCGAATGTAAATTTCGTCAATTAAATTATGTTAAGCTTCAGGAAGAGAAGAGCTTAAATATCTATTGTTTCCAAGAGGATAATTTAGAAACAGCGCAATAATATAATATGTTGAGTTTCTTATACTAGACTAATTGATATTTCAGCAAATCTCAAAAATCTGTAGTTATTACATTTAAAACCTCCTTTGTAGTGATGTATGTATCATTTGTTTATTTGGTTTAACTTTAACAATGAATAACGAACAAAATAATAAACAATTTTTTAATGAAAGTTTGAAATATATAATTTTTATATTTCAACACGACTTTTCTTATACACGCAATAACAATAATTTTTGGTATTTAAGAACCTGCATGTTATTTCCCATACAGTTTTACTTAACTTATTACTTTGTAGTTTACATTATCACATTTTTAATATGAAAAGTTTTATTTCGCTGTGTCCAACGCACAAGCGTACATTGAGTATGGCTGCCTTAATTTGCCTCGTGTTCATGGATGTATACAAACGATATGGTAAGATCAAAGCGATACAATTAGAATGTTTGTCAACAAATGTTTACACTATGCTAGTAATGTTGTAGCAGTATAACAAACTAAAATGGCGCCAAATAAGCTGATGTGCAAATACAATTAATTAAATTAGAAGCTGTTCTACAGTTCTTAGCTACTAACGAAAGCTATTCCATTTCTTTCTTTCTTCTACGTAATTACAAAGTGTTAATGAAGGTTAACCCAAGGTTTCATGTTACATCTAAAAGAAAGTATGTTATATGTTGCTGATGCGAATCTAACACTGTAAAGTGAAATCGTTATGGAAGTCTAAGTTTGATTTTCAGCATGCTGATGTATTTGTTGACAAAGTTGACAAGCTTGCAAGTGAGACATCACTAAGGAGAAGGCAGAGCTGAAACAAATACATGAATTGATGTGGCAATACTAAAGTTGCTTCCTGGTTAGTAAGGGGGAAGTAGACGAACAAATATTATGTGCCATAAAATTGTGATCGGATAATCAAGACTAATTCGGTAGCAATTTAGATCGCAGGGACCACAGAAATCTCCTTTGGCGGAGGGGGAAGAAGACAAAAGAATTATTTACAACATGAATAAGAAGTATCATCAAACAATCTAGTGGTTTATGGGTGTTGGAACCAGGTGTTTTGGAATTAAACATGATGGGTCAAACATGGATTAAATATGATGGGCAACTCACGGTTATGCTTATTGGATTATGCAACTTTGTGGCTTGCAACCTTTGAGCGATTAATCAAAACCTTCCTAAGAAGCTTTACCTGGAAGTTTTGTCTAGTATATTTAGATGACGTAATCATGATCAGTCCTTTCATATCCTTTCGTGAGCATTTGAGATGATAAAGTCTAAAATAACTTACTGTAGAACAATTTTATTTGCAATAATTATTTTATATACTTACTACATCTTACCTCTGCACTAAGTTTTTTGCATTACTAAACAAAAAGGAGGAAGATGAAGAAGACGCAAGGTATCAACTTAGAACATTAAACTTAAACCTTAAAATATGTCTATAGCAAGCAAAAGATTTAGTTTTATACCGACGACCTGAAGACGGAGAAAATTCAAAATCAGGGAAGTTCTTACTAAGAATTTATTATTTTCGTAACCGAAAGGAAAGCCAGTCATCATGTTAATAGCATTTATGTATTTTATATATAATATAAAATTAATGTATTTGTTGAAACACTACACCCAAGAAACGAACTGATCAATGAACTCTTTTTAAACACTCCAGCACACTCGAAATGAGCGGGGTTCATTGATGTTTTTTCGACATTTAATAACATAAATATGAAACTGTAATTTCATATTTTCTGACTGCCTAAATATGTCATTAGCCATGTTATATTGGGCATTGAATTTGTCCCATTCAAGTTAAATGCCATTAAATTAATTCTATACCTGAACTCAAATAAAGGTTTTGGCGCTTTTGAATTTTTAGGATAAATTCGACTACCAATAAAGAATTTTCAGTAAATTGATGGTAACATACAGCACGCTTGGAAAACTTGTACAGGGTTGCGTAATGCATATTAACGATTTTTTTAAACCCACTTTTTGAATATCAGTGAAGTGGAGGAGAGAATCAATGGTTTAATTATTCGTATTCAATGTCGTTTAGTAGCCATGGAGGTAACCATACGTGGCCAGTGAATCAACGTAGCTTTTGTATCGGAGTGTGTTATAGAAGTGCAATTATCGTTGCACTTCAATAACAGTGCAACACAATTTTGTTGGAGATACAAGGTTTCGTAATCATGGAAGTGTACGGAATGAATATGTTGGTTCTGTAAAAACTGTGGGTAACAAGAGAACGTAGAATGAGCACGAGAAGCAGTAGCAAGAATAATGTTTTAAATAATTTAGTAATGTATGATGAGACGCATTTCCATTTGTGAGAATATGTGAATAAACAAAATATGCGGTACTAGGCTACCGAGCAACTGAAACAAATTCACGATCAACCTCTTTATTATGCGAAAGTTACCGTATGATGAGGTATGGCTACATTCGAAAAGCTACTTTTCCGAAATAAATAACCGAAATATAATGTTTTACCTGCTGATATGCGACGACTGAGGGTAGAAAATAATGACTTATGGTTGAAGAACGTTGAGGCAAATTTTGCATGGCTGCTCTAACAAACATGCTTCTCAAGAAATCTGATTTTTAGTAATTACTTCAACTATGTTTAGATACATGTGTTGGCCAAAATCATCGGTAATCTAAGTTAACATATGAGTGATTAATCTTTGTTTCAAATCACTTTTAATAATTCCTTGAAGGGCAACACTTTTTATAACACCAAGGTCATTAATATTTGTTTCCTGCCACACGCCATGTGCTATTTGGTCACATGCATTGTAGACTAAAGCCTCTATTCTCTCGTTTTTTGTATATTTACATTGTTTCAACACATTTTTTTAGCCTCGTGTGAATACTGATATGTAGCTTTGAGCAAAATAGTGAATCATGAAATGTACACAATCATATAAAACACCTTTGGAATAACATTCCATTTAACATTCCAAAAAATTGTTTTGTGCAACTTTTACACTTTTCTTGTTTTTTGATTTTGTAAAATTTCTTAAATAGCTATTATTGCTCATCAAATGGTTAGCAATCTACTAAAAATTTTACTAGTAATAAACCACCGGTTAAGTTATTATTTGTCAAAAAATGTCATTATGTACTAAAACGTTATCAAAAAAAGCAAATTATATTTATTTAATAAAACTGTCTAAATTTTAATTCCTCTCTAAAGAAAACGTACATTATTCCTTTATTTTCCATTTTGTTACAAAAAAGAAAATCTATTCAAACTAATTAAATTGCATTTACAAAATTATAAATTTTGCGCCATCAAGTTCACACCCCTTGATTACATTCTTATCTAAGAAGATACGACGTAGTGGTATACGAAGATTCTCGGGGCGGTCTCATTAAAATCCCATCAGAAAACGAGGCGACTCGTCGCGATACGACTCCACTGTAACAAGAAAAGAAACCAACGACGACGACGAGACACAAATTTACGAAACGGCCGAACACAGTGCGCGATATGGTCCATTTGCCAGGCGAGACTTTTCGCCTGGTGGAAAATTTTGAGAGATCCAAGCGAACGACCATTACACGGCCGTCGCAGGACATATCTTGAGCCAGCCAAATGGCAGGAAACGCAGTTATAAGGGCCAATATCACCCGAAAGTCAATAACGGTCAGTTTACACGTCTCAATATAAGGGCCCACTCGGGTCCGAAGACGTAATGAATAGTATCGATCCGCATGGGTAGTTGAAACCCTTACTTCGGACGACTATTAGGGAGTTCTGAAACCTTCGATGTCATTTCAGATTCGGTCACATGGAAGTGAATTGAGCGAACCACAAATGATGTAATTAACTTTGAAATTTTCAACTCAATAAATACATAATTTAAAATTTTGAATATATAATTCTTTAAAGTTGATTTACGCAGAAATCCTTTTTGTCATTTAGACAACAAATAAAATTTTTAATGCAGTAAATTTCTTTGGATCAATAATAATAAACAACGCGATTCAAGTCTATATATGGCTAGTATTCTTAGGTTGAATTATTTTATGAGCCAGTGTGGGATAAAGATGAAATATACGAGCATGAAAAATACACACTTTGTGAACTAGTACTCGAGGTGCCATCTCGTAAATAGAACCCTTCACTTTATATTATGTATCGTTCCAAACACGTACAGCTGCATCCACTAAAAGTTTTCTCTCTATCATTTTCTGTGTTTTGCTTGTATTTTTGACTTAAAATTATAGCCATACAAATTTTTTTTTAATGTATTAACTAACAGTCCCATTTCTTGAGTCGTTCTGTTTCGATGTAAGTATAGGGTATGTAAACGTTTTGCATTCTGGCCAAAGTTTATAGTGTAGAAAATTGAATTTTTCAATTTGTACACTACGTGCCCTGGGCCGATAATAGATGACGCGTCGGTCGACGCTATAAAATAAGAGGGTGAAAATCGACTTTATAGAAAATGGAATGGCGAAATAGCGACCGTAAAACGAGAATGCTTGGGGAATAATGAGGTGTGTGTGCATGGGTAAACGGTTTGGAGTAAATATTGTACCAATCATGTTTTATGGTCCCTTTAAAAATTTGTTTTGTCACTTAACAATTTATAAATTAAAAAAACGATTCTTGTCTATAAATTTGAATTGAATTCGTTGTTATGTAGCTGCAGCTGTCTGATGAGACTAACTCTCAAAGACGCCATCGGAATATTCATCAAATCGTACAGACACCGAAAGGAAACAATGGCAGAGTAATTTCTTTGATAATGCCGAACGGGGTTGATTATTCTGGCGGCGCACGTGTGTCGCCACTCACTCAGACTGCGATCGATAAGTTTGCATGCAAAAATGCCATTACCGCTCTTGGGATGGTCGATACGACCAACTGGGGGTTCCGTCATCATGTTTATACCTTGTAATATCGATTTGTTTTTTAATCCTTCCCGTAGGGCCCAGACCAAACAAAAAAGATTAAATTTACTTTAAAACAATGTATCGGAACACCATTTTAGTATCAGTTTCTTGTACGGTGTCTACGTGATAGACGTGTAAAGCCATCTAGACGCCAATCGATATACCAAGACCGTGTCCGTATATCGTCATGCATATTTATCAAACGCGGTAAATTCAATATGTGTCCCTTGCAGCACCAATACGATTATGTGATCTGAATAGCGTGCTCTGCTGAGGCCATCAATATGACTTATGGAACTGTCGCTAAGGAGATATGTATATTTTGAACGATCGATCCAACTTGAACATAAAAGACCTAAAGTAAAGAGAATAAACTTTTCGAGTTAACCCAACCTAACCAATTAAGATCATCGATGTGTACAAAAGAGATAAGACAACAGACAGGTGAGGAAGAAAACAACCAAGATGAGAAGAAAACTTTGAGAAGAGCACATTAAATTATTTTCAATAAGTAGTTATCGAGTTAAGGGTTTTTAGCGCGTGAAAGTTGGTAACACGGGGTGACGAACCCACTCAAAGGGGGACGCCAACTTCTTTAACGCCTCGGCTTTTACAAACTACGGTCGAGAAAAGTTTCAGCCGAAGGAGTTCCCCACAGGTACGGTCAGAGCGGTCGCAAATTTATGAGTCAACTTTTCCCATAACACCTCTAGGACTTTTGTATGAATAGTTATTGGCGCGTGGACGTGAAATATGAACACATCCGCGCATGTAATGTGAGAGGAAAAGGCTTGGGGGGAAGTCAGCCTTTCCCTACTGAATCGCTAATTACCTGCGTGAGTTGCTACACGCAATTTTAATAAATGTTGCACGTCTAAAGAAAGATAAAAAAAGTTAAATATTAAATCAAATTTAATGGGTTGATATTTTTCCTTTCTTCTTTTTTAATTTTTTTGATTCCGTTACGTCCTGTTACAACGTGTTTGACGCGTTTCGACACCGCAGCGGTGGTATCCTCTAAAAGAAGAAGTAAATATTTGTCTTTTTGGTAAACATGGTGCCAGGAACGGAGATAAAGTCTTCATTCCGCATCTGTCAAGTTTATTTTTAACGGATTGTACATACAAAATTAAAAAAAGAAAACCTAAAAACTACATTTCCTTAATGTGTTGTTCAGAAAAATCTCAAGTAACAGTTTAAGAACCTACAAGTACAAAATATTTAAATTGATATGGAGTTACACAGACAGTTTTTAACCTTCTAGTATTCTAATTTTAATTTTTAATCACAATTTCAATTTTAAGTTGTTGTAGTAAGCATGATCACCAGCAACAATTCTATAAAACGATTACTTTCATCATTGTTAACATTGAGAAGTTATTGCGGACGTAGTACGACTTCAAATAGATCAACAAACAGTAATCGTTAATCGTCAATTGTGTTGTGAAACAATTACAACCTACGGAGTATATACTTCCAAATCTACCGTGTATTTGAAAGCGTTATGTGAGGTTGACGACCGTCAGTGTTATATATTGGTAAATAGTCTCTTCAGAATAATAGAATAATTAATTTTATTATGAGAAAATATTTTAACTATGCAGAAAAGAATGTGGAATAAAAAAAGCAGTACAAAATTAACGTGTTGAGTTGAATATAACAGATGCTTCATTAACACAAATGCTGATTTCTCAATTTTTATCTATTAGTAATAATTTGGCATTTCATGTCGCACAAAAATAATGAACCTGAGGCTAAATTATTAGTATCTAGAACCAGTGTTGCATTATCGCACGTTGGATATGATAACATAAATGATAGAAGGAAAGAGGACACCAGATGCAAGTGAGTGAAAAATAAATAAAGATACAGTTTTTCAACTGAAAGGCAAAGAATATTTGGATGTAAGGAAAGCCAAAATATTCAAGCACAACATTGTAACATAAGAAGGACAACTTGGGTTAGTTTGTAATTTAACATTCCGTAAAAGAATAGTCAAGAGGCAATGAAATGAGAAATGTTTATTACTGAATCAAAGAAAAACGTCTCTAACATAGGTTCGTATGTCAAAATAAGTTGTACTGCAAGATCAATTAAGAAAGAACCGGATTCGTATACAAGATAGGTCCTCCTAGCGTCAACATTAAATGATGAAGCCTCTAACCTTTTTCACATGAAAGATCAGATGATTTAGATGCTGATTCACATGAAGTGTTTATAACAAATGCTGCATCGTCACTCGATGATTACAGCAACATGCATGAAGGAATGCCTTTGCTTTATTCATTAAGTAGTGCCAATGGTAATTTGTTAGAATACAATAATATATTCTTAAATATTCTGGGGTAAGAATACCTTTGTATTAGTATGTTGTAAACATTGAAGTATAAAATTTTAAAACCAGCTATCATTCGAATGTACTGTTCATTGTTTATGTATTAAAATCTAAAAATCGTTTTGTAATCGTTTCATGAGTCGAACGAAATATGCACACTAATTCGGTAGCACTTCAATGTAGGGTTGATACACAAAGAGCTACTTAAATGATACTCTGAAAGCGCATTCATATATCAAGACGAGTCATATTGGCAAAAAATAACAACAACAGGGAAGAAATTACGAATTTCCGGCGATAGGATTAGGCGAAAAAAGGAATGTTGTTGTGAAGACAAAGTTTCAATAAGTGAAGCCAAAGAAAAAGAATTTGTGTCCTGTACGAAAATGTCAGAAAAAAGAATAACTGTAGTTGAAGTGTAGTAATCAAACATTGTTTGAACCATGTATGTAAAATGGAAATAAACACAAAAGTAGTCTCAAGTTAAATGCGGCATAGAAATCAGAATGAAAACTAATTGAAACTATTGATTGATTAAGATATAAAAGCAATCTAAGATTAAATCTGGAATAAAAGAATCGAAAAGGTACATGAAGATCTTAATCAACTATGGAAACTAACAGAAAGTCTTGGAATATACAGAGATCTACATGCAGTCATACAGTAATTAACGTGTTTGGATAAAAATGATTTACGGATGAGAAAAATGCTGAAAAAAAAAATTACAAAGACCGAAAAGAACTATAAGAAGAGCGAACATAATCACCAACATCCTTTCAGATAATATAACGAAAGATACTATAGAAAAGATATGTTTTGAAGCAAGAACTTAAGATACAACTTTACTGTATTCTGGTTTTATCCAATTTTAACTAAGTCAACGTTGTTTTCTATTTTTTCCTTGATAGTATCCATTGGTGTTAAATTTCAAAAACTTCGAAAGTATTGTTTATGGAAAATTTAATTAATATTAGGCATAAACGTAATTTGAGGATATCTACACCTAGGTTTTCTAAGTCTTTTTATTTACTATCTAACTAATTTACTATTTCTTTCTTTTTGCATCTACATTTTCCATTGTGAAAACTAAAGAAATTACAAATAAGATTAAAGCTGCACTATAATTGATATCTAATATTGCTTTTTAGTTGCTTGCTTGTCAACTTTGTCAAAGCTTTTAACTCCGATATTATAGACTCAATTATAATTTTGTAGTATTAACTGCAAGGGGCGTTCAAAAGAAACCTAACATAGACGAATGCAATTTCGACTAATAAAAAAAAACTAATAAAGTAAGTTCATAAAACACAACTCAAAGTTAACGATAAGTTTTATACATCAGAAATGGAGCTTTTATACTAGTAACTGTTGGAACTTTTTAAAGGTAATTTCGAAGTAAGAGGTCTTTAAAATACACAACTTTAACTAACCACGAAAACGGTAATAATTTTAGCTGTTTTAAACCTATAATAGTAATATTAGAATGTGTTCAGTTATGATAAATAATTTATTTCACATAGATGGGATAAAATTTTGCGATTAAAAAATGCTGGTATAAAATTGAGTAGACTTCATCTACTCCCATTCAAAAGTCAATACTACCCCAAATAATCCAATTATACGTCGGTTCGTGTTTGCAATCCAGTCAACCGTACGCTATTAAATTGGAGGATAATTTCTCCCTTACTCACAGAGTATAAGGGCTCCAGAATCCTCTCTTCATTAAGAGGTTTCCATGAGTTCTTTTCGCGTGCCGTTAATGATACGTGGCCCTTTTTTTAAAGACCTGACGAGAGAAGAAAGAATATTTAGTTTTCGCTGTGGTGGTATCAGAGAAAAAGGGGGAAAAAGATGGTTAAAGTGAAGTGTGACTGTCGTAGATGGAACGGTGCAGATCCGAATGCCCACACTCTGCCGTAATTACTACGGCAGCAAACTCGCAGAGAATCTCGCATACCGCGTGCAGATTGCTCACAACATGGAAATTAACGCATGAAAGAGGCTTTATGTCTTCGAGATTAATGGGCGAGCTGCTCGACTCTACGGCGACTTGTTTACAATTAATCGCGTGCCGTGCCTCTCTTTAACGAATTATTTCTTTTTTAACTTTTAAAACTTATCCTTAGAAGAAACATTTAAAATTCTAGTTACAACAGAATTTATGGACAAGATCAACGAGTCCTCTAACATCAACCATCAAAACACAATAGAGGCGGGATTTTATTCTGAAACTTATCGGATTTGCATTGATTAACTGTAAAAGTAGATAAGAAGAGAAAGTTGAGATGAACCTGACAATATTCGTTTATTTTGAATTAATTAATTTTGAATTTTTTTAGATTATTTTTATAAGAGAAAGAACAAGACATTTTTTTTCGTTACTTAACGGTAAGAAAGGAGTGAAATGTTGTCGCCATCTGTTGCTACTGAACATTTGCATAATCACGCCCACACCATACAGAACCTTTGCAAGAAACAGCGCACCTGTCCGATCTTGCCACTCTTGTTATTCGTGTGCTATTTGCAATTGATGTCCAGGTGATTTCTTGTCATGGCAGCTTTTACATATTAGTAGTTCCACACAAGGTGGCATCGAACTCGTTTACACGTGTGTCGAATGTAAATATGGACAATGTAACTATAGTATGTAGTGTATTTCTCATTTTATCGGTGACGAATCAACAACTTTCTTGAATACTGTAATAACACAACAACATTTTAAATGTAATTCGATATCAGTGCGGTATGAATAAATTAAAGCCAAAGCAGCGTCCCCACCGCGTTCAATATTAAATATCAATAACAAGTTTCGTGTTTACAGATATGACCCTGGGCGGTCGTCTTCGATACCGAGAAAACTAAAAAAAATAATAAAAAAGAGACTTCATTGCCATATGTGAGCGAGCACACGTAAACAGATAATGGCATGCGAACTCTTCATGGGCGTGGGCGAAATGATGTATAGAAGAATAATATGACTGAAAACACGAATAAAGCGACTCATCCCCCGCACGAGGAAACCGTAAATATAACCACAATGTCCCTGTCATCCTGGTCACCGTTTAAAAGGCCAACGCGCGATTTATAACCGCATTATTGATCAATATCGGAGGTCCCGGATGGCCACCAAGAGGTAAACCGATCAGCCTATTATAGGTGTATACCTTTTCTTAACTCGGAATTTTATCGCCGGATTATTGTTACATAAATAAAATAACAACAAATTTTGTATTAGCGATAAAAATTGATTTTATTTTATCAGCGTTATTAAAAACATACACAAATCTGTTCGCGTACAATAGAACCTATCCATTGTGCAAACAGCTGGTTTGCGTTTCAATGTAAACCCACGGGGGTTTACATTGCCGGCTAACATGAACGGTTAATGTTCAACGAGGACGGTTGTTGCCATTGAACATCCACCGACACGTGTCTTTATGTTTAACAGCAGCGGGAGGGTCTTTAGAAAACGTTCTGTTAACCAACACGGTATAATGAAAACAGTATATTTAAGAATTAGATAAAAATCGCAGCGTTTAGGGACCTAATTTCCGTTTGGAATCCCAATCTGGACGACCGTGATTATGATTTACGTCGCCTCTGGATTACTAATTGACCTGGGAAGGAGGGCGCTCTACTTGCTAATAACGTCAACCCCAACGACTACGACAATCTGAGGCAGTCGAGGTCTCGGTTTAATGTCTAAGCCGGATATTAACCAATTCCCTTGCTTATTACACCCCACCAACTTAGCAACGTAGATAACAGAGAAGACACAGTCCAGTGGTTTGTATAAGATCATCTAACTAAAGACCACCGGTAGTTTACAAGAACTTAAACATCAATTTATTTATAGTTTATATTTTAGTTGGTTGAAACATTTTCTAGGATTAACTCGGGTACATTGTATATTTTAACGATTTCCTCAATTTTAACCTTATCTATTCCGGAAAGAACATCCAGTTCTATTTATACTTCCGTTACACTACAAACTACACCGCTTCTAGAGAGGAAATGGCTGCAAACGTTTAAACCCTTTCTGTTCGTTGATAACAACATAAAAAAATAAACTAATTTTAATGAAAAATGAAGTTTTTTATAGTTAAATGTTAACATGAGATAGATAAACATTTCAACAAAAAATCTCACTGTCGCAACTTATCTTTTCGGTGAAACTGAGCTCCATACTATGTAAAAAGAATACAAAAACAACGAGCTTACAGAGTGAATCGTTGTTGCCGCTACCATATGATACGACATAAATGTTAGCGGCAGGCGTCGTAAACTGGAAGAGATCGTCTTTGTGGTGCCTTTTGCGGTAACCGCCATTTGGACACGCTTCTTAAACTCTTAATTGAGTGCTATTGTATACTTTATTAACAAGTAAAAAGATTTTTGTTCTTATAAATCTATTTTTTATAAATAATTACTTATTTTTTACGAGTTTATTTCTTATAAAATGTTGAATTGAAAATCTCTTATGGTATTTTACGTTTGATTGACAATGAAATGAAAAGTGATTTCAAGTAAAATCAAGTACAGGGAGGGTTCGATCGACGTAGTCGTCTGTGCACCGTTGTATTACGGGGTGAAAAGAAAAGAGGCCTGGCGCCACATAAAATATTGATAATATCTCGCCTAAATGGCGTTTATTGAACGACCCTTTTGGCTACCCTTCGATTGGGTTCCTCGGGGCGTTAGCAACACGATTTTTTTGCTGAGATTTTTATCTTTTTTTGAGATCTATATTGAAAATAAAATACACTCAACATAATAAAAATTCTCGCACTTTAACATTATCGTTGTCGAAAGCACATAAACACGTCTATTGAATGCGTCATTATGTGAGTTTGCTTTATTGCTTTGATTTCTTAATGATTTAAGTAATGAAACTAATTTTTTAAACTCATATAGTTTAATGTATAGTCAATTAAGTGCATATCTTAGCTTACATTAATATGTTATTGGTGGTATCTAAACAACTCGTACCGCATGAAATAAATGCAATTAGTTAGCAACAGAAATTTAAAGCAATGAAAATCATTGGCAAATAGCTGCTTCAGAAAGTAAAATAGTTATGCGAATTATTACTGTAGTAACAAAACAAAACGATCAAGAATTGGAACGTGGAAGAAGTTGACAACCCCAGAACTGCTTGTATTTATCGGAACAACATTACATATTATAGATGTGATGATTTCCTATGTAAATTATGATGGGGGAGGCGGTGAGGAATATTCAAGACTAGCAGGCTCTTGGCATTGATAGAATAAGATTGGAAATCATTAAAAGACTGTCAGAACTATTTGTGTTTAAAATAGTTGAAAATAACAATGTTGCTGAAGGATGTAAGTCGAAATACATATTATGCCAAGGTGTAAAGACCGCTCACTTTGGTGTTGAGTAAGGTAGTGAAAAAGTTAATTTAGGCTTAAGTTGAGCATGTCAACGTAGAAAAGCAATGTATTAGTAAAAATTACTTTAACCATCAGTGAAGGTAATGAACATCCCTGTTGTGGGGGAGATTGTTTGTGAATGTGGGGAGACATGATGGCATTACTTAATGGTATTGCTTGAGGATACCGTTACGACTTTGGATAAGTTAGATATATATTTCGGTTGAAAAGATGGTGCCACTACTGCTGAAAGCAATGTAGCAATATGTTCTGAGAAACACTCTTGCGGAAAATTCCGTGGAATGTGGTTTCGGGATAAGGTGGATGAATTAAATGTTAAAATTCCAAAAGAAAACTGGTTTATTAACCACACTCTCAATAAAATGCAAAAGTTAACAATTAATTAAAAATACAAACTTAATTATGACAAACCTGAGCACAAGGACAAACAGCTTACAAAAAAATGTTGTAGGTTCCCAAGAGGTCACTCGAGTCTGGTGTCACAAACCAATGTGGAAAACCAAATCAAAACCAGACTCGCAGGACCTCACAAATTTACATCCCCACCTCGCACGTGTTAAACAAAAACTAACTTAAATTCAAATAAACGATAACCCAAACGGGGATATACAAAAATATTATGTTTCAACACTTTCGTAGAAAGTTGGACTTGGTTGGTGTTCCTGGCCATGTTGCCAGATACATTCATTATTAAGCGTACTTTGTTTACTAATTCTTATTTATTTCTTATTCAGTTGCTTTCTTCTGATTTGTCAATTATTCGGTAAGGATATGTTCTGATTATAAAAAATTAAAACTCCAAATAAAACCAATATATTCGATTGATTCCCAAAGGTGTGATGTGCAATTGCTTTTCAATCAAAATTAATGATCTTTAATCTTTCAGAACGAATGAGTGATATTTCAGATGTATTTAATGTTATTCTGAAATGAACGAAAAATGGGAATTCGATAGGAAAATTTAAACTTTGACAGAAAACTGTGAGTTTGCTGAACCCTTTAAGTTTAATTTAATCCAAATCAACCCAGCCCAAATAAGAATTTGATTAAGGGCTATGTCACTATGCTTGCTTGCATTTTTATTGTAGGTTTATTGTTGTCCTTTCCTTTTATTTATGAAATCCTATTAGAAACTAATATCGAGTGTCTATTTTGATGTTCATTACCGATATTTACTGGACGATATGCCAATTTTGACAGTTTATTAGTTCCATATAAAATTGGGAACAAGTTGAGTGTAAGCCGTTCCAAAAATAGGTAATTATTAAACCACATGCTCTAGTTTTTACATAAAATGTAAGTCTATAACAACGACAAAGAGATTATGCGGTAGCCAGGATATGTAAAATCACTATTAAATTATTTTATCAATAAGCAAGGATGATTTAATAACAATGTTAATATTGTTAATATTGTAAGCGTTGTTCAACACTTTGATCTGGTTTCTTGATATACAGTAATTTTCAAATGATGGATTATAGAATTTTATAAAAAAATGATCGCAAAGATCACGCAAAGATCTACTTACATTCTACTGATTCCATATTGATGATATAGACAACTACACAATCTGTGAGTTTTATAACTTTACTTTTTGTCACCTTGTACCTTTTACACTTTGTTTTTATGATCCTTAAGTTTTGCTATTTTTTCCTAAGACATGCTTCAACTTCACCCGCACTGTTCTTTTCAGAAACTTGGACACGTGCTTTCTTATACCGCATCGCACCACATTAATTTGTCGTATTTTGAGAGAAATAAATAGATAAAGTGGGTGAAGTAAACAATTCTCATCAAGAAGAAAATGGAATTTGCCTAAATAATGTTCCAAGAAAGATTCAAGTCTGTATTGTTTAGTTTTTGTAAATTGTCTATTCTGGACATAGTAGCATGAACTTTTTACCTAATCGAGCGTGGAAAGATTAATTGTCATATTCTGTTAGAGTGTCCCACACAATATAATCAACTTACTACATTCAATGCCAGCAATTCAGTGATTACATGTAGGAATATACACAGGACATTGATCATTATATTATTAAATTGATCATTACATCAGGCGATGCACATTTTCCCTTGGACGGCTGTTGAACATACAAAACCTTCACACCATGATGAAAAAGTAATTTTTTTGAAGATGAAAGAGGGCAGGCGATGATCAGACCGCTTCAAGCCTTTGGTCATAATTATAATAAGAAATTATTTCAAAGTTTCATTGTTAAAATATTATTTCAATACTTACTTTGTAACAAATTCAATTTATTATATTGAGAAAACTCATTCCTTTAGGACATTAGGAAATGGGTCGGTTTTGTTTTTATCTAAACCGCAAGCAGCACACGAAATGGGTTCAGGATTCCGACAAAGAGGTTAATCTCTGGACCGTGTACACTCCCTCAGATCCCGATTACGCGATTAATTTCCAAGCGAATAATCCGGAATTGTATAATTCGGGGACAAAAAGTGGCAGCGATTCCGTTGCATTCTGATATGGTAATTCAATTTAAATGCTAAAGAGATTTATGTTCCAAGCGCGAGCGCGGCGATTGTTAAGTTATCAAACGGCTGACAACCCGAAGAAGTAATGACGTTTGTTTCAATCCCTTCCCGCGAGCTCTTGCATAATTAACAGAGAGATATCGTTACGGTTTGGATCGAAACTTGACAGTTACATGCGAACAATAACGCTAAC
Source organism: Onthophagus taurus (assembly GCF_036711975.1). Classification (NCBI taxonomy): domain Eukaryota; kingdom Metazoa; phylum Arthropoda; class Insecta; order Coleoptera; family Scarabaeidae; genus Onthophagus; species Onthophagus taurus. Next base: position 31,745,067 of record NC_091966.1, read on the forward strand.
TCCGTTCATGTTTCAATTAATCATACACAAATTTTGGCTTTATACTAATAACGTAGTTTAGTTGCGCAAATGGTTTGAGTATATTTTTGAAAAGTAGGTAAACTGAAAGTTTTGTAATGAAATATAATCGGTTTAGTATGTTATAAGGTTTAAAACTCGGATAATAACAAGTTAGATAATATTTCCATTATTCAAAAGAGGTTGGTTTATATCGATTTCTTTGTTGCACTCTAATTAAATAAATAAATGCTATTACGACCAACCCTACGATAGCAGAAAACTATGAGGTCGGCGACCCTATATCATCAACGAAGCCATTAGACGTCGACCGCATTTTTATTAACTCTTTGTTAATTCTGTACACTTAGCTGTCCGTCGACGTTGACAAATCACGTTTTATACATTTTAGTTTACCCTTCATTTTCCCAACCCTTTTTTTATTCTTAAGCACTACTCTATAAATATGCAGTATCACGTTATCTTTTCCTCCCCAAATAAATAAAGATTGTGTATGCTTTGAGTTATGATTAAATTTGTTTGGATAACTTATATAAGTCACCGGCTGGTCGAAAATAAAGGATTACACGTGGGTCGTTCTTTCCTGTCAATTACCAGTTACTCATCCTGTTATTCACGGTCTTGTCTCGCGACAGTCTGAAAGCAGGTTCTCATTCAAGAGTAAATTCGAAGAGTGGCCCTTTTATTCGAAGTAATTGCCTTTTTGTGTCCTGGATGACACTGGGAGTGGCCCCAGTTATTATACCTCGGGACAGGTCTTTTGTTGGTCAGATGAGAGGGGTCCCCACAATTGGTGCAGATGTAAATTTTTGGCCGTCTGAAACCTACGTCCAAATTTTAGTTATTTCAAACTATTTTTTTATTATAGAGATAGATGTATAAGATAGCGATGAAAGTCATTAAGATGCATTAATAAAGTAAGATAAATTCCTAATACTCATTAGTATTCTGACGTAGACGTGAAGGTTCCAATTAATGAGGTAACCAATTTGTCATCGTTTTTATATGTACTTGTAGATATTAAATTTATTCAATCCTTTCTAATGAAAGTTAAACCGTGTATCTTAATTATACGATAATCAACGTTAACATTTTCTTTCGCGCGGTTTTCTTAGAAGATAAGCTATAAACATTGTTATTTTAAATGAACTTGGCGCCGGTAAAGGAGTTCTTTTTAGTATCCAATTTGCGTTATTAATAAATTGGTCAAAATTGCTACATCAAAGGAAAACGCGAATTAACTTCAGTTAACACCGGCACTTTGTGGTCATGCTTAATACGTGTTCTTAACCAACTGACTCAACAATAATAATTCTGTGTTGCTCGTTTTATATACCAACTTGTTCATGAAAGTTGTTGCTCGAACTAAACGTGTACCTTCAACGGGTAAATACTCAAACTATCTAATCCGATCCTCCACTTCGAAGCCATAGTTAAACAACACTACCAAAGACTCACTATTTACTCGGTTCTTGGCTTCGAGTGCGACACACACAACTTCGCTAACAACGAAACCACTGTACTTGTAGATAATTAGTCGATGACATCCACGAAAATACAAGCTCCTGTACTTTTGTTACAAGAGGGTAGTGCCTCAACAAGTTCTTTTTGAGAAGTCTTGAAAATGTTAACCGGATATTTGATATAGGAGATACATATGTATTAAGGTTTTTTTCTATGGAGAAAGTACTATTCCAAGAGACCGTTCACTTGATCGTATGCCGTATATATCGTATTTAAATTTGTATCGTGGGCAAACGGGCAAAAGTAAATATGGGCATTGGAATTCAGGGGCGTATGTCTCATGTGGGACCAATGATCGCTGTTTGCCGGGAGAACTTTTCGCCGGGAAACGTTTGCTTTTGTCGCATGTTTTATTTATTTCGCGATCCCTTTTTTCACTTCGTTCCGATCCGATGTTTTATAGCTTTCAAGTTGAATACTAAAAATATTTTATATTCAAATTTAACTAAAACATTTTTTTTATTTTCATATTTGCAATATAAATTATAGAAGTGTCACTTAGAGAAAGTTATATTAACACGTTGAAATACAAACATAGTTTGTAAAAAAATAACGGTGTAAAAGTGTGCAAAAGTTCTTCTACAAACTCATTTCTTTCCAAGTGCCTTACAATAACTCAAGTCTCGTCCACTTAATTTCGTCCTATTCTTGATGTTTTAATCTTAATCTCTTCGACATTAGTAAAAATTCTTTGAAAGATTCCGTCATCGGAGTGAGGAAAACAAAAGTTACAATGTGATTTTTATCATTTCTTCCGCTAATGTGACTGCGATTGGTGTAATAAGACAGAAACACCAACAACTTCATTATTACAATTAGAAGACAAATATGTGCGTGTTAAGTTGCTAAGTGAAACTACATTCGTCTAAAGAACATATTTCTAGGGAGAATAATAACGAATAAAAATATAAAAATCTGTATAATTAATAAATAAGTATATAAATATATTGCTATAAATTATAAATATATTTCTTTTAAGGGTCGTTAAGCTAGCGCATGGGAATACGAAATTATTACAAAAAATATTTTAGTATAAAAGTTATAGCAAATTTCATTCGATCACTCTCTTTCATTTTCTCTCCCCGACGCATACAAATTGAGATAAATGTAAAAATATTGCGTAAATGCTGCTTTTAAGGAATGTTAAGGAAGCGCACGGAAAATATTACAAAAAATTTCGTAGTATAAAAGTTGTAGCTAATTTAATTCTCATCAACATCGCTGTCTTTCATTTTCTCTTCCCGATGCATAGAAACCGAGATAAATGTGAAAAAGTGAAAATTTCGCGTAAACGTCGTTGTTAAGGAAGCGCACGGAAAAAAATTACAAAAAAATTTTAGCATACAAGTTGTAGCAAATTTCATTCCCAACAAAATCGCTCTCTTTCATTTTTTCGCTACGATGCATAGAAATTGAGATAAATATCAAAATTTGGCCTAAGTGTTGTTTTTAAGAGTTGTTAAAGTAGCGCAAGGGAAACGAAAATTATTACAAAAAAATTGTAGTAGTAATGTTGTAGCAAATTTAATTCTCAACAAAATCGCTCTCTTAGACTTTCTCTTCCCGACGAATAGAAACCGAGATAAATGTGAAAAAGTGAAAATTTTGCGTAAATGTCGTTGTTAAGGTAGGGCACGGGAAACGGAAGTTATTACAAACAAATGTTAGCATAAAAGTTGTAGCAAATTTCATTCCCAACAAAATCGCTCTCTTTTATTTTTTCGCCACGTTGCATAGAAATTGAGATAAATATGAAAATTTTGCCTAAATGTCGTTTTTAAGAGTTGTTAAGGTAGCGCACGGGAAACAGAAATTATTACAAAAAAATTTGTAGTATTAATATTGCAGAAAATTTAATTCTCAACAAAATCGCCCTCTTTCATTTTCTCTCCCCGATGCATAGAAACCGAGATAAGTATTAAAATGTAAAGATTTGGCGTAAATGTTGTTGTTAAAGTTTGTGAAGGTAGCGCACGGAACACGGAACCTATTACAACAAATTTTTTAGTATAAAAGTCGTAGCGAATGTTTTGCATGTTATTTTGCAACTTTTCACAGAACCATGTTCGAAAGTGATAAAAACCACATCGACTCAGATGCAGCCAAAAAAGTTTTGAACAAAGAAAAGAAGACATTATGTGTGAAGTAGAGACAGCTATTCGCAAAGTTGCCAACGGCAAAACCTAAGGACATCGCAGTAGTATTAATGTCAAGTAAATCATCAACGTACAACTTGAGAGATGGTAAAGTAAGCTTTAAGTACTATAAGAGAGAAAACTGACACAGTTGTCCTCCTGCAGGCAAAGGTCAGAAATAATAGTCGACAGGAATACGATAAACACTATTGGATCTAGACACCTGCAGGAAAAGTAAAAGGATCCCATAAATAAACTAATTAGGACGACGAAGAACCTAATTAAGTCGACTTACTTAAGCTGGAAAGGAGAGGTTTATGAGCAATATGAGAGAACAGCCATGGGATCGCCGCGCCGTTATCACTAGTTATCGCTACCTATTTAGAGCTGTTTGAAGAAGATGCGATAAAAGCTACTCCTTAGAAACCAAAGTTATGGCTACGATACGTGGATGACAACAACACAATAAATATGGTAAACAAATGCACGAAGAATTTTTAATGCTAAAGTTCATCATATAAGAAGAAAAGGACAAACAGATACCATTCCTCGACGTAACAACAACCAGGATCAACAATTCAAGGCTTGCAATACCGGACCAAAATCTCAATACCGGTATTCGGTATTCAAAATTTTTAAAACCGGGATACCGGTATTACTATAAAAACGTTTACTCACTAAATTACAATCACTAGATATATCTAATTGTAAGATTTTATCCCCTTTGCGGCGTCACCTCTGCTAACAATAGGTTAATTCCTACTATATTTTTAGATTGGCAACAAAGCATAAGATACAGAATTTGAGAAGATAATCAAAAAATGGAAAGATATTAGGAATCTGTACAAAGTACCAATAAACTTAAAGGTCTGGATAAAATTTTTGTTTTGTTGTCTTTCACTTGGTTCAAAGGTTCAACTTCACTGCCGCGTCAAAAAATGATATTACACTTTATTATCTAAAGCTCTGTAGAATTCTTTCGAATTCCTGCTTTGGAATTTTCTGGAAAGGTGCAGATTCAAGAAAGAAACTTTAACATAATGGCTCTTGGTAGTTTGTCAGACTTATCATACTACAGTTATATTTGGTGGGACACTACACGAATCAAACTGACCTGAAACACCATTTTTTTTAGAGTATTTTATTGTTGGCTAGGTATGACAAATTTCTTGAACACGAACATTAAGTTGTCGTCATCAAAGGTTGAGTCTTCGTTATGTTCAACATTCTGTCAGAGTGCAAAATGATATTTCTTGTAGATGGTAAAAAATAACCTTTTTTTCACACTGATCAAAAAATGAGGTTAGTACGGACATAAGATAGATAACAAATTTCTGTTTGGTCAACATCGTTTTCCAGCACAGGATTAAACCAACAGGGCCGTTTTCAATCGATCGCCTCCGGCTAACATGTTTTTAATGAAACGTCAAAAAACGTCACTTGAAAATGTAAACTGAGATCGGACAGAAGATAGCTAACAAATAAGAATCCTCTACATCATTTTCCAGCACACAAGGGCGCTAAATAAAAATAATACCGCAATACCGGTATTTTGCCATCAATATCAGACAAAAATTGTCTGGGATCCCGGTATTGGAAGCTCTACCTACAAGATTGATCACAGCACCATCCATAACAGAAGATGTTTGTAACTACGAGAAAATTTGAAGAATGAAGAACGACTTCTAAATGACGTACTCCTGAAGAATGGATATACGTCGAAGGACATTCAACGGGTCAACAACGAAAAGAAATTACAGACAACAAATACAGTAAGTAATCAATCTATCCACTTGAATACGTACGTAGAGTTGGATTCTGTTTCCTTTTGTTAACATTTTTATGATTCTGTATGACAGGTAATGTTGGAAGATTGAGCAGTATAAAACTCAAATTGAAAATAACCAATTAAAGATCTAATGGGAGCCCTAGTGGATAAAACTATAGGTCTACAGGTGTAATCTTTTTTATGGATCTTGGCAAGACCATAGAATTTAGGAACTATCGCGGTATAACTTTTAGGATATAAGCATCTATGTAAGCATATCGACATAGAACAAAGATGAAAGCATTATGTAGCCGTTCCAGAGTGAGTGTAGAGTACGCAGGAGTAGAAACAGAATTTTTATTTGTTAGTGTAACTCATTGTATCCACTGATTATCATCTGATATTATCAAAACGTTCCAATTGTTTCTTAAGATACTTTTCTTTTTTGGTTACCAGAAAATTGAACAGATTAGTTGGTAGAATAGCTTAATTTTTTCTATTAGACATGTTCTAGCGTGAGCCACTTCTGTCGAAATTCATTCCTTCCTGGGTTAGGAATCAGTTATGGCTCTCAGTTCTTCATTAGGGAAAATATGACGAAATGTCTAGAGAGCCCCAACTTGCGGCAAAAACACTGCACCAAAGAATTTTTTTCAAAAAGTCTTAAAAATTCGTTGGCAAGTTCATGATGGTACTTTGCAAATCAGCAATATTTTTCAATAATACTAAAATTTCATTTTCATTTATGTAATAAAACCGAAAATTTCTTTTCTTTTGCTTCTGGTTTTCTTCTATATTAGCAGAAAAAATAGTAAAAATGTCAAAAAAAATCGCCCGAGCAGGGACTTGAACCCTGGACCCTTGGATTAAAAGTCCAATGCTCTACCGACTGAGCTACCCGGGCCGATAAGTATTACTTATTTCAGTATTCAGCAATGATTGTAACATTAATTATTACATACAACAAGATGATTCATAAACAAAGATAAACAACGACTTCCTTATAATAACGACTTCTTGTAAACTATAAATATAAAATTATCGACTAAAATTGTTGAAGGTCAAAACAAGCGTACAAAACGTGAACTCTTTATCCTTGACCTTCCTGTTTTTTGAGTTAGAGCGCTAAAGCGAGCTTGAAAATGGCAATATAAAGGAACGGGACATTTGCCAAATTATTTTTGGAAGCAAATATTTGCCAAATAACCAAGCTTTTTATCATAAAAATTAAATGATTTCTTAAAATTGGTTTATTTTAGATTCTTATTTTTTGAAGAAAAGCATTAACATAATAGTGTGGAATTCCGTTTAAAATCGTTAAAATAGAAAGTGTAATTTCCGGTTCTTTAAATGTTTAAGAAAATTCTTTAGATTATTTGATAAAATAATTGTTTTTTTAACTTTAATTTGTTTCCAAATTCGTATATAAAAGGTAACGATTTAGAAATTGGCTTCACTTCAATGTTAAAATTCAAACCGAAAATGTCGCATGTAAGTAATCAATTAATTGTGATAAAATATAATCTACTAATTTTTTGTTTACTTTATTTACAGCAAACAATCATTTTAGGTTTAATAGTCCTTTTCAAATTATCCCAAGCGGATTTTTATGCACCACCAGCTACAAGTTATGGAGTTCCAATTCATGCAGTTGAAGGTCCAAAACAACAAATTCAAAATAATCCGATTGTCTCAAGCTTTTCATTTGATATTCCCGAAGAAATTGTTCATGTCTATGATGCTCCAGCACCACCAAAACCAATTTCGCAAATTTATGGTGTTCCCCAGGACGAAATCATCTCCCAAGTTTATGGCGCTCCCGTAATAGTAACACCAAAACCATTTCATGTCGTTGATGTACCAAAACAGCGTCCGATTGTTTCGAGCTTTTCGTACGAAATTCCCAAAGAAGTTGTAACTTTCCATGATGTACCAGCACCACCAAAACCAATTTCACAAATTTACGGTGTTCCAGAAGTACCTAAACCAATTCCCACCGTTTATGGAATTCCCGAAATAGTTAAACCAAAACCAGTTAAACCGATAGTTTCAAGTTTTTCGTATCAAATTCCGTATGAAGTTGCTCCAGCTCCACCAAAACCAGTTTCGCAGGTTTATGGTGTTCCAGAAATTGTTAAACCAAAGCCAGAAATCGCTTTTGATCTTCCTGTAGTAGAAGCACCTAAACCACCAAAAATTTCGTACACCTATGGTATTCCAGAAGTTGTTGAATCAAAACCAAATAAAGTTTTTTACGATGTTCCCATCATTGTAGAACCTAAACCAACGATTTCGCATGTTTATGGTGTTCCCGTGGCTTATGATTTTCCAGTTGTAGAACCAAAACCGGTTTATGGAGTCCCAGGTAATGAAGTGTTTGGTATTAGAAGACATTAATGAAGAGATTCTAAGACTGTACCCATTAGTTATCAATAAGTAACATAATTATAATTTTTTAAGTTTTATTCAATACATTTTTTTTATTTTATGGGTTTCAATTTACTCCACCAAAACCAATTTCACAAATTTATGGTGTGTCAAAGTACCTAAACCAATCCTGACCGTTAATGGAATTCCCGAAATAGTTAAACCAAAACCTGTTAAACCGATAGTTTCAAGTTTTTCGTATCAAATTCCGTATAAAGTTGCTCCAGCTCCACCAAAACCAGTTTCGCAGGTTTATGGTGTTCCAGAAATTGTTAAACCAAAGCTAGAAATTGCTTTTGGTCTTCCTGTAATAGAAGCACCTAAACCACCAAAAATTTCGTACACCTATGGTATTCCAGAATTTGTTGATCCAAAACCAAATAAAAATGCTTACGGTGTTCCCATCGTTGTAGAATCTAAACCAACGATTTCTCATGTTTATAGTGTTCCAATGGCTTATGATTTTCCAGTTGTAGAACCAAAACGGTTTTATGGCTTTCCAGGTAATGAGGTTTTTGGTATTAGAAAACATTAATAAAGAGATTCTAAGACTATAATTTTTTAAAGTTTTATTCAATAAACTTTTTTTTTATTTTATGGGTTTTTATTTCCTTTACAACAAAGTATGGATTTTCATAAATCCTTTAAACTTTGTCGTAGTTGAGGTGCTGGGGGAATTCGACCCGCGGCAACGATGAATTTCACATGCCCATTCTGCAAACATGGAATTTTAAATGCACCAAGGGACCGCGACAAGCGCATACCTGCCAGTGCTATTTTGACGGTGACATTGTGGTCCATTGTGAATATAGTCGAGTGGATTCGCTAATTATTTCACTCAATCATTCAGGTAAAATTAGATTGGAAGTTGTTTCTATAAAAAAATCTTATAGTGTTCTAAAAAGAATTACTTCAATTAAAATTCTCTTGATAAAATAGGGTCGAAATCCAAATGGAAACACAATTTAATTATCCAAACCCCAATTTAAGTAGAGTTTTTCGTTCACATCCATCAATTGTAACACGGCCTACAACATCCATTGGAGGATATGGTCCAAACCACGTGTTGGTCGATAAATTTCTATACACACGAACGAAACAGAATTTTCCAGCATACAATGGCGCTTCAGGTAAATTACGTTGGCGACCTGCGTAATTTTTTTATTAGCAATTTTCTCTGTGGAAGCTTGTACACCTGCCTCGTTCCGCATTTCAGCCTTTGCCACGCTCCAAGCTTTTTTATTTTTTATTTTTGATTCGTCTATTTTGCGGGCGTACTTGAAAGCCTTTCTTGTCCGGACGTACTCGAAATTTCGTAATGAAATCTTTGTTTGCCCCCTAAAGCATTCCGTGGCCACTGTTTAGTTCACAGTTGGAAGGGTTTGCTTTGTGAGTGTACTGTGCCCTCGCTATACAAGAACACATGGTAGAGTTCGGGTAATTAATTGCTTTTAATTGCAATTTTGCTCAAAAAGAATCAACTTAACTCAGAGGCGAAAAAGATTTTTTCAGAAAGACCATTTACAAAGACTATTTAAGTATGTAAATTAAAATGATGTGGAATTTTATAATTTTATGCACATCACGTTTTTACTGCGAAAATTATATCTGATATGTTTTTGGAAGTATTTCTTGATAATATTAAATTTAAAAACGTTCTACTTCTTAAATGACATTTTTATTTGAACGCATAAAGTTGAAGTAAACAGCATAATATTATTTTAAGAGGTAATAAAGCGAGATTTATTGATTTGAAAAAAATGAAAATATTTTTCTCCATACTAATCTATGTTTCTGTTTCGATTGAATGGTAGGGTGGAAAAACCAAACTGAAGAAAACCCGCCTGAAATAACCGGAGGGAATACAATAACATCTGTTATTGTGACTCTCGACTTGAAAAGAGAGAGAGAAATTCGTTTTATGAATCTGAACGGAGCTTGGAACCCGCGGGCAATCATAAACTCATTTATTTGAGATTCGTTGCTATATTAAAATTCAGGGAACGCAATATCGCAACTGAAAGGCAACGGATAACGACGTTAATCTTTTTGAATTTGGTAAAGAGTTTATTGTACTGCTAAGTAATTGGTGTTGCAGTTTACAAAAGATCAACAGAAAAATTATATCGAAATTAATTTCATAGTAATGTTAAGTAAGCTTTCGTTTTTATGGATTAGCTACAGTGATTTATTTGAAACTCCAGATAGCTAAATTTTACTCCAAAAAGTAAAAGAAGTATTCTTGAAACTTCTTGTTGATTTTTGAGTGAAAAAAAGACGTTTATATGAATCATCTCGTAGGAGTCAATTTCCGTCCAAATAAACCAACAAGACAAGAAACAGATAATGTTGTGTTTATGTAATTATTTAACAGCCTTATTTTTAGGAATACACCCAATCTTACAGGAATCGTTTGCTCGTTTTGTGTATAAACAAAATTGTACCTTAAACAAGCTTGGAATTCTCGAGAATTTTTCTCCTTAGTAATACCAGATTATTCAGAATAAAGAATATGGGCTATATTCCTCGTAGTTTAATCAATAACAGCTTAAAACTTGAAGTTGCTTTCCAGGCACAATTCTTTAGACGAAAATTTCGAAGTTAATCAATATTTGATAATCGCAAAGAAGGTATATTTCTGATAGGACTAAATAAGATGCAAATTAAACTTAAAAGTATAAATTATAACTTCACTCTACAGTTGTTCGACAATACTGATTTTTTTCAAATGCAAAGGAAAAGTGGTTCCTTTGGCAGGATTACCTCCTAGATCTATAATCTTTCTAATTGTTTATGTTCCGTTTGGACATTACTGGACTACGCATATGATAGTCAATAATGGTGTTACTGCCGTAATTGCAGTATTGGCAATGAAATGATTGCTAGATTTTTGAAAGCTTCTGGAAAGTGTGTAGAATTTGATGATTCAATGGATGTGCTCACCAGGGAATTACGTTTGCGTTGGCAAACGCAAACTTTTATTATGTGGGTTGGGTTGGGTAATAAATAAGAGTGGTTTTTGGCTTTAGATGATCTAATATGCCAGTTATTAGGCGAGTGTGTAAAATGCCTTGAAAACTACGAGGATACTACAAATATTAATACAATTTTATCGTTTCTTTTTCTTTTATGCAAATTAATCTTTTTTTAGGGTTTTCAAAATCGACCGGGGGTGTACCTGGTGTTGTGGGAGCAGCCGATGGGTTCCACATTGCCATAAAACAACCAGAAGGAAATGGTCATAATTATTGTAATAGAAAACAGTTTCTGCTGTTTACATAAACATTGCTGTTATACATAAACATTGGTCGACCAGGACGAATGCTTGATACACAGATCAGAATCTTACTGACCAAGTAAACCCTCTATTGCAATCCGATAAGCACCTGGTAGGCGATTTTGCTTATTCACAACTAATGAATTTAATGAAACTGTATCAAGATAATGGTCACTTAACAGACGTTCAACAGATTTTCAATACTAAGCTATACAGTGTGCGCTCAACAATTGAGCGATCATTTGGAGAGTGAATCTGCAATGCAGATTATAGCTTGTGCTAGTGTTTTACACAATTGGATATCGACCCAAGGCAACACACAAGACGATTACAAATTAATGATTAAAATCTTAAGATTTTTGAGAATAATGGGAATAAAACATCCAGGATGGAAGAGGAGCTGTTGAAGATATCTTGTTAACATTTGTAATTGATAAGAAAAAAGGCAATATTTCTAATTTATCTTAGTTTTTTTATTAAATCCTCTACATAAAATTATAAAAAAATTATTTTAAAATACTGTTGTTAAATATTTTATGTTAATAAATAAATATTTTGTATTTATTTTAAGTTACACACCGGTTAACTCTTCGTGAATCAATTGGTGTTCAAATATAGTATATATTAAACCAATAAATATATATACACGAGATTTTACAATTTTTTTGCTCAATTCAAATACAAATGAAAGTACAAACATCATATACCGTTTGGCAACATTTGCGTTTACTAATGGACCAATTTTACGGTTGCTGAAATAGCGGTCGTTTATTAAACACGTTTGAAGTTAGTTTTGCGATTAATACGATATTATTCATTTCATCGGGAAAAACATTTAATGGTCTTGCATTGAGATAAACTTGTACTTGGTGTAATGGTGTGACAATCTATAAATATTTAAGTTTCAACAACAGTCACTAATTTAAAGTGAAATTTCGTTACTTGACTCTGCTTCCCACAATATTCCAAAAAAGGATTACCAGTAAAATAAACTGCCATTGAATACCTTGATGACAGTGATACCTATTTCTGACGATTTTGTTCGATGTTTATTTGTTGTGATTTTGTCATAATACATATGAATATATGATTCCCTTCGTGATATGAATTTATAGAATACCACTATGCTTGAGCGGTTTGTTTGCTGATGTCTATAGCCTGTGTTGCCAAAGAGATAAATACAGTAATGTAAACTTTGTTAACCTTCTAGCCTTTGCAATTATCAGTAGAATGGTTCTGCTGATAGTTCTTCCATTAAATCCAACCATGTATTGTTCGTTTACTATTAATGATTCCACATCTTACAATTAGTATTAGTTGTCCCAACGTTATTGTAGTTAATACCAGATGTTGATGGTAGTTTTCGATGATCAGCTAAATAAACAAATACAGCAATGCAACTTTTTGCTACGTTCTTCCTGTTCTGTTCCTAGTTTTGCTTCATAATAAAGCACCCATCATTCCAGTATTGCATCTTGCTCTGCCAGAATTCATCTCTCTATATCCCGGCACATTATTGTCCTAGGTTCAAATGTTTTTCTATTCTTCTTTAGATGCTGATAGAATTACCTCGTGTCCGACTGAATTCTTGGTTTATCTAATTCCCTCAGTTCATCGTTTATGACCTCTGTTATTTTCCGTCTGTGTTCTGTACTCCTTCTCCGTTTATCGGTTTTCTTTCAAATCCTAGAGCTTCTTCTGCAGCCTCATAGGTAATATTTCTACATGTATTCCACTCGATATTGGCATTTTCGCTCGTTTATCTATTTCCAAGCTTTAGATTCATGTTCTCTTTGTACGCTCTATTTTTGCTATGATCCTTGAGGTTTTGTATATTGAATCTCCCGTGTTTTTGAGCTGCTGTCTGTTTGACATGTGCACTACTTCTGACCTCTATTATATCATCTTGATTGTATGGCTATCTTGGGATACCCACGTTTGCTTGTAAATAATTCACAATAACTATATTGAGGAAGGCCACCAGATTTATTAGTCTAGTACCATTGTCTTTAGATTTCTTGTACTGGCTGTGTTTACCTATTATCCCTAGGTGTTGGTTCTTCTATCCTATATTAGCGTTATGAATGAGCTTAATAATTGTTTTTTTTTGTTCTGTTCCTTTTCTTTATATCTTTCGGTTTTTTCAGGTTTTCGATGTTTCCTATCACGGAGGAGAAAGTGCTGCCTATTTTGGCTTAGTCTATCTTTGTTTGGAGCAAAGTCAAGTTTGGTCAAATTCATCATGGGTTTCTAATCTGTCTTTCTTTTCGGTATGATGTATCCAGTTTGAATAACTCAAATTTGCATTGCTAAAATGACACGGAAAAGTTGATTCTGGATAGCAGCTCTGTAATCGTCGCAAAGGCTAAATATGCGACATTCGACAAGATATTTTATGTTCGTGCTGGGTGAACAGATATTTCGTGGCGTTGGCCGCTGTACTTTTGTGTAGAGTGGATGATTAATATGGTGACATTTTCTTTTAATTTAAAGTTGATTTGTTACTCTAGCATATACCTATTTGCTCATTATTACTGTTTTTCAATTTTGACATTGCTAAGTAGCTTATAAAAAAATTTTCCTTCTTAATATGTTGTAAATATATGGATGCTTATAGATCATATTGATCGTAAGGTCACTCCACATAACTTACAATTAGACAGAAAAAGAATTAAAGTGTCATTGTTATAGATGGAATGAAACCTAAATTTATGGAATCGGTTATTAAGTTATCCCAAAGTTTCATAAGTGTGGGATCACATGGGCTTCAAACTTTATCATGGTTCGTGCTAATATTGACGATCGCCTCTTAATATAATTTGTTACAAATATATTCGTTGTATGAAATGAGAAATTAAAAATATACAAAAACTGCATATCATCAATAACAAGTGTCAATGTGTAGCTTGTTTCCCAACTTACTATATGCATAATTAAGGTTAACTTGTATACGGTCTGTCAATTACCAACAAGTATATGAACTACATCGTCAAACTCGCGTTGATCAATAGTACTGTGCGGTGTATAACTTAACCGGGATACAAGTAATTAATTCGAATGGAGCCATACCAAAAATGATTAAGTTTGCCGGTTGACATGGGTCATGATGGTTATGATTAAAGAATGTAAATTTTTTAATATATTATATTACTGAAATGTATATGTACCACAGCAAACATGCTGTGGGGTCATATATTCCCAAATATAACCGTTGGGAGTTATATGTTCCCAGTGTTTGTTTTAAAATAAAATTTTCAAACACATTATACAACTATTTTACATGTATATAAATATAAATAAAAGAACTATTTCAAAACATAACTATTTTAGGTCCGAATAAAATCATTTTTGCCATTAATGAAAACTAATTTTTCATATATTTTATTATAACTTCTCATCTACCTCGCTATGTTCTAGGTATTTATGACTTCATTTTCTGTACTCCTATTTAAACTATTGAAATTTCTAGTAGCTATGCTAATTGGAAACGTGGACGAGCACTTTCAGTTACACGTAAAATAGATCAATTATTCAAACTTTGCATATTCGAGGACGAAATCCTCTCCCAAGCTGTCTGTCACACGTGTAATTAGACAAGCAGCGTGTGCACAGTTGACTCACTATTATTGATCTGACGGCTGCGTGAGCAAGTTTTAATAGGAAACGAACACGCACCGTGTCTACCTTTCCTTTCAACATTACCGCACCTTTATTTTCATGTTTGTCCGTTGAAACGAAAATTTATGCGTTCGCATTCGCGAATGGATTTTGTATGAAAATCTAGTGGACGATCGGAGTCGTTGTGTGTAAATTTTATAACCAAAAACGGAAACTGATGAAACGTTATGAAACTGGTCATTCAATCCAATAGGATTTATTTTCTTGAAAGGATTTTATATGGATATTTATAAAAATAGAATAAGAATTTTGATTGAGGAAATAAAATTAAAAGAAATAGT
Source organism: Onthophagus taurus (assembly GCF_036711975.1). Lineage (NCBI taxonomy): Eukaryota > Metazoa > Arthropoda > Insecta > Coleoptera > Scarabaeidae > Onthophagus > Onthophagus taurus. The sequence goes on from NC_091966.1 coordinate 31,760,175, forward strand.
ATCACACTCGTGCTAACGGAAAACTTAAAGTGGTAACCGACGCATTTGCGAGTAAAATGAAAGGTGAACCCGTCCATACCGAATGGCATGGATAAATATTTAGCAGTTTCGAATTGGCAAAAGCTTGCTTCAGCCGGTATTAAAATGGAAAAACCTGTGGCGTCGTTTTTAGAAGCACCTGGATTTAAAATTCTTAATTAAATGGAGTACGGAAGTTGTAATTAATTCAATCTCAACAACAAAACAAACATAACTTAAAAAAGGAATAAAAACAAAATTATACTTTTAGATACTAGAAAATTGGTTCCAAACTACATAAATCTACGTTAACAAGATTTCATTTTACTCTTAATGTACCTACTAGTGATGTATGTAAATTCAAAGAGATTCTCGGATACGACCCAAAAGAGTTCGAAAAGCGCACATACAAAAAAAAAGCGAGGGAAAAAACTTTCATAAAGTCCGAACTCCAGAGTTCCTCGAATGAGCCCCAGGCGTTCAATTTCAACACGCCTGCTCTCACGGAGTTATCGGAGCAGTTCGAAAGCAGTTTCTCGACCTGCAACCCCTCTTCTTCTCACTACCACCCTTACGGTCCTTCACAACTCGAAATAACGCCCCAATTAAGCAAACCATTGCCGTAATTAGTAGAGTATTTACGGATTAAGACGGGCTCACAAACCGTTGCGTCGTCCGTTATGTCATGCGGGTTGACATCGTCTTTTCTTTCTACTCTTGCACAATTCCTTCATGCCAAGACGGAAGCTTCTTTAGTAACGTGCTTGACTTACCATGGATGAACGCTTGTTGTGACCCTTGGACGCCAGACAACATTAATCACAGTTTTAAGACTAACTGGAAAACGTTATGCGTGTTAGATGATGGTAATGGTGTGTTAAGTATCATTAATATTGATAAATTGGATCATGAGTGTTTAAAAATTAGTTACAATTAGATAATTTAAGATTTTTTTATAAACTATTTCTTAAATTAAATTCAAAAGTGGAATCAGCTAATAATAACTCAGCAGGAATTCTGCTACTCACGACTTCGAAATTGTTTCTAAAGAGAAAGAAGAAGTTTCTAGTTCTAGTGCTAGTGTTAGTTCTTGGTTTAGTATAATTCTGCAACTTATTGCAACTTTAAAAGATTGATTTATTTCAATTAAAGAAAAGTTGTTTCAAGATGAAATTTTATTGATATCAATACACAAGCTTGTTACCGTTCCCTCTATAAATATCGAAGCTATTAATACGTGGTATTCATCGGTTTGAAACTAAGCGTTCAGCGTGAAACTTATCTTCAACTATGCGTAAGTAGCGCCCATTAAATCCATCTGTTTCTAAACGGGCGGCTCCGTCTTTCGTCCTTTCAATATAAATTTCCGGTGATTATTCGCCTAAAAGACGTGGAGCATTTATCGGGTGCCGACGACGCTCCTTCGTAACGATTGGCACTTTCATTTCGAAACCATATGTTTTTAGAGACTCGTCTCATCAGATATCAAGATGGATTTATGGTCTACTCTGCGATGATAATAGAAAATTAAAACGAACCATTTTGCACCTCAAAATCCGAACGACAAACCACATTAGTCTTCGTCGTTACTCAAAATTAGTTATTACATAAATAATTCATAATTTTAATAAAGTAGTAAATGTGAATTTAGTTGGAAAGCTTGAGAAAGAAGTGAATATTTGTGGGGTATGAGTCCATTTAATGGATTTAATTATAGAATGTAATATAGAATACGTTGAATAACTCAAAAATCAGGAAATGCTAAATAAATGCATTAACTTAAAGATATTAATATTTAACGTATTATAACCAGGGAACCTTAAAACAGCAAACAAATTGATCTCCGCCATCACTTTATAAGAGATACAAATAAATTAGAGTTTGTTGAAACTAAACATGTATCCACTGATGAAACGGAGGCGGATGTTTTAACCAGGTTACACTATACATAGTGGATTATTGAACAAACTTACAATGTCTGTTCTATACAGCAACTACTCTATTGTTTCCAATGCGTGTATGGACGATATTCTATAAAATCTTATCATCAAAAACCATGTCAGAACGCACCAAATGTAAACGAAATTGCTTATGCTATTCTTCGGCGGTTATTAGTTCATGAAAGTTTTATATTAGCTTGACAGCCCTTTTTGGAAAAAATACTCTTCTCCATCTTTCCCTTGGCATAAACAAAAGTTTAAACAATGTTTGCTTTAAAATGATTATACCCCATTATGGGTACCCCATTATGGAATCTGAATCAGTTTTTAAGAAATGATTTTTATTATTAAAATCATTTTCCGTATAATTTCCAAAATTGTTAAACAAGGAGAGTTTACAAGATGTTAATGGTAAAACTCTGGATTTGGAGCATGTTACAGAAAAACTTTTAGAACAACGATTGTAGCAAATTATATTCTTAACAACATCGCTCTCTTTCACTTTTGCTCTCAGATGCATGAATATCGAGAAAAATGCGAAAATATGAAAATTAGATGAATTTACATGTTGTTAATGGTAGGTAATACTCGGAATTCGGAGCATATTACAAAAAGACTTTCAGAAGAAAAGTTGTAGCAAATTTTATTTTTAACAATATTGGTCTGTTTTACTTAGGTCTCAAATGCATGAATATCGAGAAAAATGCGAAAATTTGATGAATTCATAGTGTTACAAGTTGTTAATGGTAAAACTCTGTATTCTCATCGTTTTTAATAAGTATTCAAACAAGCGATGTTGCTAAACAAGAAGAAAACTCTTTCTCATCTTCGTAGCTCGATACAGCTATTCCTTCCAGATATTACACATAAATGGAAAACCTACGCAGGAAGTTACGTTGATACATTTGGCATTATATGGAAATGAAAATCAACGCTCCAGGAAAGATTTCTCTTTGTCAGAAAGGAAGAGAACATGGACGTTCTTGAGAAGAGGAAATATTTTCAAAGAGGTTTAAAGATTGAATGTAACTTTAACCCGAACTGTATTGGAGCCATGGCTTAACATAAGCCCTTATAACAAACAAGCAAATATTTTGTCCTCCTTGTTACTTTGTTGTTCTTTAATCTGGTAATAAAAATTGATGCAACCCGCGCCTTGCATGTCTATTTTTTAAGTTCTTGTCAACATCTCTCCACAAAAATAATTTGCCCTTTTACAGTGACAGTGAAAGTTTGAGCATACTGCTGCTGCAACTTTTTCCTTAAGAGTTTTTCTAGATATTTTTCCCATCAAACCGTATATTTTGCATTAATAAAATACATTCGATGACATAATCGTATTAATAGTTTTGACATTTATATGGTACTCCGCTGTAAAAAACTCAAAAACAGAATCTGCCATTCTAACTTCCTGATTAAATTATTATTACAACATTACATCTTTGTTATAGTATGCAAACCATGACACAAAAGTGTTTACTTTCAACGCATTTAAATGCCATTTACTCGGAATATTTTGTTTCATCACACATCGTTTATTTGTGGTTATTGTCCTTTTTTAAGTTACTATGTGAGTGATAATATATTGCAGAAGACAAAATAGAAGAAAAAAAAGGTTATGATCTTTCAAAATTAACTTCTGCAAGTACACAAAGTTTTGTGAAAACTATTGTATTGGAAAGAATCTACAAAATAAATAAATGAGACCCGTGTGAAGTTACCCATAAATTCCATCCATAAAAAAAACTTTTTTTCGTTAATCAAAATTATTTTGTGGAGCATGCAAAAAACATGCTGAGCTGTGCAAGTGTTCTCTTACTTAGCCAAAATGTCTACGTTTTATTTTCATTGTTAATACTTAGGATATAACTGAACAATTGTGTTGATGATTACTACCTTTATTTGATGAATATCGTCGTTAAATTACAAGACATGTAGTACATTAACACGTAACCGCCAAGCATGAAATGTATATTACAATTAACCAGAAATCTTTGAGCGCCGGCGGTTACGCGGCGTTTAACGTGTTAAGTATCATGACGTATCATCAATCTTTGAAGATTATTATGAACCAAGAAAATTAAAATGTCTCTACTGCACCTTTACAAATCAAGCTTGGTCTTATCAATAACTCAATTATTAAAACACAACTATATTTCACTCAATATTTTAAATCATCGATAATTAATTAATAGATGAGGGATGCTACAATGTCTTTAAGCGGCAGATCGTGCAGATAGTTAAAGTGTTTTCACAGCTTTAACAGTAAGCAAAATCGCCAGACTCCCAGGAAACAATCGCCAATATCTTGCAAAATTACTTCAAGATTGGAGCTCGAATATCTTTCAAGAGTCATTTCCTACATTCCCATCTCTTCTTGTTGCTTGAAAACTTGAGTGATAGGCACGACGACCAAAAAAGACTACAGCAAAGTATGGGATAATACCAAAGATGTTAGGATCACCTTATGAACTCTAATATATGTAACAAATCTCTAATGTGTACAAATGTATTAAAATGTCAAAGCTGTATTTGACATGTGAGGTGCTATAACGAGTTCTCTTAATGTTAGAAAAGCTTCTAGGAATAAAAATAATACCTGTAAGTTTTACAACATAAATACGTAAATATTTCAATACATTTTCTTGTAGTATCTCATTATAGCAAAATATAAAAAGAAAATTAAAAGGAATATTACCAATTTTATGTATTTCGAAAATAACGTAAATATAAGTACCTAAGTGAATCTTGTAACTTAACGTAGTAAAATGTTCTACACCCATTTTTTACAGTGTGCGCGCACACACTATCTATTGATTTCTTCGAGAGAGCAATGGGCATTCCATAGATATCTTCTGTATGTATGTATATTGGATATGACCTCTTTATATTTCATTATTAACAGGTAATAACAAAAACAGGAATCGTTAGTTCGCTTGGTTAATCGCCTCCTACAACGTTTATGTTGTATCTGGCGAGATTTGCTGTTATTTAAAAAAGTTAAGAAAAGGGCAAGTCCTACATTAGGCATTAAGACATTATAACCTCCCTGTTGAAACAATATAGTCTGAAAATCAAGAGTGATTCATTTTGCCTCCTAACATTTTCATTTCTTGAGTGATTTCAAAATGTTAAAACTACCTTAGATAAATTTTATTTATTAAAATCATGAATTATTATAATTAATTCGTGAACAAGTTGAATCCAATCAAGTATCATACTGTTTGTCTTTGTGAAGCGTGAATATTAGTAAAATATTTGTCTGTAAGGTGTTTATTAGAGCTTGCTTTGGTGCAATTAGGATCATCGGTAGGAGATAGGAACAAAGGAAACTGTTTCGCAAGGGTTACAATGCAGTAAATGTATCATCTATTGATTAATTATAATGTAGCTTCACTAACAATTTTGGTTTAATTTAAATCTAATTTAAAAAAGCTCTAAAAAATTTATTGTTTAAAAAGGTTATAATTTTGTGAGTAAAACGGTGTAGTGTCGTAACGACCTCACAAAGAACGGAAGCCGACAGTGTATCGTATATTTCTAATTATAAACATGTCAAAAGCTACCTGCTAGTAGTTGAATAGCCTCGAGCGCTGGGGCCAAGCTGTATCAGATACATATTTCTGTCAACCGGCTACTTACCGCTGTCCCGGTAGCTACGGTATCTTTCATTCTAGATAATAAATTAATCGGAACGGCGATTTCCAACAACCATTCATCTCTCTGTTGATATTGCTTAACATTACCCCATGTGGCTGTTAATAATAACAATGTTTTATTAACAAAATTAAAAAAGATTTTCAAGACATAAAAAAATTGAAAAAAAAACTTTAATGCATACTTGTTTTGAAAATTCAAATGATTCTTTTTCTCTTTGTGTTACAAGTTTTTATTACCATTTGAACGGAGATAGTTCCGTTAAAATCGTTTTTGCTAATAAAATCTAATTATGTTTTTAGATAATCTATCTACTTTACATGACTAATGGAAATATTAAATTAGATTTGTTGTAGTTTTTTGTTGAAGAATTAACTTTTTGTTTGAGCTAATTATTTTTCGACAATTTCATGTTCAAATTGTGTTTGAAAATGTGATTTTCAAAATGATCAACACAGTGGCAAATTGGAAATCAAAGAATGTTATCATGCGGCCAAAGAGAGAGTGGGCAGCGTAATCAAAAATGTGTACGATCAAAAAATGGTGGTGGGATAAAAGTTATTTGCACCAAAGCTTTCGCAAATTACAAAAAATATCCTCAATAGGAAAAAAAGAAAGAAGTATCAACTCCAATTTGTTTGGAGCATTCACAATTCTATAGAATCTCTATTCTATTCAATATGGTAAAGCTAGTCTTTTATTGAAAATAGTATATTCTATAGTATTTTCAATTAAGATGTTTTTCGTGGCATCTTACCCTAAGTAAAAAGGTAAGGAGCGTAAGTGAGAGATAAGAAATAAATCAATCATCCTGATCATTTATTTTTTGTTTTTTACTTTATTAAGATTAAATTAATAATTAAAGTGATGGATGAGCTCACAAATCACTGCACATTTTCTCAAATCATGGGATTTAATTGGCTATGGCCACCCTCTTTTCCTTTTCCACGTTAATTTTGACTCTACAGTTGCTTTTTATTACAGCGATTGCGGTAAACAAAACTTTGTACAAATGCAATGGCTAAAACGGAATTATACTTTTATTAAAATCCAAAATTCTATCAATCTATTATCACAAGATAAGTAATGAAAAACTGAAAAATTAAAAAAATTCGGTGGTTTCACAAACCAGATAATTAGCGACTCTTCAATCTTTAGAAACACCAAGTTCATTTGAAGTCAAAAATTATTTATAATATTACAAAATAACATTTGCCTGAATCTTCATTTGTTTTTCTTTTCCATATTTTGCTTTTTTTATGTGTATAAAAGTTGATATTGTTTTCGTTAGCTTTAAAGGTACATATTTTTCCCTGCAAAGAGATTTTGCATAAATATGCCAGTTTTATGAAAATACCTAGCAGCAACATTTTCTTCACCTTGGTACACTTCTTCTTTAAAAAAAAATAAAACGTGAAACCCATCTTGCACTGATACAGTACAATAAAGACGAGAGTTCGGCTCTCACATTCTTAGACTTTTTTTTTAGAAAACCTTGCTTTCAATGGAAGAGATTTTATAAAATTTATTATAGTCATCACATATTCTAATACCTGATTCAATCCAAGACTTAGATATCTTTGATGCAAGCGCTTCTCTATGAATAATGCAATGGATCTACGGTGCATTTGCTTCGAATAAGCGCATCTAATCCTCCATAGCAGCCAGACATAGAGAGAACTGCATCAGTACAGACAATAACGTATTTAGGCCAATACATTATTTTCAAATATGAATGTATCAAGAATCTCGAAGAGATACTGAGCTTATACTGCTGCGGTAATTTTTGTACAAAATAGAAGAGTTTCTATATCTACAACAGCTTCTTACAATTCCTGATTCAAAAGCCACCTTGTAAAATGCTAACAAAGCATTGTTTAGATACTGGTGTAGTTTAAAAAAATGTTTTCTTTTCAGTTCTTTTAACTTCATGACAAAAAAGATCAAAAGGTGCCAACTCTCTGTTTTCAAAACTTTCATACACATTACACATTGTGGTCCCTCAGAGTGGTCATCTATCAAATACTACCCGTAACAGCAACGAATCACTGAAGCTCATCACTACAAGTAGTGATGCATGTAACTATCAAACCTTTCTTATTGTTAGCGTTACCCAGGATGCACGACGTGAACGTGATAGGGTTCTCATCCCAATGGGGCGCTTTCCTCTCACGAATCGGGGTACTTTTTAACCTATACCTTAAAATTAGTACAGTAATGTGGAGAGTTGTCGTTTGTTACCGTAAAGAAGTGCTGCATGCACATTGATGTTAAACACCAAGCACATTTAATTATTGCAATATCAATGCAGAGTTCACACAAGTTATTGCAGTTTTTGAAACAGAAGTCCATCAAGCGTATCGAAATACATTCTTAAAATCTTTCTCAGTCTCGAAGAAGAAAACTGATTGTGTATTAAAGACTGTATTTTGAGGATGTTGTTCCGTAAATATAAATTTACATCTTAATTATACAGCATAACAATGGCAGAATCTTAAAACATTCTTCAAAGGCCTAAAAGTATAAATGTTTAGCGGCTGATTGAATCCAGTTATTCCAGCGGGAATCGTACAAATTTAGATGTTTTTATTGCCTTTATCAATACTGAATTTAGGTGTGAATGTTTTATAAAAAACTACACAATTTGAAGCGATGAAAGTGATATATTAATTTATTTCTGTGGTACGATCGTTTCCACCAACATCTTGGTCTTCATCAGGCACTTTTAAAACGGATGTACAAAGTTTGTTAATTATGATATATTTTAACTTTTAATTTATTGACTTTCCTTTTTGTTTTTCTGTTCTTATTCTCTACCTGACTGCTTTTACATGACTACATCTTTATACTGCCACCCAGAGGGTTATTTAGTACATGTTGCTCCGTTCGATTGCATCTCGTGAGATCATCAGCTTAATATTCGGAAATAATAATATACTGTCTCCATTGCTGCTTTACGATGTTACGCGTTTTTTCACCTCTCCATTTGTAACACTTTAAGACGGTAAATATTAATACTATAAAATATATCATAACTAACAAACTTTGTACATGTGTTTTAGAAAAACGTGTTTGGACCAATTAATGGCAAGGTCGGATGTTAATTGGCCTAATTTAGTGAGTTTTCGTGATTCGTTATTTGTAAGCTAAACCTATGCTATTTTAATCGCTCCCATTGGCTGACAGTTGGATTTATTAATCAAATAAATTCAACTAGTAAATTATAAAAATAATTGAGATCGTTAAAAATGTTATTAAATTAGAAAAGTATTGCTTTCATTAATGTCAATATATGTGGATGTATTGTTTATATACAGGGTGATTCTCAACCTATACGCATAAACTGAGGGATTTATTCTTCAGGACAAGTGATGACTAATAGATGAAAAAAATTGTAGTAAAAGTTTTTTAGTTTCCTAGATATTTGATGTAATCGGCGACATCTAGATAATATAATCTAATAATATTTCGTGGAAGATGGATAAGTCGAGATGGTCCAATGGCCTGGCCACAGTGATCGCCCGGCCTCAATCCTCTTGGTTTATACCTTTCGGGTCACTTAAAGAGCATAGTGTACGCCACGGAAGTTAATACTTAGCAAATATTGCAAAATCAGATACATGCTGCTGCCCAGATAATCCGCCAACACCCTAGTTTAGGCCGCGCTAGTGTGAGATCTTGGATTCGGGGAGCTCAATTGATAGAAAATATTATAGCTCGGAATTTTACAAATTTAAATATTCGAGTAGTCGTATAATTTTCAGTTCAAATAGTCGAACAATTCGACTAATTCGAATATTTATTAATATTCGACTAGTGGAATAGTTGTCGACTAGTCGAATAGTCGTCGACTAGCCGAATCGCCGAATTTTTGTAATATTCGGATAATTTGTTTAACAAAACGTATAGTACTAATTTTTCAGAATTTCAGGAGAAACAAATACAATTAAAAATATATTTTACCCTCGTCAAGTTAAAAATTAATACAACATTAAAGAGAAAAAGAAAAATATATTAACGTGGACGACATCATTAACGTACTACAAAACAAAAAGCTGATTTAACCCATTTATGGCCACGATCATAAAAATCCGTTGTTATTTTTAAAAATAGATTGAATATTTCTTAAACTATCTTAAATAAGATAATTTTGAAGTATGTTCTAAAAAAAAATCAAATGCTTCAAATAAATGGGGGTGCGTTTACGCACCTTTGGCAAATAATCGTGTCATTTAGAAGAAAAATAATTTATTCAAACTTTGGAAAATAAGAGTAATTTAATAACTAAAATTATACATTAATATAAAAATATTCAAAACAATCAGCGTGCAGATGTACTTTACATTTTTTGCAAAAGTATATTGTATGGCTTTTGCAGACTTTGCACTTTTTTCTCAAATTGGCTTCCGATTTTTTTATTATATGCCCTATGTTGTCGAGTCTTATCTCTTGCGGTAAACTTTGCCTCGATGTTCTACCATGAAAAGAAGAAGGGTTAGCACTTGTTAATTCAGATTGGAATTCGAATTTCATCAAACTTATAGCCAATGAGGAGCGAAAATGTAATGCGACATTTTAGAACTGTTTGCCATTTTAAAAATTTTCCAGCTGTTGACTACTACGCTATCTATCATGTTGATAAACAATGGCCACCACCATTTTTTCCCTCTTATTTTGATTCTGTAATTAGCAATGCCATTGTCGTGAAGATCAACTCCTCCCATATATTTATTATAGTCTGCTATTACGTGGGGTTGTGGAATTGTTTCTTCTTTATGTTCTTTTCTGTTATACCGTGTAGCCTGGGCAAGAGGGAGTACTTTACAAACATTGGTAATTACTGTGACGACCCAATTGTCGTTCCACTGTACCACTAATATTTCCAAATTGGGATCAAATACACAAATATACGAACCTCGTTGTTTTTTCTTCATAACTTTCTTTGTTTCGATTGGACAGTTTGCCAGCCGATTATCTCGCACTGTTCCCGTTGCAAAAAAAACCTTTTTCTTTCAAAATATCAAAGGTGCGTATACGCAGCCTCAATGTTTATAACATTATTACTATTTAAATAATATGTTTTTGTGTGGAAGATGTCTTTATGGATCACCACAAAGACATCTTCCACACATATCTGCTGGCAGCTACTCTATTACGTTATATGTTATTCCTCATATGTCATTTTTACGATACCTCCGATGATGGTCATAAACCTTAAAATAAACCAGTTGTAAGACAACTTTTCGAATTTATTTAATTACCGCACTGGTTAAAGAATTTGTTTCGTTTATGATAAAATAAATATATTTCTACCATGTTTAAAACAATATTTTGGGAAGTGTTTGCCATAGAAACAGTTTTGTTATAATTAATGTATAAACAAATTTTGTTATTTTTTCTAAATCAATGCTGTGGCACCCGAAATTAGCAATATTCTGTATTTTTTTTAAATACAATATAGTGCATTTTGTTAACACTAACAATTTTACAAGATTCTTTAGACTTAATACTAATAGTTTAATGAAATAAATAGCAAAAATTTGTTTTAATTTAGATTGAAAAAAAATAAATACGAAAAGGTGCGTCTACGCACCTTTGGCTGTTAATGGGTTAAGAAAGTTCTATAAGAAAATATTGGTAAATATCTTCTGTATAAACAAAACAAGATGACATTAAAAAAAAGAATGGATCAAAAAATTTGTATCAAATAAACTAATTTATTATTTTCTTTTAACGAATGTTCAAATAGTCGACTATTATTAGAATAGTCGACTATTCAAATAATCGACTTTTCGGCTAATAAAATATGAAAATTAAATAAAATAATAAAAAAAAGACGTTAAAAAAAAGAATGAATCAAAAAATTGTACAAACAAAATTATTATTTTCTTTTAACGAATGATTAAAATAGTTGACTATTATTAGAATATTCGACTATTCGAATTATTCGAATACGATTCCGAGCCCTAGAAAATATGGGAACGAATGCTTTGAACACTTGCTGTGATGTTATTTTAAAATGTTAAAATAACCATTTTTAGAATACATCGAACATATTAAAATATATATATACCTACATATTTATATTTTTTATTAATAAATATCACGGAAATCTATGAAACAGAAAATCTTTTACCCCTAATTTTTTCGCCTATGTCATTATTCGTCATGAGGAGTAAATACCCAAGTTTACGCGTATAGGTTGAGAATCACCTGTATTTTTATTATATACAATATAAAAAAAGACCGCCCGAGCAGGGACTTGAACCCTGGACCCTTGGATTAAAAGTCCAATGCTCTACCGACTGAGCTACCCGGGCAACGAAAATAAACGTCTATATTCACATTCCCGGCATATCGATAAATCGATTTATGTAAACTTCGAAATAACGCCGTATTTAAACGTAAAATAACTCGTCAAATGGGTACGATAAAATTCAGGTTGGTTTGAGTTATATTCCCTTCGCACCCCTTTTATAAATGGGCACACCGTATCCACCTCCAATGTGGTATTATCAAACTCCATTGTATCACAGCCAATTCAAACGCACCTATTTTAAAACATCGCGGATTTAGATCGTTTTGTATAATTGCCTTTTGTTTGTGACGTTTTGGGAATTGAGATAGCAATAACAGAGAGTAGTTTGTTTGATACAGAGCGAGGTTTACAAATGAAGTATTTACTATATAATATGTCTATTTGTTAAGAAAATTCATAAGATAAAAGTAATCTTTATTGTGTACAGTAATTCAACATTATTTGTTTACTAAATCTATATACAGCCTGATTCAGAGTAAGTGCTTTATTTTTTTTTAGCCACACTATGGGTACTACTTTCAAAATATTTGGCAGTAATATGTTTTAGGAGATTCTCTACACGATGGTGGTATCATATTATCAATTGGGCGAATTATTTCAAAATGGCGACTGCCAACTTTTTTTTTTTTAAATGGAATGCCAAAATTTTTCTTTCCGCATCAAAAAGCAACTAACATTTTAATCTAGTAAGTAGCACATAAATGTTTTACACTTGATGTTATTTTTGTCCAAATATCAAGTAGTGCTAGACACAAAAGAAATAATTAAACTTTATTTTGTAATAAACATCTACTTATTTATTTGGACAAAACACCAATTGAAAATATGATATCACCATCGTGTAGAGAATGTCCTAAAACATATTACTGCCAAATATTTTGAAAGTAATACCCATAGTGTGGTTAAAAAAAATAAGGCGCTTACTGTGAATCAGGCTGTATAACAACAACTCACGATATTGATATCCTAATAAATCTAATAGAGGATGTTAAAAAAAGCTTTAAAGAATGTAAATCCGATAATAATGATTCAAATCTCGTTATTGCAAAATTCCTTACAATACACCTGTCGTGATATCGATAGGAATCGTGAATCGGTGAACGTTCATTGAACGGACGGACACTGACGGACACGAGATGGGAATTATAATGACCCCAAGTCTCGACGGAGGTGTTTGGTCATTTGCACTAAGTAAGTCTCCCATCGTGACAACTTTCCAGACTATAATTAGAGTTGAATGAGGGTGCAGATTATTGAATAACGTTTTATAGAAGGTGGGTATTAAGCGCATGTCCGGTATTACCTTCAATTCATTGCAATTATTTGATAAAACCCAAAATCTTTTAAAGCTTTTAAAACACCGTAAAAAATTTCAAGAAAAACTTACATACCCTAAAAATTGTGGATGTTCTCGCTTATTTTTTAACTCCACATTTCACATTTCGGTCACAAAAAAAATAAATCACTTTATAGTTTTTAATGTAGTTTATTTTATAATACACAAAATTTAACAAAACAAAAAATGATACAAATTTGTAGCACTATTTAAAAAAAGTTTTTACTTTTAAAGTAATCAATCACAATTAAATTATAAAATGATGAATAGTGATAAAAAAAGTTTGTTTGGGGTGAAAAAGAAACATAACCACCCGGATTAAAAAATTAATTCGAACGGCTTTTAAATGTTGATGCTTTCGAAAACGTCGCGCTTTCGTTTGGACGCAGAGCGTTATAGTATAACCTCCCTGGCATTCCTGGTCGAACTAACCTGCGCGCCTGCTCGACAAAGCTTTCCCTTCCCCTTCTAGACAGTCTTTTCGAGACACCCCACCACCACGTCCCGTCATAAATGTATTATGCGGTCAATTTTTGACTTTGCACCCCGCGCATTTTACAGGTGGTCGAAATGATACTTTTTTAAGATAGGCATTAACTATTTGCATTTCAATTATATACAAAATCCCGCTTTAAAGTGACAACATTATTAATTGGTAATTACTAATAAATGTAATTGCAAAATATAATAAACGATAAACCGCTTGTGAAGTGAGATCGTATTTGCTCGTTTTATTTATATTCGATACAGCTAATGAGAATGGGGTGTAATGGGTTGTAATTGAATTAGTATCGATTCTACCTTATACCTGTTGAATGTGATTGTAAATCATTATGTAAGGCTAACAGATTACTTAAACATTTAGTTTAAACAAATATTTTTTGAACCTACAATCTGATATATTATTGTAAACCTAGTCTTAAAATATTGGAATACATGCTATGGAAAGCACCAAATAAATGTATAATAATGTAAATATAAACGTTAATAAATTATTATGAACCTAAGTTATTGTTAATTACGTTACCATCATTAACCTCGTAACTAACTAAGACGTAAATATCTGTCATGATTGCGTAACGTTATGAGAAACTCGCCACTCAAGAGGTTAATAAACTTATTCTATTTCTAAATTACACAAATGTTCTAAATTCCGTGCCCTCATCCCTATGTTCGAGAATTGTTAGATATACGAAGAAAATTAAATTGAGAAAAATATGTCATAGTTTTTGAAATATTGTTGTAAATAGCTTTTATTTTGTCTACAACCATTATTTCAATTTTCCTGAAAAAATCATAAAAAAGGATATACTTTGTTCTTTCTATATCTGCCAAATTGTTGTAAAGTTAGAAAGAGGGAGGGAAAATAGCTTTATTCGGATATCGACCGTTATAGGGTTTTTCCGCTTACATTAATTATAAAATAACAGTATATTTATGTTAGTTCTTCATATAATGTTTTAGGTCTTTCTTCGTTTGTTCGAGTTTTGCACATCTGATGTAGGGTCTCTTGCTCAGCATTTTTGGAGAATTTTTCTTTCAGTATTTTATGCCTCTCTGAGATGGTTTTATTTCCGTTCTTGAATATAGATCCTCATTGTTTATGTTGTGGAGTGGATTGTTCGGGTGTCTAATTTTTGTCAGAATTCGTAGACATTTTCTTTCTGCTTTCCTGATTACTTCCTTTGTTGACTCCGGGGAACATATAGTTGTGAGATGTCTATAATCGAGGAGTGGTCGGCATATACTATTATAAATCTGTGTCGCAGATTTTACAGAAATACCTCGGTCTTTGTAGCTCAATGATCTAAAATGTTTTGCTCGTCTTGTTACCTCTGTTTGTAGTGTGCTTTGAATTTCAACTTGTTGTCCAGGGTTATGCACAAATATTTGACCAAGTTTGTAGGTTTTGTAATTGATGTGCCTGTCGTGATGTGCTGGGATTGATCAATGATTCTGGAGTGTGGGATCAATAGTTTGAATTTGTCCGGATTGGGGTGACTCTCCATTTGTGGAACCATGATGATATGTTGTTGTATAGCGTCTGGAGTGATTCTATTGCTATTTGAAGGTTTTTTTCATGCGATATTAGTGTTGTGTCATCTGCATATTAAAGTATGTAGCTATCCGGATCAATATAGTTGGTGTCTGGATGGGTTGGAGGGTATATATCATAGCAGTAGACGTTGTACATGGTAGGTGAGATTGGGGATCCTTGAGGTAGTCCTTAGAGGGGGGAGAAAGGGAAGGATGTAGCATTATTAATTTTGATGCTCAGTATCCTGTCGTGAAGATATTAATCTATAATTTTCAGGTAGAGTGTAGGTATTCCTAATTTATCCATCTCGTATAGAAGGCCCTGGTGCCAGACTGTGTCGAAGGCTTTATTTATGTCAAGAAATAAGATCGCACCTTTCTGTGATGTAGGTTCGTAACTTGTATGTTATTTGTGAGAATAATGAGTGGAATTGTTGATTGTTTCTGTTAGAAGCCGAATTGGTATATAGGGGTTTTGTCTTTGATAAGGTGAAGAATTCTGGAGTTAAGGATACTTTCGTAGATTTTTCCAATTATAGACAGTAGGGTGATAGGGCGGTAGCATTGTGGAAGAGAATGGTTTGTTCCAGGTTTGGGGATTGTTGTAATTGTAGCTTTTTTCCATATTGATGGGAATATAAGGTTTTGCATGCAAAAATTGAAAATTTTACGGCTTAAGTTATTCACACTCACGTTTGAACATTCAATATTTAAGAAGATAAAAGTTAGTTTTTGTTTTTATATTTATACCGTACGATTCAACAAAGTGGGGCCGTTATGCCACTCGCGATAAGTGATTCTTTTTATAACACAATGAAAATGACTTGGAACAATCTGATGATAAAGAATTTTGCAGAGAATATGGCACAGTAATTGAGAATGAAAGTGAATCTCTTAATGACACCATTGAATATTTTCAACAGATTTGGGACACAAAGAGAAGTCTACCTGATATAAAACAATTTTATGAAATACCTGCAATTAATTCACTGTGCCTACATACACTAAATCATAATTATAAAAATATGTTTAGAGTTTCTGATTACTAACGCTGCACTAGTATCATTTCTAATATAACAAGAAATCGGTTTGGTCTTAATTTACCAGATATTCGTTTCTCAAAAAACATTATAATTAATAGTTGTTCACATTGAAAGTTAAAACCGCAGTATTAAATTACATTTTCAGATTTATTTAGTTTTTTAAACACTTTAAAAACCTTTAACATTTTAAAAATTATCACTTCGAAGAAGTGCGTTACAAATTGAAATTAGTAAATCGCACCTCTCCAGAATTTACCAAGAAAATAAAATTAAATCATTTAGACCACGATTTAGACAAACTTTGGATGCCGGGGATGATGCCAAACGTTTGGATTTCTGTCTTGAGATTAGACATAAATTGATTGTATTTTCGGATGAAAGCACCTTTTCAACAAATGGCATTATTTCTTTCCAGCATTGTCGTTATTGGAGTGATGTAAATCGAAATTTTACACTCTCTAGACGTAGTCAACATTTTAAAAAAGTAAATGTATGGCCATATTTCTTCGATGGAAATGTAAATCAACAGAAATATTTGGATATGTTACAAAATTATTTCAATGAACAACTTGATGAATTACCCTTAAATTTTACGGTCAATGTACTTTCATCAAGACGGTTGCCCAGCTCACCATTTACACATTGTGACTGAATGGTTAAATTTACAATTTCGTCAAAAATGGATTGGATGAAATGGAGCTATTTTATGGCTAGCACGTAGTCCATTTTAACATTTATCCATTTTAACATTTTAAGACTCGGTATTCATTTTAAAGCAGAACTATACCGTGTCTTGTTTAGTAATTAGTACTAATAAAACCATTAGGACTATTTTTTTGAGTGGGTTGTGATTGGTAAGGTTGGGTTTCCTCTTGTTGTATTCATATCTTCTTCTGTTGTATTATTCTCAGTAATACTTTGCATTTCCACCTAAGACTTGTGGTGATTGTAATCCATATTACACGAAAGTACAAATGAACCAACCCGAACTAAATTAATAGAAAATTAAGTTAAATAATTTTTAGCAAAAAGTATTTTAAATTCTAATTATTTTGTTTTAAACAATTTCTTTGTCTATTGATTTTTTAGGAGCTCTTTTCACATCGAGGTGTAAAACTCATTGTGACATTTAGTAGTAGAACAGTAGTGCCCACTTGATGACCACCGTAACGGTCACAGTTCTGGAATGCTACACTTCTCCTCTTAACCCGAAACAGGTCAACAACGTTCTACGTTTGATGAAGTAGTCACAATACAAATAGTTACTCACAGTACAAATGACGAGAGTAACGTTTTCCTTCACAAGTATGTCGAATATTTAATTTTAAAATCAATATTCAAGTTCAATGAAACAACATTTCTAACACGTTCACTATCAAGGGTAAATCTGGGTTATTCATATAGAGCAACGTTTATTTGTGACTCATTCGTATTTTTAAAACAAGAAACTATTAGATTACGGTAATCTAATAGGCTCAATAACACGTTCAACAATGGACTTTTATTATGTCTTTCAAAATTTGTTTATTTATCCTGAAATAATTTTAATGCGTATTGTTCTAAAATAAAATAATCTTTAATTCGCAATATGAACGCAAATAAAAACCCTTGATATATAGTCCATACAGCCAGAAGTGCGAATGACTCACCGCGTGAAAAGTTACAAAATAGCGCATTCATGATAAGCCTTTTCGTATAAATTTAAAGTAACGTTTATTTTTCCTATGAGAACTTCTAAAACAGTCATCAATACATAATCCTATCAGTTTTCAAAACACGTGGCACTTGAGCCGGTTTGTATATCTTTAAGAGAATGGTGTGAGTCTACTTTGTTGATTCATAATTTTCCACATAATCTTGATAAAACATAATTACACGCCCTTATAAAGAATTGTCTTCCAAGAGTGCTAATAAATAAAAGTGTTTTCGCAAAAATTACTTTATGTTTCACGATTCAGTATTGTGTTCAAAAAATATCTTTCAGTGTTCTAAAAATTCTATTTAATACTTATTAATCCCACCCATTCTAACGTCTTTGATACCCTCGACGTAAAATATGAAGATTCTTATGGTTCCAATAATGATGGATGTGGTTAGTAGATTTGAATTTTTCAAAGTCCAATAAATCGCGAAATAAAAATTCCTGAAAATCTGACAACGCTATGCGGAGATATGTTGCAGAGTGTCTTTAGTATGCCCGTTGATCGCGTCATGTCGCAGATATCAGTTTCGAGAAAAGTGCGAAGTATCATTCATCGATGATTAAAAGGTGCTTCTCCATGACAATGCACGGCCTCCTACTGTAGTTGCGACAATGCAGCTCTTTCAGTCTTTTTAATGAGATGTGTGTTGTCACCGACCATATAGCCCAGACTTCGTTCAATGCGATTTCCATCTCTTTGTTCACATAAAATGCTAGCTAGGAGTCCAGAAGTTTGTCTCAGACAACGAGCTGCAGATCAGCGTCGGGAATTGTCTTAAGGTGCAGGCAGCTGCCTTCTATGAAGATGGTATTGAAAAATTGATGCCACGCTACAACAAATGTCTTAATAGGAACGACGATTATACATATAGAGAAGCAGCTGTAAGATGTATCTAAATGTTCCAAATAAAACAGTTTTGATTTTTGCAGTGATTTTTATTTTGCAGATCGGGCTTTGAAAAAAATACATAGTCCTCGTACGGGTATCTCTCGAGCGTCTAGTTGAAAAATTACCACAAAACATCTACATCACTAATTGGATATGACGTGACTCAAGGTTGACCTTGAATATTTTGGAGCACTAAACATTGCGGGGTGTTGCGTTGTAATGATATCTTATCGCCAGTTAATGTTGTTTTCCTGACATTGGCTCTTTGGTGGGGAGCTAATCCTGACTAGGAAGTAATCGAGGCCAGCTCAGCCTGCCTCGTTCCCTGATCAAAAATGGACTAATCAATTATTTAAGATAAAATTGGATAACTAAATTGGGCTGTGAGTGTGTAAAAATATCGTATATTTTGGCATTGTTCTTCCTTAATTAGTCGGCGTACTTTTGCTCAACTCAGTAGATGAGAATACGACCACCACGATTATTCATTACCTTGAAGATGAAAGCACATTAATTTGGAATATCATTGTGACAATTGCTTCGGTCTCTTCATTACCCTTATACACTCAGGATTTTATAGAGCACGGCTACTTCTACATGTGGAGCTCGTTATGGCTTCCTGTAACCTTATAATACTTCCTTAGTTATAAAAAGATGCAAGTGTACTTCTTGGATCGTTTACATATGATACAAATAATATAATTTTGAGCAAATTCAAATTGTTAAATAATAGCTCTAAAATGTGTATTGATTCTCATTGCTGACAAGTAAATTAAGTAATAAGTTTTAATACATAAATAATTGTTATATCTACTTATTAGCTGTTAAATGTTGAATCACTTTGTGTCTTTTAATTCCGAAACAAGTAATAAACTTCTAAATTGGTCGTAATATACACAGTTTATATAAATTAATATTAATGAAACCGACGGCTACAAACATTAAATCAGTAAACTAGAGAGAAAATCTTTCAGTTGTTCCTCGTTGTAAATTCAACTTGTATATACAATTGTATACCCACATGAAATGCTCGGATTGTAATCTAGGTTCGATGTACAGTCCCAATTATTTATTGACTATTGTCTTTTTAAAGTCTCCAGATAATCTTGTGACTTTATTGAAAGAGTGGATCTTGAGGATAATAATCATTCTTTGTAACAATTGATTTTATTGAGTGTCGAAGGATAAGTGATTGGGTTTATACAAACAAAAAAATATAAACAGGAAATAATCACAATTAGGTGTAATAACAGTTTATAGTTTAAATTTTAGACACCGAGAATAAGACGTGACATTAATATGTAATGCTTCACACCAGGCACTAAAATTTCATACACACAACACTCATAAGTGTTAAAATTTTACGACCCAGTCGTCACCGCACAAACAGCTTCCTCCTCGGTTACAAATGGATACGTTAATACAAAATCCCCTAAAGCAGCCTTCTCGTTTTGAATTTCGTAATTGAACACTGCCATATATGTAAATGTTAAGCCGCGGAATTTCGATTGAACAAGTTTTCTAATCTTAGCAATGAATACAAAATAATCTATTTGAATCGTCCCCTAAAAGAAAGTTAAACGACAAGTTACGGCGAAAAAAAGTGAAATGAAATCCTAACATCCTAAAGTCAAAGTAAGAAGCTTTGTCGGGGATCGAGCGTGACGTTTATGGTTTTGGTCGAAGGTGGTCAAAATCCTTTTGGCAAACATAACAAGAATATTAAGATTATAATATGACGTACTTTCCTGAGTATACAGAGAACGATCGACGTCATGATGGTGAATTATAACGTGTATCCTTTCCTCTTCGCTGAGTTTCAGGAGGTATTCGATCGATACTTCCGCTACCGGTTCACCTGAAATAACTATTGTTCCGACCGTTATAATTCCGTGCGAATACCGTATTGTGTATCATAGCGTTCCAGATTTGCCCGGTAGCTACAAAGGACATATTAATTTTCAGATGCCCGTTGGCACAATTCAAAATACAACACTATTAATTACTGAATGCGGTTGTGTTTAGGATGTTCAAATAGTAACAGTGTCCTATTAAGTAAATTGTAACTAAATTAGAATAAAAAGATAAGTTATCTACATAATTGGAGTGAATAAATAAACTGTTATTTATTGAGATAGCATGTTAGACTCTATTTTTGTTAGATCGATAAGGCGGAAATACAAAAATCGATGTTCTTTTATATAGCCCGGGTAGCTCAGTCGGTAGAGCATTGGACTTTTAATCCAAGGGTCCAGGGTTCAAGTCCCTGCTCGGGCGATTTATTTTTTTTCTTCTGAAATTTTCAAGATTTTCAGATTATTGAAAAATTAGATTCCATTTCTTGAAGAATTTGCACTTTAATTAAACTGTTTGAACTGTGTTAGTTCGTTCTCGTTCCACTTTGTTCAATAAAAATATATAACAAAGAAATAAACGCTGAATAACAAATTAAAACTAGAACTAATTAACTAGAACTTGAAACATTCGAGTTATACAGTGCCTGCTATGCAACTGTATATTTTATTTGTATCCTATGCTGCACTTTCTTGATGCATTAATTACACCTGACAATGCAATCTAGAAATTCCACAGAAAGTACAATCCGAAGGAGAAGAAAATGTGCAATGCTGTAATGAAAGCCGTAGTTTAAACTAAGCCTATGAAATGTAGTTTTCCTGCTCCAATGAAAAAAAAAATGTGTTAAATTCATAACGTACTTATGTCCTACTTATTTGTTATTGTATAGGTCCCATAGCTGGTACTCATGCTACCCATGCTTTAATATTCTTTAACGGGTAAGGCTTCATGACATTATGACTTAGAGGAAATGCATCATCTGCAAGTACAACATAGGGTAGCACGACATTTGTATTAAGTTTCCTGTCTTTTTGAATATTTAAAAGAGATGTATCATTGAGACATTGCTTTAATTTGCATAATTTTTTGCATCGCGTACTCGGCCATTAGCACCAACATCAACATAAAGAAATTTATCATTTGCATCTGCCAAAGCAAATAATATAATAAATTCATCGATGATTGAAAGACATTGTCCTTCTCAGATAAAGCTGGTTAATTAGGCATTGGGAATTCCAGGTTGACGGATAGTAACTATATCCACCTTCTCCACTGGTTTAGTCATCCTAATTTCAACTGAATCTTACATTGACCAATCCTTAATTATAACTACGCTGGTGATCATTGAGACATTGCTTCAATGTGCTCCTTGCATAAACTTTTGTATCGCCTACTCGGCTATTAGCACCAACATCAACATAAAGAAATTTATAATTTGCATCTGCCAAAGCAAATAGTATACAATACTGTTGAAATGCTTGCGATTGAAACAATTAAAATTGGATTCAAGACATTTAATGTTGATATGTTTATACTATATTGTGGCAATGATGTTGTAGCCATTCCATTCAATTTCAAACTCCTTTCCAATATTGTCAAATCCTTCTGAAGTGGTCAGAATCTGTAAAATAAAGCAACATAATTTGTTCAATTATGTTATAGTTCAAGCCCAATTTATTGGTTTGTTTATTTTCTAGATTCCTCAACACATAACAACATGATCTTGGGGAAGTAGATCAACCCCAAACACTGTATATATTGCAGTATACAACCTCAAAGAAAAAAATAAAAACTGGAATTAATAATGTAGACAAACTATTATTTTAAGCATCAAGTACAACGAAGGAACTTATCCAAGTTAGCAACTGAAAAACTTCTCAAAAAAGGAAGATGAATGGGCAATTCGACAAAACAGCAATGATTATATAGTCAGGATGGCAATACGAAACATTCAATATGTGTTAATGAAAATGTGGGATATAATCGATGAAATTACTGCTTCCACTCATAACAATTTCTAATGAAATAAGTAGTTCAAACTCATATGCATGGTCAGTAACATCATGTTAGAATCCTAATTCCATGTTGTTCTTATCAGCAGCGGTGAATATAATTAGCCAAGCTATACAAACAGCTAATGTTCAAGAAGGTTTTGAGAGTCAACAATAATAATGTAATATTTCTCATAATATTTTCTCATTGAACATTATATTACTAATATTTGATAATAGATCTCTGATATAGAACTATAATAGTGTAATACCGGCTTTAAAAATATTTTATCAGTATCGAGGTTTCACCGTAATTCGATCAAAATTGATTTTTAAAATAATTCAACGATGGTGAAAATGACGTATCATAATGATTACATTCCATAAAATAATAAATTTGAATAAAAACAGAAATCAGAATAATTCAGAACGTAAATGAGGTAAACGGGCAGTTTATAAATAAATTAAACATATCAAATATCGATGAAAATAAATGTAAAATATCTGAAATAAATATTTTATAAACCCTCGTAAAATAATTTTATGTTTGCCAGTAATTTTATACTGAACAATATTGAATTTGTATTATATTATGTACATAGCATAAAATAACATTGAGCTTTTTTATTGCATAAACAATCTTCTCGCGTATTAAATTAATAAAAATAAAATATTATATTTAAGCGCATTATACAAGTTTACGTTTTGAAACTATAACAACCTGTTTTTAATAAAATCCGAAACCCCGTAGTATCAGTTACAAGCCTGAATAAGCCCGAACCGAAGCGCATCTGACGCAATAAACAAAATTAAAATTTGAGTGCAACTCGGCAATAATTTTATTTCGAGTTGATAAGTACTCCGTAACGAGTTTTAGTCGGCAGTTTCCAGTAAATGCGGCCCCATTGAAGTGCGTACCTATATTCCGAAAGAGGGGGGCCTACGTCCCCCTGGCATACCCAAAACGGACGCCCTTTTCGTCCGCCGTCCTCTTTCCTCCCTTTTCGGCACAGACTCTCCAATCGCAGCCCTGTATCGCGATTGAGTGTCATGTATTGAAATTTAATTCGAAATAAAGTCGTTTCAACTGCCAGTTGCAGTTCCATCTATATTTAAAACTGTAATTAACCGGCGAACGGCACTTGTTTACGGGGGCAAAAACCCACCCCACCCGCTTTGCTCTCTCTCTTCGATGAGGGTGGCATACGCAACCATCCGGTCAAGAGTCACTCAACGTGATTAGCCCCGGTGGTACTCACTGATACTCTGGCACGTTTTTAGTGACAATCGAAGTTAAAATTTACGAGAAATTCAGTTTAAAAATATTTATTTCAATTCAAATAGAATAATTTTTTTTGTTGATTAATTTAAATCACATGTCTATATTATTTTTCAAATATTGAAATAAAATCCTGACAGTTTTGTGGTTGTTAGGCTTCCAAAATCAAGAAATATTCAAAAAATTGTTCAGAATATTATTGAAGTCGTCTAAGGTAGGTAATAGCTGAAATCAACTCACCTGCTATTTTACAAGCATTTTTGATCAAGAAACATAATTTAATAGATTATATACAAAGCTTTGTAATATATATATAATCTTATAAAAACAGAGAAATGTCGAGAAGAAAAGTGTTGAAACAGGAACATATATATGATAGCACAAAAATTTTTGTGTATAATGTTCATGAAAATCCTGTACATACATAAATTATAAAGGACATGTTGACATAAGAAACTTATCAGTGGAAAATCTGTTTAAAGCTGTGGCAATTAAAGTAGAAAGGACTAAACAGTAATTGTCGTTTTATATCGTTCGCCATCTGCGGGTGTTAACATGTTTGTGAACTGTGTGGGTGTTCTTCTTAATGTATTGTTGTCGTAGAGTATGGTTAACGTGTTTGTCATAGGAGACTTCTATATAAACTTCTTGAATACGGACGAGGATACAAATGAGGTCGTTGTCCCCTTTTAGATCGCATCACTATAAAGCGCTATTTGATAATTCACCGAGATTAACTAATGAATCATTATACTTGCATCGATAATATAATCGCTAACGTCAATATTAGTGCTATTGGAATCTGAAAATTTCATCTGCAACTTCATGAGAGGTCCCTTTACTAGTTCAAAGAGTTCGGTTTTTTTGCTAATATAAAAATGACTATATGTACAGAATAACTGATGCAAGAGCCAATTAATAGAGAAAAATATCCTGACACTGATCAACATAGTTAACAAAATCATAAAGGGCATTCAAAAAACATAATCGGACATTCGCCTTCCGTCTAATAGACTCTAAAGATTGTCCAGGATTTGATATAGATGAAGTGCAAGTTTGCTAGTGATACCTACGGTTTGAATGTGAGTGTCATGAAGAATACAACTAATCTGTACACTATAATAAATATACTCTTGCTTTGATATTAATAAGTCTGCTCTGGCGGTAGTTTTTTGGACTAAAAATGAAGATTAATATGTAATATACCGTATTTTCTCGAATCTAATCCGCACCCTTTTTACAAATTTTGTATGCTCTAAAATCAAATGCGGATTACAATCGGATGTGGATTACATTGACAAACCAACTTTGTTTACCAACATTGCATTTTTAAAATCGAGGTGCGGATTAGATTCGAGTGCGGATAAGATTCGAGAAAATACGGTAAATAATTTTGAAAATTATAGGCCAATATCGATGCTTCCAGTATTGTCTAAAGTTTTTAAAACGTTGCTTGCAAGTGGGCTGACAGCTTACATAGATTACTCTGCCAGGTTTTTGACACCTAAACCTATAGTAAGCAAGCATCTATATATTTCTGCCTACTATAAGCTGAAAATGTTATCAACTCAAGCTTTCGCGTATATGTAGGTGTGATTCTTCAGCAGTAACCTAAAACTTAATTAAGATAAAACAGAAGACTGATCTGAGTTGGTCATACAGCCCTATTAAGGCATTATTGTGCGTTCCATGCTTATGGTAGGTACGCATAGTCATTTCTCTGCATTTGGTATTTTAAATTGGTTACCCATTACTTCCTTGTACAATAGAATGAGGAAGCCGATATTTTGACACGTAACTTTGAAGGAAGTCAGTACATGTTAACATTCTCAAAAGCTATGACACTTTCGAGTTTTTATAAAACATGTGACATTCTATCCTGATAGTTTGTCTATAGGGAACGTTTTTAATACAGGCACATCCTTTGTCTTCCTCCTACGCCACATGGCATGTATGTTTCTACGTTGATCTAGTTTGTAAGAGTCTGCACACCATCATTATTCTAATAATCGACGCCAAACTCAACTAGACACTTCTTAGGTTGGATCCGTGTTTTATACTTAATAAACTATACGTAAGAGTTATATTCCTAATTTAGATTAGTTGCTGGGTTCTTTTGAATCTCTTCAACCAAAAGTTATTTATTGCCTTTGGGTTCGAGGTTGTATGATTTCGATGTTATTCTATCTTCCTATATTGATTGTATCTCTGCTAATGGTTCGATATTAGGTATTACTTCATGACTAATTTTGACATAAATTAAAATATGCATAAAATAGGCATAAACTAATGTCTCCATTCAGCTACACAACACAATACAACACAGCAACTTATTTTTGATGTCATTTTACCAAATAATATTGGCCAAGAACAACATAGTATTTTACACAATACACGAGAAGAGTTTTTGGATACTTTACCATGATAACGTCACTATTTTTGTCTTCCTTATAAAGTATCCTTTATTATCATATCTGACGTCGCATAGTAAAACAATTTATATTTGAAGATTATCCCAACAGAAACAATTCTGAGCAATTATTAATATTAATGCATTTGAATATAAATTTCTTTAGCACCAAAATTGATTGATCTATGTTAGTCTACAATTATAGTGGTTTGTTTGACAGCTAAGGTTTTACTTTTAGTAGGGTTTATTTTTCGCACTCACCACTTGTTGCAGACTGCAGCCGAGTTCTTCGCATAGTTTTGCTGTGTTAGCATATGACATTACAACAACAGTTGTATGCACTGGAGGAGTTGCCCCCATTTTACAAAATATAAAATTTAGGTGGGAAGACTTTCATCATTAGCTCATTGAATGTAATTTTCGATTTTCACGTCCACTGCTGAACTATGTTATTAGCTTTCTGTAAGTAACTAGTTGCCTTTTGAATTGTTAATCCAATATCAAGTATGTACTGTCATATCATCAGCGAATTTTGCAATGGTTACGTTGTCCTATTTTTGCACTGATGTCTTTGAAATTTGAGTATGCCAAGTACTACGGTAGATCCTACAAGTAGGTAAAATTCCAATGGTTGCACATACTGAACTGGTATCATTTTATTTAGCTTACGAAGTAATCCTTGGTACGAAGCCTTATCAACAACCTGAGCTACATCAAGGAAAATCGCTAAGCAGCATTTGATTTACCTTTCATTTTTAATGTACTTATTCTTGATTTGATCTATAATCCTATGAGCTTGACCTATGATGGAATGTTGACTGCAAAATCCCAACTGGTAATCTGGAATCAGTTGTTTTTCTTCTATGAATGGTTTTAATATCTTTAATAGAACGTTTTCGAACATCTTCGACATAGTAGAAAGCAATGATATTGACCTGTACGACATTATATCGTTCGGTGGCTTACTCGATTTCGACAATATGATGACTTCTGCTACTTTCCCGCAATCTGGCATATGTCTGACCCTAATTGCTTCATTGCATAGGTACGTTAGCATCACGATGCCGTATGAATACTACACCTGTGAAATCATATCCAGTAGCCTTCTTAGAACTCAAGAATTTTTCCTTATCTGTGCTGATGGTCGTTGAGGAATATATATGTTATAATATATCATATATGATCGTAACATTTAGTGAAATTTTTCAGATTGGCTAAACATTGGCTATAATAATGTGCACTTTTTTGACCAGTTAGTAGAACAAGTCATCTAATTTTGGTTGTTATATTCTTGTATTGTTTACTGGAATAGTCACACATTTGTTGTCACACCATTTTATAATGAGTATATTATCAAATACTCCACGTGTTTTCTATTAATTATTCCTAGACTTCACTATAACGGTAAACAACACGCTAAATACTGTGAACTCCATCTTACAATTGCAAGGTCAATGAGCTGTTATAACTCCAAGTCCCACTGTCTTATGAATATGGCAGTCGGAAGAAGACTTTCTAATCGATGTAAAGTAAAGTTGAAACATAGAATAAAGTTCATGCCTTTAGAATCTCTCTAATACATTGCTCATTTTTTGATTAGATTATACAGCTAATCTTTTGACTTGCCATATTGCTTTAGTATACCGTTTAACTTTTCTGTTCTAAATCATATTTTATATATATCTCACCCTTCTTTTCCACTTTAACATACCACAAACGAAATTAACAACTTCGTTTCCCTTCCTCTTACCACTACTACATTTCAGAAGGGTCTCAGAGTATAGAGTCCATTTCGTACGGTCAGTAAGGGTAAAGTAACCACTAATGGAAACTGATGGCGTAAGACCCTTTGATCGCACTTGTCCCACAGTTCCGGTTTCTTTTAATCGTACGCGGTTGCAACAATAAAGAGAATATTCAAATAGAACGGCGAGCGGTGGTGGCGGCTAACTAGCAAAACTCTTTGAAGTTTCAACGTCTGCGAGCGCGTTTGAGATTTTAGCGCGCCCAAGAATTTATTATTATTTCGAGTAGAACAAATTCGTTCTTACGTACTACTTGGGGTAGACGAAATTTGTCTTTTAACATTCAAGTCTGGCACAAGGAGGGTGGGTGTCGATTCGGTTAAAGATTAAGGGTTTCGGAGGAGATGGAACGTGAATTTCGAGGACGCGATGTTTACGTTCGACATTAAAACTTTAGTTTTAAAATTTCGGTGTTACGACGACGTTCACCGATGCTGACGCCGCGACGCTACGTAAAAAAGTTTAATAGAACTTCATACGAGATGTTACCACGACGTGACAGTGAAACGACGTTGAATGTTACTTGTACGTTACTGCACGATAAACATGTATTTTTTTTAAATCTTTTTAATTTCAGCCAAAAAATAGCTCCAATATCTATTTTATTTCATAATTCTCTCAAGTGACTAATAAACTTCCCAAAGCTTTCTTTTATGGAAATAACATAGGAAATTGACACGTTAAACGTGGATACAATACAAAAATCGACATTTTGCTTTGCAACGGATGAACCATCAATCACCCATTTGGCAGTTTGCATCGGTTTTCCTGCAAATGGGGGTGCATAGAACTACGTCGTTACAATTCACCATATGGAAAGAGCGCCTCTCATCCGAACTTTTTGCTTCTATCGAAATTTACGTCGATAAAATTTCCGGTTTCGGCCATATGTTGAGCGCTTGTCTATATGAGAAATCTTTAATCCCAATATTCGCCTGTGTACAAGATTCTCCTCATATCCTCATACCTGAATCGTGTTTTTTGAAGATGGGAAAAGACGTTATTGGTAAATTGGATTTCAGACGCCTCGTCATTATAGAGGAGGACCTTGTGGTGTGATTTTTCGGTCGGTCACCTCGAATATAAACACGTGCGTTGTAGCGTGTCTTATGGTTATTGTTATGAGAGTGTTAAAAATTTTTGTAAGCCACCGAAATAGTGTCAGGTACCAGTAAACCGTTTAAGTTCAACAGATTGAAATAAAAATTCCGTTTAATATTTCTGTGGAAATCCTTTTAGGTTTAAAAAGGTAAATCTTAAGTACAATTTGTGGTAATACACAAATATGTCTTTTACCGTTGAAGATGAGATTAGATTAGATATGCTGAGTAAGTCTATCTCAGCTTGATTGAGAAATTGCTTCTCCACTGACAGAGTAGTTATATCTAATTGCCGATTAAGCAATTAATCGTGAATGCATCTAATTAGTGTGTGTTACAATAATAATTTGATATTTTTTGTTAGATATAGTATATACTATTTGAAAAATATTTCGCGCCATTATGTGTGTAATTATTTCAAAGTTGACTTGATTAAATTACCCTGTCATGATGGATGAAGTGTCATCCTTCGGTGTGAACCAACCGCTTGCATTGTGATTCTGGTTTGAAACTGGCGTTAATGGAATTCCTTTGCTTACTTGCTGGGTACCACCTATACAGCGACTGTGAAATTTTACATCCCATTAGGCAAGCTGGAAATTGCCTGCTCGCTACCCGAAACAGATTAATGCAAAGTGTGTGGACAGCTTATTTTATGTAGTTACAAAGTGTTATAAAACTTTATATTACAGAGAATATTACAATGGTGACAATATTACAAACCAGATTGCATACGTTTGGGTCATAATTTAGATTGGGGGCGATTGTCGTTGACGATTGTAAACCGATTGAAATGGTTGTTCTCGTATCAACAATTTCGACGGTCGTCGGCATAAATTTCAAAACATAAACCATATTTCGCTTCCGCGTTTCGGTAGTAAGCTTATCGTGGAAAATTTACTGACGCGTTTTTCTTTATCAAATTTTCCGCCGAGGGGAAAATTTTCCATCGTCGTACAGCTAGGTGTGTAGGTATATTTTTTCCGCTTTAAAGGGGAATCTGCGAGTCGCAGCTCGGGACTTCTAAAAGAAAATGTGAGACGGAAAAGAAAAATGAGAAAGAGGGAGTACTTGCGCCGGGTAGGTATCAGATGCGAAGCGTTTAGCGCGAAGTTAATAAACTGATTTAATAATATTTTACTTTTTAATAATAAAAAATGCTCGACGCTACAAAGTTGGATGGAAAATGGGAGCGGAGAACATGAAATGTAGGATTTTATTAAATACTTCCAGTTTAAGCTTTGAAAAATATCCTACAACAAATCTGTAAATTAAAAATTAAATTTCATGTAGATAATCATGAATGTTTGATGTTGGTAGTAATCGGTAGTAATCTAAGAATACGATTTTTGTTAGTTCTTTACCACCGCCCCTTGCTATTTTGAAAGGAGGGTTCGTACCCTTATCAAACACGTGCAAGTTTTCTCAGAAATAATGACACGCATATTGTAGCGCGAAGATAACAATGAAAGAGGAAGCGTGACCATTATAAAGCGTCATGAATCAAATTTATACCCCCTGGAACGGAATACATTATCGGAAGAATTAATTCTGCTAAACGCTCGTTCTTAAATAAATGATACTGTGTCGTTTTAATATCGTATCAATTTTATTTCTTCGAACACCGTTATAATTGATTTTGAGAACATGACACCAAGACATATTGTTTTGATATTGAATAATGTAGATAGATAATGTATTAGTAACATCATATACAGTTTTTTCTCTACACTCGGAACTTTATTCAAAATGAATTGCTAATTAATGTTTAATGTTTAATGTTTTTATCTTTTTTCAGAAATTACATATGTTAAGTAAGAAATAAAGATGAAAATTCGTGCATATATGTATACTGAACAATCTATTAAAAAAATTATATTCTTAAGATATCTTGCTGAAAAGTTCACAATATAAACTGTGTGCTTTTTAATGAACGGAAACGCAATTGAAAAGCTCTATTACTTTTTGGGGTAAAAACTTTTGATGTTAACCAGAAATTTACCACTTTGTAAAATAGTTTATTTTCTACAATCATTTTTTAAAAATAAAAAAAAATAGAATTCATATTTACTGAAATGCTCACTGTGATAAAAGTATGTGCTTTTTCATGAAAAAAACCCGCACCAGAAAGCCTATCGCTTTTACGATAATAGTTTTTATTATCAACCAGAATTTATTAATTTGTAATCGACATCATAAAAACGAATCGCCCGAAGCATCGGTGCTTTAGGCAATTTATAGCTGTTTTAAACTTAGTCTCCTTGCTTTTGACAAAATGAATAATCCCAATTCGATCCTTAATCTGATCTTCTGCAACAGCAATACAAAAAAGTTGTCATAATTGTAAAGCTATGGAAGATCCCGCTCTTAAGGGAATATTTAATGAACTCATTAAAAGAGGTGAAATATTAAAAATTTCCAATTTCTCATGACCAATGACACCAAAGATGTTCCTCTACACTCTAAACCCAATCAGATGGTCATCATTTATGTTGACTACCTAGAGCACATATTATCATTTACTGAAGAAAACTACTGAATCTTTCGTTCTGCTACCGAAACAAAATTGTGATCGTTGTAATACTCCACTGGGCAACCAACACATATCAGGAAGATTTCAGAGATGACTAAATCTTGATATCCATTCTTTTATCAGGAACATTCAGTTTCTGCCTCTCCACCCAGCACGTCCTTCAAAATTATAAGAAATATCATGCTATATGAGTTGATAAAAAAGATTCTTCTCTATCATGTCTTATTAGGCTCTTCGTTTCGCTTCACGAAATCTTTTTCACCAGCTGGAACTGGATTTGAAAGTGCTAAAGAAGTCCTTCATCGCAATTCCAAAGATCAACAGACGGTTCTGGATTTTATCCATCGTTGGGGAAAAGCTGGTAATATCTGCATGGACGGATTGGTCCACCAAGCCTATGTCATACATCAAAATTCAGATTTGGATAATTAGCTTCGCTAACGACGCTTCACTCCGTGTTACTACCACCATTGTAGTGACTTCTTATTGCAGATGATCTGTGATGATATGTGATATAAAAGAGTCACAAGAGTTTAATCATCTTTTAGGTTTAGGCCGCTAATAACGATGGTTCTTGGGATGTTACTGGTTTTCGTATCCGATTTACCCTCGACGGTAACATTTTTCTTACAATTATCCTAAAAAGAGTTCTGTTGAGGTAGTTCCCGGTGGGTCTGGTCTTTGGGGACCGACTGGTTCTCTAACAGAAGTGAAGCCACGTCTCTTTCTGCCGCTTTCCTGGTCTGCCTGGCGTTTTGCTATACCTAGCGGGAATTTAACAATAACAAGTTTACATCTAAATTGGTTAAGCAAGTCTACTTCATCTCGAAATCTTTTAGACCATTACCTTCTCTTCCTTTTTTTATAGACATTCTTAAAAAGACTTCATCGTTACATCAGCGATTAGATCGTTGATTAGAGTCTATTTCCTAGCTTGCACACAGAGCAAACTTACGCTGTTCATTCAGTGATCAAATTGGTTAGCAATGTGCTGGACCACAAGAAGTCTTTCTCAGGAAAAAAGATAGCTTTATAAAAGCACAATATTTTCTCGGTATTTCGTTGCTGGATTAAGAGCAATCTAAAACTAATCGTTAAATTAAAGGCTAAGCACGGAACAGTTTAAGGAACAATTACTAGAGATTATCTGTATTGGCAATACAACTTTCATTTCAACAACCTCATAAATATATCCAAACAAATTTCATATTATCACAAATTAGCTACATATTAAGGAAACGGCTTTGGTAGCTATGGTAAGGCTAAAATCTTCCGCAGTTCATCTCGTGAAGAAAGTTCATGAATACGAAATGAAACAAAATCATCTTCTGCAATTATCGTTTTCTGATCGATCTCAGTATGAAGGCCTACTGTTTCACTGACAACAAGTGGTATCAGGAAAACAACTCTCAGAGACATCTTTGAGAAATTCCATTGCTGGTTGATAATTCAGGTCACGTTAATGGGCCCTATGAGAATGCGATAACGCATAACGTTATAAGAAAATTGTTGGAGATACACTGATGAATAGCTTGCGGTAGTTGATGACGCGCAAGATCCCAGTACACTATTCCAAGTTAATAGATCAACGTCTCTTCAATTAGTACACTCTCAATTACTTAATCCGCTGCTATATTACTAGAAGTCCAGAAAGTATTTGATTCTGTGTGGCATTAAGATCTACCCTTCAAGTTCGACAAGTTGAACACACTGCCTTTATCTTCTCAATCTGATAAATTATTTTCTTTCAAACCGTTCATTCACCACCTCCCAAGACCTCCCTCAGGATATTGTCACGACATTTATATTGAAAACTGAGAAATATTTGATCTTAACGCTAACGCCTTACTTTAAGTGGACGATATGGTTTTACACGGAAGAGTCATAGAATCTATGGTTCAGAGCCTACAAACGTTGATCGATTTTACCAAGAATTCCATTTATAACTCATAAAAGTCAACCTGTACAAAGTCAACTTCTTGTGTTCTACTTTTAAATGTATTGGTTTCACCTAGGATCGAATACTTAAATTCTATAAGTTTCTAATGATGTTAAAATTAATATAGATTAATGTTCTATAATATTAAATTACAACTTTTATTTATATTATTTTTGATGAAATCATAAATTTTTAATGGCACATCTAACAATAAATTGTAGTTTTTTAAATAAATTTTTAAATTGAGTTATTAAAATCTGTGTGTCAACCCAGCAAATACACCATAGTTGGGGTTTCCCGTTCCAGAAGGTCCTCCATATTGTCTATCATAATTTGCTCCAATATATGCTTGAGTATTCCGTTCATTTATGAAATTATAACGACCGGATACACCAACATTAGTTCCTAATCCATCAAGATGTTTAACTGAAGCACTGAGAGTACTTGCACTTGGCTTATGAGTATAATCCAAACTTCCACCAACACCAAAAGGTTGATGTTTACCACCAGAAATTGCACCTGTTCCCATAAGGTTATGATTATTGTTATCAATTATAGTTCCAGTATGACTTATAGTTGCTCGTCTACTTGCACTATCATAGATTGCACTAGTTTGTCTGCAAATTAATTAATTAATATAAAATATATAAAAAAAGATTTTGTATACCTTTTTGCTCTTCCTCGCGCTGTAACTTCAGAATCTAAAGGTCCTAAAGAACTTGATGATTCGAAAGGAACCAAAAGATATTCTTGTTGACCATCGGTAACGATTTCATAAGCAAAAACGCTCGTAGCAACGAAAATAAAAAAGAAGATGAATCCCTTCATGTTGTTTTGATTTGGTATTGATATTAAGTTAAATTTACTCTTCGAGTAGTAGAAGTGGTTTAAAGATTTGCACATTTTCTACTTCTTTTATATGGTGAAATTGATTGTTAAAAAAATTGATATAAAGGGGAAATTCATGTGAGATTAAACATTATTTATGTCCGAATCTTTGTTGTTTCCGCGAATAATCTCTAAAGCAGTACGTAAACGGGGAATTCCATTATCATTGCTGTCGGGTTTGTTTTGATTTGGTTATTATCACGAGTTATTTAAAGATTGAGATTTATTAAAACACGTTAAATTAGTTAATGATAAAAAATAAGTTTACGACAGCCGTAATAATCGGGGAATACCTTTAAAATTAACTGATTTTGTTAAAGGTTAATTGGTTTTTCCGTAAATAGTTATAAAAAGAATAATGCGAAAAAAGGGAAGCCCCTTATTTTTCATTTAATTAGTTTTCTCAAAATTCGTCTACAATTTCATTAAAATTTTAAAACTTAAAGAGACAGTTTGTAGGAAAAAAGATGTGGTCAGATAAATTATTACGTTCGGTTTGTCCAAAGTAAGGGCAAAGACTGAAGTAAGGACCAGAGAAAACTATACGAAAATATACCCGACCAGGTTGCATCCGACGAAGTCTCTGCTCATTTTTGATCAACTTATTAATGGACACAACAATCGAGGTTGTGATTACTTTGAACCTATATATGGGTATAAAATGAGTCAAAAGAAAATCTGTAAAATATTCTACGCTGACGATTGTACCGGAGATCCGCCACATTATCAAAGCTTGCATTTCTTCCTGCACTATCCCACAGTGCTTAATCCGTTGATAAAAGTACACTACCCTAACAAACATTTGTTGAATGAAGATGCGAAGTTAATGTTATGTGATACCTTGATTCTCTCATCATTCAATCACTACGATCTTGTTTATGGTCCTCGTTTAATGATGAAGGATTCGCAGAGGATAGAAAGCGTTCAAAAATCTTGTTTGAGATTTATTTACGGCATACGTCATAATGAAAGAGTATCTTATAAGTTGGTTAATGCAAATTGGTTAAACAAGGTAGAGCGTCGTAAAATTCATATTACTTGTCGAATGGTTTCTATTGTCTCTAAGGGCAAGCCACCTTATCTATATGAAAGTATCACGTACAGAACCGATATTTATCATGTATTTCATATGCTTTACATATGCTTGGGAAGTATTTCTGTTTAAAAGCAGCATTATTTATGTGTAATAGTTTTGTAATCGCCCGTTTTGGTAGATGTTTCAATGTTTCTCCATTAATTAGGTCATAGCTTACTGATTTCTTTATATTTAGTTTTTGTATTTCATAATACAGTTCTTTCATTCTTACACATGGTATATTACTCTTGCTGATCACTTTGAATTATGCCAGGGACAATATTTAGCATAGTTGTTGGACTGTCTGATGTAAAAGTTTCTTTCAGATGTTCAACAAACAAATTAACTTTTTCTTGGTTACTCTTAACCCAATTTCCATTATTATTTCGAATCGGAGGTGTATGTATTTTTGGAACTTTAAGGTTTCTTGTTGCCTTCCACAGAGAATAATCCGTGCTGGCATCGTCAGTAAGGTCTTTTAAGTAATTTTGGATATTATTTTGGCTGTTATTTTATTTAATTTTGTTTTATCACTAGGAATTCTATTGGTTTGCCATTTCTTTCTTGCTTTCCGTTTTCTGCAATTTTGTCTCTAATGAATTTAGGATAAATATTAGATTTAGGTTTTGATGTTAAAATTAGTGTTGAGGCCCAGGCTGCGTTTTATATGTCTTTTAAGAACTTTTCTACTTCATTGTCAATGTCTTCGTTTGTTTTCATAAGACCATTAAGATGAATTTTATTATCTAATGTTTGTTGAAATAGATTCCAATTAGTGAGTTTATTGGTTAGTGATTATTTAGAGTAATAATTACTGGTGAGTGATCTGAGTCCAGCCCTAACTCTTCTTCTATGTTTACGAAGTTAAGCGATATATTTTTCGTAATAAAAAAATCAAGCAGACCCGGAATTTTACTTCTATCTGTTGGCCAGTAAGTTGGCTTCCCAGTGGAGAGCACCTCACAATTTAGGGCATCTCTTGCATGGTTCAGTTCTCTTCCTTTTGTATTTGTCAAGCGAGAACCCCAAGACATATGTTTTGCATTAAAGTAATAATAATAATAATAATAATGCCTTTATTAATCCTTACAATTAGTGTGCAAGTATAAAAAAAACAAAATACAAAAACGTAATAATAATAAAAAATAAGTATAAAGTTACAAAAACAAAATTGCAAAGGCTAACAGATGGCTGGGTCAGACAACACCACAAAGTAGTGAGGTCTGCTCTTCCCCCAGTCCCCATGAACACAACATATTGCTTCTAAGTAAGTAGCGAAAATGAATACAGCGCACAAGACAAAAAATACAAAAAACAAAAATTAAAATTTTACTCTAGAAAACCTAAATTGATTCCATCTGCCGCTCACATTCCATCGCTTGTATTTATATTTAAAACTCGACAGGTTCAATATTTTTAATGAACGAGGACGGGTATTCCAAAAGTTTGTCACACAATAAGTGAAAGAATTCCGAAATGAAGCCGACGCGTGACCAGGAACTGTAAGTGCATCTTTTCGACGAATATTGGTATTGTGGATGTCAGTACGATACGATATCTTCTTGCTCACATAAACAGGTGTTTTTTTATTTACAATTTTAAAATAAACTACTCCCCTGTGAAAAATGATCCTGTTATACATATTTAGCCACCCACATTCTTTTAACTTATGTGAAATTTTGCAGTACTTTCGAATTCCATAAATTAGTCTTAAGCACCCATTTTGGACATACTGCACCCGTCTTCGATTGTCCCCAGTTATGCAAGCACCATAGACCGAGTCACAATGATTAAAATTGGATAAAATAATTAACAAACCCAAATTTTTCACAGTGCGTACGTGTTGTAGTTCTTGATTATTTACACAAATTTTAAGATTGTCATCAACAAATTTCCTATGATTTCTGTTACCAAATACTATCACATTAGATTTGCTGGAGTTTACTTTTAAGCCATGCGCCTCAGAAGTGTCAACAAGTGATTGCACATCAAAATTTATTTTGACAGCAGCATTAGTCTCGGTGTGAGGAAATGATATTAATAACTGAGTATCATCAGCATAACAATGCATCCTCGGTAGTTCGCTGGATGATTTTCTCCACAGTTGAAACATTTAACCGAGATTTCTTGATATTCACAATGTTTCAAGCCCCTGTAGAACACACTAGTATAAATGATGAATAACAAAGGACCACATATACTGCCCTGAGGAACTCCTTTAGAGACAAATTCTGGTTTGGATAATGAGCCTTTAGCTTTCGTATGTTGCCTTCTGTTCAGAAGATAATGTTTAAAACTCCACAACATCCATTAGTACAGTATTGCAACTATGACCCGGTCTAAACCCTGACTGATTATCAGGTATGTCATAAAGCAATAGGTGTTCGACATTAAATTTAATAATAATTGCACTTCCACCTCGAGCCACATTACTCGGGTGATTTGTGTGATAAATATTGTAATGGTTGATGTTTATATACGATTCTCGTGTAATGTGAGTTTCGGAGAAAAGACATATATCAATATTGTTGTCTTTAAGTATTATTAGTAGTGTGTTTTGATGCTGTCGATGATCATTGGAATTCCACAGCATTATTTTTAGTTGCTGCTTTTTAGACATTTTGATTTCTTTTTTGAATCCCTCCTTGGTTTAAATTGCTTTCAATGAAATCTATACGTACATATAATGTTTTTATTGTTTCTTCTTCTTGAAGTATTTTTTCTAGTATTAGCTCTAATTTACTGTCAGCCTTCTTATGGATTAATGTTGTACTTACACTTTTCTCTGCAGTTTCACCACTCTCTTTTTCGGCATACGAGACGCCTGGCTTTATTTTATTTGAGTTTACTATTTTCTTACTACTGATGGATTGTAGTTCCTTAATCACAATGCATCCTCGGTAGTTCGCTGGATGATTTTCTCCACAGTTGAAACATTTAACCGAGATTTCTTTGGCTTTAGTGCATTAGGTCCAGTGTTCACCAGCACATTTAACACATCTCGGATTATATCTCATTTAGATCAGTGATTAACATCTTTAATATAAATATATTTGAAACGACCTTGAGAATGTATAACTTCGGCTTATTGCAGGTAACAACTTCCTTTTCGACTCGATACAGAAACAACGTTTACAAAAATGATAATGAAGAATCAAATTGTGTACTATCAATATTTACTATAAACTTTTATGGTAGAAATTCAATTAAATTTTCTTGGCACAGAAAACACCATGGTCATTAATGCACATACAGTAGAAATTAACGCGGCGTTATCGCCAAAACGATCTACGCCGTCGACGTGAAAATGGAAATTAAGGGCAGCTTCCATCATTTACGTGGGCGCCATCGACTGCACCGGCAGCCGTTTAAAGGCGTCCCCGACGTGCAAACAGACTGCGAGTCCGCGATATCGACCTTCGGGGCGTGTGTAAAAGGCCAAATTGCTCTGGCCCCGTAAATATTTGCCCTTTGTACGGGGAATGGCCGCGTGCTCCACGATAATGTCCGGCGTAAATAAATATATGCAGAGCGGATATTAAATGTTCAAAGAGGTATTAAAAATATGATCGCTTTAAAATAACACTCGACGTGTTTTTTTTTTATTCAAATTTATTCGAAAGGGCTAATGGTTGGTGAAATCG
This sequence comes from Onthophagus taurus, assembly GCF_036711975.1. Lineage (NCBI taxonomy): Eukaryota > Metazoa > Arthropoda > Insecta > Coleoptera > Scarabaeidae > Onthophagus > Onthophagus taurus. Next base: position 31,799,637 of record NC_091966.1, read on the forward strand.
GTAAATATCGTAATGAATTTTCGAGTACGCTAACCGGGTTGCTACGTCATCAAATGAAAATGCGAATGGTTTATTGCTAACGACCACGGTCCGTCATATGGATAGGTGAGCTTTGCAACGGATGGATGGTGTTCGTAAATTATGAGCGTATATTTTATGATTTTGATCATTACCGCTTTGTGAATATTGCTTGAAACCAATTTAGTGTCTATATATTTTAAAACCTATTAAATTTTATTTCTAAAACGATTAAATTTAAATTACTACTGATCTCTTGTCTCAAAAAATAAATAAATAAAGCCTTTGTTTTATTAATGGATTCAAGATTTACTTAACTTACTCTTAACGAAAACACATTGTCGAATCAAAGAGACCCAGCATAAAAGAGAAAGAAAAAATCTCTCCGTTGGATAAATAATTCATTTTTAATCAACATAAAGCGACTGGGGCCGTTAGTGCAGGTCAGGCGTCCCATTTACCTCTAATGGATTAAAACATTTCCTCTCCAGAGCAGTTGGTGTCCTTTCTTTCTTATCCACATTATCAATTGGAACTTTGACATTCAGATGTGCTCATAAAGAACAAACTCTTCTTTTAAGAATGTGTGTTACGTGAGATCATAAAATTTTCAAATGGTGACCCAAGTTGCAGTAGCCGTGCCATTTTCCAGAGGAAAATGCAGTTAGGATAAACTTATTTATTAGGCCGTGATGGTGATTTAATGTGACGCCATCGCAACGACGAAACCCGATCGTAGTTGGCTACGATGGCGACGTCGTCGTCGTCGTCGTCTTATTTTTTCGTTTTATTTTGATCAATTTCCTGAAACTGAATACGTTCGGTACTCGGCGACCTAATTGTAACTGGATATCTAATATAGCTACTGATAGAAGTTGATAATTCAATAAGCGCGAAACGAGAGTAATGACGCAAGGTTAGTTGCGTCAAGATGTTTAATTAAAAAAGTTTTGTAATATAATTTCTATGTTTTAAAGTTACAATCGAAACAGAGTTATTTCATTCGTTACTGGTGCTATAATTTAAATGAAAAGTAGCGTAGAGACGGCAACATATTGTACTCGAATTTGAACTAAAACCAGTTAAAGCGCGAATTAAATTCGCGGACATGGCCAGCACTAGAAATACCGTCTGTTTTTGCCTAATTAACGATCGGCACAGGCGGTAGCACCCCAGCAGATCCGATCGTTTTATTATTCGTGCAGATCGGTGACACCGCATAAAACAAACTAGTTATTCCGATCGTGACAGAAGGGGGGTCCCTAGCTGTCGCTGATGCCGATTTAATTAGATTTTTTGCTCTGCCGCTACAATGGACACCGATACCTAATTAAACTTGTTAATGGCGACGAGCCGAACGATTATATTTCAACCGTTATCTGATACGGCTTCGGTTGTCTGGAAAAAGCAGTCGTACTGAACAGCGAAAAAATTTGTTGAAAACCGTAAACAAATACCGCTGACGGAAGCCTTTTGTCCACACGTACCTCGAAATTTTTAATTGGACATATTGACTTTTGCTGCATTTGTTTGGACTTTTTTACAATCAGGTATGTTTGAAAATTTAACGTTAATTAAATTTTTTACAGTTTAACTTTGTATACATTTTTAGTTCACCGGATATGGATGCTTTATTTCTCGCATTAATGCAGTATACAAAGAGGCAGCATTGTAATCGTGTAAAAATTCGTCCTGGATATTTTAACGAGTTTATGTAATTTGGAAAATTTTGAAGCAATTTGGATGATTTTCACATCACGTTTCTGTTTATATCGAAACATACATTTTTTTTTGGCGATGATTAGATCATAAATAAAATTTATCAACAATATTCAATTTTTCTCAACAAATCTTAACGTACTACTGGATCTAAGAATGAACTAAGTAACCAGATAAAATTACTGATTAGACTTTTACCCGTAATTTCCTATCTACTTTCTTAGCTGATATCTTCCTTATTATTAGAGATAGCGAAAAACTAAATGCACGTGCAAGCGCGTGACCGCCGCGTGTTATGCACCAGTAGAAAGAGCAGGAAATTTTCGATAAGATAGATATAGTTCTAGAGTTTTCTCCTGGTTATATAAGAAAGTTACCGACCCGAACAAGATTTAGAACTGGCTAAAACGTATGAATTTAGCAGTTTTTGGCTAAAAACGTACTTGTGCAAGCGTGTGATCGCCGCGTGTTATATACCATTAGAAAGAGCAGAAAATTTTCAATAGGATATAGTTTTCCCCCTATCAAATAAGGAAGTTGTTTAGAGGAAGAGTGTTTAAGCGTTTCTGCGTGTAGGGATGAATATTAAGGGTGATTGACGCATGACGCCGATAGATCTTGATCCCGAATTAATCCGGATTAAGACAGTTGAAGGAGCGCCCATTCTGACTATGATAACAGTTTTATAACAATTGCACAAGGCCTTGAAGTTTGGTAATTTCGAGCTATTTTAACTACAGGGCGGTGTTCTTCATTTTTTATTGATCTTAATATCAACTTATCGGCAGACGGAAAGGCTTTAGATAGAGAAAGATTCAAGCTTTCAAGTGGTGCATTTAGTTTTTCGCTATCTGTAATAATAAGGAAGATATCAGTCACGATGAGTCAAGATATCACCAATCACGATGAGATAACGATTAAAATTACCTAAATTGGAGTATTAGCTACTGTGTTTCAAATTAAAACTTCAGTCAAATTATGAAATCAAAAATACTATATAATCTGATCCTATACTTTGCTCTCTTGGTGGCTTTATATTGGTATTGGACCGAAAATTTATCTTAATTTTATCATTTCTCCTGATATTGCCATTGTTTACAGTACTTGCGTGGTTGAGTCCTGGGTTTCCTTTCCGCGTTATCAGGTATGGTGTAAGTATGTCCATTATGACAGGGTTAATGAGATTTTGGTTATGGATTAAAATTTTTTTATGATCTATTTTCGTGTTTCGGTTTACTAGGTTTAGTTCACGTCTGATTTAATTGTTTGCAAAGTTATCGGAAGTCCAGAAAAGCTTTTTTAATCAGTATTTTATACAAAATTAATCCCACAAGCAATGCACAAGATATAAAATACCGTATGGGAAAAGCGAGTGCAGTTTTCAATAAAATGAGTAAAATTTTCAAAAGCCACAACATATCCCTCCAAACAAACGAAAGACATCTAGGATGACCTGTCTTTTCCACACTGTTCCACAACTAAAAAACTGGAGCCTTTACTTGTGGCTGTATAGACGATGCTCAAAATACCATGGATAGCTCAAATGACGAAGAGGGAAGTGCTACAAAGACTGAATATCGGAAATCATATATACCAAACAAACGCAGCAAACTCGAATAACTGAGACATATAATTAGAAATGAACACCGATATTTCCTGCTCCAATCCATAATTATGGGAAAGTTAAAGGAAAAAGAAGACTCGGCAGAAGAAGAATCTCGTCGCTACGAAAGTGTAGAACTTAGGTTAGGAAAACCTCAGCAGAATGGTTTCGAGCTGCTATCAACAAAATCGTAATTACCAGCATGATTGCCTTTCGAATAGGATAGGTATCTCAAAATCAAAGAAAAAACAAATGCTCGTTACATTTAAGAGTTATAATAAGAGTTATAGCATTATATCTGTTAGTGTTTGTATATTACTAGCTACTTCAATTGTCTCTATTTTCCTTATTTAATACATATAAAATATATCTCGGTATCTTTAACAGTTTTAGAGATATTTCGATTTTAATACAAAGTGAGCTAAAGCATCTAAACATGAATAAATCATCAACCAACTTTTTATAGTTTTCCGATAACTTTGCGAACAATGAAAACATTTCAAAAATGGACATTGTCACGACTTGTTGATTTTTGGTTGTTTACTTTGTTTTGTGGTAATGTCAGCGTATTGGCATATTACCGGCAATGTTGCAACGATGATGTCTATTACCAATAATAGAACTTCGTATAAGCTTCGTGGTATCGTCTGTATATTAAAGAGTCTGTCACATTTATTTGGTTTATAGTATATTAGTTGTGCGACTTTATATAGTTATTAGTTCGAGGATTGACCCTTGTGGTACCTCCGCTGAAGTTGTTTTCTCAGTGAACCTTTTGTACAATTTTGATTTAAAGACCTTCGCGCCATATTTTGTCAAACGCTTTTTCAATGTCCAAGAATATTACGGCGGTCGATGTAGCTGTGAGGAAGTGTTTATTGCTATGTTCTGTGATTCTACCCACTTGTTGGGTAGGGGAAATGATGTTTTACGTTGATGTACGATTTGTTCTACACGATTATGTAGGTTTTTTTAGGGACTTTAACTAGTTCAGAAATTAGGCTTATGGATTGGTAGCTTAATAGATCTCGTTTAGGTTTGTTTGTCTTTAAGAGGAGGATGATTTTTGCGAGTTTTCAAGTTTTTGAGAAATGGCGTGAGAAAAGACTGCGTTTTACGTTCATATTTCGAGTTATTCGTATTTTATAATTGGATCTTTTATGTTGTGAATATTTACATAGTGAGAACACCCAAGAACAACAGATATTTACTGGAATTTACTAACTATGAGTATAGTTTAGAAAATGGTGTTTCGGTATCATATTTTGATATATCTTATTCCCTGTATAATTTTTAAAAGATGTGTTCCTGTGTAGGAAACAACATACGGGAGCTTTCCTTATTTCTATTAGTTTTCTATAAGCATCAGAAATGTTTCAGTCTTTTCTTCACGATCATTATAAGTTATATTACACGAGATCATCACACATCTTAGATATACATACATTCGATAATTTCAAGTAGATATTTGTTCTTCTAATTAAGACGAAGAAGCTGTATCACATATCAATTATCGCAGCTTACAAGGTAGAGAAGTAACGTCGGTAATTGAAGTATAACCTATAGAAAGGCCAATCATAAAATTATAGCATTTATGGCAGTTATGATAGAATTATGAAAGAATGTGAAGTGGTTAAGAGAATCTTAATATTTCCGAGAAATCTTTCAGGATAAGAAACGAAAACTACGACAACGGTTTTACGACGAACCTCAAGATAAAGTGCTGAAGCAAACCAGAAAAAACAATTTATGTAGAACGTTTTTTATATCCTTCTTGACAGTTTTTTTCGACACGACGTTTTTGTGCTTTGAAAGATGTAAACAATAGATTTAGCTATTTTTCTAAATTATCAGGCTTTACAAGTATTGCGTTATGGGTATGTCACAACAAAATGCAATTCATAACACACAACGAATAAGAGTAGTTAGTTAATCATTAAAATTATAAAATATATAAATCATGACGATACAAAATAAAGCATGTGATGACTAATTGACAAATCGGAGTTACAAACAAAGACACATCTATCAGGGGTCTGTGAATTTGACAGTAAGTACACTAATAAACAACCGTTTATCAATTGTTAGTGTCTCATGAGTGGTACTTACTAATTTTACATATCATAAAACTAGCACTAACTGCGAAATCGGTGTTGTTCAAAATTTGTTTTGGACAAATATAATTGATTTTTAATTTTTGTTTTTGAAACTTTAACACCACCCACAATAATGCTCGGTTTAATGAATAAATAAATAAAGTTTATTTTGATATATGAACAAAACTGAAGCTTTTTATTAGATAAAAACAGTACAAAAAAGACGCCCGAGCAGGGACTTGAACCCTGGACCCTTGGATTAAAGTCCAATGCTCTACCGACTGAGCTACCCGGGCAATAAAATTTTAAGAATTTTTGTATTACCAGGTTTTATTGCTAACAAATTAATAGAAAAATGAAAATTAGAATCATTTTTATATAATTTCTTACTAAAATAAAGATAGTAATTAGACTATGTTCATTCTTTGAAACTGTGCAAACTTAATTTTGGGATTACAGTAGAATGAAAATGTAAACTTATCTTGTATGTTAATAATTAAATAAAATGAGTTAGCAGCATTGTCAAGACGTATTTGTGACAAGATTCCAATTCAACAAGAAGTATTTGCTACAAATTATACATCGTTTAAAAAAAAGAAGTTTTCTTTGCCCAGATTTTTTAATTGTCCAATAAAAAAAACTTTAAAAAAGTAATCGCCCGAGCAGGGACTTGAACCCTGGACCCTTGGATTAAAAGTCCAATGCTCTACCGACTGAGCTACCCGGGCTTGAAAGCTTGAACTTTTTTTTTATACTTCCAAAATATTGCTGCCAAATTAATAATCTGCGCAGAAACTTAAGTTTCCACATGCCACATGCATGGGTTACTGACGCCTGTAAGAAGCCAGTTTAGTCGCGCCAGAATTTGTTTCCACATAAATATGATAATTGCACGTAGAAGTTACCTAGGTGCATCAAGTACTTTACTTAGAGAAAATACATAATTATACACATTATTATGGCATAATTATGCACATGGTTAGCTGATGCTTCACTTCTGCACTGGAACTGTCTTCGGCATAATCTCAACTATCCTTCTTAAGGTTTCATTTCTTGCAGTTCGGTCCTTATGTTCTCGAATTTTATGATTCCACAAACACGGGTATTCTTCATATGTTTCCAAAAACAGTATTATTTGTTGTGATGGCCATCTTTGGATGGTTTATTACAAGATTTTATACAAAGACGTTTATACAGTTGCTAGTTTTCTTTACCAATACTACTATTGGCGCCACATACAATCTGTCAAATAGAGTTAAGAAGAGATTTCAAAAGTGGTCGTTAGTTGTAGTATTTGGATTAGCTATTCTCCCTAAAATGACAATGAAAACACAATATTGAGATCAAAAGATATATATATTCAAATTTTACATATCTCTGATCATTATCATACGTTGTGCAGCTTGGTATTATCATACAAATACTAAAAAGGAATCTTCGCCCGAGCAGGGACTTGAACCCTGGACCCTTGGATTAAAAGTCCAATGCTCTACCGACTGAGCTACCCGGGCTTGTGTTTTCCTCAACTCTTGTATTTCTGGACCAAATTAACAGAAACACGAAGTTAAGAAGTTTTCCTTCAAAAGACTGCGCAAACGCTATTTTAATATTAAAAGGAAAATTAATAATTTTACGTGTAACTGAGTAAGATGACTTTGTTAAATATTGTGGACTCTATATTCATAAAAACTACTAAAAGAAAAAAAAAGGTCGCCCGAGCAGGGACTTGAACCCTGGACCCTTGGATTAAAAGTCCAATGCTCTACCGACTGAGCTACCCGGGCTTTGAAAATAGAAAAAATTTTGTATTTCCGAGTTATTAGCCACAATGAATAGAATTTCTCTACTTCGAAGCCATGACTGATTTCACTAAGTTGAGCCTTTATCCAGTGAGATATGGCAACAACTCGAACTGCAACATTGAAGATAGGAGAAGAGAAATACTCTCGTCTAATGCTCAAAGTGCTGGATTAATCGTTTACCAAGTCAATGACTAACGGCTAAGTGTTTGCAGGTGAATCTCCAATAACTTAAGACAACTATGGTCGCAAATACTCTCGATAGTGATACTGAAAATACGAATTAATATATTACCAACACAGATTTTAGTATCTCCTGGGGGTTACGTTTAATTCGTGTCTACTAATGTATTTCCGGTTATGGCATGTTTAGTACATGATAAACCCAAAAAAGATTGAAGTATTTGTAAACCATGTGAAGGGACAAGAAGAAAGTAAAGTGGAAGAAACACCGTTATTATATTGGTTGACTTGAAAAACGTAAATTCAGTGTTTATAATTTAACTGCACCAAAAATAAGAAAATCTACTGTGCAGTTTGGCAAATGATATCCGGAAGGGCAGAAACATTAGCTGCAGTCTACTGAGAATTTTGGACAAAATTGTTACAGATTTTCCGGAATTGGTCTTTTGGTCTGATTCCTGTGTTCCCCAGAATAGGAATAACGTCTCTTGATCAAAAATCATCCACAAATAGAATTGATACAACAAAAATTCTCCAAACCTGGAGGACCTTTGTCGCATGATAATGTCCAAGAAGTAAATATTGTGCATAGTCTTCTAGAAAGAAAAATGGGTTTTAGCGAAATTTTTAATCCAATGTCTCATTACTGAGGAATCTGTTTACCAAAATGTTAGCACGTTCAAACGTGCTAAAATTACACAATGTCAAAATTACACACTTTAAATAAGCACGTTTATAAAAAAAAAGCTTGTTGTAATGCAGATGAGAGCATCAGACTTTGATTTTCAAACATTATCAAAAAACTTTACCTACAATAAAGTCCCTTTATAGTAGATATAAAACTTCCTCAATGATATTTGACAACCAGATTAGAATGGACGTAACTGAAATCAACGCAATAGACCCAATAGTAATATTAATATAGGCCACTTTACTAATAATGTAAAATGCGTTTCCAAAAAGACATCGTTGGAGTAAAGAAAAAGGCAGATATTAAAATCAATACTTAAATACATGCCACAAATTGACCAAAATTTTCATGAAGTGCAGTAGTAACAATAAAGAAACACTTTGTATAAAATTAGCATCATTTCCATTTCAAACGTGTTTCTTCACACCGACATGGTTCACACTTTTGCAGTTGATATATTTTGAAAACTTTTGATAACCGACATTGGACCAAGTGACGATATTTACAACAGTATATGAGGCTTCTGAACAATGATTGAGTTTAATAATTGCGTATTTATGTTTGTTAAAAAGAAAATGTTAAAATTTTTACGTGTTCAAAAGGAATGTATTCATACGTGTTAAAGCATGCACAAGACTGATGTAGACCTACTTTTAAAAAGGGAGGTAGAGTTAAAAAATCGCGTAACTATGATTTCGCGTGAGATGGGGTCGCCTAAGTATTACTGTACTTATAATCAGATTAATAATTATTGTATGTTTTTCAGTGTTACTTTTTGTAATGATTGATTGAATCATTTAAGTTAATTTCAAGAATTTTTTTTAAAACATCACAAAATTTGAAAGCGGAATTACTTAAAGCTCAATTAATTTATTGATTTTAAAAATTAGTTAAAAATTTAGCAAAAAAAAGCAGGGACGTGAACTTACAATTAGTTCAAAAGACTGCACAAATGCTATTTTAATATTAAAAGAATAATTAATAATTTTACGTGTAACTGAGTAAGATGACTTTGTTAAATATTGTGGTATTAGGTGCCATAATTCATAAAAACGACTAAAAGAAAAAAAAAAGGCCGCCCGAGCAGGGACTTGAACCCTGGACCCTTGGATTAAAAGTCCAATGCTCTACCGACTGAGCTACCCGGGCTACAAAAATTGTTTTCTTATTTATGTTTTCAAATTATTAATAAAGAAAAGCGAAAAATTAATCAATTTCTAAACAAAAACAAGTACATTTTCTATTTTAATGTTAATAAATTTAGGTTCATTTATAATTCACCAACATGGGTGTAGAGTAACATCCGCGTCATATTTTACGCGATCCGTGGGTCGTCGATGTGGTGGGTATACAGTGAAAGCAAGCCTGTAGCGGCAGATTAATAATTATTTAGCGCGGAATAAAATATGAACGGGTGAACTGTGACGTGCAAAAACGCGACGTTTATCGCACGACACGCAACCGAGCTCATTAATACACACACGAGGGCGTCGCGACGCTCACACGCCTCGCACAGTGCGCCCGTACTATATTACTATAGGAACAAAGCGGGGTGCGTGTAACGTATTTTGATTAATAAATTTAATCGCGAGTCGTTCGGTCGGAATTTTCTGGCTTCTAGCACTATACGTGGGCGTAAGATTGTGCGTGCCACTTTGGAACGGAACGGGTCCGCAAAGAAAGTTCAAAGATAAGCGCCATTTCACTTGTTATGGCGACGCTATCTCGTAGACCATTTCTTCCACCAGAAAGAACCGCAAAGAGTAACACGAAAGCTGCGGTCACTGCACGATGCGATCGTCGCGCCGTCAACGAAGAGAAATCAATTAAGTGCAAAAAATCTATTTTATGTACGGAGATATAGGGAGTTTCAAAAGTAATACTGTTTTCAACGAAAAATTTTTATGATACAGCTCATTTTTAAAGCAACATCAAGGAGAATTATTAAGTTAATGTCTTTAAGTAATTATCAGCACATAATTATTATGCAGTTCTTGTTCAGTCATTAAGTTGTTTGACTGAGCAATAAAATCAAGAATTTTTAGCTTCATCACAAAGAAGCACGTTTTTGTGTACATAAACATTAATACAATTTGTCTATAAAGTATCTACGAGTATTTCATGATAATGTTACATAAAGTTTGAAATAACAAATATTAAAAAGACTCAAATCCAAACTAATAAAGTTGAACAACTGATCTTAAGAAATTTAAGGAGGCCCAGATCATAAAAGTGTCTTATTGCAGTTTACAACATAGGTCAGCAGAAAAGGATGAGAATTAAGCGATGTTGATAACCATATTATTCTTGTAATGCAAAAGTAAGTCAAAAATTAATATCAAGCGCTTGTTTGTTTATGAATTGTTAATGAGTCTAAAAAAAAATAAATTCGCAGAATATGCAAACATGTACAAAGAATCCTTTGAAGCTTTTTTGGATAAAATTAACTGAAACACGTTCGGATCTGGTGGTCGACAAATGGTTTGCTTACACCAAATACTGAATTGCGACAGGACTATGTAGGTGCTATCAAACAGGGCGGTGCTCAAATATTAGCTTGGGGAAGTATGTCATATAATGGAGTCGCTCAATTACACATTTTATTGAGGGGAATTCTAACTAAAGATTTGCAAGGAAGAAAATAAAAAATATGAAATATACAGGGTGCGGCAAAATTATGGAATAAATTCAAAAAATGCTTCAAAACATTATTTTGCAAAAACGGCAAACTGTGTATTTTGAAACACCAACTTGAAAACTTAAATGTTGTAAATTTGATTATGAAATGTGGTTAATCATTGGTTTGTGGTTCTCATTTCATAAATGTTTAATAAAAGTAAAAATGGATTCTAGATACGTGTTTTCGTCTTGTTTGACCTACATAAAAACTAATGCAATATCAGCTCGAAGGTTTCCACGGCCACCGTTATTAGAAATAAAACTAGAAACTTCCGGGTTTAATCGAGCCACTTAAAAAAATGTGTGTTATTTATTGTTTCAGTTGCTTTGTTGTAATCTTCTTCAGAAATAAGCTCAAAGTGTGCCGTAACATCACAACTAAATGAACTAAATCACAAATCAAGCAAATGATGATTTTCTATAGCTTATCTGTATTACTTCTCTTCAACACATACATTATCTATAAACACAAGAGAAAGAAAATCATTACTTTCCTGCAATTTCTAGTCCTTTGGCGGAAAGTATGATACCTGAAGAAGAAAGAAAAATGGAAACAGAATGACGTTTATCGCAGAAAGGACCACTATCTGGGAAAGGACAGCGACTCGAGTAAGTATCTTCACATCTTCCAGCGGAAGGTTCAGACTAGAAGAAGATGCAAAAGAAGTCCAACTAATTGTAAGCAACAAAATCCCCGCCAAGATGAACTTAATGCTCAACTACATTTTTTTATGAAATCTCCTGAAATTGCACTATTATAGGACAGTTGTCGATTATTTGCTAATGAAAATAATAAACGTATAGATTAATTAATTGTATATAAATTAATTGTGTGCCGCAATCGAAGCGGTATATAACACAGAATTGTTTTCAGAATTTGCTACAAATTTTAAGAAAAAAAATTATTTTCATTCTAACAATATAACATCAGGTACAAAAAATCATCATATTAAGTCATCATTAAAAAATCAACATCATTAATAATCTGCAAGTTTATTGGCACTTTAACAAAATGTCATAAAGTTTATCTGATTGTGAGTTCAAAATCATTTAAACGAACGATTAGCAAATATTATTACTCCATCAGTGTCATACAAAATTGCGTGAAAATTGAGTACAGTTAATTTCCGGTTATTCTAGATCAATTTCAGCACAAAGAATGTCCCCATTTATCGAGGTTCTACTGGTTCCTTTTATTCCTGAAAGCTCCAGATAAAGCTTTCTCTCCTGACAGTCACTTCATGAACGTCTCTCATCTTAGTTAGTTTCTGAGGCCAATAAGTTCTTGTTTTTGAGACTCTTTGCTAAATCAAATCCCTTATCAAATCATTTAGCTCAGCTTGAATAAACATATTAAGTATTAAATTTTCTATGCATTGAAACTCACCATCTGTTTCTTCATCTGATATACACAGAGATATTCAGTATCCAATATTACACACTTTTTGTTGCCCTGGATATCTTTGCAAATTTTTATGTTTTCAACTGCCCAGATTACGAATATATTCATGAAAGTCCTGAATGTGCTCTTGTTTTTTATGATTTTTACACTCTCAGACCCCTTGTTCCGCAGAACAGCTGAGATCATAGTTATTTGACAATATTGAAGTACTTACACGCGAATCCTGATAAGTTGTCATGTGTTAATATTTTGTTTCAATTACTGAATGTCCATTCTAATATACTTTTCTTGTCTTTTAAAACATTAGTTCGTCACGAAGAAAGTGTAAATATAGTAGTGATTTATTTTGTTATATTTGCGATGTTTATACAACAAAAAAAAACAGAAAAGAAATATCACAGACTTTGTCGAGGAGACTTTTGTTGAATATTTCGGTTTTAAAATGGACAAACTAGATAAATCATGGGCTCCTCATAAAGTTTGTAAGTCCTGTGTTGAGTCTTTACGGTTGTGGAAAAAAGGAGAACGTTCTGGATTAGACTTTGGTATTCCTATGATCTGGATGGAGATTAAGAATCATTTCGATGATTGTTACTTTTGCGTAGTAGATGCTAAAGGTTTTAATCGAAATCAAACGTGGAGATATCCAGACTTACAGTCTACAAAATGTTCTGTTCTACACAGTGAAAATCTCCCTCGGCCTATTTACGTTTCAAAACTAATTCGCATGCCCTTAGAAACAATGATGTTGCCAAATTCACAGAAATCGGGACAATCTACCAGTAGAAGTGAATGGGAAGGTGAAACATCTACGGCGAAGTTATTTTCTCAAAATGAACTCAGTGATTTAATACGTGATCTCAATTTATCAAAACAAGGAGCAGAACTGTTAGCCTCAGGATTGAAAGAAAAAAATGTATTGGCTCCAACAGTAACAATTACAACATACAGAACGCGAGAAAGTGAGTTATTACGAATAATGATATCACGAAGCTGCTTCTAGACATGGGTTTAAAAGAATACAAACCTACTGAGTGGTGCCTTTTTATTGACAGTTATAAAAGAAGTTTAAAATGCGTCTTACTGCACAATGGAAATAAATTTGCATCAATTCCAATTGCCCATTCAACAAAACTCAAAGTTGAAAGAATATGAAAATATAAAATTAGTTTTATAAAAGATTAATTACTCGGAGCATCTGTGTGGATTTGAAAATGATTAATTTTTTATTTGGTCAACAAAGTGGATACACGAAATACTCTTGCTTCTTTTATATGTGGGTCAATAGAGCAAAGCAACTTCATTGAACAAGATGTTTGGCCTGTAAGAAATTCTTTAACTGTCGGTAAAGCCAATGTAATAAGGGAGCCGTTGGTGAGCAGAGACAAAATCATACTTCCACCATTACATATTAAGTTAGGAATGATAAAGCAATTTGTAAAAGCGTTGGACAAGGAAGGGGGTTGTTTAATTACATTTGTAGAAAATTTCCGAAGCTTAGAATGGAAAAGTTGAAATGTGGAATATTTGATGGTTCTCAAATACGGCAATTGATGAAAGACACAGATTTTATTAAAGTTTTGACTGTTCTGGAAAGTAAAGCTTGGAAAAGTTTAGTGTTGGTAGTCGAAAATTTCCTGGGTAACCATAAAGCACCAAATTATGAAGAAATTGTACAAAATATGCTGACAAACTTTCAGACTCTAGGAGCAAATATGAGTATCAAGTTACACTATCTCTGTAATCATCTGGATAAATTTCTGGATAATCTAGGAAATTATAGTGAGGAACAGCTAGAGCGGTTCCACCAGGATCTAAAAGTGATGGAGGAAAGGTATCAGGGTCGATGGAATTGTCACATAATGGCAGATTACTGATGGTCTTTAAAAAAAGATTGTCCCCTGAAAAATTATAAAAGAAAAGCTCATAAAAGGTGTTTTATAGAAATATAACATATGTTTTCGACATTTTCCTCATTTTCCCATATGTGTTATCTTGTTTCGTGCTTTCCGATTTTTGTAATGTAAAATGAAAATAAATATTAAAAAAAAAAACTAGAGCAAATCTTACAAAATCATTGATAGTTTCTTGAATTATGAGCATAAATATATCCAAAATCAATCTTATATCTAGGGCAACAAAACCACTGTAGACCGGTGTTATCAATCGTTATCGCTTTCTAATTTTTTGAGTTGTAACCAACAAAATCAACTGTAAACAGTAAAAATCGCTAATGTGGGTACGCAACTTTTTTCAAATCACTGGAACAAGAAATCTTCAACACGCACCTAGCATATTTTATGCGGCGCTCAAGTCTTATCCTGATCACAAAGTACAATTAAAAAGTATGATTAGTACACTTTTTCAAACTCTTTAACGTACTGCTGATGTTTTTAATCACAATTAGGAGTTATAGAAAATTGGTAATGAATAAAATACATAATTGAATAGAGTTTTCTATACTTATCGAAAGTAGGCAATGTTATATCCAGTTTTAACTTGGAAAATATAACAATATTAATATAACAAAACTTATAATCGAAGGAAAAGTCCAAGCACCTGGTCGGATAATAAGCGATGTCAGATAATTAAAAGCGGTTGAATACAATAATTACAATATAAATTCAAAACACCAATACACGTTGATATTAATTTCGAATAGCCGGCAGGCTGTGTTTATAGTTTTAGAGTAGAAAATATTAACATTAATCAATGTGGGCATATCTGGAGGGCAGGAGTCATGGAGTGGAAAGTGGTGCCGCCCCGGGTAGATGCACGATGCCGTGATTAAATGGCCTCAAATTGAAAACCAATACCCACCACATTCAATATAACTGATCCGCTACGGTCCAGTTGATTGATGCAAGCGGACTGCATGGAAGTGACACTAACAAACTAGAGCATAGTGCACTTGATGTACCCGTTCACCCACAAACTTTATAAATCAAAAAAAATCTGTAATATCTGTACACTTCTACTAAATAATTTAGCGTATAAAAATTTTTTTTGGTGAAAATTTTTGGATCATTATTTTTCTTAGTATAAGTACTAATGAAGTTTTCGACGTAAATTTTAGTATTACATCTTAAAATTAGGCTCCTTAATTCCCGAATGCGGGAACGGGCACGGGCAAATGAAGCGTCGCCACGCTGAAATCCAATTTACACGAAGCATTTTTTAGGATTACTTCCACCCTCGCCGGAATATTAATTTAGATAGGGGCACTCTGGGCGTTATCTATCCCTCTCTCTGTTCATTTTTTCTTACTACCGAACGTGCGGTGCTCGAAATTGACGACGGCGAATTATTTTCCTTTTTATGGTCGAAATCTTATTAGGTGGGTACGCTCTTCCGCCTTTCGACCTAATGAACACCGACTTTTCATAGAAATTCCAGCGGCTACTCCCCATTCACAAAGTCTTAACATTCAGAAATAAAAAAAAAATCAAAAAGGTTATGGTTAATTTAAAACAGTGACTATACAAAATGGGAAGAACCATATGTTAATGATAAATAATCTATCTGGTGATGATGTCATATAGAAATAAGGGTAAGGAGGGTCTTCTAACCCTTACTTGCAAATATTAATGGCGTAATGAAAAAGAGTAACGCCCCCGAGGAAATTAAATCATATCAAATTTATTTAGTACATGCAAATGGCGTTGATACCATCGGAAAACTCGGGGGTAGATTTTTATAACGGCTCTTCGCGAGTAAATGCTGATGACGGTCATATTTCTTTTGTAGCCCTCCCTATTAGTTCTCATTTTATGGTTTATCGATGAGAAAAGTCAAAGATTTACCATTAACCTAAGTGTTTAAGACGAATATTGGTATCATAAAAAGAGAAATATTGAATAAAAAGCAATCTCTACAGGGAAGTGCATAAAAAATTTATGGTTGCTTTCTTAAGTCTCCGTTAAAACCAATTTTAACTATTTAAGGTTCATAATGGACGCCTTAATCGGATCTCGCGGCGTCAGAGACCCGGGACAAATTTAAAATTTATTGAGAAACTTATTAAGGGTTGATCTCGCTAGTGGCGTGACGTCACTAAGAACCAAAAGAAAATTAGTTTCAGACGGGCATTAGTAGAACTTGATCTCTTTGATCTCTAATTTTATGCCATAACCATCAGATAAAATCTAACAAATTCGCTTAACGACTTTTCAACAATTTTTTTCCGTACAAACTTATTATTCCACTATAAGATAACCAAACCGTTTTTAGTAGCCAGATAAGCATAAATGTTGTACGGTTAATTTCCTTTATCGTTATTCGTTTTAGATAACTAAGCAAGACCGTACAGAACGTGTTAATTACCGGCTTAACATATCAATTAAATGGTACCGGTGGTAATTACCGCTTTCTGTAGATGAGAGCCGACGCAGCTGGTTCTGGAGCTTATCTTGCACGTATTAATAAAGCGGTGTCCTCTCGACGGGTTATCTCAGGAGAGATCGAACATTAACTATGTTTTGGGCGAATTTAGTCGCCTCCATCGATAATTACACGTTCTCCTCCCGACGTTTATGATGTTATAGCAAGTCGTTTAATCAGGTGGAAACCCGGGTGTCAACCTTTACGAGATAACCGTACCGTAACAAGCTTTTTCTCTTAACTTTTTGATTACCTAATATATTATTAAAGGCGCGTCGAAGGACGCTTCTCAGCGGTGTAAAGGAGTCATTAAATAACACTGTTTGGTCGTATTGTATATCTTGTTGTCGTCCTCGTGGAAGTATTTTCAGTTTAAATTCCTAAATTCCTGCCGCATTTACGTATATTTCCTTGTAAATTTGTTTCCCATTGAAAGGAATTACACAACAGCC
Organism: Onthophagus taurus; assembly: GCF_036711975.1. Classification (NCBI taxonomy): domain Eukaryota; kingdom Metazoa; phylum Arthropoda; class Insecta; order Coleoptera; family Scarabaeidae; genus Onthophagus; species Onthophagus taurus. The sequence goes on from NC_091966.1 coordinate 31,816,659, forward strand.
GGGCGCCTTTAAAAACATTTGCAAACAAACGACCGAGTACGACTGTGGGTCACATTTAACTTTCACTACTTGTTCTAATTGGAATAAATGTGCAATCGATTCAGACAGAATTGTATTTACATACCATTCCAAGTTGCAACAGTGTTTAGATAATTTTATTTACCAACTATTTTCATTTATGTTTCTGAAAAAAAGAAGAATTTCATTATCGTGTTTTATAATTTATGTGGTAGCATTTTTTTGAATGGATTCGTGAACCATAAATAACACCACGTTACATTATCGTCGAAAGTGTGATTTGTGGATGTTGTGGAACAGCAAGTAGACGTCCAGGTGCATAAATTGCCTTGGTGCATGAAAGTGCCACAAACAGAAACAGCGTGAAGTGCACAACTGCACGAGATTCCCGGTGAGATACCACCACTAAATAATTGCGATAATATTTAGTATATCGCAACCGTTCTGTGTACTGAAACTAAGAGATTACAGCTTTCATTTTTATTACATCTTAGCAAAAAACAATATAAATCCAAATTAGTATCCATATACATGCAAAAGTTTTTATATTTGTATAGACTGATTAAGGAAATATAATAAACAGTAACAAAACATCAAGTTCTAATTAAACGTAATATTAATTGGATTAACAGATATTAAATTGAACAGAGGAGTCATCTATTAGTTGTGAAGAGTGTAATTTATCAAAACTCGTCCAAATTTCCATGATTTAGTGTTAGTGGCCATAATATATGGTGCAATATATGAGATGGGTAGAAAAAATTTAGAAGGGAATGATCTATTGACGTTGTGCATTTAGTACACAGACTTCTTATTATTTACTGCTGTGTTTAGATGATAGTCGTATTTCTTATGTTAGAAAGAACAATAAGTGTATCTGAGGATTTAATAATATCTGCATAAATTTATACCTCCTTTGCTATACATGCAAAGTGTATTTATCGAAGCTCCGATAAATAATCGAGCTATAACAATGACGTTATTCGTGTCATTACCCTTCAGATATTACAATCATTTACCATTCTCAAGATTTAGCACATCCTGAATAGACTACATTTATTCGAGTCTGCTTTTATCAGGAACCATATACTTTTCTCGCTTCTGACAACAATTTAATACAAATTCTCTTCACGTTCACAAAATTTTTAAAAAATGTGTAGGATTTGTCCTACATATTTTTTTATTCTAAGATTGTTGCGGTTTGCAAAGCATAGTAGTGTAAATACGAATCATCTCTTGGAAGAAATACAACCCATATTTGTAAAGATGCTGCAAAATATTCAGTAGCTGATTTCTTCAAGGAAACAGCTTTCTACCGACAAATCTATTATTTTAGATACAGTTACAGTTTAGACACAGTTACACTTTAGACAGTATATGTATATCGAACAAGAGGCATAAAACTGTACGAGCTAAGCATATTTGAGTTACTAAAAAAGTATTTATATTTGCTGGAAAAGAAAAGATTCAATGACTCACTTGAAGGACGAAAGTTCGATAGCAATGATGTCAACAATGCATAAACACCGAGTAGTAGAAACAAGAACAGGAAGAACAAGAATCACCACATTTAGTGGTGGTTATAGATATACTTATAAAGCCTAGTTGACTAGCTCCTTGTCGTGCAAAGAGGAAGAAGAAGAAGGTGGAAACAATAATTATAAAAGGAAAACAAACAACTAAACCACATGTGTTTTCGCTTACAATAAATTCATGCCCGGGATAGATAAATCAGACCAGTGAAAAGATAGTATTCAACCCCAATATAACTAGAAGATGGTACAGAAAAGTGTTCTTCTGTCTAATAGATTCAACCAAAATTGATTTCTTGGGTTCAGAGATGAAAATTCCACTTTATGTTAACAGTATCTTGCAATTCAAAACGTAATATTTTGATCTAGCAAAAGAAATTTGTATATGAGATATCAGATTTTTCCTGAAACTGCAAAATAATGAATGTGATAATTGATAATATTTCATAGTTATACAATAATAAATTTAAATGATACAATCGTAATAGCGAGTTTCCATGGGTTTGTAACGTATCTTAAATTCTTAAATTCAAGAATTGACGAATATTAACAAAGAAGCTTAGAAGACAAAACTTTTGAAGACTCAAGAAGACCCTCAAGAAGATATTCAATACAACTACATTAACAATTAAAAAAGAGATGAGTAGAAAATAAAATAAGTTTCCGACTTTGGCGCTTGCCAAGCTCGAAGGCAATGCTGTACTTCAAATATAGTTAGAACAAAAACCACGTATATCTACGTAAAGATGATTAATCATCTGCCGAAACGTTAAGATTGATATTGCCTTTCCTTCTTATTGGCGTTTCAATGAAACTTATGCAGCTTATAATGACTAGAACAACATAACATAATTTGTATACATTAGCATATACATTAGCGTTTGCAGCCGAGACTTCTTGTATACAATCGCATAAACGCAATACAAGTTCACAATATATTTTTTTATGTAATCTTATAAAAACTGAATTGAGAGATTGTGATCGACGTTGTTTTAGCAAAACAGATAATCTTTCTTGTAGCCAAGATAATACTGAACCGAGACAATTCAAAATGAATTGCATGGTAGTCAAAAAACTTGTTTGCATTAAAAACTGTAAATTATAAGGTTGGTGATGCAGACAATACAAATATTTGTAGTCGAGATAATACCATATCGTAACCGTTTAAAATAAATCGGCCGACATGTCTTCCTCTTCAAGTAATCGTTCTTCAAGATCTAAATATATGTGTTGCTCAGTCTTGATAATGTCAACCTTAATGAAAATATTAGTAGACCATTTTAATGTATGACTATCAAACCTCATTTACAATTTGAGCCGATGATAGATTCCTTTATGCGTTTTCAGTTTTCATATACTAATATGCTTAAATTATTCTCTTTTTATGCCCTCTATCATGAATGATATTCTGGCAAAATTTAAAATGAAATGTCAAGATCTATATTAATTTTTCTTTTTATTAGTCTTTTCTGTGCAGGATAGCCAACCAAACAGCAATGTTAGAAGTATTCAGAATGACAATGGAAGACCTATCTTTAAAAGACGTCGAACTGTTGATCGAGCAACGAACAAACACTACTCATAAAGCCTTCATTTACACTGGATAAACGCCCAACAAATATGCACCCTACCATCTTCCCATCCACCTCATCATCCTCGGAGAAGAATGAACCATTCTGACATTAATCCAGTTTTTGCACAAAACGTTGGATAAAACTCCTAGTGCCGAAGGATATGAAGAGAAACCCAACTCACTCGAAACAGGCACTGTAAAACATAAAACATACCTTGAATGTTACCAAACGGAGTTATATCGCATTCTCATTGCGATAATCACTTTTAGTAAATATTTTACGCACCAATCATTTGAGCTTTTCGTTGAACTAGCTTGACTCTAGAAATCAGTAAAGATCACGAACAAAGCGTTCGCCTTCGGCGCAAAATGACCCAGAATCGGTTTTATAGAACAAACCTGGTTTTGTGTGTATAAAAAGGTTTTGTAAAAATCATCTTAATATATACTGGCATCCTAAAATATATGACCAAAACTTTGAATAAAAATTTGTAGTACTTTTGATTAATTTATTTATCACGAATTTTTAAACTTTCCAATAAGCTCAAAATGTTACATATTAATTAGTTGCACTTAAATCAGTTTTCTGGGAAAGTTGATTCTTTGCACCTAGAATCTTAAAATAGTACATTTCAGAAACGTAAATTTGAGATATAAATCGTTAATTAATTCCTATAAATACTACAAGTTAATTAGTTGCAATAAAATAAGTTTTCTGGAATATTTGATTATTAGCATTTGATCATTGATGATTTATAAATGATGTCATTTTTGAGAGTCAATGAGAAAATCAATACACCCAACATCTTATTCGCACCTAGATAACAATCAAGAGAAAAAGATGTTTTTCCAACTACTGATTATTGCTAAACTACATCCTTCACGATGGTCTCCACTTGATAAAGTGTAGTAGTAAGAAATGTTGGGATTATGTTAGGCAATGTCTTTCGTGGCGCAAGAATCATCTCCAAAGTGGCCCCGCATTACTTGTATTAACTTTTACTGTTTTTTATTTTAATTTATTTTAAATTAAAACATTAGAATTTTAATCAAAATTATTAGGAGAAAATGAGCTTTTGTGCGATTTTTATATGAATCTCAACAATGAAATTTCTACAGCCGTATGTTTGCTATTTCTGCTCTATTTTAACTATAAAAAACTAACTAAAAAAAAGATAACGTTTTTGCAAAACTGTATTTTGTAAAAAAAGCAAATTGCAGACTTTTTTGTAAATGTAACACATTTCCTTCTAGGTAATATTAAATAAAAAATTTTGCGAAGTCTGTTTTTTAACTTAGCACAATACTTAAATCCATGATATTTGATACGCGTTAGTAATGGGTTTGAATTCCTGCAGGAGCGTGTTTAAAGGGGAGTTTTTTTTTTGATTTGCCAGGAGTAATAAGAGCTTAGTTGAGATAATAGAGCGCATTTAAAAAGGAAGACTGTACCCGTGGCACGGTCAACGTATTATGAATGCGGGATTCATTAGTGAACGGGGTCGTCCCGATATCTAATCCCTTCGCAATTACAAGCTCCGGGCTTTAACTATTGTGCTTTGTATTAAGTTACCAAGCCCATTGTTTGAGTGGATAGCAAAAATCACTCCCTCGTATGTTAAATTTGTATCAATGGATAACGATGATGGCAAAAAGATTTTTGATTTATCTATAGTAATAGCGTGACGTGCTCGAAATGGATTTTAAGACGGCATTTGTAGAGCAATAAATTTCATTAGCTCATTTGTCGAAGAAAGGCACACGTCAACTCTAAATAGAGGAAATCGTGTGAATTTATTGGCCCTACGTTATACTGAGGTCCACGTTTGCCGTTTCACAATACATTAGTTGTAATCGCCGAGAGTCGTAAAGTTGAGAGCGGTCGTGATTTTTAAGTCGGATTTAATTATAGCCCGAACGTGATAGGCGTACCAATATCGAATAGAGTTGATTAATTGTTTTAACCTTCTGTACGTCTGTACGAACGGTGAAGAACGGTACGTGCCGATAAAGGCAATGCCAAGGCTCTTACACACCACGGCACACAAAAATAGAATTTATTCGCTTTTACGTTGTCTTTTCTAAAAGTTGTTCAGTTCTTTCTTGCGTAACTAAAATGGTTTTGTTTGGATTTCAGTACGTGATTGTTATGGGCGATATATTCTTATACTGTACAGGATTACCATAATCAAGATTTACTGGCGAAGTTTCGCTACAACAGTAATTCTAATATACAGATATTGATTTCTTTTTTTGACTGCGAACAAAAATTTATTTTACGAGTCATATTTTATAGTGTATACAGAGCTTATTGAAAGGTACCTTTCAAAGCACCTGCAGCACATGGCGCCGCACCGATTCTAGTCAGGTAACACAACGATGCGTGGGCGTCCAAAGACTCACCATTATCATACACGGAACCGTCGCCAGTTTATAATTTACAATTCGATTTTCAAACGGCCTATAGTCATAAATATCCGCGTGTACTAAATTATATCATGATCCACCCGCTGAGAGGTCCTGCGGCATCTCATTACGCAATAGCAATATTACAAGGGCATAAATCCTACGCGTAAACATCGTCTCATCGCAAACGTGAGGATGGGAAAGGAAAAAAAATACCGTAACCTTAAAGTTCTATACATTCGGCGTCGATTCGGTGATTTTTTCCACACTTCCACGGGATTCCTCGCGGCTCTTACATCCCCGGGGAAATCTCCATGTATTAGAAAGGATTCCGAGGCTGGATGGGCCATTGCCGCCCGGATGCCGTGTTGAAAGCGAAGGATTTAGACGTCAGCGTTAAGACTGTGGGGATGGAGGCCGGTTAAGTCATTTCTGGTTTCTGCCTTGTCAGGTATTGCTAATACACCGAGACTTTGTGACAGGTAATCCTCGTAAAATCGGTTCAACTAGGTATATAACCTTAATTCTGGTTATCTTTGTGAAGATATTTACTTTCTTTACATAAAGCTTTATAATTTTAGATAAAGAATACGTGTTGGTGGGGAATAAAATTCTTGGATTAACTGTTGTTTTATCGATTGTTGAGATCAAAAAATACTTCTACAATAAAGAGAAAAGTATGAGGAATGGTTACACTCGTCTGCATAACGATGATAAAATTCAAATAACCTACTATATCATAGGTAATTAACGCGATAGCTGCGTGACGTGCTCGCTTGGAGGTCCACATATACTGTATAGGAAAATAATACGGTAGTATTTCTTTTTTAATCAAAACGCATTGCAATTATACATGCCATCCGGCCATAAAGCAAAGCGACGCGGCAAATATAAATTTTTACAACACAACCACATAGTTTTTATATGCGTTTTTCGTCGTCTGCATGTCTAATTTCGGGCGTGATAATTAAAATTTCAACAGTAGTGGGGTTTCGCTCTTGGAAAACTGATTATTTATTCAGCACAATGGAGCGCCGTAAAACGGTCGCCCGTAATTATTTTTGCCTGTATGTTATACGACGGTCATCATTCAGGGGTTAATAATTTAACCTTGTGGCGAACGGAGTCGTAACGGCTACGATGGCGCCATTCTCGAATATAAAGGAAGAAATGTAGACGGGGCAGTAAACAATAACTTTTTTAATCCGAATCGTCAATTATTTAAGTATAGGATACAAAATGATGGATACCTATCGTAAATATACGCAACAAATTTGTACCCAATTAGCAGATATTCTCTAATCGAAAAAAGAGGAAGAAGTCAATTCGAATGGTATAACGAGCTGGTTGAAAGAAACCGATCGGACTTGCAAATTGGGCTCGTTACCACTTTTGACCACATATTTAAATAGGACCGTCTGACACTTAATTATCATAATTCCCTTCAACGTCTGCTTTGCCGCATCGTAATCTATCGTATCGATCATGCCTGATAAGCCGGGCGTATTGAATATTGATTTATTCAAATCCGCCACTTTCGATCCGTGTACGAGTATACTAATTAGAGTCAGTTCTTCATCGAGGCGTGAAAAACCCGCTCGTAAAGGTGCGTTTAACTAAATCTAACAGAATCAAAATAACGTTGGACCGGTTTTGATTCCTGCTTTTATTTAGATACGTCACTAAGATAGGCGGCAGGAACCCTTTTTATCGACACCTATAATCCGATGTTTTACTCGAATGTAGTTATGTCGCGTGGTGTTGCCCATTACTCTTTACTGCCCATAAAGAATAAGAGGGGCTTAGCCATTCACGGCGATATCTTGAAATATCTCAAAAGTAACCTAATCATGGCTATAAAGAAAAATGTTTTCTAAACAAGAAGAACGTTTCAAATACACAAAATTGATATTGATTCAGACGTCGAACAATGTCCACATAAACCTCTATTACTTCATGGTACTTTAATATTAAACGCGTTCCGGACGAAGTTTACGTGGCTGAAAGCCAACAAACGGCCACTCTCACCCAACGCCATTCCAAATAGATTTGCATCCGCAATTAACGTTCATTGAAATTTTACACGGAATCGATTTTAGCCGTAATTATTTTATCGCGTCGTATTGTTTGTCAATTAAGCTCAATTATGGAGCGAAGATCGATCGGGGGTTGTACATAATGCTCGGACAAAACTCGCATGTGGTAATTAATTGAAAGGGTTGTATCATAATGTAATATGTTCAACGTGTAAAATGCCGTGCCTTTTTCTACCTTTTTTTATAACATTCTCCCTATTTATGTACCGTTTAAATATAAAATGCAAACATGCAAAGTAACCTGGTCATAAAATCCGACCGTAAGCGTCCATTAAAAAATCGAACGATAAAACAATAGGACCTAATGGAATTCGTAATACCATAAACAATGGCCCATTCGGTCAACGAATATTGCCCCGATCCATTATAAATAATAATCGCCGGGGGCGGCCCGGGTGACGTCCAACGGTCGATTAAATTCTGTATTGTTGTGCGGATGGTCATCAAACGGGCAACAGGGCGATCGATGACCATCGGTCCACGTGGTAGATGTACGTTTAACCCTCACTCCTACATTATTAGATTGCAAGAGAAATGGTCTTAATGGGCGCAAGGCATCTTGTTTCTACCTTTGGATGAGCGCAGCTATATTAAACTCGATCCATCAGGGACTTAATCGCTTTCGCACTTTCCCTTAGGACTCACTTCGCACATCCCCAACAGCTTCTGGAATGCAACCGGGGGGAATTCTAGTGACAGAAGACAATCCGAGGGAATATCTGTGTTTTCTACGAAAAGGAATTGGATTTTCTATTTGTGTAGAAATAAATGCGGTGGTTTTAACACCAGCAACATATTATGACCGACATTTATTATTTTCTTGACTTAAGTATTGATTTCCAGATGGATTAATGATAGAACCAAAAGCTTTAGGGAAGCGCTAAACGTTCAAGGGAAACCCTATCCTAAATGGGAAAGGCAGTAATCTATCAAAAGGGTTGAAGTGTTAGATGGATTTTTTGTGTCGCCGTTAGAATTGGTGAAAAATCAATAAAAACTGTCTTCACCACGTTTTAATTTATCCCGAAAATTCGATTTTGTTAAAAAAAAACTTTAATTAACTTGTTTATCCATTGATACTACTGTTGGAAATTGTAATAGGGAGTTGGCATTCGGTAATCTCGCTGGACCGATATTAATTTCCGCCAATTAATTAGTAAAACAATTTGAGCTTGCACGAACAGTGAGCCCGATTATACTTCTGTGGGGCGAATTTATCGGGATTATTGCGTTTCGTCCGCCAACGGAACGCACCTGAGCCACGATTTATGTAAGTGCACTCTCGTTATTGATTGCGGACGTCGTTAGCGTACTCTTATTTGCGGCGACGGACGGGCCAAAGGGGGGGAAACAGAATGGGGATCTCGGCCCTCGACAGACACAAGAGGCGGCCCTATGTATTTTATTGCGGGGGCGGCGGAAGTCGAAGTATCGCCCCTCGTATCGGTGCCCCACCGGACGTATTAAATATGAAAGAATTCCACTTGGAAAACACTTTCGGCCTTTCAATGATTAAAGTCGAGTGCATCGCGACGGGCGACGTAAATTCGATTCTGAACCGAGTGAAAATAACGTATATGAAGAAACTTTGTAAAATTCCGGAAGTCGTTTGCTTTTAGTAACTTTTTAGCATGATTTACAGGCGTCATTTGCTCGAGTGCAATTGGCAGCTGACCATAAAAATAAATTGCCGCGGTCGACGACGCGTCATGATGGCTAAGGAACCTATTGATATTTGTGGCGTCAGGAAGAATAATTAAACATGATTTATAGGGTAATAGTAGGGGCGCGGTCTCACCAACAACCGACGGCAAGTTTGCTTGACTGGTGTCTGGACCACACTGCAAACCATCCGCTAATTGGCGCGAAGTGCCCGACGAGCTCAAGATATAATTGTCGGGTTATTAGACGTTTTTGCCCCAGAAAAACGTCTGTCCATGGTTGGCATCTGATGGGAAGTTAATAAAGTGTTGCCAAAGCATCTGAAAATGATAGAGTTCCATTCTTGGGTACGTGTGAAGATTCTCTTTAATCAATGTCAGCCAGATGTTCCGATTTTAATTATATACTTGATGTTCTTTCTTATACTTGTAATATATTCTCTTATGTATTTAGTAAAACCTCAATATATTTTTAACAAAATATATAAAAAGACAAAATATTTTTAAGTCATACTATTATGTATTTAATAAATCTATATTTTTAATAAGCGTTTTATTGTTTTTAGATTTACAATTTTCCCTTTGCTAATATAATACAATATAATATATATATATACCTCCCCACACCTTCGCCCCCATCACCTCCCTCATCCATCTTTTTAATAAATCTATATATTTAAATATAAATGTTAGGGCTCGTAAATAGAGGTAAATAGAAGGTGCTCTATTCCATGTTCATAAATAAAGGGTATTTCCCGAGTTGTTTATACGATGTATAAATCAACGACGATAGTTCTAGTTTTAATTGTTATTCAGCACTAGATTGTTGTATATTGTTCTTGAAATAAAAGTAGAACTAACATTAGACCTAGAACTAGAAACAATCGTGCGTCTCTTAAGACAGCTAAACCCGAATGTTTCTAGTTCTTGGTCTAATGTTAGTTCTAGTTTTAATTGTTATTCACCGCTGACGTCACGAACGGGCCTTCGAACTGTGCACCTGTTTCCGGAATGTAACAGTCCTCTTAGATTCTACCGTCCTTGGTATAAATATAAAGCAACGGTGTAAATAGCTGACCGAATTTGAATGCATTAAAATTATTCATATAACGGACTTTTGGCTACAACGACCACTCCCTATTAAACCTTGCATTTTACATACAAGATGTCTCGTCTTCCTTCCATTTATTATATAGAAGATGTTCTTCTATAGAAACTATCTAACACTTTTCCGGCTGTATGTCATAACCTTCCATAAAGAAAGCCTATCCAGGTCTAATTGAAGCAATAAACAGCCGAGTTCACTACCAATAGTGGTAAATAATTTGAGATCATCTGCGTAAAGAAGTGCACCTGTAGTGAAACACGGCAGACAAATCGTTCACAAAGACATTAAATACTAGAGGGCCCAGAATGGAACACTGAGGTACGCCACTAATTACGTTTATATACCTAGATTTAACACCACACAGTTCAACGTACTGTCTATGATCAGACACATAAGACGTAAGGAGATGTATAAGAGAGCAATCGCAACCAAATCTCTGTAGTTTTGACCGTCCAGTGCGGCAAATACATATTGAGCAAAACTTAGTAGATTAGTGGTAGTATATTTACCTCTGTGTAAACCATGCTGACATTCCGGCATTCGTGCCTTAATGTAGAATTCAATTTTGGATGCTACAATTTGTTCAAATAACTTTGCAAAGTTATTGATGGCAGTTATCTCCCTTCTTGTAAAACGGGCAAATCCTGCTCAATTTCCATATCTTTGGAAATTCTGAGTTTTTGATCATTAGGTCCTTAACTAAAAATGCAGGAATCCCATCTGGGCCCGTTGTAGCCTTTACCTTGAATTTTTTGAAAGATTCAACCTGCAAAGGAAGCACATTTCTATTTTATAAAACAATTAATAAATATGGTAATGTGATGACTTGTGCTTATTGGACAATTATTATTACAAACTGTGAACTAGATATTAATATATATTATTCTTTGAGTTTCATATAAAACACTAAATAATTTATAAATAAAGAGGGTTTACTACATTATGAGTTACAACCAGAGTAAAGAAGAGAAAGAGTAATTATCTCGCAAGCTGGAAATAGTGGTGGTGTATCAGCGTCAAATGGACATTACACATTGCAAGAATTAGCGATCATCATAGGGATTGTTTTGGCAATCGTTTTCGTAGCATACATTATACAAAAGCGATGTAAGAAAAGTATGGAGAAGAAAATCCGTGTTGAAGTAGCAAGAAGCCAGGAGGTACTTAATCTTAGAACAGAAAACTAAGGTAGGTAAAGTATTATAATGTGTTATGGAAGATTTTGAAGCGTTGTTAGTAATAGTTTCTACTTTTAAATCGAATAGAATTCAGGATAATAAAAAAGACGTAGTGAGTTAGATAGAGTACGTAGACATTTAGATAAAGTAGATGAGTTTTGGAATCAATTAGCAGAGTTAAACATTATAGCTAGTAAAGATAGTTCAAATGTAAAAGTCTGTCGCAACTGACTTCGGAGATACCAAAGGTGACAGGATTAGTATCATAATCAGTTTGTTCGTTACCAGTAGGTTCAATTGATTTTGAGTTGTACGTACCTCGTATGCCTTTTCTAATATCAATGTGTAAAAGTCACTGTTTTTGACCTTTGTATTGTCCAAAATAGAATATGGCTCTGTGATTTGGTAAATTCCAATATACCGGGTGTCCCTCAAAAGTGGCTCACCCCCATATTTTTTTTATTATTAGTGATGTAAGAAAACCATTTGGAATGCATAGTTAGGTCGCTAAAACGGTTTATTACGACATGAAATCATTCTTTTTGTACTTCCGGTTATACCGGATGTGAGTACTAATTTCGCTATTTTTTTAAATCTATAAATTTTTTTTCTTCAGTTGGGTAGACAGTATAATTTCACATAACTTTTACTTGAAAAAATTTTCAAGATCGCTTATAATTTTTGAAAAAAAAAAATAATTTTCGTTATTTTTTAACGTTTTAGTACCTTCGAAAAATGTATTACAACTTTTGACACATAGTAGCTAGGAGATTAATAGTACAAACTACGTTATGTCCCTCTTGATTTGCTATTCCTCGAGCAGTGATCACTGCTATGCTTTAGTTAGTGGTTTTTTCTTAATAATGGTGTAAATTAACAGTTGTATTAAATTAGTTTTAAAAGAAAAACGCTATACAACAATAAAATTTAATTCAATTGTAAGTTCAAAAAAACTAATCTTCTAAATTTTCAAAATGCTCCCGCCTCGATTTTGATATAATTGTATCTTGCGTATTGTCGATTTAACGACTCGACGTTATTCCTGCGGAGATATTTAGGTAATACAATTTCTAACTCGATTTATTTTCTAATACCTCATGAGACCTTACTGGTGTATTATACAGCTCATTTTTGATTTTGCCCCATAAAAAGAATCTAAAGGTGTGAGGTCAGGTGATCTGAGAGGTTTTAACCAAAATAAAGTAAACAATCCAAATTATAATGTACAATGGACATTATAAGTAACTATAAGCTACAGAACATTTAGTGTAAAAGAACAAAATATAAAGAAAAAAATAAAAAATCAAAAATAATTGAATTAAACTTAATTGTTTGATCGCGTTTTTCTTTTAAAACTAATTTAATACAACTGTTAATTTACATCATTATTAAAAAAGAACCACTGACTAAAGCATAGCTGTGATCACTGCTCGAGAAATAGCAAATCAAGAGGGACATAACGTAGTTTATACTATTAACCTAGCTACTATGCGTCAAAAGTAGTAATACATTTTCCGAAATACTAAAACGTTATAAAATAACGAAAATAATTTTTTTTTCAAAAATTATAAGCGATCGTGAAAATTTTTTCAAGTAAAAGTTATGTGAAATTATACTATCAACCCAACTGAAGAAAAAAAAATTATAGATTTAAAAAAATAGCGAAATTAGTACTCACATCCGGTATAACCGGAAGTACAAAAAGAATGATTTCATGTCGTAATAATCCGTTTTAGCGACCTAACTATGCATTCCAAATGGTTTTCTTATATCACCAATAATGAAGAAAAATATGGGGGTGAGCCACTTTTGAGGGACACCCGGTATGTCATAGACATATATTGGAAAGAAGTCAGAGGAGATTTCTCAAATATTTGCCTCTACGCTTAGAAGGATCATACCAGAATCGTGGAACGGATTGAGCATCCCTGCTGCAACGTCACAAATTTTTCTGCACTGGACGTGAGAAGAGATGACCAGTTTGTCAAGTTTTTACAAAAGTTAATGCAAGGTGCATTGGATTGTGGTTGGTTGTTGTCGCGAATCAGTTTCGGAGTGTAGAACTAGAGCTTGAGGAACTGAGAATCCAATATTTTAGCCAACTCCCCCGTGCAGAGGATGTGTAATTTATTGGACGATAATAGTGTAGGAGTGTTTATGTAAGTTATATTTCTTTTATAGCACGTGCTATTTTTTTGTTTTCTTGTAATATTGTCTTTGTTGGGCAATAAAGTGAACTATTATTATAATTATTACACAAATATTAACGGTTATTTAGTTGTTACGTAATAAAAGTAATAACACATAAATTAAAAACGTAGTAATTATCCTAAAAAGCTATCGTTCAAATTTAAAAGTCCACACACATTTAATCGACCTGTAGGTAGATACAGTACCTACATCGTGTCCATTTCCCTAATGAACGAGAAAGCGGTCCCGTAGACTATCACGTACACCAACAAAACCAACAGGAAAACTCGAGTCCCCCATTTCCCAATATCAAACGAAAATACTCAAAAAGAAAATAAAAAAAAACGGTAAAAGCCTTTTGTTCGGAACGGTCACCGTGTTTCTGTTTATGTCAGATAATAGCTCGGGTGGTGAAAAAACGCGCCGCAGTGAATCAAAGCGCCGAGACGCCGACGACGGAGCCGTTTCCGAACCAGAGTCTACCATTTCACGCATCAGAAACGCCGAGATCACGGTCCGACCGAAGGGGAAGAAACTGTTTCAGGCTTCTCGGGGCGTTCGTCGGGGTGCGAATTAGGATTTCTACGGAGGGTCGATTTTTTTCTTGAACAAAGGGTCCATACCTGGACTTCGTGGGGGGACCTTCAAAATATTTGCATAGGGGCGGGTGGCCAAAACTCAAAGGGAATTTCTCGGATTATTTTATGCGCTTTTGATGTGTGGATTGCTTTGTGGAGAACGCAATCAACAGGCTTATGTATTTCAAAAGAGATAGAACGCAAAACATTTTGTGCATCCTTCATCCTTAGTTGTATACAATTTTTACTTGAAATCTAATTGTCTTAGAAGGTCAATTAATCAAACTGATGGTGTTAACAACGATTTTAATAGATGTAACAACAAATCGGTTGAAACAATAAGATACAGTTAACGTATTACAAAGAATATTGGTTAGTGAGTGGAACTCCGATTATAATTTGGTATTTGACGAGCCTGTTACTTGTCAGAATACGTGATTAATAACGTGCCTATTGAATTATGAGAGATAAAGCGTGTATTGTTCTTGTGAACGCGTTCGATGATTCTCGTTTTGACCTTCCAATGAAGTCGTTATGTGTCGCGTGGACGAACACAAGCTCATGTTATTGTTTAAACAATAATAAAAAAAAATCGTCGACATAAAAGAAACGAATACTAAAAAAGACATAATTCCTGCCTTATCTCAGGTCTCGGTAAATCTAGTGCAGCTCATATAGTCTTATCGCTGCTTCCTTTAACGATTATCTTTTACGTCCGCGTCATGGAGCCCGACATTGTCAATTATCACTCACTTCCGACGCCCCACATGTGAGGCACAAAGTCGTACGGAAGAGGCGGCCGCCTTGAAGCCATGACTCCACATGCACCCGTCGGCTTAACTTGCGCTTACTCAGCATTCTGGTGTAATTGCCCTTGTTAAATCGAGTAGATTTTACGAAGAAAGCCATGGGTCGACCTAAAAGAGAGGTGCGGGGAAGCATCAAAAACGAGCTCGGGGGCACCAGGGGCGGCCAACATGCGACCAGACCGGGCTTTTAATAAAGCCAGCCGCCCTATTCATCATCATTTTTGCGGGTAATTTACGCTGGAAAAAAAATAACCGTTTTTGTTTTCCGAGGAAAGCGGAGGTCGGTTGGTTGGAGATTTTAAATCCTCGCTATTAAGTAACAAGGAAATGAAAGATTTCGATGTTTCTTTTTAATTTCGTGAAATGGAGATGTGTTTCGTAGCTGGGTCTGAAGCAGAAAAACAAGCAAATCCAAGTCTGGCCCTTTTTTGTTTACACATTGTCCAACGGCCCATTCAAAACTACTCTCAGACGGTTCTTGTTCCTCCGAATCCTCCCGCACCCAGTTCTCTTGTTATTTCTTTCTCCAGAGCTTTTTTCTCCGTTGTAATAAAGCGCCAAGAAGGAACAAGACCGGTCGGTCGGTGTGTTTTAAATGTCGTCTCTTGGAATTTCCGTCCGCTTTTGTAAGTCGGGCTGCAGGGGAGAACGAAGAAACCCTTGCTCTTCAAGCTAAATGAATTTACGCTCAAGTTCACGTCGCGCGATTCTCAACATTTGTCGTCGGTTAATAAAAATCCCCCTTCTCCCTTCAGGCAATCATTGTGACTGTCGGTCCTCTAGCTGTCGTCAACCGTTAATTTCGTTTATTTTTCTCTCTCCTCCTGGACCAGTTCGTCCTAATTACCTTTGTCAGCGACCGCCAGCTCCTTTGTATGCTTTTTTAGCGGTCCATTGTCCTTGAAGAACACTGTGGGGTAAACGTTTTGGTGATGTTCGTTGACGTGATACCCATTAAACAGGTGTGCAACTGGCACTTCACAATAAACGATTTTAATTGCACCAGGTTTATAAATTCACTACGGTGTTAACGAGAGTTGTTAAGATCACATTTTAATTGGAAAATGAACGGAATTTAATTTTTTTTCTATAAAATGTCAAAGATATCACGTCGTAATAAACGGACCATTTAAATGAAATTAAATTATTCAGACAGCGATACTGTCCTAAGGCGATATTTTAATTAGTGGCGCCCGGTATCAACTCGCCTTGGATATTTGTCAAACGCCGGAGAGTTTAATTTACGGTTGTCTAAGCTAGATACCGTAATTTATTGCTCGACGTAAGCGGTTTCGTTCCTCTCTGTGTATAGGTTTCCTTTTTCCATTGGTTGCTATCGCGTTATTCTCAGCCAATCGAACAGGTTATGCTGATTTATCAGTCGAACGACCAAGTATGTATGCAAAACCACGTGTAGGACACGATAAGGTGCAGTATACGAACCTGTTTTCTGTTTTACTTTTAAAGTGAAATCAATAGGTATAGTTAGGTAATAGCAATAAAACGTTATGGTTTTAGAAAGAAAGTTTGATAAAAAATATTAACTAAAAAATAAAGCTCTCCAAATTGAAAGTGAGATATTAATGGCATACCACCGGCATCTATCGATTCAAACTCTGACCAATTTATTTCAATCAACCGTGGGGTTGCAACAAATTTATTTACCCCGCGGACATATTTCTTGATTACGTCCCTACCTGGACCTTTTCCACCGTTCGCTAAAGAGCCATTTCGTGTCCCCAAACCTTTACTCTCTCTACCCACAGATATATTTTTCCACTTAAACACGGATACAGGCTATACGTGTTCTCCTTTAATACATTTGACATCTAATTTTCGTTATAGTTAACCGCCGCGCCATTTTAACTACACGTATTTTAGAAAGCTTTTATAAACATTGTATTATAATTGAGCCATGTTTGAGCTTGCATTGTCGAAGATCCCGCCATGATCTCATTACCTATTCACAATAGAGACGTCTACCCTGATTGAATCATTTTTACCGGGCTCGACACACCTACCATTGTTAGAGCATCGCCTCGATCCCGGCCTTATTGGCGTGACCTTTAATTTTTTTTCTTATTCGAAGTGCATCCCCGGGCCACATAATCCGTTCCCAATCGCACGGCCTTTCGGTTAAATTGGATACGACCCGTGTCTTGTACCTCGTAGAGGGACGTGTATATGCATGGTTCAATATAACGTTGCCTTCGATCGTATTGTATGCAAATTATAGGTTTGTTGGATTTGCCAAGGAATTAATCAAAAAACAAACAAAAAATCAAAGGCACGATAAAGATGTAGTACTAAAGAAATTTGCAATACAGTAAAACCTCGGTATAACGGACCTTGTTAGAATGGACTTCGGATTTAACAGATAAAATTTTCTATTTAATACATCAGTATATTTAAATATAAATGTTTGCTCATAGACAGAAACCAACTCGGGTTATTCCCCAAGTTACTCTATTCCATGTTCATAGATAAACTCGGGGTATTCCCCGAGTTGTCTATACGATGTATAAATTAGAGGTGTTAACCTATTTGTATCTGTTAATTTGGAACAAGTACTTGGAAAAATAATAGGTACTAAATATTGCAATCATGACATTTTGTGATTTATGCTATATTACTGGAAAATGGTAATAGATAAATATGAAATAAGTGTGAATTATGATTTCTTGATGCATTAGGTCATTCTCCATCAGTTTTAGTACTTACGTTATACTAGATTTTATTAAGAAAAATCGTCAAATTTTGACATTTTTTGATTTAAGCTATATTATTAGAAAATAGTGATAGATAAATATGAAACAAGTATGGATTATGATCTATAGATGCATTAGGAATATTTTTTATTCATAACATCTTTCTCTATCAGTTTTAGTACGTACATACGTTATAAGCCATTTTATTAAGAAAAGTCGTCCAATTTTGACTATATCACTAAAAACTGGTGATAGATAAATATGAAACAAGTATGGATTATGATTTCTTGATGCACCTGGAATATTTTTTATTCATAACATCGTTCTCCATCAGTTGTAGTACTTACGTTATAGCTGATTTTATTAAAGACATCGTCAAATTTTGACATTTTGTAATTTAAGCAATATCAATAGAAACTGGTGATAGATGATAGGTGATAAAGGATAGGTGATAAATGATAGGTGATAGATGATTTATTGATGGATTAGGAATATTTTTGTTCATAACGTCTTTCTCCATCAGTTTTAGTACTTACGTTATAGACGATTTTACTAAGGAACATCGTCAAATTTTGACATTTTGTGATTTATGCAATATTACTGGAAACTGGTGATAGATAAACATGAAACAAATATGGATTATGATTTATAGATGTATTAGGAATATCTTTTATTCATAACATCGTTCCCCATCAGTTTTAGTACTTATATACGTTATAGTTTATTTTATTAAGAAAAGTCGTCCAATTTTGACTATATCTCTAGAAACTGGTGATAGATAAATATGAAATAAGTGTGGATTATGATTTATTGAAGCATTAGGAATATTTTTTATTCATAACGTCTTTCTCCATGAGTTTTAGGATTTACCTTATAGTTTGATTTTATTATGCAAAATCGCCAATTTTTGACATTTTGTGATTTATGCTATATCACTAGAAACTTATGAAAGATAAATATGAAATAAGAATGGATTATAATTTCTTGATGCATTAGCAATATTTTTTATTTGTAACATCTTTCTCCATCAGTTTTAGTACTTACGTTATAGATGATTTTACTAAGGAACATCGTCAAATTTTGACATTTTGTGATTTATGCAACATCACTGGAAACTGTTGATAGATAAATATGAAGTAAGTGTGGATTATGATTTTTTGATGCATTAGGAATATTTTTTATTCATAACATCTTTCTCCATCAGTTTTAGTACTTACGTTATAGCTGATTTTATTAAAAAACATAGTTAAATTTTGACATTTTGTGATTTATGCAATATCACTGGAAACTGTTGATAGATAAATATGAAGTAAGTGTGGATTATGATTTTTTGATGCATCAGGAATATTTTTTATTCACAACATCTTTCTCCATCAGTTTTAGTACTTACGTTATAGCATAGTTTTATATATATCATTACGTTATAGTATATTATTATACAGTTATAACAGGTATTTGGAACAATTACTTTATAGGAATAAGAACATATTGTATATGTTCCTCAAAACTACTAGTTGTTGACGATGTTAGTTCTAATTTTATTTATTATTCTGCGCTGGATTGTTGTATATTTTTCTTGAACTAATAGTAGAACTAACACTGGACCTAGAACTAGAAACATTCGGGTTTAGCCGTCTTAAGAGACAAACGGCTAAACCCTAATGTTTCTAGTTTTAGGTCTAATGTTAGTTCCAGTAACAATGCTAGCTGGAACTAGTTAGCACTACATATCGCTATGTTGTATATTTTTATTGAAATAAAACTAGAATTAACACTAGACCTAGAACTAGAAAGTTTCTAAAATGCTTCTAGTTCTAGGTCTAGTGTTAGTTCCAGTTTTAATTGTTTTTCAGCGCTGACTCTTAGATTCTACCGTCCTTGGTACAATTATAACCGTCCGAATTTTTGTGCATTAAAATTATTCTTATAACGGACTTTTGGCTATAACACCCATTCCCTTTCCTGTATTAATCCGTTAAATCGAGGTATTAATATTTAGATAATTTGTAATTATAAAAAGAGTATGTCCCGGATATTAAATGTATCACCACAAGCACTTTCCGACTTGGAAAATGTCACCACTAACAGCTGGCGTCACGTTAAAATAACAAGTTGAAGATCTATTCGTCCCTCTTCCACTTATAAGCTTGTTATAAGTCTATTTTCTTTCCCCGACCATCTACGTTTGTTGAGTGACAGATACATGCTCTTTGGAAGTATGATACATGTTTAAGCGGCAAGTTTATGTTTGGGTTGGAGGCTTTTTTCCCGGTTTGTTTCTTTCCGATGTTTCTAGACGCTTGGACCGGCAAAAAAATCGATGATTTAGACCGGGACGTCACCGCGTGAAACGAACCATGTGTTGTTTTTCAACTTCCGAATGTTCTATATTTACTTGATATACAGTGTTATTTTGTTTGTAACACCGTCGAAATTAGTGCGTAAATACTACGTGTAGTATTTGTTCGGTTTTCTAAATTTATCCGCCAAAATAGAGACCGCTCTCGGAAATATTGGAAACGAGGGACCCATCCATCGCATAATAACTTCCATATTCATATTTTATTCAAACCCCTCGACAGCACTGCGCGTGCATGCAACGGTAAATTCAATTCAAACCTTTTTGTTGCGATATTTCGGCGGCAACACAATAACGGAGTAATAACGAACCGTTATTTAACGAGTACACGTTTTCGAACGCAAAATGTTCATGTATACATGGACAAGATAGATTTTAGCGGCAATTTAAGCATAAAACTAGCATATTATGAACAGGTTTGTAAAATAATCTAGACAGTTGAATTTTGACAATATTGGATCAGAGAGCTTGCGCATGGAACGTCGCGACGTTCTTGCAAATTAGCCCTCAAAGCGGAACACCCTTGTAATCCTTTGATTGTGTTTCTATGTGAGTTTCTGTAGACGACAGATCTGCGGTGTGCCGAGTACTTACCTCGCAAGAGCGGTAAGCAGATTGTGCATCCCTCCCGATTCCTTAGGGAACTCCGGGCGTCTCCTTTCATCTTCTCTGTGCTCTCCCTCACAAATAACTCCTAATGTAGGTTCCATCGCCGGTTCGGATTTGCCGGCATCGCATCGCTTTCTTCTTCTTCGTACTCACGCGCATCAGACTATGTAGACGACGACGACGATTCCCCGCCTCGCCGTTCGCCAGCGTCTTATTTCGGTACCCATTGTGTTAGCCGAAGACGTGATATTATGGACTTCGGATATTGCGCCGAGACGGCCTCTTATTGCCCCAGATGCGGAACATCGATGCACCGGGTATTAAAGGAGTCGAGCTAGCAATGTAAAATTTATATGCAGTTTACATGTAGGTGCGCTATTAAAAATTTTATGGAGAGATTTCATTCCTTAGAATATTAAATACAAAAAGTGTGAATTCTAAAAGATATCCGGTATTTCATTTCAAAATTTACAACTAAAAATTGTCTTTGTAAAAGTGTAGAATTTACAATATCTTAACGTGAACTTGGTAAGGATAAAATTAAGTATGCTTAACTCTGCATTTTAGTAGTTAAATTAAAAAGACGTAAAGCTGTGTGTAATAACTAAGGCGCTAGACGATTTTTCCAGAAAATCCATTACACATTATGGTTGTGTATCTTTCTTATTTGTGTAAGTGGCTATCTATTTTTACTTTAATCAATTGGGCCACAGAACATATCTAACCTTTTAATACGGCTACCAAAACAGTTTTTAATTCTAAGTGTATTCTTGTTTGGGTTGCCGATGGGTGTTGCAAGAAGAAAAGTTTTGCAAGAGTGATTAGCTGAACACCCTTGCAACACAACCCCTGATGGTATACAGTCTAATCAAAATCAATCAATGTCTCCATCAAATTGGGTTTAGTTACAACTGTGTCAGTTGGGATCCCAGTAACTCTATATGAAGTCTACATCATTTCCACATTAAGTTTGTACCTTGCTTCTATTAAGACTGCACACAATCAAGTTCTATGAAGCCTGCTTTAAGATAGCATCATATTCCTATCCGGATTCCACCAATATTGCTTCAACAAGTGCAACACGTCTAAAGACTAAAGAATATTAAAGAGTTCAAAAGAAGTAGCACTCCAAGAATCGCCTATATTAAACCAGAACTACAGATAATTAGAGTGGCTAACAATAAGGAAACTTTTTAGATCGCTGTTTTTGCCATTTTTCAAGCTTTTAATGCGACAACAACTTTCATGGACAGGATAAGGCTCCATGGACACAAATCGTAAAAGCTAATATTGAATAGGAGGAACTAAACATACAGAAATTTCGAGTTATAGAATTTCAAGCAAACTGATATAAATCACTCAACAGAGTCAAGATTTGTATGCTATGGTGTTGATACGCAACAAAAGCTTGAGGAGACAAAATGTTATTATCGTACACCATAAAAACAGCGAGACGAGTTAATATAGCAAATTACAAGGATGTTGGATTCAAAACTGATTTGCGTGCGGAAATTGCTCAGATCCGCTTTAGTTATCGTAGTATCAAAGAAAGTCCGGGAAGGTAAAAGTAAACTCTGTGTGGGTTATTGAGGGCTGAATGCGGTAACGATAGGGATTATTTTCCGTTATCTAATCTCCAAGAATCAAAGGGAAGCGTTGTTATCAACATAAGCGAGTTCAAAGCGAGAAGACATATCATTTTTGTGTTTATATTGGTAAATGTCATGAGAATATTTCAACGTTTTATTTAACAAACCCTTTTTTATTGCTTTAATAAATAAAATAAGTTTGACTTCAAAAGATTTTAGGTAATGTTACCTTTGGAATTTATGTGGAACTTAAAATAGACGTTTTTAATAAAATAAAGACAAATTTTTCTATTACAACCTCAAAAAATCATTTAAAAAAAAATGGAAAGTAGCAAAGAAACTTCAAACTTGCAAAAAAACAAGAAAAAGAGGTAATGTTTTTATTATGATGTATTGTTGCGGTAAATTAAACTTAAGTTAAATAGAAGCTTTTGTAAATTCTGGTAAATAGAAAATTTGATAATTTTCAAAAATTCAAGAAAAATTGATTATAAAAATCTGGAAATCGAAGATATTTGTATGAGGAATGTGAAAGGAATGAGGAATACGTTGCAATTGAAATTAAGTTGATCGGAAATTGTCATCAACACCAAATTTGCAAAAATTCAAAGAAAATCGATTTCCCAAAGGAAAAAATAAACTGGCTAAGAAAATTTTCTTTGCGTAGGTGGTTTTAGTGGATTAAATTGACAAAAAATCTTCTTTAACTTAAAATTTGAAAAAATGGGACAATAATACAGAAATAAGATGGCTTCGAGAAATTTTTCTTTCTTTTCTTAAATCTCGTTCTACTTGTAAAAAGTATTTTTTGAACGTTGAAGACTTCAAATGTATTATTCGGAGACTTCAGAAATAACAGATATCATATCTGCTATAAAAGAGCATGATTATCTCACTACACTGATACCAAAAATCTCAAGATTATGAGCAACAATATGAGAAGTAAACAAAAAAGATATTGAAGAATATGCAGATTGCTATTAATGAAGAGTTTTTGTCCAGGATTCCGCTAAAAGAAAAAGGAGAAACTCGTGGTAAAGGGATGTTCGAAACCATTGATGGAATTTCAATCTTGACTGGCGTTGGTCGAAAATATTTAACATCAAAGAAGTTATGAAAATTTCAATGGAAACTTTTAATTCCATCCATGCCCATAGCTTTAACTATCACACATACAAATATTTGATATTAAATATTGGTCAAAAATCACTCGTCCTCGTGAATACTTCATCCTGTTGAGGTTCGTGTAGTCTTTACATTTTCATTACACTTTTTCAGAAAATTTTCTTGCTAATAACATCCTTGCTGATGACCAAAAGTTTTTATATTGGAGTTCAGAAACCTGCTATACAACTTGTCCAATCAGTAATAACGCATATAAAATTATTTATGCCCAAGCGGTAATGTTTTGAGATGTATGACTTCTAATTCAATATTTGATTTATAAATTGAGGATTCATCGGCATCATCAACTTTGCTTTGCATAATAGTCCATTACAAATCATTTCATTACTTCGTCAATTCTTTGAATGTCACTTTTATATTAATTTTATAACGGTTTTATGAGTATCACTAATCATTGTGGTATTGTTACTTTTATTTAACCTAATGGTTTACTTTGTAACACAATTCCAATTTTTAGCAACTGGAGCCTAATGACTGGTGATATTTTAAATACCAATATCCATGTCTGACTTCTAACCCGATATTCTCTCGTTCCTTTATTGAATAGTTCCCAAAAGAACGATTATAACGCAGTATTACCCACTATTATGTTCCAATAAAACCTCTATAACCTCTCTTTCTACGTTTTATAGATTACAGGTATGGTAGGTTAAAATAAAACTACTATCAATGAGATCTGCTTTGTACCTATTTTAATCTGATTATTGTCAAACTTAGTATGGTTTCTATACAAAGATTAAACGTAACTGCGCACCACATAATGTAAGTTGCCTTCTTAGAAGTTTAATTTTTTTTTACACTATCACCTCAGTGGTTCTTGTATTGCGTTTTTTTTGTGGCTTCAGCACAGACTTATCTTTTACTCTTACATGTTTGATTGCAATTATATCATATTTAGCAGGTTCTTCTTGCTACATTTAAGTGGCATGATCTTAAACTAAAAGTGAAAAATCTAACTACTAGACATAAAAATTTCTATACATTGAGGGCAACTTTTAACATTATTTCAGTTATTGTTGCCAACACTTTTTTAATGTTTCATAATAAGCAATGATAATTTACATTAGAAAGTTTATTAAGTAAAATATTGTTTATATTCGTGTTACTCAATTATTCTAAAGTTAGTAATTTTCATAATGACACATTTTTAATTCTAAATAACTCATTATTTAGATTAGATTAATGGAGGTATTAAATGATTGAGTGTATGAAAATGGATTTTCCAAGCTGTCGGATTACACATGTATACAGTCAAGCTGGGGGCCATCGATACCGCTCTAAGCGAGGGTATTTCATAAGTATCCCATATTTCACGTGTCCGAGATAACCGTGCTTGGTTCGCAAAACTTAATATATCACCTGTCCTTGGCCAATATCGCGGCCAAGAAATGATGGAGGACCTAAAAATTTGTTCCCCGACAGATTATCCCAAACGCGCCCCTTTTCGAGGCGAAAAAATATGTATATTCGATGGGAAAAGAAGGTGAAGTTGCCAAGCTAGGATTTGATCGATTACAGTGACGGAATCTGATGGAAATATTTTTAAACGTTTTTTGATTAACTTTCTTATTGATTTTATTAAATCCGCTTTATTCGATAAATTCAAATGTTGATGGAAATTTCAGTTTGATCAAATTTGCAACATTGCCAGTGAAGATTCACCGGCTCGTACCCTAATTCCATATGGAGAGAATTCCGTGCGGTATCTCCGGTAACCGTAAGCCGTGAAACAGCAGATTCGCGCACCTGATCGTCAAACGCGCGTAGCGTTTTGTTCCGCCACGTTGGCAATATCGATTGGAATCGGTTGAACTGTAACCGAAGCCGTTTACCTCGGCCCAGGAGAGTGCGTTTCAGCTCGACGGGTGTCCTGGGCACATTTACTATTGTAATTGGCTTCTGTGTTTGTACTTCTTACTGACTAATTGCGATATAATCTTCCGCGCGAGCGAAACCACTGTATTACCGCGGTGCGGGACTTAGATTAATCTCGCCCCCGTGTCTCTTCCGCCTTATGATGGATAGTTCAATTTTGAGGGATAATGAAACTTTGTGGGACCGTCGCCGCGGAGGCTTATTTGAATCTCATTAGCAGCGTGTAACGAGCGCTTCGGTTATTCAAATGGAACGAAGATGGAGAAGGACTAATGGTCCTTGAGAAATTCAAGAATTTTCTTTATATTCTTTTTTTTTAAAGTGAATTGAAAAGTAGCTGTTGATATAAATAAATTATTTTAATTCCATTTTTTTAAATAATTATCTCTGATCTAATTAATCATTTGGACAGTTATCTGTTGGTTTTTGGTATTGGGGTTGCTGGATTAGCGGTTGGGGGGAACACTTTAACTGAATAACGGTGTCAGCGTTAATCACCCCCGAGGGAAATTCACTGATTGATACCGGCCCCTGTCTTAATGTTTCAAAAAGCGCTACAACGCAGTCCCGTAAAAACGCCAAAACTCGTCCGAGCGGAAGCACGTCGTGCGCTAATTGAGCGTATTAATTTTCCGGACGATAGCTCTCAAGCTGTCCATAAATATAAAACTTGGAAAATTGACGGTATTCTAAAAAGGCGATTATAACACCTTCCGCCTTCATCATTTTTATAACAGATCTTGACAATTAACTACCCAAAACCATTAAAAGAGGCCAAATATATCAACACTAAATCAGTGAACCGTTAATCATTTCGAGTCGCATTAAGAGATAAGCCTTAATAGCCGTAAACTCTCGAATTTTACCCCCGATTCAACCTCGATAATGGCCGGATCCGTATTGTTCTTCTCGTATAATGAATCGCCGAGAATATGTATCATGGAAAACGGAGTGAACTGAAATTATTATTTTCGAATAGCGTTCGTAAATCATCAGTAACGATAAATTATCGTCCTCGAGAGTCGTCGTTCTCTGCCTTAATAAGCCCGCGGCGTTACGCGGCTCGTTCTCGCGTGCGAAACCGTAGAGTAGTGAACCAGCTGCCACGGAGCCTGAACGGTAAACGCGCACAAATTAATTAATAACAATTAATCCGTACGAGACGATATTTCATTCTGCGACCAGATGCCGATGGCAGTACCTTGTCTAACGGGTCGGCGCGCGAAATTCGAAATCGATTAGCGCCGGTTGTCACTTCCAACGTCGTCTGTCGACGACGCGACGCCTGCGGTCGCCCAGCGTCGGCACCGTATGTGCCCCCGTATATCGCACGTGTGTTCTCGCAAATATATTACTACTCATTTGATTTCACCATGATCTAACGTAAACATCGTCTTTAATTAAAACTTTATAGGTTGATAAATGGATAACGTAGTGGGTTGTGCGTCAGTAGTACCAATATGATAATATACTCAATTATCTCATGTTTTTATATACTTACAATCAGTCCCAAAAGACATCGTACACCAACGGTTTTTGCATGATTTCTAA
This sequence comes from Onthophagus taurus, assembly GCF_036711975.1. Lineage (NCBI taxonomy): Eukaryota > Metazoa > Arthropoda > Insecta > Coleoptera > Scarabaeidae > Onthophagus > Onthophagus taurus. The sequence goes on from NC_091966.1 coordinate 31,843,684, forward strand.
AATACTCATGGTAGTTATAATTACTCATTTTAAACAGATTTATAAGTAAGAAACTCTTAAATTCAAGAAAATACCTCACAAAAGCAATCGTACAGTTCCAAATAATAATAATAATAATAATAGTACTTTATTGACCGCAACAACCAACATAAAAAAGTTAAACAATAATATAAAGAAAAAAAAAAAATATAAATGAAAAATTCATTCTATATATGAAACTAATTACAATCTGCGGCCAATAGGCGGAGTCCAGATTGGCATCCATCGCGATGGAAGCCATCTGTTCAACTCAACCTAGAGTTGAGAATGACTAATAATTACATCTTCAATTGTTTTCCGCAATTAAATTAATCAATTCAAATGATTCAAATGTCAGAGCACTGAGGCAGCATAAGGATTATGTTGACCTATCTGAAGCCGAAACAAGGTGTTACGCAAGTTAACTTTAAAAACGGATAGACTTTTATTTTTAAATTCAGGAGGACAGGAATTATACTCCTTGGCCACATTATATGAAAAAGAGCGCCTAAAAAGAGCTTTCCTGTGAGCAGGAACGGCGATAGTATTTTTGTGTCTAAGATTCAAGTTATGAACATCGGTCCTATAGGTGATTTTATTATATAAGTAAGGTGGAGTCCCCGTAGTAATTAACTTGTGCACAAGACACAAGAACTGATGTTTGAATTTGTTTCTGATATTTAACCATTTTGCAGTAACCAATGTGTGACTAATATTTTCACGCTTACGAACGCCATACATAAAACGAAGACAGCTATTTTGAACCCTTTGAATACGATGAAGTTCATACCCAGTTAAACATGGACCATACATGGCAGCACAATGCACAAAATTTGACAGAACAAGTGTTTCGCACAAACGTTTCTTTGTAATTATATTTAAAATGTGTCGGTGTTGATAGAGGCATCTAAGAACACCATATGCCTTTTTCACGCAAGCAGTGACATGACTGCTGAATCGCAGATTGCTGTCGAGAAGCACACCCAGATTTTTTGACTCAGGGTACACTACCAGCCTCTCTCCACCCAAAAATATACCGACACTATCAGAGTCCAAGTTACCAAAGATGACTACCTTAGATTTAGTGGCATTGAGAGTTAGTGCCATCTTGTGCGAGCAATCTAAAATAGCGTTCAGATCTGCATTTATTTTTGAGCAAGCAGAAGCGAGGTGTTCCTTTGGAAAGGTTATGTAAATTTGGGTATCATCTGCGTACATGTGTATCGACGAATATTGAATGCACTTAGGCAACTGGGATGTATACAAGGAAAACAATAGAGGAGCCAGAATAGACCCCTGTGGCACTCCCACTCTCACAGGCAGTGATGATGAAGATACATTGTTCAATTTTACTATCTGAGCACGATTGGATAGGAAACTTTCCAAAAGCAAAACCGCTGAGTCGGACAGACCAACATAGCGCAGAAGAGCTAAAAGCATTGAATGGTTAACCTTATCAAAGGCCTTACTGTAGTCCAGCAGTACAAGTATCCCACATAGACCTCCATCACGAGCTCTAATAATATCGTCTGTTACCTTTAATAGAGCCGTTGTACAGCTATGGTTAGGTCGAAAACCAGACTGAGAGGTGGGCAAGATGTTATGATCACTGATATATTTACGCAATTGGACCTCCATGCACCTTTCAAGGACTTTTGAGATAACTGGCCGGATACTAATGTTGCATACTAAATGTTGCAATGAACGATGAAATCTGCACAGTACTAGTGCTTCGTAGGTCCTCCAGTCGCTTTTAGGACAGCTTTCAATCTTCTCGGCATTGATTGCATAAGCTTTTTAGTATAAGAAATCACAATTTTTTCCCATTCTGCTTGCAACGCAACTTTTAACGATTCCTTACCACCAATGTTCTATTTTCTAATTGCTTTTTCTAAATAATGTTACATGTGTTCTGTGGGGTTAATATCTGGTGACTATGTAGCTGCTTAGGAACATTACATAAAAACCATTCGCGAACTCCATGCGCTGTATGTTTTGGGTCTTGATCCTATTGGAAGATCCAATTGTTCCAAGGCCCAATTGTATAACATCTTGTTTTAAGTTGGCCTTTAAATTATTTAAATATTGCTATTTGTCCATTATATGATCGATAAAAACTAAACTCCCGACTCCTGAAGAAGCCGTAGATAACCACACTATAACAGATCCATACTCATCCTTTACTGTTGGTAGAAGATTTTTTAACTGTAGCGCTGTACCGGCTTTCTTGTATTTAATAAAAATGTTGTATTTTGACTCGCCCTTTTCCAAAAATCCATATCCTTTTCTCTGTGCATTTTTGCAAATTCAATACGATTCTTTCTATTCACGTTGCTAATGTAGGGTTTCTATCGCAATACTCGTCCGTTACAGCCGGCAGATCGCAAAACTCTTCTCATAGTTTCTGCACTTACAGTTTTATTAATTTGATTTTGTTGGTTTGCTGCTATTTTTGGTCAGCTTGTCTGAGAACTCTTTAATTATGCACTGAATAGTAGGAGCACTTTTGTCAAGTATTTTAGCTATTTGACGTATAGAACGACCCTCCTCATGCAATGTTACGACAATTTTTCTAACTTCTACGCCTGTTTCCGTTCTTCGGGGTGGCATGGCGTTTGTTTATATGATATACGGAGTGCTTTGAATTTTGAAGAATTATTAATTTATTTTATTTTATTGAATTTAAGTGTTTTTATTTACAAATGCGTTCAAATAAAATGATTATAACTTATCAAAACTATGATAAATAAATTAACTCTTATATACGATTCTATTTTAGAAATCTTGCAAAAATCGTTGGTGTACGATAACTTTTAGGATTGACTGTATATTTTTTTTTGATAAGTTCAAATAAGTTTAAAAAAAATTCTGATTCATTTTTAACTTTCAATATATTTTTTGGCTTAATAAGAGAAATGCATAAAATACACAAATAGGGATCTTGAATTTGATAGGGATCAAATTTTGTTTTGAATATGTTTTGGAAAATAGCATTGTTACAGTACAATAGGATTTTGACATTACTTTTCTATTGGGGAACGTCTATTCCTCAACTTTATTCTTACAGCTGATACACATAACAACTTTCCAAACTAAAACTTTATTCCTACAATTTACTTTTTATATTTTATGTGTGATAAGGTGTAACAAACAATATCAGATGATAAATTCATTAAAAAATTTCGGCTTACAAAGAGATATCTTAATTATTTGTTAACGCAAACTAACCATAGCATCAAACCTTGAAGGAGGAATGGACAAACTAGATTTTTTAGAGAATTTAACCAATTCCTGCTACAAATTGATTGTTGCTAGCTTTAAGTTTTTTTTGCCATGATGAACATATTATTGACTGTTAATTTTAGTGGGATCTGTAAACTGTTCTTATCAGTAAATCCAAAGTCCAAGGTATTTGTGGATTCCTGATAATGGTGACGATATTCAAATGAAGTGGAATTAGATGAAGGTTTTGATTCAATTACAGGGTAATGTTATTGGTACATGTTTTGTTTTCTCTATATAAACATTTGGGAATAGAACGCGTTATGTTTCAATAAAATTTCGGACATAAAATTGCGAAGACATTGTTGCATGATGATTTGGACGCACCCACGACCAGATTATTTTCAATATCAGCTGTATACAAAATAGGTTTGAACAAGAAGAATTCCAAAGTGATCTTGTGTTTGGAGATACTGTTTATTGAAATACGTTAGTATTTAATATCATACCAAAATGTATTTCATTTTAATAAATTTAAATAATAAATAAACTAACTCCTCTCGATACACCGAGAATTGAGGACGAACAGGTTCACAATGAAGCACAAGTCTATTTCGGTGTTATGCCTTTCCTTCTTGGTTTGAAGCATTAATGATGAACAAATTTGTTAAAAACTACAAAATACAGACAGATCCTTTTTTACAGATACATAATAGATAAGGTTTTCTTAGTGCTTAAAAAATATAATTTTCGCGTTTCTGTAAACTTTTGGGATCCATACCTTTCTTTCACTTTTGTAGCATACATTAAGCCTTAGATGATGTAGGTCTCTCTACGTTGGGGTTCAGGTTTCATAGACAGCAACCCATTTTATGTTACTACCTATTGTTGTTAGTGGTTGCTCGGATTGAGATAGTGGTTCTTGGGCCTACCCCCAACACACACTGCTATCTGCCGTAGAGGTGGTAAAAGTGGGCCTAAGTCGTATAGAGAAATCATATGGTCTTCGTGATCTACGCCGTCGATAGATTTCTAAAATGTCATAGCTTCGTCAGTCTTCAGTCTTCTTTTATAGTCCCTATAAAAGTACTGCATGAGTGAATTACTTAACAATAAGACTCTCTGCGCAGCCAACAATTTCTCTTTCCCCTCCTTCTAATTTCAATAAAAAATTTGCCTGAAATGGTATATTATCTAAAAATTTCGTAGAAGTAAATAATCGATCAAGGCATAGCAGTACATTGAGGATTCTAAACATCAAAGTCACTTTATGAACTCAAGTGTTTTCTCGGTGGGACTAACATCCACTTACAGCATTGTATGTAGTCCATAATTTGGTGCCACATTTGATTGATTTCATAGGAAGATACTGCTTGATGCTTAACTGTTCTTTGCCTCATCAATGGACCGATGTTTGGAATCTGTCTTTGCCGACAAAAATGTTTTATTTATGCAAGACAATAAATTTTCCTCATAATAAATTTTAGAAGCAGTTGCTGGCTTCTTAAGTTCACTGAAAGACAACGTGGACATCAACAAAGTGAATCTGTCACCAGATATTGCTTTTTTTTAGATAGATAGCAATATTTTAGAGTGATTTGTATTGCGGCCAGTGTATATGAAAAGCTGGAAGACGACTGTCCGCCATTCTGAGCATGCAAAGCAATAAAATATTTGTCTCACTGGAAAGTGTTAACCGAATCTTTGTCCTTGTAGCTTTATCAATAATTTTAATCGAAGATTACTTTAATGACTTATTTGCATTATAAGACTCTTGGGAAAAATTTTTAGGAAACAATTAAGTCCCATTGAGCTTTTGTTGATATCTGTTATTATGTTACTTTGTTTTCTCTGGGAATGACTTTCTTAGGTTTCTTAATGTGTCTGAGGTAAATCAACTCTATTGTTAGATGTGCTTTCGCTTTAACTACTTTCAACTTTTGCTGAAGTGAAAAAAATTCATTATTAGGATTTCTTTTGACATTACTGCTCCCAAAGTCTATACTTATACATATCGTCGGGTTAAGAGTGAGTTACACTTATACATTCGTGAGTTAAGCTGTTTGAACAACTATATGAGAACTTTAATCTTAGAAAATAGTAAGGTTGCTGATGAGATAGTGCTTATAGTACCTGTATCAATTAATTTTTTTCTTGTGTTCTAAAGGTTATATAAAAAAGTTTGAAAACACAGATCTATCTGATCTTTTGTTGGGTTCTTTTGTTTACTTATTCTGATAAATTATAAAATTATAGAACATTATACCCAAAATTATCTATTTTCTTTATAACAAACAAGGGATATATTTTTTGATATGGTATTGATATTGTAAATTTATAATATCAGTGATAATATACTATAAAACAGACGTATTTCTGCTATATTTTATTTTATTTCACTGAATAAAACGTGAATGGCGTCATTTATGCATTTTCAACCGCTAACGGGACAATACAAACGAAAACCGATGATAAAAATGGGATACCACAATAAGAGAAATGGGACATTAAGTTTAACGGTGAAGCCATAACTGATATACAGTAAAAACCTCTATTTTTTAGTTATACTTGAAATAAATATCAACTTTAATATTTTTAAGTACCTATATGGTAAGATTTTAATAAATTTTCCTTGAAGTCTTTACAAGGTACGAAAAGATAAATGTTTTACAAATGTAATTGTTGGTAAAATATCAAATATTTTGTCACTATGTCATTTAACATTTATCAAGGGGATGGAAATAAATTTCACAATTGTCAAATATTGATGTGTATAAACAATTAAAAAAGAAATTCAATACCATTATTAATCTTTATTAATTAGGTTATGATTAGTATCCCAATTTGTTCCCCTAAGCATATGTAATCCGTTAGGCGTTGGGTTCGTATAAGTCATAAATCCAATAATTAGAGGACTAATTACTGAAATTTGATTAAAACTGAGCGCCTATTCAAAGTGTATCGTCGGTTGGTACGTATTGGTTCGGCCCTCCTGATTAGTCCCTCGTCAACTGCGCCATTTCTATCGGGTTTAAATTGGATTGAATTAGCCTCCTGTTTGTCATGGGACGTGTGCGCCGCGCGGAGAAGGTCCCGCGGGATACATTAGGCGTGGGATTATGCCTGGTAATCCTGCTTTCGAGGACTTACGCCGCGCGCACCTGCTGCCCCGAATATTTCATAAGTGAGAGGCCAACGTGGTGGCTTTATCTCGTTGGTTTGAACGAGGCCGAAACGGGCGCCACCCGGCGGTAGACCACGCTTTATGTCGTCGACGGACGTGAGTTTTTGTGTTCGTCCGGATTTACAGACCGGGGGAGATAAGCCAATTTTGGGAGTTTAACTGACATCAATGGAGATTCTGGTTGTCCGGGATGTTTTGTTCAGTCCCGGACACCTGATGATCGTTTACAAGAAAATCTATTGTGTGGTATCGAATTGGAAATTAGACGATAGATTCGCAGGCAATTAATACCCGCATCCAGAGTACATTACTGTCACCATTAAAATAGAAATGAATCGCAATTAACGTACCGACACCATAGGTTTGGTCCGCTAGTGAATTCCACGCCAAATTGAAACAGTTAAACCTTGTACGCGGCTGTCGTTCACCAGCCGGTTAGGCGTTCGACGACCATGATATATTGCCGGGGCGATGTAGAGCATGTTGGTTACACCATTAATCAAGGGAGGGCGTGATTGCACGTGTCCACCCACCCCACGGGGCCGACCAAGGCCCCAAACTCGGGGTTCATTATGGGACCTCGATATGACCAGCGCTGGCTTTAATTATGGGACGTCACTGTTTAATTTCCGGTGCTACATCATCAGGTAAACTGCGGACAATAGGTCAGTATGTCGATACTTATCGTGACGTATGCCATAATCGCCTTTTAGTAATTATTATTTTCGGCTAAGGTCCAGGTACGGTCAGGTTTCAAATTAATGGTTGTTAAATTTCGTGGCTGTTAAACCCTAGATTAGCAAAGTACCAACTTTTGGGACTATTAGCCCTTCGTGTGATAAATCCAAAACAAGGTGGTATTAAACAATACAGGGGATAAACGACGAAAAGTGACCATTAGGATCTGTTCGAGGATTCGAATCCTTTTCGCGGATGCGGAAGGGGAAGGTTGAAAATGGTTGAGGCAAGGGGAGGAAGTTCCAAAACAATTTAATTGAAAACGAATGGGCGCCGTTTCTGAAATTTCAATTTACGAAACTCATAAATCCGGACACGGCATCATTACGGCTACACTCGAGTTTTCTTTGCGCAATTAAGTAAATGAAATTTTCTCCTCGACAATCTCTTTGGAAACTCGCCGAATAACTTCCAACGTTACCGTGCTTCGAAATTTTCGCCTCGTTGCGGGATTCTTTCTAATAATTAATTTGAAGAATTAAAACATATCACAATTAATCGATATTATCGTTACATTTATTATTTATGGTTTTATAAAAATGATTTATAATGATTACTTGATAAATCGTATAAATTTATGACGAATGTGTGATAGAGGAGTAGTAGTATGGCTTTTTGACTAGACTGATGAGAAACGCGGAGTTTACGTGACACGAATGGGGCACGGTAGATATTATCGACTTTTATGAACAAATCCGTCAATATTGACGGAAACATGACCGAACTGCAATCGCTGTCATTTCCTTCCACCGGCAAACGTGTGCTGTGCTGAATATTAACTAGTTCTATTTATATTTACAGCCTTTAGGACCAAGCGGAGAAAACTGTTTTGAGATAAATCAAAATTAATAAGCCAAAATATATATTTATACCTACAACCCTCGGTCCACACCACCCCTGCCGTTTGATATATTCTCTCAGATTATCAGGCACGGTATAAATTCTAATTACGGACATGTCCATGTCAAAACTCTCGAGAACTAATTAATTTCCTTTTCTTAAATAAATTAATATTAAATATTTATGAGAATCGGTTTCTCGCATTAAACCGAATTATTTTTTCGCCATAAATCACTTAAAGGGTTGGCAGTGGAGGTGCGTGGTGCGCCGAGATTATTAAAGGCATAAATTAACAAGAGGGGGAGAGTCAAGTTCGGTGGCTGGGTTTCCGTTACGGAAAGGGCCCTGTTCGAGTAGATAACGTCACCGCGGGATCGCAAACAATATGACAAAAGCAATTAGCAAAAATTTTCGTAAACTAACACCATCGCGACCGGGCACTTAAACACTTCGCCACGTCATTTAACGTTAAAACGAGATGGACGAGGTTGTTTTATATTTCCAGGCGCAACGTTCCTCATAAATATTCATATTTGTTTGTATAGGTTTTCAATTAACGTTCTGCGACTAAACAAAACTTGACGAGAATTCGATTTTGAAGGAAAATTGATTGATGAAGTGTAAGTTTTTCAATGCACTACCCGAGAAGTTTCAATTTAACTTTATACCAGTTCATTTTCAAACTCTACTTGTTTATTTTTCTTCACCGGAAATAATATTCATTCTCAACATAAAATACCACGTCTCTCAACACTGGAAGCTTGTTTAACCATTGGAAACGTAATTTTTAAACGAAACTTGTTAACCGGTAAACAACCCATCAACAGAATACCATTTTAAACCACCCGTCTTCTGCTTCTAGACAAGTAATGAAACGTTTAATTACTTCAACCAGTCGTAGACAGGATCGTTTTCGCAGTTGCCAGAGAGCGTTATTTCTACATTATTTGAATTCTTCCGTTCGAGCGAACGGGTTTTGCTCTCTCGCGAAAGCCGTCCTTGCTCTTTGTACGACTGTAACGACCAGTTGACAGACGTATTGTTAACGAGCCGCACTCTGTTCACAAAGAGAATTGAAAAATCGTCCTCGAGTCTGAAAGCATCAGACTCTGGTCGACTCGAAAATGGCATCTTCACTACACAACAAACTTAAAAACTTTTTAGCTTACCATGTTGATGTGAGTTAGATTAAATCAGTGTTTTAATGTCAACCAAATTGTTAATGTTTTGTGTTTTGTACGTTCTTTACTTTAGTTAGAGATAAGTTAAATTTTTTTAACAATTCTTTCCTTATTTTTTTTTAAATTCTATGTTAACTTGATCCACATACCTATAATTTATATAAGTATATAATAAAATTTCACATAAGTCTGATTAAACACACTGCGATATTACGCGGCGAAATACAAATTTTTAATACAATACGGATGATAAAACTGAAATAAATGCGAAATGGATAGAACGCTCACACCACTACCACCACAACAAACTAGTAGATCTAGCGAAGAGAATCATAAAAGATACAGGTACCTTCGCTTTTGATGTTTATGCTATCATTTAGACATGACGTGGTGTCAGAGTTGAAACGGTCAAGACAGCCGTTAGTAAAGATAGAGTTTGTATCGCAGTGTTAAAAATGCCAAGCATACGGATAAATACAAAAATATAATGCTATCGAACCACGCTGTGTCAGATGTCTTGGTAAATACCTCCTAACAGGGGAGTGAAAGAAACCACAGAGTGACAAACCGAAATGTGTGCACTGTAGTTGCAAAAGAAATGCAAAAATTAAAGGATAATCGGACCAAGAAACTATTTCTTCCTAAACAACAACTGAAGAGTAGTAAACAAGAGCCAGTATTCAATACAAGTGTAGAAAAAAAGGTATAGTCAACCAGTTACTGGTAAGTTACTGGTATAGCTGAAAGCACTATTAAAACTACTATCCATAAAACTACTATCCAAAACTGTCTTCAACAAATAATGGAAATTAACTAAAATGGAAGACTTGAACATAGTCCTAAAGGAGCTATTCCTAAAAATCGTAATGTCAGATATCCCTGAAATTATGGAATGGAACGCCAATGGGATTTTGTAGCATCGATGAGAATTGCAAAATGTACTAGATATAGAAAGTATTGACATACGTCTAGTTTCTGAGATACACTTTACTACTGATTCATTTACAAAATGTAAAGTGTATCACACTACATACTCTGCAAATGTAGCTAAAAGTGATAGTGTCATCGTAGTTAAGGAGGATATGAAACAGGAAAGCTGCTTGTGTAAAGATGAAATCCAAAACATATGATATAATAGTCTCCGCAGTTTATTGACCGTCTAAACATGGTATAAAAAGAACAATACTTAGAGTTTCTACGTAAACATGGATTAGATAGATTCATCATGGTTTAAACATATCTGAGGATTTAGGTTAACTACTACAAAAGAAAAAGTGCTTCTTCAAGGAATATTCAGCTATAATGTGAAACATTATCATCTGGCAAGCCAACGTATGGGCCTACAAACTCCAATAAAATTCTGGATCTAACTGATTTCTTCATAACCCAAAATGTATCAACTAACTATACACGGGGGAAGGAAGTTTGAGGTATGAACTCTGATCATTTTCCCATCTTACTCACGCAAAGCGACGGTATTATACAACAAGAATTAGCGCTTAGATAACTGAACTAGGTAAATAAACTGACAGATGGGAGAAGCTTCGCAATAAGTCTAACAGAGAATATCAATTTGTTAGTGATAGATTTGTCATGAAGAACAGATAGATAGTGGATACAATTGATACAGCTATCCAATAATTTGCATAGGATAATTCTCCAGACATTATTTCAACAATCGAAGATAACAAGTACTATAAATTAGAACCCTTTTTTGGCAAAAGAAGGGTCAGAAGAATCTGGCATCAAATTAGATCACTGTTACTACCTGAACAATTGGTCAAATAATAGTAAAAGTAACTGTTCACTCTGGGGAGCAACTAAGAGGTTAAGAAGACTGATCTAGCAGAATGTACCAATTAAAAATGCAGAGGGTACGCGAGCAAAAGTTATACACAAAAATCAAACAGATACGAGGAATATCTTGAGGGACTTTCCAGCCTAATCAAGGTAAAATATTCTTGACTAAGAAATTAGATCCTCTATTAAAAAAAACTATCAGAAATTAAAGAAAACATTGATTCGTAAAATGTTCCAGAATTTGATATAATTGCAACGAACATTTTAAAAAACCTCCCCCGCAAAGCAATTGTAAAACTTATGTTAAACCTATCTTAAATAGCAAAAATCACAGAGATTCTTAAATCCGAAAAATTACTAAATAGAGTTTTACCTTACCGGTCAATCTCCGATTGGTGAATTAAATCCGGTTATTAAAGAAAAAAATATGATACCAGATGGTTATTAAATGAATCTCTTTAAAGCCAATCTGATGGGCTTCAAAGAGATTCACTTAATTATTGATCAGATTTACAAGATCACAGAATAATCGAAAAGTCGCCGAAAGAAAGAAAAGTTCCACTGTATTCCTAGATGTAGCTCGGGCTTTTGATAGAGTATGGTATAAGGAACTTCAACAGAAATTAAACAAGCGCTTACCTAGCCAGTATTCATAATTACTGATGATTTATATTTCAGATTGAGGATTAATCAGGAAAGCGCTTATTTTGAATATAAAACAATTAACGTCGGAGTACCACAAGGCAGTGTACTAGGGCCAGTCTTCTACGTACTATATACTAGTGATATTCCTGAATTAGAGCATAAAATGATAGCCAGTTTTGCCGATGATACTGCTTTAATGATTGTGGGCAAAGATCAGAAAGAAGCAATCTACAACCATCAGTTAACAACAGTAGCAATTGTACCAAGCAATGGAGTATCAAGTTATAAACTTGACTAATTTTGCAAACAAAAGGGACCGATAGATTAAACAATATCTAAGTACTATATGCCGATACAGCAAAATATTTAGGTATAACACTAGACTGTTTGGACGAAACTCTACTATGTCAATATATAACAAGATACTTTGGTACAAATGCTCTAGCATGTATAGATAATGGGTTCGTGACAGTAGGAGCAGTTTAGAAGTAATCCAACGATATCAAAACAAAGTGTTAAGTAGTATTGCCAATACCCTTTGGTATTGCAGAAATAGTGACTTCCAAAGGAACATCGAAATGGACACCATTAGTTATGTCATTAGCAAATTCAACAATATGAACCAGATCAGAAAACTCAAGAAGATCAAATTTTTCAAGCTGATGGAATTTGTGTTCATGCAAAGTACAGTCACGAGCACTGTACTTTGCATGAACACATTAATATTGGTGGAATTAAGTAATTTGAAAAGAATGAGGAACCCTAGTTAGTAGATTGACAAATATTATTCATTGATCTGAATCATGATCAGATACCATACAGTAAGCCTCCTTCATTCGTATTCATCAAGACCACCGAGATATTTCTCTATATCGATTTCCGGGATATAATCTGGATCAATATTTATTTATTGCAGTGATAACTGAAGTAAACTGGGTGAAACAAAAACAACATAATCTCATAAAACTAGCAAAAACGTGTAGTGGCTAGTTTAGTATAAAACAAACTATTGAGTTTGTTTTATACTATGCTCCACGTAATTAAACAGAGATCTGCTTTTGGCAAAAGAATGAGTTAACACCTGGAGCTAGCTCGTCCTTTCGCCTAAACGTAGATTGATACAGCTTCATTTTTCTAATAACTGATGAAATATTGAAAGGATAAATCTTGTTCTCATACAAAAAGATAATCATTTTCTTAAGGTGTATGGAGGAGAAATGTGAAGCCATAAAAGAAATTGAGTGGTCCCCTTCTTGGAAGGCTTAAAAAGAAATCAAAAAGTACTACGTTAGATTATTACGTAGATATTATAAAATACTTTTGCAAAGAATACACATCTCACCTTCATCAACTTCCGCTTGAGTATCCTCAAGATGAGATGTCAATCAAAGCTGTTGCTGAACGCACGCGAACGGAAGCCGTCAAGCTTCCGTTCGGATGGGGTAAATAATAAAACGGCATTTCTGAATTGAGATCTACTCCGTTCTGCTGACGTTTGGTAGAGGACGAACGCCTGCGTTCCTGCTAATACATATTTGATTCTTCTCGCACCGTGGGAAGAGAATGGAATAGGAGAGTCGAAAATACGCTCGCACGCGACCTGAAAACGTTTATATTAATGCGTTGTACAGATGTCGTAAAAAGTTGGCAACAAAAGGTCACATACTCTGAGGGTTCGCTATTGTTGCATAGCGCGAGGCTAACAAAAGTCGAGACTCGTACGTGTCCGCTCGAAAGTGTCGACCGCAGCGAAACGAAAGCTTTCCCATATCGAAAACGACTTGGTTCAAGTACCGCGCCCTTTTGTACTCTGATTAAATTGTTGAGTTGCGCGTGTTAGGGCTGTGGTGGTTAAAAAAATCATAGGGTGAGGGTGCAACAACAAAAAAGAAATTTAAAATCGACACTACAGTTTTTTATAGACTAATTTAACTTCAAAGTTAGAATTATGAAGTAAAATCTTTTTCAAAAGCTTCATATTACCCCTTATACCTTTTTTTTTCTTTAAAAAGCATAAATCATCCTGTTTCGCATATACGAGATGGAAAAAAACATCTTTTGGAAGCCGTTCCTAATTAAAAGTTGGAAGCCGAAAAGCTCACGTGTCAGAAACGATGTAGCGAAGCGTTTTTCCGTTTTCATTTAATTTGACACCGTGTCATTTAGTTTTTTGCGCTTCCGCTCTTTTAAAATAAAAGAAGTATATTGTACAGCTCCCACTTTGTTTAATAAAACAGACCTATTTAAATAAAAATATTTTATGAAACTTTTTAATGAAACTAAGAATTTTTTCTTCTAAAATCTTGTTGTAGTAACACCTTAAAAATAAGAAAAAGAAAAATAAACATATAGAATAACTCGATCCACATGCGCGTTTATAACATAGAAACAGTAAACCGATACTTTGATGGAACCCAGCCTTGCACCGTTTAGCGACTGTGGAACATTAATTAATAGGTCGCCTCGATCTCTTGGTGTGACGTCCATCAATCAGGGCCGAGTTTCAGACTTGTCAGGACAGCACCTGTCATTCCTGGCAACAATAACCGCTCGCGTCTCGCTCTAATTCTGTGCATCCGGTCTCTAGTGGCGGGAGCTTTTAAAATAGGATCGCTTCAATTACGAACAAAGAAATTTGTAACCGAAAAGAGAAAAGGGTTAAAACACCATAATCACTTAATAAATTATCCGCATTATGTAGTTTCTCGCAAATTTATTTTATGGTCTCGTAGCTGAAATTGTGGGACGAAATCGCGATGATATAACTTTATTATTTAAAACGGTTTATTAAATAATAACTTTAAAAACAGTACTTATCACAACAATCTCCGATAATTTCCCTGCAATTTCACAATTTAGATAACCAGCAGGTTGTCCCGTAACACCTGGTCAGCGCTCGTTTAATTCGGTTTTGATTAAGCATGAAATTACCCAGTTGAAATTGTTCGGCTCTTCAACGATTTAATTCAAAACAAATAACGGTGCCGACTCAAAAAATACATTTCAAGAGAAAATTAAACGATTATTACGTTTATTTTTATGATCTAGAAAAAAAATGGAGTGCGTAACTAATCCACAAAAACGACTCTAGTAAATCGTTTCCAAATATACCAAAAAAAGAAAAATTGTACAACAATTCAACAATCGTGATCCCTCAATCGCGATTAGCAACGACAATAGCGTGCCCATTCGCGGACGACATTTGCATAACGAATTTTGGTTATCAAGCCTTTCACGTTTCGTACGCCTTTGTCCGCGTGCAATAATTTTTTTTTCACGAAATTGTCAAAGCTTGCCGTTGGAAAATTGTCGATTTCATACGGTAGCGTGCTCCACGCGTACATTTTTTGACTTTTACGAGACCAGATACCGATCGTGGGTCGGATACGAAATGCCAAGATGACATTTAACGACTAGCAGACTATGGGAATCGTAAAATTAAGCATATAAATTAATCTTTGTTCTTTCACACTATGTTTTTGGTGGCTGATCTAATATCTTGTTATATATAGCTAATGATCATTTTCATTAACCGTCAAACGATTTATCAAATACTTTCAGGCATCCTGCAGTAGATTCTGTCTTGAAGACATGATGCATAATATTAGCCTAAACCAAATTGATCTATCAGCATCAATAACGCACTTTTCTCCGCTTGAATCTTGTTTTATCGATATGCGTATATTTATATAAGAGAAGGAGCATTATTTAAGAAATTAAAAAATTTATACATACAGAAGAGATTAATCTCTGTATTTCTGCTTCTGTTTCTAACTTACCGCAGTTGTGATAATGATTGTCAAAAATAGAGCAGCTTTCATGTAACAAACGTTTACAAAGAAGGCATGATTATCATTCATCTGTTTTCTTTGAAAGATGACAATCTGGACAGCAGATAACACATTCATTTTAGATGCACATATGTACTGCATAGGTGGTTATTATCATTGCCTTGCGTTCAATACAACGTGTGGAGTGACAGCCGCACAACGTCAGTTCCGATCGAAACATACACCAAGTTTGAAAACGACAATCTACACCAACCCATTCGATAGAAACGAAGAGGAAGGAATGAAGTTATTGCATGACAATTCCAGATGCACACCACAAATCAAATCTTTTACTTAAAAAAGGCTTTGTGTATGTTTGATTTCAATAAAAGAAGTAGTCTGACTTTAATTCGCAAATGTACCTTAGTAACCGAACATCCCTAGTAGAATACCGTTATAGCTATAAGTTATGAATGGTGCAAACGACAATACTGCAGTAATCCACAAGTATTGTATTTGCACAAGAAAAAAAATGACAATTACGAAGTAATAGTTAGTACAAAATGCGTAAGCGCAAACAAAATAATTGTGCTCACCGGTAGTAACTTTTTTCAGGTGAAAGCAAAAATCACAACACTGTCTAACGAGTATATTCGGTTCTATTTACATAGAAAATCAAAATTGCAGGTCCCACTAGTTAACTTGGATGCGGAAAAAAAAATAACCATTTTCATAAACTCGAGTTAACTAGGTTGCGTTAAAAGTAATTCATGATGTGCGAACACGAAAAAAACGTTATTAAGAATAACACGAAATTGAGTTGCTTAGACTATGCTATTTGGAGTAAGGCATCAATAAACCAAAATACATTTGGCACGACCAATGTAACACACTGGTGATAATTAGTTTTGGCCAAAGGTAAAATCGTCACTTTAATGAAAACTATAAATTTTCGTTGGACTACTCAAATCTGATACATGTCCAAAATGAGATACATTGAAGAACCAAATTAAATTTGAACCCAAAAAAGGCAAACATGAAATTTGAATCAAAAACGAAAAGGGCTATGAAAATTTGGTTTGCGCCATTGTAAGTTTCACAAAAAAGTAGCTCAGGTTCGCGAAAGCCGCAATTTTCTATCTTTCATAATAACTGAGATACCCTGCAAACCCATCGAAATTTGGACACCCTGTACACTACGCAAGCAAAAGAAAGTTGTACTGCTACATGTACAATAAAGGTACTGGAAAGAAAGGACAGTATGAATCAGTTTCGGTATAAATGAACTGTATCTTTTTTCTGACAACTTCTCAGCTTAAGGCACGTTCTCGCAAGTCAAGTTTTGACTTTTGAGTTAGAGGATAAACAAAGATATAGAATCTTATATAGAAGTGATGGAGATGACTTATACTAAGTAGGAGAAATCCCTGATGATGGAGTTGTATGACACTGGGACAGTCTCAAGAACTGCAAGATCGCTTCTGAATGAAAAACATTTTTTTTCTCATATAGCTTAATTTTGTTTGCGTGTGTCAAAACTAAACTGCTTTCGTTATTTCGATATAGGCACAAATGGCCTAGCAAATATTGCTGCCAGTTTTGCAAAATCTTCTTTCAATGCAGCATTAGAAGGTATTAAGAATAAGTTGAATTTACCAAAACGTGGAGTATTTGTACTTTCCCCTTAAGAAGTTATATTTTAAAATCATTTAGAAGAAGTACTCATCTAACTACAAAACAAAAAATCTGGTGATATCGTTTATGAAAGCTCTCCGCATTGTTGAAAATTCATTTGGAATTATGGTTAGTAGATTCAGAGTCTTTGAATGACCTATAGCGGTTAGAATTACCAAGGAAACGAAATTCTTAAAGCGGCTTTTTTTATATCTATAATTGGTTAAAAATAAGTTTAGGTTAAAAATATTAACCAAAACGCTGTTTTGATATTGAAGATTCAATAATATCTTATATCAAAAATTAAACACCAGCACATGTGCTGCAGCTAGTTGCAAGTGTACTGCGCAGTCGATAAGAGTTGACTGCCTAGTTCACAAGTTTCAAGACAAGTTTCAATTTGAAAGCAATTAGTGATGACTCACCACATGAACGACAAATGTTAGACTGGATAAAGTTTTCATTCAACTTCCGTTGATTAATTCAAACCGACCGACTAAACTTAACTTATTACAACGCTATCAGAACAAGATTATAGTATTGATGTGGTACTTCTACACTCTATTTAAGGGGTATAAAATGTATGACATTATTTTCGAGTATTCAAACCCGGCACACAGTTTATTACCTGCGAACGCACATTAGGGTTTATTGAGAAGTGAAAAAGGGAAATCTTTGTTCCTAAAGACAATGGAAACATGGTCCGAACGACATCGAAGAAGTTTGTGGTTATAGAAGAATTATCTTAAAGAAAAGTTCAAAAAATGTAGTCAATATGCTAAACCTTATGGTAATGCAAGTATGTAGAAGAAAATTAAGATAAACTATTATAAAGCGCTGCAGCATTACTTAAAGATGCATTCTAGTTTGAGAAACCAAGTAGTGTTACTCCCTTCTAAAAGTAACAATAAACTGATCCAAGAAGATGTGCAATGCGAGTGACGATGATATGGATGAATACTAAACTATCATTTCTTAATTTCTTTAATAATGTAAATATTCATGTATTACTATAAAAATAATGTGTATGTATTACAAGAGTCTGAGGAGACACGTATTAGACACATGCGGTACATGATATGATATTAAAATTTTATGGAAATTAGTTTTGTAGAGGCAATTACGTTTATAACACTAAGCCCTGAATCAAAATTGTTTTAAAACTAAATCTTCAAATGTTTTTTTTCAATTACTGAAAAATTTAGAGAAATGGTACTACCCCCTTCTTACAACTCTATTTTCAATTGGTCTCTGGAGTTTCATTCATTTCTAAAGGGTCAATCGTATTTCCCAGTAGGGTCATCCCCCGAAAATGTAAATGATAAAAAAGGGAGCAACCATGAGATTGAAATGGCATAAGTTGCATTAAAGTAATGAAGCCCGCGTGCGTTGCAAAGTGTAATTAGCTACGAGGATGGATAGGATTGATTTTTTTATGAAAGCCGAATAAAACTGACCCCATCCTGAGGTCAGAACAATGGGTGGCCGACCTTCCCCACTATACAAGTCAAGTCAATTAAACAATTAACGAGTAATGGGGCGGCCGCCGTATTGTCAATCGCGTTTCCAATTAGTAAAAGGGGGGACAATGAATGCTTTCGGGATTACGCTAGATCGAATACAGTAGTCACAGAGGAGACGTGACGGATTTAATACTTTTAGCTTTCGATGACAATGTGTAAAAAATATAGAAAAAATTGATATTCACTTGGGAATTATGAAAGTTCGACTTGATTTACTCACCAAGCTCACCCGTTAGTTAAACTTCTCGGAACTCTAATGCGAGTTTTCAATGTGTCTTCAAAGTTTTCTGATTCGCAGACGGTTTAATCATAAGTTTTAGTTGCGATTACACGCCCTGAAACACCCTCCGGCGAATGTTTCCGCTTTTATGGTTCGCGTCTTGAAATATTAACGTCTTACGTCGCGGAAACAGACCTCTTTCAAGGAGGTTCGCCGTCTTCATTTACATCCCATTACGTTTGGCTACTTCTTTTTTCACGGTATCGTCGAGAAACAAGCTCGCGAAAAGTAGTCTTCATGAATACATAATTAAAATTGACATTGTAATTTCAGTGGCGCGCGATCGGCAGCGAATTTAAATGAAAATTAATTGCGTCATTTAAGCCGCATCCACTTATTAGTCTCTGTACATATTTATCTAGAGGAGAAAGGCGGGAGCCGTGCCGCTGTCATTCGACTAATTAATCCCGCCAGGAGGACCTGGGATTTAATTAAATCGGAAGTAGCGAGTATTCCTGCAGATGAATGCTCAACCACGAAACTGTATTGCAGTTGAGTTGCTTCTATATCTCCCCGTCCTCGTTTCGCCCACACAATGTCTCCTAATTATACCCCTCGATATTAATTGCTGACGGTTTCTTATTCAAAAAAACTTTGTATAAAATACGTAATTAACTTTAATGAAAAATCTACGTGTTTTTCGACATTTTTGTGGAGTACTTCGGCTCACCCGGTCCCGTTTGCGACGACGTCAACTTGTTTACGGCGTCGTAATTGTGTTAAAATTCCGTCGGCTGCAGGAATTATTCAACCCCGGGCGGTATCCCCCTGTTGCCGAAGATCCGCGAGGCGAAATGTCTTCAATTAGTCACGTCGTCTGAAATAATTGCCAATTAGTATGTACGACGTGTAAGGAACTAGGGAAATAAAATCAAAATTTGCAAACTCGCTTCCATTTATACTATGAAAACTTGTCAACCTAAAAGGTGACTATTTAATTGTCTGTTTAAATTCATTTCAATTAAGATTAATATTTTGGGTAAATCTAATAAAAAATATCTAGTACGAGAAACAGTACAGTAAAACATCAATAGAATGGATTAATAAAGGGAAGGGTGTGTCCGTTATAGCCAAAAGTTTGCTATATAAAACAAATTTTAATTTGCACTTTAAACTTGCTAGTTCTTGGTTCTAGTTTTAGTTCAATGAAAAAATAACAACAATCTAACGCTCAATAACAACTAAAGCTCGAACTAACACTAGACCTAAAACTAGAAACATTCTTAAGACGGCTAAACCCGAATGTTTCTAGTTCTATGTCTAGTGTTAGTTCTAGTATTAGTTCAATAAAACTATATGTAGTGTTGGATAACAATTAACACTAGAACTACCGTCCTTGATTTATACATCGTATACACAAGTCGTCGGGGAGTTTATCTATGAACATGGAATAGAGCAACTTGTGGAATAACCCGAGTTGGATTCTATCTATGAGCCTTAACATTTATATTTAAATATACTGATGTATTAAATAGATAATATTAATAGTCTCACTTAAAAATATTTTGTCCGTTATATCCAAAATCCGTTACAACTAGGACCATTATATCGAGGTTTTACTGCATTTAAATTGTAAAGTATTGATCGCATCGAAAAAAGGCAAGAAATAGCAAGTTTTCGACAAGCATCGTTCGCGTTTGCGAGAAGGAGAGACAAAAATAGCTACGTTTCTCGGTTGAAAACTACTTCCCGCTCTAGTCTTGGGTTAGGTAAATATTTATGAGCCCAAAAATGCCTAACCCGGCCATTATAAGATAGGGTTTCACGAAAATAAAACTGCTCATAAATTTATCGTTACGTTTCTGTGAACGTTTACTATGGTGTATGTTACAGGGTCCACGAAAAAAATAAGAAGATAGAGAATAGTGTAAGTGCCGGATGAGAGAGTAAAACTAAACTACTACTAGTAATAGAAGAATGTAAAAAAAAATAAAATAATTTTATTATACAACTCCTTTTTTTTCATTAGAGTTCCCGCAAAAATCTTATCCTACATTCAATAAGAAAACTTTCTCCAAAACCGAGTAAGATATCTTACGGGGAGAAGCCGGGTTTAGAGTCGTACATCCGCTGCATCTGTTGCTTTACGATTTGCATAATCTCGGAGAGCCCAGCATTCGTACCTCCCCTTTACACGACACCTGTTAGGGTGCCCCAAGGGTTTCGTTTAATTAAAACGGTAACGAGACTTCCTCACCCGAAATGATCCATATTTTTACATCTTAATATGACCCCATAACATTCTTTAAAAACACCACGTTCTGCGAATGAAATATTTTTCGAACCAAGCTGAATTACTGTTCAAAAATTAATTTAGTTCAGATAATCTGTGAAACGGGGAAAGGCAGGAATGATCTTGGATAAAGCAAGTGGGGATCAATGCCGTGACCGGGAATGGCAAAAAGGTTTTTAAAATGATCAACGGCCGGATGGCGAAACCCGAACCTCCTCATACCACTCAAAGTCCCGCAAAATCCCCCGATTGGAGAGATGATCAGTTCCGGACTGTCGGATCGGAATATCCCCATAAATCCATTTGATATTTCTGGGAGAGGAAACGGCACGACTACTTATCGCCCATTAAATTCATACTTTATACCTCGCGTACAGGGCGCTGGCGTTCATTTCACTCTTTGGCCTCCCAACTCACACCAAAACTCTCCCCGGCGTCCCCCGGCTCGCGAAATTTAATAAAACTTTCGGAACAGGTATAAATTTTCAGCTCGGCAGCAACCGTGGGCCGCAGTGGCAAATTTAATAAAGTTCATATTTCTGAATATTGATGTTTTTTGCTTACGGACACGTCGGTTCATTACCGCCGGCGTAATTTTCGTTCCGTTAATTTACAATTTTAGGTATGATTAATTAATGAAGCCAATGTACGTGAAGTTTACCGACTGTTTTGTTTTCGGATACCGTATAAATGATTTTAAATGAGCATAGAGTAAACTATTGAAGTAGCAAATATCATATTAATCGGCTCGTATTTTGGTAGGTTTCATTTCATATTCAAATACACTACAAACCGCATAATAAATAAATTATTATATATACAGTAAAACCCAACGACTTTTTAATTCTTGGTCCAGTGTTAGTTCTAGTTTTAGTTCAATGACAAATATACAAAAATCTAATCCTAACTAACAACTAAAAGTAGGGTCCCACTAACGAAAGACGAAACCACTGTGCTCGCCAAAGGATTAAACTACGCAATCGCCCTGAAGAAGGTCCCAAAAGAGGAAATCATCTGCGAAGTGGAAGCAGCTGTTCGAGGGTTGCCCGCACTAAAAACCGAAGAGATCCGACAAGAAGTTGCGAGAGTACTGAAGTCAGCAAAACCACCGAAATCCAACTTGACGGTTAGCAAGTTGAAAAAGAAGACACTCCGATCTATTAAAGAAAAGTCAGAAATCATCGTGTTACCAGCAGACAAGGACAAGAAATCCGTGATTATGGGCAAGAAAGAATATGAAGACAAAATGATGAACCTACTGGAACCAGCCACCTACCAGCAAGATCAATAAGGACCCCACAGACAAAATCGTAAGGAAAATGAAGGACCTGATAAAATCCACAGGAATTCCAGCAGAACAGCAGAAAGTTTTGTTTGTGCAGGTGCAGGTACCAACAAGAATTTATGGACTTCCGAAGATTCATAAATCAGACGTCCCCCTCAACCAGATCGTAAGTGCCATCAACTCCCCAACAAACCAGTTGGTTAAATATCTTGCAAAGATTCTGTCTCCTTTCACAGGAAATACGGAATCGTATGTCAGGGGTTCTACACACTTTGTGGAATCGGTAAAAGGTATAAAGCTAGATGCTGAGGATATTTTGGTGAGTTTGGATGTGGAATCCCTTTTTACTAGGGTACCAGTTAAGCATGCTGTAGATGGTCTCCGAAAAAAGTTCCTTACCAGAAAACATGCCAGATCTAGTGGAAACCAAAACTATGGCTCCGATATGTGGATGACAGGTTTGTGATATGGCAACATGGTCAAAACCGGCTCCAAGAGTTCTTGGATCACTTGAACTCTCAACATCCCATGATTAAGTTTACCGTGCAAACAGAAACTGCCGAAAAACTACCTCTCCTAGATGTGCTGGTCACCAGGACGACAAATGAAGATATCGAACTTGGTGTATATTGGAAGAAGACCCATACTAACAGGTACTTGCAGGCATCATCACATCATCATCCCCAACAGAAGAAGTCCGTGACCCGTACTTTATTTCAGCGAGCAACGAGAGTATGTGAAGGAGGCAACTTGAAGAAGGAGCAACACTTTCTATGAGGCGTGCTGCAGAAGAACAGATACACTTTGAGGGACATCAACCCGGGCCATCAAGCAGCGAAAGCAGAGAGAGGACGCGGTAAGTACAAAACCTCTTGGATTTATCTGTTTTCCCTATGTTTCATGTGTAACGGAACGAATTTCCAGGCACCTCAAGAAAAATGACATCATAGTGCGGTACGGGACGGTCAGCAAAATCTGGAACACACTAATAGCCAAGGACAAACTAACTCCATTAAAAGGAACGGGACTCTACCGACTATCGTGTAGTTGTGGGAAGGTTTACGTTGGCCAAACTGGACGTAACGTCGAGTGTCGCATTAGTGGAGCATGAAAGGGATGTAAGGTGGAAGAAGATCCAGCAGTCGGTGGTTGCGGAACATTGCCATGCAGAGGGACACTGAACAGACTTCGAACAAACAAAGGTGCTGGCTAGGGACAACAGATATTACCAGAGACTGACAAGAGAGCCATAGAGATCCACCGACATAGAAATAACGTCAACATAGAGGATGGCTGGGAGCTTAGCCGAAAATGGAAGATGGTGGTGAACACGAAGACCTGCCCCCGCCTCACACCGGACGCGACGCAATTAGTTAATAATTAGCTTGTAATTAGCTTTAATTGATTATTAATTAGTTTTCCTACTTATATATTGTTCGATTTCGTCACTTCGAACCAGTTTCTGAAGAAGGTTGCAACATGGCATCCGAAACGTCAAACTTCTTCTTAAAAGACGCACGAAAACCCGAAAGTTTCTAGTTTTAGTTCAATTAACACCGGCCGTGAAAGCCTTCGTACTTATATTATTAACTAGAACTAGAAGCATTCGGGTTTAGCCGTGCGTCTTTTAAACTGGCTAAACCCCAATGTTCTAGGTCTAGTGTAAATTCCACTTTTTGTTCAATAAAAATGTATAATAATCTAACACCGAAGAATAACTAAAACTGGACTAACACGAGCATTAGAACTAACACTAGACGTTTAACTAGAAACAGTCGGATTTAGCCGTCTTAAGAGACATATGGCTAAACCCGAATGATTCTAGTTCTAGGTCTAGTTTTAGTTGCATGACAAATATACAACAACCTAACGCTGAGTAACAACTAGAACTACAACGAACACTAGCATTAGAACTAATACTAGAGCTAGATTTAGAAGCATTCGGATTTAGCCGTGTGGTTTTTAAGACGGCTAAATTCCAATGTTTCTAGTTCTATATCTAGTGTTGATTCCACTTTTAATTCAATAAAAATATACTACCATCTAACGCTGAATAATAACTGACTAGACTAACACGAGCAGTAGAACTACCACTAGACCTAGAACTAGAAACAATAATGTCTCCAAGAAGGAAGTTTGTGATAACCCATAAACTGATTAATCCCTATAAATGTTAAAAATGTATAGTTCGTTTTTTTTCTATAATACTTGTCAATGTAAATTTTTTAGGGTTTCTGTTGGTATGATTTAGGGGTTTTCCTGATTTTTAGTAACATTTTCAGTAACTAAATAGTTGAGGTTAAAATACTAATACATTTTTAGATAAATACGATTTTAACGAATTACATATTTGTTGTAAAAACGTGCTACAAAGTAATTAAATAAAACAAAACACCTTTTCTAAGTAAATAAATGGCAAATAAACATCTCACAACATTTTTATGCACCTTTTCTTTTTAAATAACGAAAGATAATGAAAGCTCAAACGTCAATGAGACATTTATGAGATATTTATTTTAAAAGATGATAAAACAAAACTCCCTATTAATTTTGCCAAGTTTACAACAATTTGGCAGGTATTATAGAAAAAAAATTAACTATATCATTTGTCAAAGTAGTAGGATAGATTGCTTTGAAATACTATATATTCTATCATAGGGTCAAGTAATATCAGAAATACATCCGTTGAGCTTTTGCAATTCTAAAATTTAGTCTGGAATTTGTTTTTCTACATTTCTTCCCCTCCATTCTCTGTCGATCTCCTGTTCCTTCCATTTTTGTTGCCTTTTCTTTTCTTTCACTTCTTCTAAGGTTTCGTCTTTTACATCCTCTTTCCTCGCAGTTATTCTTTCATCATCATTGATAATAATAGTAACTAGATCGGTTGTAAGTACACAAGAACTATCATCATCTTCATCGTCATCCGTTTCGTCTGTTACTCTCTGCCTCTAATAGCAAGGCCATTCGTCTCTTAAGACGGCTAAACCCAAATGTTTATAGTTCCAGATCTAGTGTTGGTTTTATTGCTTGTATTTACAGAGATAATATTAATAGTATGACTTAAAAATATTTAGTGCTTCATATCCGAACTCAGTTATATCGAGGTTTTGCTGGTAGGTTTTGTAGATAAAATTAATTCAAATTTGTGTTTGTAAACCTGTATCTTTATGGTTTTTATTTATTAAAGTTTGTCGCAACGTAACAACGTCCAAGAGGGACATATCGTCCTTCGTAGCACGAAGGAAACTGTAAATTGAATTTTGCTAAATAATTCCATTAGCGCCAGCCGACATAAAATGGAACCGCGCACACAAGAGACGAGATGGGTTTCAGGAGACATTTATTAACCGAGTCGCGAACGTGTCCGGCCTTCAGATCGGTTTTCAGCCGGCGAGAAGTGCTCTTCCCCGCCGAAAGAACAGAGACGAAGAACTATGGCGACCTCCGACGCATATCTTATTCGCATGTCTCCGGTTTTCTGAACGATGACCCTTATTCGTCACTGTACGCATTTAATTAGCACTTTAAGCTATCAAGTTAGGGTAAGTTTTAAGTTTAAAGGTGTGTCACATTATAAATTGTGTTCTTTTTGATTTAATCTAAAAGATACTCAATTGATAAATAACTCTTTTTAAATTTAACAACACGGATCGATGAGCAATCGTGAGAAAGGTCAACAATAAATTGTGGATATCCTCTTACAAACCATCCAAGATTACTTTCTAAACATTTAAACCAATTCGTAGACGCGGAGATTTTACACTCTTAAAACTTATTGTTGAGTCTTTAAATTTACCGTAGCTTTCTCTTCAAATATTCATTTGGAAGCGCTTAGCGTGCAAATTTTCCGAGACGATATTACGGCCGTCGTGTGTTCCTTTTAGAAAGCCTTATAAATTTTTAATTGTCGCTAAGTGAAAAGTAGTTAAAAACTACTTTGCTTAGTGTATGGTTACGTATCCGAGTGTTTGCAGTTGTAAATTATCTGTCGAAAGGCATCCCTAAACATTTCGTACATTTAAAATCTCGTCGCGGGACAATTAACCGTGTCGGAAATGATTGTAGACCGACGTAGTAATTACCATATTTGAATATGCAAAAGTGGGGTGGCGACAAGATGCGGGTTCTCCTTTAAGGAGCAGGCGAGAGTGTCAATAATTAAGTTACGACAGAGTTTCGGGTGTTTTCATAAGACTTCTGGGTCCTAATAAATTGTGTCTACGTTGAAAAATAAATGAAAAGTTGCGGCCGCTCCCAAACACAATCAGGGGGTCGTGCATTATTAATAAATTCTCACTTCCGAGAAGCGTCGGGGTGGGTCCTTTAAATTAGTGATGAGGTAGGAAATTTGCGCTGGGCTCCACCTTACGATTAAATTAAATTTGAGTCGATAACCGCAGTTTCAGGAACGTTATTAACACCCACAAATCTAAAAGCAGTGTTAAAGTTGATTTCCATTTTTGGTGACGGCCTTTTTTTCGGTCCACTCCATATTTCACAGTTGGACATCGCGTTGAGAGAGTCCACCCAGATAAGTGCGGACCCGGTACAGAAGGGCAAAAAAATACAGCGGCGAGATAATGAGCGACAACATGGAAATTTATGGTTCCTCTGTCGAGCCATCCATTGTGGGTTGTGGAGGAAGGTTTTCAGTAGCCCGGGACGATAAAAATGCATTCCTTCATACCGGGACGCTATATTTCAGAGAAGACTTCACCGTCGACCCAACGTAAGTATTCAGCAAGGGTGCGAAACGGTCATTTTACATGCATGCCTACGCGACTTTCAATTCCGGTTGCGACGCAGATAATAATTACGAAAATTTCACAAGAGCACCGTGTGGAAAAGAATTTCAGGTATCCTTACTCGGGATATAACTGGGTGACTGGCCTGATATATTACAGTTGGGACCTACGGCGGACGTGGATGCCACCACCCTGTGGCTTGCGGTAACTTGTAATGCATGTGTTCCCTTTACGGTTCACCAAATACGATTCCCACAAACATGTAACGACAAGTATCAAACTAACAATATCAACAAACTTGATTTAAATAAAACAATAACAGATTAAATTTTTAATCTAAGCACATAGAGCACGTAGATAGATGATATGAATGTTTTATTCTAGTAGTTGACAAAAGGGAATGCGTGTTATGATGGAACCCATTTCCAAAGTCTGGGAGAGATATGCATACGAGGACACGAGCAAAACCGACCCCCGGAGTCTCCCTCGAATTCAATTTTCTCACTGCCCTCCGTTGTCGTATTATACAGGGGAGCATAATAATGCAGGAACGGGAGCTTTTTCTCTTTTTGAAAGGGTACCTGGACGAGCCCTCACGTCTGGGTGCGAACGAACAGAACCAACGCCAAACGTGTTTGTACAACGACGGCGTTGAACGAAATTGATCCATTAAGTATTCATACGATGGTCTCTGTGGGATTTGGTGAGTTGTTACTGGCTAGTGTGGGTGTTTTTACTGTTAGGGTTGTTGTGGTACAAATATGTAGTGGTTACGTTTATACAATTGCACTTAAGAATTTCATTTTATTTAAAATCAAAAATAAAGTAGAAAAATTAAAACCAACTTTGTTACAAATAATTCAATTATGGAAACATCGATAGTTCTATTATAATTGTTTTATAGCGCACAGTTGTAATTTTAAATTGTTCGACTGATTGCAGCGATACATCAGATAAATAATTAGTAAAATCATACCAAAAAAGAATTGTATAAAAATATAACTTTATATCTACACAAACTTGAAGTCTCGAATTTAAAATGATTTGTACTCAGAAAGGTTCAATTTCTACTCAGTTTTGTTTCTCGTCAGAAAATAATCGATTTCATCAATTGAGTTCAAAAAACGATTCAAGTGTTAATGCTAAGCCAAAGAAATTAGCTTCTCAATAAAACACTAAAACTCCATAGCCGCTTTCTATTTCTTTGAAATATTGTTTAAATTGTGTGATTGAGAGAAATTTATGAAGTCTGCTGTCGGAATTGAGTTACACCGCCTCTTAAGGTAGTTCCACCAGAAAATAGCAAAGTTGGCAAACACGGAGATCTTAGTGGTCAAAAAATGTCTTCGAATCTTAAGATGACAATTATCAAACCACTCCTACAAAGGTTCCGTTGGTTACCTAGTTGCATGCATTGTCATACTATCCTATTAAATTATATTTGTGAAGTTGTGAAGAATTGTTGTGCCAAAAGCCTGCAACCTCTCGACGTACCGAATATCTTCATTTTCGAGAAATAGTAAGAGTTGATGATCCCGTATATTCAAACTTCTCAATAAAGTGTCACTTGGTGGCGTGTATATAGTAGTCATAACCTTCATTTCGGTTGTTGGCTCAGTAACCATAGTTCTGCGTATTCATGTAATCTATGAGACAAATATGAGCCTTATCTCACATCAGATAAGCTACACATCAGATCTCAAAAATGAATGGTATGTTGAGACGTTACAGGCTTTTGGCACAACAATTCTCCACAACTTCACAAATATAATTTAATAGGATAGCTAGTCCAAAAATTCATTGACCTTGCTGAGAGAATTCTAATCACAACTGGTGAGTTCTACGTCAATTTCATATTTCTGTGTTATCGTGTATAAAGCAGGAAAACTGGTTTAGTTCTTCAATATATTTATCCAATATTTTTGAGTCCAACAGGTGTTACATTA
Source organism: Onthophagus taurus (assembly GCF_036711975.1). Lineage (NCBI taxonomy): Eukaryota > Metazoa > Arthropoda > Insecta > Coleoptera > Scarabaeidae > Onthophagus > Onthophagus taurus. Next base: position 31,872,768 of record NC_091966.1, read on the forward strand.
ATTGTAGTAATTTCAATACATTTAAATCTTGTTTTGAAGATTGATCCAGAAGTCTCTTCAGTATATCAGCTCGTGTTCTTTGAGAATGTTTTTTTTTTTGTTGAATTCATATCAATTAACTCATCTGCGATTGTAATGCAAAAAAAAAGAAATGAAAACACAAACAAATTGTTGCAATTTCGTTCTTTATTGAAACAATTCAAACAAGTTGCTATAAAGTTATAACGTGTTAATATTGTGAAAAGTAACGTGTTTTGCAGAAATTTCTTCTAAGTTCAAAATTTTCTAATCCAATTAAACCAAACGTATATTAGACGACATTCCTAAAAATAAAAGTTGAATTTAATGACGTCATACATTCATTGCAGAACTAACTTTTGCTAATGTAGTGAAGGACATCAATCCAAAAAGGGGTGTTTTAACAGTTAACGTTCGCTGACTTATAATAAGAAAAGTCAACACGTCTTTTTGAATAGCAACATCCGCATCGTACCAATTCATATTATAAATACTGTTTGTTAAATCGGCACTCTAAAAATGTATAATCCAACTAGTGTTTTTAATTAAAGCAACTTATGCGTTAGTAATTACAGCATTCATAATTCGTTGTCCCATCCAGTGGCATATACATATGATGATAAAACACACAACTACTATCATAATACAGGTTAAATCTTTTCTCTAAACAAAAATTTAGTGCAATTTTATTTTTTAATGTAGATTATCATCATTTTAAAATACTCACCAGGAGGAATGCAGCACTAGATATTACTACACTAATTACACCAAAGAATCTCTGAGGTACAATAATGTTTGTCAAAACTCCTCTTGCAATTGTAAAAGCTCTACAAGTGATCATCATAAGGTAAACGGATACAAATAAAAGAAAATGTTATAAAAATATACCGAATTATATTCAGATGATAAGAAATTGCATGCTGCAATCCCAAAGATATTTTTTCGTCTGGTACAAACCGGATATCGTCAATAATACTTATCAAATGTTCTATGCGAATAACCACCAACTCCAAAGTGTAAGCATAGAAAGTTACTCCATACGTACAAATAATTATTATTGCAGAAAATGAATACAGTTGGAATAATAAAATTAGATATTGCTGCCACGGTGTTAGTTTGAAAGGCACATAATAATCAAAAATTAAACTAAATTGGACTCCAGAATCATTAGCTACACTTTTGTAATCAACTTGAGACTGGTTAAATACTGCACCACACCATAATAAAAAAGTGAAGAAAAAACCGCTATAACGAATAATTTTCAGGAATGGTCTAATCCACTTTTCTATAAATTCATTCCTTTCTGGATATCCATACCGTTTATAGCCAGATAACAAATCAACCGTTTTAAATAAATTGTCACGTCTGAACATTGCTTGAATGGCCCCAAACAAGAACATGATGAATATCAATAAATATTGAAAATGAAATAATGTTTCAAGAAAGTGAGTTTTGCTGTCTACAAAAGTTTTAGTTGAAATTAGTCGTGAAAATAGTGAAATTAACTTACTTATTAGTTCTTTGAACAGTGGATAAATTGACCACATAATATTAACCAGAGCTAAAGTCATGCTTTTACAGAAGTTGAATTCATTCTGAGCAGGCGAATTAGATTGACGAAAGTGATCCAACAGCTGATAATAACCCCACGTTTTCACCATTTCTTTGTTAGATGACTACTGAAATTTAATTCCTAATTTCCTCAAGTTTAAGGTATTTATTGATTTCACATTATTGAAGTGCCACGTCGCTTTACTCTGTTTAAGTCAATTATAGGAAGATCATATTCGAATTTACCACGACAAAAGTCATTTTTGGGATTTAAAATGCAAAGACCATTTTCTAAAGAACATCTGTCGTAGTACTTTCCCGAAATGGTTTACCTTCAATAAATCAATTAGTTTGATTGAATGTTTGTTGATTATATAGCACTCGAATGATTATTTTAGGAAAGTATTTTAGACGTTTCTTGTAGGACTGAGCGGTAAAACCCAATCCATGGATATATTGTTACTGGGTGTAATGCTTCGCATCGACATAATATTTTTTTCTATACTTGTTATGATATTGTTTGTATCAATAATATTTTGCTTCTAACCATGATATATTGCTTCACGCGTGATGTGTTAATTGGGTCATGATATTTTACTTCGGCCAATATTTTATGTCTGCCTGTAATAGATTATTTCTGCATACGATATTTTCTTCTGCAAATGATCACGATATTATTTCTGCGCCTAATATTACTTATTATGCAAATCGTCTGGGATAAATGGGACACAGACATGAGGTCTGGAAATTCATACCTACATCGGCAAAGGTGGAACCAGAAATCAATCTGAAAGATGCGCGTAACATATTAAGTATATTCTTACATTATATCTCCTTTTAACACGTTATCTATGGTTCAAATAATCACCCTTCATTTCTAACATCAATTCTTTTGCGCTAATCTTTTGAACAAGATAGTTTGGGTGCCTTAACCGCGATTCCTCCCAAAGTAGTCTTCTACGATGACTGTATCTTTGAGAACATTTACTTGCTAATATGTAGATATTTTAGTGTTCTCTTGGCCGCAGCCTTTAAGACCCCGTCACCTTGTTTCCGATATTTCTGTGCAGGTTCTTTAGCTATCCCTTGGAGGCTATAGTATGTTTGAGAAGTCGGTCTTACGAGATTGTCTAATACCTCGATAGAAGTACCTATTTCCTCTGTGGAGAAAGAAAGAGAGAATTTGTATGTGATGAGAAAGATCTAAGTTTATTCTTTTAAAAGGCTTGTTGATTATGGAGAAACGGTAGCAGCCTCGTTACGGCTTTATTCTATACATGAAGAACAAAGTATAAAATGTCTGGCCAACCATTATTTAAATTATGTTTCGTAGGTGGTGAATATGTATGCAACCGATTGTAATGCAATAAAAAAGAAAAGAAATAAAAACAAAAAAATTGTTGCAATTTCGTTCTTTATTGAAACACTTCAAACAAGTTGCTATAAAGTCATAATGTGTTAATATTGTGAAAAGTAACGTGTTTTGCAGAAATTTCTTCTAAGTTCAAAATTTTCTAATCCAATTAAACCAAACGTATATTCCTCGACAGTCCTAAAAATAAAAGTTGTATTTAATTACGTCATACATTCATTGCATGAACTGACTTTTGCTAATGTAGTGAAGGACATCAATCCAAAAAGGGGAGTTTTAACAGTTAACGTTTGCTGGCTTATAATAAGAAAAGTCAACACATCTTTTTGAATACCAACATCCGCATCGTACCAGTTCATATTATAAATACTGTTTGTTAAATCGGCACTCTAAAAATGTATAATCCAACTAGTGTTTTTAATTAAAGCAACTTATGCGTTAGTAATTACAGCATTCATAATTCGTTGTCCCATCCAGTGGCATATACATAGGATGATAAAACACACACCTGCTATCATAATACAGTTTAAATCTTTTCTCTAAACAAAAATTTAGTTCAATTTTATTTTTTAATGTACAGATTATCATCATTTTAAAATACTCACCAGGAGGAATGCAGCACTAGATATTACTACACTAATTACACCAAAGAATCTCTGAGGTATAATAGTGTTTGTCAAAACTCCTCTTGCAATTGTAAAAGCTCTACAAGTGATCATCATAGGGTAAACGGATACAAATAAAAGAAAATGTTATAAAAATATACCGAATTATATTCAGATGATAAGAAATTGCATGCTGCAATCCCAAAGATATTTTTTTGTTTGGTACCAACCGGATATCGTCAATAATACTTATCAAATGCTCTATACGAATAACCAACAATTCCAATGTGTAAACGTAGAAAGTAACTGCATACATACAAAAAATTATTATTGAAGAAAATGAATATATTTGGAATAATAAAATTAAATATTGCTGCCAAGGTGTTAATTTGAAAGGCACATAATAATCAAAAATTAAACTAAATTGGACACCAGAATCATTAGCTTCACTTTTGCCATCAAGTTGAGAATGGTTAAATACTGCACCACACCATAATAAAAAAGTGGAGCAAAAACCGCAATAACGAATAATTTTCAGGAATGGTCTAATCCACTTTTCTATAAATTCATTCCTTTCTGGATATCCATACCGTTTATAGTCAGATAACAAATCAATCGTTTTAAACATATCGTCACGTCTGTAAAGTACTTGAATGGCCCCAAACAAGAACATGATGAATATCAATAAATATTGAAAATGAAATAAACTTTCAAAAAAGTGAGTTTTGCAGTCTACAAAAGATTTAGTTGAAATTAGTCATGAAAATAGTGAAATTAACTTACTTATTAGTTCTTTGAACAGTGGATAAATTGACCACATAATATTAACCAGAGCTAAAATCATGCTTTTACAAAAGTTGAATTCATCCTGAGCAGGCGAACTAGATTGACGAAAATGAACCAACAGCTGATAATAACCCCACGTTTTCATCATGTCTTTGTTAGATGACTACTGAAATTTAATTCCAAATTTCCTCAAGTTTAAGGTATTTATTGATTTCACATTGTTGAAGTGCCACGTCGCTTTACTCTGTTTAAGTCAATTATAGGAAGAATATATTCGAATTTACCACTACAAAAATCATTTTTGAGATTTAAAATGCAAAGATCATTTTCTAAAGAACATCTGTCGTGTTACTTTCCCGAAATGGTTTACCTTCAATAAATCAATTAGTTTGATTGAATGTTTGTTGTTTAGATTCGAGCGCTCAGAAAATTGTCTTTTCAGGAACTTTAATTAAAATTTATTTCTCCTGTTATTCATCATAAACTATAATTAATGAAAAATCTATTACCTATATGTACACAGAAGTAAAACCTTTGGAAACTATATTACGAATTACTTTGACCTTAGATTATATAGCACTCGAATGATTATTTTAGGAAACTATTTTAGAGGTTTCGTGGAGAAATGAGCGGTAATATTGAGAATAGTAATAAATTAAAAATATTAAAAATTTACGTCGCCAATAAATATATGAATTTATTTATACAGTGTAAGGAGTCATTATTAAGAATTAAATTTACATAAATTCTTGGTTTATTGAAATTAAAGAGGCGAGGAGTGCCTCAGATTACCTTCTAAGAAGTTTTACAATGTTATTAACATAATTAACACACACTAATTTAAAAGTAACACACCGGGACATTTCTCTGGTAACAGATACGTTCTTGCACGCTAACTTGTATGTCGCACATCTTGACGAACGTTGTAGCACGTGAAGTCCGTTGTGAACGTTAATTGGGCGTACATTTTTACGTACGTTAGTTGTGTATCCGCTAATATTATTCATTTGTCTACGCTCTTAACCACATATTCAGGACGAAAACAGACGGCCGTTTAATCTAAAGAGTTACAATGTGGAACATACGCCTGATGATCTAGTATTATAATAAGAATATAATAATAAGTAATATTCTTGTTATAATATAATTATAAGATAACGACTATTATAAGACAAATAATAGTGAAGAAACGGGTGGTTTAAAGATACGCAATAACTTTATGAGCGTGACAGGAAGAGGTCGGGGAGTGTGACCAGCACACACTAACGTCTTATAGTATCGTCATCCCAATTGATTAACATCTTCATTGTTCCACAATTTATGGCAATTTGTTTCTTGCACTGTATGCCAACAGCACAGCTTGTAATATACCCATGTTATTCTTTGGAACCATTCAATCTCGCTTCAAATTCACATTTTTGCCCTGCATTTACAGACGCTGTCTTAGCGCTCGCACCAACAAGCATTTAGAAACGTGGATAGTGTCGGCAAATTAGTAATAATTGAAGTAGCAATCTACTTCGGTAGTGGTCTGCAGATTTCAACTCAATCCTAAGCCTGTTCTCTGTTTGCTCGGGAAGAGACTACATTGCTGGGCGAATATACTCCATTGCCAAGATATTGTGTACAACAATATCCTGAAAAAAATGTTTTTGTGATAAAATATTGTGATAGATAGAAACAAAAATTAGGTAGGTATATAATGAGGTTACTTCGTTTAAGAAACACGCTAACCAATTCAAGAGAATTATATTGCATTGGGAATACACGTAGACAAATTATCACTGTATTTCGAGTTGGTACAAGCAATACTATTCCTAAACGAATATTTTTATGGATTCAAAATTTATGAATTGATGATGTATTTGCTGAATATTTAAACCAATCTGCACAAAACGATCAATTAAAAATACGTTACTGTAATAGGATATATATATATATATATATATACATATATATTATCTGTAATATTATATACTTTTCAGGAAATAAAAATTAATTCCGGAAACTATTAATTTTAACCGTCACCAAATATCTGGGTGAGTTCATATTTAAAGGTGGCATCCATACCTGGAGGCACTCAACACTGCTGCTGTGTTACCTATTTATAAAAGAGGTCCAACAGACTACCCGACCTATTACAAACCTATTAGTATTGTGCCGATCCTTTCAAAGATCTACGAAATGCTTCTCTATTCTTATCTTGTCCAATATTTTAAAACCAGTAATTTGTTTAGTAACTGCCAATTTGATTTCAGAATCGGTATATCTAAAAAACTGTTGATAGTTCTATGATATTTCTCATAGAGCGTATTATTAAATACTTACACCTTGGATTAAAGGGTTAAAATTTAATGGACACCTTTTGCAGGTAGCTAAGGCCTACGAATGTGTTTCGAACACCATATTAACTAACAAGTCATTACAAAATATTAGCACTTTTGTATGTGGATTGCTCAGAAAGGCTTTGTTATTTTTATGACTAAACCGAAACAGAAACACAATGGCAAAGTGTAACCTATAAAGTCTGTGATTATAAACGGTGTTTTTCTTTACTTGGAGATAATGTTTTACCAATGTATTCCGTATCAAATGTCTATTTATATGTGTGCTCTAAGAAAGGATCCATACATTCTTGAGGTATGGAACGGACTATAATATTCAGAAAACTCACATATACATTCCCTAAATTTCTAGCTCTGCCACAGGGTACTACTTTGGAACTTAAAAATGACAACACAACGATACAACACATATTTAAAAAAATCATTTACGTATTGAGTTCATAGCCTCTTTCAATATAATCAACATCAGCTAAGGAATCTATATCACTAATTGCAAGATTACTACTATAAATGCCTTAACCATGTCACGTTAAAATTCTTTCTTGGCTAGCGTTAATCGCGATTTTGTGTTGTATTGATGTTTTACGAATTTGGTATAAGATAACACAAATAATACAAAACGTCATAGTGTGTACACATTAAGATAGTCTGCACTTTTGAAACTTTATCCACTCACAAAAGCCTACCACACTACACATAATACACTGCTTATGTAACATACACTTGTGTCGTTACTAGATGTGTAATTTCGTGATTCGTTATTTATTTTAAATTTAAATGTTGCTATCTTTTCCTGGCATGATTATAGTCATGTACAGGTGTATCTTTTCTAGAGTTGCAAGTACTTAACTGTTTTAGATTTACATTTTGCTATGCTTTTCTGCCATGACTATAAGCGGTGTCGTTTCTAATTTTGTCAGTTGAAATGTTCAGGTATGGCATTGAACATGTTTTTGTTGGTGTGGCCGGTGTAATTAAAACATTCTTCTATGTAGACATCAAATATGTCGATGCTGCTAAGCTAAAATGGGATAAACGACATTTACTTGATATTTCAGAAAATAAAAACACTTTTATCACGTCGTATTGACATAGGCATTTGCGTAAACTTTCCACTAATATTGTAGCGATTATAGGTTGTTTGGGGTTATGTCGTTTTAATTGTTGCATGCAGATTTAAATATCCTGTTCAACGATGTAGATAAGTAAAAGTGACCAATTTAGCGTTTACGCCGTTGTTTTTCAAAAAAACTTTCATTATAGTGTAGGTAAAATTTGCACTTGGAATTCTTAGATTGTTTTGTTTGTATCGGTCAGACACTTTGATCATTGCCCTTTTCTCCATTTCATTTTTAATGTTGCCTATTACTAATTTGTAGAAACTAGTCATATCATATATGGGCACTGTTATCACCTGAGTATCGCTGTCATCTGAACGAGTCCATCTTACTATACACCTTAATTATAAGTGAAAAATTTGTAGATAATATAGTTTTCCGTCAGAGCAAAATGTTTTCTGATGCGAGAAAATGCATTAGCGCGAACTTCCTCACATTAAACGAAGAGAACATCTCATCTCAATTTATCACTTAGTTAGAAAGGCAAAGAACGTAGTTCAATTTGTAAAATTTCTTTCTGTTTGTATTGGCCTGAGACTTACTTGGTACCACTATGGTAATCTACTTATTGGGTAAATATCGTCATTCTCAAAAATATCCTGTACGTTCAAGCCTTGAAGGTCCCAAAAAATACCAGATTTATAGTTGATATTTTCTCAATCTTACGAATGTGGTATATACAACTGGTTATAACTACATTCATGACTTCATGACAATGTAGTTTTTTTACCTCCAAATACTAAAAAACTACTCCATTACCAAATCCAATTCAGTCCCAATATGTAAAATAATTAGTCATCTTCCTTTTCCACATGGACATTTAAGCTCCGTTGCTCAACGTTCGATAAATGCGTGCCTTCTTATCTGAATGGATTTATCTGCCCAGCCTCTTTCTTTTGTATGATGATCATTAAGGCATGTCTCGTCTATGTAATAGTATGGTCATCCTTCACATCCATAGTTTTTAATATTTATTACATACTGTTACACATTATAACATAATTTTGACAATAGAAGTGATGTCGGTGTTAAGCTCGTAGGGTATGACTAAAATTTAATGTTGAGAGGTAAGCCATTAGTTTGATTTGAAGTTGGCAACTCTGGAGGACTGTGTAGTTTTCTAATGATTTTGTTATGAGCTACTATCAGTCTCAGAATAAATATGTAGTTCTAAGAAAGATGCAAGCAAAAAAGGTTTAGTATATAAAAGGCACATGAATCATTGGAATGTTGATAATCTCCCATAAATTCATAATGGTGTCAAAAATATTGAAAAATCGCATGTGTAAAACTATCACGCATTCAACTAATCACGAACTAGGTCATTTTTAGAACTAGGTCTAATTTATAAAGCGAGATAAAATTTATTTCCGAACCCTCGTAAATGAAGCATGCTAAAATGACAAAAACGAAGCTGGTTTCAGTTAAAATTTCAAAGAACCTGTATATCAGCAATCAGCAATTTTGTAAAAAGAAACGCCTCTACGAATAATCAAAAAAATATAAAATTTACAAAAAAAAACGAACGATGTCATTCCGGTTGTGAAGAGTTTAGCAAACGTAGTAAGTAAAATTTTTCATTTAATTCTACAATTCTCGGAATACATCAAGTTTGATATCATTCAAACACATCACCTCAGAGCACCAATCAATTGAACAGGAAAGTAGGAATGACCTCAGGCGTAAATAGCATATGACAAATAAGGGTAAAAATATTCGTGATATGCTGTAATTACAGTATCAAGTGGAACAACATTTATTGAATTTCTAATGCGATATAATCTTGTTTAATTTACTAGTAGTATGCATTGCATGTTCTTCTCATGTAAGATTAGCATCTAGGAGAACTCAGAGGCGATCTTTATTAGGTTTACTTGTTATAAATCTTATGCATTATCAAAGTATTCACGAAACAAAAATAATATTCAAGAATTTCTGAACATAGTGAATGCCAAAAATGTGGTTTCAGGTGTTATAAATATATAATTTAATGTAGATTATTTGTTTATCCTATGAAAGGATTTCCAAAAAAAAATGTAGATGATAAAAATGGAAAAATAATTTCCTGTCTCATGGTGCCAAGGGAATATCAAAACGAGGATAAATATTTAGCTGGGGGTTATTTATTGAGGTCAACCTACCTTTCGGCTGTGTTCGAGACACACCCAAGCAAACAAATATCGTTTTTGCGATTCACAAAATTTGAAATGGAAAAAAATAATCCAAACCGTCATGGATATTATTATTGCTTGACGTTTTTTTTCTATATTCAAAAAAAAATATGTCGAATATAGAGCTGACATAACCAAAATCTGTAAAAGTGGATCGATAAAGCGTGAGCACGAATACAAATTAGACCGACCCGGTCGGAATCGCATAAAAACGAGCTTACAATAAACCCGAGCGAAGGGGAATAAGAAGAATCAGACGGTTCCGTCGGTTGTATATTTCGCAGTTATCAAGATTTCGTTAGGCACGGCTTGAGATGCTTCCAGTTCATTATTTCCGATATCGATCGATCAAATGGACTAATCGACGTTAGGACGTTCGTGTCCCATTTCCTCGAGTTTTTCTTTTTTCCGGGTCAACGGAGTTTTGTCTTAAGGCGGTGATTCGATTGAAACCTAACTCTTTTTATTTTTAGAAAACATGTAATAAAGAAAAGAACATTCATTTTTTTTTTGATTTCTAATTTATTGCTAGATTATAGTTTACCAACCCTAAATTTCTATTCAAAACCTTCTATTGTCAACCCGTCATTTTTTCATCGCCTCACGGGGGTTAAATTCCCATCGGGGGTGCCAGTATACGGTGACATATAGGACGGCTTCGTTGACATCCATTGTGTTAAGACCGTAGGTGGTCAAATAACCACCGGTGGCGATTTTATTCGACGCCCGATTCGCTAACTAGGGCGCTTAAACCCCCTTCTATTCTTTTTTCAGCTATTAGCCCGTCAAATCTCCTCCGGTAAATAACCTTTTTGTTGTTCGATCGGAACGTTAGAACTCACACCTGGCCCTTGACTAATGGATTATGAGACGAGAATTGAATTATAAAACACGGATTATGTCTAGCGGTAGTGTTAATAGTTGGTACAATGGAAAGAGCTAAAGGATGTTGAAGTTTTATATCCGTCATATAATAAAAGTTAAAGGATTTGTCATGTTCGTAAAGCGGGATATTTTAAAAGCGATGATGAGTAAAAATTATCACTTATGTATGAAATATATTATGACTTAGATTTATTTAAATTCATATTTCAACTAAATGATTGATTAGACTTTCGAAGTAAAAGTTGTAGCCACCGTTGCGCACCAATAACAAATATTGATGACCTGTTCTAACAAGATTTAGTCGTTGAGAGATTTTAACGATTCCGTTCTTTCGAAGACGAAGAGTGGGTAGTATTGACTGTAATTAACGTCCACGTTAAAAATACGAACTAATTTATTATTGAACGCAAACTAATTATGATGTAGGCAACTCCGTTTTGGCTTTAACTTTTGTATGGAAGCCGATTTACTATAAGCCGACATCATTCAACCTCGCCTTGACGTTAATACGGTTCTTAATTATTAATAACTTTATAAATTATGATGAATAAGGTAGTATGCTTAAATTTATTATAGAAATTTAAAAAAGGGTTTTTTTTTCGTCACATTAACACGACACACCATAAAAAGAATCGGTTGAAATTAATTACAAAACGTTCTAAGATGCCTAATTTGGTTACGGTCTTAAAACACAAGATACTAAACAGCTTTCGTACTTAATGGAATTGAAAAATAAGTGTCTTCCATTTATAGGTGTACATTTTCTTAGCGGTACATAAATAAATAATATTTTATTGTTTCTCGGTGTGACTTCGAATAAGTAACATGCAAGTCATTTCTCTGTGTTTTATGAACGTACATTATTCACAGACTTGGATCATAAATTATTTAGAAAGTTTAAAGAAAGTTTTGTTTTTATGTATTCGAGTTTACGTATTGACATTTATTTAGATCGAGGATCCTAAAAACGGGGTATAAATTTTTGCGCTGAAAAAAAAACCTGAAGGTGTGGATGCTTGAGTGTTGAAAATCTGAAAAATACAAAAAAATCATATCGCCCTTATAAAATATGACGAGTTGTCGGGTTGTAGGCATCTCGGGTATTAACTGGAGCGCGACAATTCGTGTGCATTCGAGCAGAAGTTCGAGGGCCTTTCATGGGTCCCGATTTTTGTCGATTGTATCTCGAGAATAATAGGGAAACGTAACGAAGCGTTCAGGACCTCCGGCTAGAGCGAAATCCGAATCTTCTTTTGGTCGCTTTTCGTTTCGGAATTGACTGCCTTCTCTTAAATGGACGTTAAACAAAAGCAATTTAGCGAAAGAGTTGAATTAGAATATTGTATTGAATCGAGAAAAGGAATAAGAATTAATGTTTCAGATAAGATACTCAAAAATAAATTGAAACTCACTAAAGTAGATGGAAAATTTTTTAAAAATTATCATTCTACCTAACCAACTGCTACTCGCCAGATACTTTTCGTTAGATAATTCATGCTATTATAGCTTCCCTTGCGTCGAGTGGCCGATAAATTCCCTGCAAAATAGTGCTTAATGCCATCGCCGTGGAGTATAAGTGCATAAACGATGGCTCGTGTAAAACCAGCTAGTTTGCATGCCCACATACCGTTCGAAATTACTATTAGATTATTGCGATGTTGCATAATCTTCGTGTATTTACATGCACGCGTATTAGTTGTAACATATATCATTTCCAACGTCTTTATTGGTGTTTCTGCGCGACGTGATCATACCTGTGATGCTAAAACGTCTGTTATTTTGTAATATACGTTAATGGTTTCGAATGGGGATTATGATTTTTATAAAAGCTTTAGATTGAGTCGTAAATGTCAATTGAACTTTAGACCTGGGTGGGAACCATAGCTATACACGCAACATGTATTATGAAAAAGGTTTAATCCCCTTTTGCGTGTGAAATTATAATAAGACAGGTCTGGAGATTGTTAAGAGATATAAAAATTGTGCATGAGTTTAATAATAATAAACTTTATTCATGATCACAAACAATTAATAAAACATAAAAAAGGTAAACAAAATTAACTTAAATAATGAATGAACTAAAAATTGTTTTAATTTAAAGTTAAACTTAACGTTACTTTATCAACGAACAATTTTGGTCTAACGGAACTACATTAGGATTAAAAATTTCTAAAGCTAAGCTTCTATTCATTACCATACCTTAGGGCCCAATTACTTTATTGATAGTAGTAGTAATGTGCACAACTTAGCCGCACTTTTTAGCTTCTCACTAATACTTTCAGTGAACCAGTTCAAAAGGATTGATCTTCTTCGTCGAAGATTCCATGTTAAAGTAGCAGCTGTTGAAGGCTGCTGCAAAAGTTTAATGTAACCTTGTCAACAGATTCTACACTCATATCTCTATAAAAATCACTGTGGCAACTATGTTAGCTCATCTCTGTATCTTAATATATTATTCTGAAAACGTCGTGTAACTTGTATGTTGCTTTTTCTGGCATAATCCCAAAGATGAAATTTTTTCCTGATAGCCAACATCTTTGTATATTTTAAATCACGCTCTTAACATTTCTTTTTGACATAGTCTACAGTGTTATTTTCAGGTATGTTATTAAGTTAGTGAAGGGAAGTATTTTTTATGTGGAAAGGAATGTGTTGGCTCTGTTTTTTACGAAAGTTGGCAAACATATATTTTCAACTTATTACATCATATATTGATCCAAGTATTAATTTGGTATATAGATGTTTATTTTTCTACTAATTTCCTCATGGGCTTTTCCGCATGACAAATGTTATGATTGTACCATGTTCATAATTACGAATATCACTGATGTATAATAGGTACTCGACCTAGCACAATAGCCTTAGATACACCTACCAATAATTTTTGCAAATCAGGATTCGCTTCTTCCTCGTTCAATCAGAAATACCTTTCTAGCGGGTTTGATTTTAAGAGTTCTGTGTATTGACGCGGTGGCATTGAATAAATAATGCTTCATTAAAGACCATATCTAACAAAAATATCGAAGCAGACTTCTCTTTTTCTAGGAACTATTTGATTACGTTCATAATTTTGAGTTTTTAGTCGATGATTTTTTTCTCAATAATCAAATTTTTGGAATGGAATCAGGTCTTTTTCCAATATTACAAATTTTAATCTCTTGAGAAATAGTTCTCGAAGAGGTTTGAGATAATAGGCTGTTTTTATCATCCACATTAAAGTGTACATTGTAATATTTTCAATAAGTTAGAGATAGATAGTTCAGGGTCCAACTAATGTTTGGCATACTATCTCCTTTGTGCCTTATGTACACATTGAACTTGGCTTTGAACAACATTTCTCAACGAACCTTACATTTTTCAAAATAACTCTTAGCTTTTTCAGTAGTTTTAGGGTATATATAGTGCGTCTCAATTGAGTGTTGTCCTTGGTATTTTTTTGGAACTTCATGGTCTACCTCTTTTCTTCTGTGGAATATTTCAGGAAAGAATTAACGATTCAATTATACAATATTGGAAGTGGAAAAGATCTAGTACATTCTGCTTTGAAATGTTAAACTCTTAGGATTGTTGTTAATATTTTAACTAAAAGTTTGTACATATAAAATCTAAGGCGTGGAATTGCCTTAATATACAGGTGTCCCGTTAAGCGTACGGAGCGGCTGTATCTCTAGAACGGTAAGGCCTAGAGGTTTGGGAAAAAAATCCTTATAAGCAAAGTGACCAAGAGAAATAGCTAGAAATTATTTTGAAGTCCGTAATTCGACCGCTAGGAGGCGTAACTGCCATTGAGAAACATAAAGTTCCCGCTATCTCAGAAACTTAGACGATGAGCTATAACTTTGACAACATCATTTAATAGCTTGGATAATACCGCATCACTTTTGTTTTGCGATATTTCTCATATTTGTCATAATAAGGGAGGGGGAGGCCAATGCGTTTTCATATGTTTACATTTTAATATCTCCTAGACCATTCAACCGATTTGAATATTTTCGGTGTTGTTTGAAAGAGCATTTTATGCTTTTTTTAAAGATATTTTCAGTAAGACCGTCTGCTTTAAAACAAATGAGCTAGAGGACGTTATCTGCAGCGATTACATATTTTTGTGATTTTTGAAGAAAAGTAAAATGGAACGATACTATTTACTTCACAGACCCTTAGTCACCTTCAAATTTGCTAAATTTTAGTGAAAACCGCATCTCGATATCGCCACCCGTTCTCGAGTTATAGAAGAAAATGTTAAAAACTCGAGTGCCATCAATCGGATCCAGTTACCTCATCGAGAAAAACAAATCACATAACCATGGTAACTGTAAACATGTTATTTACTAACGCAGAAGCGTATGATGATTTATTTTCAATGTTTCGAATACGATGCAACTGCATGGCAAAAATGTGCAATGCAATTACGACAAAGAAAGACATTTTTCTCTAGAAGTGTTTTTAAGATTGACTTAGCGATTACGGAAAACTGGCAACGTGTAGCCCATTCAGACATCTCTATGAATTTGTAAATCACATTGGTACGCAATGTGAACCCACATAATCTGGGAACTCCGAAAACAATTGTCCACAAGAGTTCTCAAGAGAATAATATCTCCACCACGTTGTTTTACATCAGGCCTTAACTGATACCGATTATGATAACAGACTGAACTATTACCATTGACTTTTAAATATGATTTGGGCAAATCCAAACCTTTTATCACAAATGCTATGGATGCATGAAGCATCTGTCCACAAGCTGATGTAAACTTGTATAATATGCATTCTTGGTTCGAGCAAAACCCATATTGCTTTCACCCCTTTATCTATTGGGTAGACTAAACGACCTGACTTTTCAAGAAAAACCAATTACCAGGGAAAATATGACAAAACACTAAATACCAGTAGAAACGTGTCCAGGGCCGAGACTTAAGCAGCGCTTTTTTTTCGTCGAAACTAGATTAACTAAATGCATCGAGGTTTATGGAAGGCATTTCGCACATTAGTGAGTTATTTTTGCCAAAAATTTAAGTTATTCTAAGTGTTTTGGTTTATTTTGTTTTATTATCATTGATGTTTCATTGATCCGTTGGCTTTTCAATACGCCTCAAAAGTAGTTTTGATAAAGTGTGAAGGAAGGTTCTAGATAATAAAATTTTTGCTATCTTTTATTTGTTTCCTAAGGTAACTTGATCCGATTAAGATATACGAATTTTTAACATTTTCTTTTATAATTCGAAAATGGATGGAGATATCGAGATGCAGTTTTCACTAATATTTATAAAATTTTATGGTGATTAACGGTCTGTGAAGTAAATAGTACCGTTCCATTTAACTTTTTTCATAAATCACAAAAACATGTAACCGTTGCAGATAACGCCCTCTAGCTTATTTGTTTTAAACCAAGCGGGCTTACTGAAAATCTTTTAAAAGAGCATGAAATGCTCTTTCAAACAAGACCAAAAATATTCAAATCGGTTGAATGGTCCCGGAGATATTAAAATGTAAACATTTGAAAACGCATTGGCCTCCCCCTCCCTTATTATGAGAGATATGAGAAATATCGCAAAACAAAAACGATGCGGTATTATCCAAGCTACTAAATGATGTTGTCAACGTTATAGCTCATCGTCTAACTTTCTGAGATAGCGGGAATTTTATGTTTCTCAATGGCAGTTACGCCCCCTAGCGGTCGAATTACGAACTTCAGAATAATTTCCAGCTATTTCTCTTGGTCACTTTGCTTATAAGGATTTTTTCCCAAACCTCTAGGCTTTACCGTTCTAGAGATACAGCCGCTCCGTACGCTTAACGGGACACCCTGTATGTTTCTTACAAATATCTTGTAAAGAGTTATTAAAATATCTAATTTATCCACTCCACCAACACTTAGATTGAGTTGTTGAATAATTTCAAAGTATAGTCATAGAATAACCAGAAATGACACTGGCGTCGATTTGTTTGATGTTGGCGGCGCGGCACCTCGTTTTGTGACCTCCATTTAAAATCCGCCATCTTTTCGCGAGTTACACTGGTGGTATTCCGCCAAATCTTTACCACCAATAGCAGCAACTCACTATAATATGGCATCAGATTTGGCTAATGTCACTTATGGTTATTCTGTGGTATAGTTGTCCTTGTTATTGTACCATATAGTCCAAGAAACTTGATCGTCACCACTCAGTAATTCTACGGATGCTCCTCTTTCGTCTAGGTTTAACTTATTTTCTCTTGTGAATGGAGAATTAGCAAAGCGTTTTGTAATTGTCGTGTCGCAGGTAAGGGAATTTTTAAATCGCACGCACTATAGTATTTTACTGCCATATTAGGGCTTTTTCCTATTTACACCTGAGCTTTATAAAGCTATGTTGTTGAGGCTTGGTACAAAACAGTTTGCCTGACTATGTAATCTGACAATGCAAATAAACTTTAAGCCCCATGCTGATGGTTTATCCTTAATGTATTGAACCACATGTAGGTATGATTTAACGGGAATCATCTGCTCATAAATACTTAGCTTGGGTTCTAGGGGCAAGTTCTTATATCTGTTTGTTATGATTATAATTAATTCAATTGTAATATCTTCCAAAATCTGACGTCTTTCCGTTTATCATCGATATATACAAAATGCAAATGTGTCCTGAATTTAGAAAATTTGTTCTAGCCTACACTAAAAGCGTCTTGTTAAAATTATCGTTATAGATTCTACATCGTTACATTTTGTAAGTTCATCATTAAGTATATGGACAAAACATTATGTTCAAAATTTGTTTGGTTACGATAACAGCTAGGGCTACTATCTGGAGGTAGCTCTTGTCACTATGGTACTTACCCCAAATTCGACATCTATTATCACATAATAAAGAGGATCGAACAATATCTTATCTATCAAATCTATTTTAGTTGTTTCACGTATTCATATATATTATATGGTGTAATTATTAGTTCCCAAAAACTAGCTGTAAATAGTTCTCACCTAAACAGCTCTATTTAGGTTGGTTTTGTTATTTCTTTACACTGAAAGAAATAGATTGTACGAATCGTATTATAGAAAAACTATTATACATGCAGCAATTCATTGTATACATGCAGCAATTCATTGTATTATATTCATTGTATTTATTGTACTGAATACAATCTCGTCTCGCTGTCATTTTTCGTAGTAAAGTATTATACCTTATAGTATATTTTTAGTGCATAGTACAATCCATTTCTCTCCGTGTACCGAATCTTTCGCGACGCAAGTTTTCTGTTGAGAAAGATAGCTGGCGGCACAGAAGCGAAACTCATTATTCACACCAACGCGAAAGATTCGCGTCGACGTTGGTAATCCTTATCTCATTTTCTCCTCATACACAAATCGTTTTCTTTCCCATTTATGGAAAGCAATTCAGTTAACTCAGTCCTACACTATTATTTCATCACACAAATCTATTATATTTAAATTATATTATATTTTACAATACAAATTCAGTAAGAGTACTTAAAAATTCACAACAATTTAATTGCGTTTTTGATCTAAAAGTCAGAAAGAGGAAAAGCAATGAAATAGATTCATAAAATTATCACACTTTAAAAATACTTCGCTGAATATTGTTATCTAAAAATTAATGAAATACCTTTAAAGGTATTAATACAAGATTATATTTTGATCTTTTTATTAAAGTACCGGTAACGAGTTGTCAATTCATGTTCCTATCGTTGCTGCCATTGTTATTATCCATGCCGATGACACTGTCTCAACTTTCGTATGCTCATTAGTACGTGACGTAAAGATATCTGTTTCAATCCTCCTGGCTATTCTACCGTCTACCAAACAGTTCTTATGTGTAGTTATATAATTACATTCTTCTCGTTGACAATGATGCTGAAATTAAATACTTAGTGCCATTATTTTATGAAACCACACTAGTTTTGTAATTTTATACAATACATTAAAACAGTTTTCAATCCAGATACAATAAATTAAATATTAAAATGACGGACCAATCTTAACACGGCTTATCAGTAAAATATCGTTTTCTCTCTATTTAGGTAATTTATTTAAAGTTTGGGGATTTTAAGCATTTAAGTATAGAATTTCATCGACTGTTCAACACAAGTACTGAAGAAGTCGGAGGTAGGAGTAATTTAGGGTTATCGTTTTCGGCGAGCCTTCTTGTTTCCTGAAGTAGCCCCACGTTTCCCGGTTGGTTTTCTGACAGGACCGATGACCTCCATAAATTTTGGTGCGGAACAGGTAGGGGATGGTCGGACAGAACCCCACCAGAAGGAACAAAAAGGGGATTCGACATTTGCATGTTAGATGAGTGCCGACGGTGTAGCTTGTGCCGGAGCCGCTTTTAACACGTCACCTGTAGACGAGGGTCGATAAACAGATTTAAAAAATAATTTAAAAATGTAATACCCATGTATGGCAATAAGCGACGTTGTATTTTAATATCTGAAGGCGGAGTTTAAGTTTGATAGTGGTTCTTGTAACATCTCTTGGCTTGATTTATGCCACGCGTAATGGAAAAAAGCAGAGCAATAAATTACCTGCTTGATATTTCAAACAGGCTCGCCGTCAAAAGACCGCTAACAATAGATACACACGGGCAATTTAGGAGCCGACAGGAGAGGCCACAAAGGAACGCAAACCGGCGGAATTGTCGGCAAACATTTCAGCAAACGCATAATGGAAGGATGGCACAAAGGTAGCCGACTATTGTTTCGCCCTTTAGACCGACATAATGGCACATAAGCATCGATATGTACCTGAGGCGCTATCGATCACTTCAAGCAACCGCATTATTGGAAGAAGTTGTTCTGCAACTTTTACATATTACACATACACATACATATATTGCGATGGTATCAATGTTGAATTTCCGACTTAAAATGGGTGTGAATTTATATCTGACGATTAAAACTAATATCACTTTACAGCAACGTTACTGAAATCTTCGTCTCCTTTTCCCTTTGAACTCAAAGTCGTTAGAGTACACAGAATGTTATAGGTTGTAGAAGCCAGTTCCAGCTTGCTTCGAGAATACCATAAGCCGCTTAGCTTTTAGTTTAACGTGCACGTACTAGCACGTCCTGGGAACTATCGTTATCGCCTCTCTCTGGAAGTCGAGTGAAATATAAAAATTGCGTGACCGACCGGAATGTCGTGCAATTGTCGCATGTCGTTTCGAAATCCTAAGGGCGTATTGCCCCAACGCGGCGCACGATAACTGCACAGTAGTTGCGAAAATAATTACTTTAACGTGAAAATGTTCTTTAATGAATATACTCTAGACCGCATAAAGAGTTATGAATTTTAAATAAAATTATAAAGGGTATAATAAAGAACATCAATCAAAATGTTTTGTATTCTGACGTGAATTAACCCGGGTTGGATTGTGATATTAAAATTGACGCGAAATTTTCTTTAGGTTTTTTTTCATTGACGTTGGGTAAAGTCAAAACGACTCCCCCGCCTTATGAATTTTTCACGCTTGGCTGGGGATGTGAGAGGAAAAGCAAATACCTTGTGTAAGTGAGTTTTTCTTTTGCCACCCGCCCTGTTGTTTTATATCCATTAACCTTCTGTTTTGATACCGGAGAACTTACTTAGTGGGTGGAGGCGAAATACAATCCTAGTCTAAAGAAAATAGATTTGTTCTCGCGATAATAATAACAGAACTCAGGAAGTGAAAACGTAACCGTACACTCTTCGTAGCATTATTTGTAATACTTGGTTTTTGTGCGTTAGGTGAAGTAGTAAATCGAATCGTGTGTGTTTCCACAGTGAATAATCACCGACAAGCAAATAATTTACGTCAGCGAGCACCAGTAGGTGCCTCGTCATTATACGGTAGCAAGAACAGGCTTCCAATTAAGATAAATAATTAACGGGCATTACGCGCGTCAATCCACACTCGAAACGACCACGTTGAAAAAACCCCGGTGTAATGGACAAGTTATGTAAAGCATTTTCTAATTAAAGGAGTTTTAATTTCCTCGACCTTTGTTTCGGTCCAAACGAACTGAGATCCATCGAGGCCTGTTCATTTCCACCAGGATGCTAATGACATACTACTACCGCTGCTGTGAGAGTGACTACGTTCATTCGGAGAGAGCTGGAAGACGTGTCCAAATCAAGCTTTTAATCTCATCATCTTATCTCTTGCTACGTTGGGCAGCATAATTAATAAAACCGTGAAAGATTCTGTCAGTCAATTAGCCCGTTTGAACGGAAATAAGACCCCGTCCTCGGTGGTCTATATTTAATGGTGAACACGAGCACCACATGGAATGGAGACGGGTTGAATACAAGTGCAATTATAGCATTCCTCTGGAAATCCTCCTCCATTCGGTTCTGGTGTAGAGGTTAGCGAGAATTGTGCGTTTATGAGGGATAATCCGGATGGAGTTTCCGTTGTGGTCCATCAAACAATTGAGGAATTAACGGGAGTTGCTGACTCGACACTTACTATATCTCCTTTCTATTGACGTTGTTTAATTGTAAACTATTACTATTTAAATATTAAGATTTGTAGATAATATTTTATTTCTGTTAGTTACATTTACCAATTCGCAATAAATTTTAAATTGTGGTAATTGATTTTACCACAATTTAAACAAAGATGGTACACCCAATACTAAATTCATATTATAACAACAAAACGATCAAATAATCAGTTATTTGTTGATACTTAACATTAATTTCATGCTTTTGTGCTCAATTTTCCCTCAAAGATAATTAGAAAGAAATATGGAAAAAAGAAAAATTACAAGTTTTAAGAATCGCTAATAAGTATTTACTGTGGTTTACATTAAAATGCCGAATTGAGTTTTTGTAATGCTTTACTTATTTGATAAACACTCATGGGCCAAGTTACAAAAAATGCTACTACTTAAATAATCCAATTTTACAAATAAAAACACAAAGTCGTTTCATCTAACATCGTGGGGAGAACGATGTAGTCATGTTATTTTTAGGCACTAATCACACTCACAAGAGCGCATCAATGATAATGTCTGAATCGTTGTTGTGTGAACATCTTGGATGACTACTTTTTAGTTTTTCATGCAGTTATGAGTTTTATCTTATCCATGGTAAAAATCATTAGCGTCTGTATGTTAGAAGATTATATTGTTTTTCTTTTTATTTTGTGATATAATTCTGCACCTGATTTCTGAAAACTTAATTTGATGATCGCAAGTAGCACACTTTGCAAGTTTACGTGTCAGTTCTCATATGTCAAAGGTATATGAAAATTTTTGACCCAAGTTTTTTGTTACAAGAAGAACATGCATATTGAGAACTATTCGGTGAAATTATGTGGCTAATTGCTATACAAATAATAATATAATATTGTTTTGGCCATTTTAGCAGTATGATGTTGAGATGAAATAAGGATTTTTATGACCTCTGGTTGCACACCATTTGGCATAACTGCAGCATGCAGTTATGTCGCATACACTGGTAGAAAACCTTGCTGATACAGACGATAAAGACTACCATAGGGTGAAACTTAAGATAGCCAATATGTATTTGAAAAAAATTGTATAGATAAGGTTTGGCAAAAGATGATAAATGGTAGTATGAACAACTTGAATCCGTACAGTATATGATGAGAGAATATGTTGGTTACCTAGGTATACGTGAAAGATTGTTGAGAGATATGATATATGATACATGACAGGAAGTCAAGCATAATGATGTTATAGTACACAATGAAACAACAAAAGTATTAGTATAATTAATATGGAGAAATGAAGTAGATATCGAGTACAGATTTTGTGTTTCCCGTTTAAGTGTTTTAGCTGCTATTCTTATCTAGTAAGATCTGAAAGAAAAGAAATCATTTAATAGAGATAGAATGACTGCAAGCGACTATAAACACAACATAGTTGAACCTATGATACATGTAAAGGTAAAACAGTTATCGGTCGTCTCTCTATAGGCAAACTTCAGAATGTATTAGAGAGAAATTGAAAAGAATAAGGGCTGGTATGAATTGAACAGATCGTAATAACCATCATGGAGGGTGTGGTATGAATAGTAATGCGGATGTGTTATTCGAAGACTTCAAAACTAAATAATTAAGTTATCAAAAAACTTCTATTCGCTAAATGTGTCGACATCTTCAGCAATGATATGGAAAACAACCAAAAATTTATGCCACAGATTGTGCATATTTTACGATATAACTTGATTAGTTCAACTATAGCAGCATATTTCCAGTTGTGTACTTTTCTTGCTATTTTTTGATATATCAATAAAAGAACTATTTTACATTTAGAGAAAGCGCGGTAGCGTTATTCGGAATTTTTCGACGTTGGTTTTTCAATGCCCTTTGAATCCAAAGGGTTAAGGATAATTTGCTTGCCGTGCTTTAACTTTCTTTCTATTATTTCTTGTTTTCTGCAGCTCCGTTGTTATTGTGCATCCTCTGCAGCTAGTATATTTTGCTCTATATTTACAATTAACACACTTGGAAGGCAGTTTGTGTGCCTTTAGATTTAGTCCAGTTTGTTGTTTGGTGGTTTCTTACGTAGCGTAGGGGTCTTAGGCGGTATCACTTTTATGTGGTTAATATATTGGATATCTTAGATTTTGTTGATATCTTATGATCTAATAAAGGTCAAGATATACAATGGCAAGCTAATATTGGGTTACTTCCATAATCTTGAAATTTCTTTTCTTTAGTTTATTGTGAACATTTTCCACAGGTGTTAAGGGATGTAAATTTTTGACGATTACCTTTATATACCTATGACTTAGTTTTCGTATGTATCAAGTCATTTTTAAAAGAAATTTGTTAACATGTTCTCGTACGTCATCAAACTTTGTTTCAAGACGACCTTAAAATTTCATTTTCATGAATTAAAAGTTTGTCACAGCACTTAACATAATACAAATTCAGACATTTATCAGCTGTTTCCAATGTGTAGATGTTAAATAAACTCATCTGTTTTATGCCCATTGCTAACCTTTTTATCAACGCTTCTTATACGCTGTTAAGATTAAACTGCAATAACGCCTCGTTTCTAATTTATAGAATAGAAGTAAGCAGGACAATAAGGACGTTAAGACAAGGCCGTTTCAGAAAATTTGGACTAACAAGGTACTAGCTACACTTTTGGTCTTCAATGTGCTGCTAGTTTGATACTGGCCGCTCAAAGGTCTCTGATGTTTCGGAACGATAATTTTTGAAAACGCTTCAGAAGGGAGTTGTAATGGAAAAAAGTTACATAAAAAGCTTTTGTAAATTAGCTTTTGATTTCTTGAGTTATCTCCGGAATTATCTTTATAGTTACTCAACAATTTGCGCAGCATGGGATAGGTGTTTCGTCTGTGAACTAATTTCTTGGAATCTTTTTGTTCTTTCACTTGAATTCGAAAAGTTCAAACTTGGGCGACTAGCACGGTTTCTCTTAAACCTAGACTCCACAGTTCAATAACATTTAAGCAACCCAAGCTGTTAAATCATTTACGATTTTATTAAAAAAATCTTCGTCGATTCTTGTTGTGTTTTGCAGTAAATATTACGACATCGTTAATGTATGCATTAACTTG
This sequence comes from Onthophagus taurus, assembly GCF_036711975.1. Classification (NCBI taxonomy): domain Eukaryota; kingdom Metazoa; phylum Arthropoda; class Insecta; order Coleoptera; family Scarabaeidae; genus Onthophagus; species Onthophagus taurus. Next base: position 31,897,156 of record NC_091966.1, read on the forward strand.
TTTATGGTTGATTTCGCAGCATCTAACAATTTTAATGAACATTATGATTTCTTAGAAATGATTTTTTAAATTTCATCATTAACCATAGTCACACGTTGGTTAAGATTTCCTTTGAATAGCTCCTAAACCTCGACTTTGGATAAAGAAATCGATTTACTATGCGTTTCTTGCCTCAGAGCAAAAGCGCTTAATATTAATCTACCTATCAATGGGTAATCTACCTGAGTTGAAAGTAACTCGTACGAGACCATTTACGGTTGGTTTATATTACGCAAGTTCCTACTCAATAAAAGATAGCAAGAGTAGAAGTTGCGTAGAATCAAGCATATTCATCAGCTTGTCAACAAGCATAATCTTATAAAAAATTATACTGATCAATTTAAACAAATTTAAACTGTAGAAACAATATTTTTATGCTTGTTTTGATGAGGCTGAGAATTAATACTTTGTAGTAATGATTCTACCTTGGTCTAAAAGACGACAAAGAGCTACTGATGCAATGGTGTTTAAGTCGATGTGTAAAATATGTAGGTAGTAAATACATTCTAATTTTATCAAAGATAATAATTAGCATTAGAAAGAAAGATATGACTGGTATAGGTACATAAACACAATGGAATCTCCGTTTGTAACCAATACTTCATCATCAGTGTATATACGTGGGGATATATTGCTTTACAAATCGGGTGTTGCCGGTTAACTCAAAACCAATCAATACATATTTTACGTACTAACGCGAAATTTGTAACCACCGGGAGCCGGATTGTAACCGAACGTGTACATTATCCGAAATTGATGAAACAAACATTCGACAATATGTCTGTGCATACGCAAGTAGCACAATTACGCATTCGTATATTGCAAATTATCGATGCGTTTGTATTACGATGTGTTTCGCCTACGCCCGCATCGTACTATTTATAAGCTTCCAAACGAAAACCTATAAACCGGCGCCGAGGCGGATGCCCACGTTTCGTCCATTAGGAACCATAGTGGAGGTAATTTTAAACTCCCGGCGATTGATTGATAGCATTCGGGGGAAATGTGACATGAAGACATACAAAATTAGTATCGAACAATTTCCGCGAGCGTATGGGGCTCTCTTTTTGATTTATGTGAAGTTTTATTCGCGTCAAATTACAATGTGCTTCGAGGATAAATCTTCTTTCGCTGTCGGGGAGAAAGAAGCTGGACGGAAAAAAATAACGAACCCCCTCGCGAAAAGTGGAAGTTTCAAGAAGTGCAAGCTTAGGACAGAAGGGTGACTGTTTTAGCCCATCGATCATCAGTACGGTGTATTTGAAGGGTGGTACATTTGTGGTGCCGCGGAGTCGACGCGGTTCGCTGGGCGACCGCATACCAGCGGTCCGGAGAAACAGGAGGACCACCTCCTCCTTCTTCAAGGGGCTCTATATTCGCCATCACGGACAAGCTACTTCTGGTTTAATTAAATCCCCGCCCCTTCAACCCCCTTGGCGGCTCCTTGAATGATTAATTAAGCGTGCGCGACCGGCTCTCCACCGACAAGTTATGAAATTAAAATTACATTCGCTCGTCTTGTGTTCGAGGACCAAGATCGATCGTCTTATAAACTGGAAACAGATTAATGTATCGCTAATTTAAACTCCTTTTAAAGATTAATTTACTTTTTTTTTCATTTTGATCGTTTGGATCTGATATAGCAATAAAGACCAAAAGTTCGTATGTCGTCGTCGTCGTTTCGAAAACAAGACCATGAAAGCTCCTTACCTCAACCCCTAAATCGCATGAAATTGAAAACAGAATACTTCGGCGTTCGGTGTCGTTCCTATGCAAACGGCCGCAATATCTTAGACTTAGTCGGCAATTTTGCACGCAAACACACCTGGTCCATGTCTCCGGCACTGTGCCAACTTCGGGCAACACGCGAACTTAAACTTCTACCCTATACGGATGAAAATCGTAAACACACCGCCGACCTAATGTTGAAAATTTAAAACGGATTAAAGGCGAACGGGTAAAATACTGCTTTTCGACGACGACGACGACATCGCGATGTCAAAAGGTTAAGCTTGAACGCTTTTAAATATCACGAAACTCCAATAAATAAAGAGGAAGTGTTCGAATAGGTAACGAACGGTTTTAGTTTCGTGATACAGATACGGTCGAGATGCATTAATAACAATTAAACGTCTAATTTAATAGTTGTTCTTAAAGTTATTGTTTCTCGGTACATTTAGGTGTTTTATCATTAACCAACGTGTTTACGATATAATAGGATTATTAAATGAACGTAACCAAGATGATCTATGTTTAATACGTACGTTAATGTAGTCGTAATACATAACGGTTATGACAAGCTTTAAGCTTTTTAAGATTCATAACAAATACCTATTACTTTTAGATGTTAATTTTAAAGATAAATTTAAGCTGAAATCGTTTTACTTGGAGTGAAAACTTTGTTAATTTTAATACTTTGTTGGTCGAAAAGGATCAAGGTTTCTGAAAATGAACGAAAGGGCAAACGAACACAGGAGCTTGTTCCCATCGAAAGTAGGGGTAACAGGAGCCGTGCCAGGAATTTTCTAATTAATCCCGCGCTCCCTGCATAAAGGCCGTTATGGAATTCATACCTGAGAGCGAACAACTGTTTGACATAACTGCGCGGTCGCTTTCATTGCATTCCGCGTTTGCGAAGCGCGGATTGTTAAAAAGCGAAACTTGCCCGGAATTTTGTCGTACGGTTGGCCGCTAATTCGCTAATGTTCGCCGATGTGTGTCCAAAACAACGCTCGGAATTGAACGATTTTCGGTTTTTGTCTGACAAAAACCGAATTCACGTACAAAGCCGTTTATCGAATATTCCCCATTATTTGAATTAATCATTTTATTGTTAGTTATAAACTTTGTAGCAAACAACATTTTGATCCATAATCATTTAATGAATAAAACATTATTTTATTACCTTTTTCCTCCCTTTTTAAGTTCTTTCCGAAAGGCAACGAACGATCTGAGATACTAGAACCTGATGTGGGACGTAAAATAAAGCTCGAACGAGTACAAAAGGAGGAAACGAAGTTATGAAACACCCATTCGCCCGTACGGGTCTGTAAACATCCTGAGTTATTGGGATAATCCCGACCAAGTTTTCTAATAAATTTACTATAGCTATGGTGTTCTTGTAAAAACTACCTTTATGTAGCAGAATGTGGAACAAAATACTTACAAACACGTTATAATACTATATCTTCAATCTTAATCTTACCAGCACGTCGAAGATTCTCGATATAACTAAACTTATAAGAGATGAACCTAGTCTTATAATGGAGAAATAACCTTTGGAGGTTTGTAAACTATAATCTGACAACCGTTTACGTCACGTCTTAATTTACGAACGATAAAGTCGTTTATGACGTGGTATTTTTAGAAAACGACGAGAAAAAGTTTTATTTTGTCTTTATTATTCTACAGTTTATTGCCTGTAAATCATAAATGCCTTTAAAAAACTATTTCAATTATATTCAAAACGGAAATAATAAAAATAAAGACGTAAAATTCCTCTTTAAATTTGCACCATCCATTAAAAGTTGCATAATAAGTTTCTACGCGAATCCGATCGGCCGCGTTTTCGGCCCGAATCGAACAACCGACTTATTGTTAATGCGGAAAAATGCCCAGAAACTTTTAATGGGCCTCAACGGCGCAAAAGTTTCGCGAATCCAAAAGTTTTCGAATGGCAACAGCATCGATCCGGGTTTTAATTCGAAAGCCTCGTATTGACGACGACGCGTTGCGAAATTAAAAAGCAATCCCGTTCTCGTCTGATAGAAACTGTTAAACGGGGAAAACTCCACATTTGGCGTGAGAACCGAAAGACCGGGGAAACTTTTTAAATTATCCGACTATATCCGGCTTTGAAGTCTGCATGTCGGACGGTAATTAACTCGTAGCGTGATCGATAATTAGCGGCAAGACTTGTTTTCGGACGAACGAGTTGAGTGGGATTCTACTTAATTTTCAGTTTAATCCTCAAGAATTTAGTAGCTTATTAAACAATTAATTCAGAATTTATTTTTATTGTACTATCTAGTAAATTTGTTAATATTACATAAAGGTGAAATAAAAGGATATAAATTAATAATGCATAACTATAGGTAGGAAAACCGATTGAATATTTCATTTAGCCTATTGGTACGCATCTATTAAATTTCATATTTAATGAAGTCTCGTTATTGGAGTTGACAAAATTGTAATTACGCGTAGTTTGTAAATGTTAAATAATGTATTATATTCAATTAATTCACATGCAGACAAATATTTTTAATGAAACGTTGAACGCTTTTCTATACACAGCATTTTGCTTTCAGTTCAAAACGTAATACAAGAAAGAAAATCTATTTCGTTCCAAATATGGCAATAAATCGTTCGACAATCGGTACATACCGTTCGTGTAACCCTCTGGGAAGTGTGCACACATGCCCTTGCGCAGAGGTAAATACAATTTTCCGTTGCGAAATTCATTCACGTTTAATAAACGCGCCGGAATTAAATTGACGTTCCGACTACCAATGGTATGGGCGCAGAAGAGAACAAAAAATCCGGGAAAACGCCGGAAACAGATTTCCCGTTATGAGAGGAATTTTAACAAAATTTCAACTGAACCGATTTACATGAAACCTAACTGGAAATATTCGATAAAAGTACCTCCCTTTAAATTTTCCGTGTACATAAATTCATTTTTTAATCTTATGTAGGTAGTTTAAAGATTAACGTATAAAGATTGAAAGCATGACAAATATGAAAAGGTTTATCGTTAAGAAAGAGAAATCGTTTTCGTAGTAAAATATAGCGACGCTAGTCATAAAAATGTCTTGACAATTTATGAATGTACCGCTTATTTATCCAGATCTGCATTTAAATGGAATCGTTCGTTTAATGAGACGCGATTTACATAAATAATCTAATTGACGTGTAACTCGGGCATTTCCGCGTTTAATGTTTAATGGACGTACATAATTGATCGAAGGGAAATTGTAATTGAACCCATTACGTATATGAATTATGTAATAAATTCCTGGGTACGAAGAAAAACGTCTCGGTATGTTTGCATGGCAATTAACTCACAATCGGAATATTAAATTTTATTATTGAATAAATGTATAATTAAATTTTTATAAAGTATATGCGTGTAACGACCCCAAGGCGCATCTAAAATTTAATAAATCAATAAGGTGGGATAGGGCTAATTGGGTAGGGGTGCCATAACCGAATCATACAAACACCGAGACAATCAGTTCAAAACAGCGGGGTCCCCATTTTCGATCCGTTGCTCCCTTGGACATCTCTTCTCGATATGACTCACCCACGACCCCCCCTAATACCTTAAGCCACCTCGAGGGAACTATACGAACCGCAGGAGATTTTCGCCACAGCTGTTCAGGATTAAAAACGGGGTCGATATTATTTAAAAAAGGCAGAATAGATAAGTAGGCAATCATACGTACTTTATGATCTTTTGATGATTCTACTTTGAATTGTACTCTTTGTATCAGTGATTCTCAAACTTTTTGTGAACTTTAATTTTAATAATGAATGTACTTTTCTGTTTTTGATAATAAAGTTGTATTTAATTAAATCGATATACTTAATGATTATTGTAAAACCATTATTAAAATTATAGTACGTTCATAATAACAGTTATCTATAAGACAAGGCAGAAATGATATAAGATATCTAAGTTCGTTTAATAACGTGTGACAGAATAATTGATGAAATTATTTTAATGTTTTGAATTAAGCTAGCGAATATAATAGACTACGCCCAGCTAACAAATCATCAGGCGATATAGAAAATGTAACAATTCATTCATATTAAATGAAACTCATTTTGAAAATCATTTTGTAGTTATTTTCATCGTAACTAGAATTGTTGCCAATAAATCTATATTTTTGAACCATAAAATAAAACTTTTGAAGGTTACATTTCCCGATTTTTTGAAACTTTTTTTGAAATTCATGTCAGATGACTGTTTTTAGCGGAAAATTTAAATCTAAAGCGTCATAAGTCGCGATATCAAATTTGCTACCACACATCGTTGTTCATCTACAGGTTTTTGTTGGGATCACAGCAAACAATACAAAGATTATCTGATTAGAGTTAGAAAATACGCTGATCTTTTCTACTTACCAGAAATAATTAATAAGGCTGTTCCACAAGCGAGAATGAAAAGCAAGTAGGTACCCATACAATTAAGGAACCAAAAAATACAAATTGCTGATTAGAATGTATTTAAGAGGCAACACTTTAATAATATTCTTGAAGGCAGAAAGAAATATAACCATGTCCAAGAATGTTATGCGTTACTGAACAGTTTTATCATAAAGAAGGAAATCCCATTTCCCAAAACATAAATGAGTTTTGATCTCTTCTGCTTGCTTGATGTTAAACTGACTAGGCAGACAATGGGTGGGAATTGAATAAATTTGCGAATGTTGGCTAGTCTATACAGCCAACCCAACCCAACCCAAATTGCCAAAATGGCTAACAGCAAATGACTAGTTGTCACCTCATATAATTTGTCAGTTTGGTATGTGGGTTGATGTGATCGCGAAATGTAGTCTCTTATAAAATCATTCTTCTTCTTCTTCTGTTTTCGAAGTGTTAATAACATGAATTTCTTGATTTGTTTCCCTTTTCTTTGGGAACTGTCGGTTTGCCTTCTGCACGGTTATCCTTTTCACGTGTTTCAAATCAGAAGTTATCGTAATGTTGGATTTCTCTCGAATTTTGGTATTTTTCATGATACGTATCTTTGCTAAATTTATGTTTAAGTGCATTACCCATAGAGAAAGTAATAACGAAGCATTTCCCAAGCATTTCTTTTTGCAACTAAATTTAAGAAATGTTATTCCTGCAAACTTCCAACTATAAAGTCTACATTAAATAGATATTAAAATCATCACTCAGGCATCTCAGTCTTGAATTTTTATCTCTAATGGAACCTGAACATTTTGGTAATGAGTGAATATGAATGGGTAATATGTACATTTATTATAAATACGTCATTGTATAAAACTTCACATGAATTTGTTCTTTTTGTGGTAACATTGTCACAGCTTCTAAGTAGTTTTCAAGGTGTTATATAAGGACAGTTTACAAATAGTTTTTAGTTTTTGTTAATGACTGGATTAAATACGTTTCTGGATCTCCCTGCTTTTCATTTTCTCTTAGGGACATATATTTCAATGCATGTGTTGAGAAAAGCTGTTTGAAGATTCTATGAACTCAACTTTTAATTATATACAGAAATAGCTTGTCACTATGCTTCAGAGAACTTTACAAATGGTATCTAGACTGATGTTCTATATATTTCTTTCCGTTATTCCCCGAACTTTATATTTCTTGCTCCTCTTGACACGTATACACATTTTAACATAATGTACTATAAGAATTCTACGTTCAATAGCTACTTTTCTTTCGCGAGCGTTAGTTAATAATTATAAATCAATATTTTCATATAGCTTATTAATATTACAATACATGTTAATTGTACAATAACAAATCTTACCTAAAAAGCATTAGCTAACACACGTAATAGATCCCAATACATTTGATTGGCTCCCCTTATGCCAATAAGTTTGGGATTTTGTTGATACCTAGCTTTATGATACCATAAAAAGCACTTAATTTTGATGAATATATTTATGAGCTTTCCAGGAAGCGATTTTACAAAACAATTCCAAGTTTCTATATGTATTCACAACTTGGTATCACCGTACATGACACTTTTGTCATCAGAAATAAAACTAAAACTAGAAACTTCCGAGTTATGCAGTGAGTCTGTTAAAACACTCTTTGGTGTTTTAGATGCCATATTGCACCCCTCTTCAGAAACAAGTTACTGTTCGCTAATAGCTGCTCTCTAGTCATCTTCTGATGGTAGTGGCTGGTCATAGAAGTATTTTTGTATTATCGAAGTCTATTGCGAACCAAGTTCTGCGATTGCTAACTGCTCTGTTTTTCTTAATGTAGAGCATCAGATTCTTCTATACGACATTCGAAGTAAATTATTCTAATACCTTTACTTTTGAACTTGTTTCTGAAGAAACATGGCATTTGAAAAACTCTCTCCTGCTATGAGATCATAGCCAGGAGCTTTGTTATGGTTTATGCTCTCATTTATTTCTGTCACCACTTCTCAAGGCAACGTCAAGGTTATTCCTCTTTCCATTTGTATTGGTTCTTCAATACAAACGGAAATTCATACATCATACATTCATACATCACAAGCAACAAACATTCTATTTGTTACTTGCGGTGCAGTTACCATTTTCAACTAGATAGGGAAAAAGGAGTAATTGGTCTCTCAATTCTTGCCGTTGCCTTCCATAACGAGTAATTAGTATTGTTGTCAGTTTACAATGACAATATTATGGTGAAAAATTATATCAGTGGAACGTATTTACTCGTATTATTTATATCGAGCATATTTTCTTATTGACAAAAGGTAAATCCTTCTGATGTGATACCCCACATTCAATTTAAAACGATTAAACAACATATAAGATTATGATTTATGTATTAGTTGATTGTATAGTTCACCGAACGACGTTTGAGAACCACTCTTCTATACTTATTAAAAATATTAGCTTTTCATGTTTAATCGTATATTAAAAACTGTCAATCAAATGTTTATTTACCTGAATAAACAGCTTAAAGATTATAATAGGGGTTTATCTATTCAAAATAAGCTTTTGTGATTACATCAAAACAAATTCCATTTTCTATACTTTAAAAAGGTAGGAATGTATGAGCCCGGTGTGAATATGCAAAACTTACATTTCGCGTGTTTTGTGAAAATTTAACAAGGAACCGAGACATTCTCGTAATGGTATCCTAACAAAACTACATATGTAACTACTTATGCACTTTGAGAGATAACTACCAAACTTCGCCAAGCTACGAAGAGCTGTATTAAATATCAAACTTGTAAACCGTATTCTCTCGGAGCCGTGCAAATAGGGCGACCCTTCGCGCGGCCAAATGGATTCCTTTTATGCCTAACGTAGATAAGTTGAACCCCCTTGAAACTTTTACATTACGAATGCACGCTTAAATGGCTCAGAGTCTCGCCAAGTTCGCATCTATAAAGGAAAAAACGAGATGAAAATGATATTTTATAAACTTTATAAAAATGTTAAGTTTTTTTTTGTATTATAGGTAGAATAATTTATAGCATGGAGACAAATAAAAAAAGTTGGTTGTGTAGTATATGATAACCACCCAGTATTCGCAATATCTTTAGATTCGTTAGCCATACTCGCAAGAGCTCAAATATATTACTATTCGGCCTCCCGTGGGCCTCCCATGAGACCAACAAGTCGCTCGTTTATCCTTACCTAAAAGCGAAAGCATGTATCTACACTGAAGATACAACGGTGGGTCTGCTCTTGCTGCCGGGCGTGTGACAATTTACGTCTCCCTTGTACTTGAATGGACATATTTTTACGACTGACCGAACTTCAAACCCTTTACACTAAAAGGTCTTTTGCGTTACAAAGATGTGTGCAACTATATAAAAGAGATAAAGTATTCTTAAAAATAAATAATAAAAACTTAGATAATTATTTTGAAAAGTTTCTTTTATTCCCAAGTTAGCATTAAAGACACATTTAGGGGGGTCTCGATATACAGGAAGGAATCGAACACATCGTGGGTTGCACGTATCTCGGGACCATCCGGGTAATAAATGACACTGCCACGGTTACATAAGGTGTCTATATTTCATCCCCGCGCGATACCGTATTCCATTAGATCCGGCGATTTGCGCACCTCCCGTCGCAATAAAACTACCATCTCCATGCATCTACAGCCCTACGATCCGTAGACTTGCGCCGAAGCATTCAATTTGCTGGGTTAAAAATTCAAGAACTCCTACCTGCGCTCGGATACGAGTATGCGGAATAAGAAAAGTTCTCCTATGTGTTAAAGGGAAGTTTATATGAAAAAGAAAAACTGACATCAGAATTAGGAATCGTATTAGAATTTGAATAAAACTGAAAGTTCTACGAAATTACATATCGATCTCCTTTTTCTCTACACCAAAGTAATTTTCTGGAAAGTAAATTTGATGAAATTGAAATTTTAATCTCGTTTGTTGTAAACACACCTTGAGATTGGAAGTATATAAAATTTTGTTCGATCGTTGCCGCGACGGAGTCTGCGGCGGTTTCTGCTGAATCACTGATGTGCACGAATAATAAAGCACGTTTGGCGATTCGAACGGAAAGGAAGGCGGTAATGAGGAGCTCCTATCTATAGACATCGTTCCTCGCACACCTCCACGACGAGGAGGACGCTTTTCAAAATCTCCTCTCCGAGAGAAGCTCATGCGACCACCAAACCCCCAAAGCTTTCTTATTGAGTTGCACACAATGAGGGGGCTGCCGTATTATTCTTTTCGCGTCTCTTCCGTGCTTGGGGAGGAAGAGCACCGTTTTTAATGATGCTGCTACTGCTCCTCATCGAAAAGTTAAATAAGATTTTTATTTTGCCTCCTATTTGCAAGGGTAAATACGCTTGTCGAAGAGGTTTAACGTCTACTTACTTTTTTTTTTAATTTTATTTATAAAAAGTTTTTGATATCCTATAATTTTTTTTAACAATTCAAATTCTCTTTATCATTTGATTTATTAGTAAGATTCACGCGTCATATTAATATCCGCCACCCGCCGATAGATACAATTATAAATTACGCACGTCATCGCACAAAATTCCCCGCGTTCACCTTCTAATTAAATCGATAGGGTCCCATTAATCATATTTCCCCGAGTCCAAGGAGAGAGTACAATACCTTGCCACCCTCCGGACATTAACACCCCACCCCGTTTTCAGATAAATCACTAACGATCGTATGGATACGACCGATTAGTACTTTTAATTCGTTCCAATCCCGAACAACGACGTTGCTTTTAAGAGGCCTAGTCATCTCTACAGAATTGATATCCCAGCTGGTTTCAGTAAAGAATGTAATTGCAACCAGATCGTGGGGGGTACTAATTCGATATGGTGTCTATGTCATTTATTTTCAGCAAAACAGTCTCGGAATTTGTTACGTTATGAATAAAATGAAAAAAGTGTCAGATGTTATTATGTATTGTCACTCATTACGTGAAAATAATTAAATAATAAATCAACATTATCGTCATTTAGATCTTGATTTAGGAGTTTTAACAATTATACCAATTTTGGGCAGAACAAAACGGTTTCCATAAGAACATATTCTGGATTAAAATTGTTTTCTGCAGTATTCTGAATTAGATTCTCTAACTTTCTTAGCAACTTAGTTCAGTTAGTACTCGAATTATATTTTTTGTACCGCAGTTTTCAATGATCTTATAAAGATTGACGAGGTTTAGGCTTTCCACAAGAGTTTTACAAATAATGTGTCAACGACTGCGAACAACGAGCCTCCAGTATTGACAAAAATTGTAAAATCGTATTAATTACAATGATTGCGTTGAAGATTGATAGATCAAGCTTCTATGTTGCAATATCAAACGCTAGAATGTGCAGATAATTAACGTAAAAGGAATTCTTATTGAGGACGTATAGTTCCACAGGTATGTGTAAAGAAATATGCGTTAAGATACTTATCTTTTACTCCATATAACTTGTCGTGTAGTTACTCAACTTTGGGATGGGGGATTTGTCAAAAAAAAGATCGGTTACAAAAAATCCTTTTATTACCAAGTATTACAAATTGACAAAGAAGCAGTCAATGAACAAATAATTTTATGTTTCAATCTTTGTAAGCTGTATATTTATTTGATAAGCACAGCAATACACGCACCGGTAAAACCGCCGTAAATAATGCGCCGAAGAACCCACACTTCTCCAACACTAAGATACTTCGAAAAGCCCTCCACAACAACATTCACAATGTTCTGTGGCTGATGATGCATTTCCATTATATCACAGCTTACAAGGAATCTTAAAAAATACCCATCCTGATATTAATGAATTGTCATATGCTTGCAGTATCATCCTCTGGGAGTGTTCTACAAAGCAATGGCAGAAAAATTCAACTGATCACCATTAAAGAAAGCTATATCAATGGTCAAGAATGAACGGCCACCTATGTAAAGACTAAGAAGTTAGTTAGGACCTGGTTCTAGCAATCTCTTATAGATGTTCAAACGCTCATTAGTGTCAATAAGATCGAATACTCAATAACCTAATACCTCTCCAGTCTTAACAACCACTCACAACTTCCGGTGAATCAAACATATTTTTTATCGGGCGAGTAACACTTTTTGTTGCATCAAGCTTGCAAAGACGATAGGGTTACTAAATATCAAAAATTTTAAGGCTATGACTGCTGAGAAGAAGCAGTCATATATGAAGTTGCAAAGTATAATCTATTTCTCGTTTTCATTTTATATACATCTTAGTACATGGAATTCTTAACGGAAAAATAGAAGTAACAAACATCACGCTTCCGATGATTTCCACTGCAATAAGAACAATTCCAGCTACGTTAGGTAACGTTTTATGTTTGATTATATTTTTATAACACATATATAAATTTTAGAACCCATATTCGGCCCACGAGGTGATATGATGGGAGGACAAGTTAAATCATCAAGTTCGAAATAAATAGAAAAATAAAAAATTGTTTGTAACCATTTATTTTTGTAGTTGACAGCAGTTTGGGAGATATTAGACACAATTATAATACGATTGCAAAACTATTGGAACCTACCACGACGGATGGTAACAGTGATAGTAAAAGGTCTAAAAACTTAGAAAGAAGGTCCATTAACCTGTAGTTTTATCAAAAAATATTAACGTAATTTATTAAATGTTATCGAGGTCTTAAATTAAATTAAATAAATGTAGAACGCAACGATTTGCTGTGCTAGAGCTTTTATAGATATTTTACAAATACAAATAATCATAGGAATTATGTATTTTAAGTATTTAATAGTAATCTAAAAAACAACACAGATATTAATTGTGTTGCTTTTTCCTTATATACGTAATTGTGTATAATTATAGTTAAAAATAATGATAAATACACAATAGCAAATTTGGTGGTATAAATGTTGATCGCATGCTATATATATATCTATATGCAAAGGGAAATGTGATATATTGGTTTAATATAAATTGTGTGGCGAATAACATACGTATACGTTTATCTTCTGAATATTTGCCGGTATTACTTTTTGGCAATTACTCTTATTATCTGATAACACGCTTGAAGTACAAGCAAATTTTCCATTTATCCGCCCCTATGATGTTCTTAAGAAGATTGCTATACAATCCTCAATAAATACTACAATTTTGCAGATAGCTTATTATTTGCGAGATACTCACTATGCAATCAAACCATAAACAAAATTTCAATTGCCAGAATCACAATAATTGTAACAATAAAAATCGTTTTAAATTTTATTTATATTTTATCTGGTAAAGGAGACATTTCAAACAATTGTTTGAAAAGAAACAGTATAATTTAAATTAAAGACATTTTGTGTATATAAAATTTTCAAAATCGAGTAAGCAACAGTTTTAGCAAGCTTTTGGTACATTACGTTGTCAAAAACTTTCTAAATTCTATGAGCCACTAAGAATCGACATCTAATAACGCGAAACTCTCTCTAGTTGCAAAAAAACGATTTTAATAAGAATGCTTAGAAACCAAAATATCATAAGAAAGTACGCCTGGGGCTGTTACGAGTGGATTGAGTAGCTTGGTATCTGTTAACAACCCATCACCTGAAAAAAAAGGATTGTTGAAATCTTAAAAAGAGCCTTGGAATGGACGCGTATTACGGTCATGGAACAGAAAATTGGAGTATGCGATAGGACCATAAAATGTGTGTACATTGAATAACCGGAAGCAGAAATGGCATTACTTGAAGTTCTTGAAGGTATAACATGACAATAACAATACTTCAGGAAACAAGATGGATAGGATAAGGTATCAGAGATACCACAACATATACTATCCTATACAGCGGCAATGAAGCAGGAGTGAAAGAATATCTACTTTACGTGTTAAAACATAGTTTTCCAATTCCACAATAATTAATGTATGTTGTCCAAATGAAGAAAAAGATCTAGAAATAAAAAAATCATTCAACCAACAACAACAATGAGTATATAACTCTTCACTTAAAAATGACATCAACATAATCATTGGAGACATGAGTGCAAAAATTAAGGAAAAAAGGAAAACAAAACCATGGTTCAACAAAAATGCAGGGACAACATAGCGCAAATTGATGAAGCTTGCATAAAATATACGGAACGACCAACACGCGAGAGGGAAGAAATCCATAAAGAAAGCGGATATAGGCTGTAGAAAAAATGAAAGATAATGCGAAGATAATGACTAATAACTAAGAAGATAAAATTTAAGAACAACAATACAAGAAATACCTATCAATATATAAAGCGACAGAAACAGGGCCTCACATTGCTGGGTATCGAAACAGAGATAAATGAGGAAGTGTACTTAGAAGATGAAGATGAATAATCATAGAAATAAATAATTGTTTTCCATGTATTAAATTATGACCCAAAAGAAAAGAAATGAGGTTAATTGTGTTGCTTATTTATTATAAACATAATTTTGTATAATTAAGATTAACAATAATTGGTAAGATAAAAGGACAATTAAAATAATTTAAATAATATTGCAAGTATGTATAAATATAAAATTTAACAATAAAGTTAGTTTAGACAATTTTTGTAAGTTATAATGAATCCATTCATATATTTTATAATCGTCTTAGCACTGACTAAAACTGTGTCATCTCAAGGTAAAAATAAAATGGGGTTAAGTACTGATTATTTAGACATAAAATTATTTATATTAATAATACAGAATTGGACATCGATGATGACTTAATCAATATAAGTAATGTTTCAACAGAATCTAATACGAAATTTATGTCGTTAGATGATCGCATAAAAATACTGGATGTTCATAGTAAATATTAATTATCTACTTGTTAGTTTTTGATTACTGATTAATTATTTATACATAACAGAATTAAAGTTAAAGAAATCTTTCCGTGAAATACGTGATATAAGTAAGTAAAGAAGATTGTGTAACAAATAATCAAATTAACTTAAGTAAATTAAAAAAAATCTTTGTAAAAAAAAATTATTCAAAGAGCACATAATGAACAGATTCGGAAATCTTATCCTTCGTATCAAGCACTTTTGAAACACTCTATTTAGTGTTTAGAATTTTCGAAAAATATAAACACTATTTGAGAGATTATCTCAAGATATTACTTGACATGAGAAAACTCTCACTTAAAACATAAAAAGAGAAAATAGAAAACGCTCCTGACACATTAACAGTAACAAGGTGATGGCATGAGCTCTCAAAATGGATCAGAAAACCGCCAAGTTACCAACGGTATGTACTATTACAGAAACGGCACCGACAGTACCTAATCTATCTGGGAAAGACAACGGTGATCAATAAACTAACAAATTTTACCAGAGTTATGTCTCTGGGTACTTTTTACGCTAAGTTCAGCGGCTAACCAATAATAGATCACAAACTTTTTTAATATTATATCCTATATAGTAATCGGTCTTCCTAATTTATTTCAATTCGTCAAACTATACTAATAATAGTATAATATATTCACCAAACATGGCAAGTTTGCTTAGATACCCGAAACTGACCTTAACAATGCCACATAACTAAAAACGACAACCATCCAAACCTATCTCTGGGTCGTCTAATAGATATTTTTATCATGGACAATGAGAAGAGCAAAATGAGAAACATTTAAACGAGTACATTTACGAATATTAGCAGGAACCAATGTTACATGTTCAGAAAAGACAGCCTATGATAAAGAAGATGAACAAATTAGGTTTAGACATGAGATTAAATTTGATGGCTCAAAAGAATATGAAGGAAAGATTAAATGACTTGACGCCGTAGTCTGACTTATATTCAAGAGAATTTTCCCTCACAAAAAAGTCCAACCAACATGCTAGAGCTAGTTTAGGATTTAACTTTTCCAACTAGTCATATTCAAATTCAGCCACTGCTCTCCGGCTTGTTAGAGTTGTGATGATTTTAAAATGTGAAACTGGAAAGTGCGACATAGAAGGAATACTAAATAGCTAAACAGTACTCGAAAAAGTGATGTTTCAACATTCAAAAGTGTTATATAAAATCGTTTAAAGATTAAACCATGTTGCTGACAACAATATTAATTATTAATTATTTGCAGTAATTGATCTTAGAATGAGAAATGCTCGAATAAATCCTGCAAATTATGATAAAATACATGATGTTCTCCATACGATGGACGATTCATCATTTTACATCATACTCCAAGTGTATACATATTGTAAGAATAAAGACAATTGTAATTAAAATTATTTAAAATTATAATTTTTCAGTATTAAATTTGGATAAGATTAAAAGTGTTGAAGATGAAGGTGAATATGTATCTTTTCAATCCTGAGTTTATTTTACAAATTATATTTTTTGTAGCAAACGATTTTTGTTATGGCTAAATTAAATTCCTTAAGGACAAGAAATTAAATAACTATTAACTGAATTATTTTAATTAAAATATATTCAACGGTAAAAATACTAAGTAAAAATGTATAAAATAAAGGAGAAAAACTGCTAATTTTATTGTTTTTGGTTTCAATTTATAATATAAATTAACGTTAAATATATTATAAATATTAATTACGATTTAGAAGAATTAATTATATTTGTAATTCTTGATTTAATAAAAAAATCTTTGCATAATTATATCGTTAGTATATCTCTGCTCAACGCTAACGTTGTGACCATCGGTATGAAATATGATTTTATCGTATAAATAGGCGTCTGAAGTATATTGAATGATTTTATGATGAGGAAAAACTTTATACAGCAAACGATGTCTCAACATATTTATTACAACAAACGCAGTCAACATCACCATAGTTGAAAAGTTACAGCAAAGAACCCTAATTTTACGGCCAAGAGTCTTAATTTAGAGCGGAATAAGATCGTTCTAAAAGAAAACCAAAAATTCATATATCACGGTCCAGTTAGAATAACTGATGACTTAGTCGTCTGCCGATTTAAATTCGTTGTACGATCGCTTCCAAATACCATAACAGGGGAATTGATTACAAGACAATGTTGAGTAGGAGTATAGATTAATTTTTTAAAGTTATTATTAATAACTTCCTGAGCCATAATCAGTTCCCCGCCCCACACATTGATTTAAAAACCATGGTTGAACAAAAAATGCAGAGACAACATTGCGCAAATTGATGAAGCTTTCATAAAATATACGGAACGACCAACACGCGAAAGGGAAAAAATCTATAAAGAAAGCGGACAAAGACTAAGAAGACAAACTTTAAGAACAACAATACAAGAAATACCTATCAATACATAGAGAGACAGAAACAGGGTTTCAAGCCTCACACCATATAAAATCAAATATTTCAAAGAATTGCTGGGTATAGAAACAGTGATAAATAAGAGTGTACTTAGAAGATATAGTATAAGAACAACAAGAAACGGGAACTTTTAGCTATACTTTAAGAACACAAATAATCATAGAAATAAATAATTGTTTTTCAAGTATTAAATTATGAACCAATAGAAAAAAAATCAGGTAAGTTGTGTTGCTTTTTCATTATAAACATAATTATGTATAATTAAGATTAAAAATAATTAGTAAGATAAAAGGATAATTAAAATAATTTAAATAATATTGCAAGTATTTATAAATATAAGGTTTAACAATAAAGTTAGTTTAGAGAATTGTTGTAACTTATAATGAATCCATGCATATATTTTGTGATCGTTGTAGGACTTACTAAAACTGTATCATCTGAAGGTAAAAAAAAAATAGGGTCAAGTACTGATTATCTAGACATAAAATTATTCATATTAATATTGCAGTATTTGACATCGATGATGACTTAATCAATATAGGAAATGTTTCAATAGAATCTAATTCGAAATTTATATCGTTAGATGATCGCGTAAAAATACTGGATGTTCATAGTAAATATTAATTATCTACTTTTTGATTACTGATTAATTATTTATATTTAACAGAATCAAGGATAAAGAAATCTTTTCGAGAAATACATGATATAAGTAAGTAAAGAATAAATTATCAAATTAATTTAATTAAATTAAAAAAATTTCTTTGTCAAAAAAAGTTAATCAAAGAGCACATTATGAACAGATTCGGAAATGTTATCCTTCGTATGAAACATTTCTGAATCACTCTATTTAGTGTTCAGAATTTCCGAAAAATATAAACGACAAACTGTACGATGCGTCTTTTGTGTTGTTTTGTGAACAGAACACGATAACAAACAATTTGACCATGCGAAAGTGCTAGAGTAGTCTAACTTTATGGTTATACTTTTTTAATATTATATCATATACAGGGTGTCTCAGCGAGACCGGTCATTAGACGTTTCTGGGGTTCTGGCGAAAATAAAAATTTGAGAATTCAGACTTAAGTATTATCAATTACGATCTCTTCGTCTAAAATATTTTCAGATTTCTTGCACTTCCGGTTATACCGGAAGTCGCCACCAACTTTATTTTTTTAAATGGAACATCCTGTATATTTTTACATATTTGGATTTGTTTGTTTTCAAGGTTTATAAATAACTTTACTTTTTGCAATTTGATTCGGTCGTTCTCGAGTTATTCGAATTTTTCTAGAAAAATCTGCTCCAGCAGACATTTGTTCAAAAAATCAGAAAACACTCAATTTTTGGGATATCAATTTAGGATTGAGAACATGCTTAAGCAACATGATGGTGTATGTTTTGGTGCCGAGAACTGCGGTCTAGAACGTTTGATCACTTTACTATGGCACGTTAACTTTTCAAAATTTGGAAGTACCATAACTTCATTTTTTTAAATGGCACTCCCCATATTTTATTTTTTAGTCGTCTTCAGTGTCTCATTCTACATCTTTTATATTCCATATGTCCTATGCCTAACATTAATACTTTGAGAAATAATTAGGGTTTTTTGAAAAATGCTCACATATCATATGGATATTAACCATCATATGGAATAAACTATATATACTAATAGATATTTTTATCATGGACAATGAGAAGAGCAACATGAGAATCATAAACTTATTTATTAATTATTTGCAGTAATTGATCTTCGAATGAGAAATGCTCGAATAAGTCGTGCAAAGCATGATCGAATGCTTGATCTTCTCTATAGAATGGACGATTCAGTATTTTACATCATACACCAAGTGTATACATATTGTAAGAACAAAGACAATTATAATTAAAATTAAATTTAAAATTAAAATTTTTCAGTATTAAATTTGGATAAGATTAAAAGTGTTGAAGATGAAGGTAAATATGTATCTTTTCAATCCTGAGTTTATTTTGCAAATTATATTTTTTGTAGTAAATGATTTTTGTTACGGCTAAATTAAATTCCTTAAGGACAAGAAATAAAATAACTATTAATTGAGTTATTTTAATTAAAACAGTAAATACCAAAATGCAGAAAGTATACCAAGTAAAAATGTATAAAATAAAGGTGAAAAACTAAGCAGATTTTGTTATTTTTAATGTTATTTTAAAATATTACTGGGCTTTAAATATATTATTAATATTAATTTTGTTTTTGAAGAATTATTTATATTTATAATCCGTGTAGATGTTTTAATAAAACATCCTTGCACAATTATATCGTTAGTATCTCTCATTGTCAGCATAGAGGCGTCTGAAGTTTATTGAATGACTTCGTGAAGAGACTAACTTTATTCAGCAAATGATGTGTCAACATATTTATTACAAGATAATTCTAGTTTTTTATAGAAATCAAAGGCAAATAAACTCCTCTGACTGTGGAAAAAGCATAGAAAACACATCCTCAAACTAGCTAAAAAAATTACCTGTAGCAAGAAGTTGAACTTAAACTAGTTTTTAATATTTAGTTCAATATTATACATGCCAATACAGATTCGTCTATGAAAAAACATAATAATAATAGCAATCGGTGAAGTGTGAAGACATGGAAGTTATCATAAAACCAAGATTCACACGCATCATCATATTCTCCAATAATTTGTTATTCCTTAACTTGTTAAAAATAAGCGGTTTACAGGAAAAATGGCAAAATGGTACTAGAATAAGGCCATAGGTAAGTCTGAACTCAACTTGCAGGTAAATAAATACAAGCAACTTTTCCAGAAAGAAAATTATTGTTGCCATGAGGATTTACTTGACGTCGAAGTTATTATGTACTTGAGTATACCTTCAACAGGTTTTCAAAATTGAATGATAAAAGCTTTGGAATTTTTTTATTGACAAATTACTATAATATGTACTTCTATTCTCTGTAGACATCTAACTGGCGTTTTTTTGACTCCACTTTCTGATAAAGTGGGATCTGTTTTCGGACTTTATGTTGTGGATTCCAATACGCTGGGTAGATCTTTGCAGTACGTATTTTTGGCGGATATATTCTAGAAAAGACCTATATTTCTGAATATTGCTTTTTGTAGTGTGTTTACTAAAGTATTTGAAAAAACCATTAGTACAAGGATTGTCAATTTTCTAGTCAATTTATGTATTGATTAAGTTATACTGTGTAGCATACATGGTCACTTCATAAATTCGATCTTTTTGTTTTGTAGAAGTTTGCTCCACTAAGTCTTCCATCAACCTAGATGACAGGGCTCAGTTTTGAACCGTTTCTATTCATTCCTTTTATCAATTAGTTGCTCAATTTGCTTACAGATTCTCATTTAGTTATATATGGGATGAATTGTTTGTTACGATTAGTATAGATCTGGCTCAATTAAAACTAACATTGAATTCATTATTAAAACATTTTCTATTTGGTAATAAAACGGTTTCTATAATCCAAGGTGTTTTAAACAATTTCCAAAAATCTATCTACCAGACTATGTTTTATTCAAAGCAAAAATGTTAGTTGTGTAATTTATTTTTGTTGTTTACTATTGGTTATTGTTATCTAATTACTAATACCCCACAAGGTTGAAATTAATATTATTTATATTATTATTAGTTGTTTTCATTTTTCATTATAACATTATAAGATCATTACAATTTTATTTTTGAGTATTACCAGGTTTAAAACAATTGTTTGTTATTTAAGTTGATGAAAATAACTAATATCAATTTATATTTAGAAGAATGTCTTATCTGGTAATGGCTATTTTAATTAAAATGTGCATAAATAGAAGTTGTACACAAAGCCGATGTAAAATCAAAGGCGGTTCAAAGAAGATTAACAAGTTATGAATCTTTTAATACTTTTATTAATCATTTCAACATGCACCAGGAGCGTTTTTTCTGAAGGTATGTAAATATAATAAAAATTCTTTTTTTTTATGACATAAAGTAACGTTATATTTTAGATTCCATTGATGATACTGGTAACATAAAGTAATATTTATAGCGAATTAAAATTATTCAGATTAATATTCTAGCTCAGAAAATCAAGAATGGGTTGAAAGAAATAAGAGGTCTTATGTTTGGTTTTGGATCACCTTATATGAACTCTCTAGACTTACGAACCCGTTTAAAAATTTTGGATATGTATAGTAAATATGAATTTTGGATGAAATTGCCTTATTAATTACTAATTAAAATTTCCATTTCACAGAAAAAACTTCGATGATGTTCAAAAAACTCCAGTTAATTCCGAAAATATTGATGAAATTACTAATAATTTACGTGCCATAGGCCGTCAGATATCAATCAACTCAAACATTATACATGAATATTGTAAGAACATACATTTCATATAATTGTTTTAAAAAAGTAATACCTAAATTTTTCAGTGATAGCTATAGAAGGAGTTGATGAAGAAACGGTAGAAGATAGAGGTAAAAATTTTGTCTTTTACAATTCGATTTTACCATTAATCATTTTGCTTATAGTTACAAAAGTTGTAGATGATGTTAACAACATTATTGCCGATTTGATCAAGGTACATTAAAAGACAAAAAAATGAAACAAGTAGATAACTTAATTGTAATTTCTAGTGGCTAAGAAGAAATCCAAAAGTACAACAAAGAAAATGTACGGTAAATCCCGCCTAAAGTAAGCTTTTATTTACTTTAAAAACACATTACGTGACCAAAAATAATAAATAAAATGTCTTAAAATAAATCAAACTTTGCGTTTGTAAAACGATCCTGTTCTATTACTTTTAAAATCCTAAAGTATTGAATCGATTTTTCCCGTACCAGCTAGCAATGTCCCTTATTTAAACTAAAACCGAGGTTCTTGTATTCGAGTAAAATAGGGTTATCGACGACGGGCATCCTTCCTTACACGCGAACCGAATAAAATCAACCTGAAATCGCGATCCTCCAATTCCCCTTCGGGCTTTTCAACAAGACCATACAAGCTTATCTTCTTCGCGGTTAATAGACGCCGCATTTCACGGAGGAAAGCTTAAAGAAACTTGGGATTTATCTGGTAATTGTATTTAAATGTTCGACGTTTGAGGACTTGAGGAACGACTGTGAGCTTTCAAGCTTTAAAGGGTGGCGCAGCGTCCGAATCACACCCGCGGGAAATCATCTGATCGAAAACTGGTAACATCAAGTAACGTAACCCCGCGGTGGATCGCCCAATTAAACAAACGGGATTGAACATGTGCATGGGACCGTAAAGTTTTTTTTTAGAGGAAGTTAAGTATAACATAAATTAAACTTGTTTTCATGTAATTCGTTACTTTTGATAGATAATGTTTTAAAAATTGTTTCAAGGATTAAAGCATCCTTTTTTTTTTAGTTGAAACTTGGTTTAAACCACTTAAAACTTGCACCCGGGTGCTAAATTACCGGGCGGACTTTTGTTCCAAAATGCCAAATAAGCCTCGTGTACATCGGATTTAAACTTTGGGCCGTCTACTTAGCTATGTTTTGAAGTTTCCACGAACGGGAAGCCTCCTCTTGGACCCCGTCCAGACGCATCCAACCTGTTCCGCTTTACCGTTCTCGCTTTTAATAAGAGGGCTCTCTTCACGTCGCTAATTGCGATACAAATTTGCGATGCATTACGGATGAAACGGAAAGCTGCCGCTTTTAAAACCATCGCTTCGTTGCTTCTTCAACGATATATTCAGATGGAAGTGCTTTTAGACTTGAAAACATTCCCATCAGATGGCTTTCATGTTGTTGAATGAAATACCTCTTTTACTTCTACTTCTAAGTACGTACATTACTTTGTTGTGTTGAATTTTTAGATATGATATTTTTTACTTGTTACAAAATACATTTATTCATCAAAATTCCTGTTTTAACGATAATCACAAAAGATGAATTCTTGAAGTTTTACGACTTCAAAAAAAACATATTTTCTCATAATTTTAAAAGAACATAATATATGATGATTAATGGCTTTGCTTCGACCAATATCACTTTAACTACCAATATCCCGCGTAACCATTACATTACCAATTCCGCAGAAGGATTAATAGTTCAACGTCAGATCCATCCAACCGTGATATTGGATGTAGGTATGTTACGGGTACTGCCGTACGTAAACAGATGTTAATCGGTAGGAAACGGGCACGTAACACAATGCCAAACGAGATGGACATTAAATTATTGGCGTAGACGCTCGTTATCAATCATTACAACCCAACGAAAACACTTTTTGTTTCATTTCGATCGCTTTGACGTAGTTTTAAGCGTAACATAAGACAATTTCTGCACTAAAACCTTAGTACTGATGATGTAATGCACGATTATGAAGGTTTTGCGAGTAATACATTTCGAAAGGGAGGGATAGGGATAGGGATAGGGAGGAAAGGGAGGATTGTTTGAGTGATAGGTGATAGATTGGGTACGCTCGTGGAGCGTGTGTATGGATAGTAACAATTTTGATGGATGGTGACGGATCGTTTTCTTGTCGATTATGTGTTAGGGATTAGATAGGTATAATGTGTTTTGGATGGATTGTATCGAGAATTAATTCATTTCTATACTATTATAACTCATAGAAAAATGTTCTAAACGTCTCTAGTAAGTAATCATGCATTTCATTTACTTCGGGTTGACAAATCCTGGATTCTAGCGGGATTTATTTCAACTTGGGGGAAAAATAATTAAAACAGATGCCTCATCTTAATAATAAATTGCCTGAAAGCAGGGTAATTATTCACGACAGCCGAGTCCCGGACGGTATTGCTCGTACACTTGCGGTACGTCAATTTATAATAATTTTGCGCGTATTTTCGCCCCGTCTCAACAAAATTAATCACAGAATATAAATAGATTTTCTTTAGAAAAAAGATTATACTGTTCTACACGATTTTTGTTTCTGGATTGTTTTTAGTTGTGACAGATTTGTTTTGAGTTAAAATGATGGAATGTAAGGGATGTGGGAATTCTAATTTGGTTTACCTGAATTAGAACTTTTAGTGCCAAAACTAATTGTGTCTAGTTTTGGTACAAAAAATTTCTTAAGCCTTTCATTGTTAGGGGGTATCATGTTAAAATAAACGCGTTCAACGTTACTTTGAGTTATTTTCCCACTTAGTTGGCTAAAACAAAAATTTTTCAACTAACATGTTTCTTTGTTAGTGTCCTATTATTCTTTCTGTTGATTACACTATGTTAATAGTTCTTATCTATATGAGAACAAGAGTAGCGAATATTACACAGCCCAATGCACTCTTCATTTAGACGTGAGAAGCCATTTATAAAATGATCGACAATGAAATTTGCGTTTATCATACATATTATGGGTTTTATATGATGAGCAATACAACAAACATACAAGAATACTACGAAAAAAATTAGAATTAGTTTTACTTAGATGCTTTTTATCTTTATTATTTGTGTTAGGTATGCATGAGTTATCTAATTCTGGTCTGTGTTTAGTTTCTTCTATTGTTGCTGACTGACTACAATGTGGTTTCACCCAATTGTGATTAAATTCATGTTGTATCCAAGTCTGGACAATAATCCGTTTTGCTTTTGTTGCTTTTGCAACGATGTTGACAAAAGCTGAACCATATACCAGAAAATATCTTAGATGACTTTGAAAGAAGCTGAGGATGTAGTTGAGCTACAACAGAGACAATTTTGAGGAAGATCTGTCCATGACAAAAATTATGGGGTACCCCTACTCTTACATTTTTGCTGTGACTTCCGGTGTATTTGTTTTCCCTGCGAATTGACCATTATTATGACACTTACGTGGGGATGAAACCAAATAATAATTTTCGGCAACGCAGCTCGCCTCTCAAACGACACCAACAAATATATTTGTACCAGCTAATCACAAATTTTTACCACAAGTTTCATTACGTACGTACGCTTGAAAGTAATATTACTAAATAATCACTGGTAAAAGAAAAAATCCACTAAAATTAAAGCTAAATAAAAGAAGACGCTTTCCAAAGATGGGATTCTTTGAGTAGCGATAATAAATATTTTATCTATTGTAATACTTTATTATAATTTCTACTCAAACTAGAACTAAGTAAAATTAAATTCTTACTCAAAGTATTAGAAATATTTATGAAACAGTTACTGTTTTGGGAAACATTTTTAATGGTGTGTATCATCGAATTAACTCATTGCCTAATTAATAAATTAGACTGTTAGACACATGGAACGTGGACGAAATTGGCGTAATTACAGCGCATAACTCCAGTAGCTTTATTGGACGCAAGGGATTTTGCCAGATTAGATAAATTATATACTGCGCGAAAATCTCTCATTATAACCGCTAATAGTGTTAACGCTGCTTGTAATAGCATAATTTCATTTGGGTATTTGTCCTAGAGTTCTTGCTCGTTAGAATCGTGCAAACCATTAGATATCTCTTAGTCACATCTTATAGCAGAAGATGGCAAATAATTTCAGCAAGAAGCTTGATTTTTTGGATTCATTGCCTTCTAAATAGCAGAAATATTCAAAAAAAAGCAGACTGAAACCAATAAGAGAAAAGTTAAATCTCGTATACGGAACCAATACATTACATTTCCTCTATTTCTTTCAACAATTTAATTAATGAAGTTGTGAAATGCTGGCAGATTATAAATAAAATATTATTAACATCTTATCCGTGGAATTAATCGTGGCAATACGATGGTAGATAATATCATAATGACGTTAAAAAACAATCTGTTGTATAATTTTTGAGTTCTTTCTGATTGGGACCTATCATAAAGATTACATATAAAAGCCGATCTGTTCTATTATTTCTAGCTTCTTTCTGCTTACTATTTGTTGTTCTCTCTAAAATATTTCAGGTTATCTCACATAATGAGTGAAAACAAGCCAAATAAAATTTAGAATGTTTAATGTTCTTTAATATTATTCCTTCATTCTTTGAAAGATTGTAGAAAACATAAAGAAGCCAAGGAGGTGTCAGGAAGAAGCTTAAGTTTCGCTTCCTTCTGTTTTCTTTCTGGCATATATATTTTAAGAAACTAATTTTGACAATAATGTCAAAAATAAAACAAAGTGTAAGATAAAGAAACCAGAAATAAACTATAGCCATCAGAAGGGAGCCAATTAGAAGACAGAAAGATGTTTGCTTGTAAGCTTTCTTTCTACAACTTGAAAGGAGAAAATTTGAGGAAAAAACCAATACGAAAGCAGAGAGGAGTTAGAAATTTTGTCTTTTTCCTTCATTCCGACTTTTTATTTGGCACAAATAAATGCAGACAACACGACGAAATTAAAGATGAATCAAAAGCAACCTAATAGAAAATCAAAAAATGTTGGATTTGCTTTCGTCCTCTTTATGCAGAGGTGACACCTATTATATTTATTCAAAACCTCCTTACAGCTTTTTATAGCTGTGAAATTGATATCGCAAGTAATTTTACAGAAGTTAATGGGATCATTGTAAGTAGTTATTACTAATGTTGCACACTTTACGCCTCGACAAGTTCAACAAAAAAATTTTTGTCTTGGATGGCATTCAATCTCAACATAACCCCTATAATCTCTGCCGATGATACCCGATGATGGTGCTATTTCTGAAAACCCTCAACATCATCCTGGACATCGTTCCATACTGTTTTTGGAACATTGTATGGAATAGCTCTTAACACTATTCCTGGCACAGCTCCACATCGTCCGATAAATACATCAATATTATTGGTACATTTCAACAATTCCAAACACCTCCCAACACCGCCGTACACATATCGGATTATTATCGCTGTAACCCCTCTATATCATTACAAACATTGCGTCCTATTCACAATGTCGGACCGGACATTTCGCAATATCATCCAACTCATCAACATATTCTCAAACATTCTTTAATATTGTCTCTGATAACTAGTGATGGAACGGATAGTGATTTTGCGAAAAACCGGATATCCGGCACCCCCTCAGGCCGGGCATATCTATCGGGCCATTATGGTTATAATTTCTCGTACATTTCTGAAATGATACCCTACATTGCCACATTACTGCGATATTTGATATAAAAATGAAATTCTTAAGAAAGCTGATATGTCAACTTTTGTATCCAAGATACAAAATAAACTTTTTTAATGCAGATTTAACAAACTTGACTTGCAGTTCTGTTAGTAATAAACCTGATGATGAATTACAAGCGAAGAGAAGAAGACTAGAAAAAAACTGCAACAAGAGATTTAATTCACATATCGTTTTGCAATTGCTACCATGACATTGCTGATGACAAACTTGAAATAAATAAAGTTGTATTAAATTAAAAAAGTCCTATTGGGGTTGAACTTGATTATTATCTGCAGTGTCTAATACCTACAAAAGATACTAATCCCTATGAATGGTCTGAGTACTAATAGATATTTAAAATCCTGCCAAAGCCGGATATTTGGCTAACTATTCGGTATCCGGCTGGCTTTTAAAACATGGCCGGATAGGTCGGATACCGGATAGTTGCCGGAAATCCATTCCACCACTACTGACCATTAATTTCGTCCCGAATATCATTGAATATTGCTCGTACCATAACACTACATCGTCCTAGCTATTCCACAATATCTTTCGTGGAACTACTCAATATTGTTACTGACATCCCTTAGTATCGTCCCTGGCACACCTCAATATCATTTCACATATTTCTCAATATTGTCTCTCGCACTCCTCAATATTTGATTTTTTTATTGTTTGACCTCTGGTTTTTTAACATAAATTTGCATCAGTATTCTATTCACAAGACCAAGTCAGAATTTTCAAAGCATTGATTCTCCTTAAATAAAAACATATACTTCTACAAACAAAAAGTTACAATTTGAACAGTATATAAAAACAGTTCTGTTTAAAAACAGATTCATTTTTTTGATGTAAAAATAATATCTAGATTTTAATCGAATTTACATAAACCATCATAAATTACAAGGATTGCAACCGAAGAGGCTCATTAAACCCAGACCGACCAAAAACGACAGCTAAAGAAGTTTACAACTCCAAACGGCGCTCTAAATATAGAAAACCATTAATCCCGAACTATTAAAACGACGGCGCGTGACGTCGTAGTCGTCGTCTTCGCCGTCGTAGTCCACCATGAGTGAATATTATAATAAGGCCCATCCTGATGGGACGTTCAACCTCCGGGGACCCTCATCCTCTTCGAGAGTCGTCGGTGGCGGCATCGCGCGTTAAACACGATACTTGCATTAATTAATCTGATAATGGGCTACTGTCAGGAGACATCTTCAATCAGTGAGAGGGTTGGTAATTAATGGGTACCGCAGTCAGTACCATCTGCCATTGACCGGCGGCGGCAAAATTCGTATGTATTCATAATATGGTATGTACCTGTATATGTGTTGGACGCATGTATATGCATGCGTTGGCGGAACGTCGACGTCAACTTTTCGAAAACGTTATGACTTTCGAAAAAATTAACGCCACCGTACGGTAGTTAAATGTCCGCAAGGTGATTAATGGTGATGGTCGACATGTAAACGGCAACGGTAATTGAGCTCTGCCTCCAGATGAATCTATTTGAAGAGATGAGGTGAATGTGAAAAGAGCTGTATAAGGAAATTTTTAAGAGATTTCTTCATGCGTTACATTAAAGTGTCCGGAAAAGAATAAAAAAGAATGATTCGTACAATGTAATAACACCATCTGGAAACGGCCCCGGAGGTGAATATTTAAATTACGCGGTCGTACATCAAAAAGCGAAGCCCGGTTATTTCGCGAGCTGTCACATTATCACAGCTTTCGCAAAATTATTAACTACAACGGTCCATCCGCCCGCTCGAGCCCGGATTGGGCCGGTAAATACGTTTTGGAAAATGGCCCCACGGCAGATATTTATTTATATTACAGGTTTGCATCACTTGCGTCTCTTCTGTGCGTTTCGCTTTTGCGGCCAACGGGACGAACAAATTTTATCGTGTTCTATCGGCCCCGTTCTATAATACAAGGGAATTAAATAAAATGAAATATATGTGTTACGTAACGTTTCGAAATAAATGTTTAATCGGTTTATGATTTAGAATCCCTTTGAAAAATATTCCTTTTAAATATTTAAAATTACTCATGAAAGTGGATATTTATCTAATTAATTTCTGTTTACATTTACCAAGACTGACAGTATTGAAAATCATGTTGTGTTACACCTGAGCAATTTTGAGGGGCGCCGTCCACAACCTGCAACAAAGCACCAAAATCACACGGTTGGCGTAACAAGCACACAAGAAAATTAGTCGTAACGACAATTGTCTTGCTGCCGGCGGTCGCAGAACTCATTGTTCGCCGGCGACGTCGGTCGGCGTCGCGACGCCGCGCGCCGTCATTTGCAGGAGCGGTTGGTTCTTTTGTGTGCCGTTAATTGAATCTGCGGTCGATTGTTTAGTGCGACGTTCGGGCCGATTGTGTAAACGTTACCTAGAATCGAAATCAATTAGCCCGGAAAACCGTCCCGACGAAGACTACGACGCTCTATCGATACCCCAGACGCTGGCAAAATTAAAGGACGGACGCGCGCGCTTATGCTGCCGATTGCCTTTGCATATAGATTACGAATATTTGGAGACTAATTTCCCCGTGGACCTTAGGTGAGAATGAGGTTATAAAATAGAGATTGTGTATTATCCGATCTTGGGAACTTTGAAAAGATATCGATCAAACCAACATTTTAGTCTTAATCTATTTTAATTTGGTCATCAAATATTTCTGTACACCTCAATGTTTAATAGCACACTACTTTAATATTAATCTTCATGTCATATTTGAAATTTCCGTGAGAATCTAACAAAAGCTCCGGTTTAACAAAGCTCGAAATACTTTCCATAGGCACGCAATTCCGGGATTAAACTGTGTTCGTTCGTCGACCAACGTGCATTTTATATGTAAAAGCCCAACACTTTATGTTATGTTATCGATCGCACGCAATAAATAAATAAATATCCTTCATACAATGAAGTACTACATACTTTGTATACATTTTCCTTTAATTCAAATTTACGGATTGCGTGGAGCAGTTAAATCCAATGAAATAGTAAAGTTGATTTATTATAAAAGATTATAAAATTTTTTTAATCCCTTATAGCTTAATGTAGATGCTTACATGGATACTAAAGTTTCATATTTTTTATATCAATTATTTAAAAACTAAATCAAATCTCAATAGGGATTTCTTTGTTTCATTGAACCTTTCCTTTGTTTGTAGTAACTGGAGTGACATACTATCACTAGAACCAAGTAAACAGTAGAACTTAAAACAAAAAAAAATGATAAACAAACTAAAAAAATAACTAAAATGGGAACCGTTAACTAAAAATTTCAAATTATTTTATAGATTCAAATTACTAAAAATCTTTCTAGAATGCCACATATCGGTGTAGTACACTTTTTGCAATATGTACTAGCAATATTTTCTTTGGCTCTTCTTGTCACTGCCCATTAATCTTGTATCTTAGCTTCCGGTTGCCTTTCCATACCAACATCTTTTTCATTGCAATATTATTTGGTTACTGACATTCGAAGGTCATGTTTAGGCATTTTCGGTTTCAGTGCACGTAAGTTTTAGGCATGGTTAGTGTTCTAGGATTAAGCTGTGCGTCTTTTGAAAAAGTGTTTGATGTTTCGGATGCCATGTTACAACCATCTTCAAAAACAAGTTGAATGTGAAGGTTGCTAGAGAAGATACTTATATTCAAGTAAATCTTTTAGGTTTGGTTCAGTTTCATACCATCTCTCTGGTCATGTTCTGGTGGTAGTGGCTACTCTTGGCAAGTATTTTTCTCTTATCGAAATCTATTTTATGGTATCATTCCATATGGCACGTTCTGCATCTGTTGACTGCTCTGCTTTTCCTAATCTAATGTCCCTTTCGTGTTCTTTTATATGTTACGACAGTCTGTTGGCTTCTGATTCCTTTAAGGGAGGAAGTTTATCGGTAGGATATGAAAGAAAGTATGTTATGTAACCTGACACTGATAGCACTGAAGATGGGAGATCCGAAAACTGATGCAGCTGGAGCATGCAACTTCACTTAGTCCATTTACCAGACAAATAGAACAGTTACATTCCCCGTTAGATTTTTTATCCTAAAAATCATCGTTTTCTTCGTCGTCCTGCATCATGTGGGCGAACAATTAAATGTTTAGCTGAGCGTTTCGTCCACTCAGAACTTTGATCCACGCCAATCACCTTTTTCTAGTAATTTGTTTTGCTTTTATTTAATATCCTGGATGCATTTCTGATCAATTAATAACATTTGCACACACCAGTAAGCCTCTTCTAAGCTTTTTTGATATCGCTAAATAGTTTCTGCTATCATTCAACATCATTAATATATCTGTCAACATCGTTCGTATTATGATCAAGTGTCGTTTCTGGTTATGTTCAGTTGATTAGGGATCTTTAAAATTATAAAACAAACTTTTTTCGAGTTATACAGGGTGAGTCGGGAGGAACGAACCAAACTTTAGGAGTATATTGTACGCTTGAAAATAATGTAAAAAGCTTATATGTTGTTATCCGATTTTCTTTTATTTTATTTTTTTTTATTGCATAACTCTTACTGCATAACTACAATTAAACAAAATGTTATACATTAACATTAAATATTGGTCATCAGCGTTATTTTAGTAATTGTTCGAAAATATCGCCATTAACTTCTAAACATTTCCGGCTTCGTTTACTAAGAGCTCTTGTTGCTTTCCTAATTGCTGCATGATTTTCCTTAATATTAACTGCAACATTTAGAATGCGCCTAAGAAGTGCATCCCTAGTGTCAACTTTGACTTTGTATACCTCACTTTTGAACCATCCCCACAAACAATAATCAAGTGCTGTGAGATCTGGAGATCTTGGAGGCCAACTAATAGGACCACCACGACCAATCCAACGCCCTGGAAACCTTTCGTCCAAATGTTGCTTGACCTGACGAGCGAAATGCGCCGGAGCTCCATCGTGTTGAAAGTACATTTGCCTTCTAATGTTTAGAGGAACATCCTGCAGTAAATCATTTAATTCATTTTGTAAAAACTCTAGGTAATGGTTTCCTGTGAGGCGATTCTCCAAAATGAAAGGGCCAATTAAATAACCGTTGATCATACCACACCACACATTTACCGAAAACTTGTGTTGAAAGTTGTTTTCGATTGTTGCATGGGGATTTTCATCGGACCATACGTGACTATTACGAGTATTATGTAGGCCGTCGCGGGTAAATGTTGCTTCATCCGTGAAAAGAATATGCGATACAACACGATGATCATTATTTATCCACCGACAAAATTCGACTCGTTTAACATAATCTTCCGGCAGTAGATGTTGTACCTTACCTAAATGGTATGGATATAAGCATTGCTCGTGGAGTGTGTTTATTACTCTCTTTTGTGGGATGTCTAATTGAACAGCAATTCTGCGTGAGCTGGTCGTTGCATCTTCTTCTACTAGATCCAAAATATGTTCTACTTCATTTAAACATTGACGCGCAGCTCGTTCAGATGTTACTTTCACGCTGGGAAGTGTACCCGTTTCGCGCAGTTTATTGAAAACCCTAATAAAAACGTTTTTATTAGGATGTCTGCGATTTGGAAACCGTTGACGATATTCATCTGCAGCACCTGTAGCACTCCCGTTAGAAAAACCATATACAAATAACATGTCTGTATATTCTAAATGTGAATAAGTACTTCGCATTTTATAGCACTTAATGCAAATCAAACTGTCAAATCTACGTTAAATGTTTAACTGTAGTTATGCAATCAAGTGAAAACAAATGAAAATCGGATAACAACATATGAGTTTTTTTTACATTATTTTCAAGCGTACAATACACTCCTAAAGTTTGGTCCGTTCCTCCCGACTCACCCTGTATACCTGGCTTAAGAGAGCCAGGTACAAGAAGACAAGGATTTTGTATCTAAAATCATAAGGTGCAACCAAGCTCATAATCCACAGTCAATTCATTAAGAACGCGTTAGAACAACGACTTTGAAACAACGCATGACGAGTTGTAACGAGTTTGTAACTCTGGTAGAAACACACCTAATGTAATCCTGCAGAACCACATAAGTGGGGTTACAAAAATTAGGATTTTAACGGCGTATCTGGCTTTTGGCGATGTCGATAACTTTGCTGGAGAACAAACTAATACACATCCTTCAGATGCACCTTATCTCAACATTAGCTCAAATGTCGTCACTCAACTCACCTTCACAGTTCAAATCTTCAAGTTTATTTACTTCTTTAAAACTCATTGTTTTTTGGCAACTGTAACACTCAATCGTGCGCCACACTTGAATACGCCGTTTGAAACAGATTTGAAGAAAAAAACTGCAATTATAGACGGTGTAAAGCTGAGTTTAATATTTGTTTTGATAATAAAAATGTGAATCTTCTCTCAGCTTTTGTAGGCAATGAGCTGTCATCAACAAAACGTCGTTATGTTCGAACGAAGAAGTAC
Organism: Onthophagus taurus; assembly: GCF_036711975.1. Classification (NCBI taxonomy): domain Eukaryota; kingdom Metazoa; phylum Arthropoda; class Insecta; order Coleoptera; family Scarabaeidae; genus Onthophagus; species Onthophagus taurus. The sequence goes on from NC_091966.1 coordinate 31,931,068, forward strand.
TGACATTGAAATAACTCCCCCTCATCCTCCATCACTATAATGATACATAAGAATCTTTTTTCACATGATAGATATGCACTTGGCAAACGCTTCTTACCATGACGCCGAAACAATAAAGAAGAGTATTTGCCGGTCTTTGATTTCAAACTCGCAGTTTCGAGTCATATGAATAAAGTAGGGAAAGAACTAGATACAAACAGGTGGGTGACCAAATAGTGCCATATCAAACCGATGTGATAGCAACCTATGTCATTCCATAATAACTATAAAAAGACTTTGAAAAGCTCTTGCTAGTATACAAGTTCCTCTAGATTCTAACATCGATCATTTTCCCACGTGGAAAAGTAATCGTCAATTAATATTGCTTCATTCTTTCACCATGTGTGATAAATGTGAAGTCGATATGAAAAGTTATAATTTATTTACTCACCAGGTACATACGAAACCACATGACTTCTCAGTATAATGTCTGAAATAACTTTTGTATTATTTTCCAATTAGTAGTTTATGCAATAAAGGGTTAAGTTAATAAAAAGATTTTTTTGTAGATATTCTTATAATACAAACGGTAATTTAAACGATTAATCACACCCCGGTTATTTGATTCCTTAGCGTCATTAACAACTTGGGTAAGTAACGACCAGTTTCCCCGCGCTTGCTTGTCTTTCACTTTACCGTCAACTTCCCTCTTCCTTTTTGGAATTAGATTTTTGCCCTAAATTAATGAACTTCCGTCCGAAACGGTTCATAATAAACCCAAGAGGTTTTCCCCATTTGCCAATCTCAAATCTAATTATCTTCAAACAATCATTGTTATATATAAAAAACGAAGTGTAAATTCTTCTACACAAAAGAATATTACTATATCATCTTAGCTTTAAACGTTTTCAACTTCATTTCCTAAACGTCAAACTATAGAAAACAATTTATCGACAAAATGTATAACTACGGTAAGTGTCGGAGCCTAGACAGAAGCGATATTGCCCCAAGGGGACGTGATGTATTGAGCACGACCTGCTCAGACTGGTTGACTGGTCCGTGCGTGAGCTTCGTCCTTCAGGACAAGTTGATGGACGTTGAAGGATCGCGTATTTACGCCCGGAAGCGGGAACCGGGAACCTGAAACCGTCCAGGAACCTGGAAAACGGCGACGCCGACACGAAATTAACTTCGTCACGATTCATTGCTCACTCGGCTTCCGGCGTGTATCTCCGCAATCAACTTTCGCTTAACTGCGAGCGTTTTAGTTGCTTCGTCGTCGCATTTCCATTTATTACACTACAGTACGAGCAGATGATATATATGCGTTCTCTTTAGCTTAAAATTACTGAAAGCCAACGAGGTCTTTCTAAGCCTTGGATCAACTTTGAGGGTGCTACCCCCTATCCACCGATAGATCCATCCCAAAATACAAAACATTTTCATTGAAAAGAGAACCCCAACGATCCCGAGGGCACCTGGGGCAGCAAATTAATTAAAAGTACCATCCTATCGACGTAGCGTTTGTTCGACAGTTTGATGAATACGCCAGATGACGTCACGTTGTTGGTAATTAGGAACTTGCCGGAGGGTCAACTGAAGAGCCACGAGTAGTTAAGTCGGCGGACAACTGTTTGATTCTGTCCATCAGTGGGTGTAGTAAAATATTTGACATTGGTTGTGCTACATCCCGGGGTCTTTTCTAACGTTTCACGAATGGCTTTGTATAAATATTATTGTTTAGAACAGACGTTTGGATACCAGATGTTATAATAATTTTTGAGATTACTGTTTATGACCTACTAATTAATTAATGAAAATAAATTATTAAATGAGAGACTAAACAACTTTAACGAAATGTGTCGGCTAGTTAAGTAAATCAATTCGATATATACGCCAGAGAGACCGATAATTTATTGACAGCGACGTCGAGAGAAATAGAGTGGCGACACTTTCTTCGACGTGTTTATCGGCGTTTTACGTATGCGAGAATGGCAGTAATTCCAACGGGGAACGTGCAACAGTTTCCCTCTCGCGTTGGTTATTTACGACTTCAATCGTCGCGCATAGCTGCCACGAACTCTTTGGTTTAATAAAGGCAGTCGATTAATTAAACGCCCGCCCCCCGCCGGGTAACCTTTGAACTCTGGGCGCTGTTCTATCGATTCCCCGCATATTTCGGTCTATCATAAACCTCACCCGGCATCACGCCGTATAATTTATTCCGATAAGTTACGACCGATTACGAGTTGGCGGTAGTTCCATTTCGTTGCCATTCAAACGGTACCTACGCCTTTGCGATAACAGGAAGTGTAAATATAAAGGCTTAAGTCTACCCTACAAATTGCTAAGACGTTGATTTGGCACTCGTTCAAGATAGAGATTACGCTAAAATACGGGACGTTTCGTGTTGAAACTAAAAACTATTTAGTATTGACCCGATGCTGTACGATCGGGCTTCAATATGTACAAGTTCTCGAGGGATCAAATAAAATTTTACAGTTATTTTGGTTAGTGGCGCTTTCCTGCGCGAAATGTCGCCGGAACTGTGTGGATCAATCAAATGATTTCCCACGGGCGCCGTATGCTCGCCCTCTCTTGAGCGCTCCACCTTATATTTGAATACAATTACACGTGTTCGTACATGTCCGCTCGGCCACCGTACAAGGTGACTAGATCGCGACGCCAGATAAATGCTCTGCTGGTCTGGCAGCAGAATAAAGACAGACTGACCATACCCAGTTTACTTAAATAGTGGCCTCGGAGGTTTATCGACCGATACACCGTCTGTTTTGCGAACGTAAATTCGTGCTTTTTAACCCTTCTATACGTACCTTATAAAAATAAACCTAACCCGATGAAAGTTATGGTCTTGAAAAGATTGTATACCATACTGTTTCCTGGGACCACCGGTGCGCTATAACCCTTTTCTACGTATTAAAATATATATATGCTCAATAATTTAACGTCATTCAATTCAAGTCCCTTCGAAACCTTTCAACCCTAAACCACAATCAATACATCACTATGACACACAGAAACAATTTTGACCGACAATTAATAACATCCCCAATGATTCGGAAGCGAATCCAACGAAGCGAACCGTTAGAAGCGGACAGCAAACACAATAATAAGCTTTCAGATGCAGAAGGGGGGCACAATATTCTGAGAAGGGGTGTAATTTAAATTTGACAAGGCATATTGTTTAGCGACATGTCCAACCAAGATATTGCCCTAGCCGTGCCAATTTAAACGATCACAAACTGCCGATATAGCCACAACGGCCATGTGTTGGTCGGGCAAATCCAGAACTTGCACAGGACATAGACGGCATCTGCGCCTCTGTCGGAACTATTGGGCAATTGGGCCAAGTTGGGAGTCCACGTAAGCGCTTTATTACGGCCGAAAGTAGTTTAGAAAGAGTCAATCGCCTTTCGCGATGGCGAAAAGCTCGTCGCTTTCGTTGTTTGCTGAAAGGATTTTCACCGTTTTATGTAGGTGATCAAAACGTTAACCCGTTAGAAATAAATGGAGATATCAGATGGTTGCACGCAACATTAATTTGTTGGAATGTAATATTCGTACTGAACAAATAACCCACGCGTCGATTATTTCGAAATTAAATGTACGGTCTGGTTCGCTGCTTGGTTCTACGCAGGACCATACATCAAACGGTGGAACAACCTGCAGGTTGGAGCCTGTCTACCTGGGAACTGTGGATGGCGACTAATTCATATGTAAAATAACCTGTACCAGAGCGCTTGGGCATTTATTAATACGTTCGTTTCGCTGGAAAACGAAGAGGTGTACACAAGCACATCCACTTGAGAGAGTTACGTGTGCGTGAGTAAATAAATATGTTTAATGAGTACCGTAAATAATTTTGTATTAATTAGACATGTACACGTAAAGATAACTTGTTTAAAAGATGTCTTGATAAATTGCATAAAATTAATATTAAATATAACCTGAGTGAAAAGTGGAAGGTATACACACACTCCCTGGAGTCTTTTGAGGCTAAGTAGCGCTTATAAAGTAACGGTAGTATCGAAAGCCTTTATTGAATTTTACAATAACTCCATTACGATAGAATTTCCTTTCGAGTTGCAGTTTATAACCCCACCCGGTAGTGTATATCGAATATCGAAGGAGTGTGGTAGTATGGTGTTAGGGCCTAATGCTTGAAACTTTTAACGTAAAAGCCACTAACCGAGGAGAACTAATGGTAATTATCCCGAAATGTATGATAATGGCTAGTAGAGTGTTAAAATTTTCACATAGTCCAAGAACGACTAGGATATTACAAAGCCCGTCCCGCGAATAGGTTGAAATATAACAATTTCCGGTTTACAAAACGCGTTGCGGGACGCTCACGTTCATCTCTGTTGCAAATCGGGGCCATCCATCATAAATATTTAGAGTCGACGTTGGCGTCGAATAAAAATTGCATTTTAGAGTCTCCATTTCGCGTAAACGCCATTAATGGAATATAAATAGGCTGCGTGAGCTGCATGGAGGACGATGCAACGCCGTTTCTAATTTATCGCCGACCGGCGTGGCGCGTTTGACGGAAACAGAAAAACGCACTATCTCGGAACTCCGTCTGATACGTGCTGATTGTGCCATTGTTATGGAAATCGGGACGCTAGCATTGATATTCCCGATATCCGGACCCGAAATTGGCATTCTACTCGGTCCCGCGGCGTTGCGAAATCTCGCAAACTTTTAGGATACCTTACACCAAGATAAATAACGAAAATTTTATTTTATACTCAGTGGTTCAGGATAAAGTTACGGTGATTTCGATACTAACATAAAAACAATTTTATCACAAAAGACCACACCTATATAAGAAAACAAAGCAACCCTTTGTCGGTTAATCTAATATATTGTTCTCAACGTAGATGAGAATTTATCCAAAACGTCCGTGTTTAAGGGTTAAGAGCTGCCGTCCACCAACTGCTGTTATCATACCGGGTCTTAGTTAAACATCACAAGTGCATTTAGGGTTAAAGGATAACGATAACATTTTACGGATCGCGCGGTATATAAGCGCTGATTAAGGCCATTGTTCGGGCTTCGAAGGCGATCTCTTGGGAACCTGCTTCGAGGGGCGGTAATATCATGCCGGGCGCAAGTCCATAAGTCCTGATTATGTTAAAAGTGCCTCCCGGTTAACAAACCTATATGCTAGAAGGGTTTTGTCTCGATTAGCCGCATCTTTCGTAGACCCGACAAAGCTTTAAGCGCAATTTAGATAAGGACGTTTTGTTCGTTCTTGTGCTAACGAACGGGAAACAGTACGTTACCAGAAACGTAATCCACGTAATGCCGTATTTATGTTGTATATAAAGAAAATCTATTAAAATAGTAATACCGAATTAGCTATTCTATTAGAATAGTAAATTTGATATCTATGTGTTAATATGAGCCCCGTGGTTTGCAAGATAGAGTCGCACGCTCCTCATTCTCGTCTTTACATGTTCAAAGCCCGCGGGTCGCCCGAGATCCAATCCCGCCGATTGGATTTCATTTCGTAAGCGGTATGTATCCGCATCTTGTACTGATCGTAAATCCAGTTTACGTGATTCGAAACCGAGACCTGAGTTCGATTGCCGGATATTCAAGCGCAATCTCGTCTGTGTGTACGTTGATTTTCACAAAGTCGATGATGCGTAGCAACTTGAATTGGATTATGTTAGAGTAGATACTTCAATACGATTACGAGATGTTATAAAATTGAGAAACAGCAATCGTCGAAAAAAGCTCTGTTCTGAAATCTCCTAAAATACGTTCATTCGTTGGTACAAAGCCAACAAAGTTGACGTAGAAAGGGTAACGTGGGAGATATATGAGCGCCGCATCGAAATATTTATGAATGCGTTTATGATCTGTGCGCTTTCGTATTTTCCTGAAAGGCGATTCCATGAATACATAAACTTTCCCATTATTTCTGTACCTGTTCGGTGCACGTTGTCGTGTCGGATTTTGTTCCTATTGTTGGACAACCCAGGAAGAAAGCGAATAAACTTTGAGGTTAGGGTACGTCGTAATAAAAGTTCGATTGCGTAATGGACGAGGTGAATTCATAATCCCGTTTAAGTTCGACGGTGTGGAAGGGACGATAAAACATGTCCCCACTTGTGGAACACAAGGGCTCAGCTGGAGGCTTTAAGGTGACGTAAAATGGATCACCAAAGTTTATGTGATGTGAAAAATTTGTTTTTTATTAATCTTTCAAATCGGGGTTATTTAAAATGTAACCAAACGTTGGCGTTATTTGAATTTTATGACATAATGTGAACTGGACGGTGTGAATAGCGGAGGGCTTTGAATCCTGGGATGGATTAAATTATTTACCGCAAGAAACTCGGCGTTGAACTAGGTCGTGTATGCAAAATTAATTCCGCGTTCCTCTAAACAACCCCGTCAGGAAATTCTAGAACCTCTCTCGGCGTCGAATGAAAGAACCGAGTTTCGAATAGAGAACAAACCCACGTACGGAAGGAGTTGTAAACCCAAGAAGTGCCAGTGAATAATATAAAAGGGCCGTAAACCCTTTTCTTTGGAAATTTGTCCGAAATCAATTTTTCAGAAGCCGTATAGCAGGTGGGAGGGAATGTGTGACAAATAAGCGAGCCGCAGAGTTAGATATAGGAAGTTTCACCTGCTGGTTTACCCTTTTGTATCGCCTTGAATAGAATAAATGATACGGACCAATGTCGCACCCTTGGGAGTCTAGTTTGCCGGCCAAATTGGGAAATATAGGTTTAGTTAGGAGGTATTCAGATGTGAGTTCTCTAACTGAGCGCATCCTTAGAGACAATTAAATCTTCATAAACTCAATAAAACAAAAAAATTAAATGTTCACTATGGAACAAAAGTTTTAGTAATTACGGGGTTAAATGTGTCGGAAGTCACCCCCGTTTTAACACAATAGGACGTTTACATCCCACAAAGATCGCCTTCAGGCCTTTTCCCCAACATAATAACGTCGCAATTTTGATGAATTATCATTAAAACGGTCTTGTGCCCCGGCATTCATCCATTCTCCCGTGGCGAAAATAACAATCTAACGGCGTTGATTGCGTGACTCACTATGCTTCGGTATGCATTGCTTTGTGCCATTGGTGGGTACCCATGTGTTGCTACCACCGAGGAGATCATGACACGAACGCAAGAGGTGACTCAACACTAACCGACCCCCTCTTAACAAGAAACGAAAGCGTTCTAATCTAATAGATTTTTACACGAAGTAAAATCAAGGGTGTACCCCAAGGGTGGTCACAGTTGCAAGACCAACAAGGAAAACACTTGAAGGACCAGCCCCTTTTCCTTCGGGGCAACATATGCTTAAGTTAACCGGGGTGTAAAATCCTCCCCGATTTAATAAGATGAAATGCGGATATATATTTTTCGTTTTCATACTTCTTGACAGGTATTAGTAGAAAGGAACGGCCTCTGCTCGCTTTTAATTGGGCGCTGGCAGATGTTTGGGTATAGAATTTCATCCTTCGATGACAAACAAACGTCAGTAAGTGTGTTCACAAATCACAACTTAAAAAGATTTATATACATTTTTATGTTAAAATAGTCTCGGATATCGTCTACAAAACTCGACTAAACAACTTAACCTATAGTACATATAGTTGTGCATGCCAAATATCAACACCATTAGTGAAATTACTACCTTACCAGGTCGATGCCCTTAAGCACACGCGTAAACTGATAGTCCATCAGTCAATAATCACAAAATAACCTTCTTATCACTTCGGAACGCGTAAAACGTTCTATCGCTACGTAGGCGCCTATATAGCAAACAGTATTATCTAAAGACAGCAAGTTTGTGTGTGCTTTAAATTCCCGATTGATAGTCTGGTATTTACAATCTTCATATTTACCAAGTTAATATTGAGCGGTGTCAATAATAAACTAACGTGTTGGGTGTATATGAAAAATATTTTATTACTTTTTTATTTTATTGATAGAAACTCAATTCAGCAAATTTTTTCTGACAACAATTTTAAATTTGATTTATTTATTTAAAATTTGCAAATAAACAAAGAACGGTGAAAATTAAAGGAATTATTTATGTCCACAAAAATGCTTCACGCAATTACGCACTTTTAAGCGGAAATGGACAAATAACTAAATAGTTGACGTTGCGTATTCCAACAACAACGAATAATAAGTGTTTGTGTTGATTCTAACTGATTTAATAGCAGTATGCAAATATCCTAGCCTATCAATCAAATGTTAACAATCTAAAACAGGAATAGTGATAATCAAAATTTGAAAAACTGTTTAGTTTTATCGATCAGAATGTTTACTTTTTGGTGTATATTATACATATATAGAAAGTTAAATTGATACAATTTAATATTTGAACTTATTTAGTATCTCAAATTATTAAAAAGTTTGAACAAAAAAATAAGATAGAAAGTCTTAATAAATACTTGAAATCAACTATTTACGAAATATTAGATGAACATCATATTTAACGACTTGACAGATTAATTTTCAAGTTTAGTGTAATTTGTACCAATTACAATAGTTGCGTATTCTGAAAAATGTAATACAGCTTTCGAATGACCGTGCTAATAAGAATGCTGCAGAAGAACGTCGGTTTTGTACTAAAACGTTTCTCTATCGCCAAATGCCTTCGCATTATCTTAGGCCATATTTCAACCACTAATAAGGGCTGGATTATTTCAAAAAATATCTTATACTTGTAGACGGCAGAGATCAGAATATATACCAGAAATAGAAGAAATTTTGTATTTTATCGACAATTGGTTTTATTAACAACGAAATATTACATTCAGAACAAATTTGTCGATGTAGCCTTGCACACACTATTGTGGCACATTGGGTAGGCTGTTGACCCTACAGTGTTAATGTTTGCTGTTTTAACCGACATAGAAATCACGTTATACGAACGATAGAGCCAGCTATAGGCATATCAATCTGGCACCAGGGGTTTCACCTGTGATTACTTTTTACACTTACGATAAACAATGTCACTTAATGAGTGATGGTGAGAAGAACACTCATTCTGGGTTAAACTAAAAAGATTGAGTTGGTTTTCTTCTCTAAGCAAGGGGAGCTTGTAGTTACTATTATCTTATATGGCATTGCATCAAATGCAAAGACTACATTTTGCTGATTAGGCTGCAATAAGACACCCGCAAGCACATTGAAGAACTGTAAGCTTCTAGGTGTTCTATTTGAAGCTTGCATAGATTACGTTACACCTGCTTTTTACATGGTCATTCATTAGACCTTCAACTACAATTATTGCGTAATACATACTTATGTAAAATTCTAACCATTTTGACTGATAGAGCTGAGATGCACGTGCGGGCAATAACCTGCATGATATTGAACTATACTGCTCTATTTCCCTAGGATCATACAATATAACTACAAACGCATAATTAACTGCCATTAACTTAGCGACTATTGTGATAAGCGACTCTCATAAAGTCGGTAATAGTATTAGTCATTCAAAAACGCCATTATTCAGAACTATACTAAGATGAAATGGATGTAACATCATAGTGGAATTATAGACATCGATCATGCGGGCAACTTTACGAAGCAGCTCAGTTAACAGAAACCCATTACTGCACGAACAATTAAAACAACATCGAAGTTTTCTAAGTCACTTCATTGATTGGTTTCGGAATGAGACTGTAGTAGTAGGTTGATTACTTATTAAACAACTTAAAAACCTTGTATTACCTAAAGCGAAAAACGGCTACACAGCTTTTGCATTTACGGTCTCTTTGACTTGCTTCAAAAGGGCGTTTCTTTGTAAACATTTGGTCAAGTATGATTACTTTAGACAGTCCTGCCTTCCATAAGAAAGACCTATTCTTCGAATAATGAGATGATCTTATTACTTGTGTTGTGTCCATAGACGTGCCCGATTCTGTTGGGTTATGGAAAAAAGCTCTTGTTCTTCTGAAAGAGGATAGGTCTTTTATATGTGACGAATTTTCATTCATCGACAGATATCGTAGATACAAGATGGCTTCATCGCCTTCGATTGAGGTCGGTGACTTTGCTTCAGTGTAATGTAAGTGCAGAAGATGTCCATTCATTAGTGAGGTAGCAATGAAAATTTCCTCTTGCCGTGTTTCGTGTTCAATGAAAACGCATCGAAGTTATACCGGTGGTTGATATTGAAATATTGGGTTTCTTAGAGATAGAACCTGGATTTACATGTCGATAATGGATGTAACATTATGTTACCAAAACCATGTAGTAGTATATTGTATTATGTGGGGATATTAGAATTAGATAGTTAGTATTAAGTAATAGCAGGTAGAATATGTAAGACAGTCGACGTATGCAGTTGAATAAACTATTATGTAAAATACCTTTAAATCAGTATTTTAATATAAGAAGACCTTTACGTAAAATGAACTATATTACATAAGATATCATACAATTCTCCTGGTGCGTTTTTCCTGGATACTGGAAACTTTGCCTATCAAGACCATAATTTTTGTATCCCAATCCCAAAAGGATTTTGTTACGAAGGTCTCTCGGAATTCCACACGGTAATCCCATTTCTTATGAAATATAGCTACAGAGAATACTTTGAAGATTTGTAAAAATTCGTCGGCTATAATAATGATATCTTAATATACTTGCATCATGTGATTTACATATATGCGTATGTTTATGTTTATGATAATTTCTTCACTATGATGTTTAGAGTATTGACAGAAATCATATTGCATAAACATGCGTTACGCTATCATAACCTAATGATAAAGCAAGATGGCAGTACTTGTTAGGATTTCAATGTGAGCAGATAAACTATGGAAAGAGACCGGGTGAGACGATAAACATGTAAAAATAGCGAAGAGTAATAGGGATTACGACAAAATAATGGTAGCAGTCGTGATGATGAGAATTTAAAGGACCCTCCCCACCATTCTCACCTTACGAACAGGTGAGAATGGTGGGGAGGGTTTATATGAGTGGAAAAATTCCAAGAAAAGTGATAGAAATGTATTTGAGCATTATAGCAGATTAGTTACATTCATTTTAAATAGATTATAGCTTTCATTGTCATGTGTATAATAGAATAAAAATTTTAATAGAACTAGAATTAAATTCATTATAAAAGGCTAATCATTTATTTAATTGCAGTGAAATGTTTTGTAATAACCTTTATGAGTACCATTTATTGCAGACACCAATAAATAAAATTCTATTATTATAAAACATCTTCATTTTAAATTAAACGCCCCAGTTTGTAGCCAACCAAGCTTAAATAAATGCCATATTTATGAATTCCCATTTCGATAAACTAACAAAGGTCGACAGAAGTCAACCCCAAGGTACCGTTGACTGAACTGCAACAATAAAACTGTCCTAGACCTCCACAACTGATTTATTGGGTAAACTAGACGCCATATGACCCAGTTTCGACGCAAAACTAGTTGGAAAAACTGCATGATAGAGGGGAAGAACGTGCGTGGCCACCCCTAAGTAATACGGCTAAAGCACAATGGTCCTAGTTACACGATATTCCCCTTTTGGCGACTGTACGTCTAGGGAGGGAGCATTCAAATGCTCCAGGAGATTAGCTAAAATGAACGATGCTTGCGCAATATGTTCCAGTGCCCCTTCTGTTTGTCGTTTATTGTCATCTAGATGGACGGCTAATTAAGTATGAGTTGTCCAAATACTGTAAGACTAATATGAAAAGGATAAACGAGCTGGGTTTATGTGTTATGGATATTTAAAATATGTCGAAACACTCTCGCGACTTGACTAATCTGTGTAAGTGTGTTCGAAACGATGATGGTACGGGTGGAGATAATGCTACGTGATCGATTTTCCTGAACGCGGAGTCATCAATTTTACCGTGCCTTTGTGATACAAACGACAACGTCCGTTTTGCTAAATGATACGGCTCGTGAATCGACGAGAACTTAAATTAATTCCGTAGAAACGGCCGCCTCGCATGAAATATTACCGGCGTCTTTAACCTTAACGATCGGATTATTTATTGAAAACGGTACATCAATGTAATTAACCTAAAACGGCGTAAAACGGTGAAGTTAACGAAATTACTCGGCGATTTTAGGACGTCTAGACGAACTCACGAAATCCACGAAATTGTACTACGTACTAGTCGTAATAATTTCAAAACGTCCGTTTTCAGCAGAACAAAGCAAAAGTTAGTTGGTAAGTACCGAAGCGCAATTAGGCGGAGTAACGTAATCACTTATCCGAAACTAATAACGGTAGATAAGATGGCCACTTTACCAAACGGGGACCGCAGGAAATTTACTGGCTGTATTCGAGCCACTGCGGCTTTTGCGTGACAATCCAAGCTGAACTACGACCTCCGAATCTAAACTATGTGTTACTGCAGTCTCCAACTGGTCTTGTACAAAACTTGTACATATCCATTTAACATACGAGAACGAATTTTCAGACACAAAAATTTCTTTTACCATACCGTATCAAGGATAACATCCGTAACGAAAACCTTAGAAAGAACACAATAGATTTTAAAGGTTTATAACTTGAAAGCCGGTCTCCGCATTCGCCACAGCCGAAGGAGTTTCATTGGGCATTGTAACCCAACCCCGGGTCAACCCTCCGAGACAAAATACTCAGGTGTTATTGCCATAACGCGGACCTCGAAGGTTCTCTCGCGATCAATACTCTATGCAGCAGAACGGCCTATGAGGAAGCCGACCGCTAAAATACGATATTTAGTAAGGTGAAACTTGTATATACACGTTTTAGGGCGCTGGGCGCAAACCTACCGAATTTATTAATGCAAACGCACGTTCACGTCCTTTATAATTTACGCGAGTGTGTACCTGCATACTGAACGTTTGTTGGCCCGTTTCATCAGGTTTACACTTTTGTCACGATGATTTGCGAAATGTTTTTCAAGATAAACAGGTTATCACATTGCAGCAACAACAACAATTTTACTTTCCTAAAATGCATCACAAGAGAAAATTTTAAAATATGTAAACTCAGCGGTTGGTTGCGGTTACAAATTAGAGGACAATTTATGCAGACCCGCCTTTAATATCCTACAAGGAAGCGAAACGGTCGTCCCAACTTAAAAACAATGGTGCCCTTTCAACTCGATGACTAACGGCCTCATTAAAGCGCCGCTTCTTTTTCAAATTTAATTTCGACGGCGTCAGCGGCGTCCGCGCGCTAACCGACCGAAGGGGAACCGAAGGGATTTCACACCTCCCGGTGTGTGTACCACCCCATACGAAGACGGGATAGTAATCTTTACCGGACCGAACCCTCCGGAGTTAAGGGACGCCCCACGGGGCGTGAGGCGTGCACAGAAAAGGCCCGTGGTTATTGAGTTTTGGACCCGTTTATGGCCGGATAACATTTTAAAACGGAGTTTTTGAAGTAAATCAGGTTTTAGCTGACCTAGTTCTTTTTTGGACAGGTGAAAATTAGGTTGAAAGGGATTGTTATTTAACAAAAGAAAATTTATTTTAGACTACAGCTTTCACCTATACCTCTTAAAAAGGAAATTTGATTTCTTTCAAAAAAATAGTTTTACTTGTAGTTACATCAACAGTTCGAAGATTGTTCGAAGTCGATAAAAAATCTATTTAAAATTTCCAATTTTGAGACTTCTAGTGATAACATGCTTTGTATATTTAATATTAAAAATGTAATTTAGTAACAATTTTTTATTACTTACATCTCCAATAAAGTCAAACAATTTCCATTGCACATATTTTTTTTTACCAATTTTCATAATTATAGTTAATACTCCAACGTCTTTTCTTCTTGCAAACTCGCTTAACAACCGCTGTCTGAAGTCGCGTCAAATATCCGTCTTGTAGTGACGACGTTTTCGTTCAAATATTCACTTACAGTGTGATAGATTTTATTTATACTGATGGTAATGTGCAACACTTCCAGTTAACAGAAATAAAACGTAAATTGCAAGGGCTACGAAGATTTAACATATCCAAAGATATGTGTCAAAAACTTTTAATTCATACAAATCATCAAATTTAAAAGGAGTAAGGAAACCAAAGGTTGTATCCACGGTTGATCCATTTTAAAGCATCAAAGAAATGAAATATGCAAAACATTATCTATTTAATTAGTATTGATGCTATTGAGTTACTCCTGAAAAAAAAATAAAGTATACAATATAAAATACAAATGCAATCCCGTACTGGTTATATGAAACAAATAGGATTGCCACTACATACAAATAAACTTTTCAGTGCTCAAACCGTTATCAAAGTACTCATTAAAATTTAGTTCCATTTGCTGCAAATTGTGAGATTTGTTTTCAATTTTGGAAAAATCATTTCCTGTATATTATTTCTGATTTTTAGGTTGTGTAAAAGTGATAATGGCTGTATGTAGGGAAGTAAACCCTTCTACAATTTGAATTGAAGTTCTGTACACTCAAGTTTATTGGAACAATTAAATTATTTTTCTAATGCTAACCTTTTTTGACCTGCTAAAATATTCATAATTAAAATTGTAGGCTTTGTATTTTCTAAAAATAGATGTACATTGCGCTTCCTTTTTCTCTCACACATTTCCACCATCCACAATCTCTCATCTCTCCCTCTACTAATATTCTCTAATATTACTCCATCATCCCTTTTCTCAGCTCATCACACGTCAACTTATGTCTAACCGTTTCTCAACCTTTCTAAATTTGCCGTTAGTTCACTCTTTCTTCTTTTAACACCTGATACATGCTCTCATTCTTTTTATTCTCCCTCTTTCTTCCTCTATAAGATAGCTTAGATATCCTTTTTAAGATATCTTTAATTTTGTTCCAATCTTCTTGTTAAGGTATCATCTTCATGAATTTAAGCTAGTCCAATCCTTCACATTGTCTGAACACTGTTTCCTATCCGGACCTCTTTTACAATCAACTTTACCTTGCATTAAAAGTAACGAATTCCTAACTTCTGCCTTTGTAAATATGACCCAAATGGCTTATCTTTCGTCTTTTGACAATTGCAAGAATTTCTTTATCTACAGTCATTCTTCTTAGTACAGTTTCATTTGAAAAGCATCTCGTCCGTGATAGTTTAAGCATTCTGCGTATTACCTACATTTTTCTCCTCCTTTTCCAACTCCCATCGTCGAAAGATTGAATGAATTCATAAAATCTGTATATGACGTTTAACGATAGTACGGGCTTTGTTAGTAATTTTTTCATTTTGAGTATTGCGTTCCTTGCATTTTCTATGCATCGCATTTCCACTTCCGGTTTCAAATCCGTTACAATCCAGCATCGTAGGTATTTGATTTTGTCAACCTGTTCTATTCGTTTGTTGTGGACAGTTGGTGATATTGGTGAAGATTTTGTAGCCTTTTGGCTCTTCCATTATAGTTAACATTTATTCCTTCCTTGATACTTTCTGTAATCTTATATTTACACCTCTATAATAAACCTTCTTCATATTTTATCTTGCTGTTCACCTGTTTCACTATCATATTTCCAGACATCTATTTTTTTCTATTGTTTAAATACATATACATTGTCTATCATCCCTCTTCCTCTTCTAAATCCTGATTGTTCATCCGGCAAAAATTTTTTTCTACATTTGAATTCTCAGTTATTTCTTTTCACAATTTATGCACATATCTAATATGTAGTACTAAGCTGGACTAGATAGTTTGCTATGTACTAGATGTAGTACTTAACTGTATAGAGTAGGTTTATTCCTCATTAATTTTGCGTAGTGACTTTTTCCCCTTCTTTACAAACCCCTTTCAAATCTTATTCAAAACTTCTAGAAATATCTTTCCAGCCGCCTTCATTGTTTCCAGCCAATCTTCATTGTGCAGCCTTCCTCTCCTACCACTTTCCTCTACGCTTGAAAGACTCACTCTTTCCTCAAGCCTTACACCCTTCGATTACTTCCATGAAGTGTTTTTTCTAAATTCTTAGAGGTATCATGAAAGTCATATGCTCGCGCTTTTTTTCTTTTTAGTTATATATTTCCATATTTCAATGTTATCCGTTATCGTACGGATTAATCGTATGCTAATATCTCCTCCTGCTCTACTATTACGCTTATCTTTACTTCCCTCCCTCTTCGCTACACAACATTCGCTATCCTACCGGCCGTTTCCTCTCAATATATATACTGTTTATCATTGTTTCTCCCGATACCTCAATTAATTCGTCTATGCTCTATTCGTTCTAATTTCCCTTGGTAATTCCTGCATCTTTCTATCTGAGATTTTTCTTACCTTTTTATTTCCCTATATCTTTCCTTTCCTTATTCCGATCACTAGCAATTTAGTATAATTCATTTATTATCTGTCATTTCCTTTTATCTGATTATTGTCTTCTTCCATTCGTTGATAATCAAAATGTACTGTTTCTCCAATTTTATCATCAAGTTTATCATCATATAACATAGAACACATTTCTGTTCGATATTTTGCACTCTTTCTATTGCATCCATTGCAACAACTCTCCATCCTATTTTATCTTTTGATCTACTTTCAACATCAGCCTGCTCTCACTTTTCTGTTCCACCATCATCTTATGTTCTTGTATTAAAATATTTCTATAACTAGGGTATATCCTTGTCTGCCATCTTCTACCACTATTTCCAATTTTCTTCTAGTTTCTTTGATCTTTCTACTACACACTGCAATTATTTTCATCTCATGTTCATCTACCCTTATCTCTCTTTTCGCCATCTCTATGTACTTTAATATAAATTGCTGTGACGTGGCTTTATCGTTTATAGTTGCTATAATGTATCCTCCGATTTTCTATCTTTATCATATTCTAAAACCGCATACCTTATACATTGCTTATATCTTACTTTCGAGATTCAGGAAGATTATTATACTGCTATATCATTCTCATCTATTTCGTACTTCTACATTGATAATCAGTTATTTTTTTAATTTCTTCAAATCTCTCTTCAACATTGGGTTTTTTGCTTCTTGTCTTATGATCACTCTGAATATTTTTTTTTATATATACACGAATCGACCTTTGTGGTTTCGAATTGTAAGCAAAATCCATAAAATCATGTATTTGGAAGTTAGGTGTTTACGGTTTGGTTTAACGGTTGCTGAATTAACATTGATGAATACATTTTCAATTTAAATAATAAAAAAAGGCACTTGCTTCAATTTTATAATGGTAAAGTGTGTGATTAACTTATCGAATATCTTGAGATTAATCCAGGCTCAGAAGGAAAAGCTGTTGAGGGTAAGAAGTGTTCGATTAAGAATCAGGTATTTTAAGCTGAACGTATCTTAACGATTTTAATTAAAGTATATTATATAAGAGTCGCAGATAAGGTTGGGAACCGGATTGCATTGTAATAAAAAGAAATGCATCGTTCTCCAATAAATTGTAGGCGTTGATTAAAAGCGTTGGTATGCGGTTATCGGCGCCCGCCATAAATTTAATCAAATTAAAGCGGAATGCTCGGTGTCGTAAATTAAAATAAATGCGTCCTAATCGGCATCATTTCTTTTTCCACCTCTTATGCAAACGGCGGTCAATTTAATAACATTTAGAATCGTTGCGCTTTTGATGTGCGCGTGGGCTTACCGTTAGTATAACGTTAATTGACCGTAACATTTACATTATTATCGATTTTACTCTTATAAACTTGTTTGGGCTTATTGGTTCTTTAATCAAATAATTATACGGTTTATCGAATCTAAATTAGAAAGTTCGTTAATAGAAGTTTCCGTGACTTTCAATTATCAAACTGTAAAACTGCCAAACGTTGATTGATTCTTTTCGTTCCTTGCTGAAATTACTTTTCGAACTAATTTAACCTTTACCGGTTTCGCGCGAAATAATCGAAGATACAACCCAGATCTCCTGTGTGATTTACGTAAAACGAGTTTGGTCTTCTTGGATCGAGAATTCTTGGAAGTAACCGTCACGGCTTAATTTCTTCTCCCTTGGGACAGCTTCCGTTTCTTTGAAGCATTTAAGGGTGGTGGGTCTCCTTTTTAAAAAAGAATTCGTGTCGGTTGTGGTGGACGTGTATAGTTTCAAAGGTTTGTTCGAATTGTTCGTCTATTGTGGTGGTCAGTTCAAATTTTTAAAAGGAACTCAAAGGTATCTATT
Organism: Onthophagus taurus; assembly: GCF_036711975.1. Classification (NCBI taxonomy): domain Eukaryota; kingdom Metazoa; phylum Arthropoda; class Insecta; order Coleoptera; family Scarabaeidae; genus Onthophagus; species Onthophagus taurus. Next base: position 31,949,165 of record NC_091966.1, read on the forward strand.
ACACATTTTCCAAGTAGTGAAAGATCCGTTTACGAAAAAAACAGTGTCTTTAGAAAAATCTTTCCGTTAGCAAAATTATTAAGTATGTATCGAATTCATCGTCCGGAAAATGTGCCGACCAATCACGATCTTCTCGCTCAACTTAATTATAACACGACACGAGGGTCCGATAATGCGAAAACTTTTCACTTCACCAAGATTACGAAATGCCTTTAACCGGTTCGATCATCATCGTGTGGCACGCAAACGTTCGCAAGCATATAAAGAGGGAGACTACGTCCATGTTTTTTTGCCCTTCTTTTTTCGTCACGCTCGCTGCATAGGGGACTTTCGACGTGTTACCGATACCGACGGACCCATTTGTACCTACACATCTCGGCAGATAAAGTCCCGAAGATGATTGATGAGGGCCGAGTCCGGATTTACATTTTTTTTCCCATAGCCGAAGATTCATTTGTAAATGGAAATAAGGGCGATAACAGCTGTAATATATTTTCGAGAATCGACACTTCGAATGCAACGAACGCGATTCTTCAGTGTTAATGTTCCCATTTTTTTTCTAGATAATCGACCAGCGGTAGTCAATGTTTTGACGTGAAATTGATAAGTTATTTGAAGTTTTTCTTTGATTGGTTTGTTTTAGATGTTTATCTATGTGTGGTTTATTTTTGTATTATTTTTTTCTTGGAAGAGTGTGAATGGGTAACACCAAAGGGAAACCATCATTTGTCAAGATGACACGTGAGAGAGACATAACAGATGAAAAAATAATCCCTACTATGACAAGCTAGATATTTTCATCCCTTTGTACCAGTTTCTGGTTTCTGAAATAGGGTTTTCTGAAAGGGTTGATGACAACCATTCAGGTAACATCTGTCAGTAAATAATAACTCATTTCATAAATTGTAAGTAAAATTTAATGAATGTTTTAACAACATTCAATGAAAGATATCCATAAAACATCAAATACATGTAAATAAGACAGTTTCTAATTTTCTTAATGGCACTAGTGGTGCTATCTCATTATTTCGACCCCTGACGGGTACAAAATTTATTTTCAACGTTCTATACACGTTGATTGAATTAATCTATTTATGGGTGTAGACGAATTTGTTCCGCATAACTGAGTTACAAATTTATTTCTTTAGCTAATCTTTGGGGTGAAAATTTTCGTAGTAAAATCGTTTTTATCGATTAAAAATCGTATTTTTTACTCAATAAAACATACGTTTTGATACCATATTCTGTTCTTTGTGAAATTAGGGATACAAAGAGAGGGAAAAGAGGAGGTTACATGATCATGTAACCGTAAGAGAGGGAAATAGGGAATCCGGGATACACCGGGGCCGTGCGAAAAGAGGATGCAAGTGGGGACTCCGGGTTTCTGGTGGGGGAGATCCGCCTCGATTGGGCTTTTGGGTTCGCGGAGTTGGTTAGTTTGGTGTCCTGCCGTACGTCGATAGGTCGCACTCCAAGGACCAAAAGCTCTCGAACACTTTGCTTGATCGAGCACGCGACTACGAGCTTTTCAGAGTTTATGCTTAGTGTATCTTATTTTCTTTTCTAATCGCGTTGTGGTGATTAATTTTTATTCATTGGATCGCCGTGAATCTGGATAATGGAAATTTCGAACTGTTAATGTAAGTTAAAGATTATTTTTATCTTAAAATATTTGAACTTTAAAAAACCATTATTTTGTCATTAAACTTATTTTTGGTTTTATTTGTTTTCTTAAATTATCTTGTGTAAATATATACAAAAATTACTATTTTTATCTTTTGTCTCACGACTTTTAACCTAATAACTTAAACATGATATGTTTTGCTTAAAGAATTTTTGCATAGATAAGTAAGTGGAACGTAACAAATCCGATGTAAAACAATAGCAAATTTGTTCGTTTAAATTCCTAACACGTTCAACAATACTAAGAAATTTGTATCTGAACATGCAACTATAACAATAGGTAATTCGGAATCGATTTTCAATTTACATAGAATCCTTGTAATTGTCTGGATATGTATATTTTTTGCACACTATTTGCATGGTAATATTAACGTAGATGATTCAGGAACGTTTTCCGGTCACGAACATGAGATCCGATCCTTAGTTATTTATATCCATCACTACTTTAAACGTTAAACCAAGGGGCGATAAGTATTCGTTTTAAGTTTTATAGATATCCGTTTAATAGATAATAATTATAGCATGGCGCTCGACTCATTTGTGATAAGAAAAAAGTATAAAGATAAATGATCCATTAAAAGGGGAGTAGGTATTGGTCATAAAGTTAAATAGTTACCCAAATTCAACGGTCATCATTATGTTGTGTGTTTTGTTCTATACAAACAATAAGATAAGTATGCACGAGAATCAATATTTCTTTTGTATAGTGTATGTGATGATCGAGTGAATCTGGTTCGCTCATATTTCAGTCAAGAGACAGTTACGTTTGAAAGGAAAAAGAAAGGAATTTGAATTGGTTGAATTTTCGTTTCCGGTCGGCTGAGCCGAGCAAAGAATTGCTTTTCCAATAGAATCTCTTTGAGCTCGCCTTCGAGATTTCGCGACGCGATTCGTTTTCTTTAGAACGATCGTTTCACAGTTTCCTTTTATTCTTCTTCTTATTCCCCTTTAAGTTGCATTCGTCGCTAGAATTGTGCATTACTTAGTTGACTAACCCTCTTTGAGTGGGTTTTCCTAACTCTAGAATTTAAACGGATTAAGTGCTTCCTGCGCTTTCTTCTTCTTCTTCGTATTCAAAGTACTACACGCGGTTGTTTGCCTCTCACAAACATTCAACCGTAACTCAAACACTACGGCGTCATTAGATATGGAAATATTTATAATTCTCTTCGTAAACGTTTTTTTTTCCTTCCACTTCCAGGTAGGGGGTTGTAACCGTCTCTGTTTAGACTACGGCGTCTCCGTGTTTACGCTCTTAAATATCTCTTTTGGATATAATTCGTCAAGTCTGGGTGGGGTACGTAGCACCGTTCGTTCCACTTTAGTTTATGTTACCGCCGATGCTTATTTTGTCCCCTAGTTAGCAAACAAGGTCTTCGAATTAGAGGGTCGGTGTAAATAAGTGGAAGTCGTAAAAAATACACTCCTTTCTAAACCAAGATTAACTATGTTTCTCAAAGTTTTACGGGATTACATAAGCTATAACTTGAAATGTACGGTAGAGAAGAAACCAATTTATCACTAAATCAATACCTTTAGCTCTACACAACATTCATTCCAGACGTCCATTCTCCTTATTTTCTTCGGCGGATTTATCGTACTGGACATATGAGCCTAATAAATCCTCCTCGCCAGATCGGGGTGATTTAGAAGGCGAACTTTCAATTGAATCAATCCCTAGGACGCGGTAGTAAACAAGTTCTATTCAGTTATCGGGTACGGATTCGCGGCGCCAGCGAATTTCTGGCCCACCGTTGATGTAAATTTTCGCTTAGACGGTCGATTAATCATCCATCTCTACTAGGACGATGGTCACCCCGAAACGATTTCCAGAGCGATTAAACACCGGTTGTCCATCAATCATCGGCGTCCATTCATCTTCGAATTCGAACGGGTGACGGGCGAGATTCGTTTAATTTTTATTTTGCGCCAAACGGATATTAATAGCGAAATAATCTCATTGAAGATTTTAATCTTTAATTAAATCCCGTTGATTATAACTTTCGAAACAATTCTCTTCCTGCAAAGTCTCCATACTAGTAAATGTTATCACGAAATAATAAGCGTTACGAAAATGGTAATGCGAAAGTTACCGTGGTAGTAAACGTGTTTAAACCGGCCACTTTCGCCGTTAGGGGATCAGAGAAGCTCCCGAAGTCTCCATGACAACAGGTGCGGGAAACCCTTGTTCCTGTAGGCCCCTTAATAACACCGGAAGTCACGGCATAACTGGTACGAAGGGTTTCATGGAGGATTTATTAAAAATACCTCATAACTTCGTCAACCCTTTGAACTCTCACTTTTTTGTCATCGCTTTCGGTAAGAGAGGGCGGAGGGTGTGTTCTTGAAAACTTCATCCACAGGCGAAGTCGCTATGGCAATGAAGGCAATATTGGAAGCGCCACAATAATGGTGATGTGGGCAATATTACCTCGGAACACTCAAGTTCAAGTGCACGTTCTAATGCCCTCGAGTGGGTAATGAGGTTCTCGGAACATGGGAATTAGATTGGAGGAGATTAGTAATTTTTGTTAGTACAGAGTAGAAGGGGTTAAATAGAAGAACGCCAACGCTTCAATTCACTCTGACACAGATTGATGCAGTTAATTATTCATATACAAAGACGGTTTGTAAAGCAACGATGCATGCCGTTCGGACAGGAAAAGAGTGACATCAGCGGAAGGCGGCAATATATTTCTTATTTCTCTTCATTAAGTTGACACGCACAGTTTCTTTTGTAATTAGATTGGTGTGTCTTGAGTAAAAATTTTTTCAAATTCTTTTTTGACTTATAAAAAACTATTTGACTTACACTTCCATAAATCCTACTCATAGTATGAGAAAAAATTCTTCCCTTAGTTAAGTTCCCCCAAGTCATTATTTTAGATGCTTTACCATCGGTGTTCTGTCTCATTTTACATAAACATCCCCGAAGATATTGCGGCTTTAAATAAACGAGGCTCGTGCGTAAATAAGCCAGAAAAATAGAAAACTTTTCAACCTGTCGGTAGTTAAAATCTTGTAGTTCGATGACGGGTACAGATGACTGGTTAAGTAATGACATCACTCGGCGTTCGTAATGAGGCTGGTCTTAATGATCACTCTCATCGGTTTCGTAGAAAAAGTTGTCTATTTTTAATGGTCTACTTTTAACCGTTTTCTTGTAAACGAGATTAACCTTACGTTTTCGAAACTTATACCAACACTTAGTACTATCCAATTGCTTTTAGGTGTACTAAGCGCAAAGTCTAAGAATAACTAAAACTTCAAACAAGTAAACTTTGCTTGGTGACGTATCGTGCTAATACTAACTCTTAAGAGATTTTAACTATAAACCTAAACCACTCAAGCGTTCAAAAGAGACGTGCAAAACATCTCTTTATGAACGTAAACTGATATGACATATGTGCGCAGGTGAACCATAAGACTATTTATATGGCAAAGAACCTCGCATAAATTAACCGCACTCGGCGACTTTAAATTTTTTTAATTTATATACTTTTTTTGCGCCCCCGCTGTGGCTCGTTGTTCGAGCTTTGAATTATTGTATATTGATTTTTCCCGGCGCTCGTTAAAAACCCGTTTTAATCGTTTTTTCTTTTCAAGAAAACTTTCGATATTCGTGTTTAGTATGCATAACGTCCCGCCGACTTCACATTTAAGGCCTTGTACTTAAATGAGTCTCGATTATCGCTTGGTAATATCAAACTCCTGCCTTGTAATAAACAAATATAAATGCAAATTTAAAAATTGTTTTCGAGAAAAAAATTATATACAGTACATAGTCGCTATAACGGACTAATACGCGGAAGGGAGTGTCCGTTATAACCTAAAGACCGTTATATGAAAAGTTTCTAATTTGCACTTTAAACATGCGAACGTCTGAAGTTGCACGACTAAACCCGAAACTTTGTAGTTCTTGATCTAGTGTTAGATCTTAGTTCTAGTTATAGTTCTATAACTAAAATAATATATAACTAAAACTAGGACTAACACTAGACTTAGAACTAGAAACATTTGGGTTTAGTCGTCTTAAGAGACGCACGGCTAACTAATGTTCTAATTCTAGTTTTAATGTTAGTTCTAGTGACAGTGGTAGGTAGCGCTAGTTAGCGTAAGATATCACTATTTTACATATTTTTATTGCACTAAAACTAGAACTAATACTATACCTAGAACTAGAAATGTTCGGGTTTAGCAGTGCGTCTTCAGACATTATCACTAGAACTAACACAAGGCCTAGAATTAGAATCATTCGGGTTTGGCAGTCTTGAGAGACGTGCGGCTAAATCCGAATGTTTCTAGTTCTTGGTCTAATGTTAGTTCCAGTATTGCACTAGCACTATCACTAGAACTAGAATCATTCGGGTTTAGCCGTCTTGAGAGACGTGCGGCTAAATCCGAATATTTCTAGTTCTCGATCTAGTATTAGTTCTACTTATCGTTTAGTAAGTAGTTTAGTAAGTAGTCGTTTTATCGTTTATCTGTGAATATCGGATAGAGCAATTTGAATAACCCGATTTGGATTCTATCTACGAGCGCTAACTCTATCGAGGTTGAGTGTATTATTAAAAGTACCTATATGTTATTTGATAAAAAAGTTTTATAAAAATATCTATAAATAAGAAATTCAAGTACTCATAATGGGACATATTCGAGTTTGAACCGATCGCAATAAAGAACTTACGAATTTGCAATTAAAGCTGGATAGCTGAGACGGCAACGCACAAATCTCCGGGTAATATCTACTTTAAAATGCTTTATACGGGAATAAATTGCGACCCTTGAATAAAATAACGATAGGACGTTTACGAAGATCGACATAAATCGGGCCGAGAACAATGCGCCCGTGCAATCGGATCGGGCTTTAAAAAGTGAAACGTCCGTTTCAGCTCGGGTCCGAGTCGTAAGTTTTCTCACAAAACGCGCGCCGACCGGCGAAAGCTAGTTACTTATAAGGACTCGGAGCTGTTATTGTAATTGTAATATATATCTTCGTTATGGACGCGGCTGCGGGTATTGTAGCTTCATGCCAATATGAATAATGCATCGCCCAGCGCCCGTAGTACTGCGGCGACATGAAAATTCTTAAATTACACCGTCTCCCGGCGCTCCGCCGTAAATTTACTCCTCGCACTTCGGTCGTCACGTTAATGGGCATTGTCCGAGGCGAGATCGTGTAAATTACGTGAAAATTGAGGCGTCTTAAGTGCCTCTAATCACCTGTCTCAACGGCCCGAGTGCCATCTCTTGTATGGACACGCGAAATCTCGCTCCATTTGCATATTAGAGGGCGCCGCTTTGACGGAATTAATAATAACGATGGATACGTGATGTATCCTTTTGCCAAGAGATTAGAATTTCCTTAAAACGCGATTTGGTTAATAGTAACGTTATTACTATGTCGATGTATATGTACCATCAATTCTGTGTTCTTTCGTGCATGGTAAATGCACGGTTGGGTATGACCGGTCATGACCATGCCAGATGCAGAGGAGCCCCGCATTAGATTTCAAACGGCATCATGAGTTTTACGACGCCCCTGATATAAAGTTCAGCCCCATTGTTTTCATCTGATTTGAGACGGTCGGTGGATTTAATTAAACTTTGATTAACTTAAAAAATCGTATTTTCCGCACCATTAGCACTTGTGAAAGATGATATCAGAATCATAACGCAGCGAAGTTTTGGAAGTTTAACGTCTAAATTCTCCGTATTCACTTGAAACTCCCCTTTTACACACTTACCCAAAATGGGTAGGGATACGCGAGATCTGACCCATTAATGTCATTTCCACCCTTACTTCAATTACGGGCGGTGAGCAACGCTTTATCACGTCTACATTACAGCCTAATGTGCACATTAGATTTTCCCGTGCGTTAGATCGAACTCCAGACGTTGGAAAAGATTTTTCCTATTCCCAAAGAGGGTACTTTGTTACGACGCCTACATTGTACCGTTCCTGTTTGCTCCTCTATTCAACGTATTTCCTCGGCAATTCTCGCAACATTTGTAGAATTCAAAGGAGCCACGCCCGACAGTGCGCCTTCGCTTCGTTTCGGGCTAGCACATGCATTCGAATTCGGCGAACCGAGGTACATCTGCATTTGCAAAGTTCGTAGTGCGTGCCGAAAACAAAATCCTCGATCGTCTCGACTGTCTGCGGCGCGAAAACAATCGTTCCGGAACAATTACCATGCTCGAGAACAATTGAAGCCTGCGGCTGGATATTTTCACTTCGTGGATTACGAGAATATACTTTACTAAATGTTTTTAAGATTAATCAAATGGAACGTAAATATTTTTGGAAAAATAGAATAAAATCAAGATGTCCAATCGGGGTATAGAAAACCCAAGTCACCACCTTCTTCAGAAAAGACGAATGTTTCACACTCAGCAGCCGGTTATCTCGCAGTTCTCATCGCCATTATTTACCGGAGAGATCGCGCAACAATGAGACTCTCGAAGAAGGAGCGCACAAACCACCGTCGACCTTCTTCTTTTGGATTTATCGCCCCCGAAGCAGTGGCGTCCGTCTTCGGACCCTCTCCTTCTTCGATACACCCGATCGATAGGGCTTGTTATAAATCGACGAGGGCGGAACGTTCTCGAATTACTACTGACAGCGACATTATGTTGTGAACGTGTAGGGAAAAAGTATTGTTTTGTTGTGCGTCCCTTTAACGAGATACAATAGAATTGAACTAAAATTGGCTTCCAAGTTTTAAAAGAATCTTAAAGTTATCGAGAAAATCTTTAAGGATTTATGACACCGTTGAGGAAAAACCAAAAGTGTGGTGAGGAAATAATGGTTCTAAGTATTCAGACAGAAAGGGGCTTTCTAATTTAGAACAGGCATAGAAGATACGCATCTGTGGAACGTGGAATTTGAAGAACTATCCCCTAATTGCGATCGCCTTACAAGAGGAGATTTATTGCCGTTCTAAACTTTTACAGTCGCTGTAAATAGCTCTGTCTGACCTGCGCCGCTACTGAAGACGCAAGAACAGGAGGAGATAAGCGGCGTCAAGATCATATTCGAAATGGCCAGATAAACGCGCCGACCGCGCGTAAAACCACAGTCGGTCAGGCGAAAGGTACCATAAAACCACATTGGCCGAAGGATAATAAATTTTATCTACGGGGGGCTGATTTGTGCTTAAGGAAACAAAAAAGATTACTTAAAATATAATAACGTTTAAATTTTAAATCAATCTAAAATAAATAACTATTTAAGATATACCCACATGATAAGCATCCGTTAAATTAAAACTTTCTAGCTCTCTAGGTCTAGTGTTAGTTCTAGTTTTAGCTGTTATTCAGTACTACATTGTTGTATATTTTTATTGAACTAATGGTAGAACTAACACTAGACCTAGAACTAGAATCATTTGGGTTTAGCCGTACGTCTCTTAAGACGGCTAAACCCGAATGCTTCTAGTTCTAGGTATATTATTAGTTCTAATGCTAGTATTAGTTCTAATTTTAGTTGTTATTCAGCGTTAGATAGTTGTATATTTATATATATAGTTCATTGCACTACTTCTAGGTCTACTGTTGGGTCTAGAGACAGTGCTAGATAGCGCTAGTTAATACTAGATATCGCTATGTTGGATATGTGTATTGAAATAAAACTAGAACTAACACTAGACCTAAAACTAAAAACATTCTAGTTCTAGGTCTAGTGTTAGTTCTAGTTTTAATCGTTATTCAGCGCTAGATTGTTGTATATTTCTATTGGACGAAACTAGAACTAACACTAAATCCAGAACTAGAAATATTCGGGTTTAATCATCTTAAGAGACTAGCTTCAGTGTTAGTTCTAGTTTTAGATGTTATTCAGTGTTAATATGTTGTATATTGTTATTGAACTAAAAATAGAACTAACACTAGAAACGTTCAAGTTTAACCGCACGTTTGTTAAGACGACTAAACTCGAATACTTCTAGTTCTAGGTGTAGTGTTACTTCTGATGCTAGTGTTAGTTCTTGTTTTAGTTGTTATAAAACCACATTGGCCGAAGGATAATAAATTTTATCTACGACGAGGGGTTGATTTATGTTTAAGGAAACAAAAAAAAATTACTTAAAATATAACGTTTAAATTTATCAATCTAAAATAAACAACTATTTAAGATATACACACATGATAGACATCCGTTAAATTAAAACCTTCGTGACAGTTTATACGATGTAAGGGAAAAACGCTGTCAACTATCGTAGCTCGATGTTATCGCAACGTCCTATAACTAGGCCCCCTAATTTAAATAATACTGAATATGTATGACTTGCAGCAACTATCAGAAAGTCCAGCAGACAAAATAGAAAAGATGTATTAATTTTCCACACCTTAATAACGTCTAATTATCACGTTAATTGCAGGCAAATATAAAGCGAGACGATTCTCTGGATTGCGTTGAGTGGGTGGATTGTTTACTTCGATAATTCGTTGGAAACCATTTCAGCATTAATATTCATCTCGGTTAAAAATTCCGAGAAAAGGCAATTACGTTTAACGAACCGTTTCGAAGTTAATTTATACGTCGCCTGGTTGTCAGCGGTCCTGAATCTGTTCCTCTACCGTCTTAATCACCCGTTTATAAAAAGAGGTCGATCAATTTTCCGAGCGATTTTAATTGGCCATTGTTCGCGTGGCCGAGGCGCTCAATTTGTCACCGGTAAGCTTCGGATGGGTTTCGATCTTGGACGTGAGCCTCGCTTTCGGTATGATTGGAATTCCTAAGGAATCGAATAAATTGCTACCGGAATTTGCATAAATCCTGTACAAGTCGGCACAGGTAAACAAGGAAATATTCGTGAGGCTTCTCACGCCGAGACGATGGAACGCGTAAAGTGGAGGCGGTTATTTGAATAAGTAATGCGAGCTAGTGATGTATGGCGGCATCTTTCGAGTGCTTCTCGTCTTCCCCTTGAAAAAAAAAATTGCGACCGAGAGGAAAAACCACCCGAAAACGGGAATATATTGCTAGATGGGGTGAATTCCCTGACACCGCTGTGGGGGTATTTTAAATATATTATGCGCACCCTCTTTGTGGGGTGCATTAATAGCGAATTAATTCTATATAGTTTGGAAAGTATAGGGCTTCCTGTTATTTTCGGAAACCGATAGTAAACTTTTTTTTTACTAGAATCGTAAAGACAAATTCGAATGGTGCTGTGGTAGGTCTCTACAATAAAACCGTACGTGATGCAACTACCCAAACATAGCCACCGGTCAATGAAATAAAGGGAACCGGACTTTTTTGTAATCGACGTGTGTTCCAGTACCTCTTTGGGCACACGATTTCAGGCACAAAAGAGCACGTGTCTGCCATGTGAACCGCCACACAGAGAAGGAGTTCTTTGGCTCGATCATGACTAATGCTACCGGTCCACCAGAAATGCTTGGTATTCTCTTCTTTTACCCCAGCTCCTTTTCCCCGAATCTCTACGAGTTCTCGTTTGCACGTCACGACATCTGGAAGCTACCGACTTCGTCTCTAATGAGATCCGACACGATCCCATGTTCACTAAATATTCGCTTAATAGGTGAATGTCGTTGTTAGTGCTAAATTTAACGAGTTTAGTGTTTACCGGATTCATCATTTTAAGTTGAATCTTTTCGTTGTGGATGTATTTGACTTTGAGCGATAATTAAGGCTGATTTATTCGCTGGGGACTATATTTAACTTCGAGAGACTTTGAACGCTCCTGTGGGGACTTGTCGCGGGATTGAAGCTGTCATTTTTCTCGCTCGTAAAGCGATTATCATCGGAGCTCCAAAGTACTTTGATGTTTATATTTTTGGACGGGCGTATAAAGTGGTTTTTAATTAGACATGTCTGTGGTCTTAAGACTTTCAGTAACCTTAAAGTGAAATATTAAAGATATTAAACTGTCTAATACACTATTTAGTTTCGAACGATAAATTGAAAAAATATTATTAACTTTGAAATAGCTTCTTAATATCTTTTTAATCCAAGTTCAATCAAACAAAACCGCAATAAAGCTCAAACTAAGTCGATTGCAGTCTGCGTCCGGCTACTTGATTATCTGCTTATCCACATCACATAGCCCCTCGAAGTTGAGCAGGACAGTTGGACCGTGCCTAATGGATATCGATTCTAGTCGAGGAGGCGGCAGCAAAAGTTAGTTACCCGAGCCACAGCCCCCGGTTGGTGCACCGAACACGGGCACCGCTTTATCTCAATCATCATGGTCATTACACAAACACTTCGCCAACAGAGGCCGCCGTTCTTATCAAATAATTACCGCCAGCGCGACGGGAAACCTCTTTCAAATAAAAAAGGCGAATAATTAAATCTTTTCATGTTGCCACCGGCAGCTGTGCGGCCGCAACCTCCGGACAGAAGACATCTTGTTCACGAGATGTTATCTGTTCAGTCGCCACCAGACTGATTCTCGACCCGAAGAATGGACTGACGCTGATAGAACAGAGGCAATTGACGCTGAAAAGGGAACTTAACCGAGCTTTTATGGCACCGTTGTTTTCTTCGACCGGGAAAAGATGTTTGTTGACGTCGAAACCCAAGTGGAAGCTCGTGTGGTATTCGGGGGTTGAGATCTTGATTGTTTAAAATTACGACTGAACTTCGGGTGGGGGGAGATAAGTTTTGAGATAAGTTTGATGGACGGCTTATGGTAGCTGGTAACTGCAGCAATTAGTGCCCCTTAAACGTTCAGATAAGGCCCAAACTGTTTGATAATTATTTTAAAATAACGGAAACATCTGGAAATCGTTAGTTTCATTCTATATTTATGACATAATCGTTTATTTTAAACACTTTTAAACACACAAAAGTACCTGTTTGAGTAATAAATTTTCTAAGTACCAGTTGGTGTCATATAAGTAACAACTTATTTCGTAATAAAACTCTAGTATATATGGTTTTTCGAAAGGTTTGTCGAACTAAATACAATAATTTCTAATGTTTTATTGCGTAAGTATGCGTATTCTAGTTGCAACTCTAACTTGTAGTTTATTAATTTATTTCATTGTAATTATTACTTACAATTAACTAAGACGACTAAACCAGAATGTTTCTAGTTCTAGGTATATTGTTAGTTCTAATGCTAGTATTAGTTCTAGTTTTAATCGTTATTCAACGCTAGATTGTTGTGTATTTTTATTGAACGAAAACTAGAACTAATACTAAATCTAGAACTGGAAACATTCGGGTTTAGTCGTCTTAAGAGACTAGCTCTAGTGCTAGTTCTAGTTTTAGAGGTTATTCAGTGTTGGAATGTTGTATATTATTATTGAACTAAAAATAGAACTAACACTAGAGCTAGTCTCTTAAGACGACTAAACCCGAATGTTTCTAGTTTAGGTCTAGTATTAGTTTTGATGCTAGTGTTAGTTTTTATTTTAGTTGTTATTTAGCGTTAGATTGTTGTTAGACACTCCCTTCCCCATACTTATCCATTATATCGAGGTTTTATTGTATTTACTTAAAAGTTTTTATTAAAAGTTTGAATGTTGGTATATTTCCTAAGTTGCAAAGGACACTTTAGCGAAACTAAATAACAGTGACCAATTGCACTTTGATAACCGGATTCCAGAGCATGCTCACCATGAAACAGCTCCGTTTGCGAAACTTCCCGCTGGATATTACGGCGAACTATTCCCGTATTAATTATTCCCGCAGAGTTTATGAACCGGAATGGAACTTCGCGCGACCATTCTACGTGATATAAATTCTTGGCATCTGACCCCGGCCGGATCGGGACGGCTCTATATTAATGCTCCGGCCATTGTGCAATAGTTTCATCCTAGCCCGACCGCGATCCTAACTTTTCGCGAAGTATTTCGACCCAACCTCATTCAGGTGTCCGTTCCTCGATCCTAAATAGCTGCCGTAATTTACGGAGTTTCGAACGAAACTCGCTAATAACCGCTCGGAAACGTATACGAGTCGCGACGGGCTTAGCGTGTTCCATGGAAACTAGTTTAGAGAGGAGGGTCGCGTGTTCTGTTTTGCGGTAATCGATATGTGCCCCCCGTGGATATACGATCCATAGATGAGCTTTAATTGCTAAAGTTTCTTCTGCGTTGAGTATTATCGAACCAGACGACTCTAAAAGAAAACAATTTACCGTGGCACTGTATCAAATCCAATTCTCCAGAAGACTTTAATACGAGTCCAAATAAGAAATAGTCAAATATTTGTCCGCAAAGAGAGGCGACAGACACGCCGAGGCTATTCTCCAAGTCTCCCCTAAAACGCAATCCTAATAAAGTCCGTCGTAATACTGCCTCGGGGTCTCGGAACGCGGAAACTCTATAGGGAGGCGAACTGTCTCTATGCATTATTAACGGTCTCGTGATCAAACGGGGTCGGTTTCGCGGTTTTTGCTCTTGACTCCTTCGACATGTTACCGAGCTGGTGTTCCAATAGACCTTCAGCGGCTTCTGTTGGATTCAATTACGCCCCAACGAGGCCTGTGTTGAATGGGTAATAGATATTTTATCGTATAATGAGAAAGAGCTGCCACTGAAAGTTATTGTTAATAAAATACGAGAAGCGATCTTAAATAGGTTTCCTAAATTAAGACACATTTTTTATTGTTGTGACCACAAATGATGAGTAACAACGGAATTCGTTTAGTTTCTCGCTATAAAATTCCTACTAATGAATAAGCGGCATTGTTGTGAAACCCAGTAAAAGCCCGAGAAGGTTTGCCAGAATAAATAATCAAAGAATCTCCTTGGCGTCGTCATGTCTAAACAAACACACTCGAGTACCAGACATAACACTTTTCTCTGATAAAATAATTACTAGAATGCTTTCTGCGTGAAAATAAACGAGGCGTTCCAAGAATTCGTTTTTCTCTCCCTTCCTAAGAATTATTATTTTTTATAAGGGGACTGTCAAATAAAATGAACCTCGCCATTATTACATTTCTCGAGTATCCTTCTGCTCGAAGTGGGATCCTTCACGAAAAGTGGGTTCTTTCTGGAGTGCCTATCATCTCTCAGTGAAATTGCGTCCGACTGGGACCGATCATTAATTTTTATATTTTATTTTCAGGTGAAATGGTCAAACTAACAAGGCAGCCGCAATTGGAGAAGAAAAGATGAAGGTACTAACAGCAGGATTGGTCCTAGCGACCCTGATGGCCATAACGGATGGAATAGACCCTTGTAAGTAATCGTTCCCACGGGACACCAGGTTGCCGAGAAAACGGGAACAAAGCGAATCGTATTTGCATGTCAGAGCGCTTTAACAGGTTACAACCGGGACGCAAAAGGTAGATCCTTTTGTTTCCTACCAAAGGGGCGACTTTAATAAAGGCCTATTTGCATTTTACAATATTAATCGGCGCTGCGAAAAAAAGTTTAAATGAATAAGCCGACCAGCTGGCAACCCGAGAGTAACTTTATTTACTTATCGAACTTTTTTTTTGTTAGCCGCGGATGGAGTTTTTAATTAAGCTATTATTGGTGCAAAGCGAGCTCTCGCATATTCCCCAAGCAAACTTTTCATCGCCTTTTTGAATAAAAAAATTAAAGTTTAATCTAAAACTTTTCTTTTAGAAACTTATTGCTAACATAGGGCCACTAATTTTAAAAGTTTTTTTTAAGAATATCGTACGAAACAATCTTATCAGTAATAACCCGCCATTCAAACCAACATCTTCATCTTAGAAGTCACCCTCTTACCATTGAAAGACCCTCTTATAGAAATCACTTACTCTCAGTCTATATGTACAACAAGCAATTCCATTTTATTGGATCTCTCCCCTTTTATTGAGAAATACATTATATTCATCTGATATTCTATTTTTAGCTTTATTTTTCTTTTCTTTCTATTTCTATAACTATTTTTATTTCGATTTTAATTTCTATTTAACTTATTCCTCGTTTTCGTTGCAGCACAATGCATAGCTCCCTTAGGGATGGAAAGTGGTGCAATTAAAGACGAAGATATTACAGCAAGTTCATCTTTTGATAGTGGAAATGTTGGCCCACAACACGGAAGGTAATCATTAAAACTTTCTTGTTTAATCTTATTTCATTTTCTTATTATCATTTTTCTCCTTTAGAGTTCGCTGTGAAATCAATGGTGGTGCTTGGTGTCCTCAAACGCCTGCAACCTCTGAAGTAAAAGAATGGATTCAAATTGATCTACACACTGTACATGTAATAACAGGTTCTGGTACTCAAGGCCGATTCGGAAATAGTCAAGGTGTAGAATACGCCGAAGATTATTTGTTAGAGTATTGGAGACCGCGGCTTTCAAAGTGGATTAGATATAGAAATCATAAAGGGATAGAAGTTATGAAAGGAAATATAAACACTTATTTGGAGTTTAAAAGTGAATTGGAGCCACCGATTATGGCTAGTAAGGTCCGATTCTTGCCGTTTAGTTACCACAAAAGAACCGTTTGTATGCGCGTGGAGTTGTATGGATGCAAATGGACAGATGGAATTGTAAGTTATTCGATGCCACAAGGTGATAAAAGAGGAACGAGTTGGGAATTTTACGATACGGCGTACGATGGACATTGGGATGGTGAAAAACTTTTATATGGTTTGGGACAACTAACTAATGGAAGATTCGCTCAAGATGATTTTAAAACTGCTTTCTACGAACAAAACAATGTGGAAGGTTGGGTTGGTTGGAAAAATGACACTCGAGAAAATCGACCGATCGAAATTGTTTTTGAATTCGATAAAGTGCGCGAGTTTTCTTCTTTAAATATCTACTGTAATAACCAGTTTACTAAAGACGTTCAAGTGTTTTCCGAAGCTAAAGTGTTGTTTAGTGTGGGCGGAAAGAAGTATAAAGGCGAACCCATCACTTTCGATTACATCGAAGATAGAATCTTCGAAACTGGTCGGAACGTTTCTATCAAACTACACCATCGCGTGGGAAGATTCGTGAAACTTCAATTGTATTTCGCTGCACGGTGGATACTAATCAGTGAAATTACCTTTGATTCCGCTGTCGTTTACGGAAATATAACCGAAGAGGAAGAAGATATCGAAGAACCCTTACAAAAAGACGACGATTTAAACATGAGTGCTGATAAAAACGTAGTTAGCGCGGTGAATACGCCATCGGGTATGGGACAATATCTTGGAGTTGTAGTTGGTTTGCTCTCAGTTTTAGCTGTCACTATGATCTCTGTCGTTGTTTTTATAATTATTCAACAAAGAAGATACAAATCTTCACCGAGACCATCTCAAATACCCAATGCTTGTGATAAAGCAGCTTTGTATCGCGAACCGAGTGTTGGGCGACTACCGAGCAGTTCTGATTATGCTGATGTTCGTGATCCAGAATACGCAGTTCCTTTACAAGCTCCTCAAACACCTCGTAATGCTCCTACTCTGCACAATTTCTTGCCAAAACCTCCTAGCATACCACCACCTCATGAAAGATATTATGCTGCAACGGAAATTTGCAATACTGGATTTGTTCCACCTCCACCTCCTTTGTCTACCCCACCTCCAGTTAGGATTGGAAGACAACCCAGATATATTTCTGGATCCAATAAGACTTACGTAGGACCCTAGGCTACCCACTCTGTGATATTGCATATGCGAGCATCGACATTGGTTGTTTCATTGAAAGGTGAGTTATTATAAGGAAGAAAATGGTGGGAAGAGAATTAATTTATTTTCTTTGTTTCAGTTCGATGTAATCAACCCATAAGGCTGACGACTACCAAAAGTATTGTTTTTAATTTATCGAATCGGGATCGAATGTACTTTACATAAGTTTGTACAGTATTGCTTAAATACGACAATCTGTCAAGTGTAAACGAATATAATAACTAGCAGTTTAGAAAATGTAAATAAAGCGGTAATAAACTATATTAATCGGAATCGTAAGGAATCGTATAGCGATATTTAAATTAAATTAATTATTATTTCTACCTTTGTACATATCGAAAACCTGTACAGAAATATATGTTCTTAATAGTAATTCTTGTTTCATTTACCCAACCCAATCCAATATATAAAACTTGATCGTTTTTCACATTTTTTATTACATCCCAACCATAAAAGCGAAACAAATAAACTTCTAAGCAATTTGAAAATTGGTTCGGAAATTTACGATAATGTCGAAACTGAGGAAGCGTTGTATTTGCGGGATGCAAATTCATCACCGAGGCATAAAACCGTCATAGGTGATTTACCGTGGCAATTTGTTAGATATCTTAAAGCGGCACATCTAATTTGCTATATTTAGGCGCACTTAATTTCCCTAGCATAAATCTGGGTGGGAAAATCCGACACCGCGAAGAAGGTGGGCGCCATAAATCGCCGCGTTTTGCCCATTTTTCTCGTCCGGGCAAAACACGCGGTCGTTACCGGGTTCGGAACGGCATTTTATGTTTCCTCTATGAATATGCACGTTGTACCGCATGCACTTAAGGAGTCCCATGTCCCAGCTGTGCCCTAAATTAATGCGACCACTTTACGTTTTGACAGTGCGTTTAGAGTCTGGTGCGGACCTGGGCCTTGGGAACGAACGTTTACCTATGTCATTTTTCGTTCGAGATAAGTGAATTGTTTTCGAGTGGGTCGGGACCACTAATTAAATTGTAAATCACTGACGGAATCTCGAGTATTAAGGTTTGTTGAAACGTCTTGGAAAACAAACACTTTAAAGTGGAGGAGAGAACGAAATATAGACTCCTCCTCGAAACTTCATATATCGTGATTAGTGCCGAAGTTAAGAGAACAAACGAAACTTTGGAGACATCTTGACGGTTTTGCTAACATTTTGACGAGAAAATCGGATTTGGCGAAAAGCAAACTTTCTTGTAATAACATTAAACGTCAGCCTTATTGAGAACTTCCATTTAATATAAAAGAAAATATTTCGATTTTTCATTGCGATTTATTAGTCTATCATCTTTCTTTCTTTCCCCCAACCGACAAATGTTTTCTTTATCCGCATACAAAACAGTATAAGGGCGGAAATTTACATTCGTATTTTGCACAAAAGACGCCCCAATGGTTCGCAACTCAACAAATCCGTCCAATTTATTACCGGATTTGGTCAATTAGATCTAGGACCGACGCTTACGCGTCATTATCATGATGTATTACTTCAAGTCGGACCATTCAGGATTCACATCTGCCCCGATCTGGGGCGGAATCGGATCCATTCGTGTAGGGCGAAATCGGAATAATGGGACGCATACGCGACCCGCCCGCTTAAAATCGTACTCTGCACATTGATTTCGACGTGAATAAGATCCGGAGGCCACAATAGCCTGTCAACAGGGCGTGTAAATCGCGCCCGGATTGTTATTTTAGCGAATTTATGCACGAACGAAAGTGGTACGATGTATAGGTCGGTCGGAGGATGTGGAGTTTCGTTCGCCAGTTCAAATTTATGGCGCCGGAGAACGTCGATACAGTAGCCATAAACACCGTTCCTGTCGTTCTTGGGCGTGGAGTTGAATCCTCATGATTCATTGATATTGCGTTTTGAACGCGGGGTAGTTCAACTTTCACCATTCGTTTTAATTCTGTTTATAATCAATAGATTTGTGAAGAGTAATGAGGTTGTCCAAACAAAACGGATCTTTCTTTCGAAAATTTTACTTAACAGATTCTGACTCAACTGTTTGTAGATTCACTTATAAGGAATAAATCCCCACGAATAAACCAAACATATCCGCCTTTAACGTTTTCCTTTTAGGTTTAGGCGTATTTGTATTTTTACTACCTTCGGGTTTATTACAATTTTACGCGTTTCTAAGCCACCTCCGCACTAGGTGGCTGACGGCATTAGGCCGGGAATTTAATATTTCCCCCAGGCGTTTTAATATCCCTTTGTGAGCGACGTTCACTGGAAAGAGGAAACGCTCCGTTTGCTAGGATACATTTCATAACAGCGAACTCTGCTAGATTTCGATGCACCCGTCCACGCAATAAGCGAAAATCGGCGATGATGCAGCACTACTGCATTTATTAATAAACCCAGACCGACGGGCTCAAAGGAGTGCTCGCAGCAGGCTCGGATTACCGAAGGATTTAAAGACTTCCGCCCAAGCGCTCGTCGCCGACTAAATTGAATCGGACACAATAGAGGGCCATTAAAAATACTAATACCTTGCCGACGTCAAAAGGTCGCAAGAGAAAAAAACCAGCAATTGTATAGTGCGATCGGTTTGTGACTTATGACGGATCACCGCTGTGTTAATACCTGGGTTCTTCCCGTTTGTCACGTGCGGAGATTATCACAAACACCGTATGCTTTATAGTTTATACACCATGTCTGTTTTTTTACCACTATCATTATTTTACACTCCAAGACAGGAAGTTCTAACATTCTTAAGGAATTTGTGAAACGATTATTAGTTGAATTATATCCAATTTTGCATGACTACGATTATAGAAATTTATGTCTATCCAACACCATCTTTGGTCCATCCGGAGATTCTTAAGTGTTGGTAACCAATCGTTAGACGACCTAATACATAGTTACCGTACGTAACTAATCTCACACATTTCTATGCAAGCGTATAAGAGATTTCTTGCATACCGTTCTGGCGGGTTGATTTGATTAGTAGGCGCTTAGGAGCAGTCTTTCAATTACCGGCTAACTCCTTATGATTTGTGACTAGTCGATGCTATTTTTAGTGGGCTCCAGGCCATATTTGAGGCGTAGCTAATAGGCTTAATGAAAGCCGACCGTTTACCTTTCATAAATGTAGGTAATTTTGTTTTTAGTTGATATTGAAAAAAATTCTGGAAAAGAAGGAAACCAAAAAAAAGAAATGAAAACGTCAAAAGAGGATTATTGTATTGTTAGATCGATTTTTATTATAAAGCCGTCTACGTAGAATTCAATACCATACGATACCAAATGGGTTGTACCGTGGAAAATGAGACGCAGCTGCCATCCATATGTGAGCGAGAGAGAGTTGGACCACATATTCATATGTAGATCCCATTTTGAACTGGTCCATTGTCGGTCACGTGCAGCGCCAGCTGCCGCATACGAAACCTCGTCGTTTGGGGTTGTGGGGTGATCCGCAATTACTGCTGACTTTTAATAACTACATACCTAGCGAGAGATTAGCCACGCTCGGATGAATCGCCAAATTAAATTTCTGGTAAATATTTGCCTGTTGTGTAAATCCTTCCCAATACAAACGAGCGGCATTCAGCTAGCCGTTTCGAGTGGGAGTGTGGTGAATTAAATTTATGGGATCCGGTATAGACTCAGGCCATCTGACAAGAGTGGGCCTAGTAATTCGAGATGTTATTAATCTTATGTGGATAATAGCAATAGTGACCACAACTAATTTTCTCTATAGAATTAGAACACAGCAACTGATATAAATTCCCACGAGATCTTTTTTAAACGTACTCAAAAAAGTTGACTGTTATTACAAATAACAAACTGTTTTGTATCGCCGTCGCATAAAGATAAAAAAGCGTTGAAACCCAGGTGCTTTACGTCTATGAGTTTCCGTCGCTGCCTCACGTGGCATATTAAGTATCAACTAAGACCGCTAAGTTTCCATCGACAGAGAGGTTCTGCTACTTGTCGGGTCGAAACAGCACAACTGCACGGCACGTGCTTATCCGGCTGTAAATATTTCGATGTGCGTAATTAATAGGGCAAACTTCACTCTGATTAAATCGCCTAAGTTTAGCGGGTGCAGGTTCGAAGAACCGAGACGTTAAATATTTACCGTCGAGTGTATCGACCTGTATCGACTCGACCGGCTATTTTTAACGTTTAAACTCTCGACGTGTACATGTAGGTCGGTAAAGAAAATAAATTATCATATCCTGTAATAATATACAGCGACGTGCATACGCGTTTTCTCTTCATTTATCTAATATAATAGAGTTTAACTAGATGAGGTCCATAAATTATCTTCCCGCATACATCTTTTGATATTACACTAATTTAAAAGAACCTCCATGCAAGTTCTTTCAATAAAATCGGAAAAAGGGTAACGTACTTAACTCGTATTATTCTTAATTGATGCATGATACGGTTAGTTTACCGATTTTAAGCCACCATATCTTTTATATCTTGGGAATTTTCAACGGTTTTATTTATATAACAATAAAAAGTAAGTTTTATTGTTCGACCCAAGGTATAAAGCGACCGTTGATAAGGAGCAAACACACCATTTGCCGACGTTTAAATACATGAAAACATCGGATTGGGATACTATCTGTAAGCAAATACCACAGATACGCCGTGCATTTCATTAGGAATACCACCCATATTCTTTGCTCGACATGTCGTCGATGTGACGTGTCGACTCGACCCGATAAGAGTAAACGGCGTCGTCTCGTGTGTCGAGTATGTGGTGCTGTACACGACGTCTGACGAGATTATGGTAATTTTTAAACGAATGAACGAGATACGAATAGGGTGTATACACCGCAAGCTTTCAGCTTGGGTGTGACAATTCGAGACAACTCGACTCGAATTCTCATTGAAACCACTTCACAATTATCTCACTAAAATATTAACTCATAATTTCTAGCTGGGTATTTACCCGGCTTAATTGAGCCATCGAAATCTATACCAAAAACATCGTGGACTCGCGCGTCGAGCGAAAATTAATAAACTAAATATTTACACGACGTTTTCTCTCGGGCGTCGCGTCCACAGGAATAACATCAACAACTGCTGCCACTCAACGATCAACGGATAAAGATTGAAAGCGTCCCATCTGTACAAATACGCACAGGAAAGATACTAGAGAGACTGCAGAACTGAAAGTGCACCGCGAGAAGAGGACCGACGAGGGCTTGTGTGTTTATTTAGGACGTCGTCGGTTCCTCTTTTTTTATCATCCCTTCGTACGAGAATGATTCAATAAGCACAATAATGCTTAGCATTTATGGGAGCGGATAAAGGCACTCGTAGATGCATCGAAACGTTCCCGGGATCTGATTGTGAAGAGATTATCCCGGCCCCGTGAGTGGCGGCTTTGTGCCCTGAGGCCGATCTCCTCGAAAATCCAATTCTGACGTGCCCTTCTCGTCTACGGAATAACTCGCAGTGCTTTGCACCTGCTGCGGTGGATGCGCCCCGACGTTCGTTTTGCTGGTCGGTGCTTCTGCTTGTTGCTGTAGGCGAACTGTGACCTTATTCTGTTGTGCAAAAGCTCTACTCACCCTGGGAAACTATGCAAACAGGGACTAACTCATCTCAAGTTGTTAACTCAACAATAATCTAGAAACTTCATACGTGAAGTTGTTTGCAAATTAAAATGATATCAGAATATATATTCACTTTACAACGTTCATTATGTATACGTTTTGTCTATGAGAGGGGATGGATTATTGTATTAAATTACTTCAAGTTTTCCTATTTTATTAATAAGAAATGTTTACCATTTTATAATTAACAACAAACTTTTTCTAAAACATTAAACCTGGAGAAGTTTCTTGAAAGCCAATATAAATTTGAAAACTGGTCTTTCTTTATTATTATGGCAGTGATACTCCAAAGTGCAGTAGTTACCTTATTAGATTTGTATTGGATTTCGTAGTCGTAGTACTCAAACAACAATCTCCACGTAACTAAAGTAGACCTTGGATACTTGCTGTTGAAAGCTATATTAATAGCTACACATTTTAAGCCACCAATATGGCTTAAAATGTAGTAGTAGAATTTTTTGTTATACAAGAACGAAGTCGGTCTCATATAAGTAATGTTGACTGTATGATAAACAAATTAATTCAAATTCCGTCTTGGAAACATTCTGGGATTTTATGTGCTAGATTGTTATATAATATAGTAAGTATCAGAGAATGATGTAGTGTTATTTTGACGCGTTGAAATGAAGCATACCGCCTTTATTGATGGCCACACTTAATTAATATTATCTTACGAGTTTGACCATTGCGTATATCCCAGGTGTGAATGAAGGAAATAGAAAACTGCCAATTTGAATGCAATTGTGACCAACTTTAGGTTTTGGGATGCCACACTATAAACTATAATTGGTGTATGAGATTTATAAAGCCTTAAGATTGAATTATCGTCTGCTGATTAGGTTCTAACCAATGCCTCATGTTTTTGTCTAAAAACCAATATAATTGGTTTGTGATCAAAAAGTGTTATGAATGCTGGAGCTTCCACCATACATCGAAACTAATGAGTTGCTTTTTATATGACAAGCAATTCTCTATCATACACTTCGTACCTATTTTCTTCAGTGCTCAGAGAAGAACCCATGTGGCTTGCAAATTCCATCGATTTATAGTTACAACACCGATTGAAAAGTCCGAAGCATCACAACAGAATAAGCTAGTAGGATTGGTTGGGCCAGAAATTCTAAGCAATTGTTGAATGCTTAGGCTGCTGACTAACCTCAATATATTTGGGCTTTTTCTTTTAGGTTTCTTTGGAATAGGTCGTTGAGGAGTGCCTGGAATTCTGTCGCAATCGGTAGAGACTACTTGGAAAAGAAAGTTGTTCGCAGTGTATCTAAATTCTAAAAACCTTATGAAGTATATGTGGGTAACGCGAATAGAATTATGCGCAACACTGTCAAATATGAGAAGACCTGTTAATAAACCTAACAAGTTTATGCTTATTATTTCTTTCTTAAAATATAGCTCTTTCTTAATCTCAATCTCCTGTACCTTTTTACGGCAAATCCGTCTCCTACAAATTCCATTACTCTAGTTGCTTTGTTAAGACCCGATGCTTTCTGTGACCTGCCCCTTTGTTGCTTGGAACCTCGGAATGTAAAACCAGTACTGATCAGAATCCATTTGTCACTTAAAATGCCAAAGCCCCTAGTGGTTTCCGTCCTAAAATGATCATCTTTAAACCATTTCTTGTTGCCTATACATCCACGGTTGATATAAACGTCCTATTTGTTTAGCCACTCAGTCGTTAGTACCCATTTGGCCTCACCTTTATATTACATTAAAATTTCATTCTTCGATAAGCATGTCAAAGGAAGATAAGCCAGCTGATTGATCCGATACAGCACGACATGTGGATGCCACAAGTATATTTCTGAAACGTCATTGTCTTGATAGGTTCTCCTCAGTAAACAGGCACACATCTAAGTCTGGAGTTTTGCACTTCTCAAATACCTCATCAGGTAGATATACCCATTTAGATCTTTTCACAGATTCATTTAGCTTCTTTACCTTTGGAAATTTGTCTTTATAATTCTCATTTAAATTTTTTGTATTCTAATTTCGGTATTTTTTTCGAAGCTTATAGCGCTTTTGTGCATTCTCTCGCTACTCCACTACTACTGACTACTACACCCCTTTATGATTTGTAACTCAAACATTCTTTTCATATACACAATAACATAGTCTTTATTCGGAAGGGTACACAAAACCAACGGGTCGCCATTGAGATTAAGCTTTTGTGATTTTAATAACAATGGAACAATGACGAATCAAATGTAGTAGAAATCTTAAAGATCGAGTAAGTAGTTTCTCAATAAGGCCCTTTTAAAATAGACATTATTACATAATTCTTGTGTACTTTCGCATTATTTTGGTGTATGGATAAAATTCTTTCGAGAATTCTAATTGAGCCTTTCAACTATCGTGTTGAGCGAGATGTATCTTTAAAGAATGACCTTGAAAATGTTACCAACAATCAAAAGAAAGACGTTTTCCTATAATGGCAAATAATATTTGTGTTAATTCAGGTTTAACGTATTAATTAAGACATATAAGTAAGAGATGTATTGCTCTATGTGCATTTATATTTTAGAGATTTTGACAAAGCTATTAGCTATTAGCTATTTGTATATTGACAACACCTTCAATCAAACGGTTAGACGTATATTTCATTTCGGTGACCTGATTCTCTTGGCTCTGACAATGAGATAAATTTATCTGCATGGATTATGAATAGGTTGTGTTGATTACATCTCACACCAGTTTCGTATACGATCAAATTTTCAAAATGTCATAGAGAATGTAAATGTAATGATTTGTTTAATAGATTTTAAAATTATAATGGTCATTATAAGATAACTCAAGACGATTGCTTGATAAATCATTGCAGTGAAAATTAATAGATACATCAAAAATATTGTCGACTCGACCAATAATAAAACAAATAAGATTATTACCATTAATTGGCGAGATCCTAAAATTCTTAGATTGGCTCTCGATGTAATTGGCAATAAAACTTTATAGGTCGTTACGACACAACAACCTGTTTGATATTGCAGATAGCGTGTGGTCCCCTTCCTTATTGTAACTGCTCGTACTTTGCGGTTAGCCATATTCGTTCATTTCTTGTGGTATGTTGACGATTTAGGTCACACTAATAAAATAACTCGTGGTTTGAAATTTAAAATATCTCAGAAACTTAAAGAAATCCTTTAGTTGTTACGACGAAGTCACTCAAAATAGGATTCCTGTGGTTGGGCGATCAAGAATGTATCGGTAATCGGAAAGACATTCAACAGTTATCGACAAGACATCGTAACACACTCTTCTCTATCTCTGCAGCTTGTTTGTGCAAATTGCTCGTGAAGATTAAAAACAACTTCCATCTGGGCGATTGCGAATGCGAAGGGGTTCCAAGTCGATTTGCCTCTTTAAATGGTACGACCATTATCGACCCACGCGGTTAATATAATGGTTCGGGTTGTTAATGCTGTTGAATTTTTTTCTTGACAAGATTTCTGCATTTGCACTCTGAATAGATAACGTTTATGCATTCAAGAAATCGAAATGGAAATGATATTATGAAGCTAATAAAAGCGGAAAAAAACTTTTTGAATTGTAAAGATTCTTATTCCTATAGACGTTGATAACCCTTGCTAAATTAATGGCTGTAATAAAAAATGTATACTTGTTGTCAAGATAGCTGCAGCGTTACTTGTTAAAAACGACTCGTGTCGATAACAGTTAATCGAGGAGAAGTCGCCTTTGATCAGAACCTTTCCGGGAAAAGTTTGCGTTATTAAATTGCAAATCCGGATGAAAACGGCTACGAGAAGATCCCGCGTAGTTGGAAAGAGGGGAAATTTAAGCCTCTTAATTAGAATTCCATCTCAGTATCTTACGGGATCGACATTTTTTCTCCTTCTCCGTTGAAACTCTTCAGTTTCGGCAAGTAATAATGAAGGGAGATAGAAATCGGTAAGCATAATTATGCTAATGCTATAGCAACAGATGACATTAATGATCAGTGCTTTTATACGTGCCATGTTTCAGGAAGATTTTGTTTTCAAGGAACATATACACTAAACTCTACTCAACTTAAACGTACTTAAACCATTCTCTTTATCCTAAAATGCTCATTTCTGTAAATACAGCTTCAAGTTATGTTTGAAAACTTCGAAGTTACTTCAAACGAACACCGATAAAGATCGTAGACTTCGTCGTCGACGCGTATATTACGTCAACACCCCATAAATTGCAGCAACGTTATCGTTTATTACTTTTGTATTGAGATGAAGGGAGATGGTCGGAATGTAAGAGTTGTGGAGATTTATCCCGATGGGACGCTTGGTTTATCTTTATTGCCGAATCTGTCGGCACATGGACATAATTACAGGTGTCCCTAATGTCCAATTTCTACGCTTTAAAAACCTCAACCGCTGTGATTATGTTGGAAGTTTTATTAAGGTTGTCTCGAGACGAGATGTAGTTATGTTAAGTGTTGGTACTCGCTTTTAATTTATTCTAATAAACGAGCGTAGGAATAAATTAGTACCTCCTAAAAAGCCACCCCAAGTGAGCAATACGGATGCTGTTCCCATCGGTATTTGCATACATCCTGTTGCCCGTTTAATGGGAAACAGTTTATATCGGCTGTTTCGACCCACACGAATCTACTATTAATTGTCTCAACGAAATGCACCACTAAATAGACTATTTGTAACAGTAACAATTTGTTGCCGTTCAAAATTTGTCTGGTTTCGGAGTCTCGCCCTGAATTTCTCTCTCGCACTCGTTGAGGAAGGACAGCTGCGAAGTTTCATGAAATTAATGCTCGACAGTCTATCTACGGACGTGGGTGAATATCAGTAGTTATTTAGTACCGGTGTTAGTGCCAATTTAAATCAGGTATATCAATCATGCTGTCTAAAGAGCCACCACTGCTGTATATGGAGAAACTCTCGTATTTCTAGTAGGTATTAAAACGAGAGTTTAAATCGACTAACTGATTGATCGTATTTTCTGTTAGCAGACGGTCAAATATCTTTAACTAACATAGACATCTTTTAAATTGTAGAAATCCTCGAATACACCATGCCGCTTTCAGCGAAGCAGTTTCAATAAATAGTACAAAGCGGCTCGAACCTACACGTTTATTTTCCATCGTAAGTTAAGGTTTACAATACCGATACGACGTCGGAACCATCTCGATGGAAGATATACACCCAAACGGCCGAAAGCCGCCTAGGTCGGATACGAAATGGAATCCTCGAAACTGTTTTGCATAAAACGCTTCTAGAAACCTTGAAGCACCGTAAAACTAAAAGAACTAAGTCCTAATGAACGCGCGACGGCCGTAGATTTCCCAAGTGTCCTCCTGCCACACGTACACCTGAGGTAATTAAAAGTCTTTTACCAAGACAGGGTGTATAAATTTTCTCGCAGGACGACCGACCGTATCCCAGTTCGGTTCAATGTTAATATTTTTCCCAAAGGCGGAGATTCCACTCGATAAAGGTAATTGAAGTCAGGAATCGAGGGGCCGCGATATCATCTGGAAGAGAGAGAGTTCTCGTCCTATAGATCAGTTTGGCTTCGTGGTATAAATTCCAACGTTGCTGTGAGTCGAAGCAGGAAGAGCGTGAGTGATGAGTCGCATCTGACAAATTGAAAACGAATAACCCAAGCGGTGCTTTTGTGCTCAAGTCCTACCTGAAATCACTTCGGTCGGAATAAAATGGTATTTCAGCCTTTAAGGTCTGACCTCTTAAAGCGGATCCCCCGTAAATGGGAACATATGTCGTGTGACCCGCCCAAATCGCCTCAGAAGCGATTCTTACAGGTAGCAAAATTTATTTTTTCTGCTTTTGCTTATTTATAGTAAAACATTCGCTTCGCACCTGTTGTTGAAATTTTAGTATAATATTAAGAAAGAAAATGATTATGGAACTACGATGTACTGAAAAGTGCATATAGAAACAGCAAACGGTTTTCCACTTGCTCACGGCAATTAAACCGTTGCGTTTGTCTACAGAATTTACGCTCCCAATTAAGTAAATAGATTTGTTAGCGTTTCCTAGCACGGAAAATCGCCGGCGTTAAACGCTCGACGACCCATAAAGTGCCATTAGCGCGTTCTCTATCTCCAACGTTGCTGCGCTACGCCATTGTGCTATACTCACGTGTTGGCTAAATTGCCGGATTTGCATGTCGTGTTAAAGATGCGTTAACACCTCATCAACCCGCATCCATATTTATAATACTAATTATATTCAAAAGAAATTTTACGGTAACGTGATATACTTTGAAGAAATTGTTTGAGAATCAATTTTGAGACTTGCAGGTGTCCAAGACACGTTCCAAATGTCGTCGTTACACTTTGGGACCGCAACGTATTAATCTGGTCTGCCACAAGCTACTTTATTAATAGATGCCCACTGCTTCTTCATCTTAAATATGAATGGCGAGAGTCCCTTTGAGGAGCTTGGTTCATTTTGGCGGACGTAGCTAATGCGGTACTGGGCGTGTGTTCGCACAAAGAAACAGGATTTATGTGCGGTAAATTTAGTTTGAGGCGGTAATGGCAACTGGGTAATATTTAAAGAATGTCAACTATAAGGATTCCTCCGCCGTTGTAACAAAAAAAATAACAATTTTTCAAAGAATAATCTGTTTTCAGCGAACCGGAAATAAATTCAAAAAATGAACTTGATATTTCCACGATTCACAACCCTCAAAGTCTATTATTACGCTAGTTTAAAAATAAGACCTCTCATTATCCGCTCTAGGACGATACGTTAGATCCTTATCGGTGGATTCTTGAGTTCCTCGTGACATATGTGGATTCTTTGTACTCTCGAGACCCTTGCAGCGATACGGCTCACTTGAACGATCTTGATTGCTCTTCCAACAAAGGTCAGCCTTTTTATAGCGTAATGAGCGATCGTAATCTAAGTGTCGCATTGCTACCCGCAGTTCAGTACCCGTTATTATTTTTAACGTTCTTTGTGCTGTTTTGGTTGTGCGTAGATTCGCAACAATAAGATGAATGATGTTGAGGCATGTTTTCTTTTGTAAGATTTCGTATAATTTTTTAAAAGTTATGACAATTATAAATATCACTACAGTAAAATCTTGATATCACGGATTAATACGGAGAAGGAAGTGTCCATTTTATGAAGAATTTTATTTTGCACTTTAAACTGTTTGATTAATAATAATAAATTGTTCTTTGTTGTTCTCAAAACATAGAGTCATGCAAAGGAAATCATTGTAAAAGAAAATAATAGAAGAGAAAAAAATGAACAGAAAATAAATAAAATAATTACCAATAAAAAAAGAAAAAAAATCATACATGAGAAGAATCTTTTGGCATGCTTCAACTCGTGTTGTTCTTCCACCATAACATACGAAGTTTAAACGTTAATAAAATGCGTACTAACTATAATAAGCCGTCTCTTCAGAGAATTAACTCACATAGTTCATCTGCATAGTTAAAAAGTGACAGGACCATGCTTTCACAGAGACATTTCCTTGTGTTACGGTTCAAATAATGTCTGCTCGAGTAAATAACCTTCAAACTCCCATATGCCATTTTTATGCATTTCTTGATATGATTGTTAAAACTCAAATTTTCATCTAATAAGACACCCAAATTATTTCCTGTTTTATGAAATTGTAACGGTTCATAGTTCACAAATAGATGGATATTATCTGCAACTTGCTGTCTGAGGCGCTTCGGGCCGAAAATAATGGCAAGAGACTTACTTTGGTTTATATAAAGCCCATAGCGGTTGGAGATATCACATAAAGCTTGCAAATCACTATTTATATCTATACCCGCTTTAACCACCTCAGACGGAGGGACGGAATAATACAACTGAAATGGTTTTGATAATCTTTGATGTGTATAATGCATACAAAATAGGCGAAATAATCGATTCCTGCGGTACTCCCGATCTCGTTTCTAGAAAACCAGAGTCTTCAAGCTCCACCGATACTGCCTGTTCTCTACCTGTTAGAAAATCATTTATCAACTTTTTTGCATTATGTTCAAAACCAATATAACCTAGTATTGCTGAGTGTTTCGTGATCAACTGTATCAAATGCTTTGGAATAATCCAGCAAACAAAATACTGCTGCAAAATTAGTGCTGTAGTACAACTAAATTCACGTCTATAACCTGACTGGTTTAATATATACTTTCGACAATACACTAATAAATCATTTTAATTAATGTACACAAATTCGGACAGCTATCCATACCATTGCTACCAGTCTACCTGGCTTTATATTTATCTAGTGGTAAATAACAACTGAAACTAGGACTAACACCAGCATTAGAACTAACACTTGACCTAGAACTAGAAACATTCGGGTTTAGCCGTCTTAAGAGACGTACGGCTAGATGTTTCCCAAATATTTCTCGATCTAGCTTCAGTTCTACTTGTCGTTCATATTCATAACAATCTAACCCTAAATAACATTTAAAAGTAGAACTAACACTACTCCTAGAACTAGAAACATTCGGGTTTAGCCGTGCGTTTGAAAATGCTCGAAACTTGGGATCTACTAAAATTATATACCATGCAGTGGTATATTAGTATAGAGCGGATTGATTTCTATAGATTCTATATGGTCTCGGAGTTCTATTCGTATAGTATAAGAAAGTTATGACGCCGTAAACATTTACATACGGTAATTATACGCGGAGTTGCTACTTTTGCAGGGAAAATTGTTGTGCAACCATGAGATTTACTAAATTGATATCCACTGCATAGAGTGAATAATTTCCTATAGATTCTAGATGGTCTCGGAGTTTTGTTCGTATCATATAAGAAAGTTATGACGCCGTAAACATTTCCATACGGTAATTTTAAGTGCTTTACAGTTTTTGGGTGGAAAATGCTTGTACAACCATGCGATCTACTAAACGTATATACCACTCCATACAGCGGAAAATTTCCTACATATTCTATATAGTCCCGTAAGTTTGTTCGTATCACATAAGAAAGTTAAAGTTAAGATAATTACACGCGAAACCCTAAACTTTCTAGTTCTAGATCTATTATTAGTTCTAGTTTTAGTTCAATGAAAAATATACAACAATCTAACGCTGAATAACAACTAAAACTAGAAGTAGCACCAGCACTGGAACTAACAATAGACCTAGAACTAGAAACATCTTAAGAGATGTACGGCTAAATCCGAATGTTTCTAGTTCTAGGTTTAGTGTTAGTTCTACATTTCGTTCATTAAAATCTACAACAATCTAGCGCTAAATAACAGGATTAGAACTTTTAGATTAAAACTAGAATTACCGTCCTTGATTTATACATCGTATAGAGTATAGACAACTCGGGCAATATTCCGAGTTTATCTATGAACATGGAATAGGGCAACTTAAGGAATAACCCGAGTATCCAACTATCTATGAGCGTTCTTACTGTACCTCAGCAGCCAAAAATTCTTTTAGTTTAATAACAGAAGGTATCTTAATCTTAATATAGTGAATAAGCAATTGTATTCTTAATTAATTGAATAAACAATCATCAACCCCAATAGTTATAAATCCTATTACTTAATTGACCACAATTAATATTTATTGACAAACTCTCGACGTCTGTTCGCTTCTTTAAGTGAATGAGAAGAGCTTACTTATCTTGTGGACGTTCGAAATGCAAATCATGATTGGTCGATTGTGCGTCTGGAAGAGGTTTTTTTTTAACCAACTCGACAACAACTGTCGTTAACTTATTGAATCACGCTCGTGTCGCGGACGCAAACATTACACAACGTTCACGGTTCTTACGATCTTCGAGTATTTACAACTTCAATGCGGTTTAATTGATGGCACAATGTACCGTTTCAGCGCTTGGACAGCTCTCGTGACCTTTCTTGTAACAAGCGCTATTGGGAAATTTCGAATCCCACTTTGTAACAGAGTTTAATTGACAGGTTCTTTGAGTGGGTGGGCCCAAGTTGGAGTATTTTTCTTAGGGACGTTTTTTGAATATTTTAGTTTTAAGAGTGTGCTTAAGTACCGATGTTGAGTAAAAAAATAAAACGTTAATTGGAAGTTTTGTATTACCGAATATTTTAAAAGTTTAAAAGTGATTGATTATCGGAACAAATTTTTTAGTTATTGTTTAGTCATCGTATTTTTAAGCATCGTTTTCGTTCGAGACAATAGGTTAAAACTTTTAAAACGTTAATTCTATTCCACACGTTGACCCCTATTGTTCGACACGTATAAAAGAAACTCATTATACCATCAACACGGGAATTATTAAGTTATTTTTGGGTTCTCAAATGTTCTTATGGGATTTTGTTGCCTTATATTTTCTATGTTTACGGTTCAATTTCATTTGGTGTCTTCTTGGGGTCATTTTTATTGGTTTTACCGGATACAAACGTTGTAAAAACCGAACCGGGACGGGTCGTGAGATGGAACCACCTCCGTGGGAAATCCTTTGCGTTATTTTTCTGTGCCGTATCGGGGTGTAAACGAAAAGTCCGGATGTAGAGTGGATTAGCCGACCATAGGGCAGATTTATTGCGTCATCGCTTTGTAATGGAGGCTTATTTTACTGCTGCTGGATTCTGAGAACGCGTAAATTGACTCGGCGGTAGGACAAAGACGGTTTATTACTACTTCGGCCTATAGTTTTACGAGCCCCTACATTCAATGTTATTTTCACTATAATTAATTATTATTCTTTATGGGGTTTTTCCTTTTATATTCTTTTTATTATAGTTTTATATCACTGTAATCACTGTAGTATCACGTTTTCAGTTTAAAACAGTTATAATAAAATGATAATAAGACTTAGGTCGAAAGAAAAAAGCTTCCAAGATCTACGTCTGTAGAGACGGTGCACACATGTGCGTTCGTTTCATTTATAAACCCATAAATCCCGAGCTTGAATCCCCGACGTTCGTGGAACAAGGAATTCCCCAGGATTTGGATTTGCATGAACGGCAGGCGGGTATCAAGGTGCGTCGTTTTGGAGCTCCCTTTAGTATTTATAGCGAAGCCGCCGCCCTTTAATATATCCGATACCGCCTCCGCAGTTGCAAATATAAACGCGAAATAGTCGCTGAATTCGATGTTCGAAGTCTGAAAAAATTTATGGCAGTTTAAATTTCCGACGTGCGTAAATATAGGAATACACATGTACGTGTGGCAGCGACGACGAGCTCGGTCCGTTATGGATATGATTGATGGCACGCGACTGAGTCGATTAACGCGGCACTCGGTGTAGGTGGTCATGCGAAAGGGGAATTTCCTGAACGAATTTATAATGATTACCATCGGAGCTCTCCGGCAGGAAATGGACTTTATTTAGCTGTCCCGTTAAAACGTCTTTTGTTTTCCAACTCTCTTGTTTCCACCCTTTCTCAAACTCATCTTATTTTGAAACATTTCAAACTATCTTTCTTCCAGCACCATCAACTTCGTCGAATATTCTCATTCTTTTTTCTTTGAAATCTGAGAACATCTGGAGTTGTTGGTGTAAATATCTAAATGCAGTGCCAAAGACCAGTTTCCCGTCTCTTAAATCGATTATTCAAAGGTATAAATAATGAACTGTTCTCCTCACAAGTAGTCCAGATTTACGACACCAGCTAACAAGCGAGTATTGCTGGGACGTTGTTCTGTGTCGCAGGGTTTAATTTCTTTTTTCGTCCTCGCGGCGATTTGATGTACGATTTCCTGCGGAGGAGCGAGATCTTCCGTCCTCCTGTGTGGGCTTGACGCCGTGCAGATTTGTTGGACGAGTTCCTGCACAAAACGAGCTTAACGAACCAAAAAAGAACGCCAAATGCAACTCTTTTCGACGCGACCCGTTCGAAGGTGAAAGGAAACGACGACGACCTCCGATGTTATTAGGGTCTCTTAACGCACTTTATATTCCTTTAATGGTACGAATAAAGCGCTGAAATTTCACGACCCTTCTCTTGAGAAGGGGCAAAGACG
Source organism: Onthophagus taurus (assembly GCF_036711975.1). Lineage (NCBI taxonomy): Eukaryota > Metazoa > Arthropoda > Insecta > Coleoptera > Scarabaeidae > Onthophagus > Onthophagus taurus. The sequence continues at coordinate 31,983,954 of NC_091966.1, forward strand.
ACAATTACGCTCTTTCGTTGCGTCTCGCTGAATAAATGACACCTCGCGGATTACTCACGCAAATTTATTCACAAGAACGAAGTAATTAGATAATGTATACGCGATTTAGTTAGCATATATGAGGTACTCTTCATAGCTCTCTGGCTCGTCACCACATGGGATTATGCTAATTACCCCGATGTATTTCGTTGAAGCTTTCAAAGTACCCTACGGTGCAATATTACACTTCTTCAAACCTAGGATAATCGGATCTACTCATAGAATTCCATGTGTACCGTTCCCTCAACCCTAAAAGTTTTATGTTTGTTATCTAGTTAAGTTTCGTTGGAAAGCTGGGTTAAACACGAAAAATTCTTTCTCTAAGGGGAGAGATTTAGTAGTTCTTTAAGGTCCACAGTAGTTTCTTATTTCTAAAAACGAGAAGCAAACGTAAACATCGGTTGAAGTTCCCATGGTCTTAATGGCTAACCTATAATAGACCTCTACAACTCCCCTCAATATAGCTGGTAGTGATTTCGATTTTGTAACGTTTAAGGTTTTCTAATGTTACGCGTTCGTAAATAGAGTAGTAATTAATTTTAATGATCAAACACGACATTTGAAATTAATTGTGCCATAAATGTGACCACCGGTGTGTGTTCTAGATAATTCATATAAAACAGTTAATTTTATTACTACCTGGCGCCATTTCAATTTCCTCCTATTACCAATCCAATCTTACCATCTTGTATAAGATGCAACCTTAATCGAAGTTGATATTAATGTTTCCTTTAGTTGGCTTTATATAGCCACCATACTGTTAAGTATAGGATCACGCACAAAGATATAATTTAAGAACCTGTCTAAAGATAGAGTCAGAAAATGTTCTAGTTGTCTATTATGGTAAGTACAACTAAAGCTTAACCCTGAAGCTTGTTCGATTATTCATAGCGGAAACAGAGCCATTCTAATTGCACCCCAATTACCATTACAAATTGGATATCCCCTATGATTGATCAACAGGCCCTCGGGTGAGCACACCCCACGACGTCTTCATTAAAATTCATATAATTGCACCTTCAGGTTATGCCCACGGAACCTGGACAACGTGTCAACAATTTTAAATTTTAATTTCGATTAAAATAATTATTTTTTCATCAAGAAAATGTAATACTCTGCTTTAAACTTTCATTTTGTTTCAATCGTTTTAGTTGTGTTGGTTTGTGTTATACGGAAGGTCACAAGAAACCGGGATGATGTGGTGCGGACGTTTGATAAATGGCGCTTTTTTCTATCATGGTTTGTTTGTGAAACCGAGCGAATCGATCAATGTTTAAATCAGGAAGCTAGTATAAAGCTTGTTTATGCGATAAGGCCATTAATATCAATACAGCTTCTTTCCAATATCGTTGTAACCGAAATTTATGGTCGCAAAAAAGGGTTAAAGTTTTCTAGTTATAAGAAATTTATAATGGTGCAGAAAATTACAGCTTACTTCATAACCATTAATTAAGAAACACTTAGGTTAAGGTATAACATTACTTCCTGCTTTCCCTTCTACGTCCCGCAGTTCAAACGCTCCTAAATATTTCAGTGGGAAACCGCTACATAAAGAAACTACACGAGTAATACATATACCTGAAGCCCCTGAAGCAATAACTCTGGAGGCGCTCGCAGCGGTAGCGGCGTTGGCGGCGGCGCTACAGACGGAGGCATTACTGATTTATTATTAATGGATTTCCATTAGTCTTGAACAATGGTGTTAGAGAATTGAAGTATAACTGGAGGGGAGCACTCCGCGCCTATTGTGGCCACCCACGATTATGTGGGGGCACAAAGAAGGGCCCGAAATTGATTTACGCAAAATTCATAATGCATCATCGCTCTTTTTTCCTCGTGCAAGGTTAAAGGCTGTATAGGGTCTCGAAGCTTGCTGTATTCAAAGGATTTTTACTCTTTGTGACCGGTCCGTACATTAGAAGGGGCTTATTTTGCTTTTAAGGTATTTCAAAACATTAAAAAGCAAAGCAGCTACCAATAAGGAAGTACCCGACAGAGAAACGTATGTACCAAGTATGTTCGAAGCGTGTAATACGTATGTATCTATAACCGATTGGTGTTTCTTAAGGTGTCATTAAGAAGGATGGAGGCGGGACCGTAAAACGACTTAGTGCCTAATGCAAGACATCTGCGCGGTGTTGAATAATTCTGTCGTTGAAATATTGATTTGCAGCCCACCCGTCAACGTCACATCGTCTTGTTGCCGGTCACAGCCATTCTCAGCAGTGCCGTCTTCAGTTAATTTAATAATCCATACTTAAGATTTACATTTTAAAATAAACCATAAAAATTAATTTCATCATTTAATCAACTAATTTAGTTAATTAATTCTAAAAATAAAAAAATTAAATTTAAGACAAAAAATAATCCGTTGTATAGAAAACACGTTAGATCCAATCCTGAACGTAGTCGCCGGTTTAGATCCATACTCGTTTCCTTTTACGTCCCTTTAATTACCTCCGAATTTAATTAACGCCGTATCAACGTTTACGGTGGCCATTTACAATTGTAATGCGGCGTATATTAAATCCATATGGCCGTAAAATTCGACATATACGTGATTGGGCATAGCGAGCTTGCGAATAGCACCACCGATTTACGACGCTCGTTGTAAAACGCAACCGTTTGATGTGCAACATACGCTCTTGTACGTGTGATGCACACTTTAACGGCTTTCCGACCAACCTCGATCCAGAGAACGTTTTTAATCGGATCTGTTACGGTCTTTTTACCACGGTTTGCCGACTGAATAATTGTCTACCAATCGAAATTGTATATGGTAAGATTCGCATTAAAATAACAAAATTTAATCGTTTTATTAAAATATTACATCAAAATAAAATAACAAACTTTAATTCGACACCAATTGGCCATAAAGTGTATGCGGAAATAACTAAATAATAAAAATGAAATGTTTATTTTATCTCTTCTATTGAGATATTGGTCTGAAACTTATTCCAGGTATAGTACACATCTTACATTTAATTATGGTATTCAATATCGTTCACATGACCACCGCGCACACGTTTAACTGCGAACGATTGTTTGCACCCCATTTTGCACCCCTGTTTCACACATATTTATCAGAACGTTTGCAATTTCGTTTGATATTATTCCTGAGCTCCTCTATTCCTGTTGTTGGCATGTTGGCATAAGCCAACGGCTTAACGTAACCCATAGAAAGAAATTCGACTAGACTATTTCTATAGATTACACTGTTAGCCACGAACTCCCTCTTCAATATCAAATTCCTCTTAATATGGCATCATCTTATTGATCCTCACAACACGGATGTTAAGTCTTTCCAATTCTTTGCAAAAATTGTCTTCTAACATGGCACGATAGCGAATTTACGCCATTGACAGTAACATGATGATCACTTTCATCGACGACAAAATATGGTCCAATCACACAACAGATTTTTCGCTAAAAATTATTTTTTAATGAAATTCAGTGAATTTCAGTTGTTCAGTAAATTTGATCTCGTATTGTTGTAAGCCAAGCCAAAATCTTTACGACAAATTCGTCACAATGTGGTTTGAATGGTTCCCAGCTCCTATGAGTGGTGTGGAATCGATTGATTCCATCGATTTTCAGGAAGAATGTTTTTCAATAAAAAGAGGATATTTTCCTTTTAATCTTTTGAAAAAGAATTTGCCTTTATTGTCTTTGCTGCAGGCTTACTACTTGTCATATTAATAGCTTTGATAAAATTTAATATATCATATCTCAATTTTTACTTCAAGCGTACAATATCTGAAAGAAGAGGTCTTTAGGAAATTGTAATATTCATCAACTTCATCTATTTACCGATTTCTTTTTTTGTTAATATTTAAAAACTATTAACACTCACCCGGCTCAAGATAATGAAGAAATTCAGAAAACACCAATTTTTATTCTACTTACAGCAGTTATTAGGCCATAAATCTAATTATTTAGCGTCACGTTGTATTAAATTGATTGAATAGAATGTATTAATTATATCTTCTTTATTTCTGTATGCTGGCGATGGTATGTATCATAAGCCCCAGACAATCATGCAATCATACAGAAATTATTAGTTAACTAGCACAGTTTTACCATCACTTTCGCACTTTCAATTGTCCTGCTCCATTTTCAAACTCTTCTTCTCCAATTTCTGTGTTGTGAGGCAACAGCTTGTCCATACTTCTTTTAGAGTCTCTGTAACGAGTAGATTCCATGAATCGGCATGTAAGACGAATCTTTCAAGCTTAGTATTTTGGAAAACTCAGCAACGCTTCTCTTTATTATCTTTAGTCTTTTTTAGCTTTCTTTTTTTACTATTGCATACATAATTCAACATTATGTTATCTTGAATGATTCTGTAGCAGAACTGTCCGAAGTTAAACCCTAACCTTGAATAGCTAGTCTCTTATCCCATGTTTTGACTTGAAATTTTTTAACCATTCAACGCTGCCTTGAAAGTCAGCAAAACCGCCTAATTGTTTAGTAGTCCATGTTGTTTTTCTTCGTAATCCGAATAACAATAATTCGAATATTGCTTTGATACAAATATGAAAATGTCGCCTTTTTTTTGATATCTGATATTGTAGTATTTAATTTGACCCTTCTGGAAATTAGAATGCTGGAAGAATTGTGCTTGCTTTCCAATGTTTTTTTTTGAGCACGATGTCATAATGTAAATTCGATTTAATAAAAAATATATACCCACATATAAGGTGTTAATTTGGGCTGTCGTGTGATGCTGTGTGCTTGCGTCTTTTGCCGGCTTGAAGTTGTAAGTCCTTTTTTAGGTAGGTGTAGGAGTTTTAGATAAAACGTAATGGAAAATACGGTCATTTGACTTCTTGTATCTCAGCGTGGTTAAGGAAAACGTTTTAAAAACACACTGTCTAACGCCTGCTACTTCATTGTGAAAGTGTTTATTTAAATGTGTTGTTCCCCACATTATAGTAAGTAGTTATTCGTTTATTATTCTATCTCTGAAAGTCATTTAACATACAAGATTTCCGTTCAAGCCATTCCATATCTCAAAATTGTTCATTAATATTGACACGACGTTGTTTGTTTATTGGACAAACAATCCTCACAAAATGACTGTAAGTAACGTACCGTAGAAAAAAACGCCGTATATGGAAATACGATTCAAAACAGCAGCATTTACTTGCAGGTACTCAAAAATTAGGGAATGTGATGTAGATGGGACATCTTTGTTTAGTAAATCGGACAATTTGATTTTGAGTGCGACCGTGCAATAATCTCAATTATATTTTAATTTTCTGTAAATGCTGCACACTTTCTTATGATTGTAGAGTTACCCACTTAAAAATAGTTGTGTTCGAGAAGATTTATATATTGAACGACTGTGTATGTTAAGTAAACGATTTAGTTGCAGAAATTCGAAAATCATTTTTTAAGTAAACAATCTAAAGCTGTTATCTGTTTATTACATTAGAGTAAGCAAGATTGGTTAAATATTATAAACGTTTTATAACCAATTCACCAAAAACTCTTTATAAATGTCTTTTGTGATGATGTCCGTTGTTAAGCAGGGTATTAGTTTAGTGAAAGATGAAGACAAAAATTATAAATGTTAATAGAATATTCTACTATAGTTTTAATAATAATAATAGAATACATAATAGAGGTCAACGTTTCCATCGTAGATCCAGACATTATGGTAACTATAGACAGAATAATTATAGTCAACAACCGTTCCATAATAAATTTCGAAGTCCTAACAATACACAAGGAAATTCATTTAACAGTTTTTATAATGATCGTGGTGCGTTTCGTGGAATTTTTCATAGTAATCCATACGGTAATAGACAACCTAGTAGAATACCTCCAAAATGTATTGTGAAGACCATGAATAAATTAACAGCATTGACTTTATTGAAGTAAATTATAAAAATCGTAAAGTAAAACTTATGATAGATTTAGATAAAATTTTTTTTTTATTCCTGTTTTTTTGAATACAATTTTGATAAGTATTAAACATGCAAGATGGTATTCAAGGCATCGTAACAATAAGATGCATGGAGAAATCAAAGTCATTAAAGAATCATTTCTATATTTCTTAATGTCTACATTTAGGTTATTGTCTACCTCATTGTTTGAAGTATGTTGCATTAATATACATGTATCAATTACAATTATGTGTCATCATTTAAAATACAAATAAAATGCAAATATTGAAAGTGTATAACTTTCTTAAATTGTTATTATATAATCTGAAGTTACTCAGAGTAAACACTAATATACTTAATATTTTAAGTATATTTTGTACTTATAATATATATATGAGGGTATAAGGACCCTCACAAGTTTGTTCATGCAGAAAATATGTATACAAACATAGATTAACCCAAGTTGAATAATTAAATTTTAGAAAATCGTGCTTAGCATTCTAAATACTTAAAGTTGTGAACAAATTTATAAAGAATTTAATCTAAAAGACTCATGTATGAGTATTAAAATTAATGATTTATCAGAAACAAAGATTAACAGTGATACTTTAACATAATTCACACCATCTAAAATTTAATGTAGGATTTTTATATTGATATCCTTTACAACAGATGGGACAATTAAATGATGTTCTTATAATTTATGTATCAAAAAATTAATGTCGTAACATCTATATTTTGTTTTTCATTTTTTGAAAGTAGTTACATTATGGAGAAGAAAAGAAGAAGAAATGTAATTGTTGTCTTGTAACGCCTACGTTGCTCTTTCGTTCTGCGAATAACGAGACACATTTATACAAACGTAGATTGGTCGCCGTTGTTAAAATCAGTTTAATCGATTGTGGGTACAGGCACCCTGGGGCAATGTAATTACGAAAAATAAACCCGAACTACACCCGACATAAATCGCCGGACGTGTTCAGGGAAAAAAATCGCTCCTCGACCCTCGCGAGCAGAGAACATTATTACAAACATCATAAAGTTTCATGTGACAGGAGTAATATTGTTGCCCTGTCAGTTGCAGGTCCTATATTTTAAATTGTAATTTAAAACTCCGCTTTGTTCCAGGACCCCGTGTCGGTTACGTCACTCGCAGCCCGAAATATAGACTGGCTAAGTGAAATGCAAGCTTCGCAAATTGCTACCGTTACAACTAGCGCTTTTAACCATACTTCAACGAAACAAAATGACCACGTCCCTCACACGCCAACGTCCTTCGGTTAAAATTAAATGGATCTATATGTAATCATTAACGCGTATGTTAGCGTTGTTTCTCGCGAAGATGAAAGAGTTTTGCACGGTTCGAGTAGCAAATGGCGGTTTAAGCTTTGTGGGTAATTTATGGCGGAGTTCTTTCGTCCCGCGACGGTTGCAGACTTAACTCTTACCGGTCTCAGTTTTAAATTTGCCAGGGCCATGTCCAATTAGACGGCGCGTACGTTAATGACTGGCTACGAAAAATTAAGCATCACTCAGTACGCCACTCTACGGATGCTAGTTTAATTTGCGACGACTTTAAAATAACTCAAGTTCGTGTCGTTTAGGTCGTTACCACAATTTAACCAAAAATACACAGATCTAATGTAACCAACGTAGACATCATATTTCATTGAGATTAGTGAAACTAATCAAAAATACAAGATTTTAAATCATAATAATAAAGTTTACACGTAACATGTGTCGTTCTAACAAGAATAGTTCTTGGATTCTATAGAATATGGTGGGTAAAATATGTTTAGTACGCGGAGTTACTTGTACGGCAGCTAGTAATCCATTTAACGTTCTGGTTCATAAAAGCATAAGTTCTCGTTTACTGTACGGTTCTCACCGGTAACCATATTTCCTGGGCGCGTTTACACACCACAAATACTGGTTCTTGTGTGGGACAACCGCGACGCCGACTCACATTACAACGGCAATAAATATCGGAGACTTATGCGTATTTCCAAGTAATTACCCGGATACCTGCTATGCGAGAATCAAAATATTTTGAAACCGCCGTCGTCGAATACAAAAACAAAAATTTTATTTCTTCACCAAGTTGTGTACTATTGAAAATCCTATAACACTGGATACAATCGCAGAGCACAAGAGGTGGTGTAGCGTAAAATTCATTACGGTTTCGAGTCGAAAAAGCACTTCACTGGTTTTATTGGATCTGGACGAGTTGGAAGTGTTACGGAACGGCCGGGACTGACGGGTTGGGTCAGAGCGTGAATTATGTGGATTATGTGCGACCCTAATGGAATAAACCCACCCCCGTTCTCCCGGTAACACATCAACTGGCCAGCGGCCATTAATAACGCATTATTAAAACAAAGGGCGCCGATTCGGGTTCGATAAATTCGCAATTTCGCGGCGGCGTGTTATAGACATCTGGACGTAATGCCTTTTTAATAACCGTACGTTGATGAATACCCATTGACCTTTCAGTTGACCAGTTGACTGCCCTATTATTTCACAAAATCACTATTTAAAATCTTACAAAAAGAATGATTAACAATTCAAAGCATTTCCCATTAGTCATTTTAATTTAATTATTACATAATCATTGTCTCTTTCATGAATCCCTCATTTAAAATCCCTTCACTCAACTTTACTTCGTTCCGTATAAACGGCATTGTTATTTTATTGTTTTGTTGGGGCGCGTTATTAATAACCGCAATTGTCCTAAAAATTTTTCCCGATTTCTTCGCAATGAGCGATCACAATGGTCGCGTTCCGAAACACAATTATCGCTCTGTCAGGAGGTAATTGTGTTTTAAAATGGGAACTGGGGAGCAAGACTGCCATAAATCATTTCCCGCGAACAGACCGGAGAGTTTCGGGGGTCCTTTTGACTAATGGCGTCGGGACGGCGTCCGCGCGCTTGTCCGTCAATCAACCGTGCCAAAACAGACGCCGGAGCCATTCATCAACCGCGATATGCGACCTCAACGGCTCCTTGCTGCGAAGATCAACCGCGTTGAGCGGTTCCGAACATGGACATCACTCGACAGGATCGTTACTTTTACCTTTGAGTCATACTAAATTATGTGCGAACGTCACGAGGAGAACGAAAACATTATTTTGTTGCTCTTCTTTCAGTCAAGAATGATAAAAAAATAACATACACAATTACTCAAATTCAAGTCAAAAGTGATTAATTAGTTCACAGGAGGCATACTGCAAGTTCAGCGACCAATCAATTTGACAACAGCTTGTGCAACAGTAACATTGATTATATGACGAGCCTAATATTCATATGGTTATGCACCGTAGTTATTGACCGTCGATTACACATATGTCCCACGTGTCATGTTAATTATAGATACAATTACAGGTTCTAGCAATGGCTCAGAGCTCGTGTGACAGGATTAATAATTAATTTATTTGCTAAGTATGCCTTTACCGCCCTCTATCTCTCTCTTCTAGCCGGGTTAAATACACACATAAATACGAACTTAATCCGAAAATAAATACCCGGAGTATCAATAATGTCCAGAGCCATGGTAGCGCATACGCTGTTATTCGCCTATAATCCGCATTAAAATGCGTGACTGTTTAGTTTTCACGAGTCATTTGGCCAGCAGGCGGATTAAGGCAATAATTTCGTGCTAAGCGCCGTTAAAACGGCTCCTAATTGGATTCGCGCTTGCACACTGACCGGCTTTTACCAAAAACTACGGGATTAAAACCGTGCGGTGACATAATGAAAAATCGATTAGAGTGACACTCTAAAAAACTATAACATGTTTAACTTTTAGAGATAACTTTTTCTGTTTGGTTAGTTTTAACTTCGGTATGTTGATGGATCATTTAAAACTGCTCTAAAATCCATTTTGATTAAATTAAATCTGAAATGTGATGGTAATGCAGACTCGTTATGTCACTAAAAGGGCAAACGTAGCGTCACTTGTTGCCAACGAGTGCTTGCAAACGCTTTGGCGAGAGCGCAAGAAAATTTACTCTTCGAATAAATATTTACAGAAAGTTACGTGTAGGTACGGCGGAGTTCCCGTTTCTCGCGTTGTAAATATGATTTAGCGACTAGCCCGAGCTCGCGTACACACCAGATACACACGGCTTTCATATTCCGGCCTTTCAATATGCTTTAGAAGTGTAACTGAAAATTCGCAATAAACTAACATTTACGTTTCGTATTTCTTTTCCGCATACACACAAAACGTTTTTTTTTCACCTCCATTAAGTGTAATTACTGTGAGTAATGCAACAAATAGTTTTACAGTACCGTTGTTCATTTCAGTTAAAAGCAATAGTTTGTCAGGTGCATTTGGTGACCCGTTACAACAGTTTCAGAGGTAGTTTATATGCAAAGGACCGGTAGTTTCGCATTAATATCGTAGACGAGATGGGGCGGTAAATGTTTCGCGATTAAACCGCAGTTGGTAAGCTGCGCGTGACGTGCGTATTTGAGGACGTGGAGTGTAAACGAAATTTCGGTAAATGTGATGTGTAGTAATTACAACATTAATTGAATTTTTTGTAATAGGCATTTTTTCTTCTTCTATCTTCGATGCATCCCTATTTGTCAAGCTTCTTCGTCTTTATGTTTGAACGTTATTCCACAGACGAGGAAAACCAGCTCTGTTGAGCGGTTGTCCATACATGCGTATTCTGGCCAATCTCCTTTCAGCCATTCTTTCCATATGCTCCTTCCACTTTTTCTTTCTTACTTTTGTCTATTTTACTACATCCTGTATGTTACATCTTTCTCTGATGGATGTGTTGATCTGCCTATATCGCTGTGTTAGATTCAACATAGATCTCAAGACTGTCATCTCCATCACCCTCATTCTCTGTGTCCTCCTTCTTTGTTTTTGTTGTCGTCTCGGTACTATATGTTAGTATGGGGCGTACCATGGCTTTATATATTTTCATTTTTGCTTCTACACGCATGTATTGGTTCCGCCATATAATGTAACTTAGACAACCTGACACTTGTGTCGCTCTTGTAACTTGTGCTTGTGCTTCCTGGCATATATCTCGATAGCTTGTAATTTCTACATTTAGATATTTAACATGCATAACTTGTTCTATTATAGAGTGTTCTTTACAGTTCTTCTTCTGATGGTGTGTGTTTGTATTTTGAAAATGCCTTGTCTTTAGTTTGAGAAATCTTCCTTATCTCTTCTCTAAACCAGGGGGTACGTGTCGGTCTCGTCATTCCTTTCGATTTTCTGGTACCACATGCCTCCATAGCTGCGCTTTCTATATTTAATCTAATTGAGTTCCACACCTCATCCATAGTTTGATTTTCTGTATGTAGTGTATTTGACAGTTTCTCTTGTAATCTAGACTGATATAAATCCTGTGTGGTAGGATTTTCCAAGCATTCCATATTAATTTTTTCTGCTGTATCTCAGCTTTGCTTTTTGGCTATATCCATATTTTTATCTTACAAAGTACCATTCCATGATCGGTTCCAATATTTGTAGAAGTCAGCTCTTTGTTCGTTAATATAAAGTCAATAACCGACTTTCTGTCTCTATTATTATTAATGCCTTCTATTCTAATAGAAATTTTGATTGATTTAATTCTAAATTGGTACACCGAAAATTACTTCGACCTTCTCGTACGAAATACAATTCGTCCTCGTCAAAATAAATTATTCAGGTCGATGAAAAAACTGGCGACATGTTGCATTACGTCGTCCCCATAATATTTTCTTTCTATGTGAAAAATCTTGGGCTTTCTTGTCGGAGAGCGAGAGAAAATTGCCTTTGGCCATTAGGGCGGAGTGCATGGAATTCATTTCTAACAGTTCTCGCTTGACCACGCACTGGAAGGAAAATAAATCTCCTTTATTTTCCATAAATGAGTAGGGGTTGCGTGTTTCGTCCATTTCTTTGAATGGCAACGACCAGACGGGGAAGCATTTCGTTGAATATTCAAATAAAAACTTTTCGTTTTATTATTAAAACCATATCTCGAACATTATATTAACTAATATGACGTCTTAACACCTGACAAATGCTAAATCATAAAAAGAATTAAGTGGCCTATCAAAAGTAGAGCCCACGTTAAATTTACGACAATATAAAGCGAGTCATAATACCTAAATCTCTTAAACAGCGGCTTAACGATCTATTAAAGACGCGCCTTTTTATTATATTCTCATCTATTTTAAGAAGCGTTTGCGCAGTCAGTTCCGTATTTAGAGATGTATGTATAAAGACCCTTTCATACGGCAATAAAAATTATTTACACCTAACCATACATAATAAACTACAGACGGTTCCTGCGTGTAAAGCTCACTTGAAAGGATGCGCGGATGCTTTATTTTTAACCCGAAAAGTATTGCCAGCCTTCAGAATGCGACAGGAGATTCATAAATATATTGACTACCGACATTTCGGAAGCTGTTTAACTATTTTGTTCGCAGAAACTATTTAAATTATTTCAAATCATGAAATCAATTTTGAACCAGTTTCTGAAGAAGGTTGCAACATGGCATCCGAAACGTCAAACCTTTTCTCAAAAGACGCACGGCAAAACCCGAAAGTTTCTAGTGTTAGTTCTAGTTTTAGTTCTAATTTTAGTTTAATGAAATCAATTCCTTTATTTTAAGTATTTAGAGTTAAAATTGAAGTAAAGTGTCAATATACACAGTTCATGTCTCCGGATAGTCCTCGAGTATTGTTATAAAACTTGGTTGTAACTTTTACAGCCGAGAGCATGTAAAGAGACGGCTTAGGAAGGTAACAACGTTAAGGGCCGAGTTCCTGGTGTCTCAGCAGGGTCCCGGAGGCGAGGCCAACCAGGACGAAGTTGCGAACTTCTATCAGACAAGGTGACATATTAAATCCGACGACCGCAGACGGGAAATTTCCCCCGGGAGTTTGTCTCAACCGTTGGGAGCTGAGCGCGGTGTTTTTAACTACACCATAAAAATCTGTCTATACCTAAGTATGTTTATAAATCCCGCGGATCTACATCCGGATAAGGGATTCTTTGGAAATCTCAGCGACGTAAAACAGAAACAAATCCGATTTTTTCCCGTCGAGCCGTTCGGGAGTTCTTTAGCTCGGGATTCTGACGGCAACTTCCTTATTTGTATCGCCTCTGGTTTCCTTTTGAGCAGACGTCTTTACTGTAAGTTATTACAGAACTTCGTAACATAAACGTCCCCGGTGCATTCCCGGCCGGAAGGGATCGAATAAACATCGGTTAAGACCGTTTGCGTAAAAAACTCCATTTTACGTTTACTATATCCACTTTTCTACTGGCTTACATCTTTCAACGGTTTTCCTCTTCCTTTCTTCTTATTTCCTAACCGGAATATTTTTATTAGTTTTACCGACCGAAATTATTAATGTAAACATCCACCGCATGCTCATCTTTCTCTCGTTATTAATTGTGGGCAATTATAACAGTCGCCGGCGTCGCAAAAGTAAAATAGGGCCACCCTTTCGGTTATATTTCGGTGAAGAAGCAGCTGGTGTTTATAAATAGGGTACGGCCGTTGGGGTGGACCCTTCTTTCTTGATAAATAGCATTCCTTACCAGAACCGTAGCGATGGGCGAAGTGTGAAAGAATAATTACACTTGAGTCATATTCATACTTATTTGCTAATTTTACTGTTTTAAATAAATGTTCTTGAAATGAAAACGAAAAAAGTAATAAAGTACCATCATAATTAAAATTGGTTTTACAAGTTAAGACAGTTAATAGTCAAACTAAATCAAACCTCGTGGTACAATAACTGAAACAAGTAATAGTAAACTCATTGCATTTGGAGTTCTCTGGGAAGTGTGAAAACAGAAGTTAATGAGATGTATTTGGAAAAGCTCGTAGATGAAACAGATCAAGATGATATAAACGTAAAAGTTCTATGTATGTATTATGTTCAAAATTGGAAAGAAGGTTGAGGAAAATATGATTTCTAATTTGCAGGTGACAGTTAAAGTCAGAACAGCAAGTAGACTATCTAATGACATTGAGGATAAAATGACGATTATTCTAGAAATTAATAAGAGATACAAAAATGAACGGTACAAGGGATGCAGAAAGAAGATCCCGATTTAGACATAAGTTTAAAGGTTGAATCCTAATGAATACTTAAATGTGAATGAGATGCAGAGAAATCAGAAACACCACAAGGAAAACCTTAAATTTTAAAAAACTAAAGAGATTAATACGAAAGACAAGGAATACAAAGACATATGACGGATGAGAGTGAGAATATCGTTGTATTGAAATGTAGTTTAGAGTACCAATAAATTTAATATGAATAGTCGGAACATACATATAAATAGCTTTCATAGAATTTACTAAACTTCAGTAGAGGGATAGAACCAGAAGGTACGAGAAATTGCTGAAAAGAGAAATAAGAATAAAAGAGCGAACTTAGATATCATAGAAATGTGTAAAAAAAAGTTGGAAGCTTTTATAGACGGCGAAGAAGTACATATAATAACAGTATACAATAAGGCTGTGAACAATAAGAAACCATGTGAAGATAATTGAAATATTGGTAGATTATTTAATGGTGGATAACGATATAACACGAGAGCAAGAGAAAGAGACGTGTGGGGATAACAACCTTCTTAATAATGGATTTGTTAGCTGAGGTTAATAATCTATAACAAAGGTAGTAACCGAAGTCCTAAGTAAACGTTGTAAAGTGACGGTATAAAACAACGGTGGAATTGTAGATATTGGGACTTACAAAATCAGCAGACTCATACACAGTTTCCAAGTAACGTTTGGGCTGATATGGTCAGAGATGGAACTTTTAAACCATATTTTTTTATGAAAACTGGTTTCAAGACTTACAGATGCTGTTCAAGATGACATAATCAAATAAGCAGCTCTGGTTACAACATGATTACGACCTCATTATACACTTCCCGTTCCAACGTATGGGTTGACGTGGGGTTTTCGTTGGTCTTCTTGTTCTCCAGACCTAATGCTGCTTGATCTCTTTTTATTGAGCCATTTAAAGGGTAAAGCAATCGGGTATGTTAACAAACCCGAGAACATCGATTGAATTTATTTTTGGGTTAAGGCACTGTTAAATAGTAAATGAACAACATTATGAGAATCTTATTCGTTGATGTTTTCTTTTTTATAATCGTCGTTTTCAAATTATAGTATTGATTCCTTTTTTGAACACGTTGAGGTACGAAATCAGTGGACGGTTCATTAAGACTTTTAAAACACCATCAACGTCAGTACAAGCCAGTGCGAAAATCATCTCCTGGTTTATTGTTCGTTTAGTTTCGTGAGTATTGTAAATCTGATGCTGTACTAATATCTCGTAATGTACCCATTGCAGTAGTTTTGTCTAAAATATTCAATTGCTTCTTCTGGTAATCTTGAAGCTTCGTCGTAAACGTGTTTATTAAGAATTCCATGCCTCTTACGAAAACTCCAGATCCATTCATCACATGCTTAAATGAATATTCATATAATTTGTTAATTAAATTCGAGAAGATTTAAGTTCAACTGCCAGAACCGAAAACAAGACACAAGAACATTGATATACGTACTACTTCATGGGTACCAATTTAATTTGTATTCTGGGATTCGTTTTCGCATATACATCACACATACAACTAAATTTGTTTAATTTGTCTTTGTATTTCTGTAGTACTCAAAACAGTTTGCTTTTCTATGATGTATTGTCCGAATTTAAGTGTTTGAATTGTAGTTAAACTAATTCTTTTCTGTTTATCTATATTATAAACTTCCTCAATGAAGTAATACATTTTTTGCATTTAATAACTTAATTTATGTGCTCTACACTGACACAATTTTAGTCGAGTAGAGCAACTCAGGGAAAACCCCGAGTATTATATTTAATCTTCGTGTTATAGTGTATTAGTAATATAATTTAAAAATATTGTAGTTCCTTGGACATTTTGAGCACTAAAAAAATGTAAAAATGGTAACCTTCTTTGCGGCAAGGAGGTCCTCATATCTCATTGGGAGCTGTCGCTGTATTTCTGCATACGAACTACTTTTTTTTGTTGAGAATTGTTTCTAGTTTCCAAGTATTATTTGAACACATGTATTCCATAATGCCTACACACGCCTTCGTAGCCAAAATTTGATGGTTTTGGACAGCTTCTTTCTAACATTTACCAATTCATACTTAAGTCCTTGTGAATTGCTTACAATGACTACCTCATTGCACAATAGTTCTAGTAAATTTGAAGAGAGAAAAAGTGAATGATTTTTAGGAATATTTATCATTCCGGTTTGGAAGTGTTGTGTAGCAAAACAAAATTGTTAAGTAACTTAAGATAACTCAGTATTAAGTAAAAAATAACAATCATTATGGAGAAGTATGTATAGCAGAAGGCATAAGGTAACACCCACTACATATAAACCATTTGTAATAAATTTTCAACATAATTACTGTGGTGTTGTGTGGAATAATTTTGTTGTAATCTTAAGAAGTGCTGTAGAATTTAGCCAGAAATTATCAAACACAGTAAGGAAGCAACTAATTTATTCAAGCACACGCTCTCGCTAACTTCGCATTCTCGTCGGCGAACTACTACTGCCACAAACAATTACAGAACGAGCCGACGACGGTTCAGCCTTTTTCAGAACAAAAGTTTCTAATTACATTTTTATTCAGTAGCACGGAGAAAACGTTTTTAAGCGTTTACGGCCCCGGAGAAGTGAACGTCTGGCGAATCGCGAACGAACCCGGTCGGGCCGTTTTGCCGGCGTTAAATTGTTATGCGGGGCAGAGATTAAAAGTTTAAATTCCCCGGGACGGGATTAGGGCGAAAACAAACAGACGAGTAATTGCGGCAATTATAACGCGGCGGGAAATACAAAGGGCGAATTAATTAACGAATCTTATTCTTGGCACTAGAACCCCGACATGGAACAATAACGTCTCGTTTTCTTTTTCTTTGTTGCGAAACTCACTCTTGCACTCATTTTCGGTTCTTGCAATAATAATTTATCAAAATCTCAATTACAGAAAGAACAAAACGGGATTTCATAAAATTTTATTACATAATTTCAAGTAAAAGTGATATTATTCTGGAGTTACTCAATACAAACTTATTTAGTTTCATTATGGCGTTTCGTAGAACTGTGTTGCTCCATTCCGTACACCATCTGCAGGCTCAACGTCAATAAAACACAATCTCGCCGCTTTGTCTCACATGTTTGCGCTCATATTCCGGTACTGCGTAGTATAAAGTCCATACCAAGTACCTATTACCGGATATTAATTAAACTTTAAGTCTGGTGCTCCCATGAAACGCGACGCCGGCATCGTGGCCGAGCACGAAGCTATCCTTTTTGCTCCGCGACCGCCAGAAACGCGTTGCTAATCACGAACGTTCCGATACAAGGCGCCCGACAACCTCGAACCGGATGCGCCGAAGATGAAAAGTGTATTTGTGCACCCGCTAATAAGCGGAGAGGTGGACCAGTAATAATTCATCCATGGTGAAGCTACTGGTAGAGATCAAAGTGAACCCCGTAAAGGTGCACTTCCCTTTCTATCCGCTCCGATTACCGATTCTGTGAATTACTTTCCTTTGCAAACGCACTACTCCTTAGAAGTTGGAGTGTTATTTCCGTAGGTACACCTGGAGTAATTTTAAACAAGTTTAAATATAAATGAAATGACGTAGATCCTACATAGAGGGGTAGTCTTTAGAAAGTAAATACCATCTCAAAATATATCTCTTAACGCAGTTAACAAAAGTACGATGGAACTATATTTTAGAAACTTAATCGCTGAAAGGACAATTGGAAAGTTACTGCGCAAACACCGGCTACTCAACCTTTAGCAATAGAGAGAGAACCGGCACAGTTATTGCCAAAAAGGAGAAGATAAATATCCTTGCGGCTAGTGCACTCGAAGGAGAAGGCGGAGAAGAAGAGACACAAAAAGCCGGCGACTTCAAGGACGATAAAGTAGAAGGCGCCGTATATTCGAACGTGCATGCGCAAGACCCGCCACCGGTTATAAATTCCATAAGTCGTTGGCGTGTACGCGAATTCATTACGATCGCGAATAGGTGTCTCTCCGGCATACGAAATGGACGTCGGCAGCATTGGTCGCGTGCTTTTGGGGTTCCACGTATAAAACTTTTGGGGCGCCTTTACGAGTTCGGCGCCGCCACCGTCGTCGAGAGAGACCTGATGGACTCCGACGCCCCGAATCAATATGTACTTTCGAGTTTATGTGCCCAGGAACTCGGTTACGTTTTATGTTTTTCAGATATGTACGTGTTCCCTGGAAGCCTTGCATTTTGCATACGCGAACCGGGCGTACTTAAGGCTTCGTTTTTGTTCGAATTCAATTTGAACGCAGCGGTCGCTGAGAGTGTTGTTTACTGGTATTCGAACAGGAAAACCTGCAGAGAACGTGGAAATGATGTAGGTGCACCTGCATTACTACTTCGCCACTTTGATTGAAAATCTGGAAAAATGATTCTATTACAGTCTTTCCTATTTCTTGTGGTTAAAGCTTTTCCTTTGAGGTGAAATAAATTAGAAATCGTAGAATGTTTTTTGTTACTAAATTTAGATGTCTTCCGGATTTCGATGAAGCTCGTCCAAAATTATCGCGACTAGCTCCGCACCATTTACGAGACCGTGTAAACTGTGACAGAAACAAACCGTTAGGAAACTATGGCAGGTGTGCAGCTAGAGTTCGTTTTACTGCGGCTTAAAGTGGAGTAATGGTGAGGAATATTAGGTGGATGTAGTCGAGCGCGACCGAAGTAAACGGGGAAATTACACGAGTAATTTATGCCGACAGCATTGTGATTTCACGTGTCGAGACGGCCGGAATTTATGGTCCGGCGGAGTTTTAATTCTTTCCCGTCCGAGTTGGCACGGTGGAGGAGGGACATTCATAAGAGGATTACGGATTAGCGTCGCGAAGGGGTGCGTGCGATATTAAAAAATCCGTTAACGTTCAATAACGTGTTCCGTACAAAGGGCTAATAAGCGCCAACCGATGGCCCATAAATTTGGATAAGCTCCCGTACTGTACCGATACACAAAAAATTAACGCCGTGTTTACAAAATAACCACGTCGCGGTGGACAATTTGTTGCGGGATGTCCCATAAATTTCTTCGTCGGCGACGGTCTACGAACGAAGCGAGCTTTTACAGAAAGTTTTACACAACAATATTTAAGGCTTACCGTGTTTGTAAATAGTTTTCAAGTCAACCTAACAAGCTACGTCGCCAACATTTTACCCATTCAATTTATTTTTACACAAAACAAATCGTTTTAGCCACACGAATACCCTAAAAAACATTAAAACCCCCATTAAACTGAAAAGGGGATTGTGACGATCCCGAAAAATGGGTCATTTTGAAAGCCACAGTTTAGAATGGTACCCTCATTGTATCCAACCCCCGCTCGTTTGTGGCCTTCCGATTTTATCAATTAAAAGATGCAGAAAACTTTATTAGCGGTTACATCGGGGTGGGATTATTGGCTTTGTTCTCGTTCTCGCATCGCTGGGTATTCAAAGAATCCTTTATGAGTTTATGATTTTAATAGATTACTCAATTTGCTTTTTGGTAGATGATTTTTACCCCCAATGCTCTCTTCCGGTCCAAAAACTCCTCTAATTCAATAATTAAACCAAATTGACTTGTCATAATGACTCAACGTACTCAATTTCTCTTCTGTTCTTGAACCCTTTTCGTATAGTCGTTGTTGGGTAGAATATCGAACGATCCTGTCGGTACCACGTGATCGTGACCTTTTGGGTGAGAAGCAAGGCGTGCATGTGACACCTCCACAATAAACGAGAGGCGCATTTCGGTTTCGTGGCCGTAACGTACACCTATAACGTTAATTGGATTGGCGCTCTCCCCGTCCCACCCTTCCGAAGAGTTATAAGTTCATGGTCCGGCATCACGGCCAAAGAAAACAACGCGAGCCGCTGTTTTCTTTCAATTATATGGAGGGGTCCCGGTTCGGGCGGTTTAATCACCTACGTACTGTTACAAACAGCCCAGAGTGGGGCGATTAAGGATGTTCCCTTAATTATACGCCTACTGCCTGGGAACGTGTTTCCAGCCAGACGTGTGTTTTCGGTTAATTTGTACGTGTGTTCGTTAATGCACCAAACGTAAACGGGACGCGAATACTATACCTTATTTTCGCTTAAAAACGAACCTCTGTAGGTGTTGAGTGAATTATTGGTGTTGTTAAAAAAGGAGCCTTAAGCGAAAGTAAAATGGACATTCTTAAGCCGTAATTTACAACTGTTGCAATTACCATTGAATTTATAGAGTATCAATACTATTTAATCCCCATATAAGAAGCGTTTCACAAAATCCATAAACTGTATATTATCTTGCGTACCATTAGTTATTAGTAGTCTGGCTTCTAGTAATTATTTACAGTCCGACGTTTACATCTATTTAACCACATGCACACTGCTTTACCCGTTCACCATGCCTCGTTCACGGTTCCCTTAAATTTCCCAGTAATGTTCCTCGTATATCTAACGGATGTACGCATTAGCTCGTGATTGCGAACGATAAATTTCAACGGAAACGCGGAAAAGAGAGAAAACCGGTCAGAGAAAGCCTTTAAGTTGAACGCATGGTTAATAAATGTAACGATTTTTTTTTTCAGCAAGAAGAAATTATTAAATGAGATTTGTTTTGCGAGTGGGGAAAATAATACTGAAAATAATTATTATATGTAGGGAACTAATAATGTAACTCAATAAGCTAAGCTAGATATTAAATTACTGCAGTCAGTAATTTAATTTTCGTACTCAGCCCGATAAATCCTGAAAAAGTTCCGAAGTGGATTTAGTTTTTATGCAAATCCACGCTCCAGCTGGTCCCGTCCGAAATAAATCTCGGCTCGACTGTATTATTTTTGAAGGCATCAGGTGTTCCTTCGCCGCGGCCGACGCCATTAACTAAATCTTCGAAACCCTTTATTACAGATCGCTTTTACGCGAACAGGGAACGAGAATGAGGAAGAGGGTTGATGGAGGAAGAAAGAAGGTTTGCCAATTTTAACTCCCGCCTTTTCTCTCCACTTCCTCCCCTTTGGTCGCGACCGTAAATTAAATTTTATTCGGCCGTTTCTATTTTAATTAATTGCAGAAGTTGTACACGCGAAAAATATAAAATCTCTTTTTATGAGTCTCAGATTCGGAGAAGAGGCGATATAAAGCGACTTTAGTGACTTTAATGACAACGATTTTCTTGCTGTAAAAGTTTGCGGTGAATGCACGGGTTCTGTTAACAAGCCAACATCCACTGCAATTTCATTAATAGGTCTATATACAGAAATGTTTTTGAAACAGTTTTAAAACGAATCTTTCCAACAGGAAACGAAGTCTTTCACGAATATTTTCAAACGTTATAATGGGATGTTTCCTGTTTGTATTGGCGACTAAGACAAACCGAAGTCGGTCCACGTGGCTTCTTTCAGAGTTTTGTGGTTTAACATCCGATGCTAAGATAAACAGGGATTATAGAGAGAAGTTATCTAGTACCTATATGAAATTGATTACTCTCCGTACGATATTGCGGTCCTTTCTCGATCGTGCACCACCTCAGATGGTAATTAATATTAAGAACAATTATCTCGACCACGGGGAGCGGTAAATTCGCCGCCGGTTAATATTAATTACTGCGGGACTAGACAAAGGGCCACGAAGGGTTAATATTGCATATTCTATCTTTCGAGTGTGGTCAGTTACCCGGCAACCGGTATTAACGATGAATTATGTAACCAAGGCTTCTCGGTTTGCAGCGTAACGTTAATATTGCACACTCCATCTTTCCGAACGCAAACGCCCAACGTTCAACTACAGGTATAACACCCTACGTCACAGGTTCTCATCAAATATTTATAATCGTTTCTCAAAGTCCGGAAGCAAGCGTTCCTAAATTACCCAGGTAAAAATTTACTTTATAATCGCGAAGTTTATAATCGGCCATCGTTTTGAATCATTTATATGGATTGTCTAGACGTAGTCGGATTGGGTTGAGTTGGAAATAATCGCCTTTATCATTTATGCACAATCAGGTTCAGGTGGGTAACTGGTAATTTCAAAAGAAATAATATCGTAACGACGCAGTTTATTATTTTTTACTCGCAGATTACCGTAACAATTCTATTAAACTTAATACAGATTTACTTGGGATTTACTTTAATGTATTCCTTTAATACAGATTTAGATTTGCAGTTTTCATTTACGGAGGGTTTGTATTCTTAAGGGGAATCGTGGCAATGTGGCGAATTGCTTAGGTTTTGCTTAGGGTGGTGAAGAGAAGTGTTTTCAACCGAATCGATTAGCCAAAGAAATAAAATCACGTAGCCCCTTCGCAAGATAAATGATTGGCTATGGGACGAACACTAAGAAAGGAAAACAGCGTTGTTATTCTGACCGCACGCACGCTATGCGTACCCACAACATAAGATTAAATGTGTGATTAATTTAGGGTCACAAATTAACTGTTTCAAAAAGTTTTATATCCTTCTATAATGTTTTGCTTACTTCAAAGAATTAATTAATTCCATTAAAAAGTACTCCTTTATCGTCTGTTAACAATTAAGTACCCTCCATTTTTTTCTTTGGTCCCGTTGGCCTTGCAATTGCTTCTTTTATTAATGTTTAGCAAAAATTGCCGTTGACTACATATTTAACATAATACTTCTAAGTTTATTGCAAGACATATCAAACCTATTTCTAACTTTATGAAGTGCCTTTCTAACATCAACATCACGAGTTGTTCGATAATTGCAGCTAAATATGATAATTTCCCTCCACATTTAAACCTTAAGATATAAAAAGCGACCACATTGACCAGTTGTGGAATATTTTGAATACCTGTGGAGTCATTCGAGAGCTAAATTAAATACAGAACAATTTTTCAAACCACACCTCAAACTATTTTCAATGTTTTTACTGATTGCACTAATGAGATGTTCAATATCATAGCGAGATATAGTAATTTGAACGATTGATTTATGCACTCGGTTATTTTATATGTTGACGAGTAAAAAAAGTAAATGGCTTACAAAGACTTAATTATAGAGATTTCAGTTTCTCTGATTGCAATTTAGATTTAAGTCGAATGACAATTGAATAGAGGATGACATACTTCGTAATCTCGACGCAAGTTATCTACTCTATAGATCGCAATTATACCTTTATAAATAAGATGTTGCTATTAATAAATGCAAAATTAATTTAAATTCTATCCAATTTTATTGTAAGATTTTTATTTTGCTGATAATCTTATGAAATTTTTGATGCTTCTGTTAAAATTCATGAAAATCCTCTTAAAATTCCTCATTAGTTAATCATTTCTGAAAACTTTAAAATATCCTGGCAAAGTTATTAATCCATGGAAATAATACGAAATCCCTGGATAACCTTGGAAATTCATAAATTCTCTGGAGATCTCCTGAAAATCTTCATCGTTAATAATTCCTAATCACAAATTCGTAGTTATCCTTTAAAAGTTTTGGAAATAACTGGATAACATTGTAAATCTTTAGAAATATGTAAAAATTCATGGATAACTTGTGAAATTGTACCAAAAAATATTATTGCAAATTCCTTATAAAACTCTGGAAACTTTCTAGAATTACAAGGAAATCTTTATAAATCGTGATATTTGTAGAAATCCTATGGAAACTTTTTAAAATTTTAGACAATTTTCTCGAAATCCATGTAAATAATTTCTAAAGATGCAAAATTTATGTACTTGGTTTGTATGTGGTCTAAAACAACGTGATGGGCTATCTCATGCTTAATCCAGCATGTACTCATTATCTCCAGGGTAGAAGCCGAAGATGGTACACTACGATGTGTTAAAACACACGGTAAGGTAATAAATCGGAGATCGGCAACGAATTAAGTTTTGTGTAACTTGCGTTACAGCAGGACAGGTCTGCAGAAAAAAATCAAGGAAGTGGAGCACAGACCACTTCCTTGCTTTTTTTTCTGCTTTTCCATGACGAATGCACACCTAACCATCTTTATAAGAAGCAAGTATGTGAATGCTGTCCTTGACAGGATGCAGGAAGCACTCTATATAATTGAGAGTTGGTGGAATACACAACTTTTTTCTGCCAAACCCAAGTAGAAGAAATGTTTTTTTATATGTATGCATATAAACGTCATATTCTGTAAATTCTTTCCAAAACTGTACTTAAACTATCTACATAAGTTAAGTGCTTAGGTTGAATAGCACTTAACGTAATGATATATAATAAATTGATAACTATAGTAGTCATAAGGACTTAGATTTTGTATTCCAAGGTAGCTCACTGAATCTGCATTGCCGTCATTCCACCGATACTAGCTTGTGGTGCAGAACTTCAATCCACCGCCACTGCATTATTTAATAGATACAATCATGTTTATAATAATGCTTAATTTTAATTAGATAACTTCGCGATTTTATGCATCTTCAGTAAGCTAAATTACGCAATATTTTTCGTTATTGAGTGCCTTGGTGTTATCACCTTTTTCATTAAAAAAACAGGTATTATTAGAAAATTGATCATGTGGCGTTTTCATGGGAGGTTAATTTACTTTGTACGAAAGAAAGAACTTTGTCTTTCAAACCAAATACGTTTATCACCTACTTAATTTAAGAAAGAAATCATAATAAAGTGACTTCTTGAGCATGTTATATTTTGCGAACTTTATTAACAAGTTTTAAACTTTTATTTTAAAAATATCTGTACGAGTTTCATGTACCTACGTATGGTTATGTGTTAATAAACTACTACAGATAATTCAATGTAATTGGCAGTATTTAACTAATATTGTATTTTTAATCGATTGTTATAAATTCTCTTGTTATACATGATGAAATTAAGTACAAAATAGATAAACCACATTTTTTTAATGTTTGAACCAACTTTTTTTTTCGGTTCCTGTTTAACAGTTTATTTATCCCTTCAGGATAATTTCACCGTCCCAATGCGCGAAGGAATTTAATGCAATGAAATCTAAATAATTTTGTTGTATGGTCATTTAGCAGCTACTGAAATCCTGACTAATGCGGCTTCCTCACCGTCTAATGCATCAAATGCATTTAGAATTTTCTCGATGTTGATGGCATAGCAGTATGCCGCCTCAATCTATTTTGCTCAGAGTGTTATTAGTGGTTACGAAAGATGTGGAAATCGGGCGATAAGTCGTTTGTAACGTTCATTTCTAGCGAATAAATATTTAAAATTAGAAACTCCATAATTCATTTGTTCAGAAAAATGATGTTTTGATTGAATATTTTGCTAATCTAGACGAAGCTATTGAATTTCTTGTCCAATTTATCCATCGATTTATTAGGTCTCAGAATGGATAAAGATGTTTGGATAAGATAATCTTGTAAACAGCCTCTTATAAATGCTTTATAGTAAAGTACACAACTTGGTAGAATTATTTAATATGCTATTTTATGTAATTATTTTAAGTAATATTTTATATCCTTCATCAAAATATTTATAGATAGCACCAACAAAATAGGTCATAATCATCAATATAAATATATGTCCTAGCAGATCCGTTACTCTATATATATGTGTGATCAATATTGATCTTGAAAGGGGTAAGAAAGGCACTTTCACGCTCTTTTACCATCGAGACAGACGCCCAAACGATCTCAGCTCGCACAAGAAGCAAATATTTGTGCTCCTTGGGCATTGTGGCGGTTCATTACTGTCTCATCTATTTCCATTAGGGCAGTCGACGTCGCTCACGGCTGTATAAGTGCATCTAAAAGTGCCTCTCGCCGCACGCAAATCCTCCGACCGAGAATGTCTTTGATCTGTCAGATATGATTTGTGATTTTCCAAGGAGGTAACACCCTTTTCTGCAAAGAAAATTTACATTCAAAACTTACAATTTAGTAACCCTTCATTATAACAATCACAAAAAATTTATTTCAACTTCAAAAGTTGTTTGTCTATGATGAAGTCATCAAATCCTTGGGTGATTAAACGTGTAAGTATAAGTGCTATAAGTCATAATGGCCCCTCTAAGACATTTGTCATTTTGTTAGATACAGAAAAATAATCGAAACGCATTAATCGTCCACGAAGTCGACGTAGCGAGTTTGGTAAAACTTTAGGGAGAACTAAGAAGCCACCGCGTAAAAGCACGCGGCAATTTTCTTTGGACGCCGCCGACAGAGGACAAATGCGACGTCATCACTCTTCCAAATTTGTACACGCCAACAATTAAAATAACGAACGGCCCCGACATCGCTTATGATATATTATTCCAAGAAACGAAACGATACACCGCCGACTTCTAATTGTGTGGGAAGCAACCTTCCCTCACTCACTAGGAGGAGTAGGAGGAGGAGGAAGAAACCATGGAAGAAGAAAGAGAAAAGAAAACCAAAGAACATCGCGGCCTTATGTTAATAACGACCCCTCGGTTCGCCTGATTGTCCCTAACGATAATGATAACGAGGACGAACACGGTACGTCACGACGAAAGAAGTATCTGGTAATAACCGCTAAGTGGGTTGGTTGCGAAACAACAACTCAAATGGGCGCACATAAATAATTGCAGAGAACCGAGGGTGTAATTAAGTTATTGGTAGAGAAAAGGAATTGGTTTTCAGGTAGATACGGTAGTATCTACAATGAAAGTACTGGTTATTAGACGGTTATTAGAGGCGAATGTAATGGAGCTTTTGTTTTACGTGAGCTAGACAACTAATAATTTTCTAAAATTAGTTACTTAATAATATAGAGATATTTTCAGGAATCATGGAAAACGTTATAAATAATATTTTTGTTTCCCACAATTATTTTCAAGCGTATATTGAATCATTGATATTAAATAAATACAGTTACCGTTACTTTAACCCACATCGCCATCTTTGGTTAAGCTCCAATACTATATACCTAAAACTGAAACCACCCTATTTATAGCAACCCTTGTGTGATATAGAGTTCTGTTGGAAGCGTCCCGACGACCCTATTCGCTAGTTTCGAGCGTCGCCGTTTAGATGGCGCCTTAAACAGCTTTTAAACTTGTTCTAGGTTCGCGAAGAAGTTCGGAGGCAGTCATCGCACGACTGTATGCGAACGCAGCCGCGTTGCGAACGTAACGAAACCTTCGGAACACACGTGTGCAGCGCGATTTTCAGCGATTGTCATGTGAGAGCCACGCGGGACCTTTACGGATTTATTATTTACGGGAACGTTTATGTGCCGTTTGTGCATGTATTGCTGCATGTCGTTCCCTAAGGCAACTGAAAAGACTGAAAACCGGTGTCTCTTTTACGAGGTACAACGTGGTAAGTGTTAAAAAAACTCAAGAGAGATTTTTTGTCTTTTCTCATTGTTTTATTGCTTTAATCGATAAGTAATTTGACTTTTTTGTGTTTCATTTTGAACATTGTTGAAATCGAACAAGAAGTTGTAGCTTTTTGTTTACATTCAGTCTCAGAGAATACTAAATATTTACCCGAAAGGGGTTTGTTTAAGTTTCATTCGTATTAAATCGCAGGACGTCGGTCGTAAAGTATGAACACGCGTGTCCGACGTGAAAAGACGGCAGCTTTAAGGAGCAACTAACTGGGAATGACGCTTAACAGCACCGCGACGTCTTTTTGTGATGGTAAACATCGGGAGTTTAGGTATTTATAACAACGCGCTCTGACTTCGCATCTGTTCCCGACTGAATAATTATCTTTAGATGCTCTCTCGTTTCTTAAGAGGTAAATGAACGCTACGTAATTTTTTAACGTTATTAGGGAATTGAATTAAAAAATAAACACGTTAATCATGTTTTTGCTTGATTCATTATCGTTTCGTGAAAACTTTTTACTGGAACTGAACAATTACTCTTCTAGACATCAAAACAAAGCAATTTTTCAGTAGTACGAGAAATGATAAATCAGCTATCCTTTTTACTCGAACTTTTCAACGAGAGTATATTTTATTGTTCGACCATCTTGTACAGAGTAGCGAGAGGCCATAAATCCGATGACCTCATGTATTATGCACGCGAGTTCTTTCGCCGTATCAGCGATTTTCTCGTAGCACTTCGGCGGCCGCACACCGCCGCCCCACTTTCGAACTCCTTAAACATTATGAATTTTAATAAAAGGCGTTTATTTATGGCAGTTCGGCGAAAGTTCGGGTACGGCCCATTGGGCGGTCAACGTTTCGCGAAATTACATTGATCAGCGGAGCTGGAATCATCCTTAACATCCATTTATGTTAAGAACTTGCAATTTTCCTAAGCAATAGATACAATCGCTTCGGTACGAGTCGTATGTGCATGGAAAATTAGCGTCCCGGTGAATTACTCTGGCGACTTGAACGCTCACAAAGGAAATGCAAATGGGGCAATTTTCGATTTAGTTGCTCTTGTACGAAACAGGGGACAACAGCCGCGGGTCTGTTGTATGCTAATTGGAAGCCGCAATTGCTTGGTTTTTAATTGGGTTACTTGTGAGAATCTTAGAATCAACGTCTTGAAGGCAACGTTGAAGTTAAAATAGCCTGGCAATTACCTAATTTCCATTCAGAAAGGACCATTTAACAATTAGAATAATTTCTTGAAATTTAAACAAACAATTTGTTTAATAGTGGATACATATAAATAAAGGGAAATGGTTTATATTAAAATAACTGTACTATGGAATATTTATGGAATATTTATGTTGACGATGCAATATGAAAGAAAGAACCATCACATCCATTCTTGCAGATGCAGCACATTAATCGACGTATATTTACTGCGCAAGCCACTAACGACAACCACGTGTTATTTGGGCGGTGCCCAGTAATTAAACAGCCATAAATCAGGCGACATTAGCATGCGGTGTTTATCGTCCCGAACGTAAATATTCATAACCCCCTCGAAGTCGCACATCGTTCAGCGGCGGCGTGGGTTCGCTATTCTATCTGTGTATACATAATTATTAAAGTGATATAATTCTCCCCCGTAATTACCTGCATATAAATCGGACTTGGTTGCGACGATTAATTCGATTTCAATTAGATGGCACAACGAGTCATTACTGATCGGATAGTGTCGTTCTAGGGCGAAACGTTATTAATAGTCGTTCATTGTTATTGAGGTCGGGCGCTAATGGGAAATTACATATTATGGCACCCACGCGGTCGCTAACCGATCGACCGTTTATGGTATTACTAATGTTACCGTCAGCGTGTGTGTATGTAACGCGTTTATCATCGCGATAAGTAATACACTTGAGACGTTTACACACACACTCAAACGGACATAGAAACACGTACAAAGCTATATAAGCCGTTGTTCGAACAAAGACCAGTTGACACATGTGCGCCAAGATATGTACTTGTTTATGTTTACTTTTTTTCTTTCTGTACTCTGTTACATCGTGTACCACGGTAGTTTTTATTGTCGTGATATTACCGTTTCCGTGACTTGGCTGTTAGAGATTCATAAGTGTCAAATAGTACATGCAACGAAGTCGTGTTACCCACCAGTGTTTAATAAATAACGTACCTATTATTAATTGGTTATCCAAATTTACCTTGACGATATACTACATATTCAGTAGTTCGTTAAGCTATATTATAACTCCGTTAAGCTCCGGTGAGCGAAAATGTTCAACGTCATCGACTCCAAAACCTAAACCTAAGCAAGTTAGATAGGGATTAATATTCTCGCTGGACGGTCGCAGTATTGAATTACTTGAAGTCGGCGCCTCCGGGGCTTACATCCCAGGAACGAATAGCCGAAGTGGCTCCTCGACGAGTTCTCCTCAAAACTCATTACATTATCTGGGAGAAAGAAGTGCAGAAATAGAAATATGAATAAACCAGGTCACGTTGTTGACTAGTGTCCCCAGAGAACGAATGGTTGGGGCGTCGCGAAGCTTGCCCTTCAACGAGTCTCCAGTTTTCTCCGTAGATATTGGAATCGTTCGGATGTACTTTTAATTTCTCAAGGATTACTACGAGATATTTAATCGTTTAAAACGAGTTCAGCGATCTCGTTACATTATAACATAACCATCTCTTTTATATTATTAAATCCGATGGAAGAACAAGTTTTAATTAAATGCATCCTTTAAGACACCACGTCTGGTAAAGATATGCATATCAATTCCCACATATCCGCCATCGGAACCGTCACGTACATGCACTTCCTGCACCGTTTTAATCCGCACGCCCGCGTGAAATACCAATCGTTTTCTAAGAATAAACACCAACGCTTCCAAGAATCCTGCTGATATGTACCCATAACGTGTTTAAATTTACATAATGAATCCGCAAATATCTCAGAGGGAAAATTTTCACACCTTCGTGATTACCCGCTAATTACTAAGAAGCACACGCGCGCCTCTATGTCAATAGCCAATTAGCATCGGATAGTAATAAAGTGTTCATGCCAACGTTCGCGCTACCACAAAAGAACTCGCCGGCTGTTTATGCTGCGATAAACCGAACGAATGTGCGTCAGATGCCGCACACTGTTTGGATAAGGGTTGTAATTTTGTTCGTGCTGAGGTTCTCAATGGTTCCTGTCGCTTTTGTTAGCGCTCTACCAAAATAAATTGGATTGTATTTGCTCGGTCGTTGCTTTTTGATACAGATTTTTACATTACTGCTACGTATTCTTGATGTTATTACTTACCATAATCAAAAGGCATAAATTTTAGAATAATAAAAGATTTTCGTTTAGAACTTTTTCTCGTACTTATATATAGTGATACTAATGATAATAAAACTTAGAAGGAATATTTTTATTGTGTTATGAACTTAAATAGAAATAAGGCAAACAAATACAAACAAATTTAAATTGGTCATTATTTATAAGAGAGATTGCAGAATGTGGTTAGTAGAAATAAAATCGTTTATATAAGTCACTTGAAGATATCGTAAAAGGGGAGGAAACAAGTATGAATATTAAATGAGGAAAACTTGATATTCAATTTCCTATGGCAAAATTCATTACCTGTACTTAGGTAAGGAGTTATAGGATCAAGTAGAAACAGATTCAATTCTTTTTATAATTTTACTTTCCAGTACAATTAAACAAAAGTTATACATGGCACTTTTCATCAACTTTGACACTATTTACTTCGAATAACATAAGCAGTCACATTCATCTTGTAGTAGTAAGAACTAACAATGTTAATATAACTAATATTATTCAAGTTAAATATAAGTCTTGGGAAAGAAGTCGTTGTAGACTGCGATGAATGGTTTTCTTATACAATTGATAGAGATCGGTTGATTCACACATGCGTTCATGAAACTTTTTAGTTTTCATTATGACATTTTTGTTCATTTATTTCTCAGTTTCATAGGTTTAGCCATCTTACTTATTCGCATTTATTTGTAGTTTTCTTATTGTTGAAGTTAGATCACAAGCTTTTGTGAATAGGACTGTGTCGTTAGCGATAATATCGTTGTCAATGATTTGGTTGATAACGTGCACATACATATGTATATTAAAAAGGTTTGGAGATAGGACGCTTTCTTGAGGAACACCTGCGAATGTCGAATAAGTGATTTCATAGAAAAAGTTCTATTAGTTAAGAACGATAAAACGATTGACTTGACATATTGAGCTTGAGAATTTTGTATTTTAGCTCATCCAGCCAATTTCGATGAAAAGCTTGTGCGATGCCCAGAAAAAGAGTAGCTGTATACATTTTCTTTTCAATCCCATACTCTATTAGGTCAACCAATCACTGGAAATAATGACTTGTAGAGGGGCCTTGTTTGAAGCCGAATTGGAAAGGTGGCAATAGTTTCTGTTCATTTAGTTCATCAAGTAATCTTATTTGTAAATTTTTTTCTAAAAATGTTGACAGGCTACATAGTAGCCTAATCAAGGGTTTGATTTGTTTTTACCAAGTTTGTGAAATAGTAAGATATAAGCATGCCTCTATACTTCTGGAAAGTACCCAATCATTAGACATGCATTGAATAGGCTTGTTAAGAAAGCATAATATTTACTCGGGAAGTTCATGAGAATTATACTTGTTATAAGGTCATAGCCCAGAGCTTTTTTCTTTGGTAAAGATCTAATTATTTGTTGCATTTCTTTAGGGGACGTTGATTTCATATCATTCTTACTATTTGATAAATTTTTCTCAACATATTGCATTAGAAATTAGAAAGAATGAGGTGGACACTTATTTAAGGAAATTTAAATGTTAATAATAATAATGAACTAAAACAACGTGGAGAATATATTACTAACAAATACTTTTTTATAATGTCAATAAGAAGATTACGACTCGATTGTATATTAACCAGATAAGTTCTCGTTAAGTAAATATTGATATAAAGTCCAACATTACCATCTTCTAGTAATCTTACTGCTATCATAATCAGAGGTTAATGGATAACTTAAAGTTAACTCTAAAATATCCTTTACCACTTTGACGTATTTTATAATGCTAGTTGGTGCTAATGAACAAATCCAATTGGGTCATTTGCAATATCCTTTCTAACAATATTTCTTTAAAAACGATCCATTTATATCGACGCTGTGACTTGAATTGAAAGATTCGAAAATATTAACTTGTCTAACTGGTTTAAAAGATCCAGATAATATCAAAAAGAATTTTCTGAGTTCTGCATAAGAAAAATTATTTGGGGGACACGCGAAAAAACAAGAAAATAACCATAATCACGCACGTCATAAACTAAACGAAAGATATGAATCATATGGTGAAAACAACTAACGTTATGGAAACAATCTCAAAATTAATTTCGTCGCAAGTCGTATCAACAATTCGATAATTAGCTCGAGTGCTCGCGAGTAATCAACAAAATTACAATAACAAAATGTCAACCACCAATGTAGTAACTAATATCATTCATGTCATTCATCAGGACAATGTTTAAACTAGAAAAGGTAGTCTGCAAAAATATGATCTATCATGCCTATAAAATTATAACAGGAATAAATGCAATGCTTCAAGATAGTAAAAGAAGTTGTGATAAGGGCTAGAGAAACAAACAACACTAAAAAAATTTTTGTTTAATAATTTTTAATTATACGGTACAAGAGTCCTGCCCTGGTGATCTTGTTAATGTAGGTCAAGTGCGAAAACTTATCTGTTTATGTTTTTGACGTTATTTGAGGGAGGTTTAATACGTGACTCGTGAACGACTTTCTTGAGTTACACACTTGACCTACATTTACACGCTACTTTTAATAAAATCGCTACTCACTCAATTTACAAAAATTATCCGAAGTGTTTGCCTTCAGAAAACAAACAAACTTCTAGGCGAAATTAGTGCGCATTCGGGGGAAAACTCTTGGCATTTAGGGAAATGACGTAACTGCAGCAAACCCACGTTGTTGTAAATCAATTAAACTAGCGATTTTAGTTAGTATGCCTTCATATTGGATTCGGTTTGCTTCCTACAACTCTATACAAAATACAGCACTATTCCGGTACGTGGGGGTCTTTGGGTCACTATGGTAAAGTGGTGGGTAACACTACAGGTCCATACATACATTTTTAGAAAATTATTTTTTAAAGTTACTCTGCATGTTTAAGACAAAAGATATCAATAAGAGCATTTATCAAAGAATATATGGGAAGATCGTCGAGCGCTAAAATCATATACGGAAATTCGGACATTTAAGGAGTCGCGCAAATACTAAATTCTAATTCTAAATGAATGCGAGGAGTTAATATATTTACAGCGATTATATCACATCGGATAAATATCAGAAAGCCAATACAGAGTTTTAAGTATATTGTTTATAAAGGCTTTTCCCGAAAGTTTCTAGTGTTAGTTTCAGTTTTAGTTCTAATTTTAGTTTAATTTCTAGTTTTCATTTTCACCAGACTTTTTTAATTTTGTCATCGTTGTGGATTGATTATTATCAAATGACTATAAAATACAAAATGTTTACAGGTCTAGTGGATATATTTAGCTTGTGTCGGCAATTTTAATGCGCTGTATTTGTTGGCACAATGTTTATACAATCATCTTACGGTTTCATCAGTAGTGGACATCGAGGTAATTTGGATCATTCTCGTGATAATAGCTAGTTCCGCCCTCCAAGTTGCAGCCTTGTAGCACTTGCATCACATAGAGCATATGATTATGAGTGTTTCTTCAAACCCATTATAACTGCACTGAGAAAAATAATGTGGGAAAACTACCTAAAATGTAGTTATATTATCTAAAATGTATAGTCAAAAATTAGCTAACTACTACTACTAGTTATACAAACTAATTCTATTTCGATAATTTAAGATAGATAAATGATCGAAAAATGTATCTTATAAATACCTAATAAAATTAGTTTCATTATATAATATTAATAGATGTTTTTACTATTAATATTATATTTATTATTAATGGTAGTAGATAGCTTTATTACTTAAATATAGACGTCGTACCTAAATTTTTCACTGTAATATCGACGATTTGTAGTCAAAATATCCCATTGTTGGTAGGTGTTATTACAACATTGTTTTGATGTATTATATAATATATTTATATTAACTACTGCAAATAGTTGAATTTAATATTGACGATAGTTCGTTTATCAAAATATTGTAAATATTTTGATCATTTTTTGTGTTTAAAATGTCTATTAATGTTTATTATTCATATCCGTATCACTAGATACTTTATCAAGATGTATCTATAAAGAAAACAAGTATACATATATATAACAAATATATTTTCAAGTATATTGTAGTAAAGTACATTTTTACATTTATGTTTAATTTTTAGGTGATTTGTGTACGTTTTAACGTCGCTGAAAAATATTGGGCATAAAAAACATTTTACGCCGTTTTCCATTGTCCTTAATTTTAATTGATACCTTGATCCTTACCTTGTTGGTTTATGAGTTCAGAAATTAGTGCAGTTCGAGCAGTACTACTTTTCTTTGGTTTATTTGGCAAATTTAATTCATAAAAATACTCTTCAATAAATTTCCACACTTGTACACTTTGTTTAGGGTATTCCAAATTGAAGGCGATATATAATTGAAATGTGACAGAAACTGCCTTTAAAAAGGATTCAACTTAATATAATATGTCATTAAAGTATATATAAAAGCATTCTAAACTTTCAATTGTTTTGCCTATTCCTAATATCAATGGTTGTAACGTCCAGTGGTTCTTTTCATAAACTTCCTTTCTATTCTTAATAAAACTTTGTATGAAGCTCTTGTCCTAAATTAAACACATTATATTTTGCTGCTAAATAGTAAAAGTTTTAAATATACCTTTAAATGATAGGCGAAACTTTCTTGGCCATCTAGTATTGTTGGTCTGTAAATGTCTTGTCCAGTTTTAATTATAGCAGGAATAAGTATGGCATTCAGATTTATAATTAAGAGGTAATTTTTTGAATCTAAAATGTCTATATAAATAAGAAAACAAATCAAAAAATACAAAACAAACCTTCATTTAAGTTAGATGACTGTAATAAATTGAAAAGTGTGCGAGATTTTTTATCTTTTATATCTCTATGGTATATATTTTTTATAAGGGTTTCAAATATTGTCCACTTGGAAAATAATAGTGTGTTTCGCTTTGGATGCAATTTTTCAAAATCTAATTCAATCTGAAAATTAAGTTATTTTAATGATTTTATACGTTTTGCTACAACTAAGAAACAACTTACCAGTGCTACAGCAATGTTTTGTTTTAAAATAGGCCATTTTGTAAAAACATCTATTGATTTGTCACGAACGTCTTTTTGTCGAACATTAAACGTGCTTATCCACTTTTCAAACACTATATCGTTTGGGGAGTAGTTGTTTTTTAACCATTCATAATCGCTAAATGTATTTATGTCAAACGTCTCTTCATCAGTATCTGCTTCGTTAAAGGCATCAGTAACGTTTCCTGTTTTTCTTTTCTGTCCAATAGAAAGTGAATGCTTATACTTCTTTCGAAGGGAATAATATTTTTCTATTAGTTTTCCCCGTTGTTTTTTGGTACCCAAATACGTTACCTGAAAGGCACATGAAATTAAAAACATAAAAAATCATGTATGTACTGGTAGTTTTAATTTGGAAACGTACCTCACATTCTAATGGGAATAGGTTTTTTATTTCCTTTGCGACATTTTGGCACAATTGGCGATCTACAGATGTGTTACTCGCTAACCAATCCTCCACGATTATCATGGTAAGGATATTTCGATTTTTCGAACTTAATCCACTAACTTTATATTCTGATAAAATTAACTGACCACTAACCGATTTTAATAAGAGATTTTCTAACTTCTAAAATAAATACATCTATGATTTAGGAAATAAACTGGAATATAAAACAACTTACAAAGATCGGTTGATTTTCAGGATTACCATTTCTATCTGTATCTATTATATTAGCATTTATCCAATTATTTACTGTTGATGATGATGAATTCGATGCAGTAATTGTACTTGCTAGGGATGTTGTTAATCCCTATAAAAAGCATTTAAAGAAAATAAACTTATAGATTGTGGCATGATGATGGCACTTATAGATTATAGCTGTCAACTTACGTTGAGTTGTTTCCATACAAAAAGCTTTTTTATAATAATAATTCGTAGACCGAATTGTTCTGCAGGAATTAAATGATCAATATCGTTGATGGTCAGTTCTGCAAGAACGTCGACGTCTATTCCTTTGGCTGTAACATAACACATACTATATGCAGAGCTGCCTTTAAAACAGTTATACAACTACAAGTAACATGTCTGCCGTCAAAAATTCGGTCCGTCGATAATCCGGATTCAATACCGATGAAAAAAAAATTTATTTCTCTTTTTCTGATTGTACATACAAAAGACAAAGTACAGTGATTCCCCATTTAACACGGTACTCTTATAACGCGTTTTCATACTACGCAATTACATGTCTCTGTATAACGTGTTTTCCCCCATATAACGCGGGGATTTCCCACATTCTGTGAAATTTATAACGATATAATGAAATTATAATAAGTTAATATTAATTAATGGTTTTATTTATCTATTTATCAATTATTTAACCACAAAAGTCCATTATTTTGGGTTCTTTTCGAAAATCCGGACATTTTGATAATACGGACAGGGTCCGGTCACAATTAAGCCGGATTATCGACGCTCTATTGTATATGTATAACAAAATAATTGAAAACATAGTTAAATACTTGCCTTGAAAATCTGGAATTAATACGTGTAATTCCCACTGCTGTAACAAAGTAGTTACAGTATCTTCAACTTGCACATCCATTTTTATTTCTTACCAAATCGTAAAAACACTCGGAGTACCTGAACACGTTAATGACGACTTGTGACGACTGAGAGTACCACAAAACGTATTAATATTAGTGGACTTCCCTCCAACAAAACAAGAGTACAGTCTTACAGGTTTGTAACCGTAATAATGAAGAAAGTTTGTAACTGTAAGTTGGTAGCGAATCCTCAAAAACAGATGCTTTATCGATCGTTTTCGATGATGAAAAAGCAATGTTTGTATTAAGAAATATTTTCTATAAACGATCGATGTAACGATGAAAACAGGTAGACAAAACGACTAAAATACATTTAAATAAAGTATTTAATAATAGTACATTTGTCCATTTAGGTAAAATATTTCATTGTTAAATGTATATAGAAATTCAGACTAGAACAAAATAAACAAAAATACCAAATACATTAGGTAACTAAACTACTCAACAACTAGACTTATCAACTAGTTTCCACGATGTAGTTTCTTTTTCTAAAAATTAGTTACATCACCTCAGTAAATAGATAAATTAACTATCATAAATTTGACTAATTAGAATTGTATATGTCAGCTAAGTTACGTTAGGTAAATGAATAAATTTTCTAGCATAAATGACTATTTGTCTAACAACTAAATTGATTTAGTTCAATTTTCCATATCATTT
The DNA here is from genome assembly GCF_036711975.1 of Onthophagus taurus. Classification (NCBI taxonomy): domain Eukaryota; kingdom Metazoa; phylum Arthropoda; class Insecta; order Coleoptera; family Scarabaeidae; genus Onthophagus; species Onthophagus taurus. The sequence continues at coordinate 32,021,764 of NC_091966.1, forward strand.
TTCTCAGTGTGGTAGCACCTCTAATAGAATCTGCTTTTACAAGAGATTGTGGTATATCATTATTACAGACACCTCTACATACATCTGCCATGATAAAACCGTGATCCCTTTCTCGCGGATAGTGTTGATTGCTCTAATTATTAGGTTATATAGAGCTAATTCCAGCAACATTCCAGCTTGATAAGTGTACTCGTGGTGACTCAGAATATTTCCAAGGATTATTGGCAGAAATTATACCAGAATCGGCAACAATTACAACTTTTGTCCTCCAAACCACCCAGATAAGGTTTCTATTTCTCCAGGTGCTCTAAAGGGTTTACTATTACTAAGCAACCTAAGTGCCCTAGAAGTGAGTTAAACCTCGTATGGTATCATATAGTCCTATTACTTATAACCTTACTTTTCTAATTAGAGTTCGTTTGAATCAGTAGAATTATTCTCAGCTACCAGCTAAGGGATCGTTCCACTAAGTAATAGTTGCTCATTGCCTTCGGCAGATTGCTGCTATAACAAGAAAAGCATAAAGCCATGCAAATTTACTTTACAGCTATTTCTAGCTAATTGCCGTTTTTAACATGCGCGTTGACATGCACTTCATTTCTGATTATTGTTGCAATAAAATGCATTATCCTAAGAAAGATTGACTGTGTCATACGACCAGTTTACTAAATGTAAGTGCATGCCATTAGCAGTCTGCTTGTATCCTGAAGATAACTTAGCGTTGTAAATTTTAATGCTAAAGTCTCTCAACAACTGTTAACTAGATTAGTTGAGCTATGTCATAATACTTAGTATAAACTTTCGATTATAAACGAAGCTGAATGTTATATATCAAAGAGAATAGTTGTTATAAATTAAATATATACTATGTAAAGAATGGGCCGTTATGTAAACAATATATATATTAGTAGCAATACTCTTCTTACAGACAACGATAACAGTTTAAAACCATACTAGTTGTAAGTAAGGAAACTGTAGCATTTGGTAATGTTACTACGTTAATTAATAATTATTAAATTAGTTATACCAGCACCAACCAGTATCTCCAGCACTTGATCAATAAGATAATTGCACAAATGGCAGATAAATCACAGAAAACTGCGATGTTTTTTATTAATAAAATTAAACCTGCTCCTCACCTAACCTTGTTATTTTTTTTCTTACAGTTTATTAGAGCTTCAATTTTCAACAATAATCTCATTCTTAAGTTTATCACTTTTGTATCACATTTGTAACGAATAATGGTACATAAATAAATGAAGCTTACTGTATATTCAAAATTAATCTTGACGATAGAAAGTTTTCAGGATGCATATTCCACAAAACAGCCATTATCCTATTTACAACGATATAATTGAGGTCGAGCTGGATTAAATCAATGACTGGGGACTTGATGGAGTGTGTGGAACGGTGCCTCGACGGCGCCAATGAAACTCTAGTCCTTCTAACGCCAGTAGTCGGACAGTAGCGATAATCGCGCCTAATTCCCACTTGACTGTTCGTGTTGTAGAGGCGAGAACGGCATTAACCATCGCTCTACGCTTCACCTCGACTAATTCCGCGATTATATCGATCGCGATGCTGCTTTTTGGCGTTTATTTTGCGATTGGGTTCGTTGGATTTATGCGTTGAATTCTAATTTTTGTTCGCTTAAAATTCACCTTTCGTTCCTGGAAAGGATTCGCAAATACAGCTTGCTTGCTCATAGTGGTTTGGTTGGATAAATTTCCATGAAATTAAAAAGAAAAGAAATCGGAAAGGTTTCCTTTTTCCATTAAGACCACCCAAAAGGGTTTACATTCTTTCTTGACCATTCGGTGTGAAAGTGAATTCCTTCGAAACGTGTGGAGGAGCGAAAGAATGTTTCAGGTAGGATTAGCAGCTCATTTGCAATCGTAATGGGACTATACAATGTCCAGTAAACGAGTAATTTACAGTTTCTCACGTTCACCTACAATCAGAATGAATTAAATCAGCGTTTTGCACCGTACAATGTTAGCTTCTGTTTAACCGGTTCGTTAGTTAAACTGCCCGTAATTTGATTAACTTGTGCGTGCAATTAATCGTCGATTGCGTTTAACAAGAGTGCGTTTTATGGGTTGCACGATTTCAGCACAACGCTCTGTTTAATATGATGTAATGCGAATTTATTCGTGCTCGGAACGGTAAATTTTGTGTTTTCGGTTAATCGGTATGTCCTAATACAAATTATGTTACGCATAACCTGTTGGTGCAATTAATGTAATGATACGTGTCATTACGAAAATTGCGATATGGAGCATCGTAAAATACCGTTTTGTAAATCGAAAAAGATTCATCTTAATGAATTCAATCGAAACATTGTCGAAAGGCAATTATCGGTGAACAACATCCAGTTTGGAGGACTAAACGTACCTTGGTTTGCTTTGTTTTAGAAGTCGCTTTGTCAGCGGTAATTAAATCGGTTGAATTGGTTCGTAAGGTAAAGGATCCGTTTCCCTTCAACGCCACCAAGTTTAGCTTAGAGGTAAATCGCGAAGACAGAGGATAAAACAACACCATTAATTACGAGAGAAAGGGTTCAACCCTTTTCGCTTTATAAGTATTTATTTGTAAATAAACCTACAAAAGTTTTTTACTAAAACAGCTAAGAGGTATGTAGGTGTTAATGTATATCTACTAAAATTAACACGAATGCGCTAGACAAGTCCGATGTTGTGCAAGTGCTAAGCTGTCAAGCACCAGCCCTAAGGGTGAAATACACGACCGGCTTTCGATTGTAAACCGAACGTTAATAACAATAGCCGTTTCGAAGCGTACAGTTTAGAATTGCCGGAATTCAATGAAGCCCCGCGTAACGGCGCAATAACTTTCTGCCGGTCGAAAACTTCTCGACTCAAAGTCATGGTTCACGCTTATGAGCGATATTTCTTGCCGAGCTTCGCCGCAAGCCAACTCTACACCATTGTACGCCCCCGACTGAACTATGTTTCGTTGTTTCGGTGTCTGGACTCGCTCGGAAAAACGGTTGTTTACCTCCGGGAGAACTTCGAACGGCTCTAATGGGTGTTTGAAGTTCGCCACTTCGGTTCTACTATGTGTCCAACAATTCTTGTGGCGAAGTTAGCGTAATAAGACAGCCAAAAGACAAACTAAACAGACGGTTGATGTAAAATATAAAACTTCACGAGTAAATTGTATATAATATTTGACGTTGGCCTTTTTCAACAATGTTTTATTTTTCCGATAATAACAAATGTGACATTTCATATATACTACGACCACCGCTGTCCAATATATTCACTGTATCAGCTGTAAACGTCCATACGAAACTCGTACTAAATGTACCATACGATAACCAACTCGTAAATCATGGAACGACGCATAATATAAAATATCGAGACGAGTAATTTCGATGTCAACAGTTAGGGTATTAAAACTTTACGATTAGCCTCACTACATATCATAAAATATAAATTGGAATCTTAAAATTTATAGAACTATTAATTTATAGCTTACTGAAAAACATTTTTTGTTTATCACGTTTTAAGAAGATTACCACTAATCGTTTTAATTATAGTGAAAAATACATTATGGCAAATAAAGCGGATTTTCTCGTTACGTAAAAAAATTAGCACACAAAGAGGTGTTGGTCACGTATTTCCGAGCTTTTAATTTTCCCAGGTAGTACAAGTTAAGGGGATTACTGAGAAGTGCTAATTAACTGGAGGAAGCTTCAAGCCAAATCTCTCCTGCTTTGACAGTGTAAAGTACGTTTTCTTCACGAATATCTTTGAAACAAACTGAATTGGGTATCTTAGAACAACTTGTAAGGTATCATAATTTTATTTTTAAGTTGGTACGTAATTATACGTCGTTATACAAAGAAAAGTTTCTAAAGAAAAATTAAAAATCAGTATAGAACAAAAGATCAATTAAACTTCAATTACGAATTATAAATTTCTAGGCAGATATTTGATTCTACAACCAAATATATAAAAATATTATAATTCTATATCGCCATATACAGGCTGTCCCGCAACGATTGTGCAAGACTGCATCAGCGTATTCTCTGATCGAAAATAGACAAAAAAAGTCTAATAAACACAGGTCTGAAAATGGACCATTTCGAGATATTCAAAGTTTTAGTTTCATAAAATAAAGATAAAATTTAATAAATAATAAGATAATATTAAGTTAATTAATACAGTTCATTAATAATTTAACAAAACAAGTAACAAAGACTGTCGAAGAAAATCGTTCAACCAGCATAAAAACAACGAATATTTAACAAATTGGAAAAGATTCATGTCATAATTTGTTTTACTGTGCCAAATGCATTACTAATTTTATTTTTCAAATCCTGCACAATTTGAACGTCTTCAGAATAAACTATTTGTTTTAAATGTCCCCAAAACCAAAAATCTAACGGATTTAAATCTGGTGAACGAGGTGGCCACGGGACAGGACCTCCTCGGCCAATCTACTTATTGTCAAATCTGTTATTTAAGTATGCTCGAGTAGCGCGTGCATAATATGCTGGTGCTCCATCGTGCATAAAGTAGCAATCTTCTAGAATTTGTTGAGGTAATTCATCAAATGCCTCTGTAAGGTCATTTTGTAAAAAATGTATGTAAGCATTGGCTGTCAATCTCTTTGGAAGAAAGAATGGACCTAATAACTGATCACCTATAATTCGAGCCCATACATTAACACTGAATCGCCACTGATGATGAGTTTCTAGTATTGCATGGGGATTTTCATCATTCCAAACATGCGCATTATGAATATTAAAAATTCCGCTTTGAGTAAATGTTACTTCATCCGTAAATACAAAGTTTATGGGAAAGTCGACGTTTACTACCTCTTCTTATATGGCTCACCTACAAAAAATCTCCCTTTTTTCACTGGTGTGAAGTTATCCATAAATCCCAGCAATAAACTTAAAACATTAATAATTCCGTAACCAATACGATTTGGGTAACCAAATTTCACACACAGGTCACTCTTACCCTCAAGAACAGCTAACCACCCCCATTTGGTAAAAAAAAATTTTTCAACCCTCACCCCCGAAAAAGGGATGTTTTCGCCCTGATGGGCACCTTCGAATTAAACGAAATTTTACCACATAATAGAACACACTTCTAAGTATTTTTATCAATTTTCAAAACACCGTAAGCCCTAACGGTTTTCGAGAAAAAAAATCAGTATTATAAACCGCGGATGGGACTTTAGGGGTGAATTTGACCCCGTTGAGCACCTTCAAAATTGATGAAATTTTAGGATGATTTAGAGGATGCCTTTAGCAATTGAAATCAACCATCCAAACACCGTAAGGTATAACGGTTTCCGAGAAAAAAAATGTGTTATTAGACACTATAGGTACACAGCCCGGCGCGGACTTTGGGGGTGAATTTGACCCAGTTGGGCACCTCCAAAATTGACGAAATTTTAGGATGATTTAGAGGATGCTTTTAGCGATTGAAATCAACCATCCAAACACCGTAATGTATTACGGTTTCCGAGAAAAGAAAAAGTGTTATTAGACACTATAGGTATACAGCGCGGCGCGGACTTTGGGGGTGAATTTGACCCCGTTGGGCACCTCCAAAATTGACGAAATTTTAGGATGATTTAGAGGATGGCTTTAGCAATTGATATCAACCATCCAAACACCGTAATGTATTACGGTTTCCGAGAAAAAAAATGTGTTATTAGACACTATAGGTATACAGCGCGGCGCGGACTTTGGGGGTGAATTTGACCCCGTTGGGCACCTCCAAAATTGACGAAATTTTAGGATGATTTAGAGGATGCCTTTAGCGATTGAAATCAACCATCCAAACACCGTAATGTATTACGGTTTCCGAGAAAAAAAATGTGTTACTAGACACTATAGGTATACAGCGCGGCGCGGACTTTGGGGGTGAATTTGACCCCGTTGGGCACCTCCAAAATTGACGAAATTTTAGGATGATTTAGAGGATGGCTTTAGCAATTGATATCAACCATCCAAACACCGTAATGTATTACGGTTTCCGAGAAAAAAAATGTGTTATTAGACACTATAGGTATACAGCGCGGCGCGGACTTTGGGGGTGAATTTGACCCCGTTGGGCACCTCCAAAATTGACGAAATTTTAGGATGATTTAGAGGATGCCTTTAGCGATTGAAATCAACCATCCAAACACCGTAATGTATTACGGTTTCCGAGAAAAAAAATGTGTTACTAGACACTATAGGTATACAGCGCGGCGCGGACTTTGGGGGTGAATTTGACCCCGTTGGGCACCTCCAAAATTGACGAAATTTTAGGATGATTTAGAGGATGCCTTTAGCGATTGAAATCAACCATCCAAACACCGTAATGTATTACGGTTTCCGAGAAAAAAAATGTGTTACTAGACACTATAGGTATACAGCGCGGCGCGGACTTTGGGGGTGAATTTGACCCCGTTGGGCACCTCCAAAATTGACGAAATTTTAGGATGATTTAGAGGATGCCTTTAGCGATTGAAATCAACCATCCAAACACCGTAATGTATTACGGTTTCCGAGAAAAAAAATGTGTTACTAGACACTATAGGTACAGATCGCGGCGCGGACTTTGGGGGTGAATTTGACCCCGTTGGGCACCTCCAAAATTGACGAAATTTTAGGATGATTTAGAGGATGCCTTTAGCGATTTAAATCGACCATCCAAACACCGTAATGTATTACGGTTTCCGAGAAAAAAAATGTGTTACTAGACACTATAGGTATACAGCGCGGCGCGGACTTTGGGGGTGAATTTGACCCCGTTGGGCACCTCCAAAATTGACGAAATTTTAGGATGATTTAGAGGATGCCTTTAGCGATTTAAATCGACCATCCAAACACCGTAATGTATTACGGTTTCCGAGAAAAAAAATGTGTTACTAGACACTATAGGTATACAGCGCGGCGCGGACTTTGGGGGTGAATTTGACCCCGTTGGGCACCTCCAAAATTGACGAAATTTTAGGATGATTTAGAGGATGCCTTTAGCGATTGAAATCAACCATCCAAACACCGTAATGTATTACGGTTTCCGAGAAAAAAAATGTGTTACTAGACACTATAGGTACAGATCGCGGCGCGGACTTTGGGGGTGAATTTGACCCCGTTGGGCATCTCCAAAATTGACGAAATTTTAGGATGATTTAGAGGATGCCTTTAGCGATTTAAATCGACCATCCAAACACCGTAATGTATTACGGTTTCCGAGAAAAAAAATGTGTTACTAGACACTATAGGTATACAGCGCGGCGCGGACTTTGGGGGTGAATTTGACCCCGTTGGGCACCTCCAAAATTGACGAAATTTTAGGATGATTTAGAGGATGCCTTTAGCGATTGAAATCAACCATCCAAACACCGTAATGTATTACGGTTTCCGAGAAAAAAAATGTGTTACTAGACACTATAGGTATACAGCGCGGCGCGGACTTTGGGGGTGAATTTGACCCCGTTGGGCACCTCCAAAATTGACGAAATTTTAGGATGATTTAGAGGATGCCTTTAGCGATTGAAATCAACCATCCAAACACCGTAATGTATTACGGTTTCCGAGAAAAAAAATGTGTTACTAGACACTATAGGTATACAGCGCGGCGCGGACTTTGGGGGTGAATTTGACCCCGTTGGGCACCTCCAAAATTGACGAAATTTTAGGATGATTTAGAGGATGCCTTTAGCGATTGAAATCAACCATCCAAACACCGTAATGTATTACGGTTTCCGAGAAAAAAAATGTGTTACTAGACACTATAGGTATACAGCGCGGCGCGGACTTTGGGGGTGAATTTGACCCCGTTGGGCACCTCCAAAATTGACGAAATTTTAGGATGATTTAGAGGATGCCTTTAGCGATTTAAATCGACCATCCAAACACCGTAATGTATTACGGTTTCCGAGAAAAAAAATGTGTTACTAGACACTATAGGTACAGATCGCGGCGCGGACTTTGGGGGTGAATTTGACCCCGTTGGGCACCTCCAAAATTGACGAAATTTTAGGATGATTTAGAGGATGCCTTTAGCGATTTAAATCAACCATCCAAACACCGTAATGTATTACGGTTTCCGAGAAAAAAAATGTGTTACTAGACACTATAGGTATACAGCGCGGCGCGGACTTTGGGGGTGAATTTGACCCCGTTGGGCACCTCCAAAATTGACGAAATTTTAGGATGATTTAGAGGATGCCTTTAGCGATTTAAATCGACCATCCAAACACCGACCACGGCTTCAGAGAAACAATTTCGTTATTAAATTGTACACGTATGTAGAGCAGATAGTAGGTGCCTTTAGCGATTTTAATAGATTATGAAAACTGCGAAACTCTTAATATTTCATGGAAAAAATAAATTTTGTTAAGAAAGGCATTTTGTAGTTTTATGGGCTTTTAGTCGTTACTGGCAAAGGGTAAGAACTCCGCCACGTGCAGTTACAAAAGGCGCAGGTATTAAGGAAAAAATATGTCCATATTTTTTGCATTATAAGTGCATTCCGGGAAAATAGTTGCCGACTTATTCGGTGTTGTTTTAGAGCGTCATACACATTTTTTAGATTTTGCCCGAAAGGTGAGGAGTAAACTTATAATATATAAAGATTCCTCAGCTATTGCAGAGATCAGCTGTTCTAGTTATCTCTTGTTAAAACCAGTGACCAGTGAAGATGTCGACGAAATTACTGTTTTTGGGCGATAGTAATTTTTGCCGAATGCTACGTACTAGAACTAACTACAAAGTATTTGTTCTAACAGATGTGAAATTAATTCCTACTAATGGTATATATTTTAGGACGACAACCAAAACAGTCAAGCAACGGAAAATATTTCCTCGACTTAGCAGTAGGCGGTCAAACAATACTAAAACTTTTGCGGCGCGCAAAGTGTATTCCAAAAACATGTTACCCTTGGTTTTGTGGAGATATTGTTGAACGTCATATCGTTATAATGATAAGAACTAAAGATATACTCCATAAAACATCACCATCCCAACTGAAGTCCCAATATTCTCACCTCTTCCGCTTCCTTCTTTCCTTAAATCCTAAAGGAATACAAATTTGCACAATTCCTCCCTGCAAAAACTTCGAGTCTGTGAACGTAAGATATTATAACTTCTCTGTCATGCTATAAATAAATACTCTCCATGCCTTTATAGGAAATCAATCATTACATTCGACGGTTTTGTGCTGAAAAGCAAATCAATTGTACCGACATTGAAGCAATTGTTAACAGAACCATGATGGAAGGGTAACAAAACGTAAAAATGTTTCTTTTCTTATGTATTTAATACAAATTTCTACACAGGGATGGCATTTACTTAAATGAACAAGGGTTGGAAACGGTCTGGAACGCGGTAGCAAGTAATTATAATCATATTCTCAATCCATTACACAATTTAATTATAAGTAAAACAGACCATTAATATAATAAATTTCTTTCTCTATCAAAAGTTTTTTTTCTATCAAAAGTCCGCCTTCAAATCATCCTAAAATTTCATCAATTTTGGAGGTGCCCAACAGGGTCAAATTCACCCCCAAAGTCCGCGCCGCGCTGTGTACCTATAGTGTCTAATAACACATTTTTTTTTCTCGGAAACCGTAATACATTACGGTGTTTGGATGGTTGATTTCAATCGCTAAAGGCATCCTCTAAATCATCCTAAAATTTCGTCAATTTTGTAGGTGCCCAACGGGGTCAAATTCACCCCCAAAGTCCGCGCCGCGATCTGTACCTATAGTGTCTAGTAACACATTTTTTTTCTCGGAAACCGTAATACATTACGGTGTTTGGATGGTTGATTTCAATCGCTAAAGGCATCCTCTAAATCATCCTAAAATTTCGTCAATTTTGGAGGTGCCCAACGGGGTCAAATTCACCCCCAAAGTCCGCGCCGCGCTGTATACCTATAGTGTCTAGTAACACATTTTTTTTCTCGGAAACCGTAATACATTACGGTGTTTGGATGGTTGATTTCAATCGCTAAAGGCATCCTCTAAATCATCCTAAAATTTCGTCAATTTTGGAGGTGCCCAACGGGGTCAAATTCACCCCCAAAGTCCGCGCCGCGCTGTATACCTATAGTGTCTAATAACACATTTTTTTTCTCGGAAACCGTAATACATTACGGTGTTTGGATGGTTGATATCAATTGCTAAAGCCATCCTCTAAATCATCCTAAAATTTCGTCAATTTTGGAGGTGCCCAACGGGGTCAAATTCACCCCCAAAGTCCGCGCCGCGCTGTATACCTATAGTGTCTAATAACACTTTTTTTTTCTCGGAAACCGTAATACATTACGGTGTTTGGATGGTTGATATCAATTGCTAAAGCCATCCTCTAAATCATCCTAAAATTTCGTCAATTTTGGAGGTGCCCAACGGGGTCAAATTCACCCCCAAAGTCCGCGCCGCGCTGTATACCTATAGTGTCTAATAACACTTTTTTTTTTCTCGGAAACCGTAATACATTACGGTGTTTGGATGGTTGATTTCAATCGCTAAAAGCATCCTCTAAATCATCCTAAAATTTCGTCAATTTTGGAGGTGCCCAACGGGGTCAAATTCACCCCCAAAGTCCGCGCCGCGCTGTATACCTATAGTGTCTAATACCACTTTTTTTTTTCTCGGAAACCGTAATACATTACGGTGTTTGGATGGTTGATTTCAATCGCTAAAAGCATCCTCTAAATCATCCTAAAATTTCGTCAATTTTGGAGGTGCCCAACTGGGTCAAATTCACCCCCAAAGTCCGCGCCGGGCTGTGTACCTATAGTGTCTAATAACACATTTTTTTTCTCGGAAACCGTTATACCTTACGGTGTTTGGATGGTTGATTTCAATTGCTAAAGGCATCCTCTAAATCATCCTAAAATTTCATCAATTTTGAAGGTGCTCAACGGGGTCAAATTCACCCCTAAAGTCCCATCCGCGGTTTATAATACTGATTTTTTTTCTCGAAAACCGTTAGGGCTTACGGTGTTTTGAAAATTGATAAAAATACTTAGAAGTGTGTTCTATTATGTGGTAAAATTTCGTTTAATTCGAAGGTGCCCATCAGGGCGAAAACATCCCTTTTTCGGGGGTGAGGGTTGAAAAATTTTTTTTTTACCAAATGGGGGTGGTTAGCTGTTCTTGAGGGTAAGAGTGACCTGTGTGTGAAATTTGGTTACCCAAATCGTATTGGTTACGGAATTATTAATGTTTTAAGTTTATTGCTGGGATTTATGGATAACTTCACACCAGTCCTTTTTTCGCCATCATTTTCTGTTAGAGCTTGAATCAACTGCTCCCTTAAAATGCGGTGAACGGTTGTTTTCTTAATGTTAATGCAGAACTTCTTCTAATGCTGGTTGAGGCCTTTTCATCAACTCTTCCCTAAACTGCTTCTTCTAATTTCACCGGTCTTGTGGATATGGTGTAACAATACACCATATCCGCCATCTCTTCCTTGGGGTAATTAATAGATGGCTCCTATTAATACTTAATAGTTTTATTAAATTAAATAGTAAAATAATAATTTCAACAAATTTAAATTCATGATGTTAACAATATCAACTTATGAAACTAAATCTTTGAATATCTCGAAAATAGTCTATTTTCTGACCTATGTTTATTAGGCTTTTTTTGTTTATTTTCATAGATGATCATAGAATATGCTGATGCAGTATTGTACAATCGTTGCGGGACACCCTGTATATTATTTGTGGAGAGATCAAACAAATCGATTTTATGTTAATTTTGAAATAATTGTGGTAATATAAACTGCTCTCTTTTATGTTGTGGCGAATTGCTCAATTAGGCCACTCTAATTATTTGGCCATATCTGGAACTGTTCATGGACCATCCAGATGAGATGCTCTTCCCATGGATAAAACATTGTTGTACTTTAATTCGTCCGCAGCTTATCATCTCGGAAGAATATTAAGTCGATGTAAAATCCATAAAATGCCGTTTATATATAGATATTTTGGCATCTTAACATACCAAATAGGTAATTTCTTCATTATCTTATCGTTAATTTCTACGAATTAAACGCAAAACAAACCTTTCACAAATAATTTAAAAAATAAGGATAATGTTTTGGAACGACACTGCAATGAAGAATGTATTAAAATACATTCATAGAATACACTAAAATCCTAATTTTTGGTGATGAAATAATAAAAAATAACGCTAAGCTGTTAGCTAAAACCGTGTCGACATCAAAATTAACAAAACGGAATTAACGGAACATGTATATGCGTCATAAGCAATAAAAATTGATTGTTGCAATAATGGGGATTTTGGGAATCTTTGTACATGAGCAACAATGATTTCCAATATCGGAAGCAAAAAGTATTGGGTGTGTTATCACAAATATCGAATGAAGAGTTAAGAATACAAATACCATCAAGAAAAGAAGAAAATTATTACTCCGGAAGTGAAATGCTTGAATAACTTTGTGATTAGTTTGTACAGAAAGCTTGTCAAAAAGTTTTGATGCTACAGAGCACAAGCAAACCATAGGCTCTATAAACTTAATATTTTGAGACTCGTCGGACTGTTACCAAAATAACTCGAAATCGATACATAACATACAACTATACACAATCACACAACGCAATGTACGCGAAACCAACAACAACTCACTTCGTATATAATTGCATAACTTCTAAAACATTGACATCGATATCGCTAAAAGTGTGGATAAGATTTCGGTACAGACAGCAACTGGTCGGTACAACTGTCAAGTATCTATCGCCTAACCAATCATCCACAACATAGAATGCATTTCAGAACTTGAGTCCAAAAGAATCAAACTCACATATCGTCATGACCAGCGCCACTCATAACGAAATTTATTTTAAACCTCTACAGGTTTATGAAAATAGGTTGCAAAAACCGAATACATCACACGGAACTAATACTGAACCTCATCTCCAACACTATCTGGTGTTCATAAATGTAAATAAAATATTCATAATCGCATCCGCTTTCCCAGTAACATAATTAAGATGCTCAAATCACTAAAAGTACCTGGAAGCATGAAGTGGAATAATCCTATGTCCGACAACATATAAAATATGAATGAAAGATGAAACATGAACACAGCATGAAACATGCATCACTGCCATATCTTCCGACACATATGGAAGTCACAACACTATCGTGCCTAATAGAAATCTGCAGTCGTAGTCCCAATACAAAAACTCACTAAGGATTCTACAGATCACAATTGATGAAATCACAATGCTATGATGGCTCAACCACCGCACAATTCTGTGCCAAAAAAAGACCATCATTTTGGATTCCACCCAAAACACTCAACCTAACACAAAATACCATATGTTACAACCTACATAATAAACATTTATAAACAAATAATCATAAGCAGTTAGGACTTCTCAAGGCTTGAAAAAGGAACTAATCTTATGCAACTATCTACACCAGCTCATAAAACTAATAAACTAATAAAACTACCCAACTGTAATTTCTAAGTAAAAATGAACACCATATCTCTAGTACAAAACATAACTCTTGCTATTCCGATATACTCATTCTTATTTACCTGGGAGTCATTAAATGGAAGTAACCCAAACTTCATGTCGCTATCTAATTTTGCCCAATAAATAAACAACCATTCTACTAATGGGCTATTATCTCTAATCCTGACTTCTTTCAAATACCAATCAATTGCTTTATACTGCCCACCCTTTTCACACATTTCACGGTTGAACACTACTTCACAAACTGAACTACTAAACAAGAAGTGCTAATGACATTCCCTCAGCATCTAAGTGATTGTTTGTTATCATCACCCAGTAATGTACTTAAATGGTAATGCAATAATAATTTGTTCTTTTAGTTGAAATTAAAATTCAATTCTTGCATAAATTTTATTGTCTACAAAACTAATAGATGATGCTTTCTTTATTCCTTGCAGCCTTTATTGTATAAAATTCTTACATAAATTTCTGTTATGATTTTATAGTTTCGATTTTTGCCCGCTACCAACATTAAGTGATATCTAATATATCTAATTTTACCGTCTGTAACGTAAATGATTTTTGAGATTATGATTCGTTGATCAGCTCATTGACGGGTTTACACCGTGAAAGTCGACAATTCTTTTTGAATGTCGACTTCATCTTTCTTCATGATTACTTCTTTACTTTAACTGAATCTGCTAACTTTTTAATTATTTTTACGGTCCTTTGCAATTTTTTGCCTGCGTTGAATCAAAGAAAGCAAAGGTATTTGCGTCAGAGAGTAATTTAATTTATTAAAAATGCTTTAAAATTTAAGTATTGACGTTATCATCGATACTTTAATTGTATGTTAAAAGCAAATTGATTTTTTCATAATAAATAATTCATTCATGATACGAATATCAACATTAATTTTTATCAACTAAAAATAAAAGAATTATTTTAAATGTATAATAAGCATTAAAACGAGAACTTCTCTCTTGGTTCACAATAGAGTTTATCACAGTTGGTGTTGCTAACTAGATAGCAACGTACGCGATAAAATTTCCAAAACGGAACCGCACTGTACTAAAACTAATTAATTAAAACTTAATAAGTGTTAATTCGCTGCACGTTCGCTCTCGTTCTGAAACTATCGAAATATCAAACCGCAACGAGAACATTTTCAGCGAAAACTGAGGATTTGATTGCAAACAAACATGGTCCGTAACAAACTCAGAATTTCAGAATTAATTAACGACTGTCGTCGATATAAAGATGAAAACAAACGGGGCCCTGCGGATTACAGTTTTGCGGCTGAGCTTGCAACGTTTATAAATCATTTGCGAAAAATGTCAGAGCACGTAGCTGGTTTTTGGCCGTGTATAAATGTTGCAGCTATAATAAAACTGGGGCAAGTCCGTTCTGAAAAATATGTACGAGCCTATTGTATGAACTGAACGGCAAACAAATACGTGAGATATTGCGTTCGTTCATTGATTGAACACCAGATGGGCTTTACCTCGTATGGGTTACGTCCGAGTGCTTCCGAAATTACTTTTTACACAAAATATGAACAAAATGTTCAAAACTCAAAAAATAATTGACGAATTATACAAAAATTATTTGTTTGTTTTTCACCTAAAGAAACTGAAAGCAGCCTATTTGTCAATGTCATCTCAATTACCTTGTTCCCCCTGTTCACTCGGACTGCGGTTACAAAAACAAATAAAACCATTTGAAAAAGATTCACTTCATGTTTTCTATGCGAAATGGGGGAAATTTAAGTCCCATGTTTGTGTCCGTAATGTAGCTCAAGATGAAAGGTTGCTTTCGTTCGGCGTGACGCATGGCTCTCGTAAATCTAAACGCTTGGTAAATGTCTTTCAGATAATGTCGAGGATAAACTGTAATGTCTAAATTACGACTCGGTTCATAGTTCATACCGTATACCGCGTGATATCCTATAATATGTTGGAGAAAGTTGTCTGTGTTGAACTAGATCGCAAAAAATGAAATTTACTCTTGTAAATAGAAACGATTACATTTATTTTGTCTCAACAAGAAATTCTTAGTATTTATGAGATCCCAAATTTGAATTATGTTTCCGTTATTTTGAAACCCCGCTTTTTTCCTTATTACCTTGACCCAGATCGCTAAAGCAAGCCGTAAATCACGAACAAAATAGGGAAACGAACGCCAAAGTCAGCGTTTATGATATATTCGCGGTAAGCAAACACGGAATTGAGAGCGGGCGGGCGTCGGGACCCTCCTAAATTGGCAGATTTTCCCATTTCGCAGCGAACCGCGTTTTACCGGATAAAGAAAGGCGCCTCGCCGAGCCTCGTATTTGCAGGCGACGCTTAAAAAATAATTTATCTTTTGCTGGGAATGAAGTTTTTGACCGAGCGAACCGTGCAAAACTGTAGCAAACCCGAAATAAATGATGTTCAATTTCGAGTCTCGAAACAAAACCATTATATCACAAACAAAACTACAATAAAACCTTGATATAACGGACTAATACGGGGAAGGAAGTGTCCGTTATAGTCAAAAATCCGTTATATGAAAATTTTTTTGATTTGTACTTTAAACGTGCGAACGTCTGAAGATGTACGGCTGAACCCGAAACTTTCTAGTTCTATGTCTAGTGTTAGTTGTAGTTTTAGTTCAATGAAAAATATAGGGGAGACCGGGGCACATTCGGACACTTTTGGTCAGCTGTCTCTATTTCATCAAACATGAAATATTTCAAAATGACATCAGACCTAGGGACTACTGACACGTCACATGTAATAAATCAGAAGAATATTTGCCTTTTTTTGTTTTTGGAACCTCGATATCTGAATCAGATGAAGATGTCTCATCTTGAATTTTCTTTTGCCATTTCTTTTCTTTACTTACTTTCTCTTCAGTGTTTAATTTTGGCAGCACCTCCTTTTTTCTGATTTCTTACTTTTTGTTGGAAAGACTTGTCTTGTAGCATTTTTCTTAGCTTGTTTCATCATTTTCTCCCTTTCAATGTATTCAATTCGTTCCGGTGTGTCGGTGTAAATGTTGGAGCTTCCTTGCGTGGATTTACGTACAATCTTTCGTGGGGGTGTTGGAGAAGGGCGAATATCAGCAACCGTGTAATTCTTTTTTCTCTCTTTGAATTCGTTTACAAGCAACTATTCAACAATACTTGTCACTATCTGGATAATGTCAGTAATAGCTTGGATTCCAGAAGGACCTGGTAAGTCACTCATTGCATCTTGTTTTGCTACGGAAATATCTAAATCCTGAGTTGCCACGGGTATGCTGAAAGGCCTATCAGTGACCATTGCTGGAAGGTCACTCAAATCATATTCAGAGAAAACTTGAGAATTTAGCGGCCAAATTCCTGTTTTAGCAAACGCTTTCACGTGAAAGTTGAAGAATGTCATTTATTTAAATCGTTGTCCCAGGATTGGAGCTCAAAAAGTCTTTGAATGATGCTTTACATCTTGATTTAAATGGCCCATAGATCCCGACATCTAGGGGCTGCATTTGGTGGGTGCAATGCGACGGAAATGAAAGTAGTTTAATACCGTTTTCTCCACAATATAAAATAGCTGCAAGTGGTTATCAACTATGAGTAATATTGGATTTTCGGCACTGCAGTTCTTACTCTTCTTGATATGTTCCAACACCTTTACAAAAATTTCAGCAATCAACCACCCAGTCTTTGATCCAAAACACACGGAGCCTGGTGCTGAACCATACAAATATTCATGTTTCCGCAGAATGTTACTAATGTATCACGCTGCCCAGAAATCACCTGCCCAACCTGCTTCTTTCCGCTTTGTGCAATTACTTTAGGAGCCTGTAGAACAGTTGTTATTCCCGTTTCGTCACAGTTCAGAATCCGGTCTGGCGTGAAGTTGTATTTCTCCATTAGTTTCCTATAATTGTCAAAAAACTGTTTCACATTATTTGGATTAAAAGCACTAGCTTTTGCTAGGCTAGTATTGTCAGGTTTTCCGTGGGATAAATCTTAGTCTCTTTTCATAAAAGCAGCTATCCAGTCTTCGCCGTCATTTTGTTTGTATCCCACGAAGGGGGCTGTTTCTTTTCCAATTTGACTGCGTATTCGTAGGCCAAAGCACGACTGTTGTGGTATGTTAACCCAAGATGCATATTGGAAGTCGGAATTAAATATTGTTTTAATTCATTTTCTTCTCGAGCACTAAACACACTTCTTGCTGCATATTTAGACGTATTTTTATCATTATCGCTATCATTTCCAGAATCTCCATTTTTGTTTTGACGAAATCTTTTCAAGCGATCCTGGTGTGTCGACTTGCGAATATTGTGTACTGAAGCCACCTGTCTAACAGACATTCCACTTTCAACTATAGCAGTTATTGCCGCTTGTATGTCATTTTCTGATATACTGGCTCTTTCAGTTTTTCGTATGTATGTGCGAACCATTCTAGAAGAAAAATAAGTGCTAAAAGCTACTTATAATAAAATAAATCAAATTGGGGTATATTGGGACAGTGTACGGGGCACATTCGAACAGTCCGAATGTGCGCCAGTTAAATTGTCCGAAAGTACCCCGTACGCAGTTTTTGGAAACAATAAGCTACACAATTTCTGAGGTTATTGCATGTTTGTCGACATTGAGAATGAATTCGTAGTGAAAATTGTTTAGTTCTAGGTTCTGGTGTTAGTACCAGTTTTAGTTTAATGAAAAATATACAACAATTTAACGCTGAATAACAACTAGAACAAGAACTAACATTAGCATTAGAACTAACACTCGACCTAGAACTAGAAATATTCGGGTTTAGCCGTCTTATGAGACGTATGGCTAAACTCGAACCTTTCTAGTTCTAGGTCTAGTGTTAGTTCTAGTTCTAGTTTAATGAAAAATATACAATAATTTAACGTTGAATAACAACAAGAACAAGAACTAACACTAGACCTAGAACTAGAAACATTCGGGTCATTCTTAAAAAAACAAACATTCTTATGAGCCGTATGGCTAAACCCGAATGTTTCTAGTTCTAGGCCTAGTAGTAGTTCTACTTGTAGTTCAACAAAAATATACAACAATCTAGCGCTGATTAACAATTAAAACTAGAACTACCGTCCTTGATTTCTACATCGTATAAACAACTCGGAGAATTGTTCCACTAATCATTTTTTTTCATCCCCTTTGCGTTATTAAATTGTCAACATAAACGGAAATTTTAGGTGTGGTCCTAAAAATAAACAAACACGTTAAACTTAATAACCTGAAAAAATCGCAAATGGGCGAAAAATGACGCCTTTAAAGGACCCACTAGATTACAGTTTGCCCTTAAACCCTAAAGTTCTTAAACGGGGCGCTTTCGCGAAAACGACTACGACGCTCATATAATTGACCGGCTCGTGTACCGGGTAAATTGCGAGTAACTTTAACAAGCCGGGGCCGAGATTATAACGTTGAAACCACTGCGGGCTTTGTTTTGCCATATCTGTTCCACTGATCGCCGCTCGTTAAACCTCGTACTGAGGCCGACATATGGTTTGTAACATCATTATCAATAATAAGATGTGTATCGCGAAACGCGAAACCGCTTGTCAGTGTGCACTTAAGACTTTATACGTCTGGTTAAAACGGGAATGTTATTATGGATGTTACGTAAACGAATTTTTTGGGTTAGATTTGATTGATCGATTAAGCTTTTAGTAAAGGAATAACCACAGCTGTGGTTGTTTGTGATTGTTTTAAAAAATGATGTACTGAAACAGAAGTTTGAAACGATCGTTCTTTGAGTTGACGTGTGAAAGGTTGGGTAAAATAAAAAAAATGTGGAAAAGAGCGTGTTTGACGTAGAAGGATCGTGTACACCCGATGTTTTTTTTTATATAAAAAATCGATGGGAGTAATTTTTGAATTTAGTTCTTTAACGGCGCCTCCACCAAAATTTATTCTTTAAAAGTTTAAAGATTTATTAGATTTTCTGTCAAAGTAAATTGATAACACACCTGTTACATGAGTCTCAAAGCGAAGTTTATTTTCTTAGAATAGTTGGCATTTTGCCATACACACTTCATTAAGGATGCTACAAGGTTCTGAGAGGGTTCGCAAAATAAGCGACATAAATCTACGATCGCAGAGGGAAAAACTCGGGAAATTAATCGTGACAAGTCAGTTGTCGGATTCTGTTTCATTAATAATATATATTACTTTTTGTTCCTGTTAGCGAATTTTCCCGCTTCGTATACTATACTTGTTTGTGTCAAAAAATCATTTTTTTGTTGCGAAAAGTAGATTTTCATGTTACTAAATTAGACTGATGATACGCATACTTGCGAATTTAAACCCAACCTGGGTCGTAATACGCTTTATAAATTGTAAACGAACCCGACTTTTGTGATTTCACATTTCAAGCGAACCCTTTTACGAATTTAGAAATGGGCCCTTGTGCCTGACCTTCGAAGCGAGGAATTGGGAACTTTAACGCTTTCAGATTTATACGCCTGGGAATGATAACACGTGGCTTAGAAGGAACCACCGAGTGTTGCTAAATTCGAATTTATTCACCTTTATAACTTATACGAGATTTATTGTTATAATCAGCATTTTCAACCTATGTCGGTAGAATCAATGGTAAAAATTCAGTAGGTATCGTAATAAATCGGTAGGTTTAAATATAAAGTCAGAAATTACTGTTTGATAAAAGGTTTACAAATGAATTTATACATCGTCGATTTTTATTTTTTGTTAACCGAAATAATTTAGCATAAAAAATTGTTTATCGCTTTTAGTTTTTCCGGAAAATAGGTCAACTTTGTGTTTTTAAATGGAACACCAAATTTACAAAGTGTTAATAGTAACACTCGGGAATTAGAGTTTACTACAAACAAATTTTTGGAGTGAAAGTTGTAGCAAATTTTATTCTTAACAGTATTGCTCTTTTACATTTTTGCTGTCAGATGGATAGTTATTAGTGGTAACACTCAGGAATCGGAATATTTTTCAAAAAAGCTGGAACAGAAGTATTAGCACACTTTATTTATACTGCTGTCTTGCACTTTTGCTCTCAGATGAATAGATATCGACAAAAATTCCAAAATATGAAAATTTGATGAATTTGTTGCGTTTTCAAGTAATTAATGGTAACACTCGGGAACCGGACCATGTTAAAAAACTTTTGTAACGAAATTTTTAACAAATTTTATTCTTAACAGTATTGCTCTCTTGCACTTTTGCTCTCAGTTGGAGAGATATTGAGAAAAATATGAAAATATGATGAATTTATCGCTTTTACACTCGGGAATCGCTCGGGAACACGTTTTGGTAGCACTCGGGAATCGGAGCATTTTACAAAAAAACTGCTAGAACAAAAGTTGTAGCAAATTTTATTCTTAATAATATTGCTCTCTTTCACTTTTGCTCTGATGCGTAAATAACAATCGAAGCTTTGAAAATCGGTAGATTAAGTCGTGTATCGGAGACTATCTTCTATATCTGTAGATCTACCGATAAATCGGTAGGGTTGGCAACGCTGGCTATAATCTACAAGAGAAAACCTTTCTTACATAGAATCAAAGCTTAAACTAGATTTACATCAACATTCTTTTTAAACGTGAACCATAATAGACTTGACAGGCTTAATTTTACGTTACCTTTAAATTACCTGTGGCGCTTCCATTTGTTTTCCCTCTAAACTTTTAATGGCCTGTCCAATTCCGTTTAGAACGAAATAAACTCGCGTCGTTTTTCACGACCGACGTACAAAAAAAAGAAGTTTAACTTTAAGGCCGTTACCTTCATCAATTTAATACAAAACCTTGAGTTTTTCTTAAAAGTCGCTCGTCACCCTCGTGAAAATCACGTCACTCAATTCCACCCTTATTACGTGTGCGCATACAACCTTCCTGTTGGCCCCTGCAAATAAAAATGCGACAGCGTCACAAAATACGACCTCCAGTTGAGCTTTTATCGTACCTGATACGGGACGATAATAACCCACGTTTACACGAAAACATGTTTAATTGGACATTTAACGAATACTACAACATTAATCTTTATAATATGTGTTTAATATTATAGATAGATCGATTTTGAGATGAGGGGTAACATCACATTTTGAGTTTAACAAGACGTGTTCAGTAAGAAATGGAGGCAACTAGAGTTGGGAAAGTGGCCGCTTACGTAACGGTATAACAACCCGCTTGAAATTAGAGGAGGAAAATGCATGCGAAAGAGGGGATCGTAACAAACGTGGTTGTTGGGAGAATAGGTCAACGCCACCTTCTTATGACCTAGAATTTTACCACTTACAATGAAACACCCTTTCTGAACTTTTCTTATTACCAACTAAATAAGATTTTTATTTCTTTGCAATTATCAAATAAAAATGTCTCTAGGTTTTAGATTAAATTTTTAAAACTTTTATGAGAAGATACAAGTATTCAGAGTCTAGAGCAACGAGGGTCATTGAAAGCGTTTTACTGCAAACGAAATTAGCGGATAATTAAGTACGAACGCTCTCGAAAGCCCTTTTATTGGTGGTGCCCGAAGTAAGAGTGCCCCATTGTCGAGAGGGGTCTTAAAACTGTTGAAGTACACACATATCGATCGTTCCAACGGGTAGATTGCTCCTGGTTCGGCTCATTAAACCGGCCCGTTAAAATTCTCGGAGAACGTGCAACGAGCTTTTAAAAAGGAAGCAACCATCCCAGTGTGCTTTCCCTTCCCCATTTTCCTCCGCCTCCTCAAACCACCGAATTTGCATATTAATTACGCCGTCATCGCCTGGTCGACAGGTAGTTTTTAATTTCGGAGCATCTTCTATTTTTAGCAACGAGGTCCTTTCGATAAAGTTTCGCGAGCGGGTTAATGAGGATCGCGTTCTTTTAAATTGACGACCACTGAATACCGGCGAGTGAGCCGAGTTGAACGAAAATGGAAGGATAATGTTGCAGAGCGCGTTAAGGGCCGGATAATTGGGAACGTTGTTTGGACACCATACCTTGTTTAGCAAAGGCTGATGTTACGGATTTGTTAGTTTTAATGGATTAATTAAGTTCGTTTGGTGCAAACTTTTTGTAAACTCTTTAAAACACGATCATTAAATTTAAATAATTGACACTTTTAGAATAATAAATCAAATGTTATAATAGTTTTATTTATGGGTCTATCAAACCGTTGCGATATTGCTCTAACCGAAAAAATTGACCTACATTCAACGGTTTTCCATTAAAACCCCAATTCGTAAATTACGTGCCGCGAACTACTTATCTATTTTCGAAGCTTTACGACCTGAAATGGGGGCCATTAACGACTTTATACTCATAACGAAGCGTCCTTTAGTTTTATTTCTTTTTTTATTGGATACCACTCCCATAAAAATTCTGATGTGAAACAATTTTTAATATGAAAGTTTATATAAAGTAGCACGCACGCTCTAAAAATATCAAAAAAATAAATAATACGAGAATATTCAACTGAGATCTATTTTTCAACGTCATTTGGTTGATACTAAAGTAAATTTCAAGTAGTGATCTAATGCTTTCCGACTAATGCCTAATCAGCATGGCAAGTTTCAGGCCAAATCTCTCACTCGAGTTCAAGCTAAGTTTAAACATTCTCATTAAGCAAAACTTTGCCAACGCTAGAAGCCATATTAGTCCAATCAAAATTTATTACTGTTTCAAAATATAAAGTTTTCTCAAATTGTTATTCAATTTCTAATTTATCGTTTTAATAGAAAAGTGGATTTTCTTATCGAGTTGGTGTGTTACATTTGAAATGAACGAACGAACTTACCAATTAGTGGGGGCTTTTAGATTTATGGGAGACAAGATGCCAGTTGGCCAGTTCAGTAGAGTTCAATTCACGGTTCTAATTCATCAAAGTCAACCTCTAAGATACTCGAAATGAAATGATTTCCTTTATTGGAATTGGTAGAAAGTTAAGTAATTTAAACATGAAATACATTTTATTTATCATTATTAATCATCACTATCAGTTTACATCCATTTATACTTAAATCTGAAAATCAAAACAGATATAATTGCAAATTGAAAGTAATCTGCATCATTTTTGATTTCGGTATTAAACAAATTTTGCGAAGAAAGTATCTAATATACAATACAAGTTTTAGAATATAGGTAACAAAATATTTTTTTTATATAACGTGCAAAACATCATTTTGCTGTAATATACTTCAAATTTGAAATATTTGCGATATATTAAATCCACTACGTTGGGTTATAATCGCTTGTCGATAACGTTTTATTGATTCGCTATAAACAATTTATATTCACAACATTTTCCTTTCGCATTTTTGTTTTTGTGTTGTAATACTAATTGGTATCGAAAAAAACGTCAATTAGAGATTTGCGGATTTTATAGTGAATAACTATAAATCCGAAGTAGTTGGTATGAAAGCTTTTATGGATTACGTTTTTATGATTTACAATGAAATTGTTTTTATTACCATTCTGTTACAGTTTTCAATGTTTGAGTTAAAAACCATTTTGTTGCAAAATGTTTAAAATTTGTAATGTGTAGGATTTTAAATCTGCTAAGTTGGTAATAGTCATACTTGGGTTATAATCGCTTACGGACCTCGTTCCTTTGGTGCTTTATAAACAATATCCATTTACAACATTTTCTCCTAGCATTCTTCGTTTCTGAGTTATGCAATTTAGAAAACTTTTATTTAGAACATTAATATCTGCTAAACTAACGACAAAGATAGATAGCCTCGGCATCTAAAGGACACCGTCTAAAATATCAAAACTTCTGTCCCTAACGAACTGTTGTACCTGCCTCAGTAAGAATCCGTAGTAAGCTGCCTGTGTTATAATTGACAATTACTATCTATCTCTCGTGAGAAGAATTTTGACTGGTCTTAGCCTTTCTTTATTAACTGAAATGTTGTTTTAGTGTTTACTGATGATTGAGTTCTGGTTCGTATGCGTGGCTGATCTTAGCCTTTCTAAATAAACTGAAATGTTGTTTTAGTGTGGACTGATGTTTGAGTTTTAGTTTGTATGCTTGAACCAAAAACTCAAATCAATTGTGATTATTCGCAAAAGGATGGTTACCGTCCAGTTTCATGGTACCAGGAAATGAAAATCTTGGAATTTGAGATCACATCGTGGATCTGCCTAGTGTGAATACCCAGCTTCGAAAGAATGCTTCGAAGTTACTTCAAAAAAGATCTTATTATGAGTAACAAAGGGATTTCGCGGAAATAAATAAAGAAGCTCTGAAAATAAATCTACTATTTGGTAATTAGATGACTTGGATTTATAAATCCAAGCTACTATCTTGAAAATATTTATTGAAAACAGAATATCAATATCAGAATATAAATAGGAACATATCCTCTCATCAACAGAAAAGAATAGAAAAGTATCTATAGATGGCGATAAGCTTCTAATAGAATTATCTTCATTTACATTTAAAATTAGTTTTAAATTAGTATGGACATATCTACCAGTTTTTGAATATTCAAAAAATATAGGCACTAAGATTAAATATTGAGGTACTGACGTAGTTTAGATAACAGGTTACCAATTCTAACGACTTGTTTCTTTGAGGGAATGCAATATTATATATATATATGCAATATTACGCGTAGTAAAAATACTTTAGATATCGTCAAAGATGACATAATGACAGTGTCGATAGTTTCTCAGTAATGAAAGAGAAGACTTCCGTTATTCACTGCTCGTTTGTGTTACCAAAGATATCAACCACAATGTGAGTTAATGCTGTGGCGGCGTTACGATAGGCGATTAATTAGCTGGAAGTACATTGTAATTATTAGATGAGCTATAAGTAGACGCGTTCATCGTCTATATGGAAGGTGAGTGTGCAGCTTTTAATCAAACACCAAACGTCACTCAATTAAATATAACTTTAATTAATAATTAATATGAAGTCACGAGATACTACTCGTTTTAAGATTCAATATCAGGAGTAACCTTTTTTTATTTTAACCAGAGTCATGATCGTGAATAAAATGAAAATCGGGTACAATTGGCCAATATATATATTTATGTGTGACATTCCTGAAAATATTTGAAACGTCAATTAACATTTTTTGCCTCGCACATTTATTCGATAATTGGAAATTACGTTATTGTGTTAACCTACACTTCTCATATATTTATTATATCGTATTTGGCTGAGAAATCATCACGTTTTTTCGTTCCTCTCTTTAAATACAGAATTGTAACTACTTCGTTCCTTCTTCGAAATGATCTTCATGCTTTCCACGGGACAGTTAGCTGTTCGATTATCCCTTATGGTGCTTGTAGCATAAAAACCATGTTCATTCAAAAACTAGTTTTTAGAGACTTTTTATAACTTTGAACAAATCAACATACGATGTATGGCCTCTCCATATAGAATGAATAGAAATAAATGTCAGGCACCAAATTTTGAACCCGAATCGCATATGATTTTCCGTTAAAACATTTTACAAGAATATTGCAAATTTATCATTTTTATCTAAATTTGATTACGCTTTATATTACGACATCTATTTCGAAGCATACAATTTCGATCAATATCCAAACCTCAAGTTTATGGTAACCGCAAAACAAAACTGTTTCCCAAGAACCGTTACAGTTCTTTTATCTCAAAATGGAAATCGTGACGATTGTTGCCGTGAGTATATTTGATAGAATAGTTCATAACTGTCGTTAAAATTTCATAATTAAACAAGAGAAAAAGTAGTTCTTACGAATATTACCCTCTTAAATTATCTTTTATGACTTCTTTGCAAGCGTTATTAAAAACTGGAAAGTTTTCGAAAATAGTCGCACTTTTTTCCAAACCGGTACTCAACTTTTTACACTACCAATACGTATTTTCAGTCTTTTCAGTTGCAATATTTTATCGTCAGAACTGTCATTATCAATACAGTGACTATTATCATTATGTGTTTGCGTTTCAAAAGTATTCGATATTTTAATCTTATTGGGAGACATTCTTCAGATCCTACATCTTTATCCGTGACTTCGTCTACTTGTGGAGGAACATACGTACCACACACCAATATTATCTAAACTATATTTATGGAAAACTCTTCAAACCTCGATCTGCAAGTTAAAGCCGATCTTTTCCAACTATTTCAGTGGTAACAAGAAAAACTACTGAAATAGTTGGTAGCTTTAAGTTGCAGGTAAAAATTTGGATTCCATGAACTTGAGAAAATCGAAAATAAGTATTAATATCACTCAGAGAACAAAATTAGGCTTTCCCCAAGCATCTCCCCTCTCCCCGATACTCTACAACGTGTTTTGCTGCGATATTTACAATACCCAGATACTTTTGATTTGAACTCGTATGCCTTAGTATACGCTGAGAGAGTTGGCTGCAGAAATGGCGAATTCAAGTAAACCCTTCTAAAACCCAATTCTTCGTACTATGTCTTCCCATCCATGCTCCTTCTCCAACCGTAACCGTTCAATCCACGGTCATATCTTCCTTACCAAAGTGCAGATACCTGGGAATTTCGATTGACAAAATGTTTAAGTTTTGCGACCATGCCACCAAGGTGAAGATGAAAGCTATAAATGGTGCGAAGCACTTCAGATCTGTGACACACAAGGGATCTATAAAACCATCTGCAGACCGATCATCGAATATGCATCACTAATCCTATCTGACGCGCCTAGAGGAACCAGAAACCATTTAAAAGTGGCGAAGGTCAGCTCTTAGATGTATCATAGGTATCGGACACCCGCAAAACTCACTCTTTAATCCTAGCAACGAGCTTTTATACAATCTTAACAAAATCCTTCTAGTCCACCTCCGTCTACAACCTTTATCCCATAATGCTGCCATCAACTTTCCTGTTGATACCTTATAAAACCTCATTATCACTACCCAATCTCGCCACCACTCGCTACACCTTCTACGTAAATTATTACCAAACTAAGAAGAAGCCAAATTCAAACCAAGAAGGACTATGATAGATAGCCGTTTTGGTCCAACATTCAGTATATCACACGGACAACAAAATTATTTCTATAGTGTTTTCAAATGATTCAGAAACAACATTTTATAGCTAGACAACAAATTGATGTAAATATTTCATTCATCACGCAACTATCTTAAAGGATTTTTAAGTTTCCAGCGTAATCTCATTGTTATTTTTTAATTTTGTATGAAATATTTTATAAACAAAAAATATTGCAAATGTCTTTACACCATTAATTATTTTATTTCTGCTTGAAGTTTTCTTATAATGACTAATAATCAATAAATAACCTTTCAATTATTACTTTAATTATTATTTAATAGTGTTTACTAAGCTTTTAATAAAAGCCACTTATTCTCTTTGAATAGATGGGAGCCAACAGACTTCGAACCTTTTTTTTTTAGTTATACACAATTTTAATTAAAATTCCTTAAAAATGATTCGAAAGTATCGATAAATTTATTAATATTGATAAAACTAATAATTTTGTTGGGAAGCGCAGTACTGATGATTGCAATTGATTTGAAAAATCAATTACGGTTATAAAATGTTTTACAACCAATCAACTGGAATCGAAAATATTTACAATTAAATGAAATTAGCATTGTTATTACACGAATGAAAAGATGTTAACTTATTACTCTTTTCATTACGGTTTTTGTTAATAGTAAAAGATTTTATCCGCCCACACTTTAACCTCTAAAACGCAGGTTGTAATTGAAAATTAATCAACGTTGACGTCAAGATAAGAGGGACTTAATTGTAGTCCGGAGCAGCAGACGTTCAGACATGAGCTCCGCCTCACCGTCGAGCCCAGAAACTACGTGACAGCGATTCCCAGCCCCCCTTTATTTCATGCATTATATCGGACGAGGCCGTTGTAAAACTTAATTCGTGCGCAAATACACCTAGAAATAGGGCGCAAATTACCAGAACTTGCAGGTTCTAGTGTCCTACTCTTTACCCCGTTCTTCTCTTGGTACTTCCTCCTCATCCACCAAACCACTACTCGAGCACACACTTCTCTGCTTGGCGCGTACGGTCGATGGTGTCGTGCCGGTGGCGTGTTAAATAGAAATTTTAATTAAAAGGCTGTGCTCGGGACGGAGGCAATTAAATTTCCGAGTAGTTAGGATAACCTGACGATATTGAAGATGCCAGACTTTCCCCGATAGATAGCTTATTTTCTTGTGTAATTAGGTCAAAGCTGTTTTCAATAACAATTATTTTATTTTATTAATTAAATCCTGAAAATAAATACATTA
The DNA here is from genome assembly GCF_036711975.1 of Onthophagus taurus. Taxonomy (NCBI): domain Eukaryota; kingdom Metazoa; phylum Arthropoda; class Insecta; order Coleoptera; family Scarabaeidae; genus Onthophagus; species Onthophagus taurus. Next base: position 32,050,446 of record NC_091966.1, read on the forward strand.
TTTTCAGTGTGTGTAAATTGGAGTGTAATATTTTTGCAGATTAATAGCTACAAATTAATACCATAAAATTTAATGTCGTTTGCTCAACGAACATTATCATGTTTATACATTTATTTAAATGAGGATTTATTTATATTTTCATTTTCCGTCCATACAAATAACATTAATTTTAATTATTCAGCCGATAATTAATATTAATATAAGAGAAACTATAAAATTTTGTTACCAGCAAATTATTAATAATCGAAATTAGACGTTGATATGGTTAATTAGTAATAAATTAAGATTTCCGTTAAGTAAATGGAAAGGGTTTCCATTAGCTGCAGATTTCGCAGTACGATCGCTTAATTATCGTCTGAATTTATCGATTGAACTTTGACCCCTTGTGTAGGCAGGTTCCTTTCATTATCGAAGAACTTTCAATAGAATTCCACAATTCTCCTTTCAAACGCATCAATATTGGCTTAATCACTTCGTTATTAAATATATCAAGAGTATGTAAATTATTCTTCTCTATGTTCTAGTTGGGGTAAAATAGAAATTACATTTCTCGTTTGAGTAATTACAACGATCTGCACCTACAAAGCGATTCACTTGGTCACAAATCCAATTTAGTACCCATCCGCTGTAATAATTTGCATTTACATACGGTACTATGAATGAAATTTTCAGTGCCAGGGAATAGTTCCCGAACGGTGTGCGCTCATGAAATAGGCATAATTTCTAGAGGAAATTTACACACCCCGAAGGCGTTCTAAATATATTTAATTATTTGTAGAACTGTTCGGGGTTCGTTGTTTATGTAATGCGGTTCAAAATTTTCATTTGAGCCTTTACCCTTTCTATGGACCCTTTCTCTCGGTATGTTTATGTCACATTCTTGAGAAATTTCCGCAGGACAATGGTTTTGGGTGGATGAAGAATGTTACGAGTCTATTTTAAGTAAAGAGATAACATTAATTACTCCCACATAAAATAACTATAATTATTAATATTAATAAAAAAAAATAGAAAAAACATTTTTGTTGCATTTGCATTTTATAGAAAATATTTTATTTGAATAATAAAAGCTTTTGTGTATTTATTATTTACTTTATTTATTATATTTCGTTTGCCTTGTATTTTTATTTTTGATAGAGATATTCAATAAATCCGAAAATTAAATACAGCAATATTTATTAGTGAAATTTATAATTTGTATTTACACAAATAAATACGTATAAAATTAAATTCGAACATTAATTTTCAAAAATACTGTTATTAATCCCAGAGTGGCGATAAAAAGAATATTCGTCTCAAATAATAGAGACTGCGAAACAGTTACGTTTCGCTGAATTTAATGCTTTTGATCTTACAGACGTCATATCCACATATTTCCAGAAAATTCCCGTTGACGGCGACGTCTCAAGACATGATAAAACGTCGACGATATAAATTTAACCCAACGATAGAATCTGCGAATCGTATATTTTATCGGAATCCGTTACGAAGAAATACATCCGCGACAATCCCACAGAAAACAACACGTGCTTTTGCATCAATCGACGGGATTTCGATGAAAGGAATCTGGTTTTTTAGGTAGAAATCACAAACAAGAGACAAGGATCGATGGGGTTTGAGTAAAAAAGGTGATTCAAAGTACAAAGGGGTCTTTTCTTTACCTACCGGGGCAATGTATCGATTAAAAGTAGGTCTTAAGTGCGAGAGTAATGAACTCGGTGGTTGATTGATGTTTTGGTTTTGGTTCGGTCATCTAATAGTACTTCACTGTACAAAGAACTGTACAATTAGCCACCCTTCGCATATTATGCACTGACGTGTGTGCGTGCCATCGCCTTAATGCAGCGTGGAAACTACTTATGTGAACGAGTGACCTACATTGGGAGTTGAAAGGGAATTTGAAACAAACAAAAATCAATAAGACGTAAAATAAATGATTTAGTTTCTTTTTTGGATTAACTTGTAAACTAAACGTACATGTATTATAAGATAGTAGAAGATGTACGACGCTTTCAAATTTCAGAACAATAGGAGCAGAGCGAGAATTTAACAACCTCGTAGCCAGGTTACAAGAAGGGAAGAGGCGCCGGACAAAGAGGAAACGGTCGCAAACAATTTGCAAAGTACAACTCGGCTATCTGCAGCACAAACTGCATTATCCGGATAACATCTAGGATGTATCTCGGCTCCGGTGACGCAACGCGACCGGATTTATTCGATTGGTCTTGTACGTATCTCTTTAGGAACGGGCTCCCCATAAATATTAAGGCCTTTTATGCAACCGGAAACGTCGAAACCGACCCGATTTTGGACCAGAACTAGCATTCCACTTTGGGAACTTTATTTACATCTTTAGGACACCCAAGCAATTTTCAATCCTCTCCACTAAATAACTCGGTAGTTGTTTATGAACTATACAAGATAAAAATTCGGTATAATAAATAAGCTTTTTCTAGGGTCATGAATAATGAGTTTGATGAACACAGTTTCCTTATCTATACAACTGTACAATAATGCACCACCAAGATATTAACATTGCACCAAAGTTTGTCTCTCTCACGTGCAATCTTGCGCAACAGTTGTTACACATGATCGATGCCCTAGCTAAAGTTGATGCATGCGCGCCTTTTGTCACACGACCTTCTGTGGTTTGTTCAACGGTGGTTCCTCCTTAGTTGCGACTTCGTACGAACACGGTAACATATGCCTTCATTCGCGAAACGTATACGAGACATTAAATCCTTGTTTAGCCGCCAACCGCGCGGTACGGTAATAGAAAACATTCTGCGCGAACTCCGAATGGCGACTATTAAAGTGAGGAATGTAATACGGGCCTTGGAACGATATTTTTCATCTCGCAATGAACATAACACTTACTAGATAACGTGGTTTATGGACCATGAAAACGGATGATTGTCCTCATCCATTTACCTTTTCTTTTATTCGTATCAAAAAAAAAATATATAAGAGGTTCCAATCATATTTCTAAATCTGCGAATCATAAATTGTATAACAATAACAACGCTTCATAATTTCCAAAAAATATAGAATCAATTGAAGTTCCACTTAAAACTAGTTAAATATTAAATAACTCAAATTCTTCAACTACCACATTGCGTTACTAATACAAAACGCAACACTGAATTATCCTTTGTTGTTGTATAAGGTATTGTTTAGGTTTGTGTTTAAATCCGCGATCATTTAGTCTTCTAAAGCAATCAGAAATGGCATTGTATAAGCTAGCTATGTAGTAGAACAAACATGCAGACATTCATTTTGTGCAAGTTGAATATGGAGAGAAATAACAGAATTCGGGTAAAAGTCATTAAGAACATCACTGAAATTAAATAGTAAAAGGCTTATTTAGTAATTATTAATTACTGCATACCAGTTTTAAAATAGAAGATTCTACTCGAATTAATCGGAGGACAGTTTTTATAAAAACATTCGATTTTGGAACTCATAAACTTTTGTGACTATAATGAAATAAACAGCTTAACATCACTCATTGTCAGTATCATTTCAAGATATGATATAGTTAAACAAATGAACTATAATGTAATCCCCCGGCGATATTGTACGATAACATACAATAATTGCTACATTAAGTACTATAAAATACATCACTAATATGTTTGACAGGTTTATACACAGAACAATTGACAAGCTTTGGTTTGAAAGTTTTTGCCATTGAAGAACACGCTATTGCGTCAATATCTTTATTTTCTGGAAAAGAAATGTAGCCCCATACATAATGCTTTGCTAATTCAACTGGTTTCTGGAAACAAGTAAAACGTCAGTTTTGATGATTGGTTAATTAGGGTAGAAGGTATTAGTAGCTCACATAGAAAATGTCATGAATAGCTCAAGTACTTTACAGCTTTGCCCACTAATATTCAATCTAGCTTAGGATGCATTACCCTTCTGTCTGATCAATCCGTGCAACACCAATCATACATTGTCCAATGTATGATTCGTGTATAACTGTGTAGTGAATACACATTTATACATTGTGCAATCCGTTATAGTCGAAAATCTCTTTATCGTTACTTTCAGTAGTATGTCACGACCTTTCTAATCCCAACGTTCATTCTCAAATCATCCACCCACTTATACAGCTGATGTAGCTGCAGTACCACACTCTATCAAGTAAATTGCATATACAATAATAATGCTCATATCGTCCGTATTTAATATCGAACTCTGTCAAAAATAAAGTCACTCATTCCAGCTTATTTCCTCTACCTTTTATTTAATATAAACTTATGCAAGGTAGCATAAGGTAGCCCAGGGATATTTCCTTACAAGATTAAAGATGGGTTTTCAAGCAACTTGTCAAATACCCAGGGCTCTTAGCACTCCTACCAGCTTTGAAATAAAAGTGGTTTTTAGTCATACATCTCTTTTTGCTTGGATATGCTTAAATATGGTGTATGCACCTTAATATAGTCCGTCCGTCGAAAGAAGTCCACTGCGTCATTAATTTATGGGGTTATAATAGACTTGTATAATATATTGTTTTCTTTGTTTAATACACGTAAAAAAAGAGACGCATAAAGTTAATACAAATCTATTATAACCCCATAAATTAATGACGCAGTGGACTTCTTTCGACGGACGGACTTTATACTACGAACACCAACTGCCATCCTTCAACATCACCATTTTTTCTATTTTCAATTACTTAAAACAGGTTCTAAAAGCGATACGTAATCATTTCTGATTTTGTTCCTGTTGTGCAAGGAGCTTTCTCGTCGCTACTTCTAGTTCCTTCTTCGATGAATTCCCTGACTACAATTTTATACATCACATCGCATCGACTATCTATTCAATAATATATTAGGACTTTTCTTCCAATTCTTCATCGTTAAGCTGTTCTTTGCATATATTATATTCTGATACTCTCAACTTTGCCACATGATCATGAAACAGCAATCTGAGCCACACAGCATTCGACTCTGCTAAGAACTTAATTTTATATGTAAAGCATAATTCTTTTGCGTCAATTTCTTACAAGTTATTTTCATTTATTTCACCCGCCGAGATATTTATTATCTTCAATTTTTGTTATTTTCAAAAATAGCACAAAAATCAGCTGAAATAGAGAAAAATAGAGAATTGAAGTATGTAGCGAATGTGACATAAATCACAGCTTTTAAGTATTAAATTAATAACAAATCACCATGTATATTAATTTGAAATATTATTTGCTGAATTTGCTATTTTTAATAAAGAATCGATATTGTAATTATAGAACGGTTGAACGCAATGGTTATTTAAAATAATACGTTAGTTTATTTAAAAAAAAATAGCGTTCGCGATTTGCTGAATTTAGTGTATTCGATGGTTTTGTTCTATTTGCTGTGTTCGAAGTGGCGTCAATTTATAAAATATCCCCAAAACGACAGATCATCGAATCCACGCAAATTCATTAATTATTTATCTCGTCAGTGTCCGTTTGTTGCATTTTGGGTGGCGTTCGAATAAATTCTATGCTAATCCTGCATGCCATAGCACCATGGCGTTTGACTATTGTAAACGGTCTAATTGTGTAAATTGAAAATATATTGCTTTGAAGTTGACTTTAATAACGTAATTAACTGATTAAATATTTATGTACATGTGAATTATATTTAATAATTTTATGCTAACCAATCAAAATTATGGCAAAAACGCCCGATAAAAACTGTGAACAAATTTTTGTTTTGGAAAGCAATTAATCGGTTTTTCGAACGCATAACACCTACTATTTCAGAGGGGCTTTACAGCGGAGTTTGTCGCGGTCGCAATTATGCGCCGCTTGCAAACTGCATAATCTTTTTACAATTTATTACGGTTCGTTATTCGCTATTGTCCGGAATCGTTATCGCCAAATTAATATTCAACACCGCGCGCAGTTTTCCAGCTCTCAGTGGAATTGCCTCGAATTGAAATTTCGGTTTTTCAGTCTGACACGTACCCCGTCATTTGCGAACATCATTTGTATTTTGTAACACTGCGTTTGTCAAATACTTTTTTACTCCAGATAATCAACTTTGAGTGATCATCCGGAATCATTATTGATTAGAACTCTCCTATTTTAAGCTATCTATGTTGGATATCACAGCTTTGTTATGATGAGGATGTGGAAACTTTAGTGTGCTTAGTGCTAATTGTCCGTGACATCTCCAAAATTAATCTCGGTGTGTTTGTTTCAGATTGTCCGCAGTAATGACCAGCGGTTCGCCGGCACTGTACGCTATTACTGAGAAATGTTCTAAGGTCCGGAGTCGAATTAATGACTCTAATCGAAGGGTCAATGTACACTACTAGTCCATCGTTGATTCCGGATCGGTCGCCTTTGTGACCTGTATGCGGATGCGGTCATGTCGCAGGACGAAGCTTCGTGATAATGAGTCCTTTTGGTGAAGATGCTGTCCGAAAATCGGCAGCAACCATCCTGTTGCTCCTCATGTTTTTTTCAATGGATTTTCCTATTGGAACAACTTTGGAATTAGGTAATTACAAATAATTTAATTATAAAAAGTACTGATCCGGCGCTTCCACCAAAAATATTTCCAAAATGTTTAGAACAAAATTAAAATTTAATTAAGCTCTTTCATGTAAGAAACTCAAAGAGTTTTGTTGGTTAGCGAACTCTTTGAATGTCGTAGACGTAAAGCAACCGGTTGAATCCGCCTATTATTAGTTTAATTACATTTAGCTATAGATATAGGATTCTATTAAAATAATGAAAAGCAAACAAGATGATGTCGTCGTCTGCCACGCAACCCGGCAACCAACAAATAAACCAGCCACTTCACCCACGACGCCCTTTGACGTTGTCTCCCAAGATTCTATCTGTAGAGAGAGAGACGTTGACGCCCTGGAGTTTTGTTTATCGCTCCGTGTGGGATAATTTCGTCGAATCCTCCCTTAATTAGAACGGTGGCGGCTCCGCAAACGCATGTACTAATTTAGCTGAATGCCATTCTCCAATAACGACGACGAATCGGCAGAGTTCACCCTAGGGCGGTACACACGGAAACGATTTCGTAGTGTTCAATGTTGCCTGACGAGAATTTCATTTAACTGATGCCCGCCTCGGTGTGGAATTTACTTGTTGGGCGTTACGTACGCATAACGATAATTCTGGTATGCTTTGTTAAAATTGAAAGGTAACAGAATGGATCAATAAACGAGAGAGAATAATATTATACTACCTAAATTAAAAATAACTCATTGTTTTATATTTAACTGAAGTTTTTAGGTGGATGACGTCAGATGATGGTAAATGTGCCTCGCCCTAATATCGAATTCCCATCGAGCTCGCCATCCAGCAGTGCTTTTAATGAGAACATTTTACATAACGGCTAATTGCATTACGGTTCGCAATAAGCAGAGGATAAATCGCGAAATAATAGGAACGCGCGGCCGTTTCGTTGTGAACTTAATACCATTTCAGTGTAATTTGGGTTCGTCGCGGTCCGGTCCACCTATATAACAAGTTTCAAGTGCCGTTGCGCTCGAACAAACTTCGCACGGTGTAAACTATGAGCTGGTTGAAAACTTTTACGAGTGTCTAGTGTATGATAAATTGTATGAAAAGTGAATAGGAAGAGCTTGAAATGTTCATCAAACAAAAAAAACACACCCTAAAAAAATAAAAACTAGAACTAACATAAAATGATGGTCGTTTTTTTTTCGTTTGATGTTAGTTGAACAACTCATTCACGGGTACCAAACGGGACATGTGAGATATTTGTCAGATGGGAATGGGACGTGTCTGTAAACTAGAGACCGTATGAATGTAAATTTGGTGTGCTGCACCAGTTGAAAGCGCATACCCGAGCCAGAATTTTTACTGTTGCTCATCACAATGCGGATTTTTAGGAATGTGAAATTATGTCGGTTGTGAACAGTTTTTTTAACGCTCTCAATAAAATAAATAAATCAATGCAGTCTTCAATTATAACTAAATCACGGTATGTTAATATAGATTGATTGCAGAAATCCGCTTTTCAACATTAAATATGCTAAATTTAATTAATACCACAAACGATGGAAATGCACACCAAACTACTGTTATGAAATTATTAATTAGCGCTTTACAAACCTATACAAAATCTATAATTAGCGAGTATCGGGAGCAGAACTATAGATCCGTGGTAAAATACTTACAGAATATTGCACAACAATTCATGATTACTACGAAAATTCGAACATATTTAAAATGATTTTGGCAGTCATTTATTATATATTATTATATATTTACCAATATTAATTATATCCAATTTCATATATACTATATCACGACGTACATCACATCAGAAATTAATTAAAATTAGTTGATTGATGTAATATCTACCTCAATTAAATAAACTTTATTTTTAAATTTTTTTAATCTTATTAATTTGATAAATGGGATATGAATTTATATCTATTTTAAAATCAACTTTACAACAATCAACTTACAACTACATCAACTTATAATCAACTTACAATTAATATTGTAATGTGTTAATATTGTGATGTATTTCTGCATCTAGTTTGTAACCGGATTGATTTTTGTAAGAGGTAGCAAACTATTAATTAAATAACAAAGAAATAACCATTCTCGGTTCTTATATTTGATCACCTTTACTGGCAAAGGCAGGGTCTTAGAAGTTTACTTCATGTTTACTCTATAAGCCTAAGTCTCGGATATGAATGTATTGCCATTATGCGGTAGTACTGCTTTCAAGCTAGTTTTACTGGAGTCAATAAATATTCGTAACTCCTTGGTGTTCTATTATACACATTGATTTAAACAGGAATTTTTTTTCTTGGTTTTGCGCTTTCACATTTAAAATACACTGATGCTACTACATGAATAATAAAGACACAGGAAATGATTTAACTGATGCTGCTACCATGAATGAGTTCTCGTTATCAAAGGATAAGAAGTCATTTGCATGTAAAAATATAAATCTCAATGAAAATAACATTGCCGAAGCTGTCTTAGCTTTACGCAACACCTGACACTATAAGTTGTTAATTTTTCTAAATGTGCGGCTTGACCCCACTTTAAATTGATAATGTTATTTTTGTTTAGTTGGTTCTTAGCAGGAATATACCTACATTACGCTATTATTATTAATTACGCATTATGCTAATCGCTTATGTCATATTTATTATTGAGAAATTACTCAGGTTGATACTGGAAGCTTGTTTCAACTAGTTTAATTCTTTAGGAGGATACTATAACCATGAGCGGAGTATCACTACTATTAGTAAAGTTATTAACACTCTTGTGTACTTACAAAAAGTTTTCAGACATTTACAATTAATGAAATATTAAAATGTGATTGAATAACAAATGCGATGCCTTCTAATTTTCTTCCCTATCTCACATACTTCTCAATAAAGAGAAATCTCGTCCTGCTAACAAAATCCTACAACTAGAGGAAAGTTGCCTAATTTCTGATACTATTTTGATAAAATAAGTATTTCTTTTATTTTGAGATTTATGATTTTTTCTCTATGGTATTTCACGTTATGGGTTATGCAAAACCAGGAATTAATAAAAACAACAGATATATTCTAATATTTACTTAATAAAAAAATAAAAATGATTTGTTTACATATTTATGTGGGACGTTGCTTCAAGTTCACGTTTATATGGCGAACTGGTGATAATAGCATAGCTAGACCCCAGTCTAGATTTCCTACCTCTGTTAGTCTGTGTTCCACTATGACTTCAGTGTAAAACATCAGTGATAGCATATGCCAAACGATTTATAAATCTTATGAAAAATAGGAGTATGAGGATTAATTTTTTGAGGATTCCCTATCGATATGTAGTTTCGATATGAGTAATTATCATTGCAATAAGCCGTTTTGCATCGGATTATCTGATTCGTAGAGCATCGTTGAGACCAGGGTTTCATCAGGGTTTCGGGAGGATTCGGGAGAAGAGCATGAAATTATCCTAAACAACTTGCCAGATATATAGTTCTACTGTTAAGTAGTTGCCTCATCCTAGATGAGACGTGTACTGGGCAAACTCCAAACATACAAATAACACTTTAGTATGTGAAGATATGTCATGAAACAGATTAACCTTCATAATGCAGAATTTGCATTGTGACAATTGCAACCTTGACCAAAATTTCTCCTTATCTATTAAATAAAAAATTCATGGTATGGGATCTAAACAATTTATAAACGGTAAACCAATTAATTGGAGGTATAAGTTCTGGAATGTAACTACAAGATATAGAGGTCAATTCCTGCAGAAAAATTATGTGGAGATTTGTTTTCATCTTTACCTCGACATTTTTTTAATTTCAATTCCCTTGTTAAAAGAAGTAAAGTTTATGAACCTAAAAGCGATAAGCCCCATGTAGGAGAATTGGATAGGAAATAACTGTCAGGTAATAAAAATATAAATTTAAAGAATCGGTCAACACAGAATAGCGCATTGTCTTTTTTTTATAACATATTTCAATGTCTATTCCCATATCATTTACGCACTATGTGGTAGTACCGTAATTTGCGAAGGAGTAATCTTGTCGTGCAGTGAAAGAGACACAATTCTATAACACGTTAGCTATATTGACGATTTGTTTGAAAAAAATCAAGCGCAGCATTTTTATTGAAGATTCACTTTTTGAAACGCTGACGTTGATACATCGTGTTTAAAATCAATAACCGTTTTTGTGGAACCTCTACTATAGTTTTTGTTTGTTTTATTTTCTTTAGGAAATAGGAAATTTCAACTTTCATTTTTGTTATAACAACTTTATATTTTTAGGATGTAAATTAAGTGAAATAACTTGCACTTGTATTGTATCAGTATGCAGGGATTTGTATCATCTTAGTAAGTTGAGAGCATTTTCCGCCCATTATTAAAAATTCAATTAGTCGACAAAGAAGGAGCACCTCAAAGATAAAATATATCAACCTTCTAATAAGCACACATCCCTTAGAAACGTGTCAACTTATAATTGAGTAAAAATGTGGGCCGGAGTTTCATTAAAGGCTCTTTGTTGATGCCAACACAATTTCAGCGCTCAATTTTGCTACTACGCTGCTAAAAAAATTGGTATATGCCTTCGTTTCATCGACATTGGGGTCATGTACTATCGATGATTGCTCGAATTTTAGAAGGTTTTTTTTAGATTACGTTGAAATTCTTGTATCTACAAGAAAGAAATTTAAAAAATACATTTAACGTTCGCTGTAATCATGTTTACTCGGCCCAGTTTTTAACAACGGAAAATAAAAACTGTAGACAATCTCATCTCAATATGGGTGTGTTTTGCCAATTACTCGAACATTTGGTTAAAGATCATTAAAAATTTTCCTACATAAATTTAATGTAAGTGCATCGCAATATTAAATTACGTCGTCGTACTATTCTTTAATCTTTTCCTCGTGTTCGTTAAGGCGTCATTTTAAATTGAGTAAATTGTTCTGTAACTAATGGTGATATGCGCGTTATATTCTGAATATTTTTATCAAGTACTACTAATATAATATCTATACATCATATATAACGTCATTCATTAACACCCTACATAAATATAAAGTAAAGAAAAATATAAAACTCATTAAAAATAGTATATACCAAATACATGCGAAAGGCTGTGTAACAAAAGAAGATCTCGCATTCTCGCTGGTAGACACTCAAGTTTATGTTTCAAAACAACCAGGTCGCTTTGGAATAGAACCGTATGCGTTTGCCCACCGGCGAGTTTAATTATAATTCATCGATCCGATGTCCAAACTCTTATCCTGCTAAACATTTTCCAGTGATACGATACACTTCAAGTTTCAGTGTGGACGAGAATAAACATGAAATAGTCGTTTTCTTTACTATAATATACATCAATTAGTAGGTACTCCAACTTATTGCTAGATTTAGAGTCCTTCTGTAAAGGAAGAGACCTAAGCGATCGATAAAATTGTTAGCGATTCAGAGTTTTCAGAGAAAAAATTAAAAGAAACCATAACCAAACAGCAGAAGAGGTATGTGATGCCATAAGCGTTAATTATAACCAAAAACGAAGAAACTGGTGGAACGATACAGTGAAAGAAAAGGTGATAAAAATGAGCATGGATTAGTTACAACCAATATAGAACGAAACAAACTAAAGAAGCGCATAATCGAAAACTAAATGAGGTAAGAGAAATAAAGTAAGCAAAAGCAGAATTTTCAGGTGATCAGAAAAATTTTTTAATACAATCCACGATATTTCTGGATTGAAAGGAAGCCAAAGAAAACAGATAAGGAACATTAAAGCTCAAAATGGCGTTCTAAAAACATCAAATAAAGAAATATTAATGGCATGGACAGAACACGACGGGTCAAAATTTGAAGAAGAAGAAAAACACAAATGTTAGGAGGATACGCAAGATACGGAAGTAGTATTAGAAGACGAAATGAAAATAAAAGAAGGTGAGGTAGATAAAGCAGATACATAAAACAACAGAAATAGTTTAGGATCCTTCTTACCCATCCAGCTTTTATGGGCTTAATAGCAGTCTTTGATATGGCACTGAAAGTAGAAATTTGGAAAGCCTCAATACCGTTCCCTTTCCATATTTCATAATTTTGTCGACCTCTAATTTACATCTTAGTTCCTGAATGTTCTATGCTCCAAAAATAGTTCTCTTATATCAAAACGTCGTCCTGAAATTCAATCTAAAATTTGAGGCTGATCACTGAGATTTTTTGCTGGTTTCTAGTTTTTCCGAATAATGTGGAGCAGGCCTATTATTTCAACCCCCAAACCTACAGGACCACGTAATTTCTGATCAAGGTTTCCTCCCTTTAGCCTTTGGTGAGTCAAGATCTAACTACAAGGCAGCAGCGTCCTGACGTATTCTGGCAGGAGCCTTACAGCGTGTTATTATCCGTACCTTATGAACCTTATTTGTTTAGGAAGGTATTATTCCTCGATAGGCCAAGGGCCTTTTTCAATCTGGGTTTTTAATATAATAAGGTAATAAGATATGATAAGGTATGATATGATAAGATATGATAAGGTAACAATAAGGTAACAATAAGGTTGCAACAAACAGCTGAGTTGGTATTTGACACCTAATTGGAATGCCAAAAGAGATAATAATCAGAGATAGAGATAGAGCCAAAGATAAAGTGGAAAGATATGGCGGGGAATAGAAACAATTTTAAAAGATAGATGCAGGATCGCAATAACACCCCAATGTTTTGATGGCATTTAGGAGGAAAAGATAAAGAGGATGTTAATAACAAATAAAAATCTGTAGTTTCAGCGTTTTCGGAACTTTTAGGAAAGAATGATATTTGATTGAATTTTGATTTTTATAAATCACTAATTGTACTTTTTGTGATTTATAAAAGTCAAAATTCAATCAAATATCATTCACATCTACTGGTAAAATGGATTTTACTATTAACATTGATCAAATTTTAGGAAAGAGACTATCCAATACAAAACTAATTCCGCGACAACTCCTCGCTTTACAACAAGAACGAATAGAGTGTGTAGTATCAAAATAATTAAATAACATGGCTAATTACACAATAAACTTAAATAAATTACCCCAACGTGGGGTAATTAAAACGCACGCTAATTAAACAATATTCAAATATTTAAAATGTAATTATTTCCTATATTTAACTTGTTTTAACTTTACCAAACTAACTTGATTCGAATTACTACACTAATGCGTTTCAAAAATATAGATGTAGCCTAAAAAACTGTTCACTCTTAACTCATGTAAAGTTTGAAAGCGATTAAAAATTAATTTGATTGTGCTATTTAATTATGAGCATACTTTATTTTTCACTATCGATGCAAATTATGCGTATACTTTTATATACTTAACATACTTAACGGGACAAAATTACCAAAATTTAAAAAAATTTTAAAGGTAATGTATAAGGTATGCTACACAAACGTAGATTATTCCCTCTGCTTCAACTTTGTCATCGTTCTCTTTTGTGAAACGCGTCGACGTAGTATGTCAGCATGGAACACACCCAGAAAGTTGTCACGAAATTAGCTTACTTGTTAGTAAATTGGATTTGCCATGACACGTCGAGCTTGTAAAGTAGGACTCTATTCGTCGTAGGATAGTTTAGGTATGAACTTGCAATTCAGAACATGAACATTTATGTACAGGCGTGCATATAGATAAAATAAAACGAGATCATACTATGAGAAATGTAAAATACAATAGCACGAAAAATGTCATTATTAATGTGGATTTATTGTATTATAAAACGATTTCGAAATTTTATCCGTTTATTTAATCTTATAATCCTATTAAGGTTTTATTAGATAATTCTACTCAACGTATTTCATACACGGATAGAGCAATTGTTCGCCACTTCACACCACAGTACGCTGATTTTAATTGTAAAATATGAGCTCGGTGAGTCGGTGTCAGTTAGAAATTATCACCGCTCAACAGAGCCGAGTATCTGGTTACAGACGAATCACGGTTGGAGAGCGCTTTTTTTCAAGCAGCCGCGGCTCGAAAGCTCACCTTTCGTGTAGTTTTGATGTACGGGCAACGTCGAGCATACTTTATGCATAACTATAAATTATTCAACCTACGCCGTTTGTGGGGCATTTCGTTTGAAATATTCACGTGCCGAGGTGCACGGCTGCACGCGTCCGTTTAAATATTCTGTTTTTCGGAAAAGTGTGGAGAAGAGAAGGGCGTCTTCGGTTTGTTTGTTTTTATCGTTTCATAATAATTTATGTGCTTTTCGTTTTTTAAAGTTAATTTCATTTACAGCCAAGTCGTTCGGCCTGAAAACGAATAAAGATTTCGCGTTATGATCTTTCGCAAAGTTTATGAAAAATAAATATTTAAATACGTATAACATTGTAAGGGGAATTCGCACCGAATAAGGCCGTATATTTGAGTATCATAAAATATTCGACTTCATGACGGGACTTAAACACTCTCAGGCCGAAATAAAGTCCTGCAAAAGGCAAAGAAACTGGAATCTAAGTGAAGTTTTATGCGCGGACTGGGAGACTGTTAACCATAAACCCCCATAAACCGACGAGGTTTAGCACTGTTTCGCTCTACGTTCGCGAGGTGGCGACAGTTTTGAATCCGGAAACTCGATTCGCACCGTGCACAGGAGAAAGAAAGTACCTACAGGCGAAGCCGATATTATAAATTCCCGGAATCCCCGTCCTCACCTTATATTCAATTTTGTGCATACTAAGGTTTGCATGTTTCCGTGGCCGATGTGGAAGCTATGCATTTTTCATAACCTCGTTTACCGAGTCAAAAATTGGCCTGTTAGCGTTTTGCGGGAAGTTTAGACCGAGAAAACCGACTACATCGTCATATCATACGTCAAACTTTCTATTTACTTATAAAACTTCATCTTATTACAAATTTATTATGGTACATGTGAGGATTCAATCTGAATAGATATAATCGTCCAACTTGTATACAGGTGATGTTTTGTATGCAACTTTCTAGATCGATAGACTCATGCAACAAGGAACGGAACAATGAAAAAGTGCAATAAGGGGAATAAAGCACCGGATTGCGACAGTATCTTACACGCAAATCTCACATTTAGTTTTTTTACAGCTTTCTCTCAAAAAATACTTTGCCGTATTTTTTTTTTCATGGTGAAGGTTATGAAATTTAATAATATAAAGTATATAATCTAAAAAAATTTGAAATTTAAATGAAATTCTTTTATTGTTGTTTTCCAGTTAACATATTTTGAATGCAATAAAATTAGGGCAAGCTAAACTATATGAAAATTTATTTCCGGTATTAACAGTTTCCACGGTAAAATAGCAGCGTAAATAAAGCTGCCGACCGCGCCGTAACTTTCAGAAAAGTTTCAATAGTTTCTGTTGCAAAAGTTCTTTCAAAGTTTTCATGGAATAATATTTTATGGGTTGGGCTGTACGTCGATGAAAATGTAGTACATTCAAAGTTGTGGTACTACATGTTAAAACGTGACGAACTATTTACCTATACATGCTTACTTTCGTGTAGTAGTCGATAACTATTTGATGGAGAATCTGGGTCATCAAAATCAATTTGCTTGATTAACACGTACGAAGTTCATGGGCGGGGAGATATTTAATATGAAATTCTTACTGGCTTCATTAAGAACATCTCGGGAACTTTCCAAGAGTGATTCGACGCCCATTTACATTTAGATTACGAGTGCATACAATTTCTCATTATATGTTTTCCTTTATTAAACTTTTATGACTTGGTGTAATTAGAACAACAACACAATATTACAAAAGTTTCTAGAAACGAGAAATTTCATCCTTTAATGAACTTGACGTGGCGTGAAAATAATTTTTAAGGTAATACGCCGATATTATTAACGATATCTGGTTAGAATACGAAACAAGGTAGAGAAGAAATTTATGGGAGTTTTAAAAATGACCGAAAGGAGATATTTCAGAATGTTCCAGAGTGAGGGGTTGTATTGCACCTAACGGCGCCGTTTGTCTCCTTCACGTGCAGTTCGCTTCGGGCATGGTCCGTGTACCCTTCACGGTAGATAAACGAAAGTGGCGACAAACAAGGTAAATTTTCGAGACAACTCGGCTACGCCGTTGTTTAGTTCAGACGGACGGTTCTGAGCCAACCTAAACAGATTATCCGATTTGCCTCATCTCGTCGAAATTAAGCGACCCGAAGGGAATTGGGACAGCGTCGTCCAACTCTAAACCGATTAACGACCTGTTTTTCATTGGAATCAACCTATTCAAACTGTCAATACATTTTTGTTAATTCCAGTAAAAAACAATAAAATTCCTATAGGCGCAGCGTGAAAATAAATATAAATATTAGCACAAAATTCATAAATCTCGTATGATAGATCTTAAACATTTTGTGATTTATTGAAATGAATTTTTAAAGTTAAAATGTGTTAAAGCTGGGAAACCAGCTGGTCATTTGTT
The DNA here is from genome assembly GCF_036711975.1 of Onthophagus taurus. Classification (NCBI taxonomy): domain Eukaryota; kingdom Metazoa; phylum Arthropoda; class Insecta; order Coleoptera; family Scarabaeidae; genus Onthophagus; species Onthophagus taurus. The sequence continues at coordinate 32,067,365 of NC_091966.1, forward strand.
TGGTTCCCTTTATCCTATCTATTTCTCAGGGAATACGTCTGGACATATTGAAATAAATATCCTGATGAAATATAAGGTTCTAAAAATAATACTTTCTTTCTTTTCGGAATACGATTTTATTAATGTTGCTGGTGCAATTTCTTGCAGTAAAACAGGTTTTTACAACACTATCTAAACCTACACCTTTAAGAATGCGCAAGACAAATTTACATAAAATAATTTACAGATTCGTAATCAAAAGAAATTCTTCGGCTGTGAGTGCCCTTCCAAGAAACTAATCTAAACTGCTTAAAGCAGGAAACTGGTCCATCATGCCCAATTCTTCATTGATCGTCGCATACATTTTTCTAAGGCTAAGGTATGATAACCACGACAGAAGCGTCCCTGGCCCGCCAAGTTGTGGGTTAGGCATAGGGCCAATCACTCTATCTACGAATTTAGTGCTTTTTGCCAATTAATGGTAGAATTTGCAAATTACGAGTAAAACAAAGAGGCAATAACGGAGCAGTGCTATAAAGAGCTCTAAACTGTTTATAATGCCATGCCAAGGAGTGTCTACATTATTATTATAATGGGCGGTAATGCTCAACTCGCAAAGGAGGATGATATATACCAAGATGTATTTGGTAAGCAAAATCAATACGTTAAAATTGAGGCAATAATCTCATAGCTGCTCAAAATATGGCGATGATGATTGTAGAAAGATAATAAAATAAAAAAATGCTGCAAAAAGAAAATGTCTACAACAAGAAACAAAATTGACCAGAGCTGACTATGAAGAATACCGAAGAGTTGCCAACAAAACCTGGCGTAGAAAAAAAGAAAGAAAACCTAAAACAAAAAATAGAACCAATAATTACAGTACAATACTGATCTATATCACCAAATAATTAGTTAATTTTAAGTAATTTGAATTACATATACAAACAGTAACCTAGCCCTTATCTTCTCAGCTAATTGTTTATGTTGTTTTCGTATATTTTTTTTTTAGTAAAATTTAAGGTCCAAAATCAATTATACAAGGATAAGTAATTAATGTTTTACATGGTGGAATAATAATTTGTTATTTAGATGAGCATTCCTATTTAAGTAATAGGTAAAGCACTTCAACTAAGGAAGTCATTAAACCCACAAAATTCTACTAAAAACACAAAACACAATAAATGCCACAAAACACAGTTACTGTAGCTTTGTATGTAACTGAAGTTACTGCAGCGACTATGTCTTAGGGAAAGTTTTGTGTTGTTAAACGGAAATAAATTATCGGTTATTTTGTAGTAGAAATAACACTGAAAACGTATTTGGTATTTTGTGAGAAAAATTTAGGATGTATAACAGACGATTTCAGGTTAAATCTCAATAAATAAATATATTACTCACCGTCCATTTTTAATTTTTTGGTTGTTTATATCTAAAATCGGTGAAATAAAATAACGCTTTTGCTCACAGTCGTATAGATACCGAGAAAACATTTTTGTTCAAGTCACATTTATACGAGTAAATACTAATATTCAGGTATTCATAGGGTTGTAGATGATTGTGTATATTACAACTATCAATGGGTGAAATCATTCGAGAGGACACTACTAAAGAAGTAACATTTTCATATTTGTCGTGAATAGACCTCGTCAAAAACTAGTATTTCGACAATACATACATATGATAAGAAAATGTTAAGTGCCATCAATTGTAAAAGGTTTGTTTAAATGTTTATAACATAGATTAAAAATCGCGGCGTAGTCTCGATAAGTTTTTTTTAATGCAACCTGTAACATTACTAATAACATCAATATTTAATAAAACTTAATAAAATTAAATGTGATAGACATTGATAAGGGATTTGTATTTGAATTCATTTAAGAGATCTAACTTTTAAAATTCATACTTTAACTGATATGTTGTGTTTATGTTTGTACGATGATGGACTTTAGTTTTACATCAGCTACATTGATTTTGCCACAAACATGTTTCAACCTCTAACTACTCTGAGACATTATTATGGTCAGAGTTATCATAGTTCTCTTTTGGGACATTGTCATTGTCACTAACATATGATACTTTGTGTACACCACTAACAACCACATTTGCTAATGTAATGCTGGTGTCAATGTTATGTCGTGACTTTCTTTGAAAAATAAAGATTCGGATGATACCACTACGATTAAGGGTTAAAATATCAGATTAAATTTCGTTTTCTTGAACAAGCTTTTTATTATTGAAAAAATAATACATTTATCTCAGGGATAAGTATCTCGACAGCTTTCACAAATATTAAAAAATTAAGGGAAATGCCCCAGAAAACAAAAACAAGCAACTAAAATACACAAATAGTATGATAAAACATGATACGGCAGATAAGAGTATGATCGTTTTATGTCGGGTAATATGTCTTTTGATGTTTACGCTGCATTTGGGTTGGGTGTAACTTGACTATGACGAAACTATAGTTCCATTAATATTGCTAATGCGTAACACCGTTGGTTGACCAATCTGTTGTGATCTGTATAGTATATGATTTTTTATTAGACCACAGTCTAGAGAGGTTAGAAAAGTGACTCTCCTATCTTGTTGGATGTAAATTACGTTAGTGTTGATTCCTGTGACATCCATTATAAAAAACCATATTGTCTGACTCCAAAGTATACTTCAATATCCAATTTTATAGCAGCAATATTTCTAATCAATATTGTTTAGGTCACCTTTTACATATTTCGTTATAAAAATTTATGATTTCTGCTTTGGATTGTAGTTCAAGACGCAGTTATGGATCACAGTAACCAACTTGTATGTTTGCAAGGTAGAAATTAGAATGAAATTTAATACAGTTTTTTAAAGTTATGCATTTTATAATTACGTATGTTATATTCTATGCTGTATTGCTGTTTCTGTATTGCTTCTATGCTGTACATTTACTATAACGTTACAATGTTATGACGTGTTCAACTATAGAACTCTTGAACTCTTGATGCACTGCACTTTATTCTTTCGAATGAATACATAAATAAGATCTTATATGTACCTATCCCATTTTTCATAATTTAATTTTAGCAATTTACGTCTTATCGAACGACGACGACTTCACTTTCTGCGAGTAGTAGTAGCTTGGCTCTACCTATTAATAGATTGTGTGGATTTTAAGGATTATATCTATGCAAAGTTTCGTCATTCGAAATTAAAACATGAGATTTTACAACGTTTTCTAAAATTTCATAAGTAATAATCACAGAACAACGGCTATTTCTTGCTTGATCTAGTTAAAGTAATGTCAATATCAACTACTTTCAGCTGGAAAAGATAAATGTAAAAAGTAGAATGTTTAAACTATGAGGGAAAATATAAACACAATTTTTCATACAATAATTAATTACAGGGTTAATCAAAATAATGTTAGGTATCAGTTTATTGTATGGAATTGATAACAGAAATCCAATCCAAAGCTATTTTTAGTATAAGCTTTGTAACAGTTTAACCGATATCTACTGTTTATTTCTATTTTTATAAACGTTATCTTTTAAGTGATTAATTTTATTAAATGAGTAATTTGGAACTCTAACTAAAAAACTTGTGTTATTGCTTCTTTATTTCAGGACTAGTTTAGAAATCATTTTATCCTCCAAGTTAGCGATACAATTATTCTAAAAACATTTCATTTAAAATACTAATGTTAATTATTGATAACTCACCTGGACACTCGGCATTTAACATTATTCACTATGATAGTCGATACAAGTTTCAACCTCACAGTGTTATTAAAACATTTAAGGCATATTAATTTATACCTAACTACCATCGGCATTTTATTAAATCGCCAAATTTAAATGGTTAAATCAAGGTATATTGTTCTACAAATCTCTTTTAAGCTAATTATTTTGTTGTTGTTTCGTAAACTGTAATAAACACTCTGTATAGGTATAGTTTTCATGAATAATATATAAATGCTTAGAACTGACGTTGGATTTAATCCTCGTACTTATTTGTTCCAATAAGAAAGAAGACAAATTACCGAAAATCAGTGACACACGTCGTATTTTTTCAAATCCCGTTCCCATTAATCATCGCGTCCCGCTTCGGAAAAGAGAACAAATTGACGTAGAAATCCGGCCGACATTTATTACTTCGATTGTCCCCGTGGTTGTACCGGTACAAACCAGTCGCAATATCATCGCCGTCGGCGGGGATTAATCGATCAAGGCCTAGAGCTTCTAGGTCGGACGGTCAAAATATTTGGTCGTCGTCGTGGTCCTGACAAGTTGCCGGGTAATGTATAATCCTTTCCGGTCAGAGTGCTCAATCATCTAACTAAGTTTGCCGTTGGCCCACGCGATGTGTTCGCCCTAGTTGATGGCAACAAAAGCCCTTCTCGACTCGTGGTACTTCTAATTAAACCTCTCAAACTGTTTAAACACTTTTAATCTCGGATTTGGCACACACAAAAATTTAAGTAATCTTTAGCAATGATTAAATTCAATTTAATTTACACCTTACGACAACATGAATTAACTCGATTGAAACTGACGTAGCTTAATTTAATGAAGTGGTACAAGCGAACTAATTGATATATGAAACGTGTCAATATTGACTAGCTCAAGTTTGCATTAATCACCGTTATTAATTTTTAGTACATTTTCTCGATTGAAATTGAAAAATATGATTAAATCTGATCAAAGACAAAATAAAAAGTGCAGATTCTTAAACTTTTGATTATAATAGCTTATATAGTAGTTTCCTAATTGTTACCAATCATTTTACATGGTGAGCAAGAAATTTCTCATGTACGTATAAATGTTAAGGTAGCATGCGATATGTTAATTACGACTGACATTGATCAAAAAATCAATGGAAGTAGTTACTGCTCTAGTTACAATAAATGCATGCAGTGTCTTTAAATTGCATAGTAAATAAAATTATTTATTCAATGAGAGATGTTATTGTCATCAACATAAAGAAAGATTAATGTTTTTAAAATAAAAGTTAAACATTGATGATATTTATACTTTGCAATATAGGATTTGATGTTGTAACGTATCTAATAATGCTATTCAGTTTCGAAATTAAGTCATAACAGGTTAATAAATAGGGAATTACTATTCATGCAGTTTCAATTCCAATTCCTCGTATACCCAGAACCGTCATTATTTATAATATCGATGCGTTTAGATTATATGTACGTATCGACCATACGATAACCGCCCCAGCTTTAAACTCAAACATATTTACCGCCACATTAATCGCAACATAACGCATAATTATTGCGATTTAATGCACTCTAATGCATAATTCACTGCCGATAATGGGTTTCGCGATTGAAATTAATGCGACGATACGCTTATCTAACGCGTTCGTGCTACTTTAATCATTAATTTTCAACAGTGTTAACAAAAATAAAAAAGGCGAAAAAAAATTGATAGGTAAATCCAGGTATAATTGGCGTCGATTTCAATGGACTTAATTAAAGTTACTGTTACCTACTTCCCGTTAACGAATTCAATGGAGAACTTTATCGAATTACTTCGTAGGCAATCTATGAGCCGCGAGTCCGGAGATATAAAATCCGGAGCTGAACCGGATTCCAATAGAAATTAACTTCGTTTCAGCGTTCGATACCAGGGAGACGTTGGAAATTTTGGGTCAAAACTACCATCACTCAATCGTTGAAAAGTTGAGAGTAAAAGTAACACTATTTTATAGTGAAATAAGAATCTCTCGTTTTGACTAACAAATCCAGCTAAAATACCTTACTTGGCATCTTGAGTTGAAGTAGAGTCGTGATTCCTCTTATACATTATTTATAAGTTCTTAGAATTAAATTGATGTTGACTTTTACTGAGGAGTAACCGGAAATTTTATGTAATTTAAAGTGTTATTTAGTAGACGTATTTTTTTAAGTTTTTTTTTAACTCTTAGACCGTTTAATCAACGAATTACAAATTAAGTAACCGGAGACCTATTAAATATTCCTTTAGAAAATACCGTCGCCTCCACCAAAGTTGCTGACGAACTAAAGAGAACTAAAGAGAACGAGGTTTCCACCGGGAAAATTGTTCGGCTTGAGCAATAGCGCGGCAATGAATAATGTTCCCAAAGGAGCTGCAAATTATTTTAAACCGTATCGTAATGGGCGCGCATAAATCCAATTCGGATACAACAAATTGTCGATTAGAACCGCGAATTTATTTCTACTTAATGAACCCGAAAGCTAATAGCCCCGGCGCGGACGTGAGTTCGCAAATTGCCGAATTGCCGCGGTCCTAACGACACCACGGAATTATTTAATTATACGAAGATAAATCCAGTCGTTAATACAACCCTCAGAGACCAAATGGGGTGGACAACTTTAAACCACTCTATCACCGAATAATTAATCGCGTACTCAAATTACCCCGTTGTTAAACTAGATAATTACAATAAATATTTTTTGTGCATGTTTGCCTCATTACCCTTAGTTTTAATTTAAATACGAAAAGAGTTGGATTTTTTAGAAATGTAGTTGCGAAAGCTGGCATAAAGCTTCGCGAATGCATAAATTTGTAAAAGCTTTTTTTCTACTCTTCGGCGTCCTAGTGAAACGTGCACTCAAAAGAATATCACAATCGCCGAGGTAGCCGCAGGCATCTCGGATATCAAACCGCCGGCATAAAGACACCGGTGGGTACAACGTTTTTGAATGCGAAACTCGGCCGGTGGCGCTATTAAAGGCGTTTTCCCTTTGTTGTAGGACTCTGCGGAGCTCCCCTCGGCATGGAATCCGGAGCCCTAAAGGACTCTGCCATAACAGCTAGTTCTGCCTACGATTCTGGAAGCGTTGGACCCCAACACGGCAGGTAAAAAAGCTTTAATATATTTCTTTTCTTATCAAAAATTTTTCAAATTCGTTTAATTTAAATTAGATTACCTTATCTAATAAATTAAAACATTATTGACAAAGTTATTATTATAAGATATTAAAAAGGAAAAGCAGTTGATCAGCTCTATTCTGTTTCCATTCCATGCTTTTACTCGCTTCCTGTGTCATAAAAGTTTTTATTAGAGCTGCTGCATTTTATTAGAAATCTATAGATTTTATGGGTGTTGTGAGAACGTAAAATTTTATTTCGTTTTCTGGAGAAAGGACGCTTTGTCAACAAAAGAAAAAATGGATACAAATTTCCTCCGCGTTGTTTTCTTTCATAATTTAAAGTTTTATGTGGTTAATTTAAAAAGAACTTCTGACACTTTATACTTACTTTAAAACACTTTGAATATCCAAGTAAATCTGTAGCTTTGACTCAAAGAAAACTACATTCGTTACTCGTTACTAAATATCTATCTTCCTAAATAAAGCATTAATTTGATCTATCGACCTAGATAACATTAGTTAATGCTAACATATGCGACAACTAATATTCCAAAATTAAGCAAGAAATTGTTAATAACTGGAAAATGTTGCAAAAAATCGTCGTCTATTAATTAATTACGAAAAATATTAATTAATATATTAAATTATTTATTCATTCTGTACCTAGTTAAATAATAATATTGAAAGAAAATGGGAAGCTTAAAGAAATCATTCATCGTGAAAGTAAGAAATATATATGCAAAATAGAAAATGGAATATTTAGAATCATAAATAATGCTAAAAGAAGTTGAAACGAAAATAAAGTTTTCATCATCCACTCCGCAAGGGTTGGGTTCTTTCAAATCTTTCATCGTTCTTCGAAAAAGTTGTCAGCGTGAAAGAGAGAAATATATTGGACTAAAAAAGATGGTTTCAATACAACGTTTAGCACATAACTAATCAGAAAATTACGGAGTGTTAAAATCTCGAAGTTGTTTGGATCCCATGAAATTGTGCAAATATGTCTTGAAAGCGAATTTAAAAACCGAATTTCAGCTTAATCATTTCACCAATGTACGAGAGATGGTATCAGATGAATTGGTCTTTTAATTAATAAAATGAGTTAACGGCACGTTCTAATTCTAATTCAAATAAAACAATTATGTGTGTTGAGATGGATTATTTAATCGTTTGGCTCTACCGGTTTCGATTACTAAATGTAATCATCTTCAGGATACTTGCCACGTCAATTATATTTTATAAATCCTACATCTAAAATTATTTTTTTTATTATACGTTTTAATTTCCTTCTTGTTGTCAATTATTTACTCTGAACGTGATTGAACGTGAACGTGATGAATCAGATTGGCCAGAACATAGTCGCCAATCTGAATAAACAAAAAGAAAAATGACATAGAACAGATTTCAACACATAATCATTTTATTTGAATTAAATTCCCAAAGATGGAAAGGAATAATAAAAATATTAACGTTCTAATTCGCCTAAAACGCGTATCTTTAACTGCTTTTATTACTAGTAAACGCTTGTTTCAACTTATTGAATGCATTTTCCTTCTGTTCATCCTCTTCAACGTTATTTTTAGCTCCTTTTTGTAAAGCGTCTGTTAAAGGACGACAATTTCCACTAAAAAGATTCTAATATTCCTTTTGTTAATGGTCGTTGAAATTCTTTTGTTGCAGCTACTTTTACTTCAGATGGAGTTATATTACCTTGTCCAATTTTACGTCCCAGATGAACGACTTTCCTGTGAATGAACGTTTTTCCCCATTCACATTTCATTGCTTTTATTTTATTTTATGCATAACTGTAAACACAAGTCGCAAGTAAGTGATATTTTCATGACATTGAATGATCTGCTATAACACCAAAAAAGTTTCGTCAAATTCATTACAACCTGCGAAAAGTCTATCTATCAATCTTTGGAAAGAAAACGGCACAGATTAAAGTCGGAATGCCAAAGTTACTGGTTCATTTAAATATTCCTCGACGCGTTATAAAAGTTGCGTATATACTAGTCATTCCAATTTGCCAATAAGCTCGTACAATATCTATCAGACTTCTATTTTGCATTACTACATCGTTCCACACAAGCTTCTGTGTTAGGTACCAGGTATTGTACTTAAAGTATCATAATGGTGTTTTTGTAAAGCTCGATCTATCTATTACTGGTTTTTCAGGTTTTTCATAATAATGATTCAGTAAATTTTCATATACAAGTGCCTGATTTCTTTTTCCGGTTAATTCTTCTGGTATGTAATTGATATCTGATGTTTTCTTTCCTACTTTCTTAGATCCTTCCCATTGCATTTGTAATTTATTCGTTCTGGCTAGCAGACTTATCATCACTTTATAACTTTCGCACTTAACACGTCCCGCTCTATTCGTAACTCAAAAAAGAAGTCGTGTATTTTTTAAATACGCCATAAATTTTCTCCACTGCATGTGACCAAGAATGGTATTAGGAAGCCTTATAAGAACTTTTACATCAGGCGCAAAAGTAGGACGTTTATCTCTTTCACTTAGAAATTTGGCCCTTTCTTGATCAATAAATTGATTTATGTGTCGTATAAGTATTTCAATCATATTACATATTACCTATGAAACATTGTTAAGTTTCCATCGGAGATTTTGCTGTCTTTACCGAAGCATTAACTTGACCAAGATTGTTGTTAAAGATCGATTGTTGTTCTTCTTTAATAGGAAGTTTTGGTGGCACTGCTGTTATTTTATATTGTTATTATTTAATTCATGTTGAATCAATTGAAGGTCAACGTTAAATTTCTTCATGAAAATTCTTATAATCTGTCAGAAACTGCCAGGATGAAGTTCCAGATGATAGGAAATATTTTCTACGTGTGGAACGGGAATGAAAGAGCGCTTCGCGAATTTGCGTTGCACTATGAATAATGGAATACTTCTCCACATATTACTTAATAAACGAAAAAGTCTTTCATTCTTAAAGTTAACTAATTTGTGGACTTCTAAAGCTACGAGGGCACTGTTATTAATCCGACCACAAGCACGAAAGGTTAATGTTTCATGCTAATCATTCAATCTCATGTTCCTAGCAGGTTAAGTCTTAATTGGAGCACTGCAAAGCAAGATAGAGTATGATGATGAGATGTGATGTGTGGGTTGGAAACCAAGGATAGTAAAATGAAAAAAGATTATAAAGTGCAAAAAGTCAGTCTCTAGTATATCTCTATAATTACGTGAATATATGGGCTATATTCTTACTCCAATACAGTAATTTTAAACTGTAAGGTGTTTATTAAAATAATGTTTGATGGCTCTATATCATGGTAAAGCCTTCATAAACAGCAAATTCAAATAGCTTTAAACAGTGCTTTGTGATAAAGGCTTTTTGGGTTTTATTAAGCCTAGTAACGATAACATAAAAAGGAATTCCTTAAATAAGACTCTCTTTGCTTAACGTTGTGTAGGAAACGATGGTGTTGTAGTCGTTTACTAAAACATTCTAAAAGTGAAAGTTTGTCTCAACTGTATATTTGGTTTTTCTATTTAACAATTCCTGGAAACTAAAGATAACGACTAGCTGCTCGATTTAATTCATTTAAAACTGTAATGCTAGAAGTATAATATCTGCATTGATTGAAAATATGAAAAATAGTCTTGGTTTCTAAAAAACAGTCGTAAAGTATGTAGAAGATTTGCAATCTAAGGATTTGAAGATATCTATACTATCTAATATACTTGTTATATCCTAATATATGTTGAACCCGTTTCTATGAAAACCCCACAAGGTTCTATGACATCTATAAATCAGGAAGTTAAACCAACGTTTAAATAAGGATGCCAAATATTTGGTTGCAGATAGTGTTAACAATTTTGTATGATGCATTATGGGTCACTGTACAGAAGTTGTTCAATAGTTTTTCGCCTTCTTATTTGGAGTCCCTGGCTTTCGTATAATTATTGGCACATTATCTAAACCATACCTACTACACCAACAGCAACAAATACGGAAACAACTATTCTTTTTTGCACATTCTTTGCTTTTTTGGAGATTTTTCCAACAATGCATTAATGTTAAAAAATCTGCAAAATAATTTTTACAGTCATGGAACCACCATCTTTTCAATAGTCGATATGCTGATATTGAAACTCGGCAATACCTTTTTAATGTTTCGCTGGTAAAGCCACATCAGAACTTAACAACGACACTAATAATACTCGAAATGTTTGAATTTCTTTAATTACTGTCTACTTTTACGGTTCTTTTGAGTTTGTCTAACCTAATCTAACGTTATCTACTGTTATCTAATGAATAACGGCTTTTCAAAGGTTTTTTGAACTGATCTGATTTACACGATTTCCTTTAACGCAAATTCAGATTAACACGGTTGACAAAGATCAAATGGTTTTTCTAATTAATCTGTAGCAATCAGTTTTCGTTTCACGCTGTTTCTCTTTAACATTTCTTTCTCAAATGTTTATTTTTTTTAAATTTTTTTTTGAAACGTGTGTGCTTTTCATTTTCCATTTGTATTGCCTAATAACTTTTAATGTTGATGTCTCGTTAAAATGTATGCGGCTTAGGAAATTGAATGACAGCAATACGGTCCTGTTTTGGCGACGACGTGGGAGTAACAAAGTCAGTCGTCGTTGACCTGAAAACGCTTTTAGCGAAATGTTATTTCACGGTCCGACCAAAACAGAAGCTTCAATTTTTGATGCTTGACTGTTTACTTAACCTTCAACCTGTGTGTTGTGTCGAAATTAAAACTAACAATTTTGGTAAACAGGAAACGTGGTTAATTTATGATTTAAGAATTCTAATTGCCTAATTGGTGGGTAAAAAGTTTTCGTCCTTGAATTGGAAAACTTCATGACCCAGAGTCGAAGATTCCACTTCCGCGTTAAACCGACCCCATTTATACAAATTGTTCTCCACCATTAGCTCGATTCCTTTCATGCGTTCGATTCAATGGAGTTACTAAAAGTGGAAAAGCGCAGTGGTCGTTTCCCTTTGAACGGCAAGCAGAAGGTAAATAATTTTCAGATTCAATTATTGGAAAAGCTTTTGATCGTTGATGGCTCTCAATAATTTGTAAAACAAAAAGACTTAAAAGGACCTAAAAGAATGATAACATTTGAACGTTTTATTACAAATACGTATGTTTAACCAACCTTGATATATTCAATTTATCATGAATAATTTATTGAACAATAAATCGTTATCATATATTAACAAAAATAAAAATAATATTGCTTCATACCTGCCGCAGTTTTGATGATTCCAGAAAATATGTTGACAAAAAAAGTGTTTTAATATCAAGGTGCATTATCTGCAATCACTTATCTTATCGCATCAAGTTCGAACGGTTCCATTTACAAACCTTGCTTTCACTAAAACGCAAACATGCGGCATGTGTGGTGTATCACCTGGTTTTTTTTAATTTGTTGGTTAACAAAGACATCGAAAGCAAACTGTTTGTATTAAAAAAAAGTAGTTAACCCTAATAAAGTCAAGTTTTTTGTAGATACCCTTTGTATAACAACTCAGGTTGATAATGAGACAAAAAGTGCTTGTGATAGTGTTGGAAAAGAGCTATGTATTGTTGAAAATAATGGAATAGATTGTATTAGAAAAATTGAAAAGGGGGAAGTTATAACTGTTGCACATCCTGATGAAGCCATTTTAGCGAGTTCATTTACAAACAAAACCTTTGTTGCGGGATATCTAAAAGATTTAAACAGTGAAGATGATGTTGATTTTACCATGGTTGTATTAAGTAACAAAAAGCTTAATGGATTTAATGGATTAAAATATTGTCATCTAGGAAATGAAGCTAAATTGCCAACATATATAACCACAAAATTTGAAAATTTTGTTTGGTCCAAGAACCCCAAGAATTTGTGCCACAATTCCGATAATTTTCTAGAAAATTATTTTTATAACATGAACGAAACGTTCGAATCTTCTTGTATTCCCGGAAGATGGAGTATTGATGATCAGTTAGACGCTGATTTAAGTTTGTTTACTTATAGAGTTTTGAAATTCAGATAATGTGATTAGTCATATTTTAGAAATACGTTATCCAAAACTACTTGAGTTGTGTCATTTCTATAAAAATAATACCAACGTATTTGAACAATCTTTAAATTGCTTAATGAATGGAAAAGGAAATGTTGCCCTTAGTACTTTGAAAGAGGTAAAAATATACGAAGAAAAAGGATTACTTTCAAACATGGATTATTATTATATTTGCGAAAATGGTAATCAACAACCATTAAACATATCGTGTAGCTGGTCTAAGTATCCTTTTCGTCTTGTATTAGCAAATACGTGAGTATATTCAAATATAAAATATTTTTTTTATAAACATCAAGTAAATAATTCCAGAGAAATTATTGATGAATTAACATTAGATTTAAGAGAATTTTTCCCTAAGGAAGTTTTTGGAAGAGCTTCTTTTAATATTAATGAACAATATAATAAAAAAGAATTATTATCAAAGGCTTTATTCAGCGATTCTTTAAATTTACATTTAATAGATCATAGCATGAGTTTAAAAGAGTACATAACAGATCTGATATTAAAAAGAGAAAGTACTGATTCTCTGTGTTATAAAGGTGTTTCGTGGTGTGTATCAACTGAAGATGAAAAAAATGAATGTATTTTTATACAAAACTTGATAAACACTTATGGAATGGAACCGAGAATTAAAGATTGCCAACAATTACGAAGTACTGAAGAATGTATCGAAAGTGTAATGAAAAATAACTCGGATATAACTTATATTAGTAGTGATCAATTGTATAATACCCGAAAGTAAGTTTTTTTTTGTATAAAATTTGTCCACGGATTTTCTCATTGTAAGGTATAATTGAGCAAACGAGAGCATATAGTTTACTTTTTTTAAATCTATCTAGGATTTCCTTTTGCATACAGAATTTATAGATCTATATTCCCTTAAATGTATGTATAGTAAATGAACAGATTTTTGTACGGTTTTTCTGGAAATACGATATCCTAAGGTCACTAGAATATATAATAATTGATGACCAGAGCAACGATGTATTTGGCTTATTTACCACATCGTCTGTAAACAGCGACTAACACAGTACACGTCATGTATCGATCCTTAATATAGCAACTAAGCGAATGAGATAAACCGACGATTTCTGTTCAACGGGATAGGGATGTGGATGATAACTTGAAATGTGGTATTAAATTTTCAAACGTCTGTCTCTACTTGTAATACATCATTTGTAAATTGTGGCGAGTAATCGATTACTATATTACATGGCGTTTAATATCGTATCTCATGAAATAATCATAATTCGTTAAAAAGATCGAATGTAGACACATATTTCTTACAACAACGGATTCTTGTTCTCCGGTATATGTCTTTGGAGTGATCCAAAGATATCAATGCTGATCAGTTCGAATCAATTTTTAGAATTTTCTGATTAAAACTTAAAAAGCAGTTTATTGTTGTAGTTCCTTATTCTTGCGATCCAATCATGGTGTTTTCAAGTATGCATAAATCAGAGTCAAAACCCAAAGAATTCGTATTTTTATTTATGCAACTGACTTTTTTTGTCGTCGTATCATGGGTATCACGTGCGTGAAGGTCTTCTAAAAATAGACTCTTTAAGACTTACGAAAGAATGGAAGTGAAATAGACTCTATCTTAATATCTTTAAGATAAAGACTCTGGAAAATGCGATGAACTTGCTATTAACATAAAGACTAGTACAATAAACTATTCTAATTAAATTACCTTTCGCATCACTATCTTCACTAGTAAGTTGTTACTATTTTAAATCACTTCAAGAAGCTAATTTCGTTTAAATCGATTTATTTGTGTTTTTATGTTTCAATGTAGAGTTACCTCTATAATTTTAGCTTTAAAAAACTATAAATAATCAGCAGTAGCAGAATTAAATTGTAATACATTGGTGTCAAAGTTCTCCAATTCAGAAATTTCAGTGGAAGCATCATTTAAAGTTTTGGTAGGTGCTGCTTTGTCCATCTGTGGTTAATACTATTTCTATAAGGTCTTCTCTTCATTTGTATGCATCTATCAGATACATATAACAGAATCGGTACAATACTTTCTAAAATGGCAAGTAGTAACCGTTGTTTTCGCCTGGCTGATGATTTAACTTGAAGCTGATGAACTTTTGACTGTTTTTGTAAAATGTCAACATTGAAATGATCTAGGTAATCACTTAATTTCTCGTAGTCCTCATTATAGCCAAGATTTTTATCTCTTTCTGTATTGTATTGTAATGTCGTTCTATATTGAAAGAATATGTTCTCGTATTTTATTGGACATTCGTTTATTCTATTGTAGAACAAAGCTTCTCATATTACATGATAGTATTTGCATAATATCTTAAACTGTATGATGCTTGAGATTAGCTTGATGAAGGATGGGGCAAATTCCTATGTCCGTACGCTATTCTTGTTTGTAAGTGATGAAATTGCAAAGTCCTTTAATTTTGATATGTTAATGATAGCGACAACCTTAGTCGTTTTTGATTCGTAATTGTGTTTATGGAAATAAATGATAAATTATGTTTATCGAATATGACAGAACAAATAGTCTAGAAAATGGCTAGGACAATCAATGCCATTACCTGCCGCAAATTACACCCATTGGAGGTTGCAGGCATAAGATTAAGCTCACCAAAATACAGGTCAATAAAACATTACAATATTTCTTAGTCTGGTAAGTGTGTTGAATAGCAATTATTACACTCTATTTTATATTATCAAGTTGTGATTTACGCGAATATTGTAATTTTAACGTATTATCTTATTTTCTGCCAATAGTATTTAGTATTTTGCCATTAGTATATAGCCTTTTGAAAGCAGTTTCTAGTCTTGTATTAGCTGTGTCTAGTCTTCTGGGTGCAATATCTAGTAATCTATTAATTGTATCTAGTTTTGCATCCATTGCCGCTATTGATATTATTTCATGATGATAAAGAAACAATAATATGATACTTTGACCCGCACAGTTCTTTTTCTTTCTAAAGATACATACTGACCAACAATTTGCTTAACACTTTCAGCAGTAACTCTTGGAGCTAGCATTATGGTTGAAACACCTGTATCGCAGTAGTCAACTCGGTTAAAAACTATATTTCTTTTGTATGTTCATAGCCATAAAAAATTGTGTGGGTGAAAATCTCGTGTACTCCGGTTTGCACCAAAAAAGTGTTGGATGATAATAAATAAATAACCACACCCATGTAATACAGTCCATATTAATACTTTTTGAAAATCCCTCATTGGATGGATCGTACAGTGTCCGATTATGCTCCAATCTTATTGAGCAGGTGTACTTCACCTGTTCATCATAAATTCAACTCTTCCATGCGTGCACACTACATTATTGCATGCAGTGCTTAAAATGCCGGCTAATTGACTAGGATCAGGTGTTAAGTCATGATGAAGAAATACATACTAAAGCAGTAATGAAAATCAGTACTAGCACAGCAAAAATTATTAAGATCATAAGGATCTGATAATTTGATCATTGTATTCAATTTTGTGCCATCTTGACTTTATTACAAAAGATGGAAAATATAATGTAAAACTTTATGAACAATTATACCTTTTATTGAGATAATCTTATTATTACAAGAAAAAATTTAAATTAATTTCTAGATATACAAACAAAGTAAAATTGGATCCTATTCTTTATTCAATAGACGATCATAACGATTTAATCCGAACAGTTTTAATTGTAAACGAAATGTTTATTAAAGCTAAAAGTGATCTTGAAAATAAAACAGCTTGTTTTACAGGAATTGGCTCTATTGGTAAAAGTAAAAACAATTTTAATTTTACAAACGTAATTTTATATCATTTATAGATTGGTTATCATTTTCTTATTTTATAAAAGACGAAGTTAAAACCGAATCATGTAGCGCTTATGAAAATTTAAGAAGTTTTGTATCGGAATCTTGCATGCCAGGTGTTAACGTGACTCAAGACGCAATGAATAATAAGTTATGTTCTTTGTGTCCATCTAATAAAAGTACTACAGGTAAATTGAATTTTATTTCTCCTTTTATGTTTTACTAGAAGTATAAATCGTATTTTTAGCAACATGTAATTATGATTTTATGGAGAATGCGCAAACAGGAAATAACGGCGCTTTAGATTGTTTAAGATACAAAAATGCTGAGTACGCTGTTATTAAAATGCACGGTAAATTAATACTCGATAACATCTAAAATTTAAAATAAAACTTTTATTTGTTTAGATGACTTTCAACTACCTGATGGCGCTATGATCATGTGTAAAAATGGCACTTTATCCAATTCATCTGAAATCGACGATGAATGTTTTTTAAGTATTAGTCCAAGAGGAGCTTTTGTTGTAGCTGAATCTAATATTTTAAAAAATGCTATTCAAACGGCATTCATTGAAATGAAAGCATTTCACAGAAGTGATTACAATCTGATAGGAGTAAGTGTACAGTTTAAAATAAATTGTAATATTTTCTAATATAATACATTCTTGACTCAAGAACTCAAAAGGAGTTTATCCTCATAATCCAAATTTGGATGCAGTGAATGTTCCCGCATACATTCAAACTCATTCAGGATTAATTGAAAATATCGACTCTTGTATAGGACGTGGCCGATATGATTTAAACAATATACCTAAGGATGTACAACCTGCAAGCAGTAACAAATTTTTAACAACGATATTTGTTATGGCTGGATTAGGAGCGATATGTGGAGCTGCTGTTTTCGGATGGTTTAAAGTTAAAGACGGAACTTTAGTCCCGAGTAACCCCGAAAATATCCCAGGAGAAAATGCAGAAACAAATAGGCATTCACATTCAGATGATGAAATTGAAATGGTCCCATTGAAAATAGAATGCGAAGAAGACGAAGATAAGAAACCTACAAATGCGAAAACACCTTAAATTATTTTTTTTTAATAAATTAATATTTATTTTAGTTATAATGATTTAAATTAGTATAAACTCTAAAATAATTTAAGAATCAGAACTGCATACTTCATCATCTAATCATTGCAGAACTCTCAGAACCTCACCCTGAGCATGCAAAACAATAACCTTTCTTACAACCTCTCGTCCGTTTAAGGTTTACGTACGACCCCAGACTACTTCAACTCGTAAATGTAAATAAGAAGCAAATGTGGGCGTGCTGGGAACAAGTCTTATTAACCGTTTTCTCTTTGCTTGTTCGTTTCTTACGCGAGACGATTACAAATAGCGTTTAAGACGTTGAAGCAAGTGCAGCAACCATTTTATTTTTTAACCGGTTTTAATTACGACAAATTTAAAGCGATCGGATCCGTAAATACCACCTTAATGTGTTATTTTTATAATATACGAGTGTGTAATAAATTTAATTTTTTGTAAATTAATTTGTTATATATTTTTCCAATTCCATCACGTAGTAAAATTTACTATGTTCATTAAGTATCAAAATCGAGAACGAGTGTGGAAATAAGTAATTTGCATAGTCAGGATAGTGTGGTTGGTGGCACTTTAGCGTAGCTCGACCGACGCAGCGGTTTTTGCTTGCAAAAGAGGGACAGCGGACCATAAAGTGCAGCAGCCAGTACGCTGGAAGGCACCAATTGCGACCACAGTATAAAACCAGATAGAGACCATAATTACGCTTTGATAGCCGCAAAAATACAAGTTTTATTTTGAGTACCTCTTCGGATCCCTATCTAAACCTTCGTTATTTTGAACTCTATTACAGTTCCACTAGCAATTATAAAGTTATCGACCTAAATCCAATTTATCCTCCAATATTAAAAGGTATCAATTTTTAAAATAAGATCTTTTTGTACACGAAAATATTTCCCAACATAGATTACTTTATCATCGGTAGCCAACCGATTTTCTGATATAGACGTATATTTGTTTTATCAAATGAAATGTTTTAAAAAAATTCGATGTGTAAACAATTTAATCACTTTAGATATTTTTAAATTGATTCGTCACAAAAAATGAATTTCCATTTATATTTTATTGTTTAATTGATTTAATTTGTTTATTTCTAGGTTAAGGAACGATAAAAACGGCGGTGCATGGTGTCCTCGACATATGGTTTCAAGAGACGCCAAAGAATACTTAGAAATCAACTTAGAGGAGCTTCACGTGGTAACAGGAGGAAGAACACAGGGTCGATTCGGAAATGGTCAAGGACAAGAATACGCTGAGGAGTATATGTTGGATTATTGGAGACCGGGATTTTCAAAATGGGTTCGATGGAAAAATAGGGAAGGCAAAGAGGTAATCATCAAAAGATGTGGTCAAAATGAGAATTGGAATTGTGATGTCTTGCTAGCTTAAGAGGGAAACGTGCGAGAAATTTTGGAAATGAGACCGCTCTGTGCGCAATAATCTCCTAAAATATCGTATCGATCGCGGCTTTGGCCGCGGCTGTAGGATTAAAACGACCAATCCCTCGAGAACGCTCGATGTCGAGCCTTAATCGGTTCTGTAGTTAGCAGTGGTAGGTTTTGGACTGGTCCGAGCGTACAGTACACCTGACGTGGGGGACCAAGGTCCATCAATTTAATCTAAGCGGAGATATTCGCCATAGTACTACCTCAGAAAGGAATTTATAAACTTTACGCTAAAATCTATTTAGATATCTCTACAATTTCTGTTTCTAAATTTTCCACATAAACAAAAAAAATCAATTTCATGCAACGTCAACTCGACGTCAGGTGATTTTTACCATGGAAAATCCTATTCCACCCTCCACGAATGACGTTTGCATATTCATACTTCTCTCCTTTCCGGTTGCGCTTTTTCACATCGGTCACCGTGTGGAGAGCTTTAATGGAATACATTACCATTAATGTTTAGCTTGGTCGATGGTGAATCCACGTTCAGTCTCGCAGGTGCCTCGCGGATTTCTATCGAGTCCAATGAATATTTCACAGAACGCCCGCGGGGACTTGGCGATATAACAATTTTAGATAACCGTATATGGATTAACTTTGCACAAACTGACAGAATTAGATTCAGATAATGTGATGCCTTAGAATGCAAATCCCACATCGTTAATGAATATGTGAAATTCCGTGTTAAATTGATTGGATGTGGTAGCGTAATTGGTATCAGTACATAATGGTTAATAACTAATTCCCGGGGAACATTGATTTTGAAGTGTACCAATACATATTTTGCGTTTTTAATTAATTAAATAATTACTCGTATTTTATATGCAAGTTAATCCCACAAATTACGTAAATTTAGAGGTATTTATTTATTAAAATATAATTATTTATGTCTGAGTTTATAAATAAAATCGCTATTGATTAACCGTATCGTTTTAATAAATTTTACCGTCCAAAACTGTAACGTAAAATAAACGGTGTTGTTGTAGTAAATAATTACACCGTGATAACGTAGCTACCCAAGCTTCCGCTATCTACTAAACTGTAAGCACAGATCTCGTATACTCAAGTAAACAACGCCTCCGGAGTTGCATTGTTGCAACAAGAACTCATCATCATCTTAAGGAAATTCGTATTCAAGACACGTATCGATATAATTTCGGTCACATTCATGGATTAACGTAATAAGAAGTGAAACCCTTTCTTTTATGGTTACATATATCAACATTTATGTAGGTTCATAATTTTCTATTTAGATTAAATAAGAATTAATTTTCATAAATTTGAAAACTTAAAATAACTTTATTTCGTGTAATTTTAAGTTTTATTACCCGTTTATGTTAAAAATACAAGTCAAGATTTATGCAAACAACTACAAGATTATTTCGTTTTAATTAAGTTTTAGTTAAATACATCGTCATACATCTTGATAAGAGAATCAGAAGTTTGGGATAATTCAAATTCTGGCAGACGAAATACTACATGATTAGTGATACCCTTTTGTTAGATCGTCACTTTAATCCAGCTTCTATGCCAGTATGGGATACTAATATGGTTGCACGCTATAGCAATTCTGCAACCTTTCTGGTTTAGTGTCAGTACAATCTTCAAAGCTTGGTACCCACGGGAGAAATGTCGATGAGAAAGTATAAAGGTATAACAAATGGATTTGGAATCGGATATCAGATTGAAAAAAACCGAGCGATTAGCAGACAAGAAGTTCTGTCATGAGCAATATTACTACAAATTAAATTTAATAGGACTAAAATATTTATAAGAAATAGCCACTGCCACTGGAGGATTACATTAGATACAGTAGAATTCTATCATCACAAAAACAAGATAAACAGTAAATATGTTATTGAGCAGAACCTAGAAGGTATCACTAAACCCGATGAAGAATTGCTCTGCGCTGACGAAATTTTCAGGATGATCTTTTTCGTTTTTATTTTAGATTAATGTTGTTTCACCTGAATTATAACTTGCGCAGTGAAGTACACTTAGCGCAAATAAAGACAGGATTTGGTATAGTATTGGGACAAGAACTGCACCTGCGTAGTGTATAAAAGACAACGTAAATCCTTCTGATAACCGCCCCTGCATATGAACAGTAAAATCCAGGATGCAGCCTAAGTTCCTGACACTATGGAAGATCTGAATTCCATTAAGTGCACCATCACTGTTATGCAAACTGGACACGTTTTTCAGATGAGATCTAGAACTCCTCGACCTATCGCGAATCCTTTCCAAATTACCGTTGACATAATTGATGATACCACAAATATTCGTAATACTTATATACTTATACGTATGTAAATTTGAAGATCTGTTGAAGACCTTGCAGCATGAATGAGGAATTAGGTCTAATTTATTTTCTAATTCAAGATCGTTTGCGTACTAGTGATATTTACACGACAAATAACTAATTAGTTCACTGATAAATGAACTGAAAAGTGACTGATTAACCATACCATTATTAACACAGACACGCCCTTGTCTCAGATAAAATTTAAACAAGGAATTGCTGTCAAAAATCATAATCATCCACCATAAGAATTACGCACTCCAAACGTTCAGACTGATCAAGATAATAAAGTGACTTATCACAGCAACATTTAGAATAAGATTTTAGTTTTAAAATCAATTTGCAGAAAGATTCAAGTATGTCATTGTAATGAGATTTAAGTATCAGTTTGGCAAAAAAAAACTACATTGAGGAGGATGATTCAAGTACCCAATAAAGACTAAAATTTCAGTTTGAAAATAGTTTGAAGAAAGATTCACTATATGCAAAGTAGTTCCCTTCTAGATGCTATCATATATTTATTTTGGAAACTAGTTTGAGTTACTAAATTGTTTAAATATATAGGATCTCCGGTTTCACTTAAAAAAACATTTTGCAAAAAGATACCAAATTTTAGTTCCAATTTGATAGAGATTAGGAAACCAGTTTAAGGGATTACTCCACTATTTAAATGCAGAGATTCAGGTTTTTGGTTTCAAAATTAGTTAGCAAAAATATTCAATATCTAATAGCAAAGATATCTTAGTTCTATTTCAGGAAAATGATATGGAAAGCAGTTTGAAGGGTTGCTCGAGTGTCTAAATGCATAGATTCAGGTGGCGTTAAAAAGTTGGAAAAGCACCAAGTGGAAAATTTTGGAGATGCGCATGGAAAAACAACTTCGATGCTGCGTTGTTAAGAATAATCTATTAGCAATAGTCCAATCTGAGTTTCCACAGAGGCATACCCTTGAGACAAGATCTCTTAAAAGTCACTGGTGATATCACTGATGCTAAAGATAATGACTAAAGCTATTATGGTCCTTCTAAACTATAGTATGTACGCCCTATGCAGTTTATGTCAACTTTATCACTAATCTAGCAAAAGCTCACCCACTTTTCCGATTAATATTAAGTTCCTATGAAGGAATTTAATATTTAATATTATTATTTATATTATGTTCTAATTTCAGTTATTTCATCATGAAGATATAATTACGTCGAATTCGTTTGTTACCAAATATTCTTTTAACTTTATGGATATTATTGAATAGAGATCTAGTATGTTTAAAGCGCAGCATGAATGAGGAATTAGATCTAATTTATTTTCTAAAGGTCTGTTGAAATGTACGGTTTAATAATTTATTCCATTATCTAAACTAAATCCCCAATCAATTTTATTTATTCTCGCGTAAGACCACAGATTTTTTACAAAAGTTTTCGACCAATTTTCTTTAAAAGTGATAACGTTTCTGATATTAAGTCTTTACGAATTATGTATTTGGTGCCTTTTTAATGTTGAAGACAACAATTATGATAACTTATGAATTCTACGATAATACAATATGTTTGGATAGATTTTCTTAAACTGATTGATATACGCAGGTGTTATGTCGTACAGCTTCACAGATTCCTTAAATATGCTTAATATTTTGGTTTAGTAAAACTAAAACATTATGCAAGCCATAGCAATGTCAATTGCTTTGACTATCTAGACGTAGCAAAATAAAGTGCTACGGATGATCATAGATCAAAGAACTTAAAGGTTCCTTTTGTCAACGAGGAAATTAAACCGGTCGCTGGGATGTACGAAGACACCTTCATCGACACCTCAACGCACCGAATGAACCGCTACTTGATAACAGTAACCTTACGTTGGTAAAGTGATGTTGGCGGTGTAAAAAAATTATTTTATGTCTTAATTATATTTAAATTTACCCGAATCACCCTATTTCATTCTGCGTCAATAAATTGATACTTCTACTAAATTATTTGTTTCATAGCTTCACGATTACTTCGGCCTCGTCACCTGGATGACGTAATCGATCTACTGCTCGTCATCCCAAACTTTCTGTGAATCGATCGCCACATCAAATTTGTCATAAAATTTCTATCATCACTTCCTTTTCGATATGAATAATGTATCAATAAATCGTTGAAGCTAAGTTGTGTTCGGCCGCTGTTATCGTCCACAAAGCAATACCCTACATGTACTAATAGTATTAGTTTAAAGATTAAACAACAATCCTTAGTAACATGTATAGAAACAGGTATGTATAACAGATATCAAACACGGAAATCGCTTCACTTCGAGTATTGATCTCTAACCGATACTTAATAGGGGTAAAGTGCCTCAATACACTACGTTCAATGCGAACTGATACACATCGAGACTCTTCTGACAAAATTAATCCGGATTGAAGCGAGGGTATATCGGAATTTCCAGTTCCGTTAATGCTTTATTGGCACAATAAGGATTAGGTATAAAAATTGGTTATTATGATATTTTTTGAAAGAGATACAGTTTTTAGTTTTCCAAATAATAGTATGCTTTTTCATGCGTTCTTAAAGCAAACATACAAAAATTCCATCTTCTCAAATAAGTGATAGAGACGCGTGTCGTCGTCGTTTGCCATTAGCTATAATGAGCGTCGCGACGCCGCCGAACTTCCGGTCGTCACAGTTGAAAAGCGGCCTTCCATCCATATCATCGTCCTACCCATTTCCTTCCATTTCCATTGCGGCGTCGAGTCGGTCGTCATTACGTTCAACCCTGTCGCGCGCCTATTTCGTCCCCGTTTCATTGCCCCAGCGCAGAATATGAATATATAAATGTGGAGGATAATGACGCCGTCACCGTGCGAATCAAATATACCTGGGGGAGAGGTCTTTTTACGGGTTTTTGACGACGTTATAATCATGGCCCCAAGGGCGAGACGGGAATGGACCGTGTTAATTTCATTTCTGCCACGGGCGTCAAATGGATTTTAAATGGCGTTAATTTAAAAAGTGGTTATTTTCAAGTTGATGTACTCAAATTAAAGCTGTTGAAATGAAACTGTGACGGTTTGTCTATGTTCGATGGATTAATACAGCTTTTAATACAATGAGATAGTATTATGTTTTACAACATTCAAGGGTACGAGGATTTATTTCCCCACATCGTTACTAATACCCGAAGCACCAGGAAGTGGGATTATGAGAGAATACGAATTTATGCGCACTTGAGCGAACCCGGCCGTTTTGCATACGGTACGAAATAAATCCTGAAAATCCTGGACAAATGTAAATCCGAACGCTAATTGCTCGGATGACGCTTGTCCTATTATTCGTTATGTTCTATCAACGAGAATTTATTTATTTACCACTAAATCTTGATATACCGCGCGATATATACTATATGTGTAGGAGCCGAATTACTAACCTCGTCAAATTGCACTGTTCCGCTTCAACTAATTGAAAGAGTAAACATCGAATTGATGAAGTGATACCGCTCAATCGAACGTCGGAAATGTCAACAGACCGAGTTGAACTTTGGACACCAACGAAGGATATGTGAACTGCCATTTCAGGATGGATCGTAAAATATTTGTTCCGTTCAATGTCAAATGGTGCTCGAGGAGTAAATCGATAGTTGTCATGGATGTGACGGGTTTTATTAACGATTTATTTGAGTATAATATAATTTGATTACTTTTGAATTGGTTTTATTGGTGTTGATTTGCCCACTGGGTTAGAAAATAATTTCTGTAATTTTTACAAATATTTAACGCATGATTTTATACGAGATATTGATTGGATAAAATTTGTTAAAAAATATACAAACAATGGGGTAATTTCTAAACAAGACATCGCATGGAATGAAAATCATTAAAACTGTTGGGGTTGAACAAATGAAACTAATTAAAATTTATGCTCTCGTGCTAGCGCACACGTTTCCATTACTTCCACTATATAATTCGAAAAATTCTTTTATCGCCGAAACTAGTTTTAATAATAACCCATCATTTAGTTTCCACCATCATATACATACAAAGTGATTTGGTGGTTAGGACAATAGGTCAAATGGGATGAAATCCCGACATCTCGTGATTTAGATTCAACCAAAACGTTAAATAATGACCCGCAATGGTCTCTCTCCATGTTACAGTTGCTTTCTGGGAACACCAACACCTACACAGTGGTCGATCAGAAGCTGGAACCTCCGATCATAGCCACCAAAGTGCGTTTCCTGCCGTATAGCGACCATGTCCGGACCGTTTGCATGCGGATCGAAATAATGGGATGCAAATTTGCAGGTCAGTACCCGTCTACGTAATCGATTTAATCGTTTACACGTTCGGTTCGGTGAACGTGTTAACCAGAATTTGAGTACTCTCAAAATCTCTTCGAAAATTGCCAAAAAAAAAATAAAATTTATCGAATTTTTTATAATAATTGCGAATCATTTATTCCGTCCATTGTAATATATCAGTTTCAACCCATTACACATACTGTAATAAGTGAAATATTAGTCCATTAAATACCCTACCTACCATATGTTCGGAACAAACGCAAATTTAAATTGCGCCCACGAAGTTTAATCTAAAACTGGGCTGTTCGGAACGATACTTTGATTTAAAATATGTTATAAACGAATGCATAAATCGAAAGTTATGTGCAATCCGAAAGATGAGCACAAATGGCCGTTACGGTTTATTAATGCAAAAGCTGCGTTCGCACTGATAAGTCGTTGGATATGGCCAACGACCAGCACGTTATTTCGTGCTTGTTTAACGCTGGTGTTCATTACAGTAAACCAAACATGCCTCTCTGGCAACACCAACCGCCATTATGGGGGGCCGCTACACTATCTTACGCTAATTTGCGTGGCCCCCTGCTGTGTCAGAAATAATGTATGTTATCGCTTGTTAACAGTCTGCCTGCATACCCTTAATAATGTTTTGGATTCTATGAACATCATTTTCAAATCAAAGATATATATATAACCATTTTAGTTCGATAATTTAAATAACCTCACTTCCAACACCTATAGCTTTAGTTCAACCCAAGTCAACATTCTCTTAAAACCTTGACGATGATTTAACATACCAATATTTCTTCAATAACAACTTATAACTTACCGCAACCAAACGTGGGGTTTCTCAATTTCACACCATCCTACTTCTTGCAATTATCCTAACGCGAAAACCCGGTTCAGTTAATAACTCCTTATTGGTGCGCGGATCGAGGCGATTTTGCACGACAACGCCGACGCCGTCACCGACTGGGATTAATTAAGACCATATTTGCGCTTCGGTATGCCGGCTGCGTCCCTGAAATTATTAATTACGTGGTGATTAATTGGCGATATACGGGCGAATAGCGACCAGGTGCACGACTTGTCACCTCTGACGTGTGTTCCAGATGGGCTCTTGAGTTACTCCGGACCTCAGGGATCTAAACGCGGTCCCGAAATGGACCTTTCCGATCAAACGTACGACGGACGTGAAGAGGGAGGATATTTGTCACATGGAATTGGTCAGTTAGTTGACGGACAAAAAGGACAAGACAATTTTCGATTAGATATTTCAGGGCATGGAAAAGGTAAGTTTAAAGAAAAAATTTAATAGACCACAGTAACTACATATAATTCTAACACCAATTACGTTCAGTTTATCTCAAGGGAAAGACGTCAACATGTTTCCCAGCTTTTCTTTATCCGGACCGCATTTCACCCGGGTCTTAGGATGTCTTATCCTGCGGGAGGTTTGGCTCGAAGCCGGCGACGACGACGGTTATTTATATCGGGAAAACGGCGGCGGCGGTTTCTCGGCAGGCCGATATTTTATCGGCTGGTCTATTTTTTTTATCCGGACACCCGCCGCCAGGTTCCGCCGTCTAACGAACTTCCCCGCGAACGTTCCTCGTCTATCTTGATTTTGTTCCCCTGGGGATCATCTTATTTTCGGCTTCGCAACTCCCGTCGCCGCACAGGTGGCGAATGTCACCCACTCAACAGGCGTTGACACGTTTTATATTACCTAACTTAGACCCGAATCTCTTCTTTTTCCCTTTTTCTTATCGATACTGAAATCTAACCTCATCGTTTCTTTTCGATTTCAACCAAAAATTGATTCGTTTTCCTTAAAATTGTAGCAAATGTATTTTTCTTACATTGTTTTTCTACATTTACATTTCTCAGACATCGTTATATTCCAATTAGTTCTGAAAAATCATGACAACATAATCTACTTCAATTTTTCGTCAAGTATTAATTCTTTAATATCTATTTCAGCCTCAAAGCCTTTTTCTCCCATTATATGTTTCAATTGAGTTATCTGAGATTATTCTCATCACTGCCGTACGGTTTTCGAATGTTCAGCACAATCTAGGATTCTAAATTTTCTCCTAATTCATGAGTGTAAGGAAATCATCACTTTTCTTTTCACCCTTAACCACCACAGTGTTTTTTTGTGCCCTGACAACATAGAAAATCTCAAATGGATATCACTCATAGAAAATTTGTAGTAAACATTTCGAATTCCAGTTGCTAGTTGTTTCTTCATTACAAATATAATGTTATTGACAGCAAAGTTTCTGAGATGTCCACAAATACAACAGCAATTCGTAGAAATAGAAACTCACTCATGGTTATCTTGCACTATACGGTCTCGATTCCTCAGCTACATATTAAACGTTTAGTGCAGCCACGGACTCACAGTTTTCTAATCACCACTACTAGAAGAATCTTGTCTTCTGTCAGCAGATTCCAGTCATCCACGAGAAAAATCTATTTTGTCATTTATAGTATCTTCTATCTAGAGTATCTAGTGTTAACTGTACCTAAGTTAATCAGAAGGAAACTTTCTGCAAAAGAATAATATGATCGGTGTGATCAAGGGCTTTCAAAAAATGTGTGTGGATCGGGTTAGAGACCATCGAATTGTCAAACAAAGAACCACGATATTTCTCCGTTTTTGGGGTGAGAAATCTAACGATTTAAGTATTCTTGAAAAAAACACAGTCATTTAACTACAAGAATATTAGCTTGATCATGATTCTCTTACATGAATCACACTGTTTTTCATTCGGACATAGTACTTAGAATTTGTCTCTCGGATGATTTTCCAAATCTTATTGAAAAAAATTGTTATTAACCGTAAAATGTTTATACCAAGGACATTCCATTATAACTATGTTATCTAGAAGCAACAATATCACATTTTTGTGGTACTTACCAGATGTGTTCTCAGTAAAGCGTTCGACACTGTCGATCACAATATACTACTCCAAAAGTTATACTATTATGGCATTAGAGGCATCCCACACAAACTTGAAAGAGAACATCCTACTTGAAAGAGAGACAGCAGCTGATGGAAGTGAACAAGGATAGATCCTCAATAAGGCAGCCCATGAACTGAGTACCACAAGGATTAGTTTTGAGGAGTTTCTATATCAAAGTGACATGTTTGTATGTTGACGATACGTCATTTAGAACAACAGCATCTACGGGAAACAACAGATACTGATAAAACACAATATTTAAAATTTGCGCTAAGAAATGACTCAACAGTGTGTAACATCAAGTATTTAGGGCTGAACATAGATAACAGATTTACCTGGCAATCACATATATCGGATATAGCTTCTAAATTAGCCGGTGCAATATACACAAGCAGGAGAATGCAAATGGTAGCAACTCACGAAGCAGCGAGTATGGTTTATTTTGCAAATTTCCAAAGAATTGCATGTTATGGAATTCTACTGTGGGGTAAGGCGAGCACTATGTAACCTAAAATCGTACGAAACCTGCAAAGATCACTTTAAAACGTAGTGATTGATATCATGTGTACTTGAAACTGGTAATAGTATTGAAGCGCCTCGGCTTGATAACCCAACATTATAAATTCTCCACTCTAAGTTTCGTCGAGGTCGCTTGCCGCCTATGCGTAGTAGTGTTTTAATCAGTTGAGGGTGGATGTGATACTAATTACAACGTCTCGGCCGCGTGCGACCTCCGCAGAAACAGATAAAGTCATAGTTTCCCCACCTTAAATGTAGCCGACGTCTCCTGCAACCTCAATATATGTTAACGAAGTTTGGGTATATACCGTATTAATTGTAGTGACAAATTCTATATTGCTAGGTTAGCTCAGGTCACATGAGGTTGACGCTTTGTAGAATGTGTTAAATGGTGATGGTTGAATGTGGTCTTACTTATAAGGCCTCGGCCGCAAGCAACCTCGGCTTAATTAGATATAGTCATAGTGTTGCTACTCGTAGTGTCATAGTGGCGCTTGCAATATATGTTGTAGTATCAATTGCAACGTCTTGGCAAATAACCTTGGTAAATCAGGCAAAATCCTATCATCAACACACAACAGAGTGTTTAGACAAACTGGTTTGTAGCAGTATGTATTAACTGGTTTTGGGTCGATATGGTATTAAATAGAGCACTTCTGCTGCAAGCGAAATAGAGCACTTCGGCTTAATAAAACAGAATGAAAGATTTTTATCATAATCAAGCGAAGGGCGCCTCCAAATAGTGCAGGGAATCCTGATATTTTCCAACATGGACATCCCCAACATCATGCCCAACATCTGGACATCATGAATAATGGCCAAGTTAAGACTCGCGATATGAAATACTTGGAGTCAGTTATGTGGCGCGCAATACGCAATAACAACTCTTACTTTGAGAAGTGTGGGTATCCAAACGTCTTTTCCATATCAAGACTGCCGTTTCTCAACATTATCATCGGTATAGTTTATCATGGTCTATTGCGTTCCTCACCACTGTTATGATTAGTCTCAACTGCTCATATCAAGTGCTTTCGACATATATCTGCAAAACAAAGCTGATATCGCTTAATAAACTTGTGTTTCTGACTCATGCGATAATCAAATTATTTAATTATTTAATCGTGAGCATTGACCAAATCTGTCGTAAGTTTCAAGTTTTCAACGAACACTAAGTCGATTCGACCTTATAACGGAGTATACAAGAGAGCACCCGCGGCTGCAAAATAAAATCACGAAAAATTATTAAGGAGCACTTAAAAACTAGAAAGGTCCATTATGTAAAAGACAGAGTTCTCTTCATGTAGCAATTTCGTAGTGGTATTATTAGTGGTATTTCGTAGTGGTCTTACTTAATTGGTATGTAGTGTTTGTTTAATATGTATATGCTACATACTTCCTTTCCAATAAAAAATTGGTGTTTCTAACTACTTTTTTCTTGCTGATTTTGGACTTAATTAAGTTAATTTTAATTTGTATTCTAAAAAATTTATTTTCAAGCAGGGATTTTTGGGAGCCTTTTAACTAACAAGCCTTATCGTTTCAACTATTTCAAAGTTAGTTAATGGTGATAATTTGATAGTACTAAATAGTTTTAATTTTGAGATTTTTGAAATATTTTGTGTACAAAATAAGATTGCTTCCTAGCTCATATGAGGCATAATATAACGTAAGTTAAATATACATGTAAACCGTTATCAATTCTTTTATATGCCCAATCGCAATACAATATTGTACCTTACCTTATACAATAAATCTTAAAAAAACTGGCTAAAAGGAAAGCTCCAATATAGCTATATCGATTACAGTTTCCCTCCAATACACTTCTACGGAGTTTATGCAAAAGTATTTTGTTCGACGACCACAGGTGAAGGAAGGTCGTTGGTATAAAGGCGTTCTCCTACCGAAACCGAAACGCGGGTAGGTGCGACATTTCGGGGGAGAACGCCGAGTTATTTGCCTTTCGTTTCCAGGGCCGCATTTACATTTATATTACTTCCGGCGGCCCGCGGCACTCGGCGCAATGTGTCCTTGCGGTGTTGTGTGTGTCCGGATGACCGAATCATCCGCTTTTATGTCCACGTTTTGTCTCAATCTAGCGGTCGACGACGACGGCGACGCCTCCCTTCTCCGAAATGCCGTGATGCCGCATAGTTTCGGCAAATGCGACCCGTTACGTTTCAATAAAAGTTTCGAGTAATGGTTTGAACTCCGTTTGGATCTTATGTTTGCCGTTATGGTTGTTGTGTTGGTAGAAAATCTCGATTTCTAGATGTGTTTTTTTTTATTGGTATAGGGACTATTTTTATTACTATTTTTTTTATTATAGGTTACGAATGGGTGGGTTGGAGAAATGATACTCCAGGTTGGGTTGGACATCCGTTGGAGTTAATCTTCGAGTTTGACAAAGTGCGCAACTTTTCAGCCGCCCATCTACACACGAATAATTTATACACAAAGGACGTGCAGGTAAATTGCATTTTTTTCTAGCTCCAGTCCGTTCGTTGATTGCCACACCCCGCCTCGTTTACCTTTAAACTCGTCTGGTCCCGCGTGGCCGTTCGTACCAACGCAATTACATTTAAAAGTCAAGTAGCGCGAATTTATGCGCGAACTAAATGTCGCGAGCCGGGAAATTGGAATCGAAGGAATACACGGAAAAGACGTAGCAGAGAAAGAAACCCAAAAAGCTCTTTGAATTACAATTACGACGTAAACGTTTTTATACCCACTTTTTGTGACTGTTTAATTTTCTAAATACGGGAACAAAGCCGTTACAACCAATAAATGTAGGAGTAATTTTTTTAGACATCGTGATCGTATATTATTACGTGCCTCGCCGCAGTGTCGTATATCAAGTCTAATAACAACCCCGCGAAGGGAAATAGTGTGCCGCAACTTGAAAGTGTTAGGGAAAATATACTATTATCGCTTGCGCACTTGCGGGGAGGCTTTACCTGTGCTATATTTCAATATAAAAACAACAATTACCCGTGATATATACCCACCCGACTAAACACCCGCTTCGGCTAGTTATTAAGCGTAATTTTGTAAACGTATACTTAACCGTATAGTTATCTACTTCGAAAAAGGAAATTTCAATCGATATATCTTCGTTTTTATATCGGATCGATCGTTTCGACATAACAAATAGATACACCGCATTTTCCGCTTGATTATACACACCCGTTATAGACCAGGAGTGTTTATGATCGCACTGCGCATAATGGGTCGCGATCAGATAAGGTATATTGGATTGTTTGTACTTTGTGTGTAACACTAATTAGCCTAATCATGTTATGCATTGATTTTGTACAATAAGCCGAATTACGATTTACACAAAAATTGACCTCATTTTTCGTTAGGTATTTTCGAGAGCGAAAACTTACTTTAGCATCGGAGGAAACCTCTTCAGCGGCGAACCGGTCCACTTCTCTTACATGCCCGACTTGGTCCTCGAACATGCCCGCAACGTGACTATCAAGCTGCACAATCGCATCGGACGTTTTCTGAAGCTTCAGTTGTACTTTGGATCGCGTTGGATTCTACTCAGCGAAGTTTCTTTTGATTCCGGTAAGTATACAAGTTTTTCTGGCGAAATTATAATGTGGAAACGGAAATGCTTATTTTGCTTATTTCCCTTATTTCGTTCGATAAATTTGTCTTCATGTCACAATGCACAAAGAAATAATACCCTCTTACCAAAATTACATTCCAGAGTTAGTTCAGTTCTCGGTTCAGGAAGTCATCAGTCATATAACGTGCCGTTGGCCACAGGGAAAGACGTATTGTACGTTGTTCGGCCCAAACCGCGGTCATTTATCAAAATACGTACGCCAGTGTTTCCGACCTGATGCAATTTTCGCACTGTGGGGCAGCGTATTAAGTTTCCTTGGATTTTATTTCGGTTGGAACGGCACGAGTCGCTGAGAAAAATGTGGCGTGTCAGCGAAAGACTCTACCTGAGAAAATAAATGCGCCGCCGCTGTATATAGACTTATTCCGGTGAACCGGAATTGATGCCGCCGCCTCTGTATCCGGACGAACTGCGGCGAGTCTCGGCGATTTGTTACTCGAAGAAATTCGTTTTGTTTGTAGATGCAAAGTGGATAAGCGGGAATTCAATACGCGACCAGAAAATTCTATTTCCAAAACGATCTATTCCTTTTTTTTTAAGAAAATAAGATGCAAACTTTATTCATATCTACTGTCACATAAATTTGTTTAATTCCTATTTGATGGAATAAAAACATATTAACCACATATCCACGTTCAAAATAGAACCATGAATACATAAAATTTCGAATGGCGATTTGCATACGAAAGCCGTCGCCCTCAAGTTCGCCAAATTGAATTTGAATCATTTGAATTTCAAAAGCTAGTACGTACGAAACTGTTACTTGGCATTTTATGGCCCGTCTGAAAATCCATCGACATTAATTTCGAAATCCGGCAACCTCAAGAATAACTTTTCATACATTTTGGAATCCGCTGTAACATGTCTTACTGACTTTTTGACAAACATTTCCAAAACGACAATTTTGTTGCAGTTCCAGTAAACGGAAACTACACGGACGGGGAAGAGGATGTCGTCATGCCGGAAGCGGGGAAAGAATATCCGTTACAAAGGGACGAAGTGAAAACGGCTGTTATTAAAGCGAACCAGAGTTTGGTAGCGTCGCCGCCGGGCGTTAAGGGGGTCTCCACCGTCACCACTACCGAACCCAAGCACTACATCGGCTTCGTTATTGGCATTCTGACGGTTGTCATACTCGTTCTTGTTGCCGCAATCGTCTTCATTGCATTCCGGAACCAGAGACTTAAAGCTGCCTCTCCCGGCAACTCCACCATTCCAGAAACAGAACAACGATTTGACGAAGATCTTAAAGTAAGATTTGTGTAAATATAAGATAAGAATGGGCATATAATTAATTTTAGTTGGTACATTGAGGGGTAGATTTATAAGGGGATAAATGTGGATTGAAATCGTAATGTTGCTCGGTGCTTGAAGAAGCAAACGATAAAAGTGGCGCCGTAAAAGGAGGCGAAATCGTGTTCGAGTGAATGTAAGCCCGGCCATTCGGTTTATCTTAATAGTAGGGTATTGTCGAATGGGCGCCAACGGCGTTGGCGACTTCGCGGGCCGGAAATTAACACAGTTTAGCTTACAAGACCGGGGGATAAACGTCCGGTGTCCGCAGGAAGGCCCTCAGCCATATCTCGCTCCTTATCGTGGGTTACTATACCCAAACGACGCGATTGTACAGAAAAGAAAATGAAATCTCAACTTCATACATATTTTTTATATTTTTTAAGATGACTATGGAAGAATGTGATAAATCATCGTTATACCAAGAATCAGCACGGCCAATAATTTACCCCCGTCAAGGTCACCTCCGTAGTCCCGACTATGCAGGTAACATAAATAAACCATTCTCTTAAATAATTTAGTAACGTTATCAACAATGTCGCAGAGGTTCCAGATGTTATCTGCCAAGAATACGCTGTTCCATCGTCGAAGTATACCCAAAGCACCCTTTCAACCAATACACAACCCTTACTCAACTTCCTTCCCCAACCACCACCGATCCCACCACCTCCGGAACGTTACTACCCCACTAATGACATATGTGGTCGATTACCTATGATGCCCTCGCCGCCCATTTCACCTCTAACCCTTAGGTCAAAGGTCGGCAGGTTTATGCTACCCATAAGCCCGGATCCGGACTGCGACGAGGACGTCGAGGTGACCGTTGAAAGGTTCCCGCGTGAACGATTGAGGATAATCGAAAAACTGGGCGAGGGACAGTTTGGGGATGTTCATTTATGCGAAAGTCAGGATAACGGTCAATTGGTGGTTGTTAATACGATAAGGTCGGATGGATATAGAGAGGAATTCGTTGGGGAGGTGAAACGTCTTGCTAAATTGGATGACGCGAATGTAGCAAAACTCTTGGGAGCTTGTTTGGATGGGGAATGTATTTATGCCGTACGAGAATATGCTGAAATGGGTGATTTGTGTCAATTTTTACAAGAACACGTCGCTGAAACTACCACACCGTTAACATCCACAGCAAATACACTGAGGTGAGGTTAATTATAAATTATGTTACTTTATATTCTTCAAACTATATAAACTTTTAATAAAAGGAAATTCTCCTTATTTTAAGTTATCTTTACGAGGGTATCCCGCTGATTACGAAATGAAAATGTAATAGTCGAGATTTAGCTCCGTAAGTTTTGCAACAAAGAATGACATCGCGACGCCAACATATTTCAGACGGTAAACTTTAAGCTCGGGACGCACGCTGACAGTTATTTAATTTACGAATCCTACTTGAAAGTCAAGTGGGGCGTCCCGACATGCAAGCTGTAGTAGTGTACGGCTCGGGACGTGTATCACTTCAAATCTCCGAGTCCCACAAAGGTCCGAAACTACATTGTCAAGTAAACTTTTATCTAATAGCGTACTCCAGTCAGAATTGTACAATTTATAAAGATTCTTTTTTATTGTATTTTTAATGTTAATTCTTTAACTTTGAAATTGCGTGTTCCACAATTTTACTTGAATTTCTGTTATTCCAATTAAGAGTTGTATTTTGAAGAAGAACACGAGAGGTAGTCAAACGACGACCGAATTCATTTTGTCGGTCCCTTCGTGTTATTAATTTCAGTCGTTTACTTTCAGCTACGGTTGCCTTATTTACATGGCCACGCAGATAGCGTCCGGGATGAAGTACCTAGAGTGCATGAAGTTCGTTCACAAGGACGTGGCAGCAAGGTAAGAGAACTAATTGCACAATTTGTGAGTAAATTGGGTCATTATAATTACCGAACGTTCTCCTTCCCTTTTATCTTCATTGAAATAAAAAAAAATTAGATCATTAAATTTATGAAAGAGAAATATTGAAAATATAAACTCGCAATGCTCATAATGTTATCAAGCGCTAAGATACCGAAATAAGAGGATCATAAAATTAGACTGGCGGAAACTCGCAAATCCCTTTGTCCACAGAAGAAATACTCCGACTTAATCCCGCCAAAAATCGGATTACATACACTCACCATTTAGTCCCTGTAAAAGCAGGCGAGTTTTCCTTTTCGCGCGTAGCCCGAACTTGGGGTATACTATAAACTTCGTTCATTACAACGAAAGGGTGCATTCAACGGTTCGAGATTCTAAAACGACGGTTTGTCGTAAAACTTAACGAGCCGCCGGCTCCGTCGCCTGCAGGACCAGCAAGACTATAAATCCATTTAACGACAATCTGACGCGCGCGTAATTAAGTCACAATTAAGATTTCCATTCGCAGTGCATATTTATGCGCATAAACAAAGCACCAGATTGGGTGGACGTTCACGAACGGGACTTTCCGCCACCAAAAGATCGAAGGGGTGGCGGAAAATCCCAAGACGAATTTTAATTAGAGGTCTACGACCCTCTGTCGCTTTCGAAAACGTGGGTCATAGAAAATATAGTACAGACGTGAACAGAAATATTATTCCCTAATTTCCAAACCCCGTTTTCCCAAAACGTTTTATAGATTTATAAGGTAGTCAAAGTTTGAAAAGCATTTCTGCCAATCACTTAAGAAGTCACTTTATATAAGAAAACTTGTTCTCCCACAGGAACTGCTTGGTTGGGAGACGTTACTCGATCAAGATATCTGATTTGGGCACCTATCGAGATTTATACTCCTCCGACTATTGTCAATTTGTGGGTCCATTCCCATTACCGATAAGGTGGATGGCTTGGGAAAGTGTGTTATTGGTAAGTAATACAAAATTAGAAACAATTTATTATTAATTTTTGTTGTAGAGTAAGTTTACAACAAAGAGTGACGTGTGGTCTTTTGCGGTTACCTTATGGGAGACGCTGACTTTTGCACGGGAACAACCTTTCGAAGAACTCAGCGATGATAAAGTTATAGAAAATGTGACACACTTCTATCAGGATGACGGTAAATATGTAAGTAAAAAAGGAAGATTTATTTTATTTTTGCTTTAACTGTTTGTATAAATTTTAGATGTTTTTGAGCGCTCCAATCAACTGTCCCAAGGAAATCTACGATCTGATGTGCGAGTGTTGGCAAAGAAACGAGTCAGACAGACCCAGTTTCCGCGAAATCAATCTCTTCCTTCAGCGAAAGAATCTGGGGTACACGCCGGACCTTCACTGACGGGACTAAAGCCCCGGCACAGGCGTTGCGACGCCCGATGACAATAAGGGAAAGACGGCAGATATGGTTCTTTATGGCGGAGTTAAAGTGTCGACCCTTTTCCGTTTGTTTTCTGGGTATAAAACCGAGAAAAACTCGTAAAAAAGCGGAGAAAAACAGGGCAGGTGTACAAATTTGACTTTGATGTATAAAAAAATCATAAAAAAAGACGGAATGAT
This sequence comes from Onthophagus taurus, assembly GCF_036711975.1. Classification (NCBI taxonomy): domain Eukaryota; kingdom Metazoa; phylum Arthropoda; class Insecta; order Coleoptera; family Scarabaeidae; genus Onthophagus; species Onthophagus taurus. The sequence goes on from NC_091966.1 coordinate 32,105,049, forward strand.
TACTGACAAATTGTGATTTAATTAAAGATAAATTTTAAAACGAAGTATTCCCAAAATGATTATAAATATTAAATAAATTTATATATTATCTTCCAATATGAGGATTAATAAACCGTTTTTTGGAATTTCAGTAATCATTTCGTTACAAATAAAATATATAATTAATAGATATCCATGTACCCCAATTAATATTCAGACCAAACAGACGCTTTCAAACTAAAACATTATTGTTTCAACTTTCAGTTTGTATTATTTATTCGAATAAATTTATGAAAATTTCGACCTCTCCGAGCAAATACGCATTAAAATCGTACTGCCGCAAAACCCGATGAACTCTAGGTTTAAAAGCAGAAATTAATTATCGCACTTTTTGGACTCAAATAACGAAATCGTTGTACATAAATAGCACAAAAGTAGACATTCGCTTGTATTCATCCTCTTTAATCGAGTATACACGTGGTAACTCTCCTGTGCTGCAGAGTTTTGTGCCTTTAAATCCTGTTGCTCCTTGTATAGCGATTTTAAACATAACCGGACCTCCTGTTGGCAATTGACAAGTAAACACGTTGAAGAACGTTGAATGTTATTGAAAGTTGATAGAGAAATTTTAAGCTAATTAGCGCTATAAACGCATAATATTAAAACAAAATATTACTTAAGATAAAATATAAATTATAAATCCTGTTAGTAAAATCCTGAGCTTTTATAAATATGTGTATATTGTCCCAATTCTTCCTTGTACCTTTACAGATTATAACTTATAAAATATAATTGTTACCTGTACGCATTAAACTTAAACTTAATTTTTATATGACGAATTGTAATAAATGGTAGTACGTAAGTTAAGAAAAATGCGAAATTGTTGGACAACGGAACCGCTTGACAACGTGACAATGAATTTGAATAGTTCAATAGAATTGTGATATGTATCATTTTAAATTAATATGTATCGAAAGAGTGGTGAACATATTGTTTATCTCTCCTAATTTGTATGAAAATGAAAAATGTATAATGAAAACTGCCTATTAAATAAACTGAATCGAACATAAAAAACCTTAGCTCTACGTTTAGTTATTTCTATTTATAAATCTAATACAAACATACACCTAAAATAAAATTCGCATGAAAATATTTCAACATCATCGCAAATAAATATAAACATTTTTCTCATAAAAAAATACATTCATTTTGATTCGAGTCTAAATTATTACATTGGACATATTGCACTAATATACGGTAAATATTGACAGGGCATCTTTTATAACACATCCGACAAAAAAAAAACGTACAAATAAGCCCAGAGCATAAACGAAAATATTTTCATGAGGATTACGGGTGGTCATGGCAACGAAATTCAAATTGAAACTGGCCCGAATCCTGCGCACGAAATTCATTATTCATATCAATTTACGGTCGTTTTTAATAGCGGCCCATAAAAAATACTATTCTACTATGTACAAACAGCTACATGTTAAATAAAAAAGTACGAACTGTGTGTAGTCGTAAATGTAAGAAGTTTGTTTTTGTTCTTGAATCTCATAAATTAGGGATAATAAAATAAATTCTTTGTTAAAACTGGTACTTTGGACCAAAAATGAAAATAAAAATGGTTTGTGAATGAACAAGTTTACATTATTTATTTTAGATTGATATTTAATTAAACTTTATTATGAAATAAATTATGACATATTAGTTAAATAAACTAAAAAATACTTTGTTTCGTTTGCTTTTACAGCGAGTCATTTTAATATTAAGTTCCGGTGGATTGAAATTTAGAGTGCATACGCAATTCCACCGTCCGTTATTAATCCGAAGTGGACCCGGCAGTAAATTGCTGTTTGATCGTAGAATACGGGCAAAGTATCGACAACGCAAACACTGGAAAGCTCTACCAGCACCAATTGAAAGCTCGCGCGGACATTTTGTAAACACTGCATAGCGCCGAATCGCATTTACATACACGTTTAATATACGCGAGCAACATTCAAATATTAATAATAATTATTGCAGGCTCCAATCGACTGTTAATCCTGTTTGTTAATGAAAACATTATTGAATTAAATGAAAACACTTAAACGCTAGGAAACTTTATTTCTTTAATAATAGCCCATTAAACTTAACAAAGGTAATAAGCTGAATAAGTGTTGGGACGAGAAATGAGCATCCTGAGACGTTAAATATTAATCTCGGACTGAGAACCACTCTTTTTGTCGACGACGACGCGCTGCGCCGTGCAAACTTATCGGTTCATCTTTAATTTCCTTTCTGCATATCGTTAGGGCTACATGCCGCCTTGAAATCCATCATAAACGATAAGCATTGATGCTCACGCCCATCAACACTCCCCCGAGCACCATGCGTCCCCACCTTCATTGCAACAGATTCGTCTAAAACCGTTACTATATTTTATACAGCAAAATTTATATAACAATTTTTTTAAATCTCCACATAGAATATTATATTCATAATAAAAGTGATATAATTATATGTACTTGGATGTTACAGTGTTAGTTTCAGCATTAAAAAAGCTTTGTAGCTATTGTGTGGAAATTAACGCAGCATTGTAACGCCGCGCGAGCTTTGTACAAAGGATTCCGGATCGATTTCTCGTTTTCGAGTGAACTATGAGGGAAAGCCGACACGGCCGGACGTGGCGCGATATTTTAAATAACTGCGCCACCATCTGCCCCCATATTGCCCCCCACATATGAAATGAAATTGAATGTAGCCATTAGGGGGAACAGGGGGGAGACCGCGTCGGCTGCGAAACCCTACACGGCTCACCTGAAATTGAAAAGTGAATTTACATCAGAGCGAGCGGTTGCATTTGCAAAATGTTTTTCCCCGGCTAATCTCAACCGGGATATATTTTACCCAGAATAATTCGGATCGAATTAACAATTAGAAAGAAATTTCATTAACTTAGATGATAGAAGAAAATATTACTATATTTCTCAAGTATTCACTTTGTGTGCCACAAACACTCGCTACTGAAAATCTCGATAGCGTGGGCAGGGAAAAGTCAAACGAAAACAATACCGTTTCTGTCAGCTGCAGGCGCTACATGCGGTGCACCAGACGTCTATCACCGTTTGAGTTTGTCCCCCAGAAAAAGCGCGCTGCTGAATAGGGGAAATAACGACTGAATCGCCATAACTTACACAAGGGGGCACCGATTCAATTTACTGGCAACAGGTTCTCTCCTCCTCTCCATAGCTGCCCACCCCATGAGATCCAAATGCACTGCGAATCAATTTGCCATAAACGTAACCCCCTATGTGCGTGCGAACAAAGTGGATCGTGAGTACGATCATGTCAGTTTATACACGTAGGAGGGGTTGTGACACTACCATCTAGACAGTTATAGTACTATCGGGGTTGGTTCCATTGAAATTGGATCAGTAAATGAAACTTCACAAAAAGTTTTACAAAAAAGCATTATTTGTTGTCTTGTTTAGGATTTCGTTTAAAATTCGCAATCGGCCGTTTAATTTAAACTCAACGGTCCCGCCCTTAGGGTAGAGGGTAAAGTGGAAAAACTGGAGAAAACGGCCAACATTAGGGCTGGCACATCCGTCTTCATTAAGCGTCTCATTTACCAGAAAATAATAACACCGGGAGGCACAAAGCGGCTTATATATTTAACCTGTCGCTAAAGGAATCCCGAGCTAAATTGTTGGCAAACCCTTTCAATTACGAAACAATACGGTCCCAACGTTTGAAGAAAATGGATTCACGTTTTTATTGCTTTCACCATCGGGTTAAATCTTGATGGATTAGAATCAACTATTTAATCCATGTATATATCGTAAGGAAATATATTTAACATATTCTAAGTAGTTTTTTAGTCATGTTGTATAATCCCCTATTTGTAAAGATAACTGAAAATTATGCATGTTTCTCTACGAAACTTAGTTTTTACAACACGGTTTTCATTTGCATGCATGTTTAAAACAAATTGTAGGTATGATTGAATCTGCCACAACTTACATAATCAAAATACAATCTACAACGTTTAAAGACTGTAGATTTTATTTTAAAAAGTAGTTCGCGTTAATCACGTTGTTTAAGATTTACTTCATATCAAATCAATACATGATATGAAAATGCGGTTAATCGTTAAAAAAATTGTTTATTTCTGCTTTTCTTATAATCAAAAAATAATTGTAATAAAAAAGTGTAATCACCCAGCACAGCATACCTAGTGCTGAAAAAACATTTTTGTAGGCTGTTGTGAAGGAGTTAATGAATAAGGTACCTGCCAGTGTTAGCGAAACTTATTGAAAATTTTATCATTTGGCATTTTTTGCAGAAAATACCAATGTTTTTGATACTCATAGTGATGATGTTTGTGGTGATTATAAAGTCCTTATTGATTAAAATGTGCATCAATATACAAAGCATTATGGAAAAAGTCAGTATTATGGTGAATATCGTGTAATGAACAAGAGTACAAAATTATTTTTTGTGAAAATACAACGGGGTAGACAGTGTTTTAACCGGAAAGATTATTATGTATTAATCAGCATTAACAACAGCATTGATATCGACAAAGATGAATAATGTGCAAAGTACATCATTAAAGGAAAGCACTCATCTCCACTAAAAAGTCTGACGACAAAACGTAACTTAAGAAAACTTAACTCAGAATTATAGTTACAATTAAGACAAATCACCACGTGTAAGAACCCTTTAGATGCATGATAGAAATCGATGGTCAAGTAATTTAGCAAAAAATGAAGTTTTAGCGGAAAGGCGACAAGATACCAGATAAATCAAAAACAAGAAGACTTTTTGAGACAGCTGAAATGAAAATTCTTATCACGATTTTGCGGAAAACCTTATAGGACAGAGAGTGAAGTGAAGATATAAGAAAGGAATTGTAGAAAATGTAAACAAATGGGTACTAAATAGAAAACAAGAATAGATTAACACATCAATAGAATGGTATCTAACAAACCTGTGCGAGTGGCAAGAGACAAATCACCTAACGGCAAAAGAAGTATTGAACGCCAAAAAAGAAGAAGATAGCATGTAGATGAGAGCAAATCCGATGAAGGAACAGGGTTTTGTTAAATTAACGAGTTCGAAGAAATCGAACACGTTGTTCCTGATCACAAATAAAGCTAAGGTTAGCTACAAAAGAAAAATAATTATTCTAATTGATGAAGTTTTTTTAACAGATCGCTTCAGATAAGGATCGCCAGTACTTCTTCACCTAAATAGTGTGTTTATCAGCATCTTTCTTCTATTTCACTGATAAGAACTAGTGTCTTTCCAATCTTCCGCTTCTCTGTCAAGTACTTTTCTTGCTCTTTACAGTTTTCGTTCTGTCTAGCTAGTAGTTTCTTTCCTACCTTTCGAATCCCTGTTAAATTTATTCCTTATATTATCAGTCTTTGTCTAGTCAGCTTCGTCTCCTCCTTTTCATTATAGTCACTCTCCAGCACCTCTCCGTCCACAGAATATGCTTCTTTTCTTATCCAGTATATGATCGGTGTTTACCTTCTACCAATTTTCCTGGTTTCTGTCCAGTATCTTTCTAATCTCTCCTTAGTCTTTTCTATTATCAGTCTGTTTCCATTCTCCTTACATCTGCCAACCCTCTTTATAGCCTCTTTCCTCCAAAGCCAAATATTCTTTTAATGATTTTAACTCTTGTTAAATGGGTTGGGTTTGATTGAATATTACATTGAGCTGTTTTTTTAATAACAACAGTTATTTTTGAATTGTTGGGTTTTTTAGACAACAACCACGGTGTAGTGTTGGGTTGGGTTGGATTTGGAGCAGAACTGGCAAAGGATAGTAAGATCGAGATCAACATAAGATCAGGTTTATAACTTACAGTAAAAATCAAGATAATAACATCCAAGGTGTGGTGTTGGGTTGGGTTGGATTTGGAGCAGAATTGGCAAAAAATAGTAACATCGAGATTAACTTACAGTAAAAGTCAAGACATTTTGCTTAACTATCTTGGTTGCTAAATATAATTATCCCGAAGTAACGTAATATATCAAGTACAACAACAATTAAGAGTATTGTGGTAAATGATAATTACAATACACAGTCGATGAATTTAAAGAACTAAACGATAAGATCTCTTCTTCTGCAGCTTTTGCACTTTAACGGATGCTAATAATAAACTTCCGACTAAGCCGGTTTCAGTAATGAAGTAATATCAAATTGCTACAATTCTTCAAAGTTTGGCGTTACCTTCTTCTGGTCAGGAAGTCGATGAATGTGGGTAGAATGCAAACAATTAGTAATTGTTCTATTGTTCTACAAAACTGCAGGTCATTCATCGTTTGAATCAAATTCAAATTTAATAACTTTGTAATTTTGTTAATGGTTAATAATTTTTAAATAAGTATTTGGATTTTTGTACAATGTCTTAGTTAATTGCTTATTGTATTTCACTGAACATTGAACAGTGCATTCGACAATGTATTTGTGTTATTTCTACTATGTATCTTTAATTTTATGTACAAAGTTTTACCTTATGTGAATGAGAAATGCCATCGTATTAAGTGTTAATATTTCCTAAGTGTTCTAACAATTCATGTACCATGGTGGCTTAGAACAAAAGGAATTGTTATCTCGATTAAACTACATAGATTCAAAGAGCTGTACTTGAGGAGAATCAGTTATTGATCATTTTATCCATACGTCCATTTTTATTAATGTGTTAATCTTGGCTCCTTCCATTTTGGAATGGATTCTACAACAACGACATATACATACACAGTTATTGACGGAGAACAGTCTTCGTTTGCAATTATTTATCTAATTCACTTTAAAGATCTATTCATAAACTTATCTTTAAAAAATAGAAGTTAGCTACTTAGATAGAGGAATTTAATTTTCTATTGTCCTTGCCCAGATTGAAAATCTAAACAATTTTACCGTCTCGTCTCCTATTTATTATCTCATTGGTTATGTAATAACTGTAGGATCGCATGATGTATACCTTAAATGTCGAAATTATCCTCTGATCTAAAGGTTGCAATAAAGTAATTAGCCAACAAATAATGAATCCAATAAACAGGTGGGTTGTTTATGTTTATTCGGTTAGATGAACTTGGGGTTTTTGATTTATTAACAACCAATGGTTTCATTATATGATCGCCTGAAGGTTATTGCAGAAAAACGCTATTATATAACTTTTTGCTGCTTTATAGCCAATAGCTGTTTTATAAGCATTTCGTAAATAGGTTCTTTCTGGCTTTTTTACCAAACAAACTAGTTCTCATCAGCATTAAAGGCCTGATCAGGAAGTGATTTCTGCGAATTTTGTTAGATATCGATACGCTCCGTCTGAATCAACAGATCCTTGAGCTTGGTGAACTCATTCAATCTTACATAATGTAAAGAATGTCTTTCGTTGAATCTTGGAAGCCAACCATGGCACACAGAAAAAGATGGCTTCATTTCAGCTGAGGAAGTAAATGGTAGACAATCTAAAGCTTCAAGCCTTACTTTACTTAAAGCCTTATTTGTAATTGCATTAATGTCAATTGTTATCGTTCTTTGAGGTGGGTCTTTTAGCCATATCATTAATTTCCAGCTTTTTCCAGTTATGTAATTTTAATGTAACTTTATTTCTGCCATAAAATTTAGCAACATCTACTACTCCATACGTCAATATATATAATTTTCATTTTGCTTTCTTAAGAAATAACTTACTTTTTATGTGATTTATTTCGTTATCATAAAAACAGTTACAAAAAACAATGTGGGGAATTTCGATGAATTTCCTATTTAATTTGAAAGAATAATATTAATCGAAAGGAATTCAAAAATGTCTGCAGATTTTATTTTCTCTTGGCTTTCTTATTTTCAAAACCGTATAACGCGAAATCGTGTGAATAGAGCGCCATGTAAAGCGAAGGATTTAGGAGAGGAAATTATCTTAAATAAAGCAATGAACTTTGAAGAATATAAACTGGAAGAATATAAAAAGAAGAAAGGAAATGAATACGTTAGAATATTCCCTTGAGAGAAAAAGACATCGACCTTCCGGTTGGAAGGTTTTCGGAAAAGTCGTCGTAACTCTTTAATTGGTAGACGCCGAGCGTCTCGAGAGAAGGGGAAATAAATCAATTACGTCTGAGGACTGATAACCTAATTACGGAAATAGTGGTTTCACGGGGAGACGGAATGGTCGGGTTTGCGCCAGGCACTAACAGACAAATGTACAAAATCAGTTAGAAGAGGTAGAAGGGTCACGACAAGCACCCTTCCAACGAATCTCGTTATAGGTCTCGTTTTACTTCCGGTTTCAACGAGTTTTGACGCCGTTATTTAAAATTAAACTTGTATAATTTTAAAACACCCAAATTTGTTTTTGACCCTATGTAACTAGGGGACTATTAGATTGCATGTTATCCACGTGAAAATAAAATTCCAAATCAACTCACACGTACATATTTCTAGAACACGCGATATGCACGATGCCTATTTCCTTTTGGTATTTCCAGGTGTAGTTGGGTTGCATCCGAGTCACGAATGTAGGGCAAATATAAGAATTCCTATAGCAGTCGCATTTTTTTTTGCATGCTTTATCTCAAGATAGATTTGTGAAAAGAGAAAAAATGTGCGTTGAAAATGTCGTGTAAAAATAATAAATGGGATTATGAAGTGTAATGCATATGCATGTTGCGTTAAGCTACTTAAAAACTATTTAGAATAATCCTATATTGCCGCTGGATACATGTTTAAAAAAAATTGATAAGAATTACTTAGCTTAAAAATTAAATTAATCCTATGATAATAAATAGAAAAATAATATTCGTGTAGACTTTTTTCTACGTTTGATTAAAAACACAAGTTTAACGAACTTATCTACTTATTTAAATAAAGTTGCAAACTGTGCACAAATTCGAAGTTGTTTTGAGAGGCGGCATCTGCCAATTAAAATTTTAATTGGCTACGTTAAGTGGCAAAGAAAAAGTTTTTTCCCGGAATTTTTTGTAAATCTTTTTATTTTTAATTACACGAATTTCATTGTTAATTTCACCGTTTAATTTTTTCCACGCCACAACAACATCAAAATACAAAAAAATGATTATTGTAATTTTAATTTTCGCACCGTAACTAAGTTTTGATAGATCCTGATTAGATTCGTGTTGGGCAAACAGAAGGAGGTCTAGCGAACACAACCGCAATACCGGTTATCCTATTCCCATTTAGGGGGTTGGGGGGTAATAACCAGAGGGTTTCACGTGACACGACTACGGAGAACATTCTGACCGTCCTAACACCCTACGGGCAAACACATAACTGCATAATGGAAAAATAATATCAGCGTGAATGATCACGCGATAGTGAATTTATTGAGTTAACCCTCTTCGAAAACTTCGCACACGCATTAATCGAGTATCAACCAACTTCTACAGATTCGACAGCCTTATCGTTTTTGTGCAGGAGTATAAAACCAGTCGGACCCTGTATTAATTTTACCCGCTATGTATGGTAATTTATGCATTGAGAAGCGTTGTATCGCCTATAACAAGACACCCTCTGCGTCTGAAGGGAAGTATTAATTATTTTAGTTGATGCATAAGTTAGGGTGAAGTTTGACACTTTTCCTTACAACTACAATACTTGCTAAAACAACCTTCCTTTAATTAAAACACAGAATGGTTTTGATTAGAATCCAATAAATTTTAATGTGGCCTTAATATTAACTGATGCTCCCCGTTTTCGTTTTTCTCAGAAAAATGGAGAAAAATAGGGGTTTCTGGAACATCAGAAATGCAAAGACGTCGTCGCAGAGAGGTCGTTTTGTAAAGAAGAAGTATACCACAGGGATGAATTGTGTATTCGGAAATTTGCGTAAATTTTAAATACAAACGAGGCAGCTCTGGGTCGACCTAATAACATAATCCGATCCCAATAAAGACCGACGCCCGGGGAAGAATTAAGACCGTATTAATACCCTGGATTCGATAGGGTGAGAGTGGGGTCGAATTATTCCCAATAATTTAAGTGGCAGTACCGGTATTATGAGAGCACCACCGTCTAAAGCCGTGATATTAATTTTAACAGATACGTGAGTTGTGTGTGCAGTTTCCCTTTCCGAAACTCTGGGTTACTGGGTATTGACCCAATTAAGAATATATATGGGTACTAGTTAATTTCGATTTGGTATCATTTAAAAGGTTACCCATTTAATTCAAATATTGCAGATATTAGAAAATATCGTATCTATACGAGGGTTGGTTTTCATTTTACAGAAACCAGCGGCCTTTGATGTTTAAACAGGCAGCTAATGAAAGACAAACTCGCAAAATTCCAAAGTTAAATTAAAATCTTAATAACTGTCATTCGCGTCGTCGGTTTGTGTGTTCCTTTGGACCTGCAAATTAATGAGAAAATGCGTTCCCGTCGTCTGGTAGCTTTGCAACAACCAAGATAAATCAGATAATTGGTTCGTTGACAGATTGCAGCATTTCAGACCGGGAAATAATTAACAGATAAAGAAAAAAATTATAATACGGGGATGAATACTATTCTTTGGTGGGAACGTCGTTAATTACCATGGCATCATGGTGCAAAGAATAGGGATTATCTTCGCGAAATTACAACATAAATGATTCATAACCTTCTTAAAGCTGAAACTTTCCGCTAGTTCTATAGGAATACCCCTTTCAATTATTCAAACTGCTTTCCTTCGTCGGCCGTCTTCCGAAGGTGATTTAATGGAGAACTGTCGAAAGCGAGATGCATGTTTTATTAGTCGAAGAAGCTAAAAAGCTAACGAAATTAGGCTAACTGTAAAGAATAGAGCTTGAAATGCGTTATTCTAAGAGAAATAGTATCGACATCGGTTATTCTGGTCCCGTGGGACTCGCCGCGTTATCGCGATATATCCCTCAAGTCCTGCAGGAAAATTGATATTTATGGCTGGATACCGATATCTCAAGGAAAATCCTGAATGGGTTTTTAACGACTAAACCATTATGTGAAAAATAAAATAATACTTTCAAATGCATAACATACAAAAAAAATAATTCTTATTGAATAAATCCACTTTATTTCTCATCGTTTCAGAATAGAAGAGACTCCAAGCTTTACCTGACCCTTGTTATTGCCACCAAAACTCGGGTCGGAACCTGGGTGTATGGAAATCTCGAAATGATCCAATTTCCTTTCAAACAAAAATATCTAGTCTAGCGAAATGGATCGAAGAAGCCCCGTGGCCCCAAAACAAGATCGTTCTATCACGAACACCAAGCTCTCTTTCATATACCTACCAATATTGGTAATGCAAAATTTCGATACCAACCAAACCAGAGTATATAAAACAAACAAATTTTACATACTTAAGGAAATAATCAAAATAAACATTGAGTAACCAAGTAAAAGACTCTTGTAATTACTTTAACTATAATCTATCGAATCTACTATTTAAAAAGAAGTTAATTAATAGAAGTAGTGAAGTTAACACTGTCAGATTCCACTGATAAAGATAAAAATGGAAAAATATTAAAAAAATTTGATATGAAATTCAATAATTTAATTAGCACAGTAAGTAGGGTGGAGAAAATGCAATAAAGTTTTGTGTCGTATCTGAAATTGGTTCGATATACTGACCTCTCGTGGTAAAACTAACGAAAAGTCCATCGAAGATATCGAATTCCAGTTTACAATAATTAGAAGCGGAAGGATCAATGTTAACAGTTACATTTATCTTCATAGAGTTGTAAATATATTTATTTCTCCATCCTTTTTGTTTCCTTCGTTTTGTACAAAAAAAATATAACGAGAATATAAATATATTCATTTTCTTTCAGTGTGTTCGCTATGGCTAATGAATAAGGTACATGCAAACAACGACTGAATAATGAAAACGTAATAAACGTTGACGACTCAAATGCAACCATTTCAATTTCATGAATATTATTGTGACGAAATGAGTTTGAATGGAAATTGGGTTATTTATTACCAAAAAAATGCTAGAACCGCTATAAATAATACAGAGATCAATCTACATGGCTTCGTGGAAATACAACAAAGATTATTATGAGATATCCGGGCAATTATTTATGCCGCTTATGCGATATGTTTTTGTAAGAGATTGAAGCGTTCTTTTTCACAAAATATGTTTTGCGGAAAATAAAATTTAAATCAAGTTAAAAATATGTATATTCAATAATAGAATATCTATTATTAGAAAAATAGTAGAATGTGCATTTTGTGCTTTGATTAACAAATCAAGATATGTGCAGACCTCAAAATCTATCAAGAAAACCATATATCTGCAAAGCTAGAGCAGCACACGAAGCACTTACGAAGAGCATGGAAACAAAAAGTGATGATAAAAATGGAGAGATCGAGAAATAAATAAATCAGAGCAGACCGTAATATAGAACCAATTGAAGTATTACCATGGAAGCAAAAGTGAGGATGATCACCGGAGAAACGTTGGGATAACACAATACGAAAAATAATAAAGAAGAAAGAGGTGATCTGGACCGAAGAGTAGAAGCTCGTACAAAACAGAACAAACTGGAAAACTTTTATAAAGAATTAGTCTTAAGTAGTGTAGTAAGTATGTTGTAAATATGGAGTATACTTTAAGTGTAAATTGTAATTTGGTTGAATTTAACCTCTACATCTCCGCGGTAGCGGAGGTATTTAGTAAATAATAATTGTTTTCATAACAAACACAGTTTATTAGTTATTTAATTTTTTACAGCGATCTTGCAACAACGCTGACGATCTTTTACAAGAACTGAATTTTCTACAATACTTTGGGCTTAAAAAAATACTGCAATCGTTACGAACATGGATGGTAAAGGTTTTCAATAACTTATGATAAAATTTCTGTAAAATAAAAGAACTTATAAAGCAGCTGTTTTAAAATAGAATTAAATGATGCAGAGAAAAGAGCACGTGCAACTTTTAAAAAAAATGAGTCTTAGTTTTTCAAAGACTGCTAGAAGAAAAGACCTGGTATGGTTACAAAGCCTTCATGATAGATAAGGTCGACTTTATTACGCGCCCTATACGTAATTAAATTGTATGGGAGATCACGAAGATGGTTCTCCTGTACTTTTCGTGTAATGATGGACAGTAGTGAGACATGATGGAAACTATTAATCAAGTTATGCAAGATTCATTGAAAGTTGTTCAAAAACCAAGAACAGCACATATTTGCATTATACAGCGTGCCAAGATGATGAACCTATTAACTGCCTGCAAAAAGTACGTAAAATCAAAGTAATATAATCAGATTTAATACGTAAATTGTAGAAAATGAAAGCTGTACATTGCGACATATTATTCTTGACAATCTAAAGAACAAATTAATCCAAATTATACAGATGTCGTGTTCTTAATAGTATAACAACCAGACTACAGAAAAGAAAAGGAAAATACCAAGTATTAGTGTAGCACATAAAATTAAATTACCAGGGGTACAATGTAACGGTGACCTCAACTTAACGGGTACTCGACAACATTTATGTTGACCGTTAGTAATAGGGATTTTTATCTACAACGAAACATAAATTTGGCTGAAATTATACAGATAAAACTTATAAGAATCTTATGGAGCTAGAAAATCAATCTAACTTGGACAAACCCCACCCATGTCTAATGCTTGAGTAGAGTGACCGCAGCTCAAGATTCTGGAAGAAGTATAAAAACATCCGGTAAAGAGCAATTGAATTCACCATCAATTGTGGTTATTAGTAATTTAATACCTCGCTGTTCATCACCAGATAATCATTACCAATTATCACTCAACGAGTGTTTCCATACAATTTCAATCCTTTGATTTTGATATAGTATCGGAAAGAATCTTCATGGAAAACTGAAAAAACTCAAATCTACTATAACAAATCACAAACTCACAACAAATGAGAAGTCGATATATCAACTACATGAAAGTGCATGTACTTTATGGGTGTATACTGCATCTATGTACGACCACTACCACGCCCACACAACATGCAAAGGAGACGGATAGATGGTCAGATATTATCGGGTTGATCACTATCGGTCACAATTACCTGCATCAAAATCCGTAACGATTTTGTTAAGACATACATTATTACGTGTATTTGCGAAAGTACTATTATTTATCACATATTTTTGACGCTATATAATTTAGTTCTGTCTCGCCTAATAACTTCTTCATTTCGTGATAAGTCTAGTAGATTTTCTTTTTGATTTCGACGGTCGTGGAACATCTAAATCCACGGGGTGATGTGAAAGGTTTGGACATGGGGAGAACTTTTGAGAGGGATGTGGGTAAAAGAAACGTTATGTTTGAGGGTTTGGTAAGGAGCGCAGTGATGTACGGCGCAGAAGTCTGGGGATGGAGAGAAAATGCTGGAGGATGTGCAAACAAGGTATTGGAGATTGGTGCTAGGGTTGGCGAGTGAGACTCCAGGGTATATAGTGAGGAAAATACGAGGAAAGGATAGAGGGAAGGTCACATTGCAGGATCTTGGGAGAGTGCTGGAGAGAAATCAAGAAGAGGAGTTTGGTATGTGGGCAGGGAGATAGGGAAGGATATTATAGGTAAGTGGGATATTCAATAACTGGGATCGGCAATAGAAGAGTGGAGAGAAGTGAAATGTGAAGAGAACTGAGGGATAGGGACAGGGACATACAGAGGCAGGAGAGAAGGTCACAGATACGGGAAGGAAGATATAATGTAAGGTATGGGGAGATAGTGATAGAAGAACTGCTAAACTATTTGTTAATGGAAGGGGATGAGGAAGGTAAGAGATTGGTGGCCAGATTCCGCTGTGGCAATGAAAAGAGGATGTGTGGAGAGGATTAGGAGACGCTGGAACATATGCGGAGACGGTATAGCGAGCTGAGGGAGAGCTTGATATACCGTGAGCTGGATCAGGGAATTGATTGGGGCGAGGAGCCGAGGCTGTGGAGATGGAGGAGGAGGGTAGAGTACATGTATTATATTAAAGGAGAAAACATTGTAAACATACGCTTTGTTTCAACAAGCGGTCCGACTCGTCGTGTACTCGTCAAATGTAATCGCCCAAATCAAATATATCAATGCCACTAATTGTTTGCTAGAACTGAGTATAGAAGAAAACCAATATTTTTCGCAGTATTTTCTCAACGTCGCAATAATAATATAGAATACCGAGATGTTCTTTCATTTATGAAAACTATTAAACCATATATGAAAACTGTTAAAACTGCATGCTTTTATATCTACTGGAACACTAAACTGATCTGTGGGTTCAAATATTGAAGTAGCAACCACTGCAATCAAAATGTCTCTCCAGTTTGACTTTTTTTCCAGTAAAATCAAACAAGGAAATTAATGCATGTTAATTGCAATACTCTACAATTATATTTTGAGTAATACCTACACATATTGTAAAATAGTATAATTTAACATGCAAAAGCGTTTGATAGAGAGAATGGTGGTGGCATAACACTTTAATACATATATTTGGTGAGAGAAACTCGACGTTTGATGCGGTTTCAGTCAGAATTCTCTATATAATTTGGTAGCGAATTCGCATAGCTATATACGTGTGTTTCTATAACTAACTTCAAATTTAGGTTAAACAGTGTGCAATGGCGTAGGCTAACTCTGAGCGGCCCTAACCTCTGGGTAAAACACGGTGGTAAAACACGTGTAGCGGTGTGTATATACACTTCTGCGTGTGACGTTGATGTTTGCGGGTTCGAGAATAATACATCTACGCGTTACCAGCTAAATTCCCGACCGTGCTATTTGTTGTAGACGTTTCCCCTTCTCCGCTAATTTACACACAATGCGCGCGATTTACCGGCACAAACTCGACGCCAATTTATAATTAATTATCCTAAACTATTGTTATTGGCGTTGGAACGTAAAGTAACGCGTCCCGAAGCCACCACAGCCGCAGGTTAGTTATCAATTTGATGCAGAGCCTACAGCCGTTTTGGACCTCTTGGCCGCCTTCGGCTCCCAGAAGTGCGGTTGCACTGGTCTAACGATGAGATTTACGACATCGTTTAACAGTTGCAAGAAGCGTTTATCGCATCCCCCGAGGTGTTAGCTTGAATAATAACTGGTAAATGTCGACGGTGCCTTTAAAATAAATTCTGATTAATAATTTATTTTTGTTCACTCTTATATGGTTTCAATTTGTGTTGCCTCACGATATGTGGGCGAGCAGCCAAAGGTTATTTGGCACCAAGTTTAATAATGTCGACCGTGTTTATCCCATACGCCGACGACGGTTGTGGTTATATAACTCAATATTACGAACATAATGTAGGAGGATATAAAGAGAAAATACATCTACAATTTAAGTTTTTAAGATTCTAATTTATACACGGTGGAAATAAATCCATTCGCTTTGGAAATTGTCAACTGTGAAAGCAATATCGGATTAGTACCGAACTACACCATTCCACACAACGTTTTTACTCAAATACATAATAATTCAGTTTGTGTAGCGACACCGTCGAAATTCTAAATTGAATAAACCCCTCCAACGTATCAAATTACGTATCAGCTTTTACTCGAAACGCCAAAATAATTTTGTTTTGCCATTAAAAGCTGCTAAATTTTATTATCCAAATTAATAATGTACTCATTTATTCAAATCAAAAATCATAAAATAAGTTTGCAGTTAGTTATAAAAGAACTTAGTCAGTAAACGTTTTTAATTACCCAATTTTTACTCCATAACTTAGACCCTGGAAGACGAACTACATCCAAGTTTCGGTATTAAACGGGGGCATTTCACATTTTAATGCCGAGATAGTGTACTCGGAGCCGCGGATTGAGGAGCCCCAGGGATATAACCAGAACGAATGTCCCATCATTTTTGGGTTTTACGGATCCCCTACCATAATCTATTACGTGGGGCCGCGAATCTCCCGAGACTTTGCTCATTTCGGGCCGGATCTCAACCGCGGCAGCTCTTTACTGTTTCTTCGGGACGTTCGGGCTAATTTACAACTACCAAACCATTTCGTAGCATCGAAAGTTTCTTTAGATAATCAACAAATATCCTATAGCAGTTTAAAATTTTGATAACATTATCAAGAGTGAAAACAAAAATCTATCAACAATTTGGTTTATATGTTAATTAACTTTGCATTAGTTATAGGAGTATTATAAAAACTGGGTTAATTGTATGTAGATTATAGGTTTAAATCAACTTTATAAAAAAATGCGCGTGACAAAACTAATCTTGTCTACTACTGAACTTTAAAATGGTTTCAAACTTAACAGAATCAAATTTATTAAACGTTATAGACGGTCACACTTGAGGTGTCAAATTGTAGTCGTCGTCAAACCGAAATTAATTTCACCATAACGAACTCGATGCTTGGCTCTAATGAGGCGGTAATGGGTTTTCGTGCAGAGTCGGCGGCACACGAAACGGCCGGTAATCAATATTCTAAACACAGATATTATGCAAATGTTATGTTCGATTTATGCGATACGATATAAACATGCGACCGCGTACTGCGCGAATTGAATTTCATTTAGAGCGAAATTACGGAACGGCTTCGACCACTGGAACGCGTTCAGACGACGCTCCAGCTGCATTCAGCCCAACAAACCCCTAATTGACGATTCGCATCACCAGATCCATTGAAATTCCATCCACGGACGATGCTAATCAGGAACTCGTCAATGAACAAGCACCCGATTTCAACCTACAAACCATTCTAACACAGGTGTTACCAATCCGATTACAAACTAGAGAAGTATTAAAAAAAGGTTGTCGAAATTTTATACATTTTACTGAGCAAATAAAATATCCTGAGGGAACCATTAAATGTTTCAAATAAATTTAGTTTAATTCTAATTTAAAAGACCCTGGTGACACCAAGACATTTTACATTGAATGTAGAACACTTTAGACTTTTTATTTTAAGTCACGTACTTTAAATTAAATTAACGTAATTTTCTTAAACGGAACAAATTGTAACGTAAAAATTTAAAAGTTAAACTTTCAACTAAATATAAAATATAACAATCAATCAAAACTGCGTTTTAAAGCAAATTATTTATTAATTATAAAAGCTAAATTCAAATAAGCTTAATATAACAACACAAAAAGAATGCAAAAAAGGACCCAAAGAATTCTAACGCCTTTCGACCAATTAGTCTCTCATCTTTTCTTTTAAAGACACTTGAAAGACTTTGTGATCATTACATCAGAGAAAATGTAATTACAGCGTTTCCTTTGCATTTGCATCAGCATGTTTACATCAAAGGTAAATCTGTGAATGCGGCCCTACACATGGTGGTGGGGTGCAATGATATTGGGAGCTTTCCTTGAGATAGTTTGACAAAATCACTTTTAAAAGTATTAATTTGGGACTGGAATCTCGAAGAGTGCCACTGGTCATCGCAGACTGCGTAAGGACAATGCTAGTAAGCAGAGTTGTTCAGGCTAAGGTTAGAGGACGCCCACAAGGTGGAATACTCTCACCGCTTCTCTGATGCTCTCATTTGTGAGTTAAATAATAAACATTTCTTCACAGTCGGCTACGCCGATGACGTAGCTATTATGTTAAGAGATAAACCTAACAATTTTCTTTGTTATAGAATGCAGCAGACGTTTAAACTTATTGAACGATGGTGTAAAGAGCACACTCTCTCTGTAAATCCTAAAAAGACTGAGATTGTTCTCTTCACTAAACAGTGGACATTGGTGTTACTTAAAATACTTCATTTAAAATAAACGAAAAAAATATTAAAAAGTTAAAAATTACATGCATATGCGGCTGTCACCTTCTTCGCAGTCATATTCTTTATTTGGGCCGCTCTCATCATTGTTGGTAATTCCATTTTTGGGATACTCTATCAGTTCCGTGTACCACTGAAGTTCTTCTCAATTTCTCCAGTTAACTTTTTTATACTATAACACTTATCTCATAAGGAGTCAATGTTTTTTAGTTTCTTCTCTTTAACAGACCATCGTAGGTGTAGATTTTTTAAGCGAAGCTTTTTTCGAGATTTTCCTATCATTTCTATAAAACTTATTGTCACTTTATTCGTATCATTTTTGTCGATATAAATTCTCTTTGCGTCCCTTATGCCATCCAACTTCTTGATTGTTATTCATTATAATATTAAACTTTTCAGAAAGCTTATGTAATCGCAGTTCCAACATGCATTTGTTTTTGGTGCATTTTCCAACTTATATCTGATTCTTAAGTGTGTAGCAGAAGCTAGACTCGTCGGAGGCTGGAGATCGAAAATCAATATTAAATTTGGCAAATATATCCTTTTTGACTTATACCTACTGTAATGAGACTCGCTGCCCTTCAGACTTCAGATGAATTTAATAACTTTAACATTTAGGTTCATATCTTTTGGAACAACGGTCTCCTGCTCGTTTTTCGGATATGCCCTCACTACCTTTCATTTGTTTTGAAGTAGTTATAAGCGGTATTTTGAAACAAGAAACTGCATTTTGAAACAAGTACTTTTCAACATAAACTGCGTTTTGAAACAAATATTAATTTTCTGGTACAGATTCAACCGGTAAAATCTGCGATTTGCATCAAACGAACCATTTACGCACGCCCTACATGTTTCAATGCAGCCAACGTTACCTTTCGCACAAATTGGAACTCCGTATATAGCTATTAGAAAACGTTTACAATAAAATATTTTAAGCTAGGAAACTAAATTTTGTGTTAAAACGAACATCGTCCATTTTATACGGAGCTCATCAAATGGGTTCGTAAATATAAGCATTCGAATTTAACACAACTTCCTAGTTCTAAGTCTAGTGTTAGTTCTAGTTTTAATTGTTATTCAGTGCTAGATTGTTGAACATTTTTATTGAATTAAAAGTAGAACCAACACTAGACCTTGAACTAGAAACATTCGGATTTAGTCGTCTTAAGAGACGCAAGAGAAGTCTCCAACTAATAACATTAGAAAACACGAAGAGAATAAATTAAGCATCTGCTAAATCAAAGTGTGAAATAGTATTGAAATGCTTACTTATTGCATGACATCACGAACGGGTCTTCGAGCTGTGCATCTGTTCCCGGGATATAGCAGTCGTCTTAGAATCTACCGTTTTTTGGTATAAATATTAAGTGTACTGAACGCAACGGTGTGGGTAGCTATCCGAATTTGTGTGTGTTAAAATTACTCATCAAAACAGAATAAAGTGCAAATTAATAACTTTTTATACAGGTTGGTCCATTTTACATAAAAATGTTCTGTGCGAAGGGGGAAACCATATACGATAACATTTTTTGACCTTAACCTTATTTTCAAGGTTATATGAAGGTCACGACCCATTTTTTAAATGGCACCCTATATATTTTATAGTAAAATCTGAATCTGTGGATAAAAGTAAAGTAATTCTAAAAAAAAATAAAAAAGTTTTACTGTGTGGTTTTGAAACTTCTTCAGAAACAATTAACTAACGTTTATAATTTAGCAAGAACAAATAAGGTTTATGAATTTTTAAACATTTTCTTTCTTTTCTTTTCTTCATTTCTTTGGAAATGTGCTATTCTCGGATAGCAAACAAAGGACAGGCAAGTCAATAGATATAACATGCACTATTGGAGCGTTGAAAATCCGTGATGGTTGCGTGAAGTAGAACATCAACGACCTTGGTCAGTTAATGTTTGGTGTGGCATAATTGGAGATAAATTGATTGGTCCATACTTTATTGATGGTATGCTGAATGGGGAGAAGTACCGAATTTTCTTAGATGACGTCTTACCAACGTTACTTGTAGATTTGAGCGGGGAAGAAGGACAAAATATGTGGTTGCAAAATGATGAGTGTTCAGCACATTTTTCACATATTGCACGTGAAGCTTTAGATCGGGATTATGCTGGGCGATGGATTGGAAGGGGAGGTCCAATTTCCTGACCTGTCAGATTACCTGATTTAACACCTCTTAATTTTTTGTTGTGGGGCGTCCTTAAGGATAATGTTTACCGCGAAGTACCGACTACGCCAGAAAACATAAAAGAGCGGATAAGAAATGCTTGCAAACCTAGTAGCCAAGAAAACGTTTTAAAATGTGAAGAAAGTAGAAAGGAAATACATTTATTAAATGTATTGAACTGGGTGAGGAAATATTTGAACATTTATTATAAATTTTATAGTTTTTGTTGATTAATAGTATAGCTTAATCATTTTTTTATACATAAACAATATTTAAAACTATTTGAATAAAAAAATTATTTAGTTTTTTTACTTTTAGCCATAGATTCAGATTTTGCAATCAAAAAAATAGGTGCTATTTAAAAATTTAAAACCTTAATAAGGTCAAGGTCAAAAAATGTTATCGTCATATGGTTTCCCCCTTCGCATAGAACAACTTTCACTTGGTTCTTTTTATGTAAAATGAACCGTTTTCGAGATAATCGCTTGTCTCACGTTAAACGGACCATTCTGTATAACGGACACTCCCTTTCCCGTATTAATCTATTATATCGAAGTTTTAGTGTACTTTAACCTTCTCATTTCGAAATTAAAAATCGTATAAAAGAATAACAAGAAGAAACTTTAAGTTAAACCCCGAAATAAAAGTTTTTGACGTATTACAATCGATTGGCCCTGAATGATTTACGGCGTTCTAAAACTTTTATAGACTTTCCCTTCCCGGTCGGTTTTTTTGGCGCCTGCGATTGTCCGATAAAATAAAGTTTGTAGCTCTCAATCAAGAAGCAGATATTGAATGTCAGGGGCAGGGTAAACAGGAAAAATGTGTACAGGTACACATGTGTTGGAAATATCCCCCATCTTTGAATTTTATGACGAAGAATGACGCACGAAAAAATCTTATAGAGTACATCTTTTTTTAATGAAGTTGAAAAGAGAAAATGTAAGATTCTCTTTATAAGTGAATCGGTTATAGTGTTTAAAGAAGCTGGAAGTATTAAGGTCGGTTATTAAATTTTTAATTTCACGAGAGTCAAGTGAACCTTCGACCGAGTTTCCTTCGCGTTTTTAAATTATTAATTCGCATGCAGGAGGAGATTTAAATTCTTAATTAACCGGACAACCAAAGGCACATTGACCATATTAGTCCCAGCAAGTTTTCCGCGCGAATCCACTTGTGCAACTTTTCCGCTCCACTTTGGCCTAGCTTTTCCCCATACTAGAAATGCTCCAGTAGAGGGCGGCCACACTTCGCTTTCCCACTGCCTTTCAGTTTATTATTAATGCACGTCGGTGTACTTTGTGTACACCTGGCGATTTGTGGAAACCACCCACTTGATCCACGCCGGCTGAGCCGCTCGCTCGAGAGAGAGATTCTGTCGGCTGCGGGTATTTTAAATTTAATTGTAAGCACTTTCAGGGGATCATTAGTTACAATATACATAGTCGAGCTCGAGTTCTAGACTTTAGCTTACCTTCAATGGATGTATACATCCGGCTATGTTGCCGGTACTGCAGCGCGCATCCCACTTTACGTATATGTGAATTCGAGCGATTTCATTCTGTCTCGTTCCTTTGACAACAGCAGCTTTAGCGAAAAGCTGGATTACCTTATCTTTGTCTATAGGTTTTAATTCATACTTAAAACCTATATTATTATTTATCTACCAATTTAACCAAAAGTCACTTCAAATAAACCTTGAACTCTAAGCTAACATAAAATAGAGTTATTTCTAGTCTGAGAAAGGAATATTATTCCTTTTGACATTGATGCATCATTTAAATATTAAACCAACGTCCCCGGTGTATGAAATAGTGTGCGTCCTCTGTGAACATACGACTTCACCATAAAATATTTAGTCCACACCGAAAAAGCAAGAAGCAAATATAGGATGCCCCCTTCTTGTTTACGGTGCCGTCTGCGAAGACCGACGGGCACTTTGCATAAAAGGGCTCGGAGATGAAACTCACCTCAGAGTCAGGTACTTAACAATTTGCATAGAGTTCAGTACACGTCCCCTGTTTTATCTCGTCCGGTCGCAATTACCAAAAAGTCCGTCCGGATTGTTATTTCGACGATGAAAATCAACCAGCCCGAATAAAACTCTCCCTCTAAACCTTGCTTACAACGACGATAAATGAAACTCGCACTGTGGATATCATATCCATGCTATTAATATCAATTATAATTTAAATGTAACTTTAGTCCAGGAAGATATATACGAATCTAAAATTGGGGAGGAGAACGATTAAGATTGATTAAAAGTTTTTGGGGGAATGGAAACAAAGGTGTCTGCAATATTTTAGCACGTCTCTAAGTGATAACGAATGATTTATACCATTTATATATGAATTGTCGTTGTATGTTGTACTCTAAAGGAGATTCACAATCTATGATAGAATTGAATAGGGTTTATATGCAGTTGTATGTCCTCATACGCCATGGGGGGTAGCAATTATTCCTGCTTTGATGTCGCGCACGGAGCATTGTATCCGAAGAGCGTGTTTTGATTAATCCGTCCAGGAATTTAACTGTGCGAACTAAGTTTGCTGATCCTTTGACAATGGCCCATCGGGCACAGAACGATTATTAGCTGCGCTTAATCAAGTGCTGCTGACAATGCATCTACCGACACCGTTTCGGTAGTGATTCAACCCTCATTAGGTTGGTGACTTTGAAGTTATTTTATCTCAAAACGTAACGTCCGACATCTGTCCTATTCGATTTAATATTAGATCTCGATGGATTTACTCGTATATAGTAGAACGTCCGATACTGTAATTGAAAACGAGGATTGGTTCGGTTCTAATTTTTGCTACTATCAGTTTTGAATCCTCTTTGCATTTCTCAATACTCTCTCGGCAACTATTAATTTGGAATCGTGAAAGTTTAGAATTTCCATTTTAGTGCTTAGAATGAATATTCTTGTTTGTAATTAATTAATAGAGGAAGTTGGTTGAGTCCATCATCACTTGATTACCGGTAGGGTTACGAGAAAGGGACGTTCCCCTTTATTCAAAACGTCCTCCCCAGTCAAGTTTGAGCGAATTATCATATGTTATTTAATTAAAGCGCCTGAGATAATTAGTTGGACCACCTCCGTCGGCGTCCCCAGGGTTCAAACACAAGCCGAAAGCTCATGCCATGGTTTAATCGGTCGATTTCGTGAGTCGCTGCCTGCAATGGACAAGATTTGTGAGGCCCAGAGTGGCCCCGTGCGCATTTACATGCGCCCTTTATCCGTTTAATGCACGTATAACGCGAGGTTATTGCGCGGATATAAGTCGCCATAACTCCGAAAAGCATATTTTTCCATTTTCCATTGCCACGCCGCCGACTCCAATAAAGATTTTCAGAAAATTTACCGCGACCCAAACGTGGATATGAGGGTAAAAACGGTCCTACGCCTCGTTGCCGAATTTACCATACGTTCAGTGGTAAGTTTTCCCGAACCCGTCCGTCTGATAAACCACTGGAAGCCCGAAACTTGCCTAGTTAATTATCCGGCGCACGCAAACGTGAGTGTTAAAAAGTCTCGACCTCAATGCGAAGTTACCCACCGACCACCATCCTATTTGTTTAAACGTGTCAGTGTAAACATTGCGAGAACGCCCACCGCCTATTAGTTTGAAACTTTGAAGTGTGTTCGTTTGGTTAAAGGACCATGGGGAAATAGCTTGAGAAAATCAGGTACTGATCTCCACTTAACCTTTTCCGAGAAATTCTATTGTACGTCCTGTTGAAATTTTGTAAATAATATTGCTGTAAGTGTCAAGTTGTAACACTTACTTGTAAAGTATACATAAAGGATATTTAAAAATATCAATTCAACTAGTTTCATTCGCACTAACGGTTTAACTTCGTCTAAAAGGGAAAACCTGATAACTCCACTCCCCCAAATTTTACAACTAATGACTACTTGAAACTCTTTTGATGGTTCTACATGTTTTAAAGTGTTAATGCCTAATTTGAATGAGCTTATTTATAATAATTCTTTTTTGGAACAACAATAATTAAGCTTTAAACAAAAACTAGGGTGTATTAACGTGTTCTTCAGACTCTTCAATTCTTTTTTCGTTCAGGCTTTTTTTATTTCAACTGTATGGATATTCATGTTGAATTGATATAAAATGAAATTTGAGACATAGTATCTAAATAACGAATTGCGATATCATCATGTAATAAATTGATGTTGAAACAATACTTATATATATGTCTTGGAATAGAATTGATTATAAATGAATCAAACTTCGCCACAAGACACATGGTCTTGGCACAGTTATTGATTGCTAAGCGACATGGTAAGCTGCAGGGGGAACGGCAACTATATCTACCATCTACAATAGTTGAGATGAAGGAAAAGAGTCTGGATATGAATAAGGTGGTTAAAGGGTTTGAATGATTTGCAAGGATTAAAAGCAAAAGTATGAAATTGAGGTGGATAGGACAGAATTAGTTAATATAGGATTTCCAAATGTACATAATGCTAAGCTGTGCATTGGAGGAAATGGATTGCAATTCTTCTTTATGCATGGACCATTGAATGCGTATCTAAATGATTTAAGCTGGTGGTTACGGAAGGAATAAACATATGTGTTATATCACAAACTGCACTCCGGCATAACTTGCCAGAATACCTGGTGCGAATTAATGTGAAGAGAAGAATGTCTGTGGAGAGGGAAAAGCAGGTGAAAAGAACGAGACAGTTGAATATTTTCCAATCAATCATACATAAATAATATTTAACCGAAAGCTTACATAATCTATTCTTTGTTCTTAATCTCTATAGGTTCAGTATTTTGCAGTTACCATGTCATTTGTAAATTTCTCCATCAACCATATAAAAGTGCAAGAAAGTAGAGTGTAAGCAAATCCAGTTGTAATCGCCCATAATGTTGATTCGTTTTAAATTTTATTTGTCTATCTTTATTTTCAAAAGGAACCCGAATGCATGATGTCACGATTAAATTAATTTCTTCGTTTCAAGTGCTTATGGATTAATAAATAGTGTAACTGGTAATTTTAATCAATATGTAAGAATCGTACGTTAAGTGAACCACAATAGTAAAAGTTACGGAGTAAATAATAATACTGATAGAACTTGAAATTAAATTTCTACCGAACCTACAACAATTGAAAGCAGTAGCGCACTCAAATTGCGTCCAGTTTGCTATAACAGTGTAATCCGCTCGTGTAATATCTGCCCAAAAAAATTCTAGTTTCTTTTTTAATAACATCCCCCTATTTAACCGCCACCTTCACCAAAATTGCATGAAAATAAATATTTAAGACTTTCATAATAGATTTATTGTATAGAGTCAACATCCACAGAGTAAATATCAATACTGTCAACTGATTTCCGAATAACCTCATTACAAACGACATAAATCAAAGTTACATTTCGAAATGATATTTGCCGATTAGTCACGTGACCAAGTAACGGTCGAGTCGGTTTCCGGATGATGTGCAAATATTTGACTTCCTCCTGTAGCATTATTAGAAAGTAACCTTGGGAAACGCGTATCTTGCTCACAATGGCTTCTGGATGCACATTTCGCGATTCAGGTAGTTTATCTTCGGTCGTAGCGACCGCAAATAATGGGGCCTTAGGGCTCAGCCCCTTCGAACGCATTTGTTCATCTGCCGAGGGCAACTTCACTCTCCCCAACTTTTACTACCCACTCACTCTCGTGAAAGCTAACGCTAGGTGTCGCACGTTCCTCGTCTGTAATGGTTTCAAATGGCTTTGAGTTCCACCCTCTGGTATTTGAAATTGAATATACTCCATACACAACTGGAATTCGAAGAGAAATTTCGAACGTATAAAAGTTTTTCTCTTGTTGAAAATATTCTTTCTGTGTGTATTCATGTGGGGTTAATCTCGACAATCTGTTTAACACTGCTGGGTACCTATCTATTTGATACTAAAATTTGAATTTTCACGCGAGGATTTTGTATTGGATCTGCACCGTTGGCGTTGTTGCAAACTTTACGAGCCCGATGAGGCCACTCGAGATCAAATCGAGAGCTTTACGGCCATAATACACCGCAATGGGACGGTCGGTGCGTTATGAAAGAGTATTTCCCTGTAGAATGGCGCATGAAAAACCATCGTGCATCGTCCGCTCCACGGACTGTGCAATATCACACGTTGCTATTGTTTTGTGGCCCATATTTCAGTACACCAAGATAATACACAGTTGCTGTACCAGTCATTTATTATAAGTTTACTGTATTAAAATAGCAACCAAAGATTACTAAAACTTTCTTAAAATTGCAACAAGTATTTTAAGATAAAAAAATAATCGAATGGGTGATCGAATGGGTATCGGTTGTATCGGATACTTTCAGCGTCAGCACGTCAGTACTAACTGACCGTCGTAAAGTTTGTAAACGACGCAAGGGCCGTTTAGGAAATGTTTAAACGGTAGGGTTCCAGAATAAATGACGGGGCGTCAGTAGGCGAAAGAATGATGCAGCCTGCCACAGCCTCAGGACCGCGTACAAATGACGATAGGGGAAATGTTAATAATCCTCCCTTAGAACGATTTATTTTGCGTAAACGTCGAAATCGACCCGCGCCTTTGTATTTTTAATGGGTGCAGCTTTAGTTGAAATTGAAATGAAAGTAAAAGTAGAAAAAAGAATCGAACAAA
The DNA here is from genome assembly GCF_036711975.1 of Onthophagus taurus. Taxonomy (NCBI): domain Eukaryota; kingdom Metazoa; phylum Arthropoda; class Insecta; order Coleoptera; family Scarabaeidae; genus Onthophagus; species Onthophagus taurus. The sequence goes on from NC_091966.1 coordinate 32,132,575, forward strand.
TAATAGCAGTTGTAAGATAACGAAAGAAGAGGTCGCTACTTTTCGAAAAGGAGGTAAATTAATTCGAGATCCTCAGGAAACTCATGATTATTTAACCGCTACGCTCTGGTTGCTCGCTCGATAATTTATACCACCTACAAAGAATTACTTCCGTTGCAAACGAACGGATTTCGATTAGGTTCCTATTGGTTGCTTCCAGAACCGATTCTCATTTATCACTTAAAAAAAGGTATTGAGAACTTGGTACTATTAAAAACTAAAAAGTCTATTTAAACTTATACATTAGTAAATATGAAGTATTTAATTATTTATTTTCCACGTTTCTATTATATATTTTTTAAAGAAAAGTAAGTATAAATATTAATATTACAAATAGCTTCAAATGTTTTATTATTTATAACCATAAATTTATGAGCTAATCGATATCATCCAATAAATAAAATAAAGATAAAATATCCAACAAAAAGCAAGTCATCTCAAAACGTCCGACTTATAACCTAGCAAGGTATCGATTGATTAAATTGCGTGAGCAGCACCATAAACCGTTTTCCCGTTCACGCACAGTTTACCATCCAAATGTCGGAACACGGCACCCATTGAGGGGAGCACAATAAAACCAATGGAATCTCTCTGAAATGGAAATGGTGACGTGTCGCTTTTTTCTACCGAAAGCAAAAAAAATGCCACTCATTCCTTAAAATAACAACCCAATTCGTTAGTAAATATTTATATTAAATTCAAAAGCTAAACAATAAATATTAACTAACAAGTTATCCAACAATTAACGTTCCTTCATCAATAAATTCGTCTACAGGTAATTCTAAATTTAAGGGAGTGGGTACTTTTTCACTTTACTGGCTGTATCACAATGAAATCCATGACACGGACAATATTACAACCTTATTACAACATTTTATACCAATTACAACTAATCTTCGGGTTTTTGCACACTATCTTAATAACTTTGTAGATCCCCTAAAATTGAAATATCCACCGCTCTAGCCAGTGCAATTTCCGATGCCATGCCGATGTAAATCTTCTAGCAGCAGCTTTTGTCAAACTTTTTACACTATTTCTTCTAATAACATTGTAATTTGGGAGGTTTGAAATTTGTGTGCGCCATTCTCGTCAATATTTGGAACATTACAAATTGAACTATTGTAATCGTATCAAAACGACGTTGATAAGAATAAACTTTTTAAAATTACAAGACCAAAAATGCCACTCATCTCTTAAAATAACAAAAACAACCCAATTCGTTAGTAAATATTTATATTCAATTCTAAATGTAAACGATAAACATTAATTACAAAGTTATCCAAAAATTAACGTTCCTTCATCGACAAATTCGTGTACAGGTACTTCTAAATTTAAGGGAGCGGGTCTTTTTCTATCTCGACCGGCTGAATCAAAATAGGATCCATGACACGCACAATAATATCCTCCAAAATCGCCTAAACCCGCCATTGGAACACATCCTAAATGAGAACAAATTCCAATTACAACTAACCATTCGGGTTTTTGCCTATTTTCATCGGTTTGTGGAACCCTCAAAATTGAAATATCCGCCGCTCTGGTCATATCGATTTCGTCCTGAGTTCGATGACGTACAAACAACGGTTTTCACGCCATTTATAAGTAGCATTTTTACCTTGCGTTATTTCATCTTTAATCATAATCATAATCATCATAATAAAGTGTCGAATTACACTTTTTGCGCCATATAAAGATCCTAACGCTGCAATTAATGTTACTGCTGCCCATGTAAATCTTCTTGCATCAGCTGAAACCAAATTTTTTACACTATTTCTTCTAATATCATCTCAATTTGGGGGTTTAAAATCAGCGTGTGCAATTTTCGTCAATACTAGTAATGTTACAAATTGAACTATTTTAATAGGCTTAAAAAGATGTTGATTGCAAAAGTGATCATTGTTTTGAGACTACAACGCAAAAAAATACTATTCATCTCTAAAAATAACAACCCAATTGGTTAGTAAATATTTATATTCAATTCTAAAGCTAAACAACAAATATGAACTACAAAGTTATCCAACAATTAACGTTTCTTCATCGACAAATTCATGTACAGGTACTTCTAAATTTAAGGGAGCGGGTCCTTTTCTAACTCGACCGGCTGTATCAAAATGGGACCCATGACACGGACAATAATATCCTCCAAAATCACCTAAACCCGCCATTGGGACACATCCTAAATGAGTACAAATTCCAATTACAACTAACCATTGTGGTTTTTGCACCCTATCTTCATCGGTTTGTGGATCCCTCAAAATTGAAATATCCACCGCTCTGGCCATGTCGATTTCGTCCTGAGTTCGATGACGTACAAACAATGGTTTTCCACGCCATTTATAAGTAGCGTTTTTACCTTCCGGTATTTCACCTAATTTAATCTCTATTTTAGACATCGCTAAAACTTCTTTAGAAGCGGACATAGACATAATAAAGTGTCGCATTACACTTTTTGCGCCATATAAAGCCCCTAATGTTGCTACTAACGTTACTGCGGCCGATGTAAATCTTCTTGCATCAGCTGAAGCCGAACTTTTTACATCCGGACATTTTACACTATCTCTTCTAATATCATCGTAATTTGGGGGTTTGAAATCTGTGTGTGCCATTCTCGTCAATATTGGTAACGTTACAAATTGAACTATTTTAATTGAATTAAAAAGACGTTGATTACAAAAGCCATAAACTTTTTGAGATAACATTTTAAATAAATTAATGTTAAATCTGACATTTATGTCATATGTAAATGACATCTATCTAGGGTATTTAGAGGTCGTATGAATCACTTGGGATGATGATTTCGTAATTGGTATGTTTCTAATCAACTGTAATCAGTGATTATCACGTTACTGAGGTTGCGTTGCCTCCGGATAGTTTATATTTCCTTTGGAAGGATAAAATTAACCCATTCCAATTACAAACTGTAAATGGTATTAGTTACAGTAGAGCCGGTGAACCGCTGAAATCCTCTTAATAACAAAGCTTTGATGAAATCCTCAAAGACATCTTACGTGACGGAACGAGTTTGGTTACGGAACAACGTAATAAAAACTATATCAATATGAATCTAGGGTAATATTAAGTTTTCAGACTTTTCTAATTTAATTGGAAGAAAAAAGCTATTATCCAAGTCTGAAATATAATTAAGTACAACGCGAATCGATTGACCCACTAGTCGGGTGAAAAGAAATTCAATTTATCATTGTGTTAAGTACGAAAATCCTTGCGGAAAATCCACCACTAATAGGTTTGACGGTGAACTATGTAATTAATCGAATTGACGGATACAACTTTGGGCCAATCAAACTTTTTAATACGTTCCGTCGATTTCAATTTCGGCTGTTAGAAAAATCCTTCCCAACATTTCGCACCCCTTCCTTTCGTGAAAACGTGACTTTGTTTACCGCTCGATTTCTTCTCCTCCTCTCATTCTCTGTATGTCAGGCAGTGCGGAGTTTACGAAGCGCAGTTAACCGGATTAAGAGAAGTATCGTGCGCACATATTTCAGCACTGCTAAAACTTCAAATCCCCAAACGCGGGACACACAAAATCCTCGAGCAATTCCGAATCTGGTCAGGCAAGATTATCGTGACAGCAAGTTACCGTGGACAGCAGGGTAGCCGTAAAAAGCAATTACAGACCCTAGCTAACCATTGGGACCATTGGGACCATTGGCACTGTCAAAACGCAAATCCACCTGACCGACAACTTTATCCCTATCTACCGCCCGATCCACCCTAACTTTCTACAGTTTACTTTCCATTACATTATATTGAAACAAAGAGATTTAATATTTTAAAAATTTAAGTAAGTATGGATTGAAATGTATTAGATGTAGGGTTTGGGGTTGTACTGAGGCACATGGGAATTACCTTCCCCTTGACGTAGGGGGACAACCCGAACGCTAAACAAGACAAATGTCTCCCAACTGCTAACGGTTTATGAACACTAAAGAACCTGACCAAACTTCTAATGCTAGGGGATCAACATTTCTATACTGTTACCGTTGAGAAGTATTAGGTAAGTTTTGGGGGTGGTTATCGATATTGATTACGGTATAAAGGGAAGAAACAACAAATCTAATCCATTACTGCATATTAAATTACAACTTTTTTAGTTTTTTACTTCGCGATGATGACACAGATCGATCACAACCGAACACTAGTAAAATATTCACGACAACGAAACGTTTCAATCCATCATTTTAACCGAGTATTATTGCAACTTTTTGCTCTGTCATCTTGATTTAATATTTCTGTCCCACTTTAATGTCAAAGTTAAAAAAAAAATGTTGTGGTGGAGTTGTCGCATACTATAGGATTTTTCTATTTCGTTACTTTTTTCTTAGGTCGTCTAGCAAATAATTTCAGGTTGGAAGAACGTGAAGGCGCCCTCCTCTACCATATATCGCCCGCATACCTTTGTATAAATAGCCGGTCGTCGGGACAGAGTGAAAATGCCATCTTTTATAAAAGGCACGCGGGATCGTGTGCACCTCTCGTGTATGCATAGCGGACATTTCATTTCACATCGTCTCTGGCACCCTTCTGAACGTTTTTTGTCCGTCTACTAGGACCGTGAGTTGAAACGTAAACGAGCTCCTAAACGTCGAAGGGACATTCCCACGCCGCCCGCGTCCTTTGAAAGCACAGGACAACAATACAGTTGCCTATTAGGCAGAACACACGCGCGAGGAATTGTTCGCATTGTTGCTGAAACGGGTACGGTCCGTTTTCTCCCCTGTAAATACTGGCCGAGATAAGAGATGAAAGAGAAAAGTTACAGAATTGTACCGAATTTCAAATTGGCCCTTCAAAATGCCACCACCGTACTCGTTTGTAAAATTAAGCAACGAGATCTTCCAGTAGCAACAAACTTTAAACTATCTATTGAAACAATATACCGCGTTAACGTGAGGTATAATCTGTGTTAAGTTTGACCGCTGATTAGTTCCAAGTTTCTAAGCTTAGTTGATTAGGTTAATTTAACACTGCTAAACAATTTAAATTCTGAGTCATACAGAGGTTTTTTTTTTGTAATCGACTTCGTCTTAATGACGAACGCAATAAATAAATAATTCAAAATTTCAACTATACCACTAATGTATTTTCGATTTGTTAGTAAGTCATTACCGAGAAAATATATTCTTGCCGTGTACGCGAATACTTTACGTAATCCTGTAATTTACTTTGGTAACTAGGAACGTGTTCTGACAACGTAGAATCTCGTGTATAACTCGTTGTGTTTCCTATGAGAGAGGGTGTGGATCACGTACGGTACGTGTATACACACGTGCGTTCCCTAAACATGGACGAACAGAGGGGAGCTTCTGTAAATTATGGGGCATCGTTAATAATGCAATCCCACAGGTTGGAAAATGACCGAAAAGTGGACAACGCGTGTCTGTGGGGGTGATGACAAGGTGCCCTTTGGCACGCATCCGAACAGGTGCCCTCACTCAGCTTAATGTAATTATCATGATGATGATTTAGTTTCGTGATTAGTTTTATGATGACTAACATAAAAATAAGAAATAATGGCGCTTAATGGACAAAAAGAAGATGTATTGTTGTTGATGTTATAATTCACTTACGATTCATCACTTAGACAATTATCTTGTTTACCACCGGTTAGTGCAGTGAGCGATGCGGACAAAATAACTCGGTGATGTTATGCAGTGTGGGTAAATAAAATTTTGAATTCGCATATGTTCTTCCATCAACGTTTATTTGGAAATCCGCAACTATTTCGAGGTAAAATCACCTTTTAGGCATAATTAATTACGAAATCCCAATGTAATAATTAATTTTCGCGTGCGTTTTTGGTGCGGCGCTTTGTGGCAACAAATAATTTCAATAATTTATATTAAAATAATAATTAATTATTCAGGATTGTGAGAAATATAAAATTACTAACCGATTATATGAAATTTGTGCAATACGTTTCTATATTGTGGGTATTATTGTATATTTTTAAATCAATTTTAAAGTAGTTTAAATATTAATTTTCACTGAAATCTCACATTTATATTAATATTTTAATTTATTTTCTATCCATCTAGGTTTTAAAGATAAATCAGCTTTATATATTCAAAAGATATTCACAAGTCATTATATTTATATATAATAATTTATCAGTTCAAAAATTATTTCGAATCAATAGATGTTTTCAAATTGAACTTTACGCCTAAATCATTTCTTTACATACATTAATAAAATATTCTACAAATTTTCTCAACTTTGATTATAATACTTTTAAATTATCTAATAAACCTAATCTCTATACAACTTTACTTTAATATTCTTTCAATTAGCAATTGATTAATTATTGTATATGTCATATTAATAAAATAATACTGCTTTAAATCAATACATTCCAATGATGACACCTAAAAGGCGTAGTCAGAATCGGATCGAGTTTAGGGCTTTTTACAGGAAATGAAGATTTTTAACAAACCGATAGTATACAGATAACCTGTTTGCAACTGGGCAACTGCTAATTGAAAGTGTCAATACCTTATGATCATTAAAAATAATATATTCTATGAAATTGCACATAAAACAAATATGAAAAATTTTAATGTCATTAAAATTAATGTATAGCAGTTTTCTTTAGATAGATATTTCTCGCTAAATCATTCAATGTAAAATGTATATCACACACTCTTCTTCATCGATGTACATCCTTGGCATCCACAGCGATTAACGTATTGTCTCCACACAATTTTATCCAACCTGCAAATGTCCGGTTATTTTTTCTGGATTTAAAAATTCATATCGATGAGATTTTATCATCACAACGGGAAAAAATCTTATACAATTTACTACTTTCGGAATACGCTATCTATTGAATTGGATACCAGTTAAAATCCCATGTTTGGATTAATTTCTATTAAGTGCGCCTCCTCTGGGTCTCAAAAGCCATGTTGGCAGAACAGTTTTGTTCACTACGATTTCAAATAATATGGGTTATAAAAAAAGTAAATTTTATTTTTCTAAACTACCAACAAAATAAAAATAAAACATTCACGACAACATAAAATACATTGTATTTTCTTCATGTTGCACAACGATCAGTTACTGTGACTTTTGTAATACCTTATTGAAGGCATGTTGTACCACATACTTTGCCATTCTAATGTGACTTGGTAAGTAATCAGAGTTTTTGGTTAATCAGTTTCAACAAAATCAAAGCCAAGTGTAAAAAAGACTGTAAAACAATATTTTTAGTAGGTTTGTTTTTTGTACAAATTGCGAATGTATTTATACCGGCAATGTTATAAGGCTGAAGAATATCACCTGAGGTTACTTTAACCACTGCATCGACGCCTGCCTTCGTTCTACATTAATCCATAATTGTTTCTGTTTTATCGTTGTTGATATCAATGACATCATCGTGACGCATAGCCCACAGGAGTAGTACTATGTTAATGATAGCCAAACATACTTGATCCTTACTGGTCCTACTTTCTCTTAGTGAAAGTAATATAAGAATTAGTTTTTTTTTGACGTAGTGTGCTAATTTTACCCTTGAAAACCAGTTGTATGTGGTGACATAACGCTCTGCCTCGAGGTTGGTTCACATAAATATTTTACTAAGCTTATAAGCTGCTTTCCGATATATGTATATTTAGAGTTATGTTGTATAAAATGACATTGCATAGCGAGATGATCCGCTGCTGCGCAGTTCGTGGTGTCACATCATCATCTGTACGCTCACTTCCTTACACACCATTCAAAATGCACCATCACTTTCCGGACACACTGTATGTACGTTGGGACTTCATAGAAAATACTGTCTGGAATCAGTTACCTCAGAACAGTACACCAAGTGACTCCCGTATTATATAGTTATAGCTCTGTTCAGTTTTTTAGCTGTACTGTGCTTATTCCACTGTATAACATTATCTTTTCCAATAAAAGACTTCATCAGTTTCGGCTTCATGATCACTTTCTAGTTCTTGTATACTGTCACTACCTTCTGTAGTTTTTCTACCGCATCTTCTTCTGATTTTGAATCGTCGGAAACCAAATTATCGACATTTTCTTCCATTTCCATGTCTATTATTAGTTTCAACACACGTGCCTGTTTTTTTTGTTTCCTAAATGCTAACTGCGATAATCTATATGTAAACAAATATAACGCATTAATCTGTTTCTATAGCCATCCAACAAAGGTTAAAATTTGTTGAAATTTCAATTGTTTTGTTAAAAATAAGACAATTCATAAGGATACTTGCGACAAAGTAAATTACTTAAAGTAAATTAAGTTAAAGCAAAGAATAAGGATAAACAAAGAGGTGAAGACCGAGGAAGAAGTGGGAGGAAAGAATAGCAGAAGTTGGGAAAAAGAGAGGGAAGTCTCTAGCAGATATAAAGGATTTAGCCAGGTACCGAAGGGAGTAGAAAAAGTGGATGGAGGAATAGGAAAAAGATTTATCCAACACTATCAGGCATAAGGATCTGGAGAAGAAGAAGGAGAAGAGTAAATTACCATATATTAAAGGTTAGTTATTCAATTTTAGCCCACCATCAAGTCTCTGAGTACTCTGTAAAATAAGTTAAATAGCAGTTTTGTGTATATATTATTCCGAAACATTGATGATTGAGAACTCTAGTTGTAGCAAAGTTTTTTATGTTAATTAACAGATTTTAGTTCAGAATTACTTATTTGAGAATGTATATTGCTATACTGTCACCTAAAGCAGTTGCTAAACGATAAAGATTTTTGTTTACTTTTGATGATGGGGATTTTTTTTGGTTTTGTTATTCGCATATGTAGTTATTCTATCCTCTACTTACTACTAGGTGTTGTAGGCTAAACACTATATCGTGCTTGCTAATAAATAAGCAATCTTCGGCTTCAAAACGACATGAATCGAGTTTTGAACAATTGTGCAAAGAATTAAGCAGCGTTAAACCTTCTTTTCAAAACAGAACGTTTAATTTGTAGTGTTTTCTTACGCTGCAGCTGAATAACTTTTTGCACCTCCAGTTTCACTTTATGTGATAACCAAAGGGAATCGAATAATGACCGAACGGGAAAAATTAAGCTCTCCTTAATGATTTGCTACCAAACATTTTCAAATTACATCCGATCTTAGAAACTTTGCATTAGTAAAAGTTTGCCACTTGGCACGAAAGATTATTACTATCAAAATGTTTGAATCTGTCGGAGTTTGTGAGGTATTTTCTAAAGAGCAGATATATTGTGTGAGAAGCAAATCTACAGTAGCATATGTCAAAACAGCCAAGTACCTTGGTTTTACCCTAGGTATAAGACTACGATGGGAAGATCATGTAAAAAGGGAAGAATAAGAACTGGGTATACGCTATAAAGAAGATAGTTTCAGCTTTAATTTGATACATAAATCGTTTCTCTATATGCATATACACTTTAGCTTTAATTTGGAATTTACGTATGATGATGCTTCAAAATAAATTTTCATGAGTACCAATTGTGATCCGCAAAGCAGTCACCACTATTTAGAAAAAAATTAAATTGCCGATCATAAAATTACATTTACGACATTCTCGTGACGGAAGTCCTGATGAGGTCACTCGGTGGATGCGCAAAAGGCATTCCGGGATCCATTTAGGTAACAGTAACGGGATAGTACCCCTGGTATAGGACTGAGAGGCGCGCAAAACTGCGCCCTTAACGCCCCATAGAGCCCGTAATGGCGTTTCAAATTTTCCCCGTTCGGCTTTCTTTCATAAATACGAAATGCGCCGTCTACTTGCGGACGAGGACGCATGAAAATTCAATGCAATTAGGACGAGTGAACGATCTTCGGTCAAATTCGACAATTTCGTCCACTTTTTATTGCTGATTTTATTGACACGAGATACAAAATAAGAGTAATAGAAAATAACAATGATGTGTTTTTAAGTTAAGTGAACGGTATTTCTTTGTGAAAAATATCACATGTCGTTTCAATGTATTTTTCTATCGGAAAACCTAAGTGAAGCCGATGATGAGAAAGCACGCATTGTTTCGACGCCTTATTGATACCTCAATTTATAACGAAACAGCCGCGGTCCTAAATCACCGTCCGCCCGAATGTCATAACGTTACTGGTTTCGATGAATTATTCAAACGGAAATGCCCGGTCTCGCCTCCGTTTTCCACCGATAGAGCTATTTTTCGTCCTGCGGACGCAGGAAACCACCAAAGGTTCCTATTGTCTGACCCCTTGAGGTCTGAGGTAACACGTAACGAATGCATTTTCACCGGCACCTTATTAGATTAGCATAGTTGGGAATTGTAATTACAAGAAGAAATTTTTATTCAACAACATTGCTTTATAAATTGCCACTTTTAAAAAATAAATTTTGCATGTTAAGTACTCAAACAGTGTCGTGTAGAGTACGTAAAAGAGTTCGGAAACCCTTTATTTACAACTAAGGTATTATAACCCGAACACGCTTATGGTATAATAAATGGACTTCGATAACCTGCCATTAAAAACCGGGGAAAAATTAATAATAACCGACAATTACAAATTGTGTCAATTTTCTTATTTAATAAATAATTGAAAATGCGAAGCACATTTAACACTTGTTAGAGCTCTACTTGTCTGTATTGTAATCTAAATTGTTCCGTTAAGTGGCTTAAAATGACCAATAAATGTATACATATGTCACGGTGGTTATGATAATTTTTCAAAATAAATTAAATTAACTAAAACCGATGTAACGTTCTGTCAATTTAAAATGAAAATGCAACTAGGTATAATTATACACATCAATTGCAGATGAAAATATAATCTCACCAGGAAAATTTTCCGAATAATAATATGTAATATTTGTTTTAATTGAAAATGTCCATGAATATATTGTAAATTAAAGTTAAAAAGTGTACGAAATTTGTAAACGGTACAAATACATTTTAAAATATAATTGTGAGTTGTTATATTTTCTTTTCAAGCATGAATCCGACGCATTCTATTCGATTCAATAAGTTTCCTTTCCTTTCGAGCTTGTTAGTAGACTGCAAAGGAAATGCTGAGAAAACTTCTAGGTCAATTTTATCCCGTATAAATCTTCGTATTCTTCTGTTCATAAAATCTACTATTACAGTAAAATCGTGATATAAAGGACTAATACGGGGAAGAGAGTGTCTGTTATAGCCAAAAGTCCGTTATATGAAACATTTGTAATTTCAACTTTAAACGTGCGAACGTCTGAAGATCCACGGCGAAACCTGAAACTTTCTAGATTTAGGTCTAGAGATAGTTCTAGTTTTACTTCAATGAAAAATATACAACAATCTAATGCTGAATAACAACAACAAGAACTAACACTGGACCTAGAACTAATAATATTCTGGTTTAGCCATCTTAAGAGACATATGGCTAAACCGAATGTTTCTAATTCTAAGTCTAGTGTTAGTTCCACTTTTAGTTCAATTAAAATGTATCACAATCTAACGCTGAATAACACTTAAAACTAGAACTAACACTAGCATTCGAACTAACGCTGGACACTGGTTTTCGTTCCCAACCCGAATTGAATTCTATCTATGAGTCCTAACATTTATATTTAAATATACTGATGTATTAAATAGATAATATTAATAGTATGACTTAAAAATATTTTGTCTGTTATATTCGATGTCCGTTCTAACGACGTCCGTTACATCGAGACTTTACTAGTACTAGTACTAGTACTACGTTTCGTTTAAACAAACGATTTATCGATGACCATTACCTTCTTTTTTATATTTCACGGTTGACCCCAATTTAAATTGAAAGTAGGACAACATGTAAATGATAGAACATAAAAGAAAAATACAGATGAGTTTTTATTTTTACCTGGTTCAATTGCGGCATCATTTCTACAAGAACCCTAAGCGTGTAGCTAATGGCTATTTTTGAAGAGGGTACTAGAGCACTGAAACGGAAACTAACAATGCACCGAGAAAGTTTTGACATGTGCAAATAATGAAAGTGCAACTCATAGTAGAGAATACGCCAGTTTTGTGTACCTAGAAACAATAGATAGAGAAAAGCACGACCGTACAAAATAACCAAGTTTGAGTTTTCTATTTTGCCACAACAATATAGTAATGAAATTAATTTAATTACCTAATTGAATTAGATATCATCGATTTATTTTTAATTAATACTGTTTTTATCAAATCCTAAAATAAGAATAAAATATTTAACAATATAACCAGAATATTTAATTATTTATATTATTGATTTATCTGTAAATTATCTTTTATTCAGAATGTAATTTTTCTCGTTCTAATAAATATTGCAAAAACGAGTGCTACTGACATTCTATTTCAACATTAAATAAAATAAAATGTTTCTTTTATATGGATATTTGACGAACTTTTTTTTAAATATGGTAAACGTGTATTTTGAGAAATCTGCTATTAAACTTATGCAGTCTCGTAAAATCCCAAAAAACGACATCAAAGCAAAGATGGAAAGGTATAAATATGAAAATTGTTAAAAGCCCCGGGTCAGAGGCCGTAGAAAACATCAGCCTGATTTTTTTCTCAACTTCGACCGGGTCGAAGGGTCAAAACAGGTGATCAGACCTTTCCCCCTGTGCACATATTTCATCCACTTTCCATCAAATCGGGCTTTATAAAACTCATATATTTCCATCTGTAGACATCCGAATATTTTTATTCGGCCTTTCATCTTTGGACCTCGCTCGTAGTATTAGAAAAAAACTATAAAATTACATTTTAAAATGGATAAAACAAAGAAAATATTAATTTTGTTTTATTTCGAATAAAACTTATCCAGAATATTCGAGAATTTGATTTTCTCTCCAATTTACATTGTTTTGTTACGTAATTGAAACACCATCCCGCAATTCTGGTCGGTCTTAAAAGTTTTCCACCCAATTTAGACGGTCGCGAAGCCATTCGCAAAGTTGACAAGGATCTTCATTTAAAATTCCACTCCATCTAATTAGTTGGTCGGGATTGTGTTCTAATTATGGCGGACACGCGAATTTTACTGTGCCCTCGTTGTTACGTAATAAACTGTTGTTTGGCGGTGGCCCCTGGTAAACGTTAAAATTAGTCGTTAATATTTTATCGTTTTCGTTATGTAGTATTGCAGAATCTAAATTGAGCAGGAAATGTTGTTTATACGGTCATATAGTGTGGAGATAAAGAATGCTTTTTGTTCACAAATAATTCCATGTATATGACTATTTTCTCAGTCCCTTCAATCAGCTGAATATACTTAAAATAATATAAATTTATGTCATCGAATAACTTAATTGATAACATCATTGGTTGCGCACAAAAATTAAATTAATTGCTGATCATAACTAAACGAGCGTTACAATCCATAAAATTAATAGAATTCAATGATAGTATTCACACAGACCAGTTTCAAACAAACTATTGCATATGATTCTTCTGCATCTGATGCATTCTCTGCGCAGTTTGCTCTCGAACCCTTCTATCTGGTTTGTTGCACCAGTTGTGTGCTAAAAAATATCACCATAACTTTTTTTTAAATAACCGTTGATTTCTTGGAACCATTCCATAAATAACTTGTAGCGTACAAAAAAAATTAATAATCAAAAACTCAAAACAAAACGCCACGAGAAACAAGGTGCCGGCAATCTCAGTAGAGAAGGGGTGGATTTCTTTTTTTTTTTATATAGGGCGCCAGTGGATCTACGATAGTATTCCTTGTCTCAATGCCAATCACAACAGGACCCACTCTGAAGTGAAAGTGAATGACGAAAATCAAAGAAAACAAAACGGATAATAATAATAATAATAATACTCTATTAAAAGAATTTAAAAAAATAAAGTAACTTTTCGTGCAAGTAAAAAAAAAATAAATAAATCAATTATAATAATAATCATTCAAAAACTATAAGAAACAAAAATTTAATTTAACCAAAGTTTACTCGAGTTAACTGTGATCTTACAAAATCAAAAAAAGTAAGAAAATGAACTAAAAATAAACTAAACCAAATAATAATAAATAACCAATTATTTCAGGTAAGTATAAAAATATCAAATATAATTCTAGGTAAGTAACAATAAAATGTTCTATTTTTTTTTATATATTTTTTCCCTTTTTTTTTATCTCAAACTTTATTATATTAAATTATATATTTAATTCAATATTTTTCTCAAAATATATATAGCGTTCATATATTTGAAAAACACGCTTTTTTTGTTTGTTAACAGGTTACGAAAAAGACGACTCGACGAATGTTCCGAGAACGAGAAAATTAAGTAATCTGACCTTGAAAATTCTGCACACGCTGAAAATTTTACTTTCCCGATGATAATTCTTTATCCGGAAAAGCCATACGATCTTGGGAACGACGGTTTTTAACGATGTTCGCCTGTTGGATTGACGGACCGAAATCGACAGGTCGTAGACGGGAAAAATTTAGATCAAAAATAAATATCCAATACAAGAAGCTAAAAAAAACGTAAAAAAAAACTATAACCGACGAAACAATGAGAAAAAGAATTAACGTTATTCTTACCGTCTCGCTTCACGCACGAAAATTTATTAGAAGCACGCGTAAAAACGCAAAACGTGGTTTGAAAAATCCTCCCAAAGGAGTACCGACGAAAATTTGCAAAAACCAACAAGAATTAATCGTCGAAAAAAATTCACTATGAGACCCACAATCCCAAAATAACTTTGGAGGGCACTACTAAACCCTTAATTTGGTCTCAACGTAAAAAAAAAACGCACGCGGATGTTAATAAAATTTAAACCTTCGTCGCTAGCTCAACGCTTCAACCAATTCTCCAAAATCTCTACGTTTTCAAGAACGGCCCGCCGCGTCAAACCCGTTCCGCCAAAAAACCACGATCCGAAAATTTAAGAAAATTTAACCCCTCATCTATATGTAACCCTTCAAACATATTCAAAATAAATAACTTTTTTCCAAAAAAAATAATTCGCGTTTTCAAATTATTTCAAATAAAACCGTTACAAATTCCCCCCTTACTACATTAAAGTTTCACCGAAACTTTTTTCCTTATTTTGAATCGAAATACAATTTTAAATCTTTAGCGTGCCACGTCCCCACCGAATTTCCCAACTCATCCCTCAACATATAAGTCCATGGCGACACACTTTTCACAACGGTATAAGGTCCAACATACTTAGGAGCTAATTTGCTTGAAAAATATTTAGAAGCGTCCGAAAGCACGTAATTCTTCTTCCATACCTTTTGACCTGCATTAAAAACATCAGGACGTTTGCGTAAATTATATAATCGCTCGTTCTTCTTAGAAATAGACCAAATTCTTTGTTTAACATCTTCAAAAATCTTGTGAAGCTGCTTACTACCAATCATACCACTATCAGCATCATCTGTAATCAAACGATCATGATGTTTACCATCGAGTATAATTTCTCTTCCAGTACAGATAAAATGTGGTGTGAACCTTGTAGTTTCGTGTCTTGCACTATTCAACGCACATTCGATTTTTGGTAAACTGACGTCCCAAGTCCGTTGATCATCCCTACAATAGATAGATATTAACGTCTTCACAATTCTATTGACACGTTCGGTTGGGTTTGCTTGGGGATGGTAGCTCGCATTGTAACGCACTTTCACATCATATTCATCCATAAGCGCCAACAGTTGTTTTGACCTAAATTGAGGCCCGTTATCGCAAATCAATGTTTTAGGAACACCGTATCTGAGAAAAACATTATTTTCCACAATATTCACTACCTTGTCAGAAGTAGCAGTTCGTAAAGGATAAAGTAAACAATACTTACTAAAATAATCGGATATGACAAGTACATATTGATTTCCAATTTTACTACGAGGCAATGGTCCAATGAGATCCATCGAGATCAATTCCCATGGTTTATCGCAAATTGGTTGAGCCTTATAAAGACCGATAGGTTTCGATGCAGGAATTTTATGCGCAGCACATATCTTGCAATTAGCAATATACTTCGCCACATCAGCGCGCATCTTAGGCCATATATAACGCTGAGACAATCGTCCCACCGTCTTGAAAATTCCCATATGACCAGAGGTTGGTGGGTCATGTGCGTCTGATATCAACGACGATCGATGTTTTTTTGGTACTAATAACCTCCAGGGTTCAACTTTCCAACCAGGTAAGGAAGATGCAACATGTTTGTAAAGTAGTCCATTCTCTATACGATACCGCGGATACTTAGCCGGATACTCTTCTACCAATTTACGAAGCTTACTATACCACTTATCACTATTCGTATCAAAAACAACACTAGTATCAACACAATCAACAGCTTGAAACGATCTGGAAAGTGCGTCCGGAATGATATTCTCGGTACCTTTGCGATGTTTTATTTGAAAATCAAACTGTTGCAATCGTACAGCCCATCGCGCTATTCGACCAGTCGGATCCTTCAACTTCAACAACCACAACAACGAGTAATGGTCCGTTATCACAGTAAAAGGAATACCTTCAAGATATGGCCTCAACTTCTCTACGGCCCATATAACGGCCAGACACTCTCGCTCCGTGGTAGAATAATTAGACTCAGTTCTCGACAAAGTGCGACTTAGGTAGGCAATGACTCGATCTCCCTCTTCTGATGGCTGCAAAAGAACAGCTCCTAATCCAACTCCAGATGCGTCAGTGTGGAGTTCAAATGGTAACGAATAGTCCGGACAACAAAGTATAGGTGCAGTCACCAGTTTTTCTTTCATGATTTTAAAAGCTTCATCACACTTCTGAGACCATACAACTTTAGCACCTTTTTTCAATAAACTAGTTATAGGTGAAATCAACGATGAGAAATCAGGTATGAAGCGACGATACCATGAAAAGGTTCCCACCATGCGACGAACCTCTCTCTGGGTCCTTGGTGTCGGTATCCTCAACATAGCATCCACCTTGCTGGGATCGACATGCAATCCATGCTTATCTACGACATAACCAAGATAACTTAATTGTGATCTACAAAAGTTGCATTTGTCCCAACTAACTTTAAGACCTGCGTTAATCAGTCTTCTAAACACTTCTTCTAGTATAGCGATATGTTTTTCAAATGTTTCGGTGACAATGATAACGTCATCCAGGTAGACGAAAACGTTAGGTTCAAGATCTGCTCCAATAACTCGATCCATTAATCGCTGCCACGTTGCTGGTGAATTATGCAATCCGAACGGCATCCTTGTAAATTGGAATAGTCCTCTGCCGGGAACAGTAAACGCTGTATACTTCTTCGAGGTCTCTTCCATTGGTACCTGCCAAAAAGCTGACTTGATGTCTACGGAAGAAAGATATCTCGCATTTCTAAGCTTGTCTAATGTAGCGGATATGTAAGGTAGTGGATATCCATCCCGTTCCGTTACTGCATTTAAGCGGCGAAAATCTACGCAAAATCTGTAGGTTAAGTCTTTTTTCTTTACCAGTAAAATTGGCGATGACCACCCGCTCGTCGACGGTTCTACAATACCCTTGGACAACATTTCATCTAATTCCTCGTTAATACATTTTTGAACTACAGGAGATACCGGGTAGTACCTTTGCTTGATCGGCGGCGAAGAAGTCTTTATCACATGTTCCGCCAAATTTGTGCAGCCCAATCCAGAACCCATCATCTCTTTATGTTTGTCAATCAATCTCTCCAATTGTAATTTCTCAATGTTCGACAAATCATCAACATAATCCTCCCCCACACCATCAACCTGTAAATCCTTCCGCGAGAAATACCATTCGTTGCTGCGTAAATCCGGTACAACTCCCAATGCTCTGAAGAAATCAACTCCCAATATCAAGGTATGAGGTAACTCTGGTACAACTATCATATTCACTAATTTCAACACACCACGAAGTTCAACCGGAACCAAAACACTGCCAATACTATTACAACATTGGCCGTTAGCCACACGCACTGTAACAGATGCACTCTCTAAACTAAGTCCTAATTCAGATATTATTTTCCAACCAAAACCACCTAGAATCGTTCTTGATGCACCAGTATCCAACAATCCTAACATTCTTTTCCCAAGAATTTTCACAGTAAGGTAGGGTCGTTCATCAGGCTCAGAACTCTCCAAAATATAATGTAATACGGCTCTAAATTTCTCGGTCGATATATCGGCGTCTATGTCCACTATCCGACCACCTAGTGACGACGCCTTTCGTTTCCCGACGATGACGTAGTGGGATAATTCTTCGAACAAATCGGACAATTTCGAATGGTAACTCCTGGCTTCTTACACTTATAGCAATGTAATTTAAGAGGTGCAGCACATCCTTTTGCCAAATGACCAACATTTCCACAATTGAAACAAGTTCTCGACGATTCTCGTTCTTTTTCTGTAGTCGTAGCCACTCTTATCACTTCAACAGATGAACCTTCTTTAGCTTCTAATTCAACATACGCTAGGTCTGGCTCCAACATTTTTCCTCGTCGCTTAGGAGGTGCAAATTCTTCTACAGTCCTCCGACTCTCTTCGATTCGCTTACATAGTGTCTTCAAATACGAGATTGAATTCACATTCTGCAATGCCAACTGATTCTGTAAGTAAGGCAAAACGTTTCTTCTCAAAATCTTTATTTTGGCATCTTCCGATATTGGACATGTTAACCGACTGAAAAGTCCCATCATATTTGCAATATAAATATTTACTGGTTCTTGCTCTCCCTGTGTTCGATGCTTAATTTCTTCCATAAGATGTTCGTTATAATCCGGTGGTTGAAATTCTTCTCTTAACGACGACTCCAACTCCGCCCAAGAAGAAACAGATCTCCGAATAGAACGATACCATGCGAGAGCCGGTCCCTCAAACAAATCTAATGCTGACAAAAACACTTGGTTTTTAGGAATCCCTCTAGCCGATGAAAGCTCGTCTATCCTTTCTAAAAACGCTCCAACAGATGAACCAGGTTTTCCTGAAAACTTCACGTCCCATTTATGCACTGGTACGATCTTTATATGTTGTTCACGGCTTACAGGAATATTTACCTGTGGAGACGATGCTCCAGATGGCGAAGAAAAATTTAATGATATATTCAAAGATTGTTCTAAAACTTCTAATTCAGGCGGCCGTGTTAATGCAGATACAACAGACATATATTTGGTGTTGAGTTCCATTGCTTCCGTCAACACTTTTGTTCTTTCTTCCGATTCGCCCATGCGTTTAATACGCCCAAGTGTATGCCACAATTTTGTTTCAATTTTACGCGAATCCTTACTGGAAAATTTACTCAGCATTTCAGCTATTTCTTTAAGTTTAGGATGAAGCGCTTTCAAATCTTCTTCCTGCGTATATGGATAATCAGGATATCCCAATTCATCGTATGTTCCCAACTTCTCTTTCTGTAAGCAAAGGGGAAGCTTTCTGCGCATGTCATCGACCGTTGTCGGTTCTATACCACGCACCCACAATTCATATGACAACTCTTCTTTAGTCAAATAATTTACCGTTACCTTCAGGCTCATAGTTGCGATCAAATTCACCAAAATAATAACCACCAATAACTACTCTTATAACAATCACTTATATTATAATCAATCAGTTACAAATTCAAACAATATAATTTCAAAGCACAATGAATATCCCCAAAAATATTAGCAAAAACCTACTTTTTTTCTTTCAGGCCCCACGTTGGGCGCCAAAAATGTAGCGTACAAAAAAAATTAATAATCAAAAACTCAAAACAAAACGCCACGAGAAACAAGGTGCCGGCAATCTCAGTAGAGAAGGGGTGGATTTCTTTTTTTTTTTTATATAGGGCGCCAGTGGATCTACGATAGTATTCCTTGTCTCAATGCCAATCACAACAGGACCCACTCTGAAGTGAAAGTGAATGACGAAAATCAAAGAAAACAAAACGGATAATAATAATAATAATAATACTCTATTAAAAGAATTTAAAAAAATAAAGTAACTTTTCGTGCAAGTAAAAAAAAAATAAATAAATCAATTATAATAATAATCATTCAAAAACTATAAGAAACAAAAATTTAATTTAACCAAAGTTTACTCGAGTTAACTGTGATCTTACAAAATCAAAAAAAGTAAGAAAATGAACTAAAAATAAACTAAACCAAATAATAATAAATAACCAATTATTTCAGGTAAGTATAAAAATATCAAATATAATTCTAGGTAAGTAACAATAAAATGTTCTATTTTTTTTTATATATTTTTTCCCTTTTTTTTTATCTCAAACTTTATTATATTAAATTATATATTTAATTCAATATTTTTCTCAAAATATATATAGCGTTCATATATTTGAAAAACACGCTTTTTTTGTTTGTTAACAGGTTACGAAAAAGACGACTCGACGAATGTTCCGAGAACGAGAAAATTAAGTAATCTGACCTTGAAAATTCTGCACACGCTGAAAATTTTACTTTCCCGATGATAATTCTTTATCCGGAAAAGCCATACGATCTTGGGAACGACGGTTTTTAACGATGTTCGCCTGTTGGATTGACGGACCGAAATCGACAGGTCGTAGACGGGAAAAATTTAGATCAAAAATAAATATCCAATACAAGAAGCTAAAAAAAACGTAAAAAAAAACTATAACCGACGAAACAATGAGAAAAAGAATTAACGTTATTCTTACCGTCTCGCTTCACGCACGAAAATTTATTAGAAGCACGCGTAAAAACGCAAAACGTGGTTTGAAAAATCCTCCCAAAGGAGTACCGACGAAAATTTGCAAAAACCAACAAGAATTAATCGTCGAAAAAAATTCACTATGAGACCCACAATCCCAAAATAACTTTGGAGGGCACTACTAAACCCTTAATTTGGTCTCAACGTAAAAAAAAAACGCACGCGGATGTTAATAAAATTTAAACCTTCGTCGCTAGCTCAACGCTTCAACCAATTCTCCAAAATCTCTACGTTTTCAAGAACGGCCCGCCGCGTCAAACCCGTTCCGCCAAAAAACCACGATCCGAAAATTTAAGAAAATTTAACCCCTCATCTATATGTAACCCTTCAAACATATTCAAAATAAATAACTTTTTTCCAAAAAAAATAATTCGCGTTTTCAAATTATTTCAAATAAAACCGTTACAAACTAATGATTATTAATTCTGCGACACACACATTCCTAATGCCTCAAACCTGATTTTGTCTGGGCGATTATTGGTGAATACACTTTTGCGTTTCAATTCTCCTATTAGTTATGTAACACTACCCAGACAAAGTTATAACCCAGTTTTTGTTATAAGACAATTTGTTTTTTGGATTTTCCTGGAGATTACTTCGATGAGTCTCATAAGAGTTATTGTTACGCCCGAATCCTTCCATCGGGTTTACTAAGCCAGATGTGCGCTGCAAGCTCAGATGTGGTCTACAGAAACGCTTCTATTAAAGTTTGATCGTGCGATAAAAGCACAATATTATATATGTGTTTGTAAACGGTCTTTAAATTTTATGTTTCTCTGGTTGCTCGTTTGCGTTCAAGTTAAACTTGTTGTGCTGTCCATGCAGATAGCAGTGTTCTTCATGATGAACCGTGTAGAATAAAGAGATCGTTTCTAGAGATGTATGATTCGTGATGTGCTCTTGTTTCAAATTCCTTCTAGAGTTGTTAAGAACCCATCAAGCAGTCTAATGTATTCACTGAACATAAGCTCCTCTGCTGCTGTCGACAGGTCTTAGCTACTCTTAATCGAATTGGTATAACGAATAGAATTTCAAACCGCTTCTGTGACGTGGCATCTAATGGCGTCGAGAAACTCAGATGATAACACCATTGATTGCGCACAAAAGTTAAATCAATTGCAGATCATAACTCAACAAGCGTTACAATCTATAAAAAGTACTTTTGCGTTTCAATTCACCTATTAGTTATGTAACACTGCCAAGACGCTCAGTTTCTGTTATCTGATTTCCCTGGACATTTCTTCGACGATTTCTTCGAGATTGTTGGCATGTTTAGCTACGTTGAAGCAGGCATTTGTGTTTTCGGAGGGGTTTTTCTCGTACCTAAGACGTGCGCTGTTTGGGGTGTGTGAGTGTGATATTGGTGTAATGATGGCAGTGTGGTGTAATTGTCTCTGTAATATTGGTGTAGTTGTTTAAGTTGGTTAAAGTTGTAAGGAGTTTGTTTTGGTATGTTGGGATGTTTTTGAGCGTAGTTATTGATTGATTGGCCATGCAGGGGCGGCGTATTTGAAAGATAGCAATGCATTGCATTCTACAAAATTTGCTCAATTGATGCCGTATTAATCGAGAGTAAGATGTATATTCTACTTGTTACATTTATCTTTACTTTTTTGATAATTTTGTTAAATGTTATTATTTGTTATTTTGTGCTTGTTATTATTTTATATCTAAATTGCTTGTTATTATTAAGAAGCAATTTTAATAACAGATTCCACATAAATCATAACGAATAATTTTTATCTTATAACTAGGGATTGCTTTTATCCTGCATTTAAATAGATGGATCATATATATATATCTTTTACTCGCTATTTGCTGCTACAAGTGATTTATATGTAGATCATTTCATTTTGACGATACTTCATCCGAGAAAGAATTGTGTAATTTGGTATTAGAGTCATGTGTTTTCACGACGGCAACTGAGTTATAAAAGAGGAAAGGATATTTTAAATCCTAAAGGTGCACCCTCACTCTGTCGATCGCAATGTGGATCGACAAAGCCACGTTGATGTAGGCGTGCTGCGCAGCTCTGTTGACAGCCCGATCTGAATGCCGATTCAAACTCAACTCTTGTCGGTTTTTATCAAAGAAGCCGGACCGAGGCGAGTAGAGTGTATGTACTGGTAACCGACACCGACAATCATCATTTTTTGTTAAATAACAGACAGTTTGATTTAACATGGAGGGGACCAATTTTACATTCCATGTAATACATTCAATTGATATGTACCGTGGCCGTTCAGTCTGTGGTATTGTAAATCAAAAGATTATAAAAGTAAAAATAAGAGACTGAAGAGAAGTGAATTGAAAATCCGATTCTAGAAACGGAAGGCAATATTCCAAAAGCATTTTCCGCTACACCGTGCGTTACTTAATCCATAGTTTAAAATCCTCGTTTTAGATTTTTAACCTTTTAAAGGCCGTGTGTCGTTATATTTTATACAAATTTTTCAGTGTTTTTCTCGAAAAAGAAATGGAAAAAATGTGAATTGAAACAAACAACTAAAATGCTTCTACTTTACAATTACATAATTAGGTACCCTTAATACGAAGTCAGTTTTATACAAAAAATGTTTTATACAAATGCGATGTTCCCAAAAAGGGAACGTTGGCATGTAAAAGGTTAATCCCGGATAAGGTTTCTATTTGTACTATATGTTAGTGGAAAAGCATGATCTACAATGCCAAATAGAACTTCCACATTTTATCCCGGTAAAACATACATTGCACCAAATAAAGTTGTAATTTGCATCAACCAATAGTATTTCAATAACTGCAAGTAACTGTAAGTATTCTACACTATTGCAAATGATGCGATAATAAAATACTTACAGTTAAAGAAAATTGGAGCCATAATACAGAGGAGCTTGCTTCCCTTTCATTACACCAACACAATATAGAATATTCCATTCATTCTGGAACCCTTATGCTATAATTTCTCGCCCCTTTCATTTAAAGGCATCTACAGCGACATCTTTTTAGGTAAAGCAGACATCTCAACAACAAATCGAAGAAAGGTCAACATATTACAACAATACAAGAACATGAAAGAGTAGTATAAACACAACATTTTCCTAAAGCTGTTATATCTTTCACAATGTGTGAATCTCAGTGTACTACGCCTGTATTGAGCGAGTGATAAACATTCTGAAGTCAATACAGTTCAACAGGTAAGAAAAAGATGAGATCGGAATATTTTGGGATCAGATTGCCATCCAGCTTCGGGTATTAGCCTCCCCCCATACTAGATTTATGGTGTAAACTATAATTAATAACATTGTTTATGCCAGAAATGGCCGGAGATAATCCTGTTCTTCAATGTCAATAATGACAACTGACCGCAACAATGTCATTATCTACAAACAAGTATCTACTACATCTACTGCTTTTTCTGAACACCATTTCAGAGAGTCACATTTAACATACACTGTTATGAATAAGGAATAAAAGATATTCTTGTTACTAATATTACTGGTAGACGTTTACTAGTTTGTGTAGCCTGTCTATATTTTGTATCTTGTTTAGTAGTTATGGGATCTATCATGTAAATCGTCAAAATCTGAACTCGTCATTCCAAAAAAATGCAGCCTCTGTATCCACCATCACATCTATATTCTACACTTCTGCTCTAAAGCTTTGTATAATCTAAAACCTTGTAGCGGTTTATTTTTCATATTTTCTTTTGTAATGTCGTTTGGTTAGTACTTTGTCGTTTTGGCGATTTGTTATGCATCGATATGCGTTTCCTCTTTCTCTTTGGTATCAAGCAGCGATAGTGTTAACTTGTAAGAAAAAATTAATTGTTTGAGTGTAACCGCGTGGTTGAAATTTTTATGTAGAAGATATCATGTTGAATTGTTGCATTGTTGAAGAATCATGTGTACGGATTCGTTCTAATATTATTTCAATACAGTAGTGATCAAATTAGTGTTGACGGTTGCGGATTTTTTCGATTTTTATTGGTTTCGTTCGACCATCACGTTTTATGTCTTAAGATAATTATAGGTTTAGTGTCTTTTCTGTTGTTATTCACGTTTTTTTATGTTCAGGCTATTCATTTACTGTTAATACGTCGAATGCTATTATATTCAATTAATTTAGATATATCATTGACAATTCATAATCATCAATTTATCATCAAGTTGTATTTGCTTGATTTTGTTGCTTTGTTTTGTTGGATCTCTTCAACTTTGTTTCGAACTTAGCTTGTTGGACAAGTTGATAAGTATCGGTAAGTTCATTCCTTATGGTAATGCAGTAGCTAGACCCTGGTCTTATCAACTAGTTGTTTAGTAAAAATTGCCACAACCTATTTTTGAATTTAATGCCCTTTCTGATATTAAGATCAACAACAATAATTGCAGCAGCAGCCGGTAATAAAAGTTAGTCTTCTTGCCTAATGAGCACCACACAATAATTTTCTCAATAAAGCCAGTCAGCTTTGCCGATCACCATTGCCAATTTTACAAGTCTAGAGCAATCAAGCAATTAGTTATCATACATATCAACCTGTAGGAGTTAATATCAATTACTTTAACCAGTAATCTAGTTATCATGTTATTTTTAATTAAATTATTTAATTTTTTGAAATTAAAATCTGGATATGGAGTACAAACATACCGCAAAACTTTGTTTGTTTAATTACCAATTTTCTATATGAGATGTAATCGGTTTTTAAAACATTCAAGTAAAGTGTTACATGAAAATATAACGTAATCCTAGTTAATATTGCAACAAATCTCACAAACTCTCTTCATATACATATTAATCGCGTAAATTTACATTTTCAACCAGTAGCTAGTGCTGTAGGTGTATAATTTACGTCCGGCAACCGGCGAAAAGTGTCCGTTAAATGAATACGCCCGTAAAATATTTATGGCTCTCTGGCCATATTGGTAACTGGCGTAAATTTTAAAAAACTTTCCCAC
The DNA here is from genome assembly GCF_036711975.1 of Onthophagus taurus. Lineage (NCBI taxonomy): Eukaryota > Metazoa > Arthropoda > Insecta > Coleoptera > Scarabaeidae > Onthophagus > Onthophagus taurus. The sequence goes on from NC_091966.1 coordinate 32,158,149, forward strand.
AAAAATGGAACGCGTTCTATCGATTTTTGTCGTTTTCGATGGACGTGATGTTCGTCGAAAAAAAATACAAAATAAATAGGTACAAAGAGTAACAACGGAAGCTTGTTTCGATGTTGGAGTTATCAAAATGTTACGGGGGTGGGTAGGATGGTAAGCTAATGATTTCGAGTTGAAATTGAGCCAATTGCGCTGGCATTTTTTTTGGTTTTTTTTATTGAAAACAATCGTCCCAATGGTGACAACGAGCCGGTCCAATTTGCCCTTTACGGAAAAATTGTTAATATAGGTTCGTCGTGTCGTTAAAGGAACTTTTTAACAGAACCCTTCCAACTGATAAAATACATAAATCACCCGCAATCTGCACGTCAAAGCTCGTATGCGATGTCACGCTATGTTTTTTTTCTTAAGAGACGCTATAAAAGTGCATTAAGCGAAACGCGAATTGTACAGGGAAAAGTTCTTAACGGAAATAACTGCTGAATCAGATGTCTGGAATTGCTAATTGTGGTCTAGACGGTGTATATTAATTTTTTAATCTTTTTGTTGCAATACGTTTTGAGGTAGCATGAGAAAAAACGGAATACTGAAAAATCTCGGAGCACGTAAAACATTTTCCCAGACCAATAACGAAAGTAATATTACATCGTTTTTGCCTCTCAATCAAAAATAACGAATTGAGATGTATCGCACGGACAATTTCGCCGTAATCTAGAACTGATAAGCCCCAAGAGAGGACAAATGGCGTAATAACGTAAAATAATAACGGCGAAAGCTGAGGCAGAAGTGGCTCGGTCTCTCAGACGACCCTCCACTGGATATGATATTAGAGCAACTCTTGTGGAAACGTGCTCTACGACCAGAACTACGAAAATCCAACCAGATACCGTATGTCTTTTACAAACTAAATCTGCAAATTACGAAATGTTAACGTCCCACTTCTTTCGACGTAAAATACACAAGCTCAAAATGTAATTAATATTGTTTACTATATGTAATTGAATCTAAATCTAATAATACTCAATAGTGACCAATTTATCTACGTTGATAAACAATGCCCCAATAATATTACCAATTCAGAGGATTAATATAGGGTTACATAAACGTAACGATAAAGTTTCTTCCTTTAAGACATAAATGATTATCATTAACTATTATCAATTAATTACCTATTATTAAATTAAAATTACTAAAATTAACTATATATAATAAATAAATAAATTACCTATATATTTAATTAACTACCTATTATCAACAATTAGTAATTTTTTTAAATTTATACCTATTGGTAAATAATACCCTAATATAATTGCTAATTCAGTGGATTAAGATAGGTCTGTGCGGTAATGTCAGCGCAAGGCTAAGGGTTCATCCACTAACATAATCATCAATAAATCAAACAACGGGCAATCCATTACTAAATAATTATCATTAACTATTACCAATTACCCAGAGTAAATTACTTAGATCAGTGGGTGAGTCGATATCGATCCCAACATAACACATGTGATGTTACCCGATATATTTATTTATTGGGTCAAAGTAATTTGGCCTACACCAATGTAATTCTTCAACCGTGGTTGGGACATTTTTTAGGGTGAGCGAAACACGGTCGTTTTTATAAGCAGTCATTCGTAATAAATCAAATCTGTGTCACTTTTTGAAATTTACACGGAAACGCAATCTACCCGAAAAAATTTTTTTTGGAAGAATTGCCCCAGAAATCGTAATCCAAAAAAAAAAACTTATACACAATATAAAATCAAACACCAAACCTTTAACATCATTTAGATCATTTACAAAACACCCTGTATATTTTTATAGCCCAATAAAATGAAAATTTTTATTACCCCTAATAAAAAGAGTGAGCGAATAAAACGAACGTAAATGATTTTATAGCTAAATCTGCTTCGAGGTGACGCCGCGATGATTATCAATTAATAACCCGACCCAGATTTAAAGAAATTCCAAAAGAAACCCTATCTTTTCCTTCTCATTTCTAGCCCTCAAAGTGGATACGCACAAACTCTTTGTTTCCCGGGGGTTGCTTTGAAGCGAACCAAAGACAATGTAGCCGCATTCTTCGAACAGTCAAAGCGTCCCGGTATACTCCTTAGAAGGTCATAACGAGCCAGTACAATGCGGTCGGCGTTTCGACATTGCAAGAATTTCTTGTCGGTGTTTGAAGCCGAGTGGAGCCTGTTCATTGACGTTATAAGTATAAGCGAACATCGCTAGAAAACAATACGCGAAATGGCTACTACAGATCTCTTTTATCACGCCGACACAGCTATTTTAATACAAAAGTTCTTATTTAGGACAAAATCGTTGTATGTACTGTTAAATATAGAGAAACAATTTCAGAGGCGTAAGTATTGTTTTTGTCAGAAATGACTCGTTTTACAAATAAAACTAGAAACTATCGAGTATAGAAGTTCTGTTATTAAATATGTTAATAAAGAATAACATTTTAATAATTTAATACTGATTAATAACAATTTTTAGACTAAAGGATATGAATAAGAATGAAGAGAACTGATATGGTGATTGAATCTACAATGGACTCAAAAGACCAATTTTCCTAAAATTTATATTAAATAGTTTGTTTAAATAGTACTACTACAAATTTAATTAATTCGATATAAAATCCTAAGAACACAAATGATAACATATTCAGTGGTATAGTGGTAAATATATTGTATGGTTATCATAATCTACGTAAAACTGGGTCTACATGTGATCTTCTGAGAAATCAGCTAAATCAACGAATGGTGATGTCCAAGTTGCAAAAGTTCTTTAGGAGAATGAAATATAGTCAATAAGTAACACTAATCCGACTAAATGAGGCCCATTTTCTATTAATGGTAGTGTCGATACTCACTGTCGAACATGGGCCATAAAGAATTCACATCTAGTCGTTCCGTCTTCACGATAGTTCGGCGATATTTTCTAGATCATTCCAGGAGGCCGTATAGTCAACTGTTACTGATGATTGAAGTTATCTAATGTTAGCATAGATTGAAGGTTTTTTCTTGGAGATTTCTTTTATGATTTTTTGTAAATAAAACATCTTTTATTAATCTCTGAGTCTTTTTACACGTAATTTTAACATCATTACTTGTGTGGTTTTAATACTTCATCGGGTTCGACACCAATATCTTCCTTCATATTATATGGTAGTTTCGTGATGCATTTGTATTAAAGTCCACATATTTCATATTTGATTTTGAACGACTATTTTCTGAATTTTGTTGTCAGAATTTATCATCTCTGCTGTTGAAGTTGCTCACATTCTTGTAAGCAACATTTCCCATCACGCCGGGATTTTCCCTACTCATTTGCATAGTTTATTAGTTATACACCGATTAATTTGTTATCGTTGTGTGTGCATTGCTTAACTGCTTTCCAAAGGATTTTAATGTTATAACTGCTTTTTATACAATGGTACAACTCTCTTTATGGCAATCTGCGATTTTTGTTTTATTAGTCTATTTTTTGTGAAATGTCATAGATTAATGTATTGTTTTATGTCGTCTAGGTCTGTAGGTGAATGGAATACATAAATACCAGATATTACTGTCGTCAAATGATCTAATCTTTTTTCCTTCACAAAACCATGATCTAAGTAAGATTTAGCTCTAATTATTATGTTAATTAACGAATATATATTTCATGATCGTGGTATATACCATCTACGAATATGTTACAGGTTTCAACGGTTTCTGATAAACAATCATATGAAAATTCTCTCGTTTACACACCATTTAGAGAACTTCTAGTGTATATTACAATTCTATGATTTTGGTTTCTGCTTACAGATGTCATAACGCATTGTATCCTTGGGAAAATCAATCAAAGTCTCAAAGTTTCAAGTCTCATCTCATTATTGCCGAATGTACTAAATTTCATTCCTTTTATCTAGATAACATATCCTGAATTTTTGTTATGAGAATCACAGTCAAAAAGTTATCGTCTTACTAACTTTACTGTAGTGCTACGGTTTACATGACAAGGCATATGTAAACCAACAACGTAGATCATAATTATAATCCATTTTACCAGTTGTTTAATTTGTGAAAAGGTAATTAAATTTAATTTTCTCAGTATTGTACTTTTGAAATTGGTTTTATTAATTAATTAAGTCTTACTAGTTTCGGCCCATGGCCATCCTCAGAGACTAATTGTACAAGAGTTCACAAAAAGGTCATATCGCAAAGTATTAAGTTCATAAATGTAATTATTCAAATAAATTTCTTTTAAGTTTAAGACGAAATAACAAGTTCTTCAATTTTAACACATTAATATTTTTAATAAGAATCTATATTATTTGTGCATAAGAGTTTTGGTTGAAAATAGTGTTAGATTTTGTAAAATATTAATTAAATTTATTGTCATTAATTAAATCTACTTGCAAAACTAAAGCGATTCTCATAACGGTGTTCCTGCAGGAAATAGCCCCTTGAGTTGATTGGGTTGGGTTCTTCCTGCGGATATGGACGGTCTTGTTCCAAATCCCGTGATTCCTGATATGCAGATGTTGAACCACTCAATGTCCAATAACCGAAATCACTGTTCGAATTACCGATTAATCCAAGATTAATACGAATATTGTAGGATAACATCAATCGTGTAATCTTACTGACTGCACTACATAAATAAAATTACTTACTTATGATTGCATGATGATTACATGTATCCCCATATTAAAGGATACAATTTCTTTCATTGAAAAGAAATCTTTTTTATTGTCGCTTACATTTATTATTTTTTCTATACAACATTGTAAAATACGATTCAAACATTCTGTTCTAGTTCATCTACTTTAAAAAATTCAGTTAGTTATTATTTAAAAAGTCTATTAATCCTGTTTTTTAATAAACGCTTCGAAAATATTTTAAAATTTGAATAAACTAACTTGACTGATATTTGAGATTTTTACTGATAAATAAAATTGCATTCGGAAAATTAAAATCAACGATGTGGAAAATAACAAACAAGTAACCATATAAACGTGAAAATTAAATCTAGTCATGTGGAAAATAGTACCTGTTACACTTTTTTTCTAAACTTTTTAACATTAGTTATTAAAAGATTTGCTAATAAGAGCACGAGAGCGTGAGATAAACTATATAATTCAGGTTTTATATTTGTAGTGCTAATGGTTTTGTAACTTACTGACATTTGCATAAAGCTGTTCTGAGCTACGCGTGTAGCACGAGGTTGAAAATTAAAATATAATTTTTACACGCCCCTGTTCGTCAGGTCGGGTGAACGAAGACTGAAAGCGACCGCAGCAAAGAGAGGAAAATAGGGGTTAAAACGAAACGTGTTCGTTTTAGTATCCTGCAACTTTATATAGGAAACAAGAGCGCAGTTTTATCCAATTGCGCAAATTCTAAAATCGGCTTAAGATGGGCGCCCGACGGCGCGGTAAATGAGCTTTTAGTTAGCGGCGGGAGCTTTGAGCTTTGGTTTCGCCGAAATAATTTCAACGTCTGACATCGTCGGAGAGTGGCATTAGGCAAACGCGAACTTGGCCACTAATTCACTTCGACCGAACGATACGGCTAAGTTATTGCCGGTCGAAGTTTCTACAACAAATTTTAAACTCTTGCCCGACAAGTTTCTCACTTCCCAACCGTCGATTTCCACTTATCCATAATTCCAAGTTCCCTGTTTCAATCCTTAGGGACCATCTCCCTATCTTCTCACACAATTTTTCTTTTTATTTAACAACTTAAATTTCTCACCAATAGTTTTTAATTAAAAATAGTTATTGGCTCCTGTTATATTGTAGCTTCATTATATTTACAGTACCACGAACACTTTCAACTTTGTAGTTGCTCAATGTACTATTACTACAACTCATATGAGTTCGCTTCCAAGAAGACACGCAACGATGGGGAAACTATTTTATGTTGGTGTAGAATTTCTGAGAACACTTAAGATGAATATTTAACTACTACAAGATATTCAAGAAGTCGAGATCACTAGCATTATATGTTAGTTAGTTAAAAATTCTAGATATAGTTAAGAAGTCTTTGTTGTACTTCTAAATGGGATTTCTTATTGTTGGGAATTTGAAAAAGCCATCTTCCTACTTTAGAAATTAATTCCGTGTCCATCACTTTTTTTTAATTTTTAAGAATTTCTAAAACTTATAATTATAAAATGAAAACCATTTCAAAAGTAATCTGAAACTTCATAAAGGCAAAAGCGCAACAGCGTGCATCCAAGTAGGCGTCACGGTCCAACGATTTAGGCGTCGCGGCGCGAAACTCGGCGTCGCGACGCAAGTTTTCCACGACCGCCTGTTTAAAATCGATGTGTAGAAGAGACGGCGCTCAGTTACCGACGACCGCTCGTTGGTATCGCGCGCGTTTAAGCTCCGAGGAAAAGCTCCCGTCGAAAGCTCCGTTAAAAAACCACCTTCGTTGGCGAAGTGTTGCCTTCGATAAATTTATTTATTTAAATAATTCGGTTTTTAATTATTGACTTTGAAGAGTGTTCTTTTGAAAATTGTTCACGTCCCAAAGACAAGACCCGGTTCGGATCGAAGGTAAGAATTAGATCGGTCGCTTTCGCTAATCCATGAGGAACTAATAAATTCCGGCTCTAAAAAGCTTTCTGACCGTAAATTTAAAAATGTAATGAGATAAGCTCTCTGCTCGATCTCGAGGGCTCTTCTTCCTACCCTGGCGAGCTTTTCAGCTCAGGAAATGAGGAGCCTGCGTTCTCTAATGGTATGGAGACTTCATTAATAAAACATGGTTCCTTTAATTTACAGCTAGATAAGTGTTAATTTAAACGAAAAGTCGCTTTGATAACAATTAATATTCTCGATCTTATCGCATTTTTCATAATCAATTTTTTAATTCTCTATTTTATTGCCCTAACGAAACCCATCTAACCAAACTATAAATTTTAAATAACCTCATTACGTCCAGCATATTTCTCAACACTCAAAATTAATAATTCATCCATTCAACCTACCCTGCTTATAATATGGTTCGTTTACCCACGTCTCATCGTTATTTGACATATAAATAATTACTAAAGGCACGGCGAGACGTCGAGTTCTATACAATTCAATCGAATCCGGTATGTATAGTAACATATCCAAATCATTCACTTTATTGGAACGACACGATCATAGCGTTCGATCTGTGTGCAATGTACGCGAATATAAATGTGAAATATAGCGTATGCGTTCTAGTTGAACAGGATCCGCGTTATTATTGCGGCATAAAATATACCTCTCAGGTAATTTATGTTTTCACGTGAAACGGAATATCTTCCAAAAATGCCAAATTTGTTTCTATAAATTATCACTGCAACATGAATTTTATTTATTTATAAATAAAACGTCAATTTACGAGGAGATCGCGCATATCAAACCCTTTCAATGTACTGCAAACCGAACAAAGCAAAATATTTTAATGGAAATTCCTAAACAAACGGCGTATACACGAGTATTTATATTAATTAAATCCGAATTATCAGTACGATAAGCGAGAACGTAATCCGAGCTGCAGTTTGTGTGTGTGGACGATGAGGAGTCTAAACTAAACTAGGGTATTGTCTAATGCCGGATAAGCATATCTGGTAATTAGGAAAGTTTCAGGGCGAAACGCGATTTCTTTGTGGTCCCAATTAGACGAATTGTTCTGTTCCAGACTTACTGTGTTTACTTCGGGATTACATTAAAGACTTACTAGCTTTGTTTGAAATTAGGGTTGTCTTTTGTAAAGATGGACAATTCAGATTTCATTACGATGTTTGTTCTAATTGAGTACATCTCATTTCGTATTCAAAAATAAAGCTTCTTTCTTAAAAAAGAAACATCAAAAATTTAAATAGTAATTAAATATGTATGAATTTGGAAATCTCTTCACTCTGATTATTTCTTGATATATCTGAAAGGAATGAATAGAAAACACTGCTACACCGATAATGCAACAAGAGTGTATTCTGGAATGGAACAATTACGATTCCTCAATTTATAGCACACCGTGGTTATAGAATGGATATTCTATAGAAACTGCTCTTAATGATATTATTTTACGAGAAGATCAACAGGGATGCTAATGAAATTTATTTTGTTCATTATTTTTAAAGCTGACCTCGACCGATTTGATTCAAAATTGCTATGAAAAAACATCCAAGCAATCCAAAACTTGTTACATAAAATTACTTTTAAATTGTAAAACAAATTTTGAATATTAAAAGTAATTTAATAAGAGACTTTACTGTTGCTAAATATTAAAATGAAATAAGGTGTCCAATTTTTAACATTACGAGATGTCGCAATTTTTAATGAAGAATAATAATAATTGTATAAGAAGCTAGCAAGAACTGATTTGATAGCATTGAGTATATATGCCATGATAAAGTCGATCAAGTGTGTTAAATCGTCTTCACTTTATAAGACTAATTATGAATTATTGAGCGCAAAATAAGTTTAACAGTTGATGAGGCTGTAGGTTTCGTGTTAGTCTGAGCGATTTAACTTGCAAGCTTTTTGCAATGTTTTTATCCAGCTCGTAATTACAGGTAAATCCTCCCGGGATCCCAAGGCCAGATTGGTACTATTAAAGCTGGTTTTATTTTACGCGCCTTGTTCAGAAAACGCCTTGCACCGTATCGACAAATTCGCTCTGGCTTTACAGGTGCTGATGCAGTTTTAAAAAAACCTATTAAGTGAAAATCCTCTAATTGATCGTATAATCTTCCAAGTACCTACCAATGAAACGATTAAAAAGTACTAGGTCGAAAGTCGATGTGGCTTTCATGTAACTGATGGAAATATAATTATGTGTTAAAGAAGGGAAAGTGAATACCCACCTTTCAAGCATTTAACTTTTCACATATCACAATGGACGTTATTGTTGTGAGTTTTACTATGATTAAAGCATTCCTCAATACGCATCTTACAATTAGTATCTAGTTGCAGGGTATCTACCATGGTGTAGCAGCACTCTTTCCATACTCTGTCCTCTTCGAATACGCTCTATAAAAAGTCTTTATAGGCAAATCACCAAATCAAGTGATACTCCAATGCTTCATGATAGCCAATTCAAGAATTTACATAGTTTCATATTTTCATAGTGCCGAGTATGTCTCTACTAACACATAAATATTAAATTCGATGTGCTGAGTCTCGACATAGATATTTTCCTCTAGAGTTGTTAGTGAAGAAGGATCTTCAAAAGCAATCTATCCTGATCTGACTATACGTGCATATCAGAGTCAATGATGGTTTATATAGATTTTTATTCGTGGTTTATTACCAAGTAATTAAAACAACGACTAAATGCAGCATATTTACAGGTCTAAAGTAAGTTTTTTTATTAATACTTCAAAATTTAAGAACAGCTGATATCTTGTGTAGGTAATAAATAATCTGTATTAACCTTAGTATCTTATTTATAAAGTACAAAATCATAATTAATTAAGTAATACAGCGTGTTCCAGACAAGTGGTAATTAGAACTTTTGTTTTATACTCTTACGCCATTAATATTCCATTTGTAGGAGTAATATCTTGAACTGTCGATCTAAAATATATCCAAGATTGTTGTCACATTCAGTCTACCGGAAGTATACCACCACGTTGTTATTTTCAATGGAATGATATAATGTTAGAATTGTCATAATAGTTAGTATGGAATGCACTTAATTCCGTTACATCTCAAAAACTTCAACATATAGGTACAGGTATGTATAACGTAAAGTTGTAAGGAGTTTCTGCGATAAGCTAATCGATATTGAATATGACAAAACGATAATTACATTTTTGAGTAATCTGCATTAGAGCATATTATAGAGCATTCACAGCACAACGTATTTACATCGGAGGAACATTCACAACTATCTTTATACACATGATATGTAGAATGTGCTTCAAGCTCCAAAATAAGGGACTTCCCTGAACGGTAAATAAATAAAAACCCTCACAGAAACGCATAATGCACTAGTTCACACCATTGGAGGTCCAAGCTGTTCACACTGTACGGCGTTCAATGTAAATAATTTACTCACCGAGGTTGCCATTACCGAATATTCACACGATCGCAAGTGAACTGTATATCCTTCTAAATTTCCGCATTTACTTACTAAGAAAAAATGTAATTAAGATAAGTATTTAACTAAAAACCTTATCGGTTACTCCAAGTATAAAAGGCAGAAATTGACTCTTATCTATATTATTTTGAAAACTTTCCTAAAATTATTTGAAGATGATTTTTATACTGCTTTGTATATCTCTCTCTAATTTGGCATCTTGAACACAGCACCTTTGTGAATTTGTGGAATCTGTAGAATGTGCTGGATTATTAAAGGTAGATGACTTTTTGGATAAAATACACTACACTTCGTTAATCATTCAGTTCGGCTAATATTTATACGTTTAGAAAATATTATTTTAAATAACAAAGGTGCGTAACAAGTTAGCTTAGTAACAGTTTGGATACTTTACTCCTCTTTTAAATTCGTTATTTTTATGGTAACGTATCTGAAATCCGCACTTTAACTGTAAATATTGTTTTTAGGTATTATTAAATCATATCGGTAAACTTTTAGCGTAATACATTTATGACGTTTAAATCCACTTTAGTTGCATTTAGGCTTACTTAAATCCCCCACGATTTTATTTTCTTTTCCTACTTTCGTTGCATGACATTCGTATTCCGGTTGTAATTTAATTTTTCGCGTGATTATTTATGTATTAACGTGTGAACTGCCCTTATATTTCATTTAAACTTAGTTCAATTGTGTAAAATTGTGTTTTGTTGTGTTTTTTTTCTTTTTCGCTTTTGGCTAATTATGTGTGCGTTAATTACTTACTATTCTGTATATCTGGTGGTATCATTGTAATATAGTTTAGACTGGGTCGATTGGAAGATATCGTCTTTGGCGATAAATCGTTCCGTTTGTCAGAATTGAATTTATGATTTGTTTTCCACTGTCATTGTTATAATCGTCTTTGCTTTTTTTTTTGTTACACTACCGCCGCTAATATAGGATAATTATAATAATGTACAATTTTCCTTTGTTCTTTTATGGCAATAAAGTTTTGTTTATTATTATTATTAAAATGTGTTAATCTGACAGTGAAATTGCCAAAATTAAACAGTTAGATATATAATAGTGTATTGTGTTATTTTCTGTGTAATCCAATTTTCTTTGCTTCTCTTTCATGTTGATTAGTGGAAAAGTTCTGATATCTAAATTAAATCTTCATCCTGTAATCCTGGTTTAGCAAGAAAATCGACTTATTGATTAAGCAGTGAAACAAGATAATACAATATCTATTATTAACAGATGCTGAAAAATGCTGAAAAAGTAATTGCAGATCATGGCGTATATATCATTTATCACATGGTGTTTATAAAAAAAAAATGTTATAAAAGAATCGTAGGTAGATATTCGGATTAAAATGTTAAATGAAACTACACCAGAAGAAAGAAGAAAAATAGGAAAGAAAATTGACTGAATAACCATTAAAAATAGTTTCAAGCTGACTTCAAGTTTGGTAGAAATATAGTATATAAGAATGTTGAACAATTTTATGAAAGTTTTACGTTTATGAAGACAGCGGGGAAGAATGAATAACATGTGGAATATGCGACCTAAACTTCGCAATGTGCTGGAGAAAACACACAGTTAAAATTTAAACATCTAGGGCTCCGTGATGATGATATGAAAACTTGCTCCAGTAAACATAACACGCTGCAATAACGAATGGCATGGAAAACTTTGAGCAATTTCTGACAGACATAAAAAGTCTAGCGAAATCTTCTAACTTTGACAGCTTAGAAGAAAATGTCTTCAAAATCCATAATAAAGTATTAAAACATTTTTGTTACGCCAAATTACATAACCAAAATGTTAATCTTACGGATAAAATCTTAATTATGAAAAGGTGTCGAGTATTTATTAATTTATTTAGCGTATAGCATACATAAGACATTAGTGGGTAAAAGTTACAAACAGCGAATATACTTCAAAATCTATAACCAAAATCTAAGATACATATATCTTAGCGCAAGATCTTAGCAAGATCTGCGGGTTTATCATCAAAGAAGTCGCAGCGTTAAGATAAGATGTAATAGAGCACAATGTGTTTGATAGATTGTTTTAAAGCTCCGCAGTCACACTGAAACGATGGCAAATCTTCACAGACACAATGTCCAGTACGTACTCTGTTGAGGCTCTTCGTAGGTGACGGAGAAGTCCAAATCCGAGTAATTAAGAAGAGACAAATTATTAATCACATTTTCTGCAGTATTCAATGGAAAATTTAGAATTAATTGCATTGTTGAATTATAACGATTTCGAGTTTCACTCGATTATGACATCGAAATGGCAAAACACTATGTTAATAGCTGAGGTCAGAATGTGACAATCAATCTGCCAAATTTAACACTCACCGGCTAAATAACATCTACAATATCTAGATACATAACTGTTTATAATAAACTACAATATGTATGTACAACCACATAAAAAGGAAATTAATTCAAACTAAAACCAGCGGCATAAATTTACATTTATAATCCTACCAATATGGTGCAATAGAAGGTTAACACTATCATAAATTCTCTGTATGAAGAACGAATAAACAATATAAGTGTTCTAACTCCTCAAAACTTGTATCAACGAAACAACGTGACGCAAATTTTCGTTGCAATTAAGTTGGGGAAAGCTTTTTAAACCACTCCTATTATTAATAAATAATAAATTAGATATTGGAAATAATCTACACTACATATATGATGTTCAACTAAATTTATGTATATAAAACATTACTCACCGATACAAGAGAAACCAATCACATAAATGCATTGTATGTTAATGGAAACCGGAAAATACAATTAGTATTTAACGGCTTTTACGTGAATACATTCGAATCTTATTTAAAAATAGGAAATACAACGTATTTCATCATTTCATTAACGAAGAAAATTCAGAAATTGTTCCCTTAGTAGACATGGCATGGTATTTTGACATTAAAAAGTAATATTTACCAGGAATATTTTATTCTAAAGTCATCAAAGTTCCATTAATAGTGTGGTATACGAACTTTACAAATACGCTATAAAACCATAATAAATCTATTATTCATTTAAATGAGTTGTTCATAAAATCCTTATGTAAATATATTGTTACGAATTACGTTTGTCTTTCCGTTTTATTTTCTTTTAGTTTAATTAGAATTGTTGAAGAGTCTGAAAAGACAAGTTGTTGAAAAAGGAAAATAAAAGTTAATTGAAAACTACGATTACACTTTTGTGTAATCTGCAATTTGTGGTTTAACTTCTTTGTTCTTATTTTAAGCTCGCGGTCGATTCGTATCAACCGCAGTTAGAATAACGATCGTTAATCAACCGTTGTCCTTTATCCGTTCGTATAAATTACCTGTGCAGTCGGAGTTATTTTCGTTCTTGCCCTTAACGTACGGTCCAATTTATTTCCGTCTGAAAACAGAGAACCCGTTCAACGGTTGGACTGCGTCGGGGATAAATATTGTAGTAATCGGTGTGGGAACCAATTCCTTCGTACTTTCCTGAGAACGGCCGTTTTCTACACCGAGAATAGATAATGAACCTTAATTATTGCGTGACTCTTAAGTCTACGTCCGAATTAATTTCGGGTACAACTCAGATCAATAAATTGATCGTTCCTTGTACAAGAAAATGTTTTAGGGTGTAGATATCAAATTAGTAAAACCAATTAACATCCCGAAATAGAGTAAAATGATGCATGTTGTCGGAAGTGAATAGTTGTCAATTAGCATCCCCATTTCTACCATAAATGTTTAGTTATTGCGTGACTGTAGAATCGCCCTGAAGCTCAAGCTCACACAATGCGATCTAATTCGTTGGAACCGTGGAGGATGTCGGTGTCGGGTGCTCTCTCCTGGTCGATATGTGTTTACGGACGGAGTCCAGACTTTATTGATAATGGAGACCAATTACCGGTCCCGTAATTAGAACCCCATGAGCACAGTTCCGCGCGATATTTCTATAAAGTTTTCAAACGCAATTAAGACCGCCAGCATCCCGAATCAGGCCCCATAATTGCTATCCATTAATCTGAGGCGGTAGCTCGGCTGCGTTTCTCAGGTGCAATTAAGAATTCGCAAAGTTTTTACAGGACGGCACCCGCCCAGGTAATTTTGCAGCCTGCTACGGAAATTTCTTAGTGTTTCCGACCCAGTTCTTTTACCAAACCAGGATGTCCTTCGTTAAACCACTTTTGAAAACAAGAAGAAATAATCGACCATTCTTGTTAGTTACAGATCTATAAATCTACAAGTGGATTTTGGATTTTTACATTAACTCTAGAAAAATAAACATTATAATTTTGATGTTATCTATTTTGGCGGAGGTGCCGAGTGTGATATTAAAAATTAATTATTACGTTTAAATCTTTATAAAATTTATAAGAAACATAAATTTCATTCATCGTTGACATAATTGTCAAGAGATAAGATTCCAAGATTCATTAGTAGAGAACAGTTGTCAGAACTGCAGGGGTAAAATAGTTTCTTTCATGCATCTATAGTTCGCAATTAAATTTCGCGCGCCTGACTCACAATAGAATGTCAAGTTAATTTCAGTTGGCTTTAATTTTAGGACGTCCGTGCCTCTTTCTGCAAACGCGGCGGGCGGGTATAAAATTTAATTACCGCTCATCTATTGCCGTAAAAGGCCCGTGATTAATTTTGCATAAATTAAAAGCGCGGTTTTCGCTCGTTGTTTGCGCGCGGTTTCGGTCGTTGTTACCAAGCGGCCATCGTCCGTTTTATTAAAAATCACGACGATGCGCCCCAAAACGGTACCAGGATTTTAAAAATGATGTAATCCGGAACGCTAGTCGGCATTTAATAATAGATGTGCGTGTGGAATCAAAGGGCACACCGTTTTCGGATCAACTGATCGAAAAAAACTTTCATATGTGCTCACCCGGATACCACAAAATTGCATATTTGATAATGTCGGATTAGTTTTGGAAGGTATATCCCCCTTCGAATACTTCGACAAACACTTTTTTCATCTGTAAAAAATCTACGTTATCACCATCGTTATTTCCACGAAGTAGTTAAAAAAGTTTTGTGAAAAATCACCGCTACTTCCATAGTTTTCATACATTAAACTGATATGAGCTAACGGAAAATTGTACACGCAATGAAGTAATCAAGTGAGGATAATTTACTTTTACAATTGATATCAAGAATAATGATAATATTGATTATACTGTTCAACACGATTTTTATTGCTACGTTTTTTTATAGTTGCGGTTAGATCTTTTTATCTAAAGTTATGGACAATTGTAGATTCGGAAAATTTGATTTCGTCACGTAAAGAATGTTACAATAAATATATCATCAGAGGTCGTGATATACACTTTTCCCAGTTTGTCCTTGCTGACGTTGTAGTTGCTAGTATTTTTGTTGGTAAAGGAAGAAATTGTTTTCTATAGAGAGCACCTTCTATAGAACTCGCTTTGTGCTGTATCGTAATATTTCTTTTTACGCACCAAATCAAAACTCCTAAATAGAAATGCCTTTCTATAATTTCCTGTTATATATTAAGCCACCATTACGTAGCTCCATTATAAATTTAGCTACGTCAAGTAGGAATTATAATTACTATAAAATAAAATTACACTGTTTATTTTGTAGAAGGTGTTGAATATATATATATATATATATATATATATATATATATATATATATATATATGTTAGTGACATTAAAAACGAATAAATCAACTAAATATTTATCTAATTTAACCTTCCCACCACAACATCGATTTATAAGTAGGAAATATTTGGGGGGTAATAAACAGTCATCTTTTTCCCTTCCAAATAGTAAATTAAAGAACGATGTTTAAACGTCTGTCACATCGTCGCCATCAGTTAGATCTTTTAGCGAATTATAGATTAAAAGTGTGGCAAAATACTAAATAGTCATTCAAACAATCATTACTCTAATTTTGAAACTAAAACTAAACAAATTAAGCCTAATTTAGTATTTATTTTTGAACTATTCAGATATTTAAAAAAATTACTGTTCCTGAAAAAGTAGAAGTGCCGCGGGAGAACCGCTGTTATATTACTTTTTGGGGAAATAATCCTGGTGAAAACGTGTCATTGACTTCTATTGCACACCATTGGAAAGAATACTGCGTTTGCGTATGCTATAAAATCTTGATTATATGAAAAGTCACAAAGCTATTTTGTGTGTATATGTGTTAAGTATTTGATAACATTGAAATATTGACTGGATATAACTCGGAACTAATTCAGTTAGATATCAAAACACACTGAAGATGCCAGGTGAGAGCCGATTCAGAGATTTTTTGAATAAAGGTCGGCTGAGAAATGGGATTTTAAAGAACATGATGAAATTAGCCAAAAAAAGCTTAAAACGAAAATAACTCGTAAACAAAAAACGCTTGGTACCAATAACTTTTATAAAAGTCAACCTTTTTTTACGTATAATTAAAAGGTGCAATAAAAACTATACTATTCCATTTAAAATAACGAAGTTATAGTCAACTTCCAGTAGACCAAAAGTGGTGGCCATCTTGAAAATATTTTAGATCGAAAGTTCCGAATGAACAACACATGCTACCAAAATTTCAAATCTCTACGAATGTGGAACTTGAAAAAGTTTTAACGAACCAGTTACGTGAGACACCTGTATACGAAAAGACACATGGATAAGCATTACTTCAATAATTTTTATCAAGTTGTTATCAAACGAAGCGATATAACTGAGCTAACATAAAATCTAAAGAAACTGAACATTTTGGCAAGGCACCAAATCAATAAAAAAAGTGTTGTACACCCATATCCAAAGTTTCGTAGTACTGCTTATAGATCTATCAAGGTCAACACTCATAACTGTACATACCTATAATGAATACGCACATAGAGCTCAATTCATAATTCGGTCACATTTCGGTTTGGCCAAATTAAACAACATTGTGAGCGATCATGATGCAGAAATTTGTGATCCAGAAATCAAAGTGTTGCAGTAATAATACATCTTTTTGCGAAGGCTTGTTCCACCATCTCTGCTTTGCCAGCACATCTTGTGATGCACACAACCACCTTTGTATCTTTTTAGAGATCATACTATGCGACAGCCTTTTAGATGTTACTCTGCAATCTCTGGAAATACTTAATTCCTATTCCTTTGCATTCGTGGAACGTGTTAGTTCCATCTTGCCATCTCTCGCATTCCTCCAGAATTTCCTTGCTCCTTCGTTGATCCCATAGTGTTTTCAGGAATTGAACTCAAAATTATTACTTTGGTCTCGGTAAATAATCACTTGTTTCTTCAGACGGTCGCTCTTAGTGCTCCCCCTATTTTGGCTGACTAATTGATCTGTTTTCTCACATTGTTCTTGAGTTTTTCATAACACAATAGCTTACGCTCAAATAAGCGTAGTTTGTCACTTGCTCTATCATATTGCCGTTAACTTTCGGTTTACATCTACGTGGTTCCCTTGCTATTATAACAGTTTTTGTGTTGGTAACATTTATAACAGTAGCTATTATAGTCCATCCTATGTGTCTGCATTCAATATAGATTTTTAGTACGTTTCTTCCCATTTTGTATTCGTGTTTTACTTTACGCACTTGTTCTATGATCCCGTCTCCATTAAGATGTTGAAGAGCAGTGGGATGATTCTATGTCACACTCCCATTCAAAGGTATTTCTTCTGCTCCAAGTATCTTTGCTTTAGTTATGGTGATATTTTCTATATTAAGTTGTTTGAATGTTTATATTATGTGTGGGTGTACTTCCCAGGTACTAGTATACAGGTTGTACACAAGGTTTTTGTGTTCCAAGTTTGCCGTCTGTTAAAATTGTAAAAGTTTACACTTTTTCCACTATTTTTTAATGCTTTCGTACTATAAAACATTGTAACAATGGTGGAAAAACTATTGGCTTTCATAATTTGGACATAAAACATCACAAAGGAAAAGTACAAACATAGAAATGGAAAATGCGCTTGTTTAGATATGTATTTATTTTGCTATTACATACGTGTAATTTCTTACATGAATATCCATGGCAATAAATTACCAGTACTGGACCATGTAATTATTTTTTACTGTGTGGGTCCGAGGATGTTCCTTCTTTAAAAAAGGAATAGTGATACAGTTTATCCAACTCTTTGGTGTTTGCACATCTTCCAGAATATCATTTCACAGCGTCATGAGTCTACTTCAGAAGCTCATTGGGGATATTGACCTTGTGACTTCCCGTTTTTTTATCATTTCTTCTACAGCTACACTTCTTGCGAATTGCTTCATTTCCTTAGCATCTGCTCTCACGAGTCTTTCCTTCGACGGAGGTTCCATCACCTTTTCTTTCTGTGCACAGACCTTCAATGTGGCTAATTCAATTTTTGCTGCTCTGAACATTTTCCAGATTTATTATTGGGTTTTCCATTGGTCATTTTCCATTTTTTACTAAACTCCTTCCAATGTTCTGCCCTATATGTTCTCTCTTTATCTTCCTTCTTCTCTAGTAATTAGTGCAATAATAACAATAATTCTAAATTTATAGATTTAATGCAGATAATGAAAAGTAATTGTATTCAAGGCGCAAACAATATTTGATTTGGATAATAAGAATAATTGATTCATCACGTTGAAATCGTTTCGTCAATTTTATACCATTGTCCGTATTGCCAGCACTTTTAAGTGCGTTTAAACACGTCATTTATGAGCAAGAGTTTTCGATCACTATCAGTCATGATTCCATAAGTATCATAGCACAACTACTGTGCTAGTAAATATAGATGACGTACTCTACACGCCGCTATATAATCAGAAACTGACCGTTCTTGTACTTTTTTACCCTTTCAACCCTGAAACACAACCCATCAAAAAACATTTGTTTTTAGTACTCTGGAGCACGGCTCTCAAAAACGGCATTTCTGTGGATAAAGTAAAAGTGTTCTGTTGGATTTCAGTGTTTCTTTGACTTCTTCTATCTGGATATTATTATTTATATCTAACGTATATTGCCTCTTCGATAGAGAATAGTTGATTATTTATCCCAATCTTCCAAATCTTTCTTTGAACTCCATACTCACAGCTCACAGTCCACATCGCTAGTAAATTTATTCCAAGATTCTCTCTTTATAACTTTTATTCTGGAGTATACTTCGTTTCTTATACGAGTATAAACAACCAGTGTTTCGGTTGTGGGTGTGCTTTTGTAGCATAACTAGCTTTTCTTTTTTAAATCCAGATTAAAAAAAAAAAGTGTTTGGAGTTTTTTGTGATACGTTGATGTCAACTTTCCTCTAACTGAATCGAGACCTAGATTTAACATAATTTACAATCCTTGCTGCTAAAGAAATAATTACCCATTCTTTCTTTATCTCAATATTGTGTGGATTCCTTCCGTCACAAACAGTTAAATTTTGATGATTTTTTAACAAATTGTTTATTGGTGGATATTATAATAAGGGACAATAAACATCGTTTTACCCAATAATTTAAAAACACTTTTTTTAAGTAGTTCCACAAAAGGACATGTTTGCTATAAAACTACCTTTTATTACCTAGTAGTATGAAAAGAAGCTTTATTAGCCATCAAAAACAATCGTAAAAGAAAAATATAAGAGTTCAAAAAACACCGTCGTGACCGCCGAGCAAAATCATTATTTTCAACAGTATTTCAGTACTGTTTCAGTTGTTTCTTCAACTGCATTTTAATTCAGTTACAAAAAAACTGTTAGAATTCTTTTCGTAAAAATTTTAGCTCAATTTTAAATTTAAAACTCCCTTCATTAACCTGTTGTTTATAAATACCAAAAAAAAATTACTTTTTAGGGGATTTTTTTATTGCATCCCTGCAGATAAAATCCTATGGAGTTTATTCCCGTGGTACCTATTTGAAATGAAAAATTATTGTCCCTCAACAACACAATGTCATCGAAAGCTCAATGGAAGTCGCATTGTTTACAACGGTACCGGGAAGCTTTTGAGTCTTTGAAACGCATCTGCGCGATTGGCACCCACCCGTACAAAGCTCACGTCACCGTAAATTCTCAACACAATTTGTACTCCGGCGATTGTCAAATAGTTTTTCCAAGTACCCGATACGAAAAGCAGAACGGATACCACTCCAATATTTGCGGTATTCCGATGAAACTCGCAACCCTGTATTTGATCTCGTGAATAGATATTATTCTTCATCGCGGTCTATTTCGTTTCTGAGTATTTGATGGTTCTGTCTCTCTGTGTAATCGAACGAGCACCATTACGGTCGCTTTGATTTTACCGAGGAATAAAAAAGAACGATTTTTATACGTGTTTTATATAGTTCGTAACCACATTCGGATCCCATCTAGTTACGAGATCGATTTTTACTTTTTGATTGGTTTAAGCACGCTATAAATCAATTTCATACAAAAAAAGACGAGAAGCAAAGAACATTTTTATGAATAGGTTATCTAAAAAATATACCATCGTAAAATTATCACCGTATTTTCCCAACAAATATGCGGATGTAAATTTCCGAGCGAAAGCTTTATACATGTATTGGATCTTCCCAAACTCCTCCCAATCAAATCAACAACATTTCGAATTCAGGAAAACAAACAAATACGAAGTTAGCGTAGCTTGGACGGGCCTCGGTCGATTCTATTTGCCCCTTCGATACTTATTTGAAGTACAAACGTCCGGGAGACGTATTGATGAGCTACGACCCCGATTTCTCCTTGTCGGCGGTGGTCCAACATTGCAAAAATAAAAGTTTTGTTTTAAAGTTTAAATATTAATGAGGCGGAAACAAACGGGCGGCATTCCGGACTTGCGCCGACTCCGGTTGTAATGTCATTTAAAACTTTCTGGGTGTGTTGCGAAAATTTATGCCGACTAGCTCGGGACACGGCATACCTCAGAAATACGTGTGCGAAGATACATGAGGGTACATTTCCCTAAAATAATGTCCGAATATCTCACGAGTAAAAAAGGAACCCCTCTAAAGCAAACTTTTCCCAAATTTAATTCTACTTTTTACCATAACATTCTCTTCTATTTTCTTAATCAGATTATGCCCGGCGCATCCACCAAAAATTTTCAATTCTATTACAACCGCAAACGTGTCAGTTACATTCGTACACTTACGTAATTATTGCTCAAATATTTATATTTTATCTCTTATTTTACTGCCATAACCATATCAACGAGATGACGTGCCATTCAACCGTCATACGATCTCGAGTCGCCTAAAATGCCATGGGTTCGACGGTTCTCAGATGAACTCACACAATCATAGTGAGTGAGTTTTTATGGAATGATAAAATTGAATAGCTCGAATTTTCCCGGGACAGGTAGAACTCACTCGATACAGTTCATTTATCAACTGTGCCCGTGCAAGAATAGCGCCATATCTCGGGTTATGATCCTCTACGTCCTTTTGGACAGCTTTAGGGTGTGCTTGCAATTGATACTCGTCTATTGTAGTCATCATTTTATGAATTGTATCATGAAAAAATCTACTTTAATCAATTTTTTAAGATATGAAGGTTTGAAGTCTGTAGGTCAGGATTTTCCTTAGATATTTCCAATTCCCGATTCATAAACGTGCATTGTCAAGTCGGGTCACGACTCGGCGACATAACGTTTCGCCGTCCGTCGAGCACTTGTTGAGTTTAGATCCCTTTTTTGCCAATGAGGGTTACGGCTACCCTCGCTTATCTGTTTATTTATCTCCTCGTCGACCCTTTATTACAACCGTACGCACGTTTCCCCATTTACCGCGGACCTCGTTTTGAGAGATACGCGAGAAAATTTTCATTATAACACGTCGCGGGCCGCGGGATATCGTTTGCCTTTATGCTAACAACAGTCGTAACGTTGGCTCGCTTTTGTACCATATCAGAAGTAGATTATTTCTACCCTAAGCAAATATTATGAAATCATTAGCTAAAGCCCTTTTCATGTATTCGATTATTATTATCATTCGTTTATCTAATTTATAAAATAATTGAACTTCTTTTAGTGTTAACGAAAAATAGTTATTAAATTTATATGAATAAAGCGTGATATTTACGAAAAAAAAAGCTAAAGTGTAAAATACTACTTGAAGGTTAAACAAAGAGGTGGAATTCGAGGTTCAGACGATTTAAAATTACGGCAGTTAGCGAAGCGAAGAAGGGAGTTTGCCTCGACGTTGTCGGCATCGCCTCCCTTTTCGACAGTAGTTCCGGCCCGAAGCCGGCGGTAATGCATATTTTGCAGAGATAACGGGTCCAAAACATGGAAAAAGGATTCCATTTGGGACGGGTGTTTGAGGCGGCGCCGCCGACATAATTTACTTTCAATTACGACTCCTGGGGCAATATCCGCGACGGAAACGCGTCTAGATTCATAATTCCGGAACGTTCGCCAGGAATTGGAACCAGAAACTGTATAATCACGCAACGGGCATGATTATAAGGCCAATAACGGCACCCCTCAGGCGATTGATATCGAGGAGTTACCAAAATTGATTGGAATAGTTCACACGACATGAATAGCTCCTATATATCTTACTACATGTATTGAGTAAGTTTAATACGGTTGTGTTGTAGTTTGAAGACAATTCAGTTGTGTTATAAACTAATGCCTCAATCATATGTATGGTAGATAATTCACAGGGCAACACTGATTCTGCGGCATCGGGTTTATTAGTCAATTCATATTATATAGTTAACACCTGCCACCACGCCGCAGCAATAGAAGACAATGCTAACACAATTAGAAGATAACCAATTAGTATATATGTCTCTTTTATATTCCTTTGTATTAAGTCTTTGTTTTAATGTTATAAAATAATGAGCTTCATTTTTGACATGGAATAAAAATCATTTTGAAAAAATTCCAAACGTTTTTGAAAGTGATAAATATGGAAACTACTTTTAGCTCTTGCCAAAAACTATATTCGACTGCCTTATACAAAATACAGCGAACAATTGACTCACTTCAGGTAAATTTTATCGTAAGTAAACCGGAGAGTTATACAAAAAGTAATTCTTAGTCACTCCCGAACAAAGAGCGCCCGAAATATACTGGAAACAAAATTTTAAAAAGAGGAGAATATTTTTAAAACGTTTATTTTATTATTATCAAATGATTTCAAATAAACAAAGTGATAATCACCGCAAATAATGCAATTTGATACTCACATTATCTCCTAATTTTTGGTAATTTTGGAGCATTTTGTCTACTACTTCGAAATATTCTTTACCTTTATGCTTCCCCAAAAAATTGTTGACAACTGATACAAACCTTGTCCATCCTTCCAATTCAACGTAAGCCATGTGAGAAGTCATCGTTATTTATAAGAGTACGGATTTGTGGCCCATGAAAAATTCCTCCTTTTAACTTTTCTATACTGAAACCAGGAAATAAATGACAAATATATTTGAAGCAATCGCCATTCCTATCTAAAGCTTTAACAAACTGTTTTATTAACCCAAGTTTTATATGTAGTGGCGGAAGAATGTTTTTTTCTTGACTGATCAACTGTTCATAAACGATCTTAGCGTTTCCTGCAGTCATGTTCATTCTATGTGGCTAGTCATTGCTGCTCTAATGTTCACTTTACGTACGACTGTCCCACAGTTAAAGAAAACATTTTTAAATCTACACGCACTGACCACTGATGATGATGAAATGAAGTTTTTCTAAAACAAGTTTAATATTCTTCCTTAACAGTTGTTGAATGAGCTATCGAAATTGAAGCTAATTTATTTCCGTTGTGCAGTAACACACATTCCAAACTTTTTTTTGAGCTATCTATGAAAAGTTGCTAATTTTTTAGTTGATATACTCTTTTTGGTTCTTAAGATATGGAAGAATGTCGCGCTCTCTAGTTCGATAACATGCTAGTGATACGCCAGGCTGAGGGTAATGTTTTTCTTTTAATCTTGTCGCAAGAAGCTCAGCTGATTTCTTAGATAAATTTAAATCTCGAATCATGTCGTTTAGCTCGCCCCGAAATAAACCTTGAAAGTGTACAGGGTGGTTCAAATTCGATGTCCGAATAGGCTAACTCGGAAACTATAAGAGTTAGACAAAAAGTAGCTTACATGTCATGATCTCGTTTTTCGAGAAACTGCTAATGCCGAAAACCTCATAGCGCTATCGTCTTTTGTTTTTCCCCTAGAGGCCAAAATGGAAAATATCGTAAAACCAGCAAGTGCAATTATCTTCGTTATTATTATAGGTGGAGTATTATAACTAAGACATTATATGGACACTTTTTTATAGAGAATTGGATGACGTAGTCAAAAAAATTTTTTCGGTTTTAGATTTTGAGATATTATCACAATTTTCTTTTTTTTAAATGGAAACAACCACTGATTATTCGCTTATTAAATTCGTTATTTTTTTCTGATTACAAAAATATAGGGTTCGACCGGTCTATTTCTTATTGTTTTAGAATAAAGCCAAAAATAAACATTTTTTATAAAATTTCCATCTAGTATCATCGGCGAAATTAAATTTACAGTTTCCTGTAAATTACGGGGCGGTAGGTAAAATCTAAAAAGTTAACAATTAAATAAGAAGATAACTTCTAGTATTTAAAAACAAATAATTGTTTATTACACCAACTGTTAATACGGAAATATTTAATGACTTGCATTGCTTCACACTATTTTATTAGCAACTTGATAAATTATTAAGTGGCTGATTTTAGAAATTGTAGGTTTACTACATACCTACATTTCTTAATACTTTATGAATAACTTTTAAAAATTTTCACATCTATAAGATTGACATTATTTAATATATTATTTGTTTTTGTTAGATCAAATAGTATTTATAAATATTTTATTAACGCAAAAAAATAGTAATTTAACAACAAATACTAATAATTTTATTTTCCAAACATTATTAAAACAATGCTACAAAAAATGCTCAAATTGACCTCCTCTTTTTGCGATGCAAATTTCACAACGCTTTCTAACACTGTTTATTGCGTTAAATATACTTATATTTGGAATAGAATTGAGACAATGCTCAAAATTTATCTTTAATTCTCTTATATTTCCATTATCCATTAAATATAACTGGTTTTTGATGTAGCCCCAGAGAAAAAAAATCCAGTGGCGTCAAATCCGGTGATCTTGGTGGCCACCGATGGTTTCCGCTGGAACCAATCCAGTTGTCTTCAAAATTAATATTTAAAAAATCAGTTATACGCCTAGCAGTATGCGCAGGAGCGCCATCATGTTGAAAATATAGTTTTTCCGCATCACGTAAAGGTAAACCATCAACATATCTTTCAATGTGGTTTGTTAATATGTTTAAATACCGTTCCGCATTTAAATTTTCTTGGTATATTTGATATGCCAAAACTTCATTATTTAGCAATGCTACCCATACGTTAAAACCAAAGCGACCTTGAGTACGCCTTTCAATGGTATTTTGGGGATTAACGTTCGACCATATATGTTGGTTATTTCTGTTAAATATCCCCGCACTGCTAATGTGTGCTTCATCGGTCCAGATAATTGCTCTACTGAAAACTGGGTTTTCATTAACCTGATCTACGTACCAACGGCAAAATTCAAGCCTTCTTTGGGTATCACCATCTCGTAAATGATGCATGATTCGAGGAACGTATGGCTTATACTTGTGTTTATGTAAAACACGAAGACAGCGATTTCTGGAAATACCAAGATCATTCTCCATTTCGCGGCTTGATATCGACGAATTTGCTGTAACTGCCGCTAAAACATTTATTTCTTCGTCTTCATTTTCTTTATAATACGATTTTGGCCTAGGCTTTTTAAAAGAACCGAATGTTTTTAAATTTTTTTCTAAACGACTAAATATTTTCGCATTTGTCTGCCTTCTTTCCGGGTATCTATTAAAATACAACTCTGCAGCCAATTCACTACTTTTATTTTGTAATATGTAACATTCTAACATGTCAAACTTTTCAAAGTTTTCGTAATTCATCTTTAAAACAGGATTTTTAAAGTGACACTTTTTGAATACAAACAAATGTTGCTATGTTTATTTGAATTCAAAAGAAAAATATATGAGCGCCATCTATCAATAATTTATTAAGTCATTTAATAATAATATTAAATATTAATAAAAAATGTAAAATAATGCAATCTATTCCAACTTTTGTGTAAAACATATATAAATTAAATAGTTCAACAAATTTATTTGTTTCAAACATCAGAAATTTGTTTTTTTAATTTTTAGTTATAGTACCATAATTTACAGGAAACTGTAAATTTAATTTCGTCGATGACACTAGATGGAAATTTAAAAAAAAAGTTTATTTTTGGCTTTATTCTAAAACAATAAGAAATAGACCGGTCGAACCCTATATTTTTGTAATCAGAAAAAAATAACGAATTTAATAAACGAATAATCAGTGGTTGTTTCCATTTAAAAAAACGAAAATTGTGATGATATCTCAAAATCTAAAACCGAAAAAATTGTTTTGACTACGTCATCCAATTCTCTGTAAAAAAGTGTCCATATAATGTCTTAGTTATAATACTCCACCTATAATAATAACGAAGATAATTGCACTTGCTGGTTTTACGATATTTCCAATTTTGGCCTCTAGGGGAAAAACAAAAGACGATAGCGCTATGAGGTTTTTGGCATTAACAGTTTCTCGAAAAACGAGATCATGACATGTAAACTACTTTTTTTCTAACTCTTATAGTTTCCGAGTTA
Organism: Onthophagus taurus; assembly: GCF_036711975.1. NCBI lineage: Eukaryota > Metazoa > Arthropoda > Insecta > Coleoptera > Scarabaeidae > Onthophagus > Onthophagus taurus. The sequence continues at coordinate 32,184,881 of NC_091966.1, forward strand.
GCCTATTCGGACATCGAATTTGAACCACCCTGTACACTGACTAACATTTCAAGATCATCAGCAATCGTCTAATAAGGAAATAAATACCTGTATTAGCAAATCACAGCATAAAAGTAGCAATCATCAAGGTGGTTTCTTGGCTCTGTCCATGTCACCGGTATTCCAAAGGAAAGCCCTTTTCGAAGTGATTCCACGCAAGTTTTACTAACTTTGTGTGGGGGTTAAAATTTGTCTTGTTATCCAAGTTATTTTCCAAAACATGCCCTATAACTTTGTTCTACTAAATCATTTATGTTCCTTCGTTGCTTTTCTTGACAAAATTTACCACATATTAAAAAACTCATACTTTTGTAACAATAACGCTCAATAAATTAAATAATATAATCAATTGGGATTTTTTGACACTCAAAAATTATGAACAATGTGGTATTCGTTAAAATCGTGGGCAACGATAAGTATTTGTCACGTTATATTTCGAATAAGACACTTTAATGAGGGAATATTTGTAAAAAACCTGTATTTTTTATAGAACGGTTTATCATAAGAACCAGAGTCAATTCAAACGTAATACTCAGCCTGTACAGAGTAGTCATAATTATATGTATTTAAATTGACTCCATAATCTTATGTCACAGATAAAAATTGTTTTTGTTCCCCTGTATAATCTATAACACATAAATTTTTGTTTGAATTTCCTTTGTATTATTATAATGAAATACAACGTCATAATTAAAGCTGCTCACGTTTTAGGTGTACCCGGTAGTTTATTCAAGGCTCAACTTTATTGTTTACAGCCGAAGATGCACTCAAGCGGGTGGAAGAGTTCTTTGGACGCTAGCCCTTTGAAAGGAGGCGAAGCCCTTGAGTTTCCAAACGGGCGGCAACGGCGAGTTTTTATTTACGGCGTTTATTCGCGCCCCGGTTTTGTATAAATCCTGCTCGGAGCCGCCTCCATCAGGCAGGAGGCGGCCGGAAGAACTTCCATTAATTTTTCCCTTTACTTGCACATGACAAAATTCACTTAGGCACCGCTGAAAGCGGCTTTATGCTCGCCCACTGACGGCGCTAGGGAAATCCCCCACCTGATCCTTGGACTGAAAGTTTTAAGACTCCTTCGCATCTGTTCCGGATTAATGCGAAAGTCGTATTCCCCGTTTAGAACTAATGAATTAATTCAACTGTGGATTCTAAAATTTGCTTACAACGATTGCTTGAATGCATTTTACTTCATTGCTTTATCCTATATCCCCCTAAAATTGTTTTAATATTTTACATTGTCGACATGTGCATAATTAAAATACGTCCTACATACAGTCCATTCCAAATAGACGTTTCGAAATCTCTTCGAACAGACTGTCGATACAAATCCAACACGTGACACTTAGTAAATAATTTCGAAACCTTAAGAGAAATTTACGTCTGTCCCCCATACAATCCAGCTTTCAGCATTAACCTGTGGCGTTCGCTTTTTAATTTACGTTGGTAATTTGTCGGAACGCTCGCGAGCTGAAAATTTGTGAAAAATGATGGCACCTGAAGTGATGAATGGTCCTCCCAGACGTTTCACTAAATTATCTCCCGCCGTAATAAACTGCTTAATTAAGTTTTACTACCCTCCGCTAGTTACTCGCGTGCCGCCTTCGATAATCCAATCTAGAATTGTAAATTTTACTCGAGTAGCTCTTCTTTAGAACACCCATAACTATGTCATTAGGTAAATGTACCTTTATTTTAACCAGAAAACTTTTAAATTGGATTATCTTAAATCGTAATTTGTATTGAGAGATTTCTTGTTTATTTTTCTTTTGATACTTGTAAAATTTGTAGAGTAACTAAATTTCAAACTAAAAAACAGGTAATTGCGTTAGGGTGCACCGTCTGTCCCTGAGGCTCTATTTAAAGTGGCTTAACAGCCCCTCCAGAACTTCCTAGAACTAAATAATAGCCCGAAAGTATGTAGCGGCGGTCAGAATTAAAACTTCCGGACACTCTTGATAAACTGAATCTGTCGCAGCCGAGTAGAGCGCATTTTTAATATATCCCTAAAGTTCCTGGGCACTAGTTAAACCGTAACTTCGAAGTATTTCAATTACGGTCCCGCCATTTTGGATTCTCGCTTTAATTTAACAGGTCTTTATGCTTGTGAACCGTATAAATAATGCCACACCGTTCTCGGCAACTTGCTCGCGAATATACGCGCGGTTCGCTAATTTTACCAAGTTTTGCGAAATTGAATTGATCAGGATTGACGCGTGTGTTCGAAGTTCGATGATTTCCGTGCTATACATGCGTTCCAATATAGTGCTTTACTTCCGCCACCATTGCAAACACAATTCGTACGCTATACGGCAAACAGTTCAGAAACGTAATTAAACTATTGGCCAATGTTCAAACAATTTGAAATGAACCACGATATATTAATGTTTAAACGGTTTACTTTGATGAAGAAAAAAAAATCTAATCTAAAATAACTCTAGGAAACTACCACTTAGTACACGGTCCGTTTTCCCTACGTAATTCTAGGAATTAACTAAAATATGCAGTTTGGGAATAACTACGCCGAAGGGACTATCGCAAGCGGTCTAGGAGGCATGCAAAGAGGACATCGGCAACTTGTTTTAATATTCCATTTGCCCTCCCGTAACGGCTCGATGTTTATGTAAACTATTCTAATAGGTCCGTGCTAAGAGCGAGATCTTGTATACCATTACCTAAAGCATTCGCCGGAACAATGGGGCGAACTTAGGACAAAGATCTCGTCCCGCCGGAAGCCGCCCGGGTCATAATAATTACATAATAACGCTGCGACGTTTCCATTTCGGAGGAGATTTAACCAACGACCCCAACGAGGAAGTCAATAGACCCGCGAAACTAGTTTCAAGACGACATCAACAGCTCCATATGAGTAAACTTATATAATTATAGTAATGCTATACTATTGTGCTATTAAGTTATTGAACATGGTTGTTTAAATTATTAAGAAAATAAGGGGAAAAAGAAATTATTTTTAACCTAGGATAATTAAAACTAGGCTTTATAAAGCTCGATGAAGTGATATGTTAATTTTAACCGAACGTTGATTGACCGAATAAATCAAAAATGGATTTTATAAAAGCGTAATTAATGTTGATTGATGGGCAACGTTATGCTTATTCAATCGATCTCACATTATGGTTTACATGATATTTAAATAAAAATATCTCCATGTATAATATTATATGGTACATCGTTGTCATAGTAAATATCAATCCGTATTCGATGCATTAGCGAGTACAACTACTAAGTTTAATATGATCCCTCTACATTTGTTCCGTCTTGTTATACAAGACAACCTGTTTTCCATATTAATAATTCAAGAGAATTTAACGATGTCAGAACGATGTCGATTCGATTATGTGATGTAAGAAATATTGATGTTTCAACACAAAAAAAAGGCTTAATTAAATTCTGCAACGATTATTGAAAAAATTGTGCGAAAAATAATCAATGAAAAAACTTTAAATTCTAAGATTTTTTAAAACTTTGTATCTTAAATTGTTAATATATTCAAAAATTCCTTTAAATTTGTTTATCAACTTTGCAAGTGAAAGATTAATTCCTGTGTATGCAATTACAATGATACCTTTAACAAAAGACTTTAAATGTGACATTTCTTTAACTAAATCTATAATTGTAGCAGTATCATACACATCAGTACATTCAATATCTGCTTTTTGCATGACCAAGTAAGCTTGGTATTCTTATACATCTATCAATCAGAATCGACACAGCTTTTACGACTTGCTTCTGTACTCAACCATTTAATTATATTAATTTGAAAAAATTATATCGCTCAAATAGCACCCCTTTACTTAATGTACATTTGTGCTTATTTCACACCAGTTTGAATTGTTGCAAAAATTCGACTCTGAATTGACGATATCTTATTGAATATACCTATACGAAGTTAGCCCGCGTTAGAAGTTAGTTTTTGAGTTTCAGATCATTTCAAGGATAGAAATTGTGTCAACCAGCACCTTAGACAATCCACGCACCAACTTGGTTGAGGGACAATGTAAAGATTATTTTCTATAAACAATTCTTTTTAAATAAGTAAATATATCATGAAAACATATGCAAAAGAATAAATTGAAAATAAATACCACATAATTTGGCAGCCAAAAATTCCTAAAGAAATCATTTTATTTGATCCAAAAAATGAGACTCCCCCCTTAAAAAACTTGAATTGGATTATACTAGTATTATTTGGAGTGGTTTACAATCAATTTCAAATTATTTCATGTTTTCATAATGATAATAATTAAAGCTGTATAATTTTTTAAGCACAAAACGCAAATATTTATGGAATAGTACCGTTTTTCAAGCATGAGTAGCGTTCAAACTGTTTTTATCTGAGAACATTACACCGTTCAAATCGCGAATTATCCCGATATGTTTTGGTAAATTAACAAAATTGAAAACGACTCACCGAATGGATGTTGTTTCCCTTGGATTTTACTTCGAAGCTTAGCTGGAAAGAAAAGATAAATTAATTTATTGTGACAAAAAAAATTAATTAATACGATACCTTTTAACATCCATAAAATAGCAAACCGATGATCTCAACATCACTAACATCACCTAACACTGAGCATAATTATAGCACGTATTTATCACTTAATTCAAGTAATAAGTTTTACTTTTCTAAACTACTTCCTCACTCTTAAATGCCCGCACATCAACTAAAACGCGTTATTAGCGAATCAACTGCCAAACATCCCCTCCTTAATTTATTGTGTGAAGAAGGAATACTGGAGGTAAATAAACAAAAAATGTAAAGACGACGGGGCGAAGCGGTTTTAAATCGTTTTTTGGTTTTAAAACTCAACCTTTCAATAAAAAAATTACTCGTTTTCTCGAAATATTTCAAATAAAATTTACGTTATTTTACTAAAATAAAACGCACTAATCGAATTTCAATGTTTAACACTTCCTGCGTAAGAATCAGGTGTCCAACAAATAATTAAAACGAAGCAGCCAAGACGTTAGATTATCCATCATCCCTTATTTTTTGTGTCTGGAAATATAAATTTAAAAAAAATCGTATCTCAAGAATAAATTGAGATATCATCATGAAATAAAAAATATTTTAAAGCAAATTTAATGAAGATTTAATGGCTATATATAATTTCTTATTTTTTATAAACATCGTTGTTACAGCAACAACATGATACAGCTGTTCAGAACCCGTAAAATATAAAATTAAAAAAAAAAGACTAGAAAAGTAGTAAGAACAACAATAAATTATATTAAAGGAAGAAATACTAAAACCAAAAATTAACTTACTTTGTTTGTTTGTTTACTTACTTTATTATGATTAGTAGAATATTTCAAACATTATCACATTAGTTTGTTCTCTAGTAGTAATCCGTTTACAAAAAAATATTTTTTATGTAATTGGAGAGTAGACTTCCAGGCAGTAAATTCACCGGAGTCGTTTAAACAATCGTACGTACTTAATTAGCAAATTTAGGGATCGGGCATTTCCATTTTCGCATTCACTGTGGATCATACTTTCGATGGAGATGTTGACCACTAAAATTGCTCAATTAATAAAGGAGACAATTGACCTATTTGATTAAGTAGTTGTTTGCGTTCTAATCAAAATCCTTAAATATTTCGAATCGGGCATTTTGACATAATTATTCAGCCAGGCGCAAGCTTTCGTTTGAGATATAAAATATTAAAATCGGTCAAGCCGTTCTTTAGTTACAACGAATTTAATACAAATTATTTTTTTCTTATTAGGGGCTAGACTTTCGGTCGTCCATACTTACATAAACAACGAGCCGAACACGGTGTCATTTCGAGGGCTGTACAAGGTTAACGGGAGAGAATTGAGATGGGGCGTTTTGTGATTTCGATAGAAGTAACTATGGGGAATATATATATATTTTGATAATCGAGTGCATCGTTTACGAATTATGACCACTTAAAGAAAGTCATTTTTGTGTTATTTTCGTGTACCTTCGCAATATTTTGGCGTTTTAGTGGAATTCGAAAGAGATTTTAAATCGGGCTTCCACTTTCGTATTGGCTAAGGATTCAGCTTTCGAATGAGACATTGTTTATCAAAATAGGTTCAGCGGTTCTCTTTTTATAATCAAAATGCTACACATGTAAAATCCTATCTAATTGGGGGCTAGAAAAATTGGGGCTAACTTCACATAGGTCTTCAATATTGGTTTTCAAAACTTGTGAGGTTTGCGGTTTGTTATGGTAACATGGTACACGCAAAATTACCAGAAAGTTCCAAAGACAGAAGACTGGCGCCATCAAATCAGGCGATCTGGTCGGACAATAGATGATGGTAATGTCTTTGATTAATTGGTACATAATTATAGGTGCTCAAAGAAGTTATAGAAATAGAAACATATAGAAAATATCAATAGATGATTGTTTCTATATAACCACACATGATGACCGGACTTACAAAAAATATTAACCACAGTCTAAAACAAAATATTAGCGATATATTAGACATGGAGGAAGGAGAAAGTCACACCCAAGAGTTTATACCCATGAAATTAGCAAAACTGGCACGCAGCAACATATGTCCCAGACCTAAAGCACCATATTCTAATATTATCAAGCTGTTTGTAGTGACCATAGAAAGGACAAGGGTTGTAACACCCTGTATGCCATTATCTTATTGATGAAAGCAGTATTCATTTTAGCTCCATCAGATAATGGTATCTTATGGTTTTACAGTAAGCTTATTTAAAGCTCTACAATCTATATAAGGTGCCCCATCTCCCTTGAGTCCTGACAATCGCCAAACTATGTCCTTCAATGGTGGATATTTGCAATGCAAAAGTCAATAATACAGGAGAATTATCAATCACAATTGATGTCCATCTACATGTTCCATTGCCATTGTCATACTTTTCTTACCGTCTCAGTTAATTTCAGTTTTTACAAGATTTTCCCATATCTTCCTGAATATTGTAGTTTTCTGCTTCACAACCCATTTTTCTACTTTGCTCAACATAGTTCCATTATAAGGTCTTTATGGAAAATATTCACCAGAGTTGCCATAAAATATCCGAAATAATTATTGGAAATAACCCCTTTCGGTATCGGTGTGCAGATCATAATTTCGGATATATTTTTAATAGCGTTTCATAATACTCTATTTTCACAAATCAAGGGTTCTGACACATTCTTTTTGATCACCGATATTGTAGCCTTTCTCACTTGGTACGTTTTCATACATATTGTGTCATTTTGGCATTACATTTTTACTCCAACATTGCCTCAGATCATCGTGATAAATGCTTAAAGTAGACAAACAGACTATTTGAAAGTATGATAAATTGAATCAGATGATTATACTACAGGGTGCGGTAATATAACTTCCTTTTTCACAACTTAATAAAACCTAAAGTATGAATCAGAAAATTTTTATTTGCTTTTTATAATGTAGGCACATACATAAAGTTTTGTTTCACACAGTTTTGAAGATCAAATCAGGTAGGTGACGTCCCCCATTATCCACACACTGACTAAACCAATTTCTGGCGTTTGTCATGACTCTTGCCAGTACAGCAGGGGTTATGTTAGAAATTTCTTCATGGATGTTGGGTCCTTGGACGGTTCACATAAACACGGGATTTCAAAAATACCCATAGAAAAACATCACAAAGGACCAAATCGGGAGACCGGGCCGGCCACTCCAAATCGCCCCTAATTGAGATTAGGCGTTTTAGGATGTGTTCCCTCAAAACAGCCATCATGCTCTTGAAGTGTGAGCCGTTGCACCGTCTTGTTGGAACCAAATGTCCCCTTTACAACATCGAAAGTGAATCTATTATACAAATCTATCTGGAAATCTATATGGATGTACAGACTTGAAATACTGGAAGAAAAAACAAGTTTTCAATCTTAGATATGGCAACAAATGAATAATGCGCATGATTATTCACAATAATACCATAATATTATTCACAATGACATGTTCATCATGCTACATTAAGAGATTATTTCACAACGCCTATATACTTATTTTTAGAATGTAGAGATTACCCCAACTAAATCTCCAAAATTAAATCTGCTTAATACGATCATCTCTATTAGGGGTGTTATATTTCCCCCTAAATGTATTGTTTAATTTTATAATTTGTTACGGATGACAGTAAATAAAAGAACACAATAAGTAAATTTATTCGAAATGTATCATGATTTTCTATTTTGTTTTAGGTCCATGTGACTGTTGAATTCGAAGTGACGTTGCCAGAATGCGGGTAACCAAGAAGATCACCGAGTCCTTCTGGTTGATTTTCCTGCTGGCGGTTTTCCCACGTCAATTTCAGGCGTTTGATATACGTAAGTTAAAGTTGGTTTTGTTTGGGTTACAAGGGGAACTTTGTTTGTTCTTTACCCCTTTTTCGTTTTCAAAAGTGTAAAATTTATTTCACGATACCATCGCGATTAGAGTTTAATTTAAAACTGGGACAACATGGAATACTAAGACTTTTATTTTCCACCTCGAGCTTGTATAATCCATATGGGACCGAGGGGTTTTAGTTATCGCGAAATGTAGTACGATTTTTGAGTGCCGTACCGCGGAATATCGTACGAAATGAAAAAAGTACTGTCATCTTCTTTATAAATAGTCTACAGTGGCGCGCGATATTTTCCATTGAGAGTAGGTAAACTTCGGTCCTAATAGGCGCACAAATCACAATTTTCAGTGGCGGTATGTTCTCTGCGCGCGACGTAAAACCGCCGATATATATCTGGAAGGCATATGTTGGCCCATGAAGGGGTCCCTGGTGATTTATAGATCTCGGTCTCGCTGTTTACGCATCCAATATCATCCCGTTTCTTTGACGATCCCGGGCTGAATACGAAATCCTGATGCGGTTGCGACCATTTAAGTAATTGTGACGTTTCATCCCGGGAATGGGAAAAGCGGAATGATTGATGTTCTCTAAATCCAAAGCCACATCGTCGACACTTTCTTCTTTATAGACAGATTATAAAAAAAAGTTAAAATAAACAAATTCATTTTTTTTGTTGACTTTATAAAAAAAGTTATTCCAATTCGAAATGGATAAGAAAAGGAAATTCTAGCTTTGGGAGTTGGATCCTTATTGAAATTTATTATTTCTTCGCTCGGAGTCCACCTGCAAGTCTGTTTCGTTTCGAACTCTAAAATTAGGTTTAAATTTTAATGCAATTCGAAACGTTCCACGCCAATGTGGAGGCTAAGCGTTACATTAACGTTGCGATTTCATTTCGCCAAGTTTCATAATTTAACACCGTGGTCTCGCCATTTGCCGAAACCCCAATCTGACGTTGTCCCTTAACATGCAGAAGTTGATTTTTTTATTTTCACTTTTCGGTGGTAGTCGCCGTTGGGATTAAAAATTTCAGGTGGAGTCTTGACTCCTCGGGGCTGCGAAACGAGGCGCGAACAATGAAGAATTACGGTCCGGGAATTGTGGAAAGAAATTAAATTCTACTTGAGGATTTAATTTTTGATTAACATCCATTTTTCATGTAATTGTTCGCGGGAAACCAAGCCCCTGGTATAAATCTTATTAAATTTCTTTGTTTGAATTAGACGGATATTTTTATTCATCCTTTTATTTTTGTTTTATGTCATTCTCTCGAGTTACAATTGATCAGGCAAGCGCTCGTCATAAAATAGGTGAGCGTAAGATGTCCGCAACTGATACCACATCCAATTTCACCAGTGACACAGTAATTTTGCAAGAGCCCGCTATGCCGTAATATTTTGGCAGCTTCAATTTAAACGTGACACATCGCAACGTACGTCCCCTCTATAACGTAGCGAAGACTAATTATAATAAAACCACGAAATTACTCCCCAAAACGGGATGGTCTCACAAACGCCAAGTTGACGTACTGTTAAAATATTCAAAATTTTACCCTAAAATTTATATTCAACAAAGTTATAAAATGTATATATCACAAAAAACCATTAAAATTTACTTTAAGCAGAAAGACAATTTAATTTAATTGTAAAGTTTAGGGTATAGTAGACTGTTTCCAAATAAAATTAAACGTAAGCGAACCTGGCGTGATAAACAGGGTGTCTGTTTTTGATGCCGTACACGGCACGATGTGGTTTTCGTTGCCACGAAATTACTACCCCTGTAACGGGCAGTCGAGACCCTATTTACACAGCCGCGTGGATAATGACACTATTTGACAGTAAATCGCTGTGGTTAGTAATCTGTTTCAATTTATCAACACCAGTGACTAATTTGCATTTGATTTGTGGTGTATTGGAACAAATTGTACAAAAATTTTCCATTTTGATGGTCAATAGCTACCCTAAATAACATGATTTTAAAGATAACAACATTTTTAGTCAATACACTGAAACGACTACCTTAATATTCCTTGAATACAACTCTGATTGTCGGGATATATTCGGAACGTTATTAGATTTAGGATAATTCAAATTGTATTTTTTAAATTCTTAAATTCGTAATAACGTAGAGAGTAATTGTAAATTTGTTAATTATCGGTTTAAAACGCCAACAAAAAAAAAGATTCAATCATGGAGTTAACCCCATTATTAATTTTCAAAAACAATCGCATAGAATATTTGTTTTAAAATGGAATACTCGTAATCAAACCACTTTATAACAAAAAAAAGTTATCCTCTGTTCCTATTTAGAATTCGATTTGCATATGACATTTCATTTTACGCGTCCAATTGTAAATCACACTCTGTGAACTGGCGAACTTTTTTTTATATATTTTGTACGTAAATAGTTGGTTTGTATTTTTTTTTAAGTGACAATTTTCCAGGTAATAAAGGATTTAATCCGTATTTTCGAAAATAGTTGTTATTAAAATTACAATAACAATATGATTCTCCGCCAATTTCAACGTTATCGCCCTGAATGTCCCGAGTCGAATATTCCTCGAAAACTTGAAGGACATCAAGATACATTAAAACTCTGGGCTCAAAAAAAAATTTATGTGAGTTATGTTCAATTATCTTTACAGAAAAATTATACATATTCTCCCATAATAACAAGTAATGCCTAAATTGACTATTCCACTCTGCGTCCTCCATACATACCTTTTTTTCTTTGTCAAACACATTTTGCTGAACCGATAATTCCTCACTTCATTCAATTTCGTTTGTTTTTACTGCACCAATTGGTGCTGTACCGATCGGCTGATGCGTTGTTTATCCCGAGTGATAGCACAAAATTGCACATGCAGTCTCCACAGTACATTTCTATAATGTTTATTGCAAATAGCATCGATAAAATTCATCACTAAAAACACAACCCGCAAAATTAGCGACTATTTCAACCTTTTTTATCCACTCCTTAATGGATATGTTCAGAGATTCCAGATTCGTAGCTATTTTAACTTATGGAATAGCTCCTATCCATTCCCATCTTTGTAATAAATTAGTTTCAAGTAAATCTACGGAAATTTTCTTGGTTATTTGAAGAACTGTCATTTAAATTTCGGGCGGCAAATATCTGATATTGAATTCAACAAATTCAAACAGAAACATGATATATTGTTTTCCTAAGGAGCTACCTTATCCATATGAAAGGTATTCCTCAACATTGCACACATTCTGAAAGAATTAATAGAGATACGGAGAGAGATCACGGACAATTCTCGAAAATTTTGTCTCAAATTTAGAAGACCTAATTTTTGAGAAGTAAATTTCCAAAGCTTCCTAGATCAATCACGTGATGACTAATATGGAAACTGATGCACTAAGAAATTCGTCTACTTCCTATCAAAAATTTAGCATGTAGGAGGAGGTCCGGAAAGGTAACCGAACGTCGACTAAAACAATAATATTATCGAGCTTCCTGGATCTCTTGACAATTGCTACATTTCTGGTGATAAATCTATAAGAACGTTGTAACGGTTTCATTCAAGTACTTTCTATCTAATTTTATACTGACCCCCACGGACTTACCATAACGTAACATTTGATGATGTTACATGTCCAATCAACCTGATTCATAAAGCATTTCAATTAAAGTCCCTTAATGCTAACAGTAAACCTTTTATCCACTCAACCAGTTATGGCCTTAGGTGATGTAATCTGTCATCATATCGAAATATGACATTCATCTCCAAAACTGTCAATCGTTCAACGGCCTCATTCAAGCAAGTAATGTATCTAGCCACAACAACCCACTACTAGATTATCATTTCTCCAAGTTTCCATATATGAACGTCAAGATTTAATTCCTGTAGTGAATAAAGATAGTCATTGTCCTGCACTTGGAGCTATAGTTTCATCTTTATTCCTGAAATTTAAGATAACAAATGTCAGGTTCAAGGAATTGCTCAATGATAACTGATGTTGTGGGTGAATGTATAATATTTTATTATCTTATGTGTAGAGTTCTATTTCACTGAAATTTAATGCCAAAATTTGAATGTTGTAAAGTGTTAAAAGCAAACATCCCCTCATACTCGTAAACAACGTTATCAAGACCTAAAACTTTTTGGGGTTACATACAATCTAGGAAAGGTTCTTCTCGAATACTTGGTATATGAAGTACAAAAATCTCGAAAATACCTCGATATTAACCATATATGGGCTGTGAACGGAAAGCGCCAAATACACCGATTTTGGAAAAAAGAAAACGAACGTGTGAGGCACTCCTCAGTCTGCTTTGGACTGTTAACGTGTTAGGCGGTTTCTGAGTACTTTAGTTTTGTTTACATTAATTGGAAACCTAATAATATAGCCGATTTAAAGTTCCAACAAGTTCTTTCTATTAATAGTTTTGATTAATAAAACTAACTCCGCTGTTTTTATTGCCAAGATATTATACACATCCAGACAGGGGAAAAAATTTTAAGCCACTTGGTTTAATTTAAAGTTTGTGTCTGATGAATAGAGGTCATGTTGATATGATATACCCACACTGGAAAAAATTATTGCCTAACTAGACCATTATGCACTGCTATGCAAATTAACTTCCATTGTATCGTTGTGTATGTTAAGTATTTTAACTGTATTTTCTTTTTAATTTGTCCCACATCGTGCCAGATTGAACTTGTCGATTAGTTGTAGAAAGTTGCTTCAATGGAGTCTTAATAATGTAGTTAAGTAATGCACAAGTAACTCTCTGAATCTATCTAAGTGCGGTGTTACATCTTACTCTAGCAATTTCTTAATACGTTCTCAATATTATATCGGCAATCAATGCTTGGGTAGTACAAATAACCGATTTAGGTGTAATATTTGATCAAAAGCTAACGTTTGTAGATCGTGTATTTATATTTGTGCAAAATGTAATTCGAAGCTGCGAATTTATTTATCGAAATTGTAATGAAATTTTAACTATCGAGTTCCTTAGCGTCTGCAATGATTTGATTCGTTCGCTTTTTAATTTAAATTATTGATTTAGTAACCCTATTAATTAGCAGATTACATTTAAAGTTTTTGTCGTATCGTGTCTGTTTTATACACTGAGGGAAATTATTCCTGACTCTCAAGAAAAATGTATTGTTGAATATATTTCTTAGAAACAAATATAAGATACTCTTAAAACAAAAATATTTTTTTGGTTTAATAATAGAAATATTATCGAATGAAGTATGTCATATTCTTAGCATCGAAGAATATCAATTTTTTGTATCAAAAAATTCATTCTTGCGTCAATAATTTATAATACTGAAATGAAGAATTATACAAGATTGTTGTTACATGAATAAGTTTTTCTAAAAAGAAAGATACGATATTCTTGACTTAAAAAATCTATTCTCGATACGAAAATGGGATTGTTGACGCAACACTAAGACACTCTTTTTCAAGATTATTGATTTACTTTCACTAAGAATTCGTTTTCTTGAGAATCAAAAATATTTTTTTCTTCACTCAACAAAATGATCTTCTTGTGGATATACAAAAATATGATAAGCTTGAGCCAAGAGTAATAATCTTCGTTCAAGAATATGTTTCTCTCTGTGTATAGATTACCGCAAAGTAGGTACATTCGCTCGTTATTAATAAGATGTTGTACTGACTTTTTGCTTGTCATTTACCATATTCAACACTTTTTCAACATTATTTTTAGTAATTATCTACTAAGTAATTTATTCCCCTGTAATTAAGTCGACAAACTACTGCAAATAAATTCATTTATTATATAAGATTCATCACCGTCGCGTCGCTCGTGGTATGAACATAATATAACTTCTCCTGCGTCTAAAATTATCATATTTTAGATTTAGATTTCTAATTCCTACAGTTTCAATGCCATCAGTAACAAGTAAGTTGATGAGAATTTCCCATCGAAGCGAAAATCATAAAAACATAATTAATTAAAGCGCAATCAACACTGGAAAAGCATTAAAATCAAAGAAAAAGCACTGAAAATTCGATCGAATTGAATTTAAGTTTTGTAAAAAGCTCGAATTCAGTAAGCCAAAATTCGCAATAATAATTTAAATATAAAAAACATACAATAACAAATGTTCAAATCAACTACAAAATTTGCGAGTAATTGTTATATAGTTGTGCGTGTTATGTATGCACAAATTGTAAATCGTATCGATGATGATAAGGTAAAAATGTTTTAGTTATATTTTCGTTTTTATTTATAAATTTTACTTCATGCGCGGATATCATCATTCACTAGCTTAACTTGATCATTACCTAGTTAATTAATTCTTGAAAATTTGTTTATTCATTTAATTTATTACATATAAATGAAAAATAAAAAAAGTGCCCTTGGAACTTAATACGAAACCATAAAATGCTCGAGTTATTTCGAAAATGGGTTACTTTATATACCCCAAGTTGCTTATTTTTCCGTGTATAGAACACATTTTTGTAGCAAGATAGGACAACTTTACTGGAAAAATTTCGTATCTTTTTATTTTTCTTTCCATTGTACATCGAATTGCATTTTTGTACAAACCATTTATGTATAGTAAGTTCTATTAATTAACGTTTGAGGTCGTTCGAGTTACGAGAGATATAGGCCACACATAAGTGCAATCACTTGTATTACAATGCCTTGTAACATGTAGTATACGTGAAACAGGGTACAGCACGCCCTTCAATTAATAATAATTGTTGGTACTAATTATTTGTTGGGATATCTTATCTGCATGGACAACTGTAAATATAGTATCTAACAATGGTTACTATTCTGTTTGATATACAACATTTCCATTAGTGATGTTCTCAATAATGTACGTTTATTATGTATTCAAGCAATTTGAAATTGTTTGTACGAGTCCCTCACATGTCAGCCGTTTGATATTACAACGCAATATTGACGCATTCATCTGCATAATCCGCAAAAATGTAGCGTTGCAACTTCACACAAGATGGATGGATATAATTTGAAACGACTGCGTTGTTAACAATTATACTGTATCAAATCACTTTGGAGTTACATTTAACAGTGGAATTTCGAATTCATCAATACGTTAACAGATGCTGTTTCTTTCTCGTGTATGAACATTAATTATATCAAGATTAAGCAATACTTAGCTTTTCCAATCATAATAAAGTAATACGCATAGATTTAAGGGTATATCTAAAAGATGCGATGCTTCATGTCGTCACCTTTGATGTTAGACGCAAAATTAGTCCTTTAAATATAAGTTCATATTTGTTGACAACTGAGGAGTGTACTTCAACATTACAATGATCTAAGTTTAAAAAAATGTCTACAAAGCTTATGTTGTCAGCAACATCCATTTCTTCTCTATAGGAAGCCACAAAAAACATTCAGCAACAAAGTAAAAACAAATCTCGATAAAGCAAACTAAGCCTTGAAAATATAGGTTCTTTAGATCTACTATCTTGCTGTTTAACAGTAGCTATACGGGTAAAATTTTTGAAAAAGTAAGTTTTTTTTAAGGTTTTAAAAAATCATTTCGAAATGATTACAAAAGAAGGAGGAATTATTTCCAATCATAAGTTGGGTTTAAGACATATATATTAAGATCGACTTTACAGTAAGATATAGTGATATTAAGGATCCCTTCCTTCTTTTAAAAATTTAACAACCAAGCTACAACGTTATTAAATATGGTGGCATTTTGCTGATTATACATTTTTAATAACACATGTCCTTGTCCTTTTGCACTACAACTTTGGCCTCCGCCTCACATCCTTTACCCCATCTTCTTCAGATACTGCCATACATCATCTTTTAAGCGATTTCTAGGTCTTCCTCTGGCTCTCGCTATTCCAGCTAGTGCGCCAAAGATTTAGACTAGAAAAATAAAGCATAAATAGCTATAATTCAATAATTTATTGTACCCAAAATGCAGCTTTTAGGAAAAACAATGTTCAACATTTAAGAACAATTAAACAATGAAAGCCATACTATTCAAAATATCCTGTTTTTTCATGATATCAAAGGAATGTATTATGAACAAAAGTGACGTGTATATGGTTTCTAAATTTTTCAAGGATAGGTAAAACTCGTGAATCTTCATATTTAATTTTTTTTTAAATTTATCAACATTAAATTAATAATTAATTTAATAGATGAACTAGCACATTTTGTCAAATCACGGAATTAAACTGAACATGGCCATATTCATATTGATTTTTGCTCTGTAATTGCTTTTTAGAAAACAAACTGTCGAAAACTCAGCTTCGCACAAACACAACGTCGGAAAGGAAACAAAATTACGCTGAGCTTTATGTTAGAAGAGGATATTCATATTCTGTCAATTCCATGATATCAATTTTTATTTCCGAACTGTTATCACAAGATAACTCTTCAGACGAACACTAGTACTAAATTCCAGACTAACTTATCAAAACTTTCATTTTCATATTTTTGTACCTTTAACAAGATTAAATGATATCAAATAAAATGTAAAATTAATTGAACTGAAAAATCCATCAAAATACATTTTTGAACACCCAAACTACTTATTTTAAATGATTTTGGGTTCAACGTGGTTTGCTTTTAATAAGCACCTGTAATCCATGATATCAGCCGAACACGGAGCGAATTGGTTTGATATTATTACTATCTATAAACCGTACATAGCATATCAAATAAGCATTCTGGTAATTACCCGTAGTATTGTCTAATTGCAATTTAAACATTTCAATTAATCAAATAATTCAAAATACTATATTAATTTATTGTTTCCACGCGAACAAAAAGAATCACAATGTTGCCAACCATGCTGTAGTAATTACTTTTAATTACTCCACTGCCAAAACATTAACAATACATGTGACCTCTCTTCACCATTAGTTCTTGTTGACGTAAAACCAAACTCTAAATAACAATATTTTGTTATCTTCACACTCGTACCACTGGTTGAGGGAATACTTTCTTTATACGCACTGTTGCGTTTGTTACTGTTCAATATTTGGTCCATTATACAAGAGCCATGTCAAATATTAACTGCTTAAAAAAGAGGTAAAAAAGGAGAGCCATTTAAAAAAGTTATTACAACGAACTCCGAAGAAGAAGGAGAACTGGTCAACAACCATGGTTACTATCTATAAACGATGTCCTCATCGCCTAAACTATAGTATCAAGGTCCGTTGACTATTGGTTATACAGTATGTTTACTCAACGGACCTTGCTACAGTATGTTAATTAATTATCGTACCCGACAAAGTATGCAACCAATATCACAGATTGGTATTGCAACGCGACGAAAGTTCCTAAAAACGATGGCGACAATTCATTAACTTTAAAAGTCGTTTAAAATATATTTAGATATGTTTTAATAATTAAAAATTTTTTTTAAATATAAATAAGGTCTCACTTTCTGTCCTTTTATTTAAAATAATTTTTAGTGTACCCATAAATTGAAATTAATGTTGAAAGTAGTGGTTATTTTGATTTGTTTATTGACTTACCGCTTAAAGCAACCGCTACAAACAACGATAGTTCTAAAAAGAACTGTTTCGAAAAATATAAAGGCAGCAAACAACGGTTAAAGAACAAAGAATATACGGAAACTCACAAAGCGCACGACAATCCCAACAATAAAGCACGATCAGCTGTCAACATCTGGTTACTTTAAAATTATTAAAGCTACCACTACATATTGAGATATGCAGCCAGTATTACACAGGTCACGTGGGTTACGATAATTAATTAACACAGTGTACTATATAGTGAGCCGAAACTCCTGAAAAATAAATTTCAATGTCGTTGTTGGAAACTTGCATTGCTCATGTGGAAAGGAAGAAATTAAAGCCGGATTTTCGCATTGGATTCCGGCCACTCAGCTGTTGCCTTAGCGTGGAGTGAAAGAATTATTAAAAAAAGAAGCTAAACCAACTCTGGTAAATAAAACTACAGACTGGGAACGTGTTAGAACTGAACTACAACAAGAAATAATCATTAATTTCTACAAGTTTAAAAACTATTGAGAAATAAAGCTTATTACGAAATAAAACAATTACCCAATAGAAATACGTGACCTGACCAAAGACAAAACTAAAGACAAAACAATTGGACGATTGAGCAAAACTATTTAAAAAGCTGTTGCTAAAACGAATTAATCAAATCATTTAACAAATTAATTTGACTACCAGTTTGCTTCAAATAGAAGTTTTCAACAATCTACCAAGTATTACGGAAAACTTGACGAAAAACAAATTTGCACTGCAATATTCCTAGATGTATCACAAACGTTTGATAAAGTCTGGGATAAAGAGGTGAAGTTGAACAAAATCTTGTCAAAACAAAATGTAGCAATCTTAATATCGTACATAACCAACACAATGTTTAGGGCAAAACAATAGATAGTCTAAATACGTTCAGAGTTAAAGGAAGTGCAAGAAGGAGTACCTCAGGGGTATGTCTTTGAACCCGTACTATATGTCTTGTATATCAGCGATATACCAAACCTGCACCAGATAATAGTAATTACGTTCGCATAATCGAAGAGTTTAACACATTGACGTATCTACCGTAATTATGTGTCACGATTGAGATGCATTGTTGCCGGCTTGCGTTTGAAATTATATTCCCTAGAAATGATTTTCATTTTATGTAGTGTCGTAAAAAAACCACTCACACAAAAAGAAATCTAGATATTTTTGATGTCTCACTTTGTTTTTCGTTCAATTAGAATTAGGCCAAATATCTTGGAATTATGAAACTTCGACAATATTTCGCGGGATACAGGTGTAAATGAAAGAACGATTATGGGAAAATTGAATGAACACAAAACGAATAAAAGATAATAATAATAATATATAGTTTATTGCTCCATTGAAAACAAATACAAAAGAAAAAAACTTAATAGAAACAAGAAGTTAAAGATAACAAAATTAAAAACGAAATTGAAATAGAAATTATAATAGAGCAACCGTATGGTGTGCATTCAGCAGAAAAAAGCTGATCTTCCATACGCCCATAATCGACCCAGTAATGATCGCAAAAGGATACAGCACTAGAAATCATATTTAATTACGGAAACAAAGCTAAACTCTCATTTTCTTAGCTAAATCAAGAATTTGTTAATTGAGTCCGAAACAGTTCTTTAAACATGGCTAACTTAAGTGAGTCCACCGAAATTGCTGATGGATGAAAAGCCGCGCCGAAAATGTACATGTTATATAACTTAAAAATTTGGTAAATGTAGCTATTTTTGAAACGTTCTGTCTTATGAAAGGGAGATGATAATGCTCCCTTAAATCTAATATTAAGTGTATATACGTCAGAGCGCCAGCGGATTTTATCAGATAGGTAAGGAGGCACACCCGTAACAATTATTTTATAAAAGAGAACAGTAGTATGTATTGTTCTTCGATTATGCATGTTAAGCCAATTAAGCTCCTCCAGTTTATGACTCACATGATCTCTCCGTCTCAAACCAAAAATCAAGCGTATAGATGAATTCTATATTCGTTGCACTCTCGCTCGCAGCTGAGAAGTCAAGAACAGAAAGTACAGTGCAACAGCATAATTAAAATGGGACAGGACCAAGGAATCACAGAGCATGATTTTCAACTTTCGGGAAAGATAATGTCTCATGTTATATAATTTTTTCATCTGAATGAAAGTCTTTTAGACCTAGGCTTTGAGCTTTCGCGACCATATAAATGGTCGCGAAAGCTCAAAACCTCGTCTAACACAACTCACAAATTTTTTATTTTTTCCTATATCTCTAAACGATCTCCATTTAGTGTTACCTTAATCCTATCCTTTACTCTATTTCTAAGCCTTCGCATAACAGTGATATTTGGAGTATTTTAAGCAGTTTGATATGCTTCTAACATAAATAGAAAACAACAGTGGTGACAATATAGACCTCTGAGGACACCCAGAAGTAGATACCAATATCAATCATTTTATTTGAATTATACGAAATGGAACGTTTTAAAGACAACGATAAATTGAGCGAACAAAACTCAAGAGATAATACAAGTATTTACGTTTTTTTCCAGCCTTTTAGAAGAATTTTGCAATTTGCTTATTATTTTCACAATTTACTTGGTTCCAGTAACAAAACATCCAACATTATTCATTTCATTATCGTTCTCTTTACTAAACTCGTATTTAAAATTTTTTAAAATTCATTCTTTAGTAACATGTAAATACATTTGCGAAGAATTGTATTTGTCCTCTCGTGGTCGTTGCGTAAATCAACATAAGCGCATTAACTATCGTGTTTTCGTTTGACAAGCAGCATAGTAGTTTTCTGTGAATGTTTCCAACAAATTTATTTATTAATATAGAGAAGATTATGTTATATAAATCAGAATTTGTAATCGTTTATGTTTCTTTTTTCTTTTTTATTACTTTTGACTTCATCAGTCTTAACCGACAATTTTTAAATTATAGTGATTCATATAATATACACAAAAAATGTATGGCATTAGCGTTCCACCTAGTTATAAATCTTCTGATAATAATAAATGACACATCAATAACAATAAATTTTATTACCACTGATACATTTTGTGGTAGAAAAAAAAATATAGATAGCAGCCACTAAATCAAATCACGAAATATTCCAATATGAACGATAACCTGTGCGTGTTTAGCTCTATTAAACGAAAGACGTCCAATACCAATAAAACTTTATGTTGTACTACTTGGTATCAAGCGATTTAGAGAGAACGACGTTCGGTCGTAAAGTACGAAAATAGGAACACAACGCCCGCCGTCAGAAAGTTTGTTCAGGACGTGTATATAAACAATCGAACTGTCGCTAGCAGCTCCATAAATTTAAAACTTACCCTTCAATAAATTTATTAAAAATAACTTGCAGACGAGTCAATAAAAAAAGTTCTGCGCCCGCGAAAAAGAGAACTTTAGAATAGTTTGATAGGATACCTAAATGCACGTTGAATGAGAATCGATACGCGTTCCAACATTTTTGTGATGATGCCGAAAGTTCTCTATCTAAATATCTACCCACCCCTACGTCAGTGTGTAAATGTGCACTAAATAACGACGAATGCTATCCGTTAATAGGCTATAAAACGGCGTGATAAATATATATCACACGTATGCTGTTATGACATTTTCATTCCATAAACATTATCAGATACGAGCTTGCCGACTCGGTTAGTTTATGATAAAAAGGGTATTATGTTTATTACTCTCGTTCTATTGTAACTATTAATTTTGAGTTGTAATGTGAACAAAAAAGAAATTATATAATCGTAGTTTCAATATGAAACGAAATAATTGTTAATTTATTAACGTACGTTTAATAAAGTCATCATCGAACGAAATGAAATTCATTAACTAAATAATGTACATGGATGCAAAACAATAGAAGTTATATTGGTAAATTTCAAATTATCATTATCGGTTATTTTGTCATCATTAATTAACGGTCGAAACATTAAATTGTAAGAATTTGTTCGAGAATTTAGGAAATGACATTGAATACAAGCAGCAATGGTTATTAATGATATAAAGTTTCTTATCGTATGTACCAGGCTGAACACTCACAACGTTAAACATGGACCAGATCTCTTTCCCCTCGTTCAAAATCAACCCTCGTTTCAAAAATGATTGATGCAATCTCATGACAGACAATTATCTTTTAAATTGTCCCCCCCATTGTTGTTTCGAAAAAAAGGAGGTCGAAATCGTATTAAAACGAACAAAAGAAAATTTTGAATACAATCTGCTTAGATTTCGTTTCCCTTTTCGTCCTCATTATATTCGTCTGACCTTTTATTAGGCAGATTAATTTATAATAAAATCCGAACATTTCTTTTTTTTGTTAAATTGTCTACCAATTACGCGAAAGCTGACAAATGGCCGGGAATGAAAGAAATATTATCACCGGCTCCAAGAGGATCTAACCACTTAATCTATCCTCATCGGTCTTTATTTCGGAACGAAGCCCCCACCCGACTCTCCATTACTTTACATTAATACTATGAAAGCTTCGGCAAATTGCCGCGAAGCTTTTACGCGCAAATGAAGCTTTTAATTTTTTGCGTGATTGATAATGTTTTACTTAAACGCGAGAAGAACTCGTCTGGTTCTTAATTATTTACTCGTTGGTAATTAATACTTTAATCTTTTATTTCAAAAGAATTAAGATTAATACGGGGAAGGGGGTGTCCGTTATAGCCAATAGTCCGTTCTATGAAAAATTTTTAATTTGCACTTTAAACTATTTGAATGAATAATTTTAATAACACTAATTCGAACAGCTATCCGCCGTTGCGTTCTGTATTAATTAGTTCTAGTTTTAGTTCAATGAAAAATAAATAACAACCTACCGTTGAATAACAACTAAAACTAGAACTAACACCAGCATTAAAACTAACACTGGACTAGAATTAGAAACATTCGGGTTTAGCCGTTTGAAGAGGTGTACGGCTAAACCCAAATGTTTGTAATTCTAGGTCTAGTGTTAGTTCTACTTTTAGTTTAATAAAAATATACAACAATCTAGCATTGAATAACACATCAAATCAAAATCATAATAATACATCAAGAAATCATAATTCATAATTGAAGAGTGGAAATTCAAAAGCGTCTAAGTACCGCTTTTATCAAATTTTAGATTTCATTCATTATGGGTTCTATGTACCAAGGCCAATAGCGTACAAAACGGTCTATGTGTCTAAAAAGGAGACAGAAAGGTATTGAAAGTATTAGAAAAGAAAGGAAAAGCTGCAGAATTAGTGGCTTGCAACATACAAATTATAAAAATTTCCACGTCCCGGTTAAAAATCCACCTGAGCAAGAGGTAAGCAATTTTAACCTCAAAATCAGAAAATCATGTACTTATATTACACTCTTGTTGCAGGTAACATGTTCTTGTAAATATTCCTGCAATTCTTTAACATTCAACCCGAGAAACTTAAAAAACAAAAATTATTCCAACAGTATTATGAAGCAGCAAATCACGATAAGCAGAGTGCTTTTCTTTTGGGGTTGATTCAAGTTATAAACATAACTCGCAGGAGACATAACACATATGATACACCAGAGGAAAGTCCTCGCCAATGTACGATTGCTTACATGGTTCCTAATGGTAGTGGAGTACAGGTTTACTGAAAAACGTATTCCAATATATTTACACTAAGCTACAAGAGAGAACTTGTGGAAAAAAAGAAATCAGGAGCAACTACTTACACAGATGAACGTGGTAAAAAAACAAAAGGAAAAAAGTATTTACTAGAAATGCGCCAGCAAATCAGGAATCATATCCAGAGTTTTCCTCACAAGGAAAATCATTACAGCCGGCGCAAATCGATAAAAGCATTCCTGAGTCCAGATTTAAATCTCAATCGCATGTTTTTGGCGTACAAGGAAAAAAATCCAAATTCAGTAGTTACTTATAAGTATCATTCACTAGTGTTCAAGAAAAACTTCCCAAATCTCAGATTCGGACGGTCTAGGTCAGATGCATGTTCAAAGTTCATTTTTATCAAAATAAGACCAAATCTATTCCTTCTATCCTTATTTGATCAACCTAGAGAGGGAAACAAGAGGCGCAAAAACTGGAATTGTACCATCGCAAGGCGGTAAGCCAAGATCCACAATCAATACCGATATCGCAAACTCACAAAATATTGATCGTGAAGATAATACTATTTCAATTGATTAAAAGAATTGGTTTCAAAAGATCTTTTCATTTCGACTCATTCAGATATGAACGATCAAAAACTAATTATACATTCGAATATGTTTTACAGTCAGCAGTTGTCCTGTTTATGTGCACATGGGATAAATCTATTACTGGGAGGTATGGAAATCCAATCCCAACCAAATTTTCCTAAAAGAAAAAAACTGGTTATATTGAGTGATAACTGTATTGGGCAAAACAAGAATGAGATTATTTTAATGTTGCTCATTTAACTTGATTCTAAAGGTATCTACGAAAAAGTCGAGCAAAAGTGTCTGATCGGAGGCCATTCATATCTCACTTGTGACAGAGATTTTGCCTAAATAGAAAAATGATATAGGGAACATGATAGCAGAGGCACGCCATCAGAGACCTTTTAATGTAGTCTACATTCAAAGAAACGATTTCAAGGATTTTCAGAACATGGCAGATGAATATTTCAATACAACTAAACTACAAATTTCACAAGTAGTCTGGATTAAAATTGAACAAGGGCAAGAAACCTCAGCAAAAACCAAGAAGAAATTTTTTTATTTGGATGTATGAATAACTTGTAATGTCCTAAAAAAAGGAAAAAGGTCGAATGGCATTTCTCATGCGGTAGTTTCCGAACTCAACTGCACAAACCGTATTTCAACCAAGAAGACTACATTCCATTGAAATATAATGTTTTATAAAGATCTCATAGAAAGAACAGAATTTCAGTAAAAGATTCCTTGCATATAGACCCTTTTTACGCATTCTTGCCCTTGGCACCTAGAACCTTCTAGCAGTCGTCATTTTTAAGTTTAAGTTAACGTTGTTCATGTAAGTTTTTATTTTTTATTTGTAACTATGTATGTACTCCATATGATCGTGTTTTCTGTACTCAATAAAACTATTTGAAGAAATTTTTTTATTTTTTTTATATTTTGCAATGAGACATTTTTAATGCAATCTCTCAGCTTAATTTTTTTGGTACTTAGACTCTTTTGAATTTCCACCCTTGAATTATTTTATATTTATCTATCAACAGTTTTTAGTGATATAGCATATGGACAAAGACGATGAATAAAAAGCTTAAATCATCGTTACATTTGGAGCCGTTATACAATAGTATACAACGTGTACTATACTTAACCCATATTTATATGTACTACTTACTATGTAATACTAGTTTGAATACAGTAAACTGTTACCGTTGAAACTAGGGCTTCAAAGTGTTATCATTTTCGGTTGAATTATATCAAGGTTATACTGTATTTGCATATGTAAATTCCGGCTCATCCACCATTCTTTGTTAGAGTCCGTATTTAATGTACATTAAAAGTAATGCATTAAAAATTCTTTATTTTGTAATTCTACTTTCATTGTAGAGAAACAGACATGAAATCGCCTCGTTAACTTTTAATTAATTATTTTTTGTTAAAATTAATTACTCCAAGTGCCCGTCAGCTGACTGAATAAGCAATTACTTAGATTCCTCTCGAGTTGTTAGGATATATTTTTGCTGCACTCTCATCTCTGGTTTGTACGGACACTTTAATAATAAATTACGTTTATATTATTAATCGTTTGGTTCTAATGAAAATTAATAACGCAACATTATTCCTATATGAAATTCTCGTATAATTTGTACCGTGACAAATACAATACTTTTTCGGATAACAAAAATGAATGTGAAAAATAGAAAGGTTAAAACAAAAGGTTTTTTACACATTATCCCCAGGGATTACATAAACTGTCGATTAGGATGTGAGGAATGCAAACCGGTGACCCGTGAACATCCATTGTAGGCTGGCGTCCGCCGCGTTTTGAAATATCGCTCGCAATAAAAGTGCCTTACGCTTTAAAATATTGTCATATTTTATGTATGCACGAGCCATCCGGGTTTGCATGAACGGCTCGCACGTGTTCCGGCATTCTTCTCGGCTCGTGAAATTTGCAACATGGCAAACGAGATCCCGTAATGGGTTTGTAAAACCCCTAAAATTAGTCGATTTATTTGTTTCCACAAAACGAGAATTTTGTAATATGCAAGATTATTATCTTTGTTATAACGGGTCACATTTAAAACATTGTGAATCAAAAAAAGTTGTTTTAGTTCTAAGGAATAATGGAGTAATTAAATAGTTAAACGGTCGTAAAAGTAATTATACTCTGAACGTATGTCGGAGTGCAATTTTTCAAACTATACGGTGGTATTTACAACGTCCCTTACTGCGGCCAGGGTTAATTAGTGAAATTATCCGAACTTCACCGTATGACGTACTGCCGTTTTATTATTCAGTCGACGACGTTACGACCTGAATGCTCCACTTCTGGTTCCGTTATCGTTCCGTCGTGTGAAGGTAATTTATTGAACGTCACCGCAACACTTGGTGACAAGGAAGTTTTTCAACATTCTATCTAAAGACATGTTAAAGTCGCACATCAAACCAAAATAGTTCACTTGAAGGGAACATTTCGACCATATTCCATGTTTGATTTAACGGTAGAATTGAAAATATGCAAAATGTACCGAAACCTATCCAAACGGTATTTAGATGTGTCGCCGAAACAATGTTTACATGTCACTAGACCACTGGTACCACTGACATGCGCTAATCATGTCCACTAACACTCACATTCTCAACCGCAATGTGGTTTATTTGGTAATGTTATAAGTAGGATCGATTCGAAAACCACTATAATCCAATTAGCTTGTATTTTCGTAGTGAATTTTTAACAGCTACTCTTTAAATATCTTAAATATTTACTTAGACAAGATGTTACAAGAATTATTACTAACATTAAGCAATTTAAATTAACATCAATGTTGAAAGTTTTCAAATTACGTGACAGAACAGTTCTTTTATTGGCATATAAAATGAGTTAAGCCGATAATCTCATAGAGGTTTTTACAACCAATAAACAACGTATACAACAGGTTGGACGCGACTTTTATGGGTAATGTGTTTCGTACTAAGGTTCTAACCACATAAATCGGTTTCGTATGGTTTACAGAAAACGTGAAACTAAAAATATTGTTTCAGCAATGTGTCTTTAATAAACTTCCTGAGGGCAACCGTAGAACGTTCAGGTGTACGCAAATAGACACAATTGGTTTACATTACGGCGGTTACCTATTATTACACAAATTGGTGTTTGTAGTAGCGAAGTTGCCGGTCTGATAATGGGAACAGTTGCAGCGGTCTTGTATTGAATGGACGATGTATACTTCCTCGGCAATACATTATTATTATCGTCCCTTTCTGTATACGCAAAACAACTTAAATCCTTCTTGGAAATATATGGTCTGGCAAATAGACGACAGCCGGCGAGAAATATTCAGTGTAAACGTCGGCTTAGGTGTTTTATTGCTGACGTTAAGGAGGTTACAAGGTATGTGTGAACACGTTTAATTGCCCTCTAGTTGTTAATGGAGGTTGAAGAAATTAACTTTAAATTTAAAAAGCTTTTTTTTAATCAACATTCAAACAAGTTTTATGTACAAGTTCTCATCTCAATATCAAATTTATTTTAGTTTCATGAGAACTGATCTCTCTAATTCAGAAACATCACTGTAATAAATATTTGTATCTCAAATTAATAATAAACAGCATGATATCGCCGCTAATTATTGTACACCACATATTGACAGTTCAAAGACGTTCATATTCAACTTGACGGAGCCCCTTTGGGGTTTCAACTCTCTAGTATCGCCTATTATGTCGATTAACCAGTCCATGGTTAATCAATTTGTTTACTTGCCTACACGTAAAATGATAAAAGTTCTTTGAAATCAGCGCCTTGTAGATATTATTATTATTAATAATCACTTTATTCGGGCAATTTTATAATTACAATCTTGTGAAGTAATATAATATATAAATAATATACCTCATTCGGTGCAAGAATGATTTTCAAAAAAAAAGAAATAATAAAAATACAAAAAATAAGGCAAGATATTATAAAAGATATTTAATTTAGTTATTAAGAAAAAAGGCCGAACATATAGACGGAGTTCTGGTCAACCCTGATCTTCCACTCAACCTAACAGAAAGAAAGACCGTAAAGAAAAAAAAACAACAAAGCAAAAGAAAAAAGGATACCAATACCAAACGTATTGATGAATCAAATTAAATGAGTAGCCTGCATAAGTAGATGTATTAAAATTTCTTGAAATTCATTCATTAATTCAGCAAAGTTTATTAACGTTTTCAGTTCTTAATGATTTCTGTTTGTTATGAGCAGTTTATGTTTATTATTACACTAGTTTATGTTACGTTAACGATTTCGTCCTTCATTTAATAGATATTGGATATTAAATACTTAATGTGTACATTATTATTCGAATATTTCTAATTTCCATTTATTGCTCGTCTTGCATTGACGATAGAGTGGGATTTGTGTTGAGTTAATCCAAAGTGATAAAACGAGAATTCAAGGCGATTCCTGTCAAGCGTGGTTTCACAGCAAAAGCGTGAACCTTTCGAAGAATGCAGGCATTGCGCTGTAGCTCCTGTATTCTCTTGAAATTATTAGAATTTAGCTGTTGCATCGCTCCCTTGGTAATTACATAGGAAAGATGATGTCACATGAGTTTTATTATCCTATATGGCTGTCTCCAGTTATTACGGCTGACTATGAGCTGGTTAAAGAGATCGGAACCGAAATTAGGTCTGTTAAATCTAAATATGTAACAACGTGTAATGTAATAATCTCTTATCTTAATGTACGATATCTTCCTATTTTTCTAGAGTTTCTATTGATCTAATGGTTAAATCGCTGGAAAACGAAAATTCTTTTCTAGGACATCCACTTGGTGTACTGGAGGAAATCACGTAAACATATCGATTGACACTCGTGTTAAAAGTACAAAACAACCACTCTCACATTTCTATTTATTATCTAAAGTCAAACAATATCTACGCAGAAGCAAAAGAATAAATAGCAAAAATCAGTACAAACACTATAAATAGTGATAAGCAGTGTAAACATCGTACAAACAATAGAAACTATACAAACACTACATTAATTAATGCATGGGCATCGATGAATTTACTGTTGTCTAAGTCTAGGTAAAAAATGGTCCCTCATCCGGTTTCAGTCAATTTATCTACCTAAAACTAATTTGACCGAAAATACATTTAGAAAAGTTGTTTTGACTTGAAATATTAAACTAACAAGTCTGAATTCATATTGTAGATAACTAATAGATTAATTACCATTATTGCTAAGATTCTATTTCGCCATCATATTTATAAAAAAAAGGGTTATAATGAATTGATGAATATTCTTCTATAGAATATTATTAACTAATTTTTACGTATAATCTGCATAATTAAGAAATATTATCGAGAACGGTCGATTTCGTTGAAGAGCTGATATAATATTTAATAGAAAAACTTAATAATAAAACTTCATAAATGATTATTATTATTACCACACTCCTGTAGAGAATTTTATACGCCTGGCAAAATCGTGAACCGTACTCATTTTTTTAACAGTACTCCACTCCAAAGTATCCTTTACAATTTTTTGTACACCCTAAAATTTCTAAACAAAAAAGGTCTGTAACCAGTATTTCCAACATCAAACGCCTCTCATGCAGCTACTAGAGTTTCGGGTAATCCCCTCTATAAATGTAATGTGTTATGCAACACATGTTTCTTGGGACTGTTTTAATAATTTTTGTCCAAGGATTTTATTAAATTCAATAAAATTAAAAGAGTTCTGGTTAGTATTTATTTAGTGCTTATTTAATTATTTATTTAGGGAAAAACTTATTATTAAAATATTGATTAAATTTAATTATTCTAACTGTATATAATAAAAAAAAAGGTTTAAATCTATTTTTAGAATAAAATATGGAGGTCGACAGATGTAAAAATTTTAACGAAAAATTAAAACCGGAATATCCATTTATCATTGATTTTTCTCTGTTACAATTAGTGGACGATCTTTTATATCAAATCATGTTGAAACAATGAAACACAAACAACATCTATATGCGAAAGCTTAAAATTTAATTAATCTGAATTTTTTCAAACTACTATCCGTGCCAAAAGTCTAGACCCCGCACTTTAGAGATCGATATCTTCACAAACGCTAGATGAAAAAAATTGCGTTCCAAACAGAACGTCGCGCCTTTATCTTACATACATAAAGAAATAACGGCGCGACGTCCTATCTTGAACACACACCATCTTTTCCAATTGGACGTAACCTTCCCCTCCGTGCATGGCTTATTTCTGTTTCCTTTTAATTTATAATTCGTTTAAATCGCTTTAAAAAAAATTAGGGAGTCAGAACTTTAAAAAATTAATAACGGTATTCACTAAACGCAATTATTTGATAAATTTTGGTTCATGAATTTTCTCAAATTTAGATATGTTCAGTGATTACAACAAACTTTACCGCCATTTTTTTCAACGAGGTGTTTCGAACATATCGATCTCTAAAATGAGGGACCTTGACTTTTGACACGAATAGTAGAGCTTTCAAACACAATCTTCGAACATCCACCATATTGCTTTACTCTTGATGAGTGATATGAATTTTCAGTAAACTGCAATACTCATACCCATGCAAAAGTATCTGATGTGAGTACAAGTAACGAATACGTGACAACCTTCCACCACTTATAGTAACTACTCATCCGGAGCTTCAATTCGTTACTTTTATTCGTTACTGGAATTCGTTACTGGCATTTGTTACTTATAATCACTGCTTGTATTTGTTAATCGCATTCTTTACTACTTGCAATCATTTCAACCTGTATTGTTGCGAAAATGATTGAAAAAATACGAGATACTCAAATTAGCGATTACTGTTTCTATTCAAGTATTAATTGTATCGAATTGATGAATAATTAGTAATCAGCAGCTATCGTTACAAGCAGGTAACGAACTTTGTGAGCAGTAATGGATACACGAATAACGAATATATTTTAGAAGCAGTAATCGGTCGATAACGATGTTACAACGTTTCTCTTATAAGGTAGAGTAATCGATGCCGTTTCATGTCATAGATTCACAAGAAAGATTCTATAACGACAATATTTAGACAATATTATTTATTATATTTTTCTTTCAACCAAAATTATACAATTTCTTTAACAATCTAATTAAGCTGTATTGTAGGATATCTAGGTTCTAGTTTGAAATTTTAAACTGTTCATTACACAAGTACTGAAGCATTTGTATCACCGTTTTTTGGTTTTTCTGTTTTTACGCCGGGGTCACAAGCAACACATACCAGTTTTTCCAACGCTAGATCCTGAAGGGGTCTTTTCTTCAATAGCACCAAAGAGATAGTTTACTGAATCTTTTAACATTATAGGTAAGTTTGCTATTGTCATTCTTGTTTGAACATGGGGCTTTACGAGTTCCAATGCAAGGTTTCTAGACACTGTATGCTGAGATATAATTTCGTCAACAACATTAACGCCATTAGTTGATTTATAGAACATATTTATATCCGGCTTACACTTATCTCCAGTATCTTTATGAATTCTTTCGTCTGAATGTAAAGCACATATAATACCAAAAATCCTGTCTTCAAGAACTCAAACATACTGCTGGGTACTGATCTTTCTTTTCTGTTTACAAAAATTGGAGAAATTGCTCTCTCTAACATAACACCAAAGGAACTGACGTGAAGTAATTATCCATTATTTACATGTATAGTTATTGACAAAACGTACACTGTCCTCGAAATGCAGGTACCATTTCGTCAATTGTTATATACTTGCCTACATGATAGGTTTTTAAGCTACCTGCTACAAAATCATCGTAACATTGGCGCCAAGTTGTCATCGAACCGTAGGGTTACTACTAGAATGTAAAACCTGCGATTCAGTAAAACATTCAGATGGGTTAATTTTTTCACATCTACCATATATAAAAGTCCTATTAATGCATTTATCTAATGAGGGTTGGTATCAGGGCAATCTGTTTCACCTAAATACTTTTGACACATTTTTTTAATATCGATATTGGTGCAGTTAATAATGTGTAATAAAATTTCATTGGGAAAAATCAATTTCTATGAACCTAATACCGTATTGCATTTCGTGCCATTACTTTACGCCAGAAAGCTTTAAAACTATATTTTGCTATCATTTTCTAACAGTTAGACACGGTGAATGTTTCGTCCACAAAATGGTTTTATCTTTACTAGTAAAGGTTGGTTCTATCCTCAGTGGTTCGTCCTTTTCTGCTTCGTCAGCAGCCTGTTCTGAATCGGTCATGTACTCTATGTGTTTGGACGGTGAATTTGACTCTTGTTCATCCTATCTTTGTTTAGTTGGTTGTTAAGATTA
Source organism: Onthophagus taurus (assembly GCF_036711975.1). Classification (NCBI taxonomy): domain Eukaryota; kingdom Metazoa; phylum Arthropoda; class Insecta; order Coleoptera; family Scarabaeidae; genus Onthophagus; species Onthophagus taurus. Next base: position 32,217,243 of record NC_091966.1, read on the forward strand.
TGCCAGACATGAAACATTTGCTAAAAGTTAGAAGGAAATGTTTAGTCACTTTGTACAAATTATAATAGTTGCACGGGATATTACAAATACAAATATAGCAGAAAAGAACGATAAACTCACTCTGCGTCTCTTTCACATATTTTTTGCTAAAGCCATTTGCACAATGATCCCTCTACGCAACATTTTGCATAAAAATCGTAACTTTAGGAAATTAGTTAAAGAATATTGTTGCCACACTTACTGATCATGGTTCTTTGCTCACACTATGCATTAATTTTACGTGTGCAGCTTGTTCATAGGAGAAAATTGCTCACATTATAAAATAACTCCTCATACATTTTTCATTTGATGTTCCTTGCAACTCAGACTACACTTAAAGATATCACTGGAAATCACAAATAGTAACAATTTCTTTAAAAATGTGAGCAGAATATCCATATCTTAGAAGGCTAACCTTTTATATGCTCATTATTATTATCTTAAAAAATGGTTTACAGTTTACGTAACACGATATTTTTGGGACTATCGTTAGACATAATGTTTTTAATAATAATGTCATTTCTATGTTTTTCAATTTCACGTCACAAAGTTTTGTATCAAATTAACAACAACTTTTAATGATAACTTTTTATTTCCATTTATAGTTCCATATTTTCACCATTTCGTTTTATGCTTTTCATTTAAGTATAAAACATAAAAACCCTTTCAAACTATATCTAAATCATTTTAAAAGATTAACTTTTGATAGTATACAGATGTTTGAATTGAATTAACCGAAACCACAGGGTTATAAATATACAAACGGATATTATAAACGATGATACGTCGGATGGAACTGACGGTTGACACTATTTCGATAAATTTCCACGATTTATAGCTAACCATTTAAATCGATTACATACACATACAATTTATACAACACCATCATAATTTAAAGCAACACCATTTTTTACATACATTAAATAATAAGGAAATTAAATAGGAGTTATTTTACGTGAATAAGGACAATTTAGATCTTGCTTGGAAAATCTTTATGTACAAAACGCATTTAGGACACAAAAAATGACAAAAAAGAACACGTCCGTTCCTTAATTGAAAACGGTACTTAGTTTGCGGACGCGCTTGATGCATATACGTTTCCTGCAGCGAGATTGCATCAGCGGTACATTCATGAATAGGTTCGCTCCGCCAAAATATGCAGCAGAACGGGTCAACCGCGCTTGTTCCGGTTACTTCATTACCATATTTAGCCCGGTTGTGTTTTAATGACGCATACGCTTCTCTCGCACACGTTTCCAGAGAACCCTGTTACTCTTTTTGACGGAAAACGACTTCCCTTTGATGGAATGCTTTAGCCGATTTCTGCACATAAACGGGAATACAACCAGAAGCGGTTCAAAACGATTATAATTCTAAATTACATTGAAAAGTTTCTGCTCATTTTAATAACGTTTTCAGGAAAGTTTATGTTAAAGCGTTTTTATAAAGGGGTAGAATATACGAAGTTGCGTTAATAACTCAATTATCAAGAGCTGGTACGTGTTCCCTTTGTGATACCTCAAAGGGTTATATGACGTGGTCGTTTCCTTGATGTGGTTAATTTTGATAGTGACATATGGCGGTTTATAATTATTATCTTTATATTGTAGGTACATTTATGAGCATATTAATGTATAGATATAACAAAAATTTTAATTATAATAAATTAGACCTAACCCTCTTAGAATAAATTTTGAAACTACCAAGCACAAAGTATTAAACTCTAATATATCCGGGTAGCCCGTGCAAAAACTTTCCTTCTTGACGAAGTAGATTTAAAAGAGGTATGCTCTGGGGTTACTCGAGCTCAGGTGGTAGAAAATAAATTCGTAGTACGGAGGAGAGCCCAAGATTAGTGGGGATTACGAAACGCCGGCAAAGCATCTGGTCCTCTGTACAGGGCGTCGCGACTTCGAACGAAAGCTCGTTTCTAGAGAAAGGAAAACACGCGATGAGATGACGGAAACGCATCAATCATTGAGTTCGCGAAAAATTACTAGCTAGTCTAATGCTCACTCTTCGTCCTTTGGTAATCTTAGCTCGGAGTGGAGCCATCTATCCAATGGTAATGTATTGTGAGCGAAGAAAGGATTTGCAAGTGATCCGTCATAAAGCTTCGGAGGACGCTTTGTATGTTATCTAAGCCACCCCTCTCAGTTAACCGAATTTACATTTCAACCAAACCCAAACATTTGTAATTTTATATAAATAAAAGTTAGAAGATTTAGTAAATATAAAATATTTTATATAAATATTTTTAATACAAAATATATATAATAAAACTATAGGTATTAATATTTGTGAGTTTTATGAAAATGAAATGTTTCAACGTTTCAATTCGGAATAATCCAACCGGAATGACACAGAGAAACTATCCCAAAAACGAATACATTTGATAAGCACCCACGGACTTCCGAAGCCAGCAAATTTTATTGTGGACAGGGTGGGTGCGCATTAATTTCGCCCGTTTTTCCCAAAATGATAACGATTTATTGCTGGCACACTATATTTATACCTCGTTTAAATGTCCAGGTCACAACTATATCACATTAAACGGAAAATTTATGTGAACGCGTCACCAGAATTCGAGCTGATATATCAAGCTCTGTTGACAACCGTTTTGATTAGTTGGACCTCAGATAAAATTATTATACCCACCCATAACCAATGCACCAAAATTCAGAAATTACTTTTTTTATGAATATTGATGATTGTTAAAATAAGTAGAGCAAGATATGTAGTTGATCGCAACTCGACTCTTGGGTCATTTAAAATTCAAATGGTGAAAGCGCCTGCGGTAGTTTCGCGGTATCGGTCGATCCGAGCAATTTCTCCTACAGAGGCAAATCCATATTGAAGGCCGTTGATCAGTGTTTATTTAGGTTTGAGGGATACATTCCCAGTAAATTTGGAACTGGTGGTCGCTCCCGAGAATCGTAAAGCAGGTAGAAATGTAATGTTGCAAATGTGATCCTCTAAAATCGGTTTACCACGATAAACTTACAAAATATTTTTAATACTTTACAACTTCAAGTTTACATTACATTTGTTACCAGCAGACAAAAAGTGATTTTTAAATATCTTTCTAAATTTGTACCAAAAAAAACTACTGAAATAAATTAAAAATTATATGATGCAAATTGAGATAAAATAATAATAATTATAAAACATGATGGTTCTTAATAAACTTGAGAAAAAACTTAATGAACGTTTCATGAAAAAAATTACAAAAGTTACCACATATAATCTCTAACATTAAAATAGGAATGAGGAAAATAAATTTTTAAAAATATCCTCGCTCTTGTAAAAGCAGGATGAACATAAATATAATGGAAATGGAAATAATTTGAGAAGCTGTTTCTCCTAAAAACTCAATTATATTGAATTTGTTTAATTACTATTCGAATTTATCAGACTGCCACTTTAACAGACATTAGAAGAGCCAACGAAAAGATTCAGTTAGCCAATGCTACTAGTACAATATTTAATTATCTTTTTCATAATCCTATATCGTATAAGTGTGCAAGTATAATGTGCGGCACTAATCTGCTAATTTTTTAACAACGTTATTACATAAAAGATTAAAGATAACATATGCTTTTGTAATCAATACTTCTTTCGAGATGAATGGGAAAGAGCTAACTGATTGTGAGACATAGTTTAGAACGTTTTAGCTTATGCAGTTGTTTGTTTTCTTATGACCAAGAACATGTTCTTTCAACAAGATGATGAATGATAGCATATGTCAAAAAGATGTTTCCTAACCATGTTATGTGGAAACATCGAATGGCAGGTTAGGTCCTTTGATCTTTCAACCTGCCTCATCTTTCTATAAGCTATTTGTAGTGTAAAGTTTTTAGCGCTGAAGTGACACACATCATTCAGATTGAAGGAAAATCACATCTATGGAAAATGTAATGGGCGCTGTTAGCAGAAGACTTACATTGTGTGTACATAAAAATGGTGCTTCAGGACGTTACTTTGATAACTGTTATTCTGTTAACTGAGTTAAATTGGCCGCAATTCTAAATACTTTTATATATAATTTCTGTACCTTTGTAATAAAGATCTTTACACTCTTTAGTTCATCAAAGTATCTTTAAAATTGCCCGATTCACTTTTTACAATTTTTTTTGTACAAAATTGATTAAACGAAATTTGTTGAAAATGAACTCAATGCTGTTTTGGAGGATAATATTTTTCTGGTGTGCCTTAGATTTCATTTTTCGATTTTGTCATCACATCAACCTAACGAAATGTTATTGACAGGTGCGTTTGTAAATACTCTTGTTATACACGGTCAGCTGCACTTGAGTTGGATTCGTGCTTTCTTGTTAATTTAACAAATTAACGCAAAGTACTAAAATCTACTGATTTAACCTATTCGTGATGCTTACAACAATTACAAATAAATGAAATTAAAGAAGGATGATAGATGAAGTACATACACAAGTCAGGTTCGAGGGCATAGTGAAATCTTTTCTTACTGGAATGTCAATGTCTCGGCTAACTCTAACTAGAAGTAACAACTGGAAGTACTGTGTAGAAATCTACCAGTAAGTGAACTCCTATAAATGAATCACCTCCAGTCACCTGCATAATTCAGAAGCATTTCTACCTCCTCTTTCTTCGTGCGAATAAGGTTTCAACATGCTGGTTTTCCCGTTAACTCGCTTGGATTTAATAAATAATTTAATGGAAGTGATGTAATGAAAAGATTTTCGAAATTAAAGATTTTCTGGGTCCCCTAGATAATCTCAATTAAATCATAACCGTTGCTAATTTTTATAGAGGTAGAACTGTTGTTTAAACATCTTTGTTAACAATGTCTTTATTATCAGAATAGAGTCTCATGTTTTAGATCGCCAATTCTTAGAGACTCATAAAATGAATAAGAAACAAAGAAAGCCAAAATAATAAGACAAAAAGATCTTCGCACCAAGACGAAGAATTTTAAATTAAAGTAAGAAGTTGACTGATAGCAACAACATAAACATACCATAAAATGTCCAGAAAGAAGGAATAAAGAAGATAATAGCTAGATAAAAACGAATACGAATGAAAAAGTGTGCATTAGGGAATTAAAAAACAGAACGCAGGAAACAGAAACAGAAAGCAGAAACGACTAAGACCAAAAATGACTAAATTTAAATCCAAGATTTCTTTATAATGTTGGTTTACTTACTAGAATTAATAATGATGTTGAGATCAAGCACTATGCGGTTGGAGTGAGTCAGTTTGAAATGAGAAACTTGCATCACTAATTGATAATGCTGTCAGATTAAGATATTCCCCGCCTTAGGATAAATTGGAATCGAACATCATCGATAAGGATAAAGTTGAAGCGAAACAAGGAGGAGAGATTAAAATGATTCTGTTCAAAATGAGAATCTTAACAAGTCGAGCTGGAATTCACGCCTGCTGAATTTGAACAAATAGTGACGATTATATTATTATATCATTTAACCTATCCACTCTTTTTTCATTACTTTTAGAATTGCATGTGGCTCTCAAGTTATTATTGAATAGACTCTTCAATAAGGGCGTTAGGAAAGAAATGATACAAAAAGGTGTATGTGTTCATAACGCCATTTCTCCATAGTTTATATATCCATATCAGATGGTTTTGCCATGTATAAACTGTTTACAGCCATGTCGACCAATGTATGGCACCACTGCTTTATCAACACAATGCATCTCCTCGCATATATTATTTTCTAAACATTTTTTATTGAGATGCAGGAACAAAGATCGCAACTTTGTGAATTTGTCACTTGCTTCTATTTTAATATTGCCTGCAAGATGAAAATAGGACACAATATATTCAAAATTACTTCGAGATATTGCTTCGGACACCAACATATTTGAACTGTCTCCTTTACACTCCCAGATTATCCTTTTTGATACCTACATATATCCAAAAAGACACACAAAAAAAACACCCATAAATGTGTTTTATTTCTGATTTCTATTCTTACGTGGTGGAACCAGTATTTCATCATCAAAGAAAAACGCAAATAACTTCAAAGGACTTTTGTTGTTATCTTTTTCAAAAATTATATTGTCAGGCTTCGACTCATTATCCGTCTATTTATAATGTTTCCTTTCTGCTATTTTTAGACGTTTTCTATCAGTTCGTCGTCATCTTCTAACATTGTCAAAGCCTCGTTTAACGAGGAATCTCTAGAATAGAATAAAGAATAGGAGCTATTCGAATGCGTACCTTCCTGTATATAGTTACACATACAAAAATGTTATTACAACAACTTTAAAGAATAAAAATGATAGCAATTACCATTTAATTGCAAACCTTTGACGCATTAATCTTAGTGATTACTGTGTGCACCAGAAATCCCAATTCGATGCATGTTCGGATTATATGTAATTACACCTAGAATTTGGAAAACAAAGAAACTATTTAAAAATGAAATACCTTTTAGATTGTCGTACTATTGTAGTAAGTAAGCATTAAGACTAAGCTTTAAGAGTTATCCCCAAGTAGCTGAACCGCTTGAGATTTAATAAATCTGTCGTAGTGACAATAGAAAGGAAATATGAAAGCTTTGAATAGAATGGAAAACAGACTTAAATTTTCTTATTACCAATTAGCACAGCGGACTTAAGAAGCGCAAAGTCTAATCCTGTTTGCGCTAAGAGCCGTAAAAGACGGTCTCCGGATATTTCTGTGGGAGTAATGTATTCCCTCTGCGAACATTTCCGATCCTATGAACGTTCTTCTTAGAAGTCCTTAGGAAGTAGGTCGGAATCGAAAAATCAATTTAAATGATATTCAAGTTAAGAATATGGCACGTGGAATTTAGAATGCGCAATAAACCGTGTAGTATCGGAGGTAAAATCTTTTTACAGCACTCTTTAAAGGGCGGTTTTGAAGTATTCATGAGACGGATTAAGTGCTAGTTTTGACTTTGAATGGAAAATGCTGAGGCATGTATTAACTGAAATTTTTTTTTCTTGTTTCTGGAATAATTTTTAGTCTAGTATTTTTTTATACAAAGCTTAAAGTTTCTTATCACTAACTCAATAGCATTAAGGTATCAAAAGACACGCCCGACTAAACCTAACCGAAGAAAATTTGCAATTTAATAGGACCCAAGGTACAGTGACGTAATGCGCTTATGTTGACCTATAAAACAAGCTGGAACCGTTTTACAAAACTTTACCTTTTTCCCTTACGATCTTTCCCTCTTCACCTAACAGCTACCATTTTTTTTCGTGAACTTAAATAATTCATAAATACGGATTTGAATACCAAATTCTAATTGCAGCCATCTCGTTGTATTTTTTTTGCGTACCCCAGAGCGAGAGAAGAGAAAAGAAAGAGATCCGAAAAGGTCTGTAAAAAGGAACCAAGTTTGCGTGAAGCTTTGTAGCTTTCGGCCGTTTCCAAAACAGCACCTTTAATGAAGAACTTGGGAGATGAAAATTTATCGATTCCTCCTTCTTTCCTTCGGGTCCGGAAAGTATCCGGTCTCACTTTTGAATAGCGTGGCGATTGCCTATTGACGTTTTAAGGGAAATTAAGTCGGTACTTCGTGAAGATTAAAAGAATTCAAAGGAAATAACTTGTAGTCTTAAATTATAACTTCTTAATTTTCGTTTTGTTTAAAAGGTAAAGTACCTTTTATTTTAAATAAGGTTATTTTTAAGACATCTATTTATTTTATAAAGATCGATTAATTAGAATTTTATTTGTAGTGAAATCGGTGATTTTACACTTATAAAAGCTGGTAAGTCTTTGATTTTACAGAGGGTATTCAATTTGGCCACAAAAGCCTTGCTTCGGCACTCAGCGTAGCGGGTATTAGATAATTTCCCCTGTAAAGCAATTTAGTAATAGGTCCTCTTGGTGTACCTAACGTACATCGCGCTCGTACGAAGTTTTATCAAAGTTCCCCGTTATATTCTACGAGCGATTCCCAAGAGAACGGCACCGGAATTTGCATACAACCCCGCCCCTTGCACAATGTATGTATCGCATGCTCTAATTACCATGAAAAGGAGAGACGCGTGCGACGCGCGCAACTCTTTACATATATAACAAGAAATAATACAATTTCTCGCAAGAACCATGCGTTATTTTCAAGCTCAACAAAGCATAAATAAATGTAGCGTCAAATATCAAAATATGGTACATTTTGATACAGCGTAAATATACGAATATGCAACACATTAAAAACTCGAGATAACGGATTAATATGGGAAAGGGAGTGTCCGTTATAGCCAAATGTCCGTTATATTAAAAATTGTTAATTTGCACTTTAAATTGTTTAAATGAATAATTTGAATGCATAAAAACTCAAGCAGCTATCCACACCGTTGAAGTCTTTATTAGTTAGTTCTGCTTTTAGTTCAATAAAAATATATATCAATTTAGAGCTGAATAACAAATAAAACTAGTGTTAACACTAGCATTAGAACTAACACCAGACCTAGAACTAGAAACATTCAGGTTTAGCCGTTCGTCTCTTAACACTTTCTAGTTCTAGGTCTAGTGTTAGTTTTAATGCAATCAAAAATATACAACAATCTAGTGCTGAATAACAACTAAAATTAGAGCTAACACTAGACCTAGAACTAGAAACATTCGGGTTTAGCCGCACGCTTCTTAAGACGGCTAAACCCGAATGTTTCTAGTTCTAGGTCTAGTGTTAGTTCTACGCTTAGTTCCATAAAAATATACAACAATCTAGTGCTGAATAACAAATAAAACTAGTGTTAACACTAGTGTCAGCACTAGATCTAGAACTACAAACATTCGGATTTAGCCTTTCGTCTCTTAAGACGGCTAAACCCGAATGTTTCTAGTTCTAGGTCCAGTGTTAGTTCTAATACTAGTACTAACACTAGTTTTATTCGTTCTTCCGCGTTAGATTGTTGTATATTTTTATGGAACTAAAAGAAGAACTAACACTAGATCTAGAACTAGACACATTCGGGTTTAGCCGTCTTAGGGCTAGTGTTAGTTCTACTTTTAATTCAATCAAAAATATACAACAATCTAGTGCTGAATAACAACTAAAACTGGAGCTAACACTAGAACTAGAACTAGAAACATTCGGGTTTAGCCGTCTTAAGAGACGAACGGCTAAACCCGAATGTTTGTAGTTCTAGGTCTAGTGTTAGTTCTACGCTTAGTTCCATAAAAATATACAATAATCTAGCGCTGAATAATAAATAAAACTAGTGATAACAATAGTATCAGAACTAGCACTAGATCTAGAATTACAAACATTCGGGTTTAGCTGTTCGTCTCTTAAGACGGCTAAACCCGAATGTTTCTAGTTCTAGGTCCAGTGTTAATTCTAATACTAGTACTAACACTTGTCTTATTTGCCCTTCCGCGTTAGATTGTTATATATTTTTATGGAACTAAAACAAGAACTAAGTTGTTAGCTCTAGTTTTAGTTGTTATTCAGCACTACATTGTTGTATATTTTTCATTGAACTAACACTAGACCTAGAAAGTTTCGAGTTTAGCCAACTTAAGAGACGAACCGCTAAACCCGAATATTTCTAGTTCTACGTCTAGTGTTAGTTCCAAAGCTAGTGTTAATTCTAGTTTTAGATGTTATTCAGCGCTAGATTGTTGTATATTTTTATTGAACTAAAAGTAGAAGTAAGTAATAAAGATCGCAACGATGAGGTTTTACTGTATTACATTTAGAAATTGCGAATATTTCGTTTAGGTTAACAGCCTCGTAAAATTTTTCATTTAAGGTGGTAAGTAGAGCTATGCAAAAGTTCGTTCTTAGATAGAGGCAATAATAAAAAATTGTTAAAGAAAAAGAAAATGTTGCAGGAAAAAGGGCATAACTCCGCCGACAACACGATTTCCACATAAAACTAAAAAGCACAAAATAATTTCGCGCCCTTGTCGGGTGCAGAGTTCGAAGTTGAATGAAACTGTTCGAGAGCGTATCGAAGTTCGAAGAACGCTGGTAGTGGAGGCGTCGCGACGCTTCACCGTCTCATTCTTTTTGCTACGAAGAGGCCTTACCTCGGTTTCAACGAATGCATTCTTCCACATGCCTCCTTTATTTCTGTTTTTGTTACGTGACTGTTGAATGAGTCCAAAAGAAAAAAAAACATCCTATCTTGAATAAAAAATAAATTAAATAACATTTTTTTGTAAATAAACCAATAAAATAACACTCTTCCAACAAAATTAATTGTAATTACCATTATCAACAAACACATTAAATAGTGCTCAATAAGCAAAAAACTCGAATAAAATCACAGTGAAATCCCTAACACGTTAAATTCTGGTAATGTAATTATTTGCAGTGGATCGTATTACAATTTACGACTAACTGACATTCCGTGCCTTTCACATCGTTTCCGGTTATCAATTTAACCAGAACTATGAATAAATAATTACGGTATATTGTTATAATTGGTTGGGAAAATCGTACGTCGTTCCAAATACCGATCGATAACCATGTCATTTTGATAACCGTCTGCCAATTTCGGTTTAACTATAAAAATATTTTTCCCACATCAAATAATTTTCAACCCAAACCGAATGGAATAGCAGTGAAAACAATTCGCCAACTGATCACCATTATGATTAATACACTAAGCTCTTTGTATACGTTGGTCGTATAAATCAAATTAAAAGGTTAATTTAGCGTCGAAATGAGGGCCGTTAGTGTAATTGGGCTATGAATAATAAATGCAGCGCGTTGCGTAACGCGTAAAAAAAAGAAGAAAAAGGTTTTAATCCGAACATTGCTCTCGTTTTGCGATGGATGTTTTAATTTGTGGTTATTCGGCATTGCATAGTTTTTAGATCGTAATGAATGAATAATATTGATTGTAATTTATACAGCGGGTGTAGTTCAATTAAATTACAGGCTCGTATTGAATAATATCTTTTTTGTCCTATCAAGTTATGCAGAAAATTGACCGTTCCAAAATTTGTCACTATATTTAAATTAAAGTGATGTTTTATAAATAATTAATTAATTGCTGCATTGCAAATATATAACGTGATGAAATTGTTTTTAAATTACCAGAAAAAAAGTTTTGTTGGCGCATTCTATAAATAATTCGACCTAGTTTTAAACGATTATCCTTAATATTTCTTTACAACTTCTAATCATGCAAGAAAACAATACCTAATTTTTTGAACAAGTTTGTTCGTTAAAAATATTTATTTTCTTGTTGATTCCGTTAATTTCAATTTAACATGAAACAAAAAACTTTGCAACGTCAATAATTTAGAAACAAAAATAAAATGAATGCAGTCTTTTTGTTAAACAATTCATTACAATTTATTTTAGATTAATCCTAACAAAATTTTACGGTGTTTTTCACAATTAAATTAAATTTTGTTCTATATTGAAATAATCGGATAAATATATACCTTTTTGTGCAATTAATACATTTTAAAGCGGATAAAATGTGTTTGATCAGTTAAATTCGGTCAGAATAATTCAACTTTGATGTGGTAACAAAGCATATAGATATTTTCATATTTCTTGCGTTATTGAATCTAAAAGAATATAACCGTAAATATACTACATAAGAATAAATTTCGTTTTTTCAGTTGTCAATAGTATAATCTTCTGCTTCATATTGAAAGAATATAACGGCTGCGTACTTTGTATTCTTTCGTGCTACGTATAAATTGGTAAGACACAGATATTGTAGCTGTTGTATGTTTTCCTAACATTCGTGCAGTTATAACATCTTTTTCTTCTTGCTGATAAATTCTGGCTGATAAATCTTCTTGGTAACCTGAGGGTGTTCACTATCACCTTCTTGAAGGTTCTGCCAATGAGAATGGTAATGATTTTAGAAAGTCGAATCGGCTAATTTTAGTCACTGCATTATTATTGAGCCGATGCAGTATGTAGGCATTTATTCCTACAGCACCAAATACTCCATAAAAAAGGCGTATTCGTTTAATAATTGTGACACAATTTGTCAAATTCATTAACTTCAGTATTCGATAAGTTGTAAAATTCCACTTCAGTTTTTTTGGTTTGTGGGTTCATAGCATGCATTGATGAAAGCAGAATTAACTATTTATTTTATATTTTCTGGTGGTCTGAAACCAGCATCTTATCATGCAGATAAAGGAGTTGCGAAGTATCCGATCGTACTCCTGTACTTCTCTGGTTGCAAAAATTAACATTTCATTTATTCTTGCACAAGGACCAACTGTTGTGATCTGACATTCATGGAAATTGCGATTCATTTGAATAACAAAGGTGAGAGCAGCAGGTGTTGAGTAGGACATTGTAAGCTTTGGCAAGTTATTCCCCAACCTAAAGTATCCCATCGCAGAAAAAGAAGGTTTTGGTGACACAAAACGACTCAATTTTCAGACTTTATAAATGTTGGTACTTATGGAAGCAACCTTTACGGCAAAATTATTATGCATAACTTGCAGTATACTTAGAAGCAGATTTTATTGTTATATAAAGGTAATCGGCAGATGATTAACATATACACAACCTCAGAAGATATATCATGACTATCATGAGTATTAATGACGGTTATAAGAAATTCCACAAACGTTCTTTAGAAGTTTAAACAAATTGCGAGTAATATCGAAAAATCTACTTTGACGTCAAATCACGTTTCACTTCAATTGTCCTTAACATGAAATGATAATAAAATAAACTTGTAAAAACTACTATTTAGGAACCCATTTCTGACAATTTAATCACATTTCTTCAAAATAAATATTTCTTCGATAAAATAATAGAGAATTGTTAAAATCTTATTCCAAGGTATCCAAAACGTCCCATAAATGTTAATTGTCAGGCATATTCACATCATGCATTAATGTTACGTATGCCTTTTCTCACATTCAGTTGCACGATACCCATCCAAAATACGTAAAGCATTCATCGAGCGAGAAATTCCATTAAATCACGTGGCAACGTTTAGGGTTTACCCACAATGCGAATTTCAGCTTGTGAAACTTGCAAAAACAATCGCGTTGTGGCTAAGCCGAAAAGTTCGTAAAGCAATATGCGTGTCGTAGCTTCTGCAATTATTGAACTCTACACGTTGTGGTACTTACATGCTATAACGTTTAATGTTTTATTATATTTCACAAATTCGTAATGTAACAAAACTATTTATTGCTGACTTGCACCTTATGTTTTTGGAATGACATTTAAATTGTTTGTTAATTCAGTATCTCTTGCAGTGATAGCTTATATTTTAGTTTCAGCCAGTAACATAGATACTGACCGAAGGTTTTTGAAGTTGAAGGACGTCTTGAAATGCGTGCAAAGGCGATTAATAGACCTTCCTTGGTTCCTAATTAATAACGTACTGATTTGTACTTTATTTGTTGTTATCCACGTAACAACAAATAAAGTACTTCTGGGAGCTACTTGGATAGTTATTCATTTACTGTCTTTTTCTTGGTCAGATTTAGTACCTTCTCTCTTAGTGTTAATGTTGTTCTTTCTCATCCACTACTTACAATATTTGCACCGAATCCATCAGCAAGATTATTTTAACAAATCAAGTATAAATTTTTCTGATTTGTATACAATTTTTAGTTTGTATTTTGCGGTTCTTGCATAATTGTTTCATTATTATCTAATATTATCACAACTTCTTAAATTTGATTTTGTAACTAACAATTTGATAACTATTTTAGTTCATGTATTTTGATTCGTTCTCTCAACTGATCCATGACTTTTAACGAGTCTTAATTTCCATGGACAAACTTCATTCCAGGTCACATATCTGCTAAACTTTGCAAAAAAATATGCAACTTTGCAACAAATTTTCGGCTTGAATGGAAAACGAATTCTGAGTTTAGTAAAATAATCCTGATAATGTTTGACAAAATACATCGCAGATTGCGACAAATTACTTGGAAGAGTTCTGTACATCATTGATTTATACCGCTTTTGGAAGAAATAGAAAAACCAAGTAGAACTAAAACTAGTAAAAAATAATAGTTTTTATCACTTAACTATGGACTTTAAGCTAATTGTAAACAAACAACATCTCCATAAGTAGTCCATAAGTAATAAAATTGATCATGAGGGAAACATTCCTTCTTCATTCTTTATCGTACTTCTTCCAATTTTGCTCTCACGCTTCCTGATCGGCCATGCGCCCCTAAGATACCACCTCTTCCATATTGGACAAGCTGAGCATCAAACTTGTCGACTTTGCAACGACGAGTCAGAGACTGCTGAACATATACTGTGCGAATGCGTCGCAAGACACCTACCGACATATAGGAACAAGAGTATTGCTCCAAATAATGTTAAAAATTACTATTACGAACATGTAAAATACGGGATGGCCCCACCACCACTTTTTGCGTTCGGTCGGCCGAATAGCGTTGCAACTACGCACAACGCGTTGACATCATTGTGCCGAGTACAGTCTAATAACGTATGAATCGTCGAACGTTATACAGCGCGTATAGCGTCTTATACTAATAATAATAATAAACCACTTTAATCTGTCCATTTAGTGTTTGGTTGTTTGGTGCCTAGTACGCCTTAGTACGTATACAGGTGTACACAAAGTTTTTGTGTTCTAAGTTTGCCGTCTGTTAAAATTGTAAAAGTTTACACTTTTTCCACTATTCTTTTAATGTTTTTGTACTGTAAAACATTATAACAATGGTGGAAAAACTATTGGCTTTCATAATTTGGACATAAAACGAATTTGGATATGTAGAACTTCCATAATGACATTCGTATTTTTACATTTATTTAAGCTTAAAATTATGTAAATGTACAGGGCTGAATAATGAATTATTACATACCAGACGAACTACAATATTCATAGCACAAGTAATTTTACATATAAATATAGTCATTTTTACGTGTTAACGCGTGTACATTACCTGGGTTAAGAAGTAAAATTACATCAATCACAAACGAAAAGTACAAACATAGAAATGGAAAATGTGCTTGTTTAGATATGTATTTATTTTGCTATTACATACGTGTAACTTTTTACATGAATATCCATGGCAATAAATTACCAGTACTGGACCATGTAATTATTTTTTACTGTGTAAGGTTCATCAATTACTTACATTTGCCCTAAACCTTTAGAAGGCTTAAATTACAATAAATCTTATAGGTCGATGTGACGAGAGAGACACAGCCCAAATTGAATGTTGCCACTTTTATCTTTTACCTCAATTCCCCTCTGCTTGTTGCTTTTCTTCACCACATTCTTATCCACAGCAGCTCACATGCACAATCGAATACTTCATCTTCCCAGCGGTTTCGGAGTCTGCCACGGATATTTTCCCATGCATTCTAGCATTGAGAGTTCATTTGGTTGTGCCTCTTCTTCCATCCTGTTAATATGTTACTTCCAATGCACCTTTGAATTCTGAACTGTAGTAGCATCTGTACAAGCTCGGCTTCTCCGCGAAGTTGATACAATTACATCTGACACATATTGTTTTCCATGATCAGCCCAGTACCGTAAGATGGGGCTACTTGGCCACCCCGGAGCTACATGGACACAACGTATACGTGTTCAGGCCTGTGTCACAAAAGAGAAGTTACGTCATGTTTTTGTTTCTGGTGTTTTTTTTTCTTGTTATCAAAGGTAGTCACTGATTAAAAATGGTGCGCACGTATCAAGAAACTCTATGGTCAAAACCCTACATGAATTACAATGTGGATGACTCGGAAAAGGCTATGGATGCAGTTCGGAAGAGGATGTCAAGGAAAAAGGCCGCAGAAACGTTCAAAGTGCCTCGGACAACATTAGTTCGGAAGATGCTTGGTAGGAATTCAAGACCCGTTGGACATCCGACCGTTTTAAGCAAGCCTGAGGAGCTGTTGATATCTGAAACTTTGGCTGTTCATCAGAATAGCGTCAAACATCAAGCGGTCCAGGTCGGAACACGAAGAAATCTTTGATGATAGCAATCAAGACAAAGATTTCCTTCGTTAAGGATTAAAAGAATTTATTAAGGAAAAATGAGATTCAATTAAATTGAAGTTTGAATTGTGCTATAGAACAGTGGTTTTTGGTTTTTAATATGTTTATTGTTGGTAAATACGTTAATTTTTGTTCCTTTTATTTTGATTTGAATAAATTTAAGGTTAATTTTAGAAAATTTTTTTGAAACACTTGTAAGAATAAATAAATACAGTTTTGTTAAAATTTATTTAATATTTTTTAATGTTTAATTCAATAAAAATGTGTCTTTTACATAAAAATACATTCCTTAATGCTTCAGTTACATTTTGAAGGGAACTTGACCATCTGACATGCAAAATAAGAGATTGTCCCTAAAACGAAGTTTAGTGTCCAAGAAGCCCCAACAAGACATCAGCTTTTTTTTATATATTTCTTGTTGTTTGTATAAGGTATTTTCAATGTTTTATAATAGCTATATAATTCTGAAGGTTAGGTTGGTATGATGAACAAGTTTCTGTTGCCCAAACTTTATTTCTTCACTTTTAATCTTGAAAAATGCGCAAAAAACGTGACCGAGTAGCCCTAACTTACGGTAGTCTTCTTAATAATTTCATCTGAGATATGCTTATTTTATTTTTTGGGCTCTGTATCATTGTCCATGGTTTACACCAGTAATACGTAATTGATCTTTCAATTATCTTATATACTCAAAGTATATCGTTACGATGGACGTTTTTTAATTTTAGTATGTGGGATAGTGCGATGAATGCTCTGTTAGCATGGGTAATTCTTTTAAGAATTTCTTTGTTTCCATTCAATCCGACCTCAGTTCCCTCCCCAAGTATATCAATCGCTCAATGGATTCGATACTATCGTCTACTGCATTTTGTGTGAGTCGATTTCATTGCATTGTTTGTTCATATCTTTGTTTTTTGTGTATCGATCCAATTGGACTCCTATGGCATGTCTCTTCGTTTTTGAGTACATCAGTTTTAATATATACTTAACTTTCCCAATAAATTTATTTCGATGGAAAACATAGGAATATTAACTAACTAAACCGAATTTGAAACATATGAAACAAAAATTACAGATGCTTGTCATAATATGAATTCGCAAACTTTGTTGAATTCAACAATAACATATATTTCGAAGTTATTAAAATTTTGTCTGATAAATAAAGGGGCTGATATTAAACGATTATAAAGTTTTGTTCGCTGTTATTGTTGTTGTTATCTAATTGTTGTTTTGATTTTGTTTATGGAGTTTACAAAATTATTTAAAATATGAATTATTCAAAATATTAAAAGATATTTTATTAAGTTAACATGGGGTTGGATAAAAATAAATCAGTTAAAATAAAAGTTAATTGAAAAAAACAATTTCATCTTCTCCATTTCAGTCAAGACCAAAAGTTTTGAGTGAATATAAAAAGATGGTTTTGGGCTGTTACACTTCAGTCAATTTCGATTCGTTTCAGTTCCAATTCTAATTTAGTCTCAAATTTCATCTTTGGGAAAGAACAAATATTCTTTAGAATTTATTAAACTATACTTTTTAGTATGATATTTCTGAAACCTCTATTTTCTTCTCCCCAAGAAGTCTTTTCCCCTTAATAAAGGTTCCTCTCCCCCTCATCTCTACTCACACGAAGTTATTTGCAACGTAGAACGAACGCCTCCTCGACGAATTTACAACCGAGACACGTGACCTCGCCCTAAACCTTCCACGTATCCGTCCGATAAGGGGACGACGAATGGCGCCTTGTGAACACGGAGGCGCGAACCGACGTTTATATACGCAATAATAAAATTGAATTTCGTCGCCCAGCACCGTTTTATCGCGAATCTAAAGTGGGCGTACAAAGTTCCGAAATCGACGCTCCGAAGTCGCATTATCATAATGACCCTTCGTCGGTGAACGTCGCAACGCTAAATCCCAAACAATGTGATTATTATTTGGGGGCGCGTCACGTCGGTCACGCTATGCTTCGATGAATCATTTCGCAAACCGCCCTCTTTGAGTCTGCAGCAGCGACAGAGTTTTTTTATCAGTCTACTTAATTATGTAACGTATATTAAAAGGAGGGTTGATGTTTGGGGACATTATTTTCCCTTTTTTTAAAGCTGGGATTTCAGAGAAACTTTTTTCTTAAAAGTCTTTCTATGTGAGTTTAACTGGGGTTTCAGAGTAAGTATTTCGATTTGAATTGGGTTTTCATTTAAATGCACACAACGACCGGCTATCTAAAGGGCGAAAAGTGGAAAGAAACCTTGGTAATCGTCTCTTTTGTATTCCTATAAACATTTGGGAATCTTTCTAGGGGTAGGTAATTTGCAGACCACTCGGCGCCTTTTCGGGTGCCACAATTCGATTTTCCAGTTCTAATATTTATTGGAGTTACAAGATCGTGTAATGAATACCATATCAGCTACACGAACCCTCCTTCTAATTTAAATTGATAAAATTTAAAGATTTATTTCAGTTTAGTCTGGAAATAATGTTATATGTATGTGTTTAATACAGCGTTTCTCAACATGTGGCGCGCCATAACTCTGTGTGGGGGTCGCCAGCACATCAAAATTAAAAAAAAACGATAATTGCTAATAAAAAATATTTAATTTACAGAAAGAAAAGCAAAATGATATTCATTCTGACATTATAAAAAATTAAGTATGTAGGTATAGTACACATTGAAACTAATATACTATTTAATCGTTATAAATATGATTATATCAGTAGGTACTGTCAAATGCCAAATGAAACTAATAATAAACTCATCTGTACTAAATTAAAAGTAGCTTTAATAATTATTATTGACTCCCTTGAGCCCGTCTCGCACATCAAAGTTTTTCAAAAGAAGGTTTTATATTACAAATAGCCACTCTCAGTTCTTTGTCTATATTCAGTCGAGACCTATATTTTTTTTAAAGCAGCCACCGCAGAAAATCCGACTTCGCAAAGGTAGGATGTTTAAAACGGCAATAATATACGAAATCCGCTCTCGCTCAAAATTCAAAGAGAGATTTATTACTAAATTCTCTCTTGATTTCGCCACATGCAGTAAAGTCTATGAAGATTTCTTCTTCTGCAGTTGAGACCTTCGAAAGTAGTTCGAAATGGATCCTTAACCCACTCGTAACTTGCTACCAATTTGTCGTCAGCAAGAAAATACTTTTTAAAATTCTGTGCCAACATGGCTAAATGACTTTCTATTATTACAAAAACAACTTTCACATACTGTTCCTCTTCCTTATATGTTTTGACACACTCATTCACATTTGCAAACATTTTTGGTTTTTTTTGTTTGACATTTCTGCTCCACAGCTCCAACTTTCTACAAAAAGCACTAACTTTATCACTGCTATCCAACATATGTGTGTTTGTTCCTTAAAATTGTAAGTAGTTTCAAGTAACTAATCAAGTAACTCAATTTCATCGCAAATAAAGCATGTCCAAACTTTTTCCTCTTCTAGAAAAGTGGCAATTTCCTCTTTTAACCATCTGGCCTAACCATAAAATAGCAACGTCGAATGTTCTGCACCCATATCTTTGCAAAGTGCATTAAAGATTTTTGATTTTAGGAGTCTCACTTTTATATAATTTACAACAGTTACAACCGTAGTTAGCAGAATGTTGAGACCAGAACTCATTTCTTTGGAAGCCAGAGCCTCTCTGTGGATCATGCAATGGGTGCAAGACACATTGCGGAGATTTTTATTTCACTTGTACACTTTGGAATCTTCCAGACATTGCACGACCACCATCGGTACATATTCCAACGCAATTCTTCCACTCTATCTTTGCCTCATTAATAAAATCATTTAATATATCAAACAAAGCGAGTGCTGTTGCTCTGAGTTCTATAGGTTTGCAGAAAAGTAGTTCTACTGTCGATATACCATCACAAAATCGGAGATAGGCAATTAAATGAGCGTCTTTACTGCTATCTGTTGCCTCATCAAGCTGAATCGAAAACAATTTGTCACGCAACTTTTCAAGAAGCTAATGCTGTGCATCTTCGGCTATATCACCAATTCGGCGGGCAACAGTATCATTTGAAAGAGGTATGGATTGCAATTGTTTGGCAAAATTATCTCCAAATATAGTTTCTACAATCTCCATCGCAGCTGGCAGAATAAGGTCTTCACCAATGGAGTGAGCCTTTTTACATCTGGCAATTGTATATGATACTCTTTGTAGGAGGCAAGTAAAGTTTTTTCGTTCACAAAGTTTTTTCGAAGAATGTAGTTTGCTTAATAACCTTGAAAAAAATCCGTCCTCCATAAATAAGCCAGCTGTCCCTACTGGTTCTCTTTATACTGTGCCTATATGGGATGTAGCGGAGCGGCATTGCCAAGTTTCAATAAATTCACCTATTCTCGGTAATTTTGAAGGTCTATAATTAAGTTCTATATTAGGGCTTTAGTGCTAGAGTCTAGAGAGGCACTAATAGGATTAGAGTTAAAATTCTCAACGTATAATTACGTCGTATTTTTTATTATATGAAAAAGAAAGGTAGTGGAGCGCCATAAAAATTGTTACTGAAAATTGGGCCTCGAATGCTGAAAGGTTGAAAAACACTGGTTTAATATTTAATATTATATTTTCCACCATATTGGTGGTCGGGTTAAATTTAACATAAATCCAAACTGAAATTTGTTCGCGAATTCAATCCACGCAAACAATGTATTAAATTGGAAATTCTGACGGCCTTCGTGGTTCGGATTCTGCCTCAAACGTCAAAATAATTAGTCGCCGAGAATGAATGGAGCAATTCCGAGGCTAAGCGCATTAAACGTATCGGTTAATTCAATTTCTCCCCGTTTTGAATGTACGTCTTGGGCGGGAAAATGCACAACTGAAAATTAAAATTTTTTTACCGCAAATACTCAGCTTAATTTTGTATTAAAACTGCCTGGATCGGTGATTGAACGTTATCGCATATCAAAAAGGTGATATTAAGCTGATAAATTCCATCAAACGAATTTCCCTTTTTTTTTCTGCGGAATATTTTTCCCTCGGGTCTTTGATCTATTCTATTCCGGATTGTGTAAAACGTGTAATTAAATTTTATGATTTAAACGTGGGTTTGGAAAAGTTTGGGGCTTCTCTAATCTGAATACCAAATTGAGGGAAAAGTGTAAATTTGGATAAATAATTGTTTCGGTGTGACTTTTCGAAAGGAAATTAAAATTAGGTTTCAAAGAAACCAATTTTGTTAATTACTTTTAAATAATATTATATTAATTATACAATTAAATCAAAGAGTCGTAATACGTTGTTGCGCAATACCCAATTGCTATTTAGCGGGGTGTAAAGTTTTTAATTAATTCGAACTTTGACATGCCGTTACGAACTTATTGCGGGGAGTTTTCAAGTTTCTCCCCCAGAAACAGCGTTACTGTCTACTTATATGGTTAGGTTTATTAATTAAACTGCGAAGTTCCTGTATTGAGGCGTAAAGTTTGCGCAATAAACGTGCACGTTCATGAATACACGAGTGCACCAAGGAAAACCTTTTGGCTCATTGGAAATTAGAATTAATATTATTACGTACTTTTTTAATAACAGATGCAATTAAAATACATATTTCACTGTAATTACAGAACATAAGTATTATTAACTACACGCAAATATCAAATTTCGCAAATTAAGTATGTAAATAATTGCACGTTAACTAATTGTAGTTTCTTGTTTACCTACATAAAAGTGAAGTTATGTAAATTTTGCGTATTTATAATTTCTACTACAACATACTGTATAATTTTACAGTAATTTTATAAATACATACCATTAATTGTAATGACTTCTAATCAATCTTAAACAAATCTTTTACAAATCTTTCAAACAGCAACATGTTTTCAAACAAAATTTGAACATTTCAAACCTCATTAAACCAATCGGAGACGCGTCTGGAATTGAATGCTCGAAAGTGATTAAATAAATTTGCACGTAAACGTGGAACCGTTCAATTATTGAAATTAATTCAATGGAGAAGGCGTCACGATGACGACGACGACGACGGATAACGTCAAGGGATCATTTTTAAGTGCCCCTTCCGAAAACGGTAAACACGACGACGACGTGTCCTGGGATTTCGCGTCGCTTTCGTCTTCATTAATACTGAACCCCTAAATAGTATATGGAGACGTTGTACGGAAATGGAAGATGGTTGTTTATCAGCGCCGGTTATCTCCCGGATTGACGAGTTTATGGCCGGGAGATAGTTGTAATTAGCTTCCTAGTGTTTCGTAGTGGTTTAGATATGTATATGTTATGGCAGAGTAACGTTTCGTGTAAAATAGGAAATTGATTATAAATTGAATCACTGTTTAAAAAAGCAATGTTAGTTATTTACAGCATCTCCAACAATTTTTTTAGTTATTTTAGATATGAAATTATGAGAAATTTGTGAGTTAGTTTATCGCGAATTTATCCTTATTCCTGATCTTGTTATATAACGTTTTATCTCTTATTTTAGTTTCCCAATATCAAGTCTGTTTTCACATACTCCAAGAACACGTGTTGGAGTTTACATCATATATATTATATATTAAGTGTCTAACCTCTCATAAGAACATTTCTTTCCAATGTTGAATCTATCTTTACACCTGCCAAATCTCAAGCAGGATGTTTTTTGTTTCTGGAATATAGTTGCATAGTAATCTGGCTGCTTATTCCCATTTACCACTTTTATGGCAATATTACTAGAGCATCGTCTATATACGATGTTGTCTTCTTTGGGTCTTTGTTTTCCAGCACCGTTTCACTTTCATACTTCCCATGACGTTACTCTGGCCATTGTAATCTTCATTAAAGGTTGTAACTCCGGGAAATCGCAGTTTGTAGCGTAAACTCATGTAATACTACAAAGCGAATAGAAAAGAGAAAGTAAAGAAGTTGGCAGAGCATTTATCCTGGACAACAAAATAACATCAAACGTTCTAAACTTTGAAGCAATTAATAAAAGAATTTGCACAAAAGTTTTTTAATTTAAACATAATCAATGTGTACCGTACAACAGAAAAGCAAGACACAGAAATAAAAGGCGTTGGGATGGGTTGGGTTAAAATTCTAACCAGCACCTGGAAAGAGTATATAACAAGACACCAGAAAATGATATCAAGCTCATAATGGGTGACATGAACTCCAAGATCGTTTCAAACAGTAAAAATATGATGGTAAGATGCACACAATTCCTACATAAAGATGTTATATACATTCATCAAGCTACGTGGATGTAACCCGTTGGATGTACAATCAAATCAAATTGATCACGTTCTAGTAGACAGAAGAGCATCAAGGACTATATTGGACATAAAGACACGAAAGTGAGCATGCTATGGCTCAGATCATTTCTTGGTGCAGATAACGTTCAGGTGCAGTATAAACAAGTTGAACATAGAAAAACTAAAACGCCCAGAAATACAGGAGAAATTACAGAAGCAAGCTACTAGAAGACTGACAGAACTAGAACTACATTCACAACTTGTACAAGAACAGCGTCACAACATTAAAATGATAATAACGGATACTGAAGAATCAATATTAGGCATACAAGATAGACGGAAAACAGCATCATAATTTGATGAAGAATGCAAGAAAGTGATAGCAGAGAGAAACAGACTACATATACAGATTTCGAAACTTAAATATATCGTCGAAGCGCGTCGATTTTTATTTTTTTTTTTAATGTTTTTTGAAAACCATTTAGTCTGAACTATGCCGCGGTGGCTGGATTGAACACAATTATCAGGACATCCGTAAAGTTCTGTTTTTCTCCTAGAATCCACTTACAAATTTGTCCGCCTTCTTATTATTGGTGTCTCATTTATCAAAATTGTGGAATATCTAAGTAAGTTACCTTTATCATTGAGAACGTTATTTTCCCTTTGTAATTCTTAGTTTGTCTCTGCCCAGCTAGACACAACATCCTTAGCTACTTCTGTCTTTTGCTCCACCTGCTTAGAAAGTCTCGAGAGGGCGAGGTTATGGGCAACTCTTTGTAAGCCTCTTGCACGCCTGTATTGCATTGCTTACTACTCTAATTATATTCAGAATTTGATTTGAATTAGATACTACTCCCGAAATGTCGATAAACATCACGAGGGCCTCTTTTGCATCACTCGGTTTATCATGACTTCCAACAACCTCCCTGTGCAATAGACATACTGCCCATGATGGAGTTTATCATTATGTTATCTAAGCGTTTCAAAAACTTAGTAGTGGTTTAATTAAAAATTTTCTGATGAAATAATGATGCTTAAAATAAAACGAATAGATATAGCGGCTTCTGCCAAAATGTGATGGCCAGAGGTGGATAGTTCGACGGTGTTTCAATTAAGAACAACAAAAGAGAATAGATAATATTGCCATCCTAAGCTACCCAGTTTACGCCCAACAGATTTAACGTGATTTCATCAAAAAACATTACTTCTTTCGAAACGTTTATTCTCTTTCTTTCTGAATCTTCTCAAAAATATTATGAGGAATCCGATACAGATGCAGGCACCAGTGGTCTTTCTCTTCATTTTGCACAAAATGAAGCTTCTCTCTTGAAATCTCTTCATTCTATTTCTGCTTCTTTACCCCGATTTTTCCTCCATAACTATTGAACTACATCCTCTTGTGTCATATCCTTATCTACTTCGAACACCCTCATTTTAGGGTTAACTGTGCTTACGGATCCCACCATGACTTCCGTGCCCCACCATAGGGAATGTAACACTTGACCTGAATCAAGATTAATCTTTCATGGATTGGCATGTACACGATAAACGCCACCCTCGAAGATCTACAGAACCAGTTTTGTCAATATTCCTCCTTGAATTTTTAATACCCCTGGCGCATCCACCATTTATGTTATTTTTTAAATTACAATTATGATGAAATAACCAATTCTTTGATGATCATCTTTCGTGAAAACACCTTTATTACATGAGATTTTTTAGAGCGACGAATGAAAAGTTATTATTTAGGAGTCATTAGTTTCTATTCAAACTAAACGAGTAAATAAGACACCTTCATAACAAAGATAATAAAGTAAGTGTCATATAGAAAATTGGAATAATGTCGTGTAGAATGGTTGTTTAGTAGGTGTCGGTTCATATTTAATGATGCCTCATTGCCCTACAAGTTGTAACTGGAAGACATGCTCGGAAAATTTCCCTCCTGAAACTAGTTGAAACAAATTTCACGTCGGCCTATTTGTTTTCGTCGAGTGACATGCAATTTACTCGTTCGTTTGCCGGATTTAGTTCCGGGCCGGGAACGACTCTTCGTTGCACGGCCCTTCTTGAAAACGTTGTCTGCGCGCTGATGACGATCCAATTGCCCCAGAGAGTGAGTCCATCTCCTGCCGACGTTACGTCGTGGTAGTCCGGCGATGGACGTTTCAGCTAATTTAAATGGGCTCCTAATTTGGTCGATTGGTAATGGTTTCCTTTTTTTCTCGGATATTCACAGAGTAAATTTTGGGATTTCAACTTCTGTTTGTATACGAAATGGGATTGACGGGATTTCAGTTTCCTTATATTTTTGTTCAAAGTGAAACGAAATCGTATGAAAATGTAGGATAATAATAGAAGCAATCTAGGAAACAAGGTTTAATAAAAGTAAAGTATCCGCGGGTGGAATAAAATCAATACAATTTTAAGTAAGTCTGTAATATTGCGGTACTCGAAGCCAATTCGATCGGAAGAAAAATAATCTACTTAGGTAAAGATTTCCGGAACTTTTTAAATGAGCGACCTTCTTTTGAAATCCTCCTTAACAGATACCGTTTTTAAGCGCGTACTTCAACACAAACGACTGATGCCAACGTCGACTGGTGGCTGATGAAAAAAGTTTCTATCTGGCCGGTAACAATATGACTTTTTAAAGTAGACCAAATCAGCCGCGGCCTGACGGAAACGGGAGATTTACGACGAATATCCTTCCTGAAATGGCCCTCGGCTACAGCAACGGACCCATTCGTAAATCTAAATTTCATGCGACACTGTTCCCTCCGATAGCGTTGTTGCAAAAATTCGTGCCGGATTTTCGAATATCGAACAGTACAACCATGGCCCAAACTAACTGTACGCATTCGATCCATCCCTATATTTACGGAAATTCTGTTAAGCGAACGATACGAGTGTTTATTTTCACGTTAAATTGAATGAATTAATTTAAAAAAATTAAATACACGTATGTACCAGTAGTGAAAATCGTGGACCACTCGTTTTACTCCAAACTAAAATCCGAAATTATTTCGAATTCGGATACAGTTCAATCTACACATTGAATTCGTATAATATTGTTATCTGGGGGAATTGTTTGAATATCGGGTTATAGAACAGTGTATAAATTTCAATGAATGTTTCGAATGTTGACGTGTTTATAAAATGTTTGTAACTTTAATTAAAATATGTATTAAAAGATTGTTTCATAAAGTTGATAACCATGTAGTACAGAGTTTATCTACAAAAAAAAAGTCTAGAAAAAATAATCAGATTATTTTTCACATATTATTTGAAGAGTTCTCTAGGGAAATTACAATAGCTGCTATGTTTACGACATCTCTGCAAATAACGTTCTAGAGAAATAATTAATTGTAGAAGGGAATATAATATATCCATAGAGTTCTTGCATGATACTACATACTTGAAACAGTTTTAACTTATATTTATCGCATAAGATCGATTTGATTTTCAATTTCGTCCAAAACTGAAAATTTACTTACTCGCCAAACCATTCTAAACCAAAAATTTATAGATTGTAATGCGGAAAATTGCATTTCCCCCGCGTATAACTTAATTTTAGCAACCGACGTCTACCGCTTGGGTCGAGAGGATAATCCCTTACTTCGCGGCCCGCCCGGCTTTTAAGTGGTTTATTAAAGTTAACCTGAAATCTAGAGAATAATAACATTATAGGACGGCCCCATCTTCCGCGCAAAGCGACCAAAAAGCTCGATAGCCGGAAACACGAATTCGGTCGAAAACCATTTCCATTTCGCACTTTTTGCTCCATTCACCGAGCCCGATTGGAACTAGTATTTCTCTTTTACGCCGGCCATTTTCCTCAGCGTGTGCACAACGATGCCGGCGTCGACGACGATATTGGAAAACGTCTTAACCGATTGATATTTGATTTCTAGCGGAGAACTCGGATGTTATATCCAGCTTCGGTGGTAATACGGCTTAATGCAGTCGTAATGATTAAACCGCCATAAAGTTCCGCAATTATCTCGGAAACTAAACCGCCCAATTTGACATGCAACTCAAATTACTCTTCTATGATTAATATCAGATTCAACCTCCTAATATTTGTTACGTTAACGATCTTAATAATTCGAAATCATTTCACTTAAACCATTCTCAAAACGTTTACATCAAGTATCACGAATATTTGTGATCTACAAAGCGAGGTAGCTATATTAAATGTAGTCGTGCAAAATGATGTCAGCGAGGTGTACACGAGAAGTTCAAAAGACTTTCAAAAGACGATGCTATAGGAGAAATGTCGTACTGAATTTAACTGTTTGTTACAGGGTCCTGTAATGAACCGCTGGGAATGGAATCCGGAGCAATTCCGGATGACGCCATCAGCGCAAGCTCATCCTATGTACCAAACGTTGGACCAAGGAATGGCAGGTAATTCATTACGTTTGTATCCCGTAGCTGATTTGGAGAAAATTACGTATCATCTTGATACGAGATATTTTTTTTAAAGGAAAATTTTCATTTATATCATCCTATTTTATTAGGGAGAAGTATGTATCCGTGGCGATTTTTGTTGTTTGATGATAATTGTAAAAAAAGTAGTGGTGAAATATGGTGAAAATATTCTATTACTTATTATTTATTTACTAACATTACAAATTTACGACAACAATTAGACTAATTATATCTATCAAGTATTGTTATACACATCACTATCGAATGATGTCGGTATAGTTTCATCACTCATTGTTACTACCGTTAATAAGGGATTAAATTGAATTAATTGGTATTGAGTTGTATTGTTTGTACGTATAAAATAACAATAAAGTCAACGGCTTCGTTTAGATAAATTTTTTTTTCAACAAAAATTTCAAATAAATTTAATTAAAGACAAATATTTCATTAAAATATATTACTTCTTGCGAAATTTGAAAGATGAGACCCAACTCTCTCATTAAATTTGGTGTGATAAAGCGGTTGTGGGAAATTTAAAGGAATGTGATATTGTTTATTATGTTGTTCATTGACAAAGTACTTTCCAGAGTTAATAAATTCAAAAACAAGTACATTCTTTTCTTCACCAAAGACAACTTATTATAGTTTATGTCGAACTATTAGTTTTCGCTGGGAAGAAACCTTTTTTAGGCCGTTATTACACTATCATACTTCCATGTAATAGATCTATTATCTTTGATGATAAATATTATAGTGTCATGTACCAAATACTATAATAGTTTAAATATGATCATATATCTATGACCATCTGTTCTCGTTAACAGGACATATTATGATATTTGGAACAAAAATGACGTCTGACAAGTTTCAGTGCACAAAAGCTGCCACCAAATTATTAATTTCCGAGTGTGAAACGAATAAAATATATAATGTCAAAAGTAATGACTACAAAAACAGACACACACGTTTACTTGTTTATCAATCGATTGCTGAGGTTATAAATGATATTATTGAAGTTTGTACAGCAACAGATGCAAGGGAGGAAATCAATGGATTAAGATAAGATTCACCAATTGCTAAGAATCTAAGTATTACAATAAGGCGGTCACGCTTATACTGTTTCTCAAATGAGTATTTTTCTTTGAAATCAATTTATTTATATACTTTAGACGTCAAGCAACACAAGCTCTTCTTATCCATTCTTAAATAGTTCTCGTAATGTTTTGGGTCTTCACTTTTCAATTCTCTCAATAAATTATTCCGAATTCCCAAATTATTACTTTTTGCTACCCAACGCGCCTAACAAACAGACACCAAAAGCAAAAAAAAACTGTTGTTCGTCCATTTTGTATAATAATATAATTACATATATTATTATATAGTGTAAATCGACAACATATTTTGGCAAATATTTGATAACAGATCTATGACATAGAACTATGATATTTTAATATAGGCCTTAGAAAAGAATAAAAACTGTATATTTTTTATAACTTGACTCCCTCTAAAGCGCATGTCGTGACGTGCAGTGTTAGTAACATATTGAGTAGACAGAGGATTAAAGACTACGCCCACACTCCGGGCACAGAATAACCAGAAGAGACAGCTTTGTCGGAACGTTTCATGTTTTAATGTTGTTTGAATAACCTTCAATCAGTGGCGCCTGTATCGAGCCCTTTAAATTGGGGTTGAAGTAAGGTTTATACGCTCAGAAATTTATAATAATACTTTTTTAAAGGTAGGTTTACACTATAACTGTAAACATAAATAAACTCCAATTTAAAGGACAAACTCGCACATATGCGCTCAGATGATTTTTATCTAGACGCCTCCACTGTCTCTTCTGGTTATTCTGTGCTCTAGGTGTGAGAAAAATAGCTAGATTTGTTGTCAGCATTATCAATATTGAAATCTAATTATAGGTTCACCGAAGATTATTTTTGATAAGTTGTTTCTCATTTTCTGGTCAGCACTCAATGTGTCTGCATAACGAAATTCATTGTCTCAGTTCTTAGCATTATTAACTCGAGTCTCTACAATTATTTATCTAGCCTAGCGACAGTTGTCAGATGTCATCGTCTCTTTAACATTCGTGAATTGAAATGTTTTATTATTTACTGAAACATGTCCTTTAATTGGATCTCATATCTATTCGATATTATTAACCAGACAATTTGGAAACGAATAAATTGACTTGCCATGAATTCCTTCACTTTGGCAAGTAATTCAAGATTAAGCGCACTTTCGTTTGTTGGAAGAAAAGTAAAAATTTATCCTCTTTTCCAAGCGGATGTTGGTATCTTTACCTGAACTGAATACTTTTAATAGGTGAATTTTGTGGTTAATTCTCTAAAACGTCGCGTAATCCATTTTCATTACTAATGTAATCAATAATAAAGCGATTTCCTTTCCAGGAAGGATAGGAGAGACCTGTGGACAAACCTTCCGTTAAGGCTTCCCTGGCGAAGCCAACGGACCAATCTTTTCACACCTTAGTTCTGTTGGGTCCAACGTTTATCCAAGTAGCATTAAAATAAAATATTTCTCAGCCTTGATTGCAATATTTTTTAATTTTGTGTAGATAATATGATTTTCTACAAGTGCATATTTTCATCCTAGTATTCATAAATAAAACGAAGTTTTTAAATCTCTTTACGTTCTATTTTAGCCTGTAGAATCCGATATCTTCCTCTTTCCAACATCAACGGTTTTAGCAACTTTATTGATGGTGCGTTTTTGGTTGTTCGTTTTAATGTTGGTACTTTTTGCATAGATTGAAATTGCAGTTTAGTTCACAAGATCATTGTACTTCATTAAAATTGATAAAATAAGATAGAGTCAGCGACTTTACTTACTTTTTTAGAAACGCCCTCAACTAACAAATATACTTCTCTCGGCGTTTCTGCATTCATTACTTTTGGGTCTCGTATCCAACAACAGGGTTCATGAATTATTTTCTCTTCTCAACATCTCACTATCTATATAATGGCGTATTAAACTGAATAAGTGTATTGGAAATACAGGTGTATTGGTAATGATGTGGGTTTGGTTGGATCCGCACAACCGGTCAGTACCATTTCCACGGAACTAGATTAGGTGCAGTATACGTGCGCTAATTAGATGCCATGTCTTAGGATTAGTAGGGCGAACTGTGCCCATAATCGAGCGATTATTAATAAGATTAATCGACCGACAAACTGGGTTGATTAATCCGATTATGGTTTCAGTAAATCTGAAACTTTTCATGTTTTTTGTAAAGCTATGTTTAAATCGAATACACGATTTTTATGCACTCTTTGGAATAAAGAATATTGTAATGGAGGGATTGAATTATTAGACTTGCAAAGATTACCTATAGGACTAGTGTCGAAGGAATATGCTGTCAGTAATGAACATTTGAAAAATAAAAGTAAAATCTTCAATACGGTGTAGACATATGATGGAGTCGTATATGTTGATTTGCCATTCTCCGAAATAGATGCAGGAAGTTAAGAAATCCCAATGACCGTAAATATGTGGGAAAATTTATTGCAAAAAAATATTTCATCAACCTAACCTAGGAAATTAGCCCATGGTGATTGGCATCTTTTACCATTGTGCAAAGATGTTGGAAGCCTAACTAAAACTGCAACAAAATGCAGTTAACTAATCAATTAATTCCTCATGCCTTTGCTATAATTCACCCAATTTTAGTAATCTAAATCTTTAGTAATCTTGATCACAAATTCTGTATATCTCTTTTATTGTATTAGTTATCTAAAATATCGCTTACTTCTGGATTAACACCCACCACATCAAATTGAGAAAGAAGAAAATGCCGACAAAAAGAATATGAACCGACAAACTTGCTGGTAATATAACACTGGTAACTTTAATTATGACAGTATCAGAAAGAGAAATGAGATTGTAGCGAAATATAGTGGATTAACACAATACTTTACAAAAGTGTGAGCTCAACTACACTACTAGATAGAATAGTAAAGACTGTCAATGCTCTGGTCAATGCATTCAACTCATGACATGATTAAAATTGACGTTTGAAATATCATCCGCACGACCCATACTTGGATCAATCAAGAATTTATTGATTTATTGGAAGTTTATATTCGATAATGAAATGTTGGTTTATATGTGTTAGGTCAACATACGTTGAGTAACAGTAAATTAAACGGGAATCATGTTAGCACGTTTGTTGTGCAACATTAGCATATTAAATTTCTTCGAACCTATGTTTACTTTATTTTATATATGTCTTCTTCTTCCTAACGATCTGTTTATTTCATTAAATGAAAGAAGAAGAACTTCGTGGGCGGTGTTATTAGAAATGAAATTAGGAATTTCCGAGTTGTACCACATCTATTACAATAGTATTTAACAAACAGTATTTAAATTATATTTTAAATTTAAAGCATTATTTTAATGAAAAATAACTAGAAAGTTTCGAGTTTAGCCATGTGTTCATTAAACTAGTATTTAACAAATACATTTTAAGTTATATTTGAAATTTAAAGCACTATATTAATGAAATATAAAACTAGAATGTTCTAACTTTATCTGTGTTTCTGTCAAAATAGCATTTTGAATTTAATGTACACGGTGAGCTAAAAAGAATGAAACCTTTTGATCAACACCCCAAGATCTAAATATGACCTCAGAACGAATAAAGACATGTTATGTTTTATAATTCGAAATACATTTTTCCGAGAGTTCAGTTCATTTTCCCATAATTTCATATCTCCTGAAATGATACAGCAACCCACAACAAACTACTAACTGTAAACTGCAGCTCTCGCCATACCATCTACGATTAAGACACAAGCATAAATGTTCTTACTCCAGTACAGTTCCTCTTTAAATTCCTCTCTGTTAGTTAACGATTTCAACAACAACTGTAATATGTGTATAAATGTATGATGACCAACTAGACATGAGATCTATTCCATGTCTTAAAGCCGAAAGTGCGAAAGTAAATGATGAATATTTATATTAACGATTAAATAAAATAATGTTATAAAGTAACATAAATACAATGAATGTAAAGGAATGTAGACCCTGACATGAATGAAGAAAATCGGAGGGGAGTAAATAATTAGGAACAGGAAGTATCAACCCTAGCAGAGATAGAAGTGCTACATGAAATTCCTCAATCACCAAATATACCAACAAATATGGACTACAGAAAAAATGCCCGATGCTAGATCGTGCAAAAGGTCTAGGCCCTTTTCTAGGCACAACATCAACACTTTAAATATGTACATCGTAAACCAAACTATATAATAGCCTCAACTTTCCAAGAAAACTTGGTAAGAATGATAATAAAGAACGTCAGTTGCTGCTTAAAAAATATCAAAATAACTGCTCGCCTACGAGAACCACGTAGACACCTACTCAGATAATAGGAACTTATACAGCAGTGGTAGGGTCAGCTAACAGCTATGGCCTACAAATAAATAAACAAAAAGAAAGGTCATGCCAGAAACTATGTTGATTCATAAAATGCATGACCTTGGAAAGAATCTTGAAATCGATGCTGAGAACTTCATTTTTGCGGCAATTTTCGCATCTTGGCTCCAATGTGATCTCGAAGAAAAACTGTAGCACAAAAGTAAGAAGACGGGTTATTACAACTCTCTAGTCGTATGATGAGTAGGAAAACAAAGTTAATAATTTACCAAACCCTTATACAACCCGAAGCCAAATGCTTGAACTATAACTTACTTCAAGAGCATGTCTCTCAAGTGGCTGGGGAAGACAACTAGGGAAGTCCAAGAATATAACTATCTACTTACCGATTAGCTTATTATGCACAGATTCTAAAATCTTGATGAGAAAAGATAATAAATAATCGCTTATGTGAAATAATAGCCAACGGAGAAACAGTAAGATGACTCAAGATTAACACCCTTTTAACAATCTTTTATCTATCCTTAAGTACAATACTTATTTACAAATAAAAATACGAAATTTCATAACATCTATTCATTTAGCTTTCTCCATGTTAAAAACTTCAACAATAACATCACCCGAAGTATCCACATTCAATGCATCCCGAAAAACATTTTTATCAGAATTATGAACATCAGAATAGTTTAAGCAGTTTTACCTTGTTTTTCTTGGTAAAATTTTTTATTTCAAGTTCTTATTTTGGTCTTTTAGATTTACAAGAGCTATCTTGAGATTACTTCGATCATTTTGTTTTAATTATACCCCATTGCAAAATAACAAGGCTAAGTAGAAAACCGACCTATTTCCTCATAATTAACACCCTAAATACTTGATCATAAATAAGCGTATAAATATAGCGTGATTACGAAGGAAAAAAAATAATGTAAAACTATAAAATTTAATTTATTGTACACAAAACAAATAATTCGCCTATATTTCTGGGTTAATTTAATGGTAGATAGTGTTTACTGTCAAACAAAACGATAGAGAAACTTCTCAAATTTAGCTCTCACCATTTTCAGTTGAAAATTATAAACAATAAACACCAAACAGTAGAACTTTATTAAACGATTTTCATATTTTACCTCCCATTCCATTGATTCGGCGTTCAGTTGGAAAAACATTGGTGCCACGTTACCAGTGCGCCAATTTTCCCGGAAATTATTGCATCAATCACATTGTACCTATCAACGTTTGCTACTTACGTGATTGTGTCTACCGCAACAAAATCTGTGTACATTACCGTTTTTTGCGAGTCTACACGAGTATTAAATCTAAGTTCACTTAAGCTTCTCTAACCACTGACTTAATTTGATAATTTTTATCTTTGTCTTTTGTAACCAACATTGCCTGCTTAATTAAAAACATTTAGGGCTGTTTTAGAATGAAAGCATAAAAAACAAACAAAAAAGCCTTAATTACTGAATGTAATTAAAAAGAAAACTTTAGACTCAGGAGATGTATATTTAAGGGAGCGATGTATATTTAAGAAATTTAAGAACGATTTCTAGAACTATGACAACGGTTTTATCTATATCAAATATATTTGATCACATGATATACTAAAAACTATACTAAAAAATTATATTACATTTATGAAAAATAAAATTAACAAGTGTAAAAAAATGGTAGGTTCAGGATTTCATCGGAGATCATTCCAGTACGTGAACTTCAAAAATTGCCCATTCACCACTCTCCCTTTTAGATAAAGCCGATAATGCGCGAGAACGTGGAAACACGACGTAAAAAGTTTTCCTGTATAAAATGGCCCATTATTCGAGTATTTAAAAAAAAACCTATTTCCCGAACAAAACATGTCCCGATTTTTAAAACTGTTTAGCACTTCCTGGATATTCCGGTGGCAAAAATCGAAATCGTTGTTCCCTTTTAAAACGCCATCCTCGTTTTGCAGCCTCGACCGTCGTGTTTCGTTTTCGATTTTCCGTTAAGTACAATAAAAACTACTTACGAATTACGTTCGATAACTGAACGATTTGCGCATACAAAAATTATAAAATAACTTTACTTATATTACTACGTATTTTAGTATAAGAAATTATTAAAATGCATTTTTTTCTACTATATTATCGATTCCTTCATTGGCAGATACCGGAAGCGTTACAAACTTGCGAGATATTCAATTTCACCGTCAATTTTGTATTCTTATGGATATCGTATAAATTCTTCTCAAGATGTAACGATCTCGTTCGTTTTCAATAGGGAAAAGAATTTGTGACGATATGATTTTGAATGATATCTATTTACGGCTTAAATAATAAATCTGGATAACGATAATAGGGTAAAGCATTCTTAACACTTAAGCTTAGTTAGTTAAAACTGGCTCGACATTTGAAATACGGCTCGTTCTTTCCAAAGTAATGCACGGCTGTTTTATATTCCCTACTTCATATAAATTTAGACCTCATACAACTTCTCGCAAACTCCCGAGTTTCCCCAACTAAATTTTCACGTCAGCGGTCCCAACGCAAATGTTGCTCCTTAAGTCCATTTCTCTCGGCAAGTTAAGACATTTGATTTAATGACGTAGTGGGGTTGGACCGGGAAAGACAAAATTTTCAGAATATTAACCTCGATGTGCCACCACCATCTACCCGCATTACGTATTCTCAACGCCCAACTAAGCTAGTTTTCAAATAATAACGAAACTTAAATATACGTCGAATTTAATGTGAAGGTAGGTAAATCTACAACGCGTTTAAAATAATTCCATCATCCAGTTAAGCTCACGTCGGTGGTGGTGCCGTTTTAAAGTAGGTGAGCTCGTTTTAATTGAATGGACTGCTGCTATACTACGCGCAGATTTACTTTTACAACTTACCCCCCGAGTCGTTCGTTATTTCCACCGAGAAAGAGAATTACTTCACGTAAACCGATGCACAACGTAATTGTGGAACGAAATTTTCATTTATTCCCAAACATCTGCGCCTCTTGTGTTTTCTAAAACAACATGGTTTCATTTTAAATCCTCATAAACTTTATCTAGATCAGCAACTTTGATTATAAGCACTAAATAAAAATTGTTTCCTTCCAAAACCGCCAATACAGCACGAAAGCTAAACAAGGATGGTGGTTGCCACGTATGCAAGTTAGGCAACTAATACTTGGGTGCTTTGGACGTCGGCATCGCGGAAACCGAGTAGATCGGGACGTCAACTCGGTGCGTTACGGTAATAGTTTAAGAGCGATAAGACATCAGATTACGGACGGAGCATCCGGCATGTGAGTACATAACTTATCTCTTAGGGGATACAAAACTTTATGGCAATCATAACCAGGGACCGTCGTCTGCGTAATAAATCTGCGCCGGGACTATTAAACTTTATATCCATTGTAATCCGCGTCGTGTTCGCTCCGGCCTAATATCCACCGGGTTGCCCGAACTTATCTGATCTATTCCGAACGTTCTAGATTAAAAATCTGCACGCAAAGATATTGAATCTTTCATACTACTTGTCAAGTTTAAACGTCACATCAAACATTTAAAAATCTTTTCCATGTCGGATGAATATAAAACTGATATCTTTGGATATAAATGGAGGAAGTATAGTTATTTTGATGAACCCGATGGTGAAGAGATACTAAAAAAGTGGTTAATTTTTATGAAACCAGCCGTTGTAACTACTATAATGGTATCGGCAACAGATATCTTAACATCAAAAAAATCTTTAACGTATACTCAAGTATTTAGACGTATTGGACATCTAGCAACGCCTATCATCGGTGGGGCAACCGCTTTTGTACTTGTCACAAATTTAGCGGCTAAAGTTCGCGGTGGAGGTGATAAAACATCCTGGTTTCTTGGAGGTGCTTCTGCCGGATTACTTTTTGGAACTTGGTGGGGTACCGGGGTTGCAGCAATTTCATCTACTGCTGCGTTAGGTTTAGCTTGTCTTATTCGAAAAGATTTATTGGAAAGAGGATGGGATCTATTACCTGGAATACCAGTTCGAGCATACGGTGGTTATTTTGCATATAGACACGATTGGACATTAACCAAACATATACCTGGCAATTACGTAACAACACCACCCGAAGAATAAGTTTATTTAATTAAATAATCAATTTTATATTTTTAATTAACTTATTTTAACACATGTCAATGTCAGATTTAATAAAGTCGTTCGATCTCCCCACAAAGAAGACTCTATAATTTGATTTTTAAGATGCAACCCCCGAGAAAGTCCTAAGTGGTCTCAGTAACACGAAATCTCGTGCTGTTTTGACTGCCCCCATATACGCACTCCGG
Organism: Onthophagus taurus; assembly: GCF_036711975.1. Classification (NCBI taxonomy): domain Eukaryota; kingdom Metazoa; phylum Arthropoda; class Insecta; order Coleoptera; family Scarabaeidae; genus Onthophagus; species Onthophagus taurus. Next base: position 32,254,560 of record NC_091966.1, read on the forward strand.
TAATTAAATAAAAGCTACCGCATTGTACCGGGGAATCATGGGGTGGGGATAATAGAGTAAAGCAATTTGCGAGCCCGTATTTGGGAACCCTCTCTGCATTAAATCTTTCAAGGGAGAACGGGGACGTTTCACTCCCCGTGACGATGTATATTATGTTACTCTTAGGTTGCTTTGATTCCCTTGCAGAAATCTGATGCACGTGCAACCAATTTACTTACAACTACATCATTTTATAGTAACAACACTCAATAAATCTGTAAATTAAAATAATTCAAATTTTATTTCCAATGATTATAGGTAAGGTCTTAAATTTATTTTTTTTTTCATTTTTTTATCTAAAAGAATAATCTAATTTTGATAGAAATCTGTTTGGTCGACATGCTTGATTAAAATATTGTACAAAATAACAATAACAGTGTTCTACTTCTTTATGGTGTAGGACACAGTATTATATCGCGTTATTTTCTTTACAAACAAAAGAATTAAGAGAAACACTTTTTCTCTTAATTTTTACATGGTAGTTTCATTATTTCTTGTATTGTGGTCGTGTATAATATCGTATTCATTAAAAATGTTTGTTACAGTAGGGTGTATATATTTAATTTTAATTATGACTGTTACATTTACTTGGAATAAACACTCCTATTATATCTTTGTAAATAGAAAGTATGCTAATGTGGCTACGACATGCATCACTTTGTGGCGATTTTGATGAAAATGAATCTTATTTTAGAATATTTATTATTACATCAACAAACTCAACTATAATGATATCCACGCAAGGATTCATTATTTTTTAAATCGATGCTGATAACCATTTCAAAGTTTATTGATCAAAACTTTGAGATGAAACGAATCGAAGAAACTATTGCTGAAGTACTCAAAACATCAACAGAGAACATAATATATGGAAACATAATTAACATAAAAAATGTGGAGAAATAAACGAATCCCAGAAGAGTGGAAGGTAGGTGTCATCCAGCCCATCTATAAGAAGAGAAACAAACTAAACTGTAACAGCTACAGAGGCATCACTGTAGTCGAAAAAAAGATGCTACAACACCTAGCAAAACCACAGACTTACTAATATCAGGCTAACTGGATCGAAAGTAACAGTCAGAACTAACAGAGCTGTTTGAAATAAAATGCGGAGTCAGACATGGTGACGCGTTATCTCCCGTAATATGTAGTCTGATTTTAGAAGTTGTCAATACGGGAGCTCGCAATACGAAATGTTACCAACAAGAAAATCTTGCGGCTAGTGTCAGCACCAAAGAAAACCTTTGGTGCTGAGGGAAAAATTTAGTAAACTCATAAATGTAGCCTCAAAAGGAGGACTCATAACTAATGAATCCAAATCAAAATATATGGTGTTCATAAGATCCCGAAAAAAAAACCTAGTACCGAACGAGTACAAAGCTTTATATATTTAGGATCCGGCGTAAATGAAATAAATAATGTCACTGAAGAAATCGATGCTAGTATACAAAGCGGCAATTAGTGCTACTTATAAGCACTATTATAAGGTCCATATCGACTGGAGATGAAATCAAATTAAGAGTCTTTCAAAGACGAATCTTATGCAAGATATATAGACCGACATAATATGGTGCTGAAAGTTGGAGAACAAGAATCAACTACGAATTGACACATAAATGCACAGAGAATAACATGACTGGGACATCTAGAAAGGATAAAGGGAGACAAAGGAAAAAGAGAATTGTAGAATAGACACCACAGGGATAGACAGCTAGAAGAACACTAAAGATACGATGGAAGGATGATGTAGTAGAGGATATTAGGACACTTGGTGTATGAAATTGGAAGCGTGTGGCCTGCGACAAATCGGAATGGTAATACAACGACGACAAATATAAATCGACTCCTCAACTCATATCAAACTAATATATAATTTGAATAGAAGCTTAAGATCTTAGACAGTCTACGCAACGCTTGAAGAAAATGTTATCAATATTTTTATAACCAAATTATGCATCGTATTTTGATCAAAATCATCTAAATTACACAGTTTTCATTTGTGTAAAAACTGCATATAAATTAATTAGTTTACGTTTTGTGCATTACCGAACACACGTAAGTTATTGTGTTATTAATAACTAACTAATAGGTTTTTTATGGAATCAATGGAATAAATCTTTTAAATCGTTTTCGGTAATGAAGATCTAAACAAATAATATTCTGGTTCTTCCTCTCTCCCTAGACCGTTCCTGATCAGATCTGACTCCCAAATATCTCTTAAAAAGTTGTACGAACTGTCTCTCTGTCCCTTTGGTGGCCTACATAATGGTCGAATTCCGGTCGGGTTATTCGTAAGCATAATTTTCGGCCAAAATCTCTTGCGTTGTCTTTCCTATCTAACACTGTCCTTAATTGCTATTTGGAATCTGATGTCTAATTATCCTCAGGGTCTTTATTTTCCTATTTTAACCATTCTGTTAGTTTTGTTTGTTTCGCCGCATATCTCAATGCCATCAGTTATTCTTGGGTCTTGTAATAGCCAAATAGTAATAATCAAATAATATCTCGTAGGCAGCCTGAAATTGATCTGACTTCTCTGGTCCTTTGTGGGATCGTGTACATCCAAGTAGGAAAATTCCATGACTTATTCGGTTGAGATGTTGGTGATCCTTAGCTTACATCTTGTTGGCTGTTTTACTATCAGGACTTCGCTCGCATGATAGAACTTGTTTAGTTGTCTTTGCATGTCATTCTCTGAGTTGACGATAATCGCAGCGTCGTCAGCATAGCACATTATGCAGATTCTCCTTTAGTGTTTGTATAGATTTTTTGTGTTTTCAGTAATTACTTAATTAATTTATTTATTTTAGTATGTCATTATTGGCCTGATGCAGGCTTTATGTATCCTCACTTTGGTTTCGGTAGATATGCAGTTATTTCTTCAGATGGTTTCTGGTTGTTCTAGAGTTTTCGATAAGACTTGATATACTTACACCAAAATAAGTTACTTTTACTTGCTCTATCATGTGGCCGTTACATCTACACGATTCTCCAGCTATTACCACAGCTTTTTTTTTTTTTGTAACATTTATGTTTTTTTTCTGAATGTGTTCTAAAAGCCCGTAATAGCCATTGTAGTTCATCCTCTGTATTTGCAATCAATGTTGAGCCCTCAGTGAGCTGAAGCTATCACCCTGCCTCATACTTATATAGTATTAATTTCTCCGATTGTTTTTATAATCTGTGGGTGCACTCCCCTCGACTTTCATCAAATCTATAAATCAGGAATATGCTGATTTGTTATGTTTTATTGTTTTCCCCTACTTGGTTAACTATGAAGACCGCGTAGAGCTGTTGTTCCTCGCCTACTGTTATAGGCTTCAGAATTCGGTGTTACATAAAACGGGAAAACACCTTCATTAATAGGCTCTGAGGAACTAAGGTCTTCAAATCAAATAAATTCCTTGGTTTAATTGTTCCCAAGGAACTTATTTGGCGTTATCACTATAAATTTCTTTCAAACCGCGTGAATCTGGAATGTAGTTTTTTAGCTGCCTGGCTGGAATTATTTCGATGAACGTTCCGATATAGTCATAACTCTTTCTGCCTAACAAGATCATCAGCACTCCTACAACACTCGTGGTATGACTGAAATTCGAGTACTAGATATTTCAATATATTCCCCTCAGAATTCATGATCTTTCCTTTAACCAATTGTCGCTGCTGTAAAAATTACCGTTTTAAAAAAATCAGTTTATGATATTGAAGATTTTTGTCGTTGGTTGACAATGATACTATGGCTGATTTTAGAATTGATAACCTTATCTAATCTGAGATAACCCAAAACTGCATTGAGATTAATGAATTTGACCAAAAACATTTCAAAAAGTTAGACGTCTTTTTCTTTGTTCTTTAGTTGAAGTGGATCATTTCAAATTCCAAGAACTCTCAAGTTTCAATGGTGACAAATGACTTTGGAGAACTGCCAAATTAATTATTCAATCGCTAAGTCGTCTTTTTGTTTATTTGTTGATATTATCATCGTGTGAAGGTCTTTCTTGATTTGTAGTCCGCAGGCTGTTCCACGAGTCATCCAGATTTTACTGTTTTTAGTGATATTGCTGCTGAATTCGAAATGATGATTGTATGTATTGTTGATGAAGTACTTTCAAGTCGTGTGCGATAGTGGTACAAATTCTTCACCTTAATCTCCTTAACTAGATAAGATGGACTCAACGCTAAATTCGAAATTACCTTAATAACCAATAGAGTATTTTAATTGCAAATATTTTCAGAGTGATTCATTTCCTTATCCATATCGCTTACATCTATCACTAAGAATTTCGTATTGTGTTGTATATTATTTAAAACAATTTTTGTTATTGGATATTGACAACAAATAACCTCAATACACATACATTTTTTTGGTTTAATGAACATATGATATTTGTTCAAGTTTATTTGTCGAGGTTGTGTATATACAAATATAAATACAAAAAATTCAATACTTTTAAAATCACATTGAAATGTAAAAAGGGTATTTATGAAATAAAAATCAAAGCATACTGGTGGTCTAGTTTTTAACATTGAATGTAACAAGAGAAAATATACAATAAATCTGCTTAAAAAATGTCCATAAAATCAAATTGAATAATATTAAGAAAATTTAAAACCCCGCTTCTATTACATCTGTTATAAAAACTGTACACATAGTTTTTTCATTATCAACATTTTTTAGGTCATATCGAACATTTTCCTAACAGGCTAAATTATAAACAGTGCAAACAAAGTTTGTTTTTGTTCACCACAAAATAAAAAGCAACGAAGCGTAAGCAGTACTCCGTTAAATAATATTTCAGCAATTATCGGGAACACACCATACGTTATTAAAATGAAAATGAAAAACAACGAAATATAAAACTTGTTCGGAGTTGGTACCTAACGTAGGGTTTCAAAGAACAAAAAAAAAGTTAACTGAATGACTCTTTAACAAATGTGATGACTACCTAGCAAATTGTTATTCGTTACAAACAACGAGGAGGTCACACGTAAACTTTGATTCATGCACGTGTCGCATTGTTACAACGCCGATTTAATTGATACATGGAGTTGGCTTCGAGAGACGTACACAAAAGCACCATCTAGTTACGGCCTGGTACAAACATGCAAACACAAAAGACCAGGTTTCCGTACCTGAAGCAAAGTAATAAAGTTTTAACCAAACGCTGAATGCTGGAAAAAGGGTGCGCTTTCATACCCGTTTCAGCAATCGGTTGTAAAGCGAACTCGTTGATCAGAAAATCGTGCACAAATAATGGAACTTGATGGGAACGCACACAATATTACCTACTATTAATCAGTGTTGCGTTAGTGTAAAATCGTGCGGTTTTGGTGTAATAAATTCGATGTTATTAACATTTAATAACGACGTGATCTGTAATGATTTATTGCTTAAAATACGATTAATTTTAATGGTGTGGGTTTAAAATTCGTTACCGAGTCAAAATGATATAATTGTAATTTTATATCAGCGCAATTAAATTAGAGGAGCTGCCACAACGTTATTCAATTAACTGATATTCTTTTAAATATTATATCGTATGTCCATCAGTCAGCCTTTGTTCCGCAACTAATTTTTTTTCAATATATATAAATCCGGAAACGCCGGATCGTTCAATTTCCGTATTGATAGGTTGAAGCAGCTCTAGTTTTTATTATATTTTGATATCTCCCACAGATGTTGACGTATTACCAGATTTTTGCGATTTTACCTATCAATTAAAGAGTGAAAAAATTTACCTGCCCTCGGCATTTCTGGCTTGATGGAACCGACATAATGCTTAAAACGTTTTCAGTGTATTTTCGATGGATTAAAAAAATCTGCGTTTCGAAATTTCGCATCCGACCGACGGCAACGGAAAATCCCCGATGTTTTTAAAGGATTTCCAAGCAATCCCGAGGGTGTTTTCGCTTACAAAACACGGTTTCGTTTTTTTTTCCGCGGGATACTTGTTCAATTTTTCACATGTAATGGTCGAAAAATATAAAAAAAGAATTATCGATGCTTTCGAAAGTAGAAATAAATATTGAGCAAAGCCAAGTTTCCACGTGACATAGGAAAAGTTTTCCCATTTGCCGGCTCGAACGCGCGCGCGGCGCTAAATAAATATCATCAAAGCGGCTTCCTAAACATACAAGTTCTTATTCGCACACTTTTAAACAAGTTGCCGCAGTTCCGGAACTATCAAAGCCGAATTTCCATGCGGAAGCACAATCCGAAGATTTTGCCTTTCGTGCCTAGTTTGCGGGATCCTCGAAAAGTTGGGCGGATTTCGTTTTGTTTCACCTTAACAAGACGGACCGACATCTTCACCTGATAAAAGCAACACTTTAACATCAGCTAGTTAGTGTTCCGTTTCCTTTTTGAACGGAAAACATTGTTTAGACGTACTTTATAAGACGTAAACTATGAATTTTCAATCATGTTTCAAGTTTGGTTTTAAGTTACTTCAAGTTTTAAGACAAGATGAAAACTTGTGTAGTCTCGAGTCATTGAACCTCGACGTGTATAATATTACCCACAGCAACCCCCATTAAATTCAAATCAATATTCAGTAAATACAAAGCCTAAAGGTACTCATCCGTGTGCAATATGCACGTAGGCATTGGATTACACGAGTGCCATCGACAGTGAATCAATCCGGCACTCGAAGGCGCGAACCGATTCGCTGGGATAAAGCGCATCGACAGTGACGGATCAATTCGAATGAACCGTGACCCACTCTAACACGGACACTCCTGAAACCGAACATACTTTACTTCTATAATCAAAGACTTACTTCAAGTAAGTCTTTTTACAGTAAGATTTACTATACTATCGCACCGGTTCGATAGTGTCGAGGGAATGAACGTCACCCCCATCCTGCTACAACCAGTTACAGTGCAGACGTCTCATGGGTCACACTGCACACGTCACAGGGTCGCCCCTTTGTTTACTTAATAATTTATCTCCATTGTGTGCAACGTTGGTCCCCGAGCATTAATGCTTCTGGCCTCATATTACTATTAATAAATAAAGGAGGTGGCGAGCATTTACCCCTTTTGGTACGTACAGTTACTAATGCGGTCGATGTTGCTTTAATCATAAATGGATACAAGGTATTGTTTCCCAGGACTAGCATAAAATTAGTTCAAAAGTTATCTACCCCTTTAGAAAATTATGCTATATAACCACTATAAACAATAAAACTTCATAAGATTTTAAGAGAAAAAGTTAAACCGATATTTTGCGAAATTTTTGCAATATCGAGCTCATATCTCAAAAAAATGTAATTGAATAATGTTCTGCGAATACACCGTACTGTACCAAACTCAAGCAGCTGTTAACCTAATTTTCTGCTATATTTAAGATTATGCAATATTTACTGCTACAATTATTCCTTTTAGTATTACTTGGTGTATTTTAGTAACGAACTAATATTTAATTCAACACTGATGTTCATTTTACGCAAGAAATGTTTAGCTTTAATTTGAAGTTACTTTTTAATTTCTATCATAATTATCAAAGACCTTTCCACGATTTTATAAATTTCACTTAAAATGTTTCGTACTCGCGCAGCTCAGTAAATTATAAAATAAATATGTAAAAGAAACATCAACTGGTTTGTATAATGAATTGCTTAATTACAGCCAATGCACATCACGCTGTAATTCCGGAAAAGCTTTTAAGTGTGTTAATTGGTGAAAAATAAACAAGCATAGTGGCCCAACACTCTCGCTAGTTTTTCTAACAAAACTTTTGACAAAACGATTTTTTTAATATTTCATCCTGAAATCAAAACCATAATGTGTACAAAATCTTTTTTTATTTCTACAAATTTCGACGTGCTAATTTTTTAATCTCTCTCAAGTACACTAAATTTAAATATGGTACTTTCAACTGGTTAAAGTTACAAATTGCAATGTTAAAAAGCTCATATCTCAAAAGGTAAAGGAGATATTACAGTGAAAGTAAAGCAATTTTAAGCAAATTTAATCCAGTTTCAACACCCCAAAAATGAATCTTTTGTTCCTATAAATTCAAATAAAGCAATTTCAATAATTCAACTTTGTACAGTTTTGATAAAAAATAACTTAACAAATGAAGAGCTTGAACATTTGCAAAACATCCATCGATAGATGATAGGTTATTTAATCTAAATGAACTAAATTCAACCTGACCTACATTCAATCTTCTCATCATTTTTATATAAGATATTAACAACGTTTGAAATTAAATTGTTAACATGTTATGTCAACTTACAGTTTCACCTTCTTATTGACCAACCCTCATAATTATCCCACTTATTCTGCCATATCTCAATCTCTCTTTACTTTTGTCCACCAGTAACATTGCATACATGGGGTTTTATAGCCACAATCAGCAAATACAGGACGATAAGCAGTCGTGATTCCTATCGCAAATAAACTATATAAAATTACCAAGACCGCTAAACCGATGATTAATTTTTCTTTATCATTTTTGGTACCACCACAAATTGACGTCAGTCGCCTTAGTAAGTTTAGAATATATGAGACCTTATTGTTGGTGGTAGTCTACCATCTGGGTGTAGCGATAATTGGGAAAGTTTTCTTCTGCCTTGAAGAAGAACCTTGTTATCCCCCAAAATCATCTGACTCATACCCAACAGCATATACAAAAAATGATTGAACTCCATTTCTTACTTTCATTGTCAGTATCTCGTCATGAAATAAATTCCACAAAGTGTGAACTCACATTTTTATTTAAAATAATTTTCCGTTAGTTATTGATATGAACCGATCTAACACACCGTTATTCAATCCCTCTATATCTACATTACCGTTATCTAACATTCTTGGTACAAATATTAAAATATATGACGGACGAGGAAAAATATGAAAGAAATACTTATTAACAATAGTAACTTCGAAAGATAAATAAAAAAAGAAAAAACAAATGCCCCAGGTGAGGATCGAACTCACGACCTTAAGATTATGAGACTTACGCGCTGCCTACTGCGCTACTGAGGCCTGGATGTAGGGAAGCAGGGGTGGCTAGGGAAACGGGTTGCATTTACCTTAATTATTGCTATTGTTATTGTTTATGTATTGTAGTGCTCCGAAGAGAATAAATTATATACTAAAACAATCTTAAATACAATACAAATAATCTCCGAATCTAAAAATTGCTGGGTTAAATTAAACACAGACTCTAGGAGGTACTCTTTTACAAGTTGATTAAATTTTCTGAGATTCTGAGACACTCCTGAGGTCTGATAGATCTGGAGAATGTATTACAAAGCCTTGGAAAATCACAAGAGTTGCTTATTTCAAATGTGGTGGTGACATGCTGAGAGAGAAGGAGGTTATTACTACAATATGGTACCCGTGCCATATTTGTGACTAAAATTTATAAGCATTTGTAACATTTGTACATAATTCGCTGTTTCCACGAGCTATCCTATTTTCTCTGAAAGCTTTAATATCCGTAGAGTTTTTGAACCATCCATAGTTAAAGTTTTTCGCCGCAAATTTTTCAAAAATCTTAGGCACAGTTTCTCATATGCCTGAAATATTTGCATAAACCACTGAGCATAGAAACACTTCCGAAATAGCAGTGGAAAGCTAATGGTTCCAAGGTTTTCACCTAACTACCCGTTTTCCTTTAGAACGGTTGATCTACGAAGAAAATCCTAAGGTTGTGAGTTATCGGGAACGAAACTTCACATAGCAGCAAGTGTTTGTAAAAGATGAGCATCATTTCATATGAGTCTTTGAGAAATCTCGAAAAATATTTGGAGTCATTAGAAAATTCGTAGTGTCGTAGAAATATTCTTCCATAGTTAAAACTATATTTTGACTATTTTTTGCAAAAATCAAGGAGCAAACATGGATAGAAAAAGGTAAAGAAATTGTTGTGGAATCAAGTTTGAATATATCAGTATGGAATGAAGTAATGAGACTATCTCTCAGTGTCACGCTCAATATGTTTCTGAGCACCTTCATTTCAGTTGTCGTTGTTTTCTGCTTTGTTCTTTTCGTTTCTGTTTTAGTTTTGGTAGCGTACGTCAATACTAATCTTACCATAGCTTTACATATTTTTTCCTTCTCATATATTTATTTCTCCAGAGTATGTCTTTCAAACACCCTTCCATTTGTCCTTCTCTTACAGTTTGACTTCTGGTTTCTTCCACAATATTATAGTTACTCGTTGTAATTACTCCTTGGAAGCGACTTCGCGAAATACCTTTTTTCTTGTTTCAACTACGTTCTTTATTTTCTCTTTGACCTTATTCCTCCTTCATTTTTTGATTTTAACGGATTGCGGAAAAATGGATCATTTCATGACATTTTAAGTAACAAGCTGGTATATTTTCATTAACATTTTTTGATGGTGAGCAATAACTTTACAATTTCTATGCTAGTTTCTATGTTTCTAATGCTAGTACATTGCCTGGTTTTCTATCACATTTAAAAAGATAGCGACTTTTTCCTTTTTAAATTTACAGCAGATTATAAATTAAGTCATTAGAATTTCCAGTTAAATATTTTTCCATTTCCACGCTATTTCTAACATTTACAAGCAGAGTCTGCGATATCCATATTACCTTGCACCATATGATTCAGTATGATCTTCAAGATTCAATAAAACAAAATATTAAATGAATAATTGAGAGCTATAAAAGGAGAGTAGTAAAAACTATGATAAGAAAAGTATTAAATGAATACAATTTGGTACAGAATCAAAAGATCTGATAGAGTCTAACCGTTTCGAAGTAAAAAAGATTGAAGATGGGGAAGAAACTAGAAGGACTTCTTCAGCTATCGATGTAACAAAGATATATAATACATGACGATATTGATTTCATTGAAGATTCCTTCAGCGAGTGGCCAACAAATTAGTTTGGGCTGCTGATAACATTGACATCAAGATTGTTCATGAGCATGAGGACATGGTGGCAAAAGGAGGGAGGAGCTATTAAAGTGCTAAAAAGAGAGTGCTAAAACCTGCGTGATAGAAGAAATTTTTACCTCTTTCTTTATGGTGAAAATTATGTTACATAGATTGTTTATTCTATTTTTTTTATTGTTTTTTAACACTTACTTATTCCATCAAAAAGTCATAAACAAAATAGGAACCATTTCTATTCTTATTACTAATAATATTTATCGACTGCACTCTATTAGGTACCCACCCCAATTCGTATTACTATAACTATAATAATAAATGTCAAAATTAACTCAACAGTTGGTGATATACCGACTGCGATTCATTAGGGGTTGCGTTTATAAATGGAAACAAAAAACATGGCCATGATGTTAGCGTACCCGAACAGTGAAAGGGGGAGAGTGTAATAATTGTCACCCCTTAATGGCTGAAACGACATCCCAGGGGAACCCAAGCCCCCAATCCCTTTCGTCGTCGATGTGTGACTTATGAACTCCCGCAATTAAAAAAGTTTCGCGATGCTGAAAATTCACGCCTAAAAAGGTGAAAATGCGATGCTGATGTTCAGCGGAAGCGACTCTTTTTTCCGCACAGTTGAATCGCTGAAAATTCAACCCCGTTTAATCCCTTAAAAATACAAACGTCCTCAACGGCAAATGTCACCGATGTCAAGTTTAACCTTATTTGGTAAGGTTTAACGCCTAAGTAAAAAAAAATATAGGTTCAACACATAATATTCATGATATTTTTTTTGCTGTGATCTTCGTGGAAAAGTTTTATATAAAATACCACACGGTTGAATTACAATGAAACCAGCCTGAAGGATCCGCTTCAGGGGAGTGAAGGAGAAAGGTATTTTTCTTTGGAAATCTGGCGGTATGCGAGATAGTCACCATCGCGACGGTTTCGTCGGGGATTCTAATGATGCCGCTAAGGAAGGAATACCGACTACAGCCGGAACAGCTGGTGGTTATCCCAAGGAGACCCTTTTAATAAAAGATGCTGCCTCGGTGCTCGCATTAATGGTAAACGCTGTGATAACGAAGATGGGATTTGGGAACGCGCTACCTGTATGAGAATACGTGTTCTTTCTTCCCTTTTCAAATTTACTTTCAAAAGAGAAGGAAACCAATTTAGACGGGAAACGTTTTTATTTTTAAAATGAAATGTTACGTTTAAATCTTATTACTTAAGTCGATAGGGAAACAACTTATTAATCACGTTCGATAAAAACCGCTGGTGTATCTATGAAACAATTTCACGTGTTCAAAAGTGCCGGGTGTACGTTGACGGAATATTTTAAACTTCAGGCAGGGTTTGTGGAAGTTAATTAAGTTTTTTGAACGCAGTCGGTGTTCATGTGCGGTTGACCAGGAACACAATTAGCGGTGTACTTTTCGCGAAGCCGTTCTATACTTCTCGTGCGCTTTGTTTTGTGGCAATCCAACTTTTGCGCCATCGCCCTACCACAATTTTAATACAATTACAGACGTGTAGAGGACATCAAAGGAGCTCGCTACATGAAGATGCCATTTTACTGGCAATTGTGTGACCGACCCTTTGATGAACGCATGTAACAATTTTGTAGGTCATTTCCAACTTTTATGAAAGAGCCAACCTACGTACAAACTCACTACTGTTCAAAATTCCCAAACGAATAGTCGCTAATTAAAGAAACGCCCTTGGGCATGACCGAGAATAGATGCGAAAAAGCCTCCGTTTTTCAAACTTTATGCCGCACCCCTGTGACAATACCAGATCTCCATTGGATGACTGTGAATATTCAGTTCGTTCCGTGTTTTAATTTGAAAGCGCGCCAGAGACCTTTTTTATACTTTTCCCGATGTATATGCATAACCTATTCATGAATCCTACCGTAATCAACGTTGAAAAAATAAGTTTGTTTGTTCTCTGGTGTGCTTGTACTAACCACATAGTGGAATAGAAAAGCGTTAATGGGCCATTCGAACCTTGGCTCTGAAGCGACTAAATGAACTCGTCACAAGGGAACTAATAACAGTTTTTAACCGAAAGTGTTTTTTAATAGCAAAAATTGAAGTTGTTAAATGAGGATAATAGTTTTTTTAATGGATACTCGAAACAAAATCGATTACAGTTTTATATTTAAATTGCATTCGTAAAGTTTACACCATGAACGCTCGTTTACCCCCCGATTGAATTTCGAATACGAAACGAGCTGCAAGTTAACAAAGGGATAAAACATTCCGAATATATTGCAATTACACGTGCTAACGTAAACGTTGGCGCTCGAAAACGGTTCGCGCCCGTTGCAAAAACGGCTCCGCTACGTCAACGCACAAAAAGTGGCGTTTCCATTAATCTCACCGGCGGCATTCCGGCAACAACTTCCATCCGGACAACCGTTTGCACAAGTGGAAACCCCACCATCGTTTCGATGGTGCCGTATCAATCTTGCCCACTTTAATAGAACTGTCCCCGTATTAATCGACCGCTTTAAATACGATGTACACGCGCCATTCCGTTTGTTTGGCGCCCCTGTGCAGTTGACTAACCGCATCTGCAGCGATGCCATCGATTACACGCCCGGATCGGGAACCTCGTCCCTGTTGTTCGCCGGCCGCAGCCGCAAATTGTTAAGTGACTCTCACCGGAGCAGAAAATGGTGATATAGTCGGGCCAATGAGGGGGGATCCAGCTATCCGTGTAATACTACAACCCCATGTATGCATATTTGTAACATACTCTGCATACCGGGTGTTAAACTTAATCTAAACTATAAACCGAAATATTTTACTCCATCTCAAATTGTTTATAAAGATTTTGGGAATATTTAGGAAAATGAACAGTTTTTGCTTAGTAACATTAAGATCATGACTATACTTACACTGCGATTACTTTTATCAATTTTTTAATGCAATTTATTTCATACTTCGTTGCGTCAATTTAAAACGTGATTATTAGAAGGTCTGCAACCACTTAAGTTTCTGTACAACTTTCATTAAAGAATGTATACCTCAATCAATTAATGAAATGGGTTTTTGATTAATTCTTCGCAGTATTTTATTTCTTCATGGCCGCTTTTTTCAGCAATTCGTTAATAGCAATGATTATAGTCTTTTACTCCTCTAGGTTGGTGTGTTGCAAATGTATGACGAACTATGGAAGGTTTTAAGTATTACTGTGATATTATGTATTTATGTGCTTTTAAGAGTATATCAGTTTCAAACCCTTAATTCTCGCCACCAGACTGTGGCGAGAATGGAAGGAGAGAAGTTGCCAAAGAGGTTCGTAGACAGGAATGTATGGGAAAAGACCAGTGGTGAGATCTCAGAATCAATGGGAACATGAAATACAGGAGGATGCACGTCAAGCACTGTTGCCAATTTCTACATTTCTACATGATCAATCACATGATTTACATGAAAGGATCTATCAAGATTGTTACACACTGTTCTCCTTTCTCTCTTCCCTCACTTCTGTTGTTGAATGCCTCAATCTGACATTACATTCCTTACTCTCCCGGTATACACACCTTCTTACACCTGCTCTAATCTCCTTAAAACACTCTCTTCAAACGCTTGTTATCACAGCTCTAAAACACCTCCCAAACTTTCTTCATACTTTGTAACCTTTCTCACCGCATTAACTTATTTTCTCCATCTTAAATGCCCGTCAATCTTCCGTCAATATCTCTCTCGAATGCCCTCCACCAACTTGTGCTTTTTCTAACTCCATATCTCCACCCCGTACATTTCCATACTTTTAACAACTGATTACTACCTAATCGTAAAACATTACTATCCTTTTCCTTTATTCTAACTTCTCCCGAATATTCTTTTAATGAATATTCCTCCAGTTACATATCTTACCAAGTAATTTGTTCATCAATAATAGAGGAAAATAATGTTAACAATTAATTTTAATATTAATTTTGACGGTCTTAGTGTGATCATAAGTATAATTTAAAATTAATTAAGGGGATGTGGTTGGGGTGGGTGACAAGGTGACGTCTTGGAGACCTGAAAATAAAGATAACTTTTTGCAATATTTATGCAGGAAAAGGTTTCTTAAAACGGGTTGTAGATTTTTAATAAGCAGCTTTTCCAGTTTTAAAAAAGTATTTTATATATTAACAGTTATTAAAATTGCACCCGCTAGATGTCTGTTAGGCTTGCAAATCGTACAGAGTCAATTGGTGTACAGGATTTCTCCTAAACTAGAAACCGAATGATCAAATTTCGAGTACGATTATTTTTCTAATCTCAAAAACTAGGGAACTACGTAGGATTTAAAAAAAAAAATTCATTTTTGAAGAAATGTGCCAATTACAAGAAATGTCATATTTATTGATAAAAAACATGCATAAAAATGGTTGTAACACATTGTCATGAATGAAATGAAAAAATTTTGAAGTTGAAATGAAATAATTTATCTGTACTTTGAAGGACTGAATTTGTGAAAAAATAAATCAAAGATACCCATCGAAGGGGTGTCGACTTAATTGACATGTAGTCATAACTAGATAATATTTTTAAATTTATATTAGTCTATGAAAACCACTCAATGCAATATGTTCAATTTCGTGCTATCAAAAGTTAACGAGCAAAAAACGTTGCACATCACCTAATTATTAATTATTTTTACTATGGCCATTAGTTCATCATTCGATTCGTAAAAAAAGCTTGTTCAATAAGGCAGGATTTAATTAACATTCATCTTTGCAAAATCATGCTAACCGACACTCAGGTGGAACGTGCTAATAAGGATATACAAAATAAATGGTCTGAAAGCTTGCGCTTTTTGTTACTTATTAAAAGACGGGACGTTTCATGAAGGTATCAAGTGAAATAGGGAAACAATGTTTAGAATGCATTTAAAAGTAGCATTCTCGAATGACTATCGAACATCTTAAAACCGAAGAAGAGCTCTAGACTTTAATTGAGGTAGTTAATGTGAACGATCCATTGTAAAATGAACTTCTATCTGAAGTCAATATAAAACCCAGTACAGAAAAAGCAACGGTTCCCGAATACATATTTTAAGAAGGGAAGAATAAGGATAAAGATATAAAGTGATTAGCACTGCGTTATATAAATATCCTTCTGATAAAGTGGGTGAAATAGTGAAGTTAGAAGTATCAGATGTTGACAGAGCAATAAGTGCATCACAAAATTTATTAGCGATATTAATAATAATAATAAACAATATTTATTGGTTCACATAATAACAGTAAATACACTGGATATATACAAATTAATTCGAAACAATGAACCAAAGAGGATTGAGTCAGTTTGGCTAACACCAATCAATGGTGTAAGCCTACTGTTTTTCATCAACCCTCAAATTAAATTACATACTACTAGTAGAAATTAAACTAAACGACACAATACGATGTACGTCGCAGAATCAAAAGAAAAAGAAAAAGAGAGAAAAAAGAACAAAACCAAAATGAAATGAGATGAGAAAAAAATAAAATATAATATAATGTATAACTAAAATAAAAGTAAAACAAATTCCTTACATATAATATAAATTATAGTATAATAATTATAATATAAATTTGTAGAAAGAAAACAAATAGAAAAAGAAAAGAAAAGAAAGGGCAGCGAAGGAAGACAGAGAGAATAGAAGAGAATAGAGAATAAGAAAAAAGAAAAGAAAAAAGAAAGGTCTACTCAAAACCATTTTGTTGGTTAAGCAAAAGTTTAACTTAGGGATATTTAAATTGTATTTTTTATAACTTGACGATATGACAGATTTAGTAGTATCGCTTTGAAAAAATGATAGAAAACCATCCCTTTTTGAAAGTCAGCGATATTAACGTAATGTAAGAGATAAAGCAAGTCTTAGAAATATATTATGATTTTGTCACTAAAATTCTAGTGAATTTAAACCTTTAAATATATATATATATAAGTTTCTAGTAAAGAGAAGTAACAAGTATTTCTTGAAAACATGTTTTATGTTCTAGAATATGGGTTTTAAAAATAAATGTATTCTCTCTACTTAGGATTTACATTCAACAAGACATGTTACTTCCTTATTCAAATTTAATTCATGCTTGATCCACTAAATTAATAATCATATATAATAACGGTATTCTTGTTGGTGTATATATAATACCCAGTAATTAAACAAAATCGCCGGTTTATTACGTTTACCATAACATATTCACGGTAAGAAAGTTTTCTTACGCTGATATGAAAGCAATGTGTGGAAAGGAGGCAGAATATCTGAACACTAAGTACGACAAAGTCGACCAGCTTTCTTCCTCAGACTTGCCAAATCGAAAATGAAAGATTTGGAATCGATTCCTACCTAGTTTAGGTACTCAAATGTTGATTTCCGCTCGAAACTGACTTTTATACTTTTATAATCTAACACTATGAACTGTATTGAAATATTTATTATGCATTCAATATTTTTGGTTTTAAATGTTTTATATATTACCTTTGGTAAATTTTCAAATAAAGTGAATTAATTCACTATCTATAGACATATTTAACAAATGCCTCATTATGGTCCGTGTAAAGGGGAGAGTAAACAATAATAATAAACAATAATTGCCATTTAGCAATTTCCTATATATGCCCAATGAACTGTAAATAATTTTAAATCACTAGTCTTCTAAAACCTTTACCATACAAGCCACATTTGAATTTGTACGAGTAAATTTTAAGGTTCAGCAAGCTTTTTAATGTTTAATTCATAACAACAATAGTTCCTCTAATCTTTGAAAACATATAATCTCAATTTCTCTTCAATTGTAATATTAAATAATGTGTTCGTTGTTGTTTGAAAATTGATCACCCTGTATATTTAGATCGATTAGTATACGCGTCGCGCACCGATGCACCGTTAATTGCTTTGCGGCGACGCAACTCGTCCCGGTATCTGCACGCTTAATGGTCTAACGAGTTGTTTAAAACGCGATTAGGTACGTGCGTGGACGCCGTTTGTAGGTTTTGCGGTCAGCCCTTAATGCGATCATTAGGGCCTAGCTGTACTGCATGGATTGAAAATAAACGTTCACTCTATTTTTATTCCTCCCGCTTCACATGCCTTCATTAGCGCCGATAGTATCGTCTCATTACCATTGTGATCACCTCTTTTTAGTTATCTACGTGATTATTAATGGAATTCATCAACAATTCTATTGATTTTTAGCAATCTATGAACAAAATAAGATTCATTTTGTAGCTGAAAACATAAATCTTTTCCTTTCCCTCTTTTCTAGATTGCGGGTTGAGAAAGCTGGGGGTGGTTGGTGTCCAAAACAGCAGGTGGAAAGAGGGATTAGAGAGTACATCCAAGTAGACCTTGGGTCGGTTCACGTGGTAACCGGGGTCCAAACGCAGGGTCGTTACGATAGGGGTCGAGGTCAGGAGTACGCGGAAGAGTATACGGTGGAGTACTGGAGACCGGAGTTTGGAGATCAGTGGAAAGAGTACAAACGTTGGGATGGAAAACAGGTATGTACGGTAGGCAAATCGCAACGTAAACACTTCCCTTTTGAACAGCCCCCGATTGCAGGTTAATTCGAATCGCGCTCTCGCTCGATTCCATTCTAAATACGCAAACGATGGCAAAATTCCAAGCTCAGGTAGAACCTACCTCCTGAACGAAGCCGATTCAACCGGGGGATAATATAAGGGGGATGGTAGAAGAATTCCAATGATTTCCCATTAATTTTGTTTGTGGGCGGGGATGGAAATCTGGAAAAATGGGGTAATTTATGATCCACGGCGAAAACTGTGGTAGGCGAAAATAGGTTAATCGATAAATCTGCAGATTTTAGTATTAATTAAAGATATGGACAGTACAATTTAGGAACAAAGAGTTTGTGCATAATAATGATATTTTCATGTCGCATTTACTAATTAACAGAGGAGAACGATGATTAAAGTACGTAATCCGTTTAGCATTACTCCATCAATGACCCGCGTTGTAACCTATTAGTGGAGTTTAACTAACGCGCATTACCCTTCACGAAACGAAAATTATTACTAATAATATAGCGTGTATATAATTAATGGTTACGTTTAGTTCATTCCCGAAAATACCATGTTTTAACAGGTTTATTTAAGATATAAACCTATGTTATTAGTCAATGATTAACAACCTGCTTAGTAGTTAATTCCCGTCAAAAAGAAAACTGATTATTTTAATCTGTTAAGAGTTTTACACAGTCTAAAATCACTAAAAATCATCTAATATTAACTCAACGAAAGTTCAAAGTCCGAAATCCGTAGTTTTCGAAAAAAAGATAATTGGATTGCGGACAGTTGCGGTAATCCTTAAACGAACCACCTGAATCGTAAGAAAGACCATGGTCCTGAGACGGTATTAGGGTCGGGGACGTGTGCGGCTTGGGGAATTGGTATAAAACTCATTTCTCGGTGAACGTAGAGTTTACAAAGAAACCACTGAATTTCCGCGATCTTTAATCTCGTCAGATTGTCCCCGACCGCAAACACAATACAAGTCGATGATATCTGTTAAACGCCACCCCCGTATTCTTTACTGACCTACCTTCGAAGCTGTTCTTGTGGAATTTCTCTTTTCCAAATTGTTCTTTTACTTTATTATTGACATAAAAGAAAATCTTATTGTTTTCGCACAATAGATTTTTATGGTGAAAACACTTACTAATTTACCATTGTAAATGGAATCATAAAAAATGTTATTTGCACATGTAGGAACCTAGCAAAACCAAACCCATTTGTTTCATAACCGTCACATGACAGGACGAACCGCATAGCGAATTGCAACGAGTTGCCACCGAAATTGTTCCCATCTGGTGTTCAGGTACTAATTAAAGCTCGCGAATCGTAGAATTTAGCGGCAATTATGCCCCGTTTTAATATTTCATCACCACGAATGATTGATAAATTTGCGTTAGTACGTTGACGCAATTTTTGGTTGCTCGATGACAAATCGGCTGCGACAAATCCTGAACTGTTACCGTCAATAATATGTATAGCATAAGCTTAAAATATCATTTATTTCATTAATTAACGTAAACAAAATTGACATTGTTATCTACAGTGATACAATAAAGTCTACTTACACCCCAGAAAATGATAATATCTTAGCTCCTGAAATATATTTCAATGAAATTTTTAAACGAAGGATATTAGAAGTTAATATTATTTTAATATATTACATAAAAATGTATAACTTATTATTTATAATGAAAAACACAAAACAATCATATTTATAACTCAAAAAAGTCTACTGAGCTATAACTGAGATATAGAGATAAGCGGACAACAATCCGACAACTACCGTGGTTGACATAGCCAAATCACTCGCGGCATCAAAATCTATAACCATAAATCCCGAAACAGTTCGACTTGTGCTACGAAGTGAAGAATATAGCAGTAGAGTTCCCAGAAAAAAGCCATTTATATCGGAAACGAATGCGAAAAAAACAGTCGATTTTGCTAAATTACATGAGCAAAAGGATACTGTCTGGCATACTGTTATATTTTCGGGTGAAAGGAAATTCAATATTTTCGGTTATGGTGGTACAACAAAAGTATGGACAAAGAAAAACAAAGAGATGAATAAGGTATATACGTGATGGTATGGGGTTGCATGTCAGGGTCTGGTGTAGGAAATTTAGAGTTTATTAAAGACAATAATGGACCGCCATATATATCTAAACATATTGCGAACTAATTTAAAAAAATCGGTCAATAAATTAGACAATAATGATCCCAAGCAGACAGCATATTATACATATTAATTTTAGTATATAAATTTCGACTAGTTTTGATTGTTAATGATATAGTATGTATAAGAGTAACCTACTCTATGTAGACATTTTTGAGTTAAAGATATGAATATGTTCTGTGTTCTCCATGATTAATAATAATTTATATAGTTTTTACGTAAAATATGGAAATAATATAGACTTCTTGCATCTTTTGTTAAAAAATTTCATTGAATTACATTTCAGAAGCTTAGATGTTATCATTTTGTGGGGTGTACGTAGACTTTATTGTATTACTGTATATTCGTGTCGACGAATTGTGTGCTTTTCAATGTCAACTCGTATGCATTTAAATAAGAAAAAACTATAAAGGTGCGGCTAGAAGCGCACATCGCGTCATTAGGGATGATTGGATTTTTTTAGTTGTACTACCGGCAGACAGGTCGAAGTTAATAAACTCTGGGACCACTATGCATATTGCCTTTTAACACGTTAAACGTTTACGATTTGCAGTCATTATTCCACGTCGCCAAGCCGCAAAGGGCGTGCGTGTATCGGGAAAACCTGGCAGCCATCAAGATCAGTTTTTGTTGCAGCCTCGTTCCCGTGCCCCGCGACATTAAATTTAATAAAGACTATAAAATACGTCCGGGACTGATTTATGTCGCGTAGTATTTGTGCTCACGTTATCGCGCTGAAACACGTCAACCGGACATGCGACTCACTCGTTGAATGACTAATTCAGATATAAGATACATTGAAAAGTGTAAAAGGTACTATTAAAATCAATACATAGTTACAACAATTGTATTATATATTAATCATATTTTCTATTAAGAACATTAAATCAAATAAATTCATTCTAAAACAAAGTAGTTGTCTTAAAGATAAAGCCATCATCTGGTGCACTTGTAGAATCATCGCAACACATTCGCCAAAATTAAAAAATTAGATATGTCAAAGAGTTGTATAATTAATTAGCAGACACTCTATAACATCTAATATGTCTAATATGATGCAATAAAATTACGAGCGCGCTGTAGGTACACCCCTGGGGAAGGCGATGACAAGATGCAACACGTACACATCAGCTGTGTAGGAGTGCTCGTTGTTGCAATAAATTCGCAATAAGTGCGCCCTTGAAGTTCTACTATATTAACATTATTAGCTGGTGGAGATGTTCTGATACTCCACTACAGTTATTAGATTACACTTTTTAAAATGAGCATGATATTACTTATTCGGAATTACCTATTCAAGGCTCACGAATACGTCAAGTTATTTGCGTGAGCTTCGAGGATTAAACTTGAGTATTAAAGAGGAGTAGATCGGTTATATCTATACACCATTCGCGAAATACAGAAGAAAACGAGAAGTATGCAGATTGGTTAACCTTGCCATATCTTTTACTCACAATTATTTAAAACGTAGCTAGTCGACTCAATTTATATAAGGACAAAAAAATAATTTTTGATTTGATTCTATAAATTCATACTTTTTGAAAACAAGAGAATACGGAAAGCAGAATAAGAAAATAGTGCGTATGCGGAGTTAGCCCCCATTTTACTAGCCCACAATTAGATACGATTTTACAGGTATAGTCTTTTGATTATAACAAGAGAACCACTGAACCAATTTTGATAAACAATGTCTTATTCGAAAGATGAATCCTTAGCCAATAAAAGTGGAATCGACCAGATTTTCGGATTTTTCAGAATCGATTATCAAGATCTATAGTCATTCGACTCGTCATAGTTTTTTCTATTGAAATCACAAAAGCCCGATCTCGATTCTTTCCAGTTAACTTTGTACAGCCCTCGGAATGACACCGTGTTCGGCTGGTTGTTTATGCACGTATGTACCCCCGAAAGTCTAGCCCCCAATAATAAAAAATTAATTTGTATTAAATTGATTATAACTAGAGGACGGTTTGATGGGTTTTAAAGTTTTACATCTCAGTCGAAAGCTTGCGGTTAGCTAAATGCAGTTGTTGAAATGCTCGATTCGACATATTTAAGCATTTTGATTAAAACACAAAAAACTAACTAATCAAACACATCAACTATCTCCTTAATTAATTGATCAATTTTAGTCATCAATGTCTCGATCGAAACTATGATCCACAATAAATGTAAAGGCGAAAATTTACTAATTACCTACGAACGGTTATTTAAATGCCTCCACGTATCTACCGACTGGAAGTCTAGCCCCCAATAAGAAAATTAATTAATTTTGATTAAAGTCGCTATAACTAAAAAACTGTTTGACCGATTTTAAAGTTATATAACTCTGGCTGAATGTAGAAGTTATAAAAGTTAAATTAGCATGGCGTATACACGCATAACATTGTAGTACATGAAACTGTAAGTGCATTTTTCTCGAAATATCCTTTTTACAACTGGTTAACACGATTCCTAAGAAACTACTCATTCGATTAACTTGAAATTTGAACTGAACTTTCAAATAGCATCTTTCTATCGTATGACCCACAGAGAAACTGATATATACATATAGTTTTTTTTTGCAATAAACTTATCAATTTCAAGAATAAAATCGATTATTTAATTTGACTGGGCGCCATTTTGCCAATAATGTTTTTTTGCTTAGTTCTATTAGTTCAAACGATAATCAGAAGTATATAGAAAAGAGCATCATTTGATTTTTGAGTGTCAAATCATTTCAAGGATAGATATTGTGTCAACCAGCAACTTACACAATCCACGCACCAATTTGGGGAACAATGTAAAGATTATTTTCTATAAACAATTCTTTTTAAATAAGTAAATATATCATGAAAACATATGTAAAAGATTAAATTGAAATACCACATAATTTGGCAGCCAAAAATTTCCAAAGAAATCATTTTATTTAATACAAAAAAAGAGACTCCCCCTTAAAAAACTTGAATTAGATTATACTAGTATTATTTGGACTGGTTTACACTCAATTTCAAATTATTTCATGTTTTGACAATGTTAATAATTAAAGCTTTATAATTTTTCGAGCACAAAATGCAAAAATGTATTGAATGGTACCGTTTTTCAAGAACAAGTTCTTCCAATGAGTAGCGTTCAAACGGTTTTTATTACACCGTTCAAATCGCGAATTATGCCGATATGTTTTGGTAAATTAATAAAATTGAAAACGACTCACCGAATGGATGTTGTTTCTCTTGGATTTTATTTCGAAGCTCAGCTGGCAAGAAAAAATAAATTAATTTATTTTGACAAAAAAAATGAATTAATACGACACCTTTTAACATCCATAAAATAGCAATCCGATGATCTCAACATCACTAATATCACCTAACACTTAGCATAATTATAGCGCGTATTTATCACTTAATTCAAGTAATAAGTTTTACTTTTCTAAACTACTTTGTCACCCTTAAATGCCCGCACATCAACTAAAACGCGTTATTGGCGAATCAACTTCCAAACATACCCTCCTTAATTTATTGTGTGAAGAAGGAATACTGGAGGTAAATAAACAAAAAATGTAAAGACGACGGGGCGAAGCGGTTTTAAATCGTTTTTTTGGTTTTAAAACTCAACCTTTCAATAAAAAAATTACTCGTTTTCTCGAAACATTTCAAATAAAACTTACGTCATTTTACTAAAATAAAACGCACTAATCGAATTTCAATGCTTAACACTTCCTGCAAAAGATTCAGATGCCCAACAAATAATTAAAACGAAGCAGCCAAGACGTTGGATTATGCATCATCCCTTATTTTTTGTGTCATGAAATATAAATTTGAAAAAAATCGTATCTCAAGAACGAATTGATATGTCATCATGAAATACAGAACATTTTGAACAATTACTATAATTACTACAATTTACTTACTGTTTCATGACGATATCTCAAATAGTTTTCGAGATATGATTTTTTATAAACGATTACTACAAGATAATCTTCTCAAGTGTCTAAGGTTAAATTTAAAAAATTGCTACAGCTACATTTATAAGAACAAACGAATAATTTTTGGTGTGTTGAATCTTTATTAGATTTGCTTTAAATCAATTCTTATTTTATAACGATATCTCAATTAAATTTTGAGATATCACTTTGTAAAAATCATTCTTTTTGAATTTGGCTTCAATAATTAGATATACACAGTCGTATTCAAAAAATCATAACATCGACATATGTAAGAGTCAGGAAATGTTTTTTTACACAATAATTCTTAATTAAAATTACTTCAAATTCCTTACTATTTCATAATGATATCTCAAACAGTTCATCTCATGAATGATATTTTTAATATCGATAATGTAATCTTCTTCACTATGTAGAGTACGATTTAAAACAATGTTACTATTAAATTTATAAAAACCAAACAATAATTATTGGACGATGGTATCCTTATTAGATTAGCTTCAGAACGTTTCTTATTTTATCCTGATATTTCAATTAGTTCTTGAGCTATAATCGTTTGAATTCATTCTTTTTAAACCTAACTTCTATTCACTCATTATGATGATATCTCAAATATTTTGATATACCAGAAAATAATCGAATAGGATTGGTATAAAGATGTGTACTTACAGAAACATCAGCATGTGTTATCTTACAACCTGAATTACAAAAACCGTAAGAGAACCTGAAAAGTTCTAACAAATTATTTGGGTGGAATACCTTCTACAAATATATTTTGTTTTTTAACTTTTTTCTATTAATACTTCTTGCATACCGGTAATTCATAATAAAATTGTCTCTTTAAGATTAAGTAATTGATATTCCACTCTATTATAAGGGGGAGAATTGCAAAACTTATTGTCACTATCATTTCCAATTTGGCATCGATTTTGTTATCAAATAACCAAATCAGGTCAATACGATGTGACGGTCGAACGCCAATGTATCCGCAAACAGTCCCCCACAAAATTGATTCCGCTTATTGAGGGACGGATGGCGGTCAGATTTTTATTAGAGCGGTGATAATAAAAATTCAATCGCTGGCAACATAATCGGCTTTATTGCTGGACCGAAACCCTCGTGTATTCGGCAATAAAGACCTATCTCTGATTCCATTATAACCATTTTTAACGTTTCATCACGCCCCACAATAAGATAATAGTATTGATCACAATCTGAATACTGAAGGTTCAATCAAAAATTCCCCACGACAAAAAAAAATCCTTTCACTGCCTGATTAGTTCCAACTGTCGAAAAGAAAAGGGACAAAGAACGAGTTCTTCAGCGCGGCGAAACTGTAACAGTTAATTTTTCATTTCTGACATGGGCGAAAAGTTTTGGTCGCGACTGAAAGCGAGTCTTAATGATGCCCGTGAAAAGGTTGTTTGCATTTACGTGACCGAAATTCAAAGCAAGACCGAATAGCACCGAAGGGGATGAGGGACGTAGAAAAATGTCCACTCGGGAAGCGTAAAACAGGAAGGAAAACAATTACTCAAAAGAAACCATCCGCGGAATGTAGCCTGGGATTCGTTTAAATGCATAAAGTGCCCCTTCGGGCGCGAGCTCGGGCATGTTAAATATTCCCCTCATTTATCTGTCGCCCTCTCAATGCTACTACCTCAGACGTGTGTTTGCCCTTGCCTTCAAACCGGCCCATTGTTTCCACGTACGAGTAAATTCCACTAACATGAGAGGAAGATATTTGTTCTCTTGACGTTTGTTCTGGTATCCACTTGATAATATAAAAGACCTGCATGTTAAAATGTTCTCCCTGTAAAATTTTATTGAAATTTCTTCACTTCTTAAATAATAAAATAAAATTTTATAACCGATCAAATCATTTATCTGAGTAATTAGGGTACTAATAAGCACTCGGTGTAAATTTCATCCGTTACAGAAATTAATATTCCAGCGAACTGTTGATAACAATAGCTCGGAAGCGTTTCCAAACTAAACAAGGGCTAATTAACTAATTAACAGCAAACGAAGTGTACGCGAATTGCCTACCGATAACCGGTCCATCAGATAAGGTTGCTATTGTTGGAACCTATTTAGCTACTACCAATTGAATCAACTCCATTGTAAATCGGTTGCCAAATAGTGAGCTCTCCGGTCGGCAAAAACGAAATATCCCTCCTTAACACAATAACCCCGGCCATCGATCATCCCGAATGCATAAACGGAGAGGATCCGATACGGGCCTAATGAAGGAAATTCGATTATTAACTTAGCACAATGAGATAAACGCGGTAAATGACCCGAATTTCTTTCGTCGCATTGCGACCAAGAGAAGTTTATGTTTCCAGTCACGTTTCGAAAACTTTATCTTTCTGGACGTTTTGTATAACTTTTAAGTTTTTAAGCATAACTAAATATACAACAACACTGGGTTGTGCTATTTAGTTCTGAAAAAAAATTAAGATCATTTATTTTCTTTGCAGATTCTTCGTGGTAACAGTGATACGGCATCGGTAGAAAGTCACAAATTGATGCCTCCCGTATTCGCAAGTCGTGTAAGAGTTCTCCCTTACAGCGTTCACCGTAGAACGGTTTGTCTACGTCTTGAACTCTTAGGCTGCTTCTATGAAGGTAAGTAGCTGGTGCTCTTTATCTCCCTTTCCATCTCTCATGAACTATTCATGGTCTGTCACTCAATGTGCAACGGTCTCGCAATTAATTATGGAACAACCTACGCGCCGTACTCTTCGTCAAAACGTAATCTAGCATGGCAGCGTCGATTCTGGTCCAAGAGACGTTGCCTTTCTCCTCCAGTGTTGTGCACGTGACGTTGATTAATTTCCGGAAACCGAAAGGGGTTGCGCCTATGTATGGGTTTACTGAAAACTTTTTGATGCTACAAAGAATCGCTGCAATAATTTACGTACCTATAAAGTGGGGAAGTTCGAGTATAGGTGTCGTCTCCGTTGAGAGGAGGGACGGTTTTATTAAAAACTTTTAATCAGCAGTCTCCCGTGCGATCGTCCGGGCAGAAAGTAAAGTAGAGGAATGCTTATGAGCGAATACCTTTGTTCGGGGAGTTTATAAAGTATTTATCGACGTCGTGAAATACGGGCGCTCGAATATTTATATTTCTTTTTTTTTGCGGAGAAAGACCTTTTGACAGGAAAAGAAGAGAAGTTTCTTTTATACTTCTTTTTTTCAAATAAGAAGGATTTAAGTCCTCCAAAGATATTGGATACAGTTAATATTATATAAAACCTCCAGGAAATGCGAAACACATTTTCGTAATATCCAGTTTGAAATACTAAATTTCGCTTTAGTGTATTTACAATTTGTGATACGAGGTTTAAACATAAAAAAACGTGTAGCTACGAGTAAATAGCTGGAGTAATCGGGTGTTTGCAAAGCTAAAAGCCGACTAACTGCCCAGCAGGTGACCTGAAAACCGACATCAGCTCCGGACTTATCGAACGGTCACAAATTGCGCGCCGTTTTGCTGTAAAGATTAAAAACCGCGCTCAGTTTTATGAACGGAAATTAAATGTTTTACGAGATTGTTAAACGCGAGACATAAAATACCCATGTCCATTTCTAAAGCTTTAACTTTCATTACGTTTTAAATGCCATCCCATATATGTAAGTTTACTACAGTTAAACCTCAATATAACGGACTAATATGATAAAGGAAGTGTCCGTTATATGAAAAATTTGTAATTTGCACTTTAACGTGAGAACGTTTGAACCCGAAACTTTCTAGTTCTAGGCCTAGTGTTAGTTCTGCTTTAAGTTCAATAAAAATATACCACAATCTAGTGCTGAATAACAATTAAAACTAGAACTAACACTAGCATTAGAACTAACACTGGACCTAGAACTAGAAACATCCGGGTTTAGCCGTGCGTTTCTTAATAATAATAATTTGTTTCCAAAAAACTCAAAAGTTACAGGTCGTCAGATAGAGTAATTGTATTTCATTATGTAATTCACAACATTATAGAAAATATAATGATACAAAATATATGACCATATTTCTACAGCATCAGTTTGCCCGGCGAATCCATGAACTCGCTGATACGTAGTATGGGTTTTCACCAAAGTGCTCCCTAAATCTCTCTTTGTAATGGAGCATTGATGTAGTTGTATCTATAAGTTTGTTATAAAATTTTACGCCCTGGTAATATACCGATTGTTGACAGGTAGTCAGTCGGTGGTATGGAATTTGTAGAGATGAGTTGTTCCTCGTACTGTATTGATGATATTGCGCTCTACACCACACATCATTCATGTTTTTGTTTTATGAAAATAAAACATCTATAGATATACAGCGAATAGACAGTCATTATTTTTAATTCCTTAAACAATGGCTCTGACTGCTCTTTTTTGTGTTATAAATATTCGTTCAGCTCCTGGGAAACTTCCCCAGAACAACACTCTATAAAACATAATGCTTTGGAAATTCGAGTAATACACATCCATTGCTGTATATCGATCTGTCAATCTCTTCACTTTTCTTAGCTGGAAAACTACTGAACTGAGTTTCTTCCCAACTTCATGTATCTGTGCATTCCATTTCAGAGAATTCTCTAGGAGTACTCCCAGTAGATTAGCAGTTGTTGCATCAATGGATTTAGTGTGTACCTCAATTCTTTGTGTTTTTTCTCATTCAGTTGCAATCTATTAGCTTTAAACCAGTCAGAAGCAATCATCCGACTAAAAACTTCATCTTCTTTTAGCTTATCATAGGAAATCGCCTCGTTAACCATCTGCAAACATTATAGTACTGCATTTTTAAGGATTCAGGGAGATCATTAACATACAGCAAGAAAAAAATTGGTCCCAAGATGGATCCCTGCGGTACACCAATTCCAACCTTTTTAATAGTCGTCTTACAATTACCGTTTTGTACCAGTTGTCCTCGGTTTGTCAAGTAAACCGAGACTTTTTTTGACTCGTTGAAACCGTTGATAACATTCTTAAGTAGATCGATTATTGCTTTAGTTGTGGAGGATTTCTTTACATAACCATGTATGTATGTAGGAAAGCGGAGGGTATGCTACGCACACAGCACCTAGGCCCCAACGGGCCCCTTGTACATCCTCCTACACTGTCTCCGGCTACATCAACCAGCCTAAGGAATTTCCGAAGGCTAGGATACAGCTCAGAGGTGTGTTCCTGATGCCATCTGTGGTCGGCCATTCCTCTCCGAAGTCTCTCATTCTGAGGTCTTGCAGAGTGGGGCATTCACACAAGATGTGTCGGACCGTCTCCTCGCTCTCTTTACAGAGGCGACAGAGAGGACTAATAGCAAGCTTAAGGTTATAAAGATGCTTATTTACCTTACAGTGACCCGTGACGAGTCCCGTTACAGTTCGTAGAGCGTTTCTACCAAGCCTTACGAAAGACAAGGCTGCCTCTGCTGAAGGATAATGTAATACTTCCTTAGACAGATGGCAACCCTTAACCCTATCCCACCAGTTCATGAACTTTTTGTGGGTAAAATCTTTAATTATCTCAATCTGAGTTGATAAGGACGGAGCGATTATCGGTTCAGGCGAACATGGCGCTCGCTTGGCAGCCCTTTTGGCAAGCCTATCAGCGTGCTTGTTACCTGAACAAGTCGAGTGTCCTTTTATCCATTGAAGTATGACACAGTTATGCACTGCGGCCTTCTCCAATGTCAGATGACAACCCATAACAAGTCCTGAGGTAATTGTTATTCTACTCAGGGCTAAAATAGCTTGTCTACTGTCAGTATAAATTGTAAAAGTCTTACCTACCAAGTTGGATCTGACAATAACGTCAGCGGCAAGTTGTATGGCGATTAACTCCGCCTGTATGACGGTGGTACTTATACCTAAAGATTCAGATACGTGGAGTCGGAGATCGTACGAGAAGACTCCGGCTCCAGCTCCTTCCCGTCTCTTTGAACCATCAGTGTAGATTTTAAGGCTGTTTTTTACCTCTACTTCTGTGGAGCTTGGGTGGGTGAGATATTTCTTCGTAAAAATGTGTTGTAGGGGTGTAAAGTCCGTTACACACTCCAGAATTGGTGAGTAATCCACCATTTCATTCCAGAGATTGGCATTTTTACTATTTCTCTCACCCATTAGAATACCTGCTGCTCGCAGTCGAGTCATGGTCACCAATGCCACCTCTTGGATGAACAAATGAAGTGGCGTTAGGTTTAACATGTTTTCCATGGCTGCAGTGGGGGTAGTCCGCAGCGCACCTGTAACATACAAACACGCAAGTCTCTGTACTTTATTAAGTGCAGTAGTGGATGTAGACTGAAGGGTCTTTGACCACCATACTACTGCACCATAAGTAAGCATAGGTCGGATTACAGCCGTGTAAATCCAGAGGGCATTTCTGGGTGACAAACCCCATGTCTTACCTATAGCCCTCCGGCATTGACCGAATGCAACGTACGCTTTTTTTACTCTATTATCTAGGTGGGCTCTCCATGTCATTTTATTGTCAAGTGTGATGCCCAGATATTTAACTTCTTTTGACAATACCAATGGAGTATCAGCAAGGGATGGCATTCTGGGATTGCCAACCTTCCTCATCCGTGTGAAAAGAATCAACTCTGTCTTCTTAGGATTCACAGAGAGTCTTTGTTCGTCACACCAAGTCTCTATCAGTTTGAGAGCTACTTGCATCCTGTCAAACAGCACGTTTATACACTTGCCTTTGACGAGAATGGTTAAATCATCTGCGTAACCAACTGTGATAAAGTTGGCTTCGGCGAGGCGGTTCAAGAGGCTATCCAGGGTGAGGTTCCACAAAAGTGGGGATAGTACACCCCCTTGTGGACAGCCTCGAGTAACTCCTCCTTGAAGACTGACATCGCCAGCCCTAAGCTTAACTATCCTATGTTTAAGAGTGTTCTCAATCCAACCACAAAGAGTCGGTGGAACATTATGCTCTAACAAGGCATCGTTAATACCAGAGAAAGTTGTTTTATCAAAAGCTCCCTCTATATCTACGAAAACCCCCAGGGCGGACTCCTTTAGGTCCAGCGCCCCACCAACAAAGCTGGTCACTGAGTGAAGAGCCGTTAGTGTGGACTTGCCCTGAGTGTAAGCGTGTTGATTAGGATTTACTGGTTTAGTTGGAAGACAGAAATCTCTAATATAGCGATCACACAGTCTCTCCAGAGTTTTCAAAAGAAAGGAGGAGAGACTGATTGGTCTAAACGATTTCGGTGTGAAATAATCAAGCTTACCCGGTTTTGGTATGAAGTTCACTGTGACCTCACGCCATCGACTGGGTATATAGCGCAGCGCCAGGCATGCTTGGAAGATTTCCACCAGGTGAGGTACTAAATCCTCCAGACCCCATTGTAAAAGGGCTGGTATAATACCATCTGGTCCTGGTGTCTTGAACGGCGAGAAACTGTTGATGGCCCACCGTATTTTATCCTCCCTGCAGATCTCTTCGGCTGAAATACATAACCATATTGGTCTTTCAAAAATTGTTTAGATTATCCGTACTACCTTTTTATGGATAGGAGTTACTCTTGCAATCTTTAACTCGTTGGGGAAAATAAATTGTTCAAAACATTTGTTGATTACTGTATTTAATGGTTGAACAATGATATATGTACAATAGATTTTAGTGTATATGTTGTCATTCCATAGCAATCTTCCGATTTACTATTAGTTAGTTGCATTATAGTGTTGAATATCTCTGTCTCATTTGTAGGAAACAGTACAAAGGAACTAACATTACATTTAACACAATTCATATAATCGCTCGGGCTGCAAAGGCTAGTTCCGATCCTTGAAGCAATTTATGTTGGTTTTTTCGTAAAGAAGTTGTTGAGGTCTTCAGGGTCTATGTTAGTTTTGATGCTGTGTTTAGATTTTATTCAGAAGTTGTTGTTAATTACTTACTAAACAGCTTTTAACCTATTCCTCGCTCTCAGAATGTAGTTACCATTCTAGATTTGCTTTGCCCTTTTCAATGTCTATATTTTCTCTTGTGGTTTTGATATACATATTTCACATGATTCTGTTATTTTTGTTGTTTTAGCAAGTATATCTAGTACATCTAGTTCTTTTCTCATAGTTCTTAAATTTTCATTGCTTAAGACGGCTAAACCCGAATGTGTCTAGTTCTAGGTAGAGTGATAGTTCTACTTTTAGTTCAATAAAAATATACAACAATCTAACACTGAATAACAATTAAAACTAGAAAGTCCTTGATTTATATTATCTAGACACCTCGAGGAATACCCCGTGTTTATCTATGAACATGGATAGAGCAACTTGGGGAAAAACCCGAATTAGATTCTATCTATGAGCGCTAACATTTATATTTATATATACTAATGTATTAAATAGATAATATTAATAGTATGACTGAATTTAAATATGCGTAATATCCGTTATATAGAAGTTTTCCTGTATTAAAAAGAGGATAAAAAATACATAGATACCTAATAGGTTAAAAATTTAAAGCGCCATCGAAAAGTTGGTTTCGAATGAGGTAATTTAAGTCGTGAAACTTGACGAAGCTCAATCGAAGCGGAAGCGTAAGCTCCGAGCTCAATAGAGGGGGTTAATCCGAATCATTTTGTCACTTGAAAAGGCAATCGGGCTCGCTGACGTATGGGAAATCCAATTAAGCGTGCAGATCGAGGCCATTAACGGGACCCAAGTACTTGTCTGAGAGCAGGCCCTCGGAGGTTCGAAGTGCTGCATGTGCGTAGCCCCAAATCTATATTCACGGGATCTAGGCAATAACTCACTTTTATGATATGGCGTGGTGGTGCCGGCCTCGGGCTTGAGACGACAGCTGGCTTTCACCGTTATGTCTTATTTCACCGGGGGCTCTGATTTATTCCACGCCCTTAGCGCCCTCCACCAATTTAATTAACCTTTCTTCACGGTTAATGTACATAGTTCATCTTTCATTTATTACACCAACTTAGATTTTGGGTGAATTAAGATTTTTGTTTGAAAATAATGTAAAATAATTTTGTTGTAAAAGAACTGAAAGAACCAATCTAGGAACTCTATCATTTCCGCTACCTATCGCTCGGTCGAGTACTAACAGTTTTTGGTAATGGTCAATTTCACGGTAGATTAGAGCGAGGTTCTCCTTTTTGGCATGCTCGTCATCAATTCGGAGAACGTCAGAAGTGCAGCAATGGACGACGAACGAAAGCCAACTCCTTCGTCGGTTCGCCCGACGAAATATAATAAACGGCCATAAATTTCTATTTTCTTCTTTCGTGGCGCCTCACGTCACGCTTCAGCACATGGACCGGGCCAATATAATGGCGCGGATGGGGTCTTGGCCCCAATGTGATTTATCAATACACATTCCGTGCTCGGTCGGTACTGCACCGAAACCTTCGATTCGGACAAAAAGAAGAACTCCGTTTTCGTATCGATTCCGAGTACCTACTTCCTTCTAAACGTTCAAACGCGATCGTCTATAAATCACTATTTTTAAAGTAATAATCAAAAAATTCTAGACGTTATCTCGATTCGAATCTTCTGGCACCTCCGCCATTATTTAAATCTTCCCCTAGACC
Source organism: Onthophagus taurus (assembly GCF_036711975.1). Taxonomy (NCBI): domain Eukaryota; kingdom Metazoa; phylum Arthropoda; class Insecta; order Coleoptera; family Scarabaeidae; genus Onthophagus; species Onthophagus taurus. The sequence goes on from NC_091966.1 coordinate 32,288,640, forward strand.
CTATCTCGTATCCTAAACCCACAGAACAACAATTTGTTTTGTCTTCCTTTTTACTAATTCAACTCAATTTCAGGTGGAGTTGTATCCTACGATGCTCCAGAGGGTTCAGAGCCGACATTGGGTCTCTGGGATGGTTCATACGATGGAGAGAAATCCCAGGGCGAGTTACAGAATGGTTTGGGACGTCTAGTGGACGGAGAAACCGGAGCGGATAACTTCCGTTTAGATATCGGATACGGAAAGGGTAACGGACCCGATAACTTATACATTAATGCACATAACGTGTAACCTACGTCCGCGGTTATACAATGGCCAATTCGTGTCCGCAGGTAACGGATGGCTCGGTTGGAAGAATGACTCGTTCGCGGACGGCTACGTCGAGCTACTGTTTCGATTCGACGAGGTCCGAAACTTCACGGCGGTCCACTTGTTCACGAACAACTTGTACAGCAGGAACGTGCAGGTTTGTAATGTATGGATTCGGTTAGGGCTTAGTGGAGAATCGTGTTTACTAAACCGACTAACATATTTTATAAATTGTATTCAAACTTGTTTTAAAATAGTTTTTTTATCGAAATTGTACAATTCCGCCATAACCAATTTCCGGTTGCACCTTATTACACGATTGCCTTCGATATAGAGCGCATGCAAACTATTTCACGTGTAGTAAGCGAAATGTAAACCGATGGAACAACTTGGAAAGTACTGTTTATCCAGGGGAGCTCGACGGGCTCTGTTCGCAAACAATCATCCGTTGAGACCACTAGCGCAAAAAGACGTTGCAAGCTCTCTCTGTTTGCGAAACAACCCGAACAACGGTTGGTTATTGAAACGCCACCACCGGAAGCTCGTGTTCTTACACGAGAAGCTTAGAAAACGAACATCTGACGTCGTAGCTCGTCCCAGTTTCGATCCTTTAATTCCAATCCACATCCCGGATATCGTCATCGGCAAAATTGCCCGTATCGGAGGCAAAAAACGACTCAAACAACGTTATATTATCACGCTCCTACTCGTAAAGCTGTACAAGAAACTGAAATGAGGACACCCAAAGCATGTCATATTTACGTTCCTACCGTGATAATGTAACGCGGAGCCGGTGCAAGTCGTAAATTTCAAAAGCGGTATGCCATTTAGTCGGTTTATAATTTAGAACCAGGTATATAGGACACCTGTTTTGTATAAACATAATTAAAATAATACTATATATTAACCCATACAAAATTTTATGATGATGTAATTTCAAATAAGTGAATACTTTGGTAAGTAAATTTTGAAATTGAATTGTAACAAAGAAATTGAATTTGAAATAGTATTCAATCTTCGCGTGCAAACGTTACGACCGTTTAACGCCAATACATTTTCCGCCTGGTGGTGCGCTTCTTTCGCGAACAGTGAGAATAAAAATTTGTTGCCGTTTCAACACATGTAGTACGATTCCATGACAAACACACTTTTCGCTTCGATAAGGACGCGAGCCGGTATAAATCGGCGATAAAGCATGCGATCCGCGCACTACGGAGACGTCGCGGTCGCCGTCGTTTGAAAAAGGGAACCAAAATAATAAAAATAAAGGCCCGAAACTTTTTATGTTTTTATAGGTTTTTTCCAAGGCGAAAGTTATGTTCAGCGTTGGTGGTAAATTTTACAACGGCCACACGTTGTCATATACGTACACACCGGACCGTGTTCTCGATCATGCAAGAAACGTCTCGATTAACCTTCACCATCGGATCGGACGCCATGTAAAACTTCGACTATATTTTGCCGATCGATGGATTATGCTTAGCGAAGTCGTTTTTGAATCAGGTAACAAAAATTACATAAATCTTCCAAAAGCGTTGACAAGTTAAAAAAGTGTATACTCCACGGTGTTCCTGAAAATGTTCACACAATTTACGTTGTCCCTTCCCCTTTTTCAATGCTTTGTTCCCATATCTTGGACTCGCACCTTTCCTGTAACCGTGTAAACCTTATCTCAACCGTTCCCGCTTCACATCCGCCAGTCGCGGACTATTTGTTCAACTTAGTATGAAAATGGAGAAAAAATACGTTGGGCCCTATCGTTTTAAAAGCACGGCCGTTTTACTAGGGATTTAGGTCACACTGATTAAATATGCAATATTCATTTAACATAGTCAGACAAGTGTAAAGTACGGAGATATTTGAAATGAATTCAAATTAAAGCTAGAAAATAGTAAGTTGATTAGATTTTGAATGATTAACATATTTATAATATAATAAATGAGAAATTCGACAGGATTTCAATTATTTCTTCTACTGATCTTAAGATATAATTACTATTATTTAATTAAATAAATATTATAAATATGGAAAAGAAGTAAATGTATTACTTGTTATGATTATATTAACGAGGTATAGTAAAATAAGAAATAAAAATAAAAAAAAAGTTTGTATACCGTGTGAAATCCGTTCTGGAAGATTTCCAATCCATCATGTGTAGATGACATTATTTTCTTGATGTCGACGCAAAGTCAGTTACCGAAGATCCTAATGGAACTCTCCCCATATTTTCATGAACATACTATATCTTGCATACGTTTAGATTAGAATGTAGCATATGAAATTTCAGAAATATTTACAACCCATAAGCTTAAACCTATAAATTTCATTACACTTTATATATCCAAGCAGTTTTGCAAGCATCTTGGTTTCAATGCGCAATATGTTACCGTGATGGACTTTATTGTAGTAATAATATTACCAATGAAAGCTACCACGATTATAATCATTCATACTTATGATTAAACGTAACGTGGTCAGTACCACCAATACAGAAAATCAATGACATAAAACATGGTATAAGAGGATATTACCACCGTTGTCATCAAAATTAAAATACATAGTGTGTATGTTAATTAATTTCCAAATGGCTAAAAATGAAAAAGATATATTAGTAAACCATTCAATTGTTTAATTGCTACTAAAGACAAATTAATATAAATAAGAATATTTTACGGTTCACGGTCGAACTCCGGGAGAAAACCCTTAAAACTTAATGGAAGTGCAAGGTTTATATATAAGAGGTTGTCTAGGTTCGTACGCAACCATACTGCGCATTACGTCACATGTGGAAAATAATACCGCCAAGCAATTCAAATTAAACAAAGGCATGGAGCACCACATGGCCATGAGGTTGCGTGCGCAATCCGTGATCGCTTACGTCACGAAACACTCCTGCTCTTGCCCCTCGCCCACAAACTAAAATCAAAGTATTGCAGCATAGGAACTTAGACAACTTTTAATATATAAACCTTGATGGAAGTGAGCAAGCTTGCTATCCCAAAAGCAAGCTACTTTATCCATTTACTTTGGAAATCAGTGGAATTCTCAGAATAGCAATTTAGCAGTTTTTTTTAAGGTTTCCAGGGAATGGAAAAACCACCATCATTACAATGTAAGTTTATATCTAGGTGTTTCAGCACTTATATTTCTTGTTTCTCTAAAAAATTTCATAATAAAGTATACATCTTACAAAAATTAATAACTATTGTTTTATTAGGTTGATAATTTTATTGATGGTAGTGGAAGTTACAAAAGAAAAGGCTAAAAACACAAAAACATCTGGCACCAAGAACAACGAATAAAGGAGAAAGTGTCACATTTTGAGCAACGATCAGAATACGGCGAATCTTGATTTGAAAACGAAAAACTAGGCTTGGCATCGGTGTTCTATGTCTTCATTAAAGAGTAAAATCTACCCCATACAAATAAATGAACAGATTTTTTGCAGGCTGCTTAGCGGTTTAAAAATTGTAATTATTTAGTAGTCTTATAGTGTTGTAATATTTGTGATTTTCTATTAAACACCATCATTTTCTTTAAGAATAAGCTTGTTGTCTGTTCCTTCCAAAGTAAAATTTAAATGATTGTTGTAATCTAGAAGCCATGTGCCTATTAGTAAATAGGTAGCCATTACGAAGCTCCAATTAATCATCAAAAGCAATATCACCTTTACGTTTTCAAAGAAGAATAGATATTTACTGTGCTTATTGTTCGTTTATTATTAACAACAGTAATAGAATATAGAAAATAACAAGCAAATTAAAAAGAACAGTAATGTAAATTATATATATTTGAGTTAGCGTATTAACATGTTTATGTTCAGGCTTGGTGTAGACGGGAAAGGTATTGTTTTGATATTGGTAGATTTGCATGGTTTAGGTTGGATCTGGGTAGAATGTGACATGGTTGGATTTGATTTAGTTTTGGATCTGTTTAATTTAGGACTGGCTTAGAAGTAGGTGAGTTGAGCTTAGGTTCATCTGATTTATCTTATGATTTACCTTATGGATGTGATGATTTGGTTGTGGACTGTTTGGGTTGGGACCAAGGACAGTAGAATCTAACAGGACTGCTACATCCATTGTTGTGACAACCTGCCCGCAAACTACGTCACACCATTTTCCACGCCCAGCTGTTGTTATGGTCTATGCGTTTGCTGTGTATTTTTAGAGGTTATATCCTAGACGTATTCATATTATTTTTGAAGTTTTATGTTTTTAGACGTATTAATGTCTATCATATAACCTCTAAAAACGCAGACAGTTACCAGGCGTGGCAAATAGTGTGACGTAGACTGCGGGCAACCAATCCCTAGTGGACTACAAAAATACAATGGATGTAGCAGTCCTGTTAGATTCTACAGTCCTTGGGTTGGGACTAGTTTGTGTGTGAATAGGTTGGGTTTGGTTTGATTATAGATCATACGGGTTCAGCTTGGTGTGCGTGATTTAAGTATGGTTGAGCTGGATATGGCTTGGGTAGGGCATTGGGTTTGGTTGGGCTTGGGTGGAATTAGAATTTACGGGTATTATGTTGTTTGAAAATCTGCGAACAGCTATAATTTAAATCTTCAATCCTAATTATATTACACAAAGACATACATATAAGCTGAATAGAAAGAAGATGAAGGAAAGAAATAGATATTAATAGTTGCTAGAATAAATTCAGATAATTATTAAGAAGTTACTAGAAACTAGATAGGAAATAGGAAACAAAAATAACATAGAACTACACCATAGTATAGCATAAGCAATACAAAATTAAGGTGCACAAATCTATAAGAGGGCAGAAAAGTTATAAAAAGGTTTAAAGGATATTAAAATAGTACAGAAAACACTAATCTGGCGACAGCACAAAAATAAATCAAGAACCTTGTTGTAGAGGTCAGCAGATTTTGTAAGGATGAAAGATGATGTTAAAAATTAAACAATATGATATAATAAATTACTAAAAACTAGAAAGAAGAGAAAAATATGTTTTATATTTTATAAGTGGGAAGGTAACAGGCATTAAAAATTAATAAGAAGATGAAGAAAATATTCTAAATGATCGCAGACCGCAATCAAAATGAAATAAAATAGAAATGTCAAAAATGTGGCAAATAATTTATAGAACTAAGACAGTAATATGACAAAATGTAGTTACTACAAAGGGTAGAATATAGGGAAAACATACATTGTGGCTAGCCTGGTAAAGTTCGAGGGTTACTACTTTCCAAAGTCCTACGAATAACTCTCCTACTAAGCCAAGTAATATTTCAGAGAAATAAGTTAGACAGATAACAGAGCTGACACTACGGCTTGAAGTAATTAATCTTTAGAATTTCAAACATTTAACATTTTATTTTAATTATTCGTGGCTGATTGTTGTGATAATATGTTGCTACCTTCTCAAGTTCCAAATCACCAAACTCTGGCAATGATACCCAGATCTCAAAGAAACCGGCACCTAAATCTTCGATACCAGAATTCTGAATACTTTTGAGATTCCCGCAGTGAGCCTAAGTCATCAATAACTAAATCATTTTGCGTGATGCACAATCGAAGAAGTTTGCTTTGGGTTGCTTTATTTTAATTCTTTGTTGCACACTCGATTCTTTTTCAGCCATTACCGCACATTCATCAAATCCAAGACTCACTAGTTCAACCATGTCCAAGCGAAAATTAGATACTGTATTTAGGATCACGACCCTTATCGTTTTGACATTAAACATTTCTAATGCTTGAAAATGCTAAAAGTTCTTTTTTGATCATAACATTTTCCTGATATTTCAGACGTTTCGTCAGCCAAAATAGAAAAACCGTCAAATTTATTTACCTTATCAACGATTTGTTTTTTTAACCTGGGTTCATATGTCGATTGGTTCATTTTGAACTGAAGTACACTTCGCGTTAGCTAAACAGAATTTACAAGAATCTTGCAACACATCACCTGCTTGTACTTTAACTGTTTGGGTCTCAAGCAGCGCGATCTCGTTCTACAAATTTAATGTCGAAAAATCATGGTCTTAATGCAAGCGCTATAGCGCCATTTATCTACAGTGGTTGTGGTGCCAGACGGTTAAATGTTGATAAATCCGCAATCTTTTCTAACTAAGATCCCTTCACGAAGAAACCGTGAATTCCACAAAATACGATTGTTCAATTGATAGGAAGGAGTTTCTTTCTATTCTCGTCCACCTTGCAGTGGAAATGCCCATTTGTTGAATGACATTCTTCAGTGTCCATTTCACTAAAAATTTAAAAAATTCTGCAAACACTTATTATAACAACTTTTATTTCAGAGATGATCTACTGAGCTTGTTGAACTAAACTTATTCTTTAACTGTGAAGTGCGTTGTACAGAATACAAAAGGGTAATTGATAATTTTTAAATTATTGTTAATTTTAATTTAACTGTTAATTTCGCTACATTCCTTCTGAAGAAAAAAAAACATAAAATCAGGGTCAAATATTTATTTTTAAGATATTTTTTCGGCGACCTCAAAAGGAAACTTTAGAGGCAAAGAATATTACATTAACTAAATTAAAAATACAGACTTAACTTGAAATTCTATCAAAGTGTATTACTATATCATACTTTTCATATTATAACTAATCCACCGATTATAACTACAAATTATAGTAACCACTAAGGCTGTAATTCTTTAGCAGATTTAAATTATGTAAAGTAATATCGATCCGATAACCGTCATTGAGACCGGTTTAATATTCCAATAGAAAAAAAATATTAATAACCTAGGTAAGCTAATACATGAATACATGAATATAAAATCCTGGAACGAAGCCGAGCAATAATTAATATTTTATTCGCGTGCCTATAATAGGCCTTGGAATAAATTAGTTGTAGGGAGACGCGTAAGAACGTACGAGCATTTTAACACCGCGATTAATCAAAAGCAATCGGCTTTCGATAAATTCCCTCGATTCGAGCTCCACGTTTCTCATTTGCGCCCGCGATAGCGTAATAATGTTATCAATCAAGGGAATCGCGGCCCTTTGGGCTTTATTTGCCATTTTATCGCCGCTTCCTCCCCGAATGTCAACCGTATCAATTTGCACAAAACCCTCGGCGCGTGTTACGGAAACAATCAATCAAGACGAGAACGTTTCGGAATTCGCTCTCTCAAAACCCATCCAAATTAGAAATAATGATACAGCAGTCTTCACCGGCGCGGTTTGATAATAGAAGAGAAAATCCATTATATCAAACTTAACGACGCGACGTTAAGTCTTATCGTAAAGAAAAAGTTTAAATTAGATCTTTACTGAAAGTGTATTATTTAAAGAACAAAAGATTTCCCTTTTCTGAATCCTTTGCCAATTTCCAGTTTGAATCATATATTTAACGGGAAAACGCTTAGTTCGCCCCAGTGAACGGTATGTAATCAGGAATACCGTGGACTATCGTGTTGAGCCATCGGCCTAAAGTGGCCATCGTCCTTAGTTTGCATACCGGGTGTGTACTCGCTGATTAGCACGTGTTGTAGTGCCTGTGGCTTTCAACGTCAGCGAAGAAGAGACATTGGAGTCCGAAGAGACCGAGCTGGTGATGAGCTCCGATGGCGACAGCTTTATAGAGTCCTTCGAAACAAGTGTGTATACAACCACTTTAATTTACCGAGAAAATTAACTAATTTAACTCTATTTTTATGTTGTTTATTTAGTTTCAGCAAGAAAAGATAGTGAAAGTTACGTAGAAGTAATTATCGGAGTTTTAACAGCGATAATGCTTCTTCTTCTCATAGTCTTTGTTATCATCCTCTTAATCAGTCGCCGCCACAAACTTCAAGGTTCGCCGACTCTCCTTCGGAACCCTTTCGGAGTAACGATAAACATGAAGGTAAATCCAAAAGTACGTACTCGTCGGAGCGTTTATTGTTGTTGTGTTTGTCGATTCAATTACTTAAGAAGTTTCTTAAGAGCTTTAATGATTGTGTTCGTCACCGAATGGATCCATTAAATGACGCCTAAAGCAAAAGCCTTTGGGGCAATTTTAGTAAATCTAATCTTCGTTGGGAACATCGTTAGGGCAATCGATAATCGCCGTGTACGTTCTTAAATATTTCACCGGGTCATTCGTTGTGTAACGGGGGCACGTGCTCCAATGAGAACGGGTTCGAGCACGTACTCCGATGCTTTGGGGCAGGCGAACTCTTCGGAAACTGATTGCAACGAGTTCGTTTTGTTTCAAAAAAATCACCAACAAATCATTAGAGTGTAACAATCTTACCGATTGTTTCAAAATAAATAGTTTTATCTTTAGTGTCATGAATAAAAAAATCTTAATGGCGTTATAATGAACAAGATATTCTCTAGAGAATGTGAAAAAACAGTTGCTCTTATTGCAAAAGTTTCGACGGAACAATAAAAGAAACTCGTCGAAACAAGGTAAAGTAGGGGGTCTTTAGCGTTTATCACCATCGTAGAAACGCTCTTTTTATTGTCGACGGTGTAAATCAAACGTTGAACGTTCCGGAGCACGGTTACGATCACAAAACGGGGTCGAGTTTGTAACATTCGAAGTGGCCATTTGCAATTCTGAGCCGTCGAAGCGATGTAAACACAAGATGTCCAAGAGATGTCTCTTTTACTGGGAATATTTACATAAAATCAACATAAAGTGAAGAGGAAAACAAGTCTAATTCAAATAGTTCAATAGAAGTTCAAGTTAACTGATTTAAATGTTGATGGAAAAGAGACTATTTTTTTATCGTGGTTGTAATAACAAAAAAAACGAGGGTTGTTAAAATATTTCGCGCGTTCAGAAGAACCAAGAAAAAACTGTGCAGTATAAAGGCGGTATTTTTTAATTAAAAGGGGACATGTAATATTTATGTGAGGTACATAGAACGTGGTTAATTGAAATGTTCAAAGCACTTTTTGTGAGCATCATGTATAAACACAATCTGTTTTAAATTTTTTAACGACCTCCGCTGGATTTAAAAAAATCTTGATTTTATTTTGCTTTTTACAAATAAATAAAGGATCATTAGTCACTAGTTAACATTGATAATGTATCATAATGATCAACGGACACAAACTGATGTTGCATTAGTCCCATTCTATTAACCCCATCAATCTAAATCGTCTTTTCCCTTCGTAGGACCTACTAATGAACCTGTCTTCGGGTAACAATCCGGCGCCAACCAGTAGCCATCCGACGCCGGTAAGCGCCGAAGCACCAAGTGATCCATCTTCGGTATCCTTCGAACAGTATCGATCACCTCTAGTGAACTCATATTTCACGCCTAATTACGCGACTTTGAGGGTGACGACCAATGCAACGCCTACGACACCTCCTGAAGAACCGGAACACGACGATCAACCGCCAGAAGTTCCTCCACTACCTACATCACCATCTTTACTTCATAGCCCAATAAACGTTTCGTCTCCATTGCATTATAGAAGTTTGCAGAGTACACCATCGATTAGTCCAAAATCGAAGATTGTTAATCTTGGAAATTATTTTCCTAGAGTTTCAACGGATCCACCAAATCGGAAACGTTATCACACTGCACCTAGAGAAAAGCAAAGGGTAAGAATAATTTTTTTTTCTAATTTGAATTAGATTCAAAATGTAATCACATTTTAAGAGATTTTAAAGTCTATTAAAAAAGGATCACTTTACAACTGATCCAGTTTAATTACATTACCGTTACAGATTTCGTTCGCGTTTCAACGAAAGCTCGATCCAATTTTTAAAGAGCATTAAGTACGCTGTTAGTTTTCTAGAGAACATCAAAGCGGGTCGTCGTAGCTACCCTTTGCCCTTTTTTCCGCCGATCGGACTAGCGAAGCCAATTCGCAAATATGGACCGTCTCGTTCATAATTCTCTATCTGTCGCGACCAGATAGAACTTCGAGAGGTCTACGAGACTCCAACTTGTTATCTTAATAGTCCGTTTCGATATTATATTTACCCGGAGATTGCAGACGCCTTTTTACTCGTGCAATTAAACTTTATCTTAATTTAATTACGTCTTAACGAGATGACCGTTTCTCTTTACGATCGCAAACCTCGTTGATTGTTTTAATTTCAAATTATAATCTTTATGATCTCATTCTTTCAAAGTGAACGATTCTTTTTGTGGGTACAACTGAAATGGAAACTCGAATAGGTCATGAATTGAGTAACGTACACAATTGGGACCTATTCGAATGGTATTGGCTTTTGAGGAAAGAGTCATTAAAGAGTTTCCCCCGGCTCAATATGACGTCATATCCTATTAACTGGTACAATGTACCGTCGTTAACTATTCAAGCGATCGCTAGTGAACCCACATGTTTAATTAACTAGCATAGAGATCGAACATTAATCATTTAACCTTCCAATCAAGAAATGTTAATGGGTAATGAATAGACTAAAAGAAAAATACGCTTATGAATTAAATTCTATTAATTAATTTATTTAACAAGATTTGCATCAATAATATTGGTGTTGATCTTCTTGAATTTCATGTGGATGAATTTCACCAATGGATATTATGACAATTTGTTCATGCAAAGCTATGGCTAATGTTGGCGAATAATCGCAAACAGCTTCTAATTCAACAGAAGATTGGAATATTTAGTCCTCCAATGGGAATTATTCCCTATTGTTGTAAAGGGACTTAAACTACTTATTCAGCAAAAACGATTCAATCAACAAAATACGAACAACTTAAATAAAAAAATTGTAAGCCCGCACAAACTTCGAACAAACTCTTCTACATCGACCTTAAATCAGACCAAAAATATAATCTACACTAGGACCAAGACGAAAAACATGCGTCAGCTACAAAGTTAAAAAGAAGGAAACATCTTGAAAAAAATCAGTTTCACTTAGGTGCTGATACTCGCAACTATTAAAGCACCTTATTCTAAATCTTATGGCCTATATTCAGAAATCCGCCTTCAGTTCTTGTCTTCCTAGAGAAGGTTAGATATAGATCTTTTTTTCTCCTGTGATCTTTTTCCACCTGTGCTGTAGAAATGAACATCTCTAAGCTAATTATGGTTAGCTTATATACAGGGTGATTCATAAGTAATGGGCCAAATTGTAAATGTACGTTCAGGAGGCCAAAATAATAATATTTTCATTAACAATAATGGGTCTTAGTCTGCTCCTTACTGAGATACAGGATGTTAAAGCGAAAAAAATAAAATAGATTTTTGTTAATAGATCAGCTACTTTTCTACATAATGACTCATAGTTGACTTATAGTTTTTGTAAGGGTAAACAATAATGTGTGAGAGGATTTGAGTTAACTCGTAGATGTCGCCACATGCGCCATATGAATTATGAAACGTCAATGAGCTTTTACGTTTAATGAATAGTTTAAAACATTTTATTGTTAAGTAAACTGATTCATTCTTGTCCTAACATAAATCAAAATGCCGAGACATAATCACTTTTCAAACGAAGAAATGAGAGACATGTTATGCGTTTACGCACAAGAACGTTTTTCTGGGCAAGCAGCATCCAGAAAATATCGTGAAATGTACCCTTACAGAAGGCAGCCAAACCGGAAGATATTTCAAAATATTTATAATCGATTGGGTGAAACAGGTTCATTTCGTCCAAAATATCATACAGGACGTCCTAAGATTATCACTCCGCAGCAAGAAGATGAAATTTTGGTAAGAATTGCGCAAAATTCTGAAATAAGCACTCGTCGATTGTCTGCAGCAACTGGAATAAGCCAACCATCCGTGACTAGAATTTTACACAAGGAAAATTTATATCCCTATCATTTTATACCTGTGCAAAATTTACTTCCAACAGATTATCGAATCAGAGTTCAATTTTGTCAGTGGCTAAAAGGAAAATTGAATAATAATCCAACATTCCTAAATAACATTCTTTTCACGGATGAAGCAACCTTTACCAGACGCGGAGTTTTTAATTGGCGAAATAGTCATGCCTGGGAAACCGAAAACCCTCGTTTAAAAAAAGATAGACATTTCCAGCACGAGTTTAAAATAAATGTGTGGTGCGGTGTAATAGGCAATACATTACTGGGCCCAGTTGAATTACCTCCTAATTTAAATGGAGAGTCATATTTAATTTTTTTAAATAATGACTTAGTCGACCTCTTGGGAGATCTTCCATTACAACTAAGAAGAAATATGTGGTTCATGCAAGACGGTGCTCCTCCACATTTTTCACGTGCTGTGCGCGAACATCTGAATGAAACATTCCCTCACCGTTGGATTGGACGTGGTAGTGAATTTCAGTGGCCACCTCGCAGTCCCGATTTTAATCCACTTGATTTTTATGTGTGGGGTTACATGAAATCAATGGTCTATGCTGAACCTACTATAAATACACGAGACGAGTTATGGAATAGAATTCAAGATGCAGCCAATTCAATACGAAATAATCCTGCTACATTTTTTAAAGTCAGACAATCCTTAACCAAACGGTTAAATGCGTGTATAAATGCTGGTAGTGGTCATGTTGAAAACCTTTTGCAGTAGCTCATAATTAAGCTTAAATTTAATTTAACTTCGCACAACATTAATATGTAGGTTTTGATAACAGTTGTCGTAAGTGGTCTTACAAGGGAAGTGTCACAACTGTGTCTCACCGATTTCGATGCAATTTGGTACAGTCATAGAATGGGCCAAAATAAGGTTCGCACATTTTTTTATACGTGCGGTAAAAGCCCCTGGGGCGAGTTATAGGGGTTGAAAGTTTGGAGAAAAAGTACGTTTTCACTTATATTTTGAAAACGAAAAGTGCTATCAAAATTTGGTAAATTGTAACTGATATTCATTTTAAAAGAGCTTTCTTTTGATGTGTCACACATATAGCAGAGGGTTAAAAAGGGCGAACTACCCCTATTTTTTTGGAATTATTTAAAAACCACCCTATCGATTTTGGCGGCATTAAGTATACTTCTAGTGCGTTCAAAAATATTAGTTAAGGGTTTTTTCCCATTCGCCCTAGATCAACCCCAGCGAAGTTACGGGGGTTAACATGTAAGCACTTTTCGTAAGAATGATGTGATAAAATTGTCAGGTATTTTGAAAATACTTTAAACAAAACCGTAAATTAGTCGCACAATAAAATGTTTAGTGTAAAATAAGGCATAATACACCATATAGGGGTTGTTGGGGTTATCCACCCCCTTAAAAATTAATTCTATCCCGGGCGTTATTTGTCGATTACGGCGAAATTTGGTACTGTGTTTGTTTTATATTTGAAGTAAAAATTTTTGAAAATGGTTATAAGGGTTACAAATTAGGGGTAGTTTTTTGTTTATACCTCGAAGATGAAAACTGCCATCGTAACTGTGGTATTGTTTTTTAAAAATCTATCTATCGATGTTCCACGAGGTAAACTACCCTCATTTTCTTTAAATAATAAATATAAAACTACTAGATAAATAAGATATTTTATTTATTTATGAGTTAAAAAGCAACTGACAAAAAAAATAGTTCAATATACCAAAGAAGTTTATTCTACATTACTAATTGACGTTTTTTATGTATTATATTAATTTTCAATATTAAATTTATTTTTATTCTACGTAGTGTTGGCAAAAATGAAAGTCGTGGAAAAAATGTTTTAAACATAAGGATTTTTTACACCATGCACATGTTATGACCGCTATATCCCCACAGATATCACACGTTGGCTTCTCACTCGAAAAGCAAACTTCCACGGGATTTTCAAAATGGTCTGGTCTCTCCTCTATATAGCCACTTGCAAACCATGCGTATTTAAAAACATTTATAAACCGAGGGGAAGCCAACTGGTTATGCGTCAACGATTGCAATTTTAATATGTTATCCCTCTGATGTAAATTGACATCATACTGGTAAAGAATAATCTGATCAGAGAATCTTCTAATAAAATTTTTCCATATTCTGAAACCAAATACATCTAGGGGCTGTATTTGACCTGTTGTCCCTGCAGGTATAGATAAATGTTTAAAATTAGTACCTGATGGAGTTATTTCACTAATAACTTCAGGACAATGGCCACTCCAAGAATCTAATAATAATAATGATTTAGAACCAGTATTTGGAAAATATACATTTTGGAGCCAATTTTTCATGTGTTCTGAAGTTAACTTTCCAGATTTTGATGCCAAAACGTATATATTGTCTGCTTTAAACATTGTATTTGCTACCCTCGGTCCAAAGCTGCCAGAGGGTTCTTTTAAAACAATAAAAAGTGGAGAAAGAAGTTTCCCATCAGCAGATATTACGGGTTGAATTGTGTAACTGTGCGTTGTAGATGACACCGACTGGACCACACTTTCTACGGTTTTAACTCCTAAATCGCTTAATGTTCTTCCCGAATGGAATTCCAAGTTAAAACCGCTCTGATCCGAATTGTAGGTGTTTTCAGGTCCATATATTTGGATTTGTAGCTTTGCCTCTTTAACGAAATCTTTTGCTAAAGTTTTTACTCGATCAACATTTCCAATTTGTTTTTGGGATAGAAATTTTGTTATTTTTCGGCTTACTAACCGATTTGCTTTCTTAAAACGTTGCACCCAGCTATGAGATGCTTTGAACAGTTGAGGAGATAAATTCTTTTCATTTCTAGCTTGTATAGCCCATCTGCGTATATCAATATCATGTAGTGGCAATTTATTATCTACGGCGGCTCTCGCTTGATTAATTACAAATTCGGTAATTTCTGCTAATTTTTCTTTGTATGTCCCTCTTTCTTCAATATATTTAGACCATCTGTGCAATTGGGTCTTTGACGTTACTTTTCGGTATTTGTTTTTTACGGTTTCTAGTTTCAAATAACCTTTCTTCCCACTTGTCCAGTAATTTACCGCCTCTAATTTGTACTCGTAGTCGATGTCATCCTTCAATGGACAATGAGCATCAGTATCTTCTACAAACCTGTCAGTTGTATCCTGGTCTTCAATAATTTGCTGACCGTCATTGATGCCATTGGATGAATCGAAAATTAATACAGTTTCGTCTTCAATTTGCATATTGTAGTCTTCCATACTTTCCATTAAAATACGCTGTATATTTTCTTTTAAACTAACTTCTGCTTCATTTACAGGAGTCTGGGGAATATTCATAACAGTAAAAACTGTCATTAGCAAATTTAAAACGTTTATTGGGTTTATTGTAACCATTGCTTCTGTCAGTTGCTCTGAAACTAAAATCTACCCACTGGGCACACGTTCTTTTATACTAGAAAAAACTATTTTGAGAAATGACCTTTAGCAAGCGGCACTAAAAAAACAAATATTGTGCCAAAATTTTTTTGGTAGGTGTATTTTTGGCAACATTATGTAGAATAAAAATAAACTTAACAATGTTAATGATGTGATAGAGAATTTCTATTTATTCTTTCATTAATTTTCCTTTATTAATAAAGGAATTTTATAGAAGATAGGAAAAAAGTGTTAAATTAATGAAAGAATAAATTTAACATTGAACATAAAAAACGTCAATTAGTAATGTAGAATAAACTTCTTTGGTATATTGAACTATTTTTTTTTGTCAGTTGCTTTTTAACTCATAAATAAATAAAATATCTTATTTATCTAGTAGTTTTATATTTATTATTTAAAGAAAATGAGGGTAGTTTACCTCGTGGAACATCGATAGATAGATTTTTAAAAAACAATACCACAGTTACGATGGCAGTTTTCATCTTCGAGGTATAAACAAAAAACTACCCCTAATTTGTAACCCTTATAACCATTTTCAAAAATTTTTACTTCAAATATAAAACAAACACAGTACCAAATTTCGCCGTAATCAACAAGTAATGCCCGGGATAGAATTAATTTTTAAGGGGGTGGTTAACCCCAACCACCCCTAAATGGTGTATTATGCCTTATTTTACATTAAACATTTTATTGTGCGACTAATTTACGGTTTTGTTAAAGTATTTTCAAAATACCTGACAATTTTATCACATCATTCTTACGAAAAGTGGTTACATGTTAACCCTCGTAACTTCGCTGGGGATGATCTAGAGCGAATGGGAAAAAACCCTTAACTAATATTTTTGAACGTGCTGGAAGTATACTTAATGCCGCCAAAATCGATAGGGTGGTTTTTAAATAATTCCAAAAAAATAGGGGTAGTTCGCCCTTCTTAACCCTCTGGTATATGTGTGATACATCAAAAGAAAGCTCTTTTAAAATGAATATCAGTTACAATTTACCAAATTTTGATAGCACTTTTCATTTTTAAAATATAAGTGAAAACGTACTTTTTCTCCAAACTTTCAACCCCTATAACTCGCCCCAGGGGCTTTTACCGCACGTATAAAAAAATGTACGAACCTTATTTTGGCCCATTCTATGACTGTACCAAATTGCATCGAAATCGGTGAGACACAGTTGTGACACTTCCCTTGTTAGTTCAAGTCTGTTCTAATGTTGTATTTCGTTTTATTAACTGGCGTACAATAAATTGTTTTATTACGTAATTTTTTATGGTTTCAGTTTAATATTGTTATCAATTATCAATTACGGTTAGGTAAATGTCAACATTCCATGCCATGCTTGTGTCTTAACAGATTAATGCTACGTCGACCACCGTGAAATGTAGTGTAGTGAATTAGTAAAATTCAAATATCTCGAAAATCGTTAATATTTTCAAGATCAAAGAAGTATAGCTTTTTTCTACAGAAATGATGGGGCTATCCAAATTAAACAAGTATGTTATAAAATAATGAGCGATAAAAAATTTGTAGCTGATTTCATCTAATTCATATGGCGCATGTGGCGACATCTACGAGTTAACTCAAATCCTCTCACACATTATTGTTTACCCTTACAAAAACTATAAGTCAACTATGAGTCATTATGTAAAAAAGTAGCTGATCTATTAACAAAAATCTATTTTATTTTTTTCGCTTTAACATCCTGTATCTCAGTAAGGAGCAGACTAAGACCCATTATTGTTAATGAAAATATTATTATTTTGGCCTCCTGAACGTACATTTACAATTTGGCCCATTACTTATGAATCACCCTGTATATGGCAATGTACAACACAATAAATAAACGTACAAAATGTAAATAAATAAATAATCGACAGCTTAATAAACGTAAGTTGACAATCATGTCTATAAACAAACCCCACCAGCCCTTGCAACCCAATCCCAACCGCTTTATATTGTCATCTGAACTTGCGTTCTGTGGCAAAATATGCACCCCATACAAGAATAAAACAATTAAGTAGCTAATGAACAAATGCCTAATAAATGTGATAATATTTATGATAATGTGATAAGTACTATATCATTTAATGAATACATTAAATAATTTTTGATTCCATACGCATAACATGATTTCCGGAGACTATGATACGAGGTGATTATGTACGAGGAATGTTTGTATGTTGGTCTTCAAGGTTTCTAAAGCTGCAGAGCTCTAACAGTTTTGTCGTTATTTACACACAACTCGTTCACTATACATCAGTCATGTGCCTTCTATATTGCCTCCGCTAATAAGCCATATCTTATCATTATTTGATCAACCATTCGATTGTCGAGACTTACCTCAAGGCGACGAAACTCTTGGCCTAGCCACCATTAATGCAGAAGAAAAATGAAATAAACACGGAACAAATCCAAAAAGTGAAGTTGAATTAATTACTGATATATCAACGAGCTTATTAAGTATGGAAGTTCAGAAATTCAAAAAGAATTAACTAAACTCTTCAACAGAATTGTTAAAAAAAAAATAATACCGTCAGAAAGATACATTGGTGTCACCATTCTTATATTCAAAAAGGGACTAAAGAAGGACCCAATAAACGATTGAAGAGTAACATTACTAAACATCGTCTTAAAATTCCTTACTAAAATCCTGGTACAAAAAGTCAGAACAATACAATCACTCCTCAATATAAGAAGGAATAATGAGGCGTCCGATAGACTAGATTGACAATGTATACTGCGGAGTTTATTGAAAAGGCCCTTGAATTTGACTGTGGTAGGGTAAGTCTTCTGGATATAGTAAAAATACTTAAGAATCATAAGACCCACAATAGAATAGTGAGAATTATTAATGAATGGAAAAATGGAGCCAGTATAGATAATCACTATACACTGTGTTAATTAATTATCACACCCGACGTCATCATTGCAAGTATACAACCAATATCACAGTATTCATATTGCAATACGCAAATCGCGTTATTGGTTACATACTTGCAATAATGACGTCGGGTACAATAATTAATTAACACACTGTAGATGAAATTATTGTTGTACTGAATGAGGTTAATGCTGGGTACAGAATGAGGAACAACAGTATTAAAGTATTGTGATATGTAAACACGCTTTTTTTATCGGAAAGCAATGAATATATTGATATCGATTGACAAATCACAATCAATCTAAAGAACCAATTAGATGCAAGCTCGTAGTGAACGATAAAATTATCTAACAGTGAACCTTAACAATCTAGAAGTAGAAATACGTAGTGACAGAAATCTTATAAATGTAGTAAGAAAATAAGTAAACACAGTTAATCAAACATCTGGACATTATATGGGGAAACCAGTATATCCCGACGAAAAGTAAAGTCCGAATATATAAAACCTGTTTAAAATCTATACTTCCTTATGATACAGAGACACGAACAGATACGGCAAAAACAAATAAACAATAAGATCGGCCGAAATGAAGACAGTGAGAACCAAGTTTAGGATGTGGTGAGATGGGTGTGATTCCGGCAAAAGGAATGGAGAGATTATGGAAATAGGATGACTCCACAAATATTGGCAAAATAGACCATGCTAGAACAACCAGATACCAAACGAACCTCTGTAAGACCATCTAAAAGATGGCGTGATAGTTGCACAACAGGGTCGCAGGAGGTCTAAACCCAGAAAAACAGAACATAGTCCTATTAGAAGAGGAAGAACAAGAAAAGTATCGAACCAAAATTTGCCTACTGAAAAAACGTCCCTTCTGAAAATCGAGCTGACCCTCAAACATAAAATATGTTTCTCAAGTAATCTGTGATCTTATTTAGGTAACCCATTTATATTTTTATGAACATTCATAGGATATGTATATTACGGTTATATTACGGTATATTCCAGTTAGAAAATTGGAATTGCGTCTGCTTACCTTTTTCTTAATGAATTTATTGTATCACGAACCTTAACCTGGATAACATGTCTGAGTTTTGTCTCTCGTATTTTCCACACTGTCATCACCTGAGACTCTTCAATACACGTAGGTTCATCCGTCTTTCTAAAATTATTTTTCGACGTACGTCTAGAGGGCACCATTCATCTTCATATTGCCGTATTATTACCGGCAACCTCCAATACCGATTCACTCATGCTTTAGATACAGATTCTCGCGTTCACTTGATTCCATATATTCCGTTATTATTTCTTTAATATTGTTGTTCTCAAAAGTTACATCAAATCTTCAGTCACATTCAGAAGTAATTGATCAGTAGCAGAAAATTTTGATGTCTTTATCAACAAAAACATCAGAAATTTTGAGAATACAACTTAAGCTTGCACTTTTCACTAATAGTATGTTACGAATAGTAAGTTACAATATGTTAATTTTACTTGTTTTGTTGAATAATGAAGAAAGGGAGCATCGAATTTATCAAATCAAATAGTTAATAATTTTTTGCCTGTTCTACACAATCATAAAACATTTTTTCTCTACATTCTCTATTCAATTAAACCCACGGATGTTTTGAGTTTGGCAATCAAATCAATATGGCGTAGCTCGCGATGCAGCCACATTTGTTGCGCGAATTTTTGTACTTTACATGTATCCATTAGCAAATTCCAATAACACCAATAAAATTTTTAATTTCGGGCTGTTAGAAATTGCGAAAATGGCGGTCCCTTGCTGCAATCGGTGTATATTCACAATGTGTAAATTTAAAATTCGAATTCTCCACGCAGAAATTCTTTACTAAATCACCATCTTCAACTTATGTAATTTTGAATTCTTTATAAGAAAATAAATACAAAATTAATAAATATTCCAAGCGCACGGTAATAATTTGATAAGAATAAAAGGAAAAAAAGTTGATTTTGTGAAATCTACGAAAACCTTCTACAGAATCGATTCAATCTACCTGCAGACGGGTTAGAGACATTGTTACTGGAAATTACCTTTGTGGAGGCGGGTTCAACATGTATGCCCACCAAACAATCTCGAGCGAATATCTCACGCGCGAAAGGACTAACGAGGTCCGTTGTTTGTATGCAGATGCCACCACCGGTCGTCTGTTGGAACATCGCTCCCAGCATGGCGCATAGCTACAGTTGCAGAGAGGCTGAACTGATCCCAGTTCCACGTTATTCCCTGAGATTAGTTGAAAAATTAGGAACGTGTCACGCTGGAGATGTAAGTGGTGAAAAAGTGTTTAAAAGAAACTAACTTTAATTACATAAATTTCTGCGGTTAATCCCTGGATTTCGCACGTTTACAGATTAGTTTATACGAAACGGAAGGTTTAGAGGATATAATTCCTGATATTGGACGTTTGGTGATGGTGAGGTCACCAAACCCCGAGAGAGCGAAGAACGATGCCGCAACGGGCTCGATGGAGTCCCTTCGGGAGGTACGGTTCTTGGCCAGTCTATCCGACCCAAACGTTTGCGCCGTCCTCGGGGTTTGCACAGCCGAACAACCCCCGTGGACCATTATCGAATATGGCGATATGGGCGACTTGTCGCAGTATTTGCAGTTTCTAGCTAACAGAAATTCTGCTGGACGATCGTCGACAGAATTACCCCTAAGGTAATTGGTACCAATAACCATCTACGTAACTTATTTCTTTTTTATGTTATCTTTATTATATACAAAGAATAAGTTTATTGATACAAATAAATCTGAATTTTTTTTTAGTATCGAAACTTTGGTATTTATGGCGACCCAAATAGCATCAGCAATGAAATACCTTGAATCGAAGAACGTCGTTCACAAAGACCTGGCCGCTAGGTAATTGATTTAAGGAATTTCCTTTTCCCGCTTTTCGTTCGACCATTCTTTGCTTTTTCGATCCTTCCCGATACACAATTCCTTGACCTTTCAATAAATTGTTCTTATTTTGCTAGAAACTGTCTTGTTGGTCGAGGGTATATCGTCAAAGTTACCGATATAGCTATGGGTAAACCGTTATACAGAAAGGACTATGCAGAAATTGGTGGAAGACCACCAGCCCCAATCCGGTGGCTCCCATGGGAGAGTATTTTATTGGTGAGTACACGCTAACTTTATTACAGGAATTACCTATAATATGCGATAAGTTGAAGAGAATCACCACAACTAGGTTACTCCCAAGATTGTTTAACTACATCATAGTGGTACATACCAAGATATTATTAGAGCTTCCACAGTGAGAAATCAATAAGGTTACTTTAGAAAAAGATTAATACTTCAGTAGCCTGTGGAGTTTAAAGACTAAAAGCAAAATCAGATTTCGGTCTTTTCCGCATGTGACCCTTTGAAGACGAACTTCGCGCGAACAAATTTCATTTAATTATCGTGTTTCCATTTCAAGAAAACGAACGGTAGAATTACGAAGTTGACTAATAAAAAAAAGATTCTTCGACGCCCGACAAGTTGAACGCTATCTGAAAAGCGACCGAAACTTTTGTTTTAGGACCGGTACACTTGCTCCAGCAGCGTTTGGGCCTTCGCAGTCACGGTTTGGGAGATTTTCAGCTTTGCGTGCGAACGACCTTTTCATAATTTAACCAACGAGAAGGTTATACAGAATGCGGAACACATGTACTATGGAGGCGAATTACAGGTCAGTAATTTTTAATGTTGTGTATTTGATCCAAACAGAATACAGAATTTACAAAATGATGTACGCTTTTTTATTTTTCTTTTTTTAGGTCCTCCTCAATAAACCAACGGTATGTTCACCCGAAATTTACGACCTTCTCTGTCAGTGTTGGAAAAGAGATGACACTTCAAGGCCTACCTTCAAACAAATATACATGTTTTTAAAACATACAAGCAAAGATTATTCACCTTCAGATTGATCAACGTTGGTGTATCATATTAAAACTAAATCCACATCAGTTCGTAGTGTAAATATCGTGAAGTAAAACCAGTTTTTAATAGATGTGTTTTTGGTACAATCACCAACTCTTTAATTTTAGAAAGAAAATAATCGTAAAGACGTAGTGTATTTTCTAAGTGCTTCCATAAGGTCCGCTAATTAAGGTGCCATCTTGTACATTTCCTTCTATCGTTAGGTTAGTTAATTTAAAAAGTTGGATACTTTGCATATAAATTGTTCATATTAATATGTATAGTTTTAGATATCAGTAGTTTTAATAACATTAATAATTGAGGGTTTAAGGTGTACATAAAGACTGTTAGAGTAAGAATTAGATGTAAATAACTAAAATTAAATTGTATCGCGTGTACATTTAGCTCAAATTCAATGAGCAATAATTTAGTAATTTTAAATAGAAATATTCCATTTTGTTATTATCGAATGAACTTTTTAACTTTAAGAGTGGTGATTCAGAAAGATTTAATACATTAAAATATGAACTTTGTTTTTTAAATTCACATTTATCATATATACACAAACTCATTAAACATCAAATAAACAAAAATAAGATACTCAACTTTATCGTTGTTGTTATATGGTCTAATAAACATCAGTTCTAATCAGTTAATTACTGCTTATTACGATAAATTTCGAAAAAATCTTAACACTAATTTTAATCCATTTCAATTTTTCAATACAAATCAATAATCAGAGAAAAATGTAAAATCTGAAATAATGTGAAAACTTCGAAATGCTTTAATTTATAAAAAGTAAGAGGCTTTAGAGGATTTTGTTAGAAAATGTTTAGTTGAGGTTTCATATAATGCTCGCGAAATTGCATTGGAAAGAATATTTTTATATTTACACAAGTTGGTTTTGAAATTATGGAATGATTCACAAGAATAACTGCTTTCCTAACAGTGTGGTTTTTTAAATATTATAATAGACCACAATAGGTAAGTTATCGAACATAATGGGGTTTGTTGAGATTTTGACAAAATAATTTAACTTTTATGCAAAGAAACTTGCCAACTTTTATTTATATTTTAAACTATAATATATTCTGCTATCCGATACGATTACTAAGAAACATTGGAAAAGCATTCTTTTTCCTATTCCCTACTTTTTCGTTTACAGCAGGTGTTGATACCAACTCTGCATAAAACTGGTTTGTACATTTTTGGAATATATAATGTGATCAACAAATAGGAATCTTAACACACGGTAAAATCGTCAAATTCACCAGTCATCGTATTTGGTATGTGAGGTTTGTATCCTTGATCAAGCTTTACAGATCTGCATTTGACACCTTTCTGACACACAACTGATCGAAAAACGTAAAAAGTCTTATTCTTCTTATGTGAAAAACAGTACATACAGGTACATTGTGGCCAGCACATCTTCTGTTCAGAGATTTCAGTAATGGTTGTAAAGAAGCTTTCATCATTTCGATGGTATAGCTCTTGTGATCGCATCAGTGCTTTTACTTTGAACACATCTTTACTTTGTAGCGCACTTTCTATTTAAACTTTCAATTTTTCGCAAGTGGTAAAATCGCTGCTTACAAAGGAGTAGTTAGTCTTCCAAAAATATATTGAGTAACATCCCATTAAAAGCCTCAGTACAACTATTGGTTTTGGTCATTATACAATTCGTGAAGTGAGCTTTGAAAGAGAAAAATCTAAGTTACACTTGAGTTTATTGTCACTTCGACAATAATGCGATGCGAAGTCTTGCAAAAATGTTTTTAGATGCTAAAATTTCAGGTGGTAAACGGTGAGAATGATTTTCATTCCTAGTTCTAAGATCAGAAGCAATGTGTTGAAGATTCTGAACTTTCCTTCTCAGTTGACTCAATATGTTGATCATCCAACGAGACATAATATTTGAAAATTCCAAAAACTCCAAAATCAATTTATTTATTTAAAGATGTTGTGCATCTTTAACTACTAAACATCATCCCAGATTTAAATTAGGTGCTATAGTTTTCAAATCATCATATTGCGACAAAATTTTCTCCTTACTATCAACGTTGACTTACATCTACAATTTGGCACAGATCTTTTTTAGATCTTTAAACATCATATTTCCATGGATATGATGAACTTTCTTCTCTTTCCAATAAATTTCTTAGCAACCTCGGAAGTTTCTTGCAATATATCTATATCAGTTTGTGATGCAGATGCATTTGGATAGGAGGAACTATTAGCCTCTATAGAGTCACTATCCTCTGTTGGCGGATGGTACTCGTCGCTGAGACCTCCACTACACGTTTCTTCATAAGTAAAAGATAAAAACAGCCTTAATAACTTATTATTAGGACGATAATATTATCCAAAGAGAAAACAACGCAATATTTTTTTAAATAAATTATGAGATCTGTATACTTTAATTATACAAAACTGTGGGAATCTATACATTACTTATAAAACAGGTACCTAAAAGATAGCTATAAACTTTATTAGCAGAATTCTCTTACACAATAATTTTAAATCCTGCTGTTCACTCAGGTTCATTTAAAAATACCTCGTCACAAAAACATAACCTGCGTTATGGAGTAGGACACATTTTCACCAACAACGCATATAACTATAGCATTTTTTCCAAATCATTACCATAGAGTTTTAAAAGTTGTACTACTTCACCCATATTTAACCTCTTTTCAGTTTTCTTAGCATTAGGTTTAGTACGTAAAATCATGCATGATTAATCATAGATGTGTGTCGATAATATAATAAATACTTTCAATTTGAGGCTTTAAAGCTGTCCATCGCTTACTCCATGACTAATTTAAGCTGTCAAAAGATCACTTCACCCTCACTTTTAAAAATTTATCACTTCAAAAATTTGTATCTGGCTTCATCATTTAAAAGCAGACACTTTCATTATCAATTTCTGAAAATATCATAAATGTTTTCGAAGAAATCTTACACAAATTTATATTTATTAGTCTACTTTACATGCAACAATTATTTTTCTAAGAATGTAACAAATTCCTCTGGAGCAATTTTCTTTTCGATAGCATTGCAAACGAATTCACTAACCAACTGGCAAGCTCTTCTGCCTGCATTGCAGTTCAAAGAACAAGTCCAATTCCGACACACGGCAATCATTCTGATAAAGACAATTCACATCTTAGTGGGATCCACGAAATTTGACATAAATGTTATTCAAGTTAACAAACAACAATGTACGATTAAAGTTCGAAGTATCCACACTTCGTCTTCACACAGACCTAGCGGAGAGGTACTCAATGTCGAGATTGTGAAGGTCGTGTTTCAAACTGTCGAGACTCTTGTGGGGAATAGCACCGGCTTTGCTCACAAAGATCGACCACACGGAAAAGACGAGCGGGTTCAAATCAGGAATGTAATTGATCCGGCACCACTGTTGAATCACCTTAGCCTTGTGCGCGGAGGTTAAAGTGAGACTACCTCCAAGAAAGCAGTTCCTTCATCAGAATCTCATCAAGGTAGTTCTGGGAATTAATCTTAACCTTCTAATCCACAAAAAACAGAAATCCCAAACCATGACCTGAGCGGCATGACCTTTCGGGAAACGTAGCGACCACGTTCATTAGCTTCCTGAACCGTTCGCGACAAAATTTTGTCGTTTTGGAGGTTGACTGTTTCAGTCCTGAATAACTTCTCTTCAGTGAAGAGGATGTCTTTGAGATCAACCGGTAAGAAGCTGTTCCGTCGAGATGTGAATCTTTTGCATATTGATGCTACGAAGCCCCAAACGATGTTTAAGATTCATTATTCGGCTGATATTCAGCTCCTTAACTGGGACTCTAGCCAACCATGTCCCAGACACGCTTAATCATACTGGGAGTTACGGCTGTCTTTGGTCTTCCACTTCTAGGAGGATCCTCAATACTACCAGTCTCCCGACAACGACAAATTTTACATTGGATCACCCCGGCCTGGCTCAGGATCGATGTCGTTGCACAGTTTACGTCGAACACCATTACTTAAAAACGCACAAAGCAATCCTTTGTATTTTTTAAAATGTCTTTAGTAACAATAAGATAAACATGAGAGCAAAATTTGACATTCATACAACAAAATTGAACAAAGTTACAACATTGCAAAGTTAGGCTCCCGGACTTTTGTGGTACTCTGTAATAAAAAATGCAGAATTTATAACAATTTTTACCTATTTTTCATTGGCATCGTGTTAGATAAGCTAAATTATCATCACAATTGATTTATTTCAATTTTCTTTATACTTAAATAATCTTTACTTAGCCATATGTTATTAAGTTTTAATTCACAATATTCAACAGTAATGTTTACATGAACATAATGTAGTGTTTCAAAAATAAAGTTCATACTTTGATATATAAGAATGTGCTTTTGACAAGTCTTTAAAATTTAATTTTTAAAATGTGTGCAAAGTATCCGAAACATCTACTAATAAAATACTTCATAGTGCCACAGCTTTTAAGAAATAATTATATTCACTATAAAATAACGAATATAAAAACGTTATAAATTAAATAATTCTCTACAGTAAACTAATAATTCCTTTACCGAGATATTTATCACTGTTTTTGTAAGACAATCACATGTTGATTTTTTAAGATCAAAAATATTCAAGTTGTTGGTGAGAAATAAAAAGTCACACTTACTAGTAATTGCATGTATTTTTTACAGAATCTGTCTAATACAAACAAATTTTATTGAGAAAATAACTATAAATAAACGCGTAAATAATAGATGGACCAAAAAAACGAATAGAGATAAAGTGTATTTATAAAGTAAGATTTAAAAGGAAAGAAATACTTATACTTAGTATAAATATTGTTGAGCAACAAAAAAATTATAATTATATGAAAAGATGATACATAAAAGAAAGATGGTGTTTTAATTTTAGAGTTGTGAGTGAAGTAAGGTCTCCATTTCTTTTTCTTAAATGTAAGATAATAGTAAATATCATACAGAAAGACACCTAAGGTTTTCAATGTAATTAAAGTAAAACGATGCTTCACTGTTCAGCGTTTGTGATACACAGTGTACATAAAAGTATTTGCTAAGAAAACGTTTCTAAGAAAAACAAAAAGAAATGAAATTAAGAAACGTCTATCTTTTCTATACAATAGGCCGTCTTTATTAAATTAGAAAGAATAGATCTATAGTTGAAATTAACAGAAAAGGTGTCCAGAATGTTATCAGCTACAAATAGACTAAGTTATCTGTAACTTTTTGCAAACTCTGTATAAAACCGCGAATTTTGTGTACTTTCCTCGATTTGTTAAAATAAAATTACTTGTGAAAACAAACAATCTATGTCATTTTTTTTAAACATACATTTTTTTCCTATTTTTAATTACAGCGAACAACATTTCAGTCAGAAATCAATGTATATAAAATTTCAATAAAAATCAACGCAACAAATATAATATCATCATCTTTGCATAAGAAATACTAACTTTCTCTTAATGCTCTATTTTCTAAAATTTGCGATACAAAAACGCCATTATAAAGATTTCATCGACATTTTTTACAAAAGCGTCTGATTAAAGCAATTTCGTTTCTCTTTTTTTTATGCCACACATTATTATGTACATTTTCTTATAAAATATCAGTCTTAGCAGAACATCTCCTAGTTGGAGACATTTATTTTTACTTAAACGAAACAATCCCTTAATATTCTTATCATAACTCTAACAATCATTAATAGGAATCACTTCAAAAATTTATTAATTACCATAAAATTTTGACAATTACACTTGGTTTAGTTTAATTAAATTTTCGCGCCCTCAGTCCACAGCTTTAACAAAATAATATCAATTCTCACAGAGAACTTATTTATATTTTTGTGTTTAATAGGATATTTCTTTTAATTATTATTCGGCGATGTTTCGCATAGATTTTTCACAATGTCATCGTACGTTTTCAAATCGGATTCGTAATTCTTCAACTGTTGTGCTAAATCTTGTTCTGCTATTGTTGGAACTTTATTAAATATTGGCGGTGCTCTTTGCCATTCTATGTAAAAGTTGTTTAATTCTGTTGCGGCGTTAGGTGTTGCAAATGGTGTTCTCTGTAACAAAAAGAAAATTTTGTATAAATAAAAAATTTTTTTGAATTATTATTAATTTATAAGTAACAAATTTTTAGTGCGTAGCAATGATAAAAAAGCAGTTTAATTTTTATTTGAATGTTCTGATATTTCTATTGTCAACATTAATTACTCTACTGGAGTTAATAATAATTTCTGTATAAAATACATAAATTTAAAATTCATTTATGAGTAAACGCGTAGTAAACGAGAAAATGTAGTTTTTACAGTTACCTTATGTATCAAATTTGTTATTGTAACAACTTAATATGGCAATATTTTACTTTTCAGTTCTCCTCTTCTACCAGCATCAATTAAAATTGCTCGTCATTGGTAAAGCTAATTACTCACGTGCCGTTTAAAACAAAGAGCTTAACGATCATCGACAAATCTTGTTTAAATTAAATGCTTGGTTGATCTCGGCGCTCTTTAAGGTGTGGTTCGTTAAAATGTTTTCCTTTAGAGGTAAGACAATATTCTCAAGGAAATAAGTTATTTGATTGATCTATAATAGCTTAAACGATACTTCGAAAAGCCAATGATGATGAATAACATGTTTATTTATTAATAAACTATGGATTTAAGTCCCTTTTAAGGATTTGTAATCAATGAGTTAGAATCAAAGAATTTATCAACCAACTTTGTATGCAATGACGAAACAGACTTTATACAGTTCCTTACCAAAATTAGAAATCTTTGAAAATAATACAAAAGAAGGAAGCCGAGAATTTAATGCTATTAGGCATGGCGAAGCAATATTTAATTTTGGTGGAAAATTAGGTGATTGAAACAGGATAAATATGACAGAATAATTGTTTGTGAATTGTGCTTTCTTTATAGTTTACTTTATACAAATTGCTACCTATTATTTTCGATATGTTTTCAGACAAATTAACAATTTTGAAAGCACTATCTTTAAATAAATTTGTGGAAGTATATTATACTATGTGTTTATAATTAGTCAGCTTTATCTTCTTTATTATAATTAGCAAGTTTGGGACAATGTTTAAAGAACTAACAAAAGTTTACTTAAGTTGTTTTATAACCTTTGTTGCCAAATTTATTCTAGTTGTTATTTCCGCTAAACAATAGTCTCTTCTTATCATATTTATTTCATGAACACAACTATTGTAATCATCAATTACAAGCATACTTCTTTATATATGTTACTGTTTCTTCACCTATAGAGGGAGAAAGCTCCAACTATAACAGTCTTGAGTTTTGGTAACAACTTGGAACTAACGTCTAAACCTTTTGCTTTTTTTGTGATCTACACTGTACAGCTTTACAGCTTACCATATAGTATGCGTAATAGTATGCGTAATGGCGTTATAATGAGTCTAAATGAATCTTATAAAATCAAAATCGAATACTAAATAATGCTCTACCTAGCATTAATTAAATGTTAACTCAGAGTTAGCGTCGAGATAAATGAAATATGAGGCTTATAAAATATTAAGCGAACATTTAATCTACATATAGCATCACCTTAACCATTTTCTAAAGTTCTATTACCTTCACATTAGCTTCAAGCAAACAATAATGGTTTTTTAATTCAATACATTTAATGAATAACTAACGTTATCAAACCGTGATTCTATGCTAATCGGCAGAACGCATGCTATTAATATCATTAATATAATTGGTTTGGCGTCACGTTAATTTAAATGTTATCTACATATAACTATTACCCAACATCAATCGTCGGATTGCGTCCTGTCAACATGGCAAGTTTTTACAATCGTGAATTAATGAATACGTTAAAAATAAATTGATTCGAAACCTGTCCGCTCGAAATTCGTAAATATTGATGAAAATCGCTAAACATTGAAGGTAGGAATTCACCTATTCAAGACATTTTAGAGATTATTAATTGTTGATTTAAAATAATCTTCAAATAAAAGAGTGGAGGTTTTCTTTATCGACCTCAAACATCAGAACCACAAAATTTTAACTGTCCACGAAAATACATTGATGAAAAAGATACGAGTTAGCAAAAGTACATATTTTGCTTGAAAAGGCTGTGTAGCAAATTCTATGGCTTGAATCTTATTAGCATCGAATATTACTTCATTAAATCCGAATCCATAAAAATGATAGTTGAAAGAGATTATTACTTTGTCACCATCGATAAAAATCGAGGAAAATGAAAAACCAAGAACATTGCTTATACATTTTAAGTATAAGCTTGTAGAGATAAGATAACACACAGCAAAATAAACATTTAGAGCATTCAGATATACTTCCATTCATATACAAAACCCAAAAACAATCAAATAGTTAA
Source organism: Onthophagus taurus (assembly GCF_036711975.1). Taxonomy (NCBI): domain Eukaryota; kingdom Metazoa; phylum Arthropoda; class Insecta; order Coleoptera; family Scarabaeidae; genus Onthophagus; species Onthophagus taurus. Next base: position 32,319,284 of record NC_091966.1, read on the forward strand.
TGAAAGTATTCATGAAAGGGTTTCAAGATAATTTTCGTTCTGCTTCTAGAAAAGCAGACATTTTAGATGGGTCGAATGGCAAAATAACTTAAATAGATGGTAAAATACAAACATTTTCTATTTCTAAATTGTACACAACCGTTTCCACTTATAGATGAAAATCTAGTTTCAAATGAGAAAGACCAAATATAAAGAAAATTATGTTAAGTGTATTTCAGCATAAAAATTTCGGAGAAAATGACGCTAAAATGTAAAACAATACAAAAGGCCTAATAATGTACTTGACTAATGTTTATACCTTCCGTGATGGAGTAGAAATTGTAACAACAACATTCTTTTACATTTAGTTTCCTTAAATACCTTAAAAAAATTTCAATATATGTTGCGTTTGTGTTTGGAGTTTGCTCCAAACACTTCCCACAAAGCTTACTAGAGACAGAGAAAATTAACTTAAGAACGGAAAAACATTTGCAAATGAACATTTGTTTAGTATTGATCCTAAATAATTTCCTATCTATGTTCTGTCTTTGGGGAGTCTTAACACCAAACACAAATTGGGTATAAAATTCTCTGGAAATATTTCCAACAGTAATTTAGATTCCGTTGACCACAACGACAATACTGTTGGCATAAGCTTATGAGCAACTGATTGTGAGGGGAATTACACTTAACATGGTGATGGAGAGACTGGCAAAATGCCAAAAGCCCCAGGTTAAGCCTCGAATTTAGTTATAAATGATTAGTGGAACTCCAACGATTTAAAGCATTTAGAAGATGACCAATTACACGTGTAAAGTTGTGTCATTCCAAGACTGTATAATTCTGTGCATAAATATTCAAATACATAAACATTTTAAAAAAACATATAATATAGTAATATATCATAAACAATGTAGAAATGCCAAACATCTTTAGAAAATACTAGTAGAAATTAGATTTTTAATAAATTTTTATAAATCCAAAGTTTATTTCAAATACGTGCTTGAATTTTTGATTCTATCCTCATCTTTAAATAAGGAATAAAACAATAAAAATATTTTGTCCTTGACGTTTGTAGAATCACAATAATAACCATATAATAATAAGTCTTTCGTCAACGCATCTTGCAACGATCTACACTTATAAATACACGAGAATCGCATAAACAAGCAAAGTTATTCTAAGGTCTTACATGAGGTCATCGCGCACGCACTCTTTGACTTTGTTTTAGGTTATTTTAGGTGATGCCGTAACAGAAATCCTCGCTTCCGTTACGCAGCAATTAGTTGTGCATTTAGACCTTTATAACTCGATGACGTCTCAAGGTAAAACTTTAACCCCGAGTTGCAGTTCACTTGTGAATAAACGTCCTTGAATAAAAGTAGTGAATTAAAATGCTGTTTTATAAACAATTTTCCTTACTTCGACGATTAACTCAGAATAACATGATGAATATAATCGGTTTTCATGTTTCTTATAATTTGAGTTAACTGGGTAACAAAATCGCATGCGTTCCATGTTTTGTGTTGTGAAATCGGACCGTAACCATATGGTTGTGGTTTCATTTAACGGAAAATTGTTGATTCACCCAAGAATGACGTTAAACGAAACATAAAACAGAGCGTTTATAATTAAGAATTTAAACTTAGAAGTACAGTCTTAACTTTGGTATCAAAAGAACCTTGGTATCAAATACAAATTTTATCGGAATTTTTTATATTTGCGTGCGTCAAACCGATTTATTTACATTTTAGGTCACTCAACCAGTGATGGACGATAAGACCGTTGCACGAGGAGAAATATTGGAGGCACGAGTTATACTTTAACTCCAACCTAATGTTTATTTATACCGATGTAATCCAATCGTGGTAATAGGTGCTGACCAGATGGTTGAGACATACACATTATAAAATGCAAATCATTTGATATAAACTTTCAAACAAAAAAATAAGCAACATAATTAAACGATTAAAATGTTAGTAAATGTAAAAAAGGCATGAAATTAGTGCCATCACAAGTGCATAGCGAAATTAAAAATTACCAATTCTACCATAAGGAAGTCATCATTGGTCGATCTCGTTGTTATTTCAGGATCCCTCTTTTCCTCCGTCGATCTTTTCTTTTCTTCTTCAGCATTTCCATTGTTAGATTCGTTTTTGGCGATTTCGGCTGCAGCCGCTGCTGTTGCAATCTTTTTCTCCTTTTCTTTTTCCGCCTCTTTCTTCGCCTTAGTTCTTCTTTTCTTATCATTTATTTTCATCCTCGCAAATTGAATGTCCGGAATATAATTACTTGGATCCAAGATGTTTTTGATAATCGAAGGATCCGCGAATGCACCGATTTTAATTGGGTGCTCGCCTAACGAAGCTGAATCTTCCCTGCAATAAGAATAAATAAAGTAATTAACAAATAAGTGAAGGAATTAAAAGAATGTCTTAAGAATTACTTTCACGGAATATGCATGAATACTTTTGTTTCCGATAGGATAGTTTTGAAATCCCATTTGCAATCTCTATTTCATCACGGTAAATTCCTTTGTAAAATCGTTCAAAGAACGGCCCAGACATCGTTAATAAGGTTGATGTAAGTCATGACGAAGCATCACGACCTCTTTAAGTAACTTAAATCGTTTCATAAATAAATATTTGACTCATATGGGACATATGTTACGCATACAGAAATTTTCCGATAAACTATTATGGTTAAAAAAAACTAGTAAATATAATAATCTAATCTTTTTATCCGAATTTCATAATCAAGTTCTTAGAACTTATACAACAACATCCTCTTTGATTCAAAAATTAAACAATGAACCGTTGAAAAGCAAAGATGAAAGTTAGATTTTAAAGACGGTCGTGCCATCAACTCCATGGCGCAACGATTTAGCACTTCAATAAAACGCTTTTATAGACGAAGATTGGTTAGATTTTTATTTAGAGACAAAATCAATTAACGTAGCTTATCTGTAAAATAGGTTAAAAGGTGGTATTAGTTTTTAGTCTTATGGTAGATAAAAAAACATTGGATTATCTAAGCCACTGACCTAATACATTTTAAATTATCGTTTTATTCAAGGTTGAAGTCGCACCAGTAATAATTATTTAAATTCTTAAGGACATCAGATCATCTTACTACGCCTGGTAAGCTTAAATTAAGAAGTTATAGAGGTGAAAAGGTTGTTGATCTTACTACATTATACAATTTTATACAGTTTTTTTGTTACTTTCGGGTTTATTTAAATAATTCAATTAGAGGGAAACATTTTTATAATAAACGTTTAAAGTTTTGCAATGTTGGTTGTTATCTACGCTATCTTTTTTATAAAGACTACAATTCGAGATAAACTTCATAAAATATAAACATCGTGATGTATTTTAGCATATTTTTTGTAGTCTTTAGGAACCTTGAAATTGATTGCTGTGAAATGAATGACCTTTTAAAATAGAAAAAGTTGCAGTGCGAATTTTGCAACTTGACCTACCATATCTAGAATTAATCAATGATCTTGGTTGTTATCTTATAATTTGAAGCTTAATTTTTTAATACGTTTGATATCATTTTTCAATGTCAGATTAAACATCTAAATTAAATTTCTAAAAATTATTGTTTCTTAAGTATTCAATTCATAAATTGTGCACTTAGTTTTATAACTAGTTTCGATAAAACTAAAAGGTTTCAGTAAGAAAAGTAACTTTCTTGTAGGTAACTTTAAACCGCATATTTATAAGGCAGCACATAGCACGCAGCTTGAAGGTTTAGATATGTTATCAAATTATTTATTTTATAGAGAGACTTTAGGCTACAGAAGCTCACAATCATTGACAAAGATTTTATGTCACATTCTGTTTAAACGTTATATTGAATAAGGTTAAATAACCTTATTCAATATGAGCGGAGATCGTCTTGATAACTGGAGATATAGTTCCGGTAGAACAGGTCTAGTTTCGGACAGAAATGTACATTGTAAAGTGATGAAGACAATCACAATGTACATATTGCTGAACGCTATAAATGGGCTCCTTCTAGGAAGCGAGATTATCAGTAAATTTCTACATCCTCTCCTCACAAAACAATGAACTCTATGTATAAGAAGTTTATTACCAAAACGCAATAAGTTCAACTTTGGATTGTTCTATAACTCAGATAATACTAATTTAAGAAATAAAAGACTCTCAGCATTTTTAATAAAGTAATGGTTTAATTATTGTGGGATAGAAAATAAATTCTAAATTATTCTACTTTCCAAAATGTCATAAAAAATTAATTGTGTATTAATTTTGGCGAAAACTCGATAAACAGGAAGTGTGCATTAAAAGTAGAACACAGGAAACAATTGAAACCACAAAAATAGTATCAGTACGTGTTTTACATAAATCTAACCATAAAAAAAAGAAAGAATTTTATGTTGACTTATTTGTAACATTATAACTAAAGAAGAACAAATACCATCCGAGGAAATTAAAGAACAATTGAACCGCTTATTTATCAACAATACGTTTCTAGAAATTATTTCATAGACTTTCTATCCCGTTATTTTTTAAAACCACATTCCTCCCTTCGTTTCCAATTGATATATTGCGTTAAATAAAAAAAAAGCACAGTGTAGCATTTCATTTAATATGGTCATTATATAGTTTTTCTTTTCTCTACAACGAACAGTTTTATCTGTATCTCTCTTAAAATGGCCGAGATTGTAATTATATGCGGATGTTTCTGTGATTCGCGATATTACTTTAATTACATCTATTACAGCAAAAACGATTTTTGCAAAAAAGTTTGACCTATATCCATTAATGACTAAGCTGTAAGACATCAAAGAATATGCAAGTTACGAAAAGAATTATTATATATTGGAATCGACCAGAAAATCCGAACTTTGGAAGTTTCATAGATCTCGACGTTTTGATTCTGAACCGTATTAATTCCTTGATTTCACTAACCAACTTTGCATATGTTTAATTAAAGGAAATGTTTGAAGTTATTACTGTTATAAATGAGTTATATTATTATAAGGATCCCCATTTCTTATGATAACATTGTACTATATTCCAAATCTAAAGTGCATACCGCATTGATAATGATCAAACTCGCGGCGTATGGAGGTATTCCAAGCAGTAAGAGAGGTTATTGAGAAACACCACAATAATTTATGTTAAGATAAAAGCACGACATTTTTAACTAATTCTATAAGTCGTGTCTACTTTTATCGTTAATTTTTGCCAAGTTAGGAATTTTTGAAATATCACTTTTCGCACACTTAGAATGAAATTTAGTGTTGAATGATTTACGTATAAACAGCGAATTAATACATGCTTATCCGTTAGTGTTCTACTTCTGTACTAAGAAGTAGAGATATGTTCATATATCAAAATGTCAACACATCGTAGTATATTTAAGTTTACTTCAATTTATTTTAATGGTCTGAATTTAATTTTATTGGCTTATTTTGCAGGGAAAACGTTTGTGAATAGGAAAGTGAAAGAAGAAATGCTATCCGATCAGCCATCGTTTTCTATACATCTTCAAAAATCTTTTTATTGGTTATTTCAATTGAAAAAAAATGTTATTTTTAGGTGATTTCATGCAAAACATTTTTTTTATATCTACACAAATATTTATAAGAAAATATTTCAAAACAGCGTAAGTTTACACAATCACGCATAACCTCACGACTGCGCTGATAGTATTAAAAAAATGTGTGGAAAGTCTTATCTTTAATGGTTTATATCTTAACCGGTTATAGTTTAAAGCCAAATAAATTGTCATTTTAAATTGCCACAAGTCACTCAAATGCGTTGTTGACAGAGATAGTTTTTCTGTATTCTTGGCAAAAATATACTAAAGTTAGTTCGATTTTCAAAGGCATCTTGTGTTTAACTTCAAAACATGATATCAGCAGTTCAGTGATTGTAACAGAAAATCTTCAGAAAATAATCGTGATGTATTTTCAATATCTTAAAATATTAACAATTTGTTGCAAACAATATAAATTGCAATACAAATTGCTAAAAGCTGGAATGTCTCTATTATCAACTAGCAGGTGATTTCGCCCAACGTTGAAGAAGAAAAAACTGATCAACCTAAAGCCGTGTGTCCACTACCAAGTTTTCTTGCGGAAGTTGCTTCCAGAAGTTTTTGTCGTGTAAACACGTATGTTTTTGTCGTGTTTACACGACAAAAACTTCTGGAAGTCACTTCTGGAAGCAACTTCCGCAAGAAAACTTGGTAGTGGACACACGGCTTAAGCCTGTATATCATATACATAGAAGAATACTCTTGAACGATAAATATTTGCACGGCGCAAAAAAAACACTTAAAAAGTCTGTTCTTCGCACAGACTTTAAAACCATATTTGACGATACTGAATACTAAGATACGATACTAAATGAGTTTAGCGCGGTTGCCAAAAAGGTCAGTTGCAAATTATTAAACGTGAAAATTAAAGCTGATTTCTTAATGAACTTAAAGTCAAATAAGATATAAAAAAAATAATAAATTTTTCGTTTTCTACAATTGCATACTTATTCACAAAACCCAATTGACGTTAATAGGTTTTGAAAATTGCGGTATTATGTTTCAGAACTACGGAAAACAAAAAGGTGAAAGTGGTGTATGGAGCAGAATTATTTGGAAATCAATGATTTAAATCGTTCGAATACTCAGAATTGTTTTCCAGATGAATGCAATACCAGGAACTTGCGTATTAACCGAAAGGAAAACAAGAGAACAATTTAACACGGAAGCTTGAATTTCAATATTATGAAATATTGGAAAATTTCCTATTATTATTTAGTTTAAATCTTTTATTCAATAGTTGGATTATGAGTCCTTCTAAAAATATAAGTGAGGGTGCAGCGGGGTGATATTTTACCGAGTTTGTTATCTAGCTCTGAGTATGAACTGCTGTATGCTTAATAAGCACATATCAGTTAATAAATTTTCCCCGACATTTTTTATTTGGCTTTTCTGAAATCATTTAAAATTCAAGCTTGGTTCTAGGTCTTTGCTTCATTTCGACTTCTTAATATCCTTGTTTTTTTTTGTTTCTATCTGCTATCTCAGTATTTTTTTTTCGTCTCTTTCATTTTGTCTCTGTATCTTGTATCTGACAAGTTCCAGGATGGTCTCTACGTGTTATCTGGTTGTTAATCTCCTATTTTCTTCTTTGTGTCTGACGCCTGTCTTTCTTCTCCAATTAGCTTCTTCTAACATAGTGCAGCTTTCCATGTTCCTGCCTCTATCCTCTATATGGCGACATTTATTTTCAGATATCTCCCAGATTTTGATATCAAAAGTCCATGCTGAGGCATAGTTTCAAACATCTTACTTTTTCCATTTTTTGTTTTATCTGTGTTCTACGGTGCGTTGAATTCACATTGACTCTTCTTAGAGTTCCTACCTTCCACTACCTATAGAATTCTGTGCCTTGTTTACAGCTTGTTGCCTTCAGATTTCAATCGGGTTTATTTCTATCTATTTCTCTTAAAAGCATCAGTACGAACAAAAAATCAAGACTACATATCTATGATTTCTTAGACAAGTAAGTAAAGGTATGTTGCAAATTTGTATCACCAACCGCTGTCAAGCAAATCATACCATTCTTACATAAAAATGTGTAAGAAATGTAAGACTGGGATCAAAGGAATGAACCATTTATGTACCAACCACCTAACGTCACATAACTTACAACAAATAAATTATTGTATATCACTATAAAATGTAAAAGTAAGTATGCTATAAGAGAATCATAGTAGCCAATATGTCAAAATACTGTTTGCACGATTTAAAACTTTATCTGCATCATTAAAAATTGTCTAAAAGCTATTACAAATTTGAGCATTTAAATTACACATTATATTAAGATGGCACAATTCAATGTATTGTCTAACATTTAGGTTGATGATAGAAAAAATTAGTTTTTTTTAAAATATAAAATTCTCAGCAGTAAATAATAAATATTTTTCTCAACCACTCACATAGAATTATTAAAAAATTGTTTAAAATCAGTTGATTGGAATTTCTCAGAAATTATTTAACGCTATCTGAGTAATACTTACGGTTTAAAATTTGTTTACAAGCGTTTAAATTCCTTTGCAAACCTTAGGAACGCTTATATTATAAAGATTTTATGGTATTTGCTAAAATCATGGATAAACCTAACATCAAAGTCATGGCAACTAAGTCTTGTATCAAGCAATAAGAAAAGGACTAACAAATTGAAATAAGTAATTAAAATAATTAGTTTTTGAGTAATAGTTATTACCCTATAATATTCCATTAAGAAAACAATTAGTATTATTGATGCATTGTATTATAAATAATACATAAAATATGCATAAGATAAAACCCTCATAATTTTTTAAATGAATGACGCCAAAAATCCTTGTAAACTGCAGTAGATTTATCTCAAGTGGTTGGTAATATTATCTTCACATTGCCAGACATGAAATTTGATTTATTAAAGATTATTTCTAATTGGAATTTCAATCAATGACTAGCAAATAGAAAGTGGGCGTTCAATCGCTAGATTTATTACGGAGACCGTATGATTTCGAAAAGATCTTAATCTGAGAAATGTAATTCATTATTAAATCTCGAGATAGCACGCGATAAACGCCCACATAGGTCGTGGAGAACGTAGAAATTATTTAATTTTATCTTCGCTCGGCGTTTCCGAGTAAGTACATTTGTTAATAAGGAATGCACTGACGCCAGAAAATTGCTGCAATTATTACTACAACCAGTTGGGCCAGATGTGTATGGCATTGGTTCAATAATAAACGTCGAACGACTAACTGGCGCCTGTATGTCAGTACATACAAGTTAAAAAAAAACTTTCTAGAAGTAGTGTATGTATTTTTTGCCGTCAATGCAAATTACTTTATTAAACATTAATCTATAATAAGTAACATTTTTTTATTATAAATAGTAAATTGTATAATAATGAAAATCCACTCACAAAAATAAAAGCATTTTTTTCTTTAAGCAGATGGATGAGAAATGCCGGGACAAATTGAGACACGTAACTCACTACTATTGGTTCAACTCACAACAGTCGACGCGAACGACGTTGCTGCTGCGGTTACAGCAACTTTACTACTGTCGCTCGAACGAATAAACGGGTTCCACTCCGTTCTACGTGGATCGCCACTCAAACTGCTTTAAGTAGTGGCAAAATACGGCCAAGTATTTTTATGTCAATCCGTTATCAACACAGATAAACGATATACACAACAAATTCGCCGCAAATATCAATTACAAATTTTTCAAACTCCCTAACGACCTCCACGAAGATTTTTCTAACAACAACAACAACAAAAATAAGCTTATCATCATAAATGCAACAAACACCAGTTTACATAACCATTTTTGTTTTGTACGATTTTCATCCGGATTACATAACCGGGAAATCGCAGTGAAAGCGCATTTTTACAATATCAAATAGGAACTTTCACTACACCGTTTATCTTCGTCTTCTTCTAGTTCGATTTGAGTTAAGATAGACGTCAACCTACGCCATCCCGTTTGAGTAGCACTTCCTGTTTACTGCAACTGCAACAACGTTCATTTGCATCAATATAAATGCAGGGCGAGGCTTGTGCGTTTCTCCGTTTGTACTTTACACGTACATACACATGCTTACATGGGTCGCGTTGTTTCAAGTTCTGGAAGGTTAGTGATAATAAAAATAAACCACCAAGAACAACGACGTCGTTAAACCACGTTTTATTAACGTTTCGAAGTATTTTAATGGATTCTTCGTGATTATTAAATGGATACTAATATTTAATTTTCTTCACTTCTATTTTATTGTTTTCGGTTACCCAAGGAAATTGTAAAATTTAACAATCTAAAAAACAACGCCATAATTCGTCAGCTAAATAACAATGAACGGAATAAGCATTATAAATAATAGCAACGATGATGCGTCACTCTTCATGTAACTAACTTGACCTAAACAACGCGATTAGTCTAGTCTAGAATAACACTTTGGCGTAGGTCCAAAGATTCCACAAGCGGAAATGAAGTTTATCGCAACCATCAACTTTAATCATTAAAAAAATAAATAAATTGCAACAATTTTATAGTCTAATAACAATCATGAACATAACGTAACACGGTAAATACTAAATACCAACATTTCTAGTTTCCTACCCATAAGGAATTTCCGTTTGTTACGGTTGAAAGAACAACAAATGATGGATACAATGTAAAGTCAAAAGGACGTTCTTTTTTCTGCTCGTTCTCTTCATGAACTTATAATCGTACTTTCCATCGCGAAACGTCTAACGACAAGGTCGTTTTAGGTCCGCTTAAAAAAGTTTTGCGATCTCCAATATCACCGTTAGCTTGGGGCCAATGCAAAAAAAGGTCACTGCTATAGAAAGAGAGAGAGAGAGAGAGGAGATTGTTGGCCATTCACGGCGAAAGTCTTGTACGGCACAAACCCGGTCGGTTCGAGATACTATAAATAGGCAGAGTCGAGTAACCGCGGGGTATTTGATTTCTAAAAATACGATGCCGTTGCGAAATTTTCGTCTCAAACCAACCTTCCACCTGCTTAATAAGTCAATAAATCATGTCGAAATCTAACCAGATTCATGTAGCTACCGAGGTAGAGATAGTAGTAGCACGAAGTCAAGAAATATTAAAAAGACTTCTTTTAATTTATTATTACCTATTGTATTCAGATGGGATTAATAATTTTTAATAGATTGATTAGATAAGATTTTGATTTCATACCTTAACCTTTTAAGAAAATTGTTAAGATTTAATGCACAACTTGGCATTTTTAAAAGGTTACCAAACCAGACGGTTTTAATTCTTTAAACATATGGGAGTCTTTAAACAGTTTAGATGTATTACATAATCGTGACTAATCGAGTGAAAATCCTAATCCGAAAACTAGGCGAAATTACAATGACTCAGAGAATGCACATTAAAAATTGGGCACAAACGTCATGGTCCAACAAAACCCACACACCTACCTACGCGTATATCAGGGTTGAAATTAAATTCTCTTTGAATAAAAATAGGTTTGTACGTGAGTAGAATACATTGATTCATTTCCTTACACACTTCCTCATGCAATAACCTTTTACGTGTAGATTCAAGGTTTTTTATTCAGAACAGTACGTAAACAACTCTTGCAATGAATGAGAGTCCATGTACAAACAACAAAAAAATTCTAGATTGTAATTAATACATCATAATACGAAAGCTATAAATGATCGAGAAAAACATGGTCTATAATGAATTTTAATCAATATAATGAATTTATCCTGTTAATATTTATAGTTAATAACAAATTCTAAATCTCAAAATGGATATTTTTGACCATCCTTATTTAATCCTTTGGTTCTATTTATCTTAAAGAGTAACTAACTGTGCAAGAATTCCTGCAAATTAGCATTATAACGGATTTTTACTGTGCGACAAGAATGAGACAACTTTTATCTATACTTCGAAGGACAGGAACATGGGACTTGTCACGTAGTCCCTTAGACGATTACCTGACTAACACAAAAAGTTTAGTAATTAAGGGGGCTAATATACAATTCTTTTAGATAATATTGTATTATTTGATATGGTTTTCCGTAAATTGCTGTAGTTGTGGTCGAAGATAATAATTTTACTTAGGGCATAATTTCGAAATACTAACTTCGTAAATTCAAGTAAATTTGGTTGGTTACATTCTCGATTGTAGTGAAATGTATGTTAGTTACTTATTTCGTTTCTATTTGCTGGATATTGCTAATAAATTTCAAGTATGAATCGAACCTGTTTGTACTATTTCCAATGTGGTCTATTATATAATTATGTACGTGATAGCAGCCTGGAAGAAGAAGACCTACAAACAAGTTTCAATTATCAGTAATCTTTTGCAAATTCAACGAATATCAATATTAGACAATTCAGATGCGATAAGTTGTGTTCATCAGAATTAGGTTCGATTTTAGCGATTTAGGCAATAGCTCCTGGATAACCAATCGGGCAAAATTATTAACGAATTGATTTTAAATCCTCATGTACGAAAACATAATTTATAATATATGGTATTCCCAAAGAAAAAAGAAAAATTAGGTTTCATATATTGGTTCACGAATATTAATATTTCTTATATCCGATTGAAAGGTAGTAAAAATGGAATAAACTTAATTAAGACTGACTTAACTACTCAAAGAACTGATTTATTACACACTTTAACAGATTGAGCGCAAAATTTGTCTGAACGATAATCGGTATCTGCAATAAGTGGAACGATAAATGCGGGGAGATAAAATCAACTCTTGATATTCCTAGAGACGGGACCGGGGCACGAAAACAGGGTTGAAACCAACACCTGTTTGCACGCTTTCGTGAAAATCAAAAAATTTATGTTTAGTTTTCTTTTTAAATTTGTTTTATATTTTTTACTTCATATTTGCTTATATAATTATTGCAAAATTGTGTAATTTTAAACGACCTTTTTTATTTTTAACGTCACCAATCAAGTTGGTGCAATGGAATGTTACTGTTGACGTATTGTGTCAGCAATTTGAATGTTTGGAATTCCTAATGATCGTTAATATTCATGGCTTTCAATTGTTCAAGAGGTATACAGTTTGTAAAGGATATGGTGAATTTTTTTTACGTTATAAATCTTATTATAGATTTTGGGTTATGAAAAAATGAGCCGACACATTCAAGTATTTTTGTGGAAGCTCTTGATGGTCAATTCCTGGGCAAGTGTTTATTATTTGAATATATATATATTACTTTAATGACGCAAACATTAATGTCTTCCCGAGTTACTGAAGGTCCAGCAAAAGCTATAAGTAGATGTTGAAGTCGTTTCTGTTGTATCTTATGTTTTTAAATCTGATAACACCTTGAAAAATACTTAATAATATTCTTCCTTGCCATCGATAGATAAAAAATAGTTTTCTAATATCAGTTTATTGAATTGGATTTAATTTTTATTGGATAGTTATGGTTCAGTGAACACAGTTCGATTTTAGCACCCAAAAAAATACCGCTTCGTTAACGTATACTATCAAGTTGTTATAAAAGTTGAAAGATAAGGTTAAGATTTATTACTTTACCGTGATATATGTTTTCTGTTTATATGTGTATGTATATAAAAATACCAAGTACGAACTGTATTATAAAGAATATGTGTTATAAGTACACATATTCCTTATAATACAGTTCGTACTTGGTATTTTTATAATACAGAATCTTATAACTTATAAGATTCGTTATAAATGAATAATAATTTTTAAGAATATTGTAACTTGTTTCATACAACATTATAAGAAGTTATGGTCATGATTATCTTTAATCATTGTGTAATCGTCAATTTAGTTAAACATAAAAAAAATTGAATAAGTTGAAAAAATGTTGAATTTTGATGTAGTTACTTTAAACTTATCAAAAGGAACTCCATCAATTTAATTTAATCTTAGAATGAAGATTTTAACGAAGTACTTTCAGTTATATGTAGATAAGATAAACAAATACAAAATAAACATTCCTAAACGTTTATTATGCATCAAACATAAAAATGCATAATATTAATAAACTTATATGAATGTTGCCATTCTTTTTCAATCAACTTGTCAACGTGATTTATACAATTGCTCCTGTATAATTTAACAAAGCCATATGTCACACGGGTTTTGTCTTGGAAGGAATAATTGGATCGTTGATATGTTTGTTGTAATAGGCCCTACAATGGCCCCAAAGTAGTTCAACTACAGTAATGCTGATAATGCTAACGAGGCAGTCGTCACAGTTTTTGTATTTTGCTGCAAAGTGGCGCAATTTTTTCTTAGAGGTAAATTTTTGTTACTTCGCTTATTTTTTTTCTTTAAAGATTGAATGATAGGTGGCATTGCTATTATCGTAGAATTTTTTCCAGGTAAATTTTGCACGCTAGAATTAGATTTTGGTTGACCCACTTGTACGAGAATTGAAAGTTCATCGTGTTGTGGTATTTCTTGTCAATATTCTTGCTCTTAAAAAGTAAAGCGCAATTTTCTAAAAAGCCACTTCTATAATCTGCATGCAGTACAGTAAACCTGTCTCCTTCGCTTTATCGAATAACATCGTAATTCTGAACCATAGTTACATATTCAAGTTTTGTCTAAAAATATAAAATTTACATCGCTTCCCGAATATATTACTTGTAATAATTTTAGCTGTGATTTCTTTGCATTAAAATTTTTCGACTATTAATTTTTTTGTATTTGAAATAACCTATGTATCGAATGCATTTCTTTTAAAGAATAATTTTTGAATCATATTCCTTGCTTTTTTCTTGAAAATTTTCTTTATTACTGTATATACATATAAATAAAAGTTTTAGAAATTTGTTAATACTGTTAAAAAAGGGGGAGGGGGTTGGGTAATAATGGATAAAATAATAGAAAACCTTCCCAGGACAGCTGGGTTCAAAATGCGAAACACATTTTTCCATGCTCTCTGCTATGCTGGCGATGCTGTTCTTATCGCAGATTCTGAGGATAACGTCCAAAGATGACTACATTCTTTTAAGACTAAAACAAAAGAATTAAGTGTGCTCATCAACACCGAGAAGACCAACAAATGCTTAGTAACATTCAAGGATCCGTTAAGATGTAAGCTGGAAATCGACTCCAAGACTGTAGAACAGGTGAATCGCTTCAAATATTTGGGGGCAGAAATAACGAGTCACGGAAATCTTTTTAACGAAGTGAAAGAACAAAACAATGAAAGCGGCTCGAATGTCGAAATGCGTGCGAGTGTTGTTTAGAAGAACAAATGCCTTCATACCGAAAGCAAAATCATGATATATGTATAAAACGGCTATAAGGCATCAAGACATACTCGTCAGAGACAAAACCTGATACAAGCAGGACTCTACAAATGATGTGAACAGTCGAGATGAAAACACTACGAAATATACACGGTAAAACTCTACATGACAGAATACGAAACGAAGATATCAGACAACAATGCGGAATACAGGACATAGGAAGATGGGTGAGACAGAGATGAAGATTCTGGAACAAAATTATAAAAAGAAGTGAAGACGACAGACTCGTTTTAAACGCAAAAATGAATAACCTAGTATAAAAAAGATGGCAGGATTCTTATTGGTTAGTTTATACTTTCTTTGATAGAAATGAATTACCAAAGTTTCAGGTCCACGTCGAAATTCTCTGTTGTAACCTATATGTAAAATTTCCCCTAACTTTTCCAACGTCAATTCTATCAGTAATACTCATTATAAGAAAACTACTTGAAATTTTCAAGTTGGCTATCGATTCATTCATACTTACGAAACTAATACGGAATGTTGTTACATAATACTCTAGTGCTTTTAAGTTAAAATTATTATTTATTATAATACATATCTGTATATTTGTTATTATTTATGTTAACGAAGTTATTATTAGAGCATGCTTCGACTAAAATTCTAAATTTGCGGGCATGTTAGTGTACCTATTTATGTACCACAAAAGGGTCACAATGAGACTATTACAAATAACAAAGAAATAACTATGCTTTTGCAATTGCTACTGAAAAGAAAGATTACTTTGAACATTTACACAATAATTCTAATTGGAAGAAATAGAGAAGATTCTAAAGAATTCTCGTGTATTATGAAACTAATTTTGTGTTTATAAATAATGTATCCTGCTGTTCGTATAACATTAATGGTATTTATTGTAAATTTAAGTTTGAATCTATTAATTAATACATAACTTTAGAATTAGAATTGTTTTGCACCTATTCGTAACTGCATGATGGTCCAATTGACGATGTGTTTAGAATTAGAGATCGAAGTGATTGTAGGATCTCGATTTTGTTGGATTTTAGAAAGGCATTCGATACTATTAGTCTTGAATTACTCTTATTAATTTAGGATTATGTTGGGTATCATGTCCTTTTAATGATGTGTGAAATTGGTTGGTGCAATTTCACATCCTTTGTTTGTCGACACAGGTGTGCTGTAGAGTTTAGTATTTGGACTTTTACTTTTTACTATTTATACGTTCTTTTTGTATGAGTGTGTTAATTATTATAGTGACCATATGTACGCGGACAATTTACAACTATATTTTAACGTTCATTTTGTTGATAATCAAAAATAAATAAAATCAATACTAATTTTTTTAGAAAATAAATTTATCTTCCTGCATTTTTTCATAAAAGTCAGAGAAAATATCGAGAAATAGTTAAAAGAAAATGAGATGTCTAGACAAGACTTAAATTTAGTCGCCTGAACTTGAATCGACCGCAAATATTCATTCTTGTTTATTTTAAAGCAATAAAACAGCTGTAAATATCTGTGTTACGTAATCTTTTCGAATATTTTCTGTTGATTTAGACTTCAAACAATAACGATAACCATCAAAACATATTTCAGCTAGATCATTGTTTTATTTTGGTTTCAAATGAATACAATAACATACAACCAATAAAAAACTGTTAAAAGTAAACATAAAAGAATGTGCGAAAAACAAATCAAAATCTTTTTAAAATTGGGTTCCTGAACAAATTAAAAATGATAAAACGGAACTTTTTTGTTAAACCTAAATATCCTTGATTATCAAAAATCTGTTATAACTGGAAAACAAATAATGATGGGAAATGCTGCAAAATTTAAAAATGAATTAATCATGCATTATTCCTTGAAAAATTAACGTGATGATGGATTGTTCAAGTTCATCGAAAGTCACGAGATATTGACGCGGTTAAAAATAAAAAAATGGAATAACAATATAAAAAAAATAAAGAATAAAAAATAAAAAATACTGCGTAATTTCGAAAGGAAATTTTTGGAACGTTTGTAACAAATAGAACGCAACCGCAAGATGGGTCATTAAAAAGACAACAATGCGGAACTTTTGCGTTGCATTCTACCGGATGTCGAAATGACCATTTGATTTCTTGTAGAACCCAAGCGTTTGTATAAATTATACACCACCATCAATTTCTCACGCTAAACGACGGACCAAACTACAACGACAACATCGGCCTCAACCTACAAGCAGCAAATTTGTTTTAACGCGTAAATCTAAAAATAGGTCGAGACAAGTGCGAGGTATAACTCTAGAAAAATGATCGCGACCTCCACGGCCATTTAATTATAGACTTATGCAAATCTATTTTAATACACACTTAATTTCAAATTGACAATTAAATATTGATGACTTGCAAATAAGTGTTAATACGTAAGAAGATAGGGGAAACAAACAACCGCATTCTAAAATTAGTACGTTGTCTGCGGTCACTGGAATTTTCATCGAACGATTGTGCAACTATTAAGGAAGTTTACAGTAAACACTTTAATTGTAAATGTTATGTAGAAAATGTTGAACCGTTGTTATCTAACTTTTAAGTTGGATAAGAGCAAGGAAATTCAAATGAGCTGCAATTGAAATTAGTTACGTTAAGAAGGATATGCACAAATTAAAATGTTCCAAAAACAACTATGAATTTCTTGATGACTTAATTTGCTATCAATAAACTTTTATTATTATATTTTTTAACTTTTTTCAATAACATTTTAGTCGATAAAAACCGTTCAGAACACGTGGCTAATTTCTTAAAATAAAAAATATATGAAGTCTAATTTAAATATAACTCGAAAGTAAATTCCGAAGGAAACAGTAAATTTCTCTTATGACTTTCTAAGGTAACAAGTTTCTCAATGCATAATGATTTGAATCATTTGTACGGTGGTGTATTACTGTAAAAATCAGTAATTGATTCCATTAAAAAACAATTTCCTTGCTCGTAAACATCGTAAATGCGTAGTTGTTCAAGAGTGCAAAGTCGTCTTCGTAGTTGTATACGATAAATGGGAATAATCTTAAGAGGATGGAACACGAAGAAGAGAAGAGTCACGACGGTGTAAACAATTACGTCAAGGATATTATCCATTGTGTTTGTTTTCAAGTCGATTACGACAGTCGTACTTCAATTATACCTTCCTTCTGTGTGTAGATGTAAGTTGTACTCTTCGATCGCGACTTTACCCGTCGACTTTGGCTTGTTCTGTTCGCTGTTTTTCTAAAAATAGTAAGTGCCAGTCGACCTTGAGGTGCCCTGCACTTAGCATTCCTGCACGATACACACTCAAGAAACCCGAAGTAGTCGGATGTTTTCAACTCTACTATACTTTAAAACCTAAAATATTTAAATAAAGAAAGAAAAAAGTTTAAGAGGATTTCAAGATGTGATTTAATCAACACACGTGTAAATCCATTTGATAAAATGTGTTAAATGTAATTATTTGCCTTGATAATTTTTTTGTTTTTATAAAACAAACACTTTAGAGCAGTCGTAATTTTATTTTGGAAGTAAAAAAACCAGACACAAAAACAATTAGTAACCTTCCAAAAATATAGGTACGAAAATATTGATAATAATTCAGTTAGATAAAATAAAAAATGTCTGGCGCCTATAATAACAATTTAAAGCAACAGGTTACACGTGCAACTTGTTGACAATTCCCTGCGTAATTGATGCAATTGTTCGGTAATATAGTCTAATTTAATAAAAAAACAGATGAACGAGGTTGTTTACCACACACGTTTTTAAAAAACATACAGATTATTTTTTGATTTGTCAGTAAGTTAGATATTAAATAATAAATTTCTATTTTAATAACAAGGAGACATCATGAATCATGCCGAACTAAAATTAGTTTTTAAAATTGGCCTACAATTACGTTTTACTACAAATAGAAACACGGAAAAATTGTTGAAATGTTGTAGATAATCTAAGAATTTGCGCAGCACGTTTAATGCGCAATTATCGGAGGAGTCACGTTTCAATTATTCCAAGAACGTATTTTTACTTGAACTAATTTTTTTAACAAACAACTTTTTGTGTCGGCGTCAAAATAGCTTTAATACATTTCTCATGACTACATTGTATATACAGTTACACTTAACCAAAAAATAATCTAATACAACTTATGGTATATAGAAAGTAAGATAAGAGATGGTTGTGTCAAAGATAGTTGAATAGTGATGAGTACCGTTAGATTGTCAAGTTATATAAATGGTAAATTTTACGACCTCGTCGATGTTAAGACTACCACAAGCTTGTTGCATGTCTGTTACGAGCTCGTTTCATTTCCCACACTATTCTAAACAACAACAGCATAGAAAGTGTTGAGGTTGAATGTTATTTAGAATGACCTTTAGAAGAGTACAATAAAAGTCATTGTAAATGATATCAATGAAAATCGTAATTTTTTCATTAAAAAAAAGAAGTTTAATGACAATTTAAACTGCATATATATAAATTATATAAACAAATTTATAGCCAAAATTCCTTGCATTAGAAATGTTACACGTTAACATTACCAATTCAACTTTCCCAATTCTACCTACACTTTTATTAGCATAATAAGTAAGTTACAAATACATTCAATATTTTCAACGAATATATTTTGACCATGCAATAACGAAGTGTGAAAAAAAATTGTTTCTGTGATCTATTATAAAACTATACATATATTGTATTAAATTTGAAAAGATTTCGGAAAATTTTTAAATCAAAATTCTTCAGAATTAAAAGGCAAGGAAACTAAGGAGTCAAAAAATATTAAATACAATGTAAAATACTTGATGAGATCTATAAACCAACTCGTTTCTATTCTTAAAAATTTATGTCGGTACTTTGTGCACATCCGTGACCAACGATGTAATAGGACTTGAGGTATTTATCTTTAACTCTAAATTAATGATAACATTAGCTACCCTATTAACATTAGACTTGACGGGACTATCTCAACACTGACTCAGCTGCATTTAAAAGACGAGGTATCGCAAAGTGCTTAGGTTGTAACGGCAAATTAAAGTTGGGAGATAATAGCAGGAAATTGGCAACATTATCCGCAATCGAACTGTTAACAAACCATCAGGAATTCTACTTGACCACATTTTTAAATTTGGTGACAGTTCAAATTTACGAACATGCGATGTCTTTCAACAGTTACATATAGGTTACGTATAACAAAATCATTAATTCGGTAAAAGTTTGAACGCAAATGAGGTTCTTATTAGATTATGAAGAAAGTATAAAATAGAAAGAAGACAAAAGTTCATCGTATTTAAAAGTATCGTTGATGCTTTTAGAAAATAGAAAGACGATAAAAATCTAAGAGAAGAAATATTAGACACTATTTTGTTATTTCCTTCTACTGGCACCAGAAGATTGTTCGTTACGATGTATCTTTTATCATTATCAATTGATTAATATTTTCGAAACATGGATTAGGCAAAATAGACGAGCTAAAAATGGACTGTTACATTAGCTCAAGATGTTGTAATGACTCCAAGTCATTATGATGGTATACTTGGCTTGCCACAAGGACTTAATGTCGAGCGTTGGAATAATGTATTAGTAAACTTAAATTTTTGGAGAGCTTGAATTGTATTCTAAAGCATTCAGCTTGTGAGTGCAAAATTAGCAACAAAAATTACAGATGATTACTTATTCTTTGATTTTTAAATGAACTTGAATTTGCTTAAAAATTTCAATATTATGATTTAAACTCTTTCAAGCGTGTAATATGTTTCAAAATTCATAACAGTAATAGTCAAACCGAAAGTTCTTTAGTGTTTGGTACTGACTCAAACACCAGAGGGCCGTCAACCAAGAGGGATAATGTTAGGCAATTGCTGTGAATGCTGAATTATTAAATAAGTATCTTTTGTACCAACTCTACAAGAATAAAACCTAACTTAAACTACACAAAAGTATTGTGGTTTTATTTCAACCTGGGTAACATAATTGGGTTGCTATCCAAAGAAGGATATCAGATTTATAGAAAACACCTAGAAAAATGGAACCATTATTGTTCTCTTTAAAGGGAATTATGTTTATTAACATTTAATAAATATTTAGTAAGTTGCAAATTAATTTAAAATGTATTATACTAGAAAATATGCATAGAGGCGTCCCGCATCGATTGCATAATACATCATCAGCATATCACTTACATAACACAAACAAAGAAACGCAACTGTTAGTGTATGTAAAGTATAGGTTTTGTAAAGAACTTAAATAAAAAATCAATTTTAACACTTTACGTCTCCTAAACGAATGACATAAACATTATTAGATAAGGCATATTAGGTGAAATTGTGATATTTTACTGTCTAGTAAAAGAAATTCAGAAATAATACTATTAAAACTGTACATCTTACTAGTTAATTTGCACTAAAACTGTTTCATAAGAACATATTTAACACTTAAAAATTCCGACATAATATAATGCCACGTATAGTAGGTAGCATTTAACACCACCCACATTGCTCTAAATAACCCATGATATGTGCTTGTTATTGGACACTAAACCCATTCGTGTCAGCTGTCCGTAAATGGTAGTATTGCTCTAATTTGAAGTTTTTGAGCTGGAATTTTTTTTTCAACTCGAATGTTACGATACAGTTGTTATATAAAGACATGGTGTTAATTACTTCTGAGTGCGTTAGGTACTACAGCATGATATTAACCTTAAGGAACACTTTTCAATTCCTATTAAAACTGAATTTTGCATACGAATTTGATTCCAAAACTCTACATTTTAAATTAAAGATTACACATTCGTATTAAAAGAAAAACGTATGGTGATTGCTACTCGAGTACTACATAAAAAAACAAATTCTTTTTCGAATCGTAAAATTAAATCAAGGTATAATGATCATAAAATAACCGTTTGGTGGTAAATTTTTTACATTGTAAAGGACGTTAACACATAATGAACTCCGTTGCAACGTTGCATTCCTACGTAATTAAGGTTTGGACGAGTATAAATTCACTGAGCCATGAACATGTGAAGCTAGAACATGTTCAGGTATTTGTTACAAAAAGTAGAGTAAGTTTAGTGAGAATACCACAGCACGACAGGTGTTACGTAATATGAAAGCAGAATCGGTTTTTCAGTTCGTACAATGACTTTAAAGTTTTAGAAAATGGCTTTTCTTAAAAATTTAAATATGAATGAATTTCCGATTGCATAAATACAATACTCGATTATGTAAATACAATGAAATTATTCGATTAAATCCCATTAAATCCCAAAAATAATCCCAAAATTTTCACGTAAACAACTAAGTTTAGTTAAACACATTGTGTAATCGTTTCGTGTCGTTTAAAAATAAAACTAATAAAGATTAAAAGATAGTAAACTAAATTTGGTACCAAAAACGACTTTTCGTAAACATGTTTATGTAAACAATGCGTTTAATATCTGATACCGACGGGTGATTAAGTTATATTACGAAATTATATAAAACGCACCGTTTGCATAAACAGAAGTAATTTTGTTTTATTGGTCGTCGTTAATTGAATGATCGTCCGAAAATAATAAATATTAATCGTTGGTTTGGTGTGCAAAAACCAATTTATTTGGTGGTTTTCATCTAAAAATAATTTGATTAAATTAGTGATAAAGTGTAATATGGTGCCAGGTTGTCAAGTGGCACTAAAAATTACCGGGATTTTAGATTAAAGATTGGTTAGATAATATTGTTATTAAAACTATTGCCAAAATTCCGAGAATCCATTTTTTTACATTTATAATTCATTGCTAGCCAACTTTAACATTTAAATAAGCATTTATAATAACCCAGCATATACAAATGTTTCAACGAAACGGAAAAATAAATTTGTTTAATCTTTTGACATTAAAAAAAATTTAAGAAAACATTAAAAAAATGCACTTGTCGTGACATTAATGATAAAAATATAACTGCGTATATCTTTTTATCTGGATGTAAATAAAAAAATAAGATGATAAGTAGAGAATTTATTGTTATCTCCATGCAACTTAAATACCATGCCACTTTTAAAGGGAATTAAGTTAAGTGATAATTAAATTTAAGCGCCACTTTATAATACGTTGTTATCAAGATCTTTCTGCAACTAAAAATCAATATTTTATTATGAAATAAAAGCATTTTTTTCACGTTGAGCGATATTTGAACTTAATAAAAATTGAAAACTCAAAAAGTAGTTTCACTTATGTTATCAACTCTTTATCAACACAAACATATCGATTTTGATATATCATTAATGAACTAAACTTAGAAACGAGAATAAGGATGTAGCAGATTTGTCACGTGAAATTTGCTTTCCTATTCTTGTTTCTAAGTTTAGTCCACGTTTAGTCCATTAATGATATATCAAAATTTGAATGTAATTGAATGTAAATTTAAATGTGTTTCCTAACCTCAACCTTATACAACGAGACTCCTGACGATGGTCTAGGCCGAAACCGGTAGAGTTAATAAATTTATAAAATATATTGGAGTATAAACATTGTTTATTTTTTAAAAAGTCATATAATATACCAATATGAATGGAAACCCATTTACCTATTATTCGAAAAAATTGATTGACCCAGCGTTGTTAATTTTACTTGTGTTTTACTTGCGACAGAGTCGTTTGACAAAAAATTGCTTCAATTGCATCATGTTTACTTTCGCGAAATATTTTTGACATTTTAATAGCAGCAATTTTGTAACACTTTTCTTACGTCAGTCTATCATCAACCAAAAAAACGATTTTTGGATTCTCTGAATAATTTGTTAGATTGGTGACTGACTATCCATAAAACGGTGAACGAAGTGTGCGGCGTCATAAGTGCTTTTAATAATGCATTAGCATAATTCCTTGCAACAGCTTGTTTTCAGTAACCTCTACTACTTTGATCCCTTCTGGTTGAATCAAAAATAAAATGTTCACGGTAAAGACATGTCAAAATTTCCGTGGGTTTAGCTAATACAAACCGTCAACAATCCATAATTTAAAAACACCGGGTTAAGGCATTTCTGAAAAATTCGTTTAAAATCATAACAAAAATATTTTTGAAATCAAGGCGGAAGCCGTAAAGTTAGTTAGATCGTTTCAACGTAGTCATACGTGTTTGTTATTCATAGAACGATCGTAAAATGGAGCAGAAACTCAAAGAAAAGTTTAAGACGTCTTAAACTGAACGAATATTCTGAGAAAATTAAATATAAATTTTAACAATTCAAATAATAAACTATTTATTTACAAATCCAGTTTAGATTGAATATATTTGTACTACTTCAAAGAGTTCAATTACCGAAACTAGATCGGTAAACAAGCAAATTCAACTAAAACGGGGCCTCACGATTGCTCAACCGCGGCGCCAATTTCGCACGGAAATAAACTCCGATCCTCCAACGGACCGTGAATAATCACCAATTACGTCTATCTAAATCGATTTAAATACCTTCAAAACCGAAACATTTACCTGACATTGTCGTAACTCTCATTGTATTTTATTTTAAATTTTAATAACAATTTGAGTGAAATCTTTAACTTCTATGTCAAGAAAAATCAAAGGTCGTTCAAACACAATGGGATTTTGTATTTTCTTTTTAAAATATGTTTTTAAATGAATAGAAAATATAAAACTCAGTCGACCTTCATGAAATAACTGGGTCGGTTTTACAATTAATGCAAATCGGTTAAAAATAAACCGGTGACTTTTAAAAATGTATTGTTTAATTCCCAGCTGTATTTTTTTACAAAAAAGTTATTTTTATTATGAAATGAAAAAATTTCCACTTAATCGGAATCAACAAATGTTTCAGTGTCCATACAAATTCACTATTGACGTATTCATATTCATTCATGAGTTAATTAATCAAATGAGAAGTAAATAAACGTTTTCGAAACAATTTCAAAAAGATTAAATAAACCCATTAAATTAATTAGAACACTTTCAATTTTGTAAATTTCCATAATAACCAATAATTAATTAATAATTAATGGAAAAGTATCTATTAGTTAGGCAACTCATACAACTAATGAAATGAATGTTATTCGAAGCGAATTGGGTTGCACTTTTCGTTAATAAGTTTTAATATTCTATATTAAAAGAAAAATGGACCTTAGGATTTAACTAAGCCGATTTTACAATTAATGGAAATCGAGTAAATATATCCGTTGACTTTGAATTATTATTTTTATGCAGTTATGTTACAATCTTTGTTTTCATTATAAAACGGATAAGTTTCACTTCATTGGTGTCAACAAATGATTCATTTCTTGTACAAATTTGCGATTTTGGTATTTATATTCATTCATATAGCAATCAAACATTCATAATATGCTTAGGCACTATTAACATCTGTTGCTTTTTATAATATTTGTTAAATTTTTTCATAACGAAAATTAAGAAGGTAGTTTAAATAAATACCAAAAGTTTATAATTCCTATATACTAAAGATTGTTGTGGCATCTTTTCATAGCAGTTTTATCAAACAGTCTAGAAAAATAACATAAAACGATATCATGTACCAAGATAAATCTACACAAAGTCACCCACGCCAAAGATCCTCAAGTAATACTTTCAAAAATTAGGGTCAAAATTCAATTTTAGTAATGTGTATTACTATTGCCCTCTGTTATAGAATAATGTCTGTATGTTACTTATTTTCAGAATCGTAGGTATCTTTCGCCCATCATAAGCGGTACTTTACTAGTAAACCTATTTAATTAAAATTAATACCTGCTCCATTTGACGAGAAACTTCCATACTTTATTTGGAACATCAAACGTCACCTGTGGAGAGATGGACACTAAGCACAGATTTAAAGAAGACACTACCAATACATCCATTATAAGTGATCGCTTAACACCAAGAAAGATAAGAGTTACTATGCTGTAGAACGTTGCAAAACTGTACATGATGAAGATGAACAGGTTAGTTGAAGCAGGGCGTGGATTAATATAAAGAAAGGCATGTGAATAAAACAATGAAACTTGCATACCCGAAAATATGAACATACTGGTGAAGAACCGGACCACCGACTTCTGTAAAGCATGTCTAAAAAGAATAAGGAAATTTACATGTTCAATGACAAATATATTGCTACAAGAATCGGTAGCATGCGCCTTAAATCCAACATGTAACTAGTAGCATTTACCAACTACAACAGATAAACTGGAATATAACAACATCGCGCACAAAATCGTGTAATGTGTAAGAAGATGTTGATAACTTCACAACAGCGAATTAGAATCTTGAAAGAACATTGCAAAGGTTTGCAGAACGTAAATGAGGAACGAAAATAAGTACAATTGGACTTGAGAAACGACGAAGGGAGAATAAATTTAATATTGAAATGGTCCCAAATGAATAATAAAACTATATATAGCGTGTCCACAAAATAGAGGATGTTGTCAATAGAAACATTAAGAACGTTTTTAATAAAAGTTATGATGACACCAATATTATTCACAAACGTTACTCCCCTAAATTATTATAAAATAGCATTTATTTCTGATATGTATATCATAAATATCTAATGTTCAATAAAAAAACTGTAAAATGGCATGGAATTTTTACTAACTATTTATGACGAATTTAAAACCAACATGTCACAACCTCTTGTTACTTTTCGAGAAACTATGGCCAACTATGTTAGACGTTATATGTCCAATTTCTGAATGACCAGTATATTGTACACTTTGATTATATATAATATGGATTGAGCTAACTGAATATATCTACTAACAAAAATGTTGCTCAAGGTGAATAGACGCAGATGGAAAGCGATAATGTGAAAGTGTAACAAAGATAGATATATTATATGTCAGTACGCTTCTATATCTATCTCACTTCTATCAGTACACCCATTATATGGCAGTACGCTTCTATGTCTATCTCGGTTCGATCACCTTGCGCAAGCTATCTCTCTCGTTGGCTCAATCCATATTATATATAATCAAAGATTGTACAGCTATACCTGACAGAATAAGACAACGTCTTGTATATTAAGATTTGATAGTATACGCATTAAGACGTACAAAGCGTAATCCGTGAGACCAAAGAACTACCGAGATCTAAAAGATTATTATGAATTGGCACCTATAAAAAGCGAAAAACGGAGGGGGAAGAAATACGAGATCATAAAAACAAGGAGTTTGGAACCTGAACCTGACTATGAAGAAAATTGGTCCGACTTGATGATGTGTTCACTGGTTGACACTAATTAGAAAAACGAATATAACAGCGTGTGCTGAAATTCTCTAAAGTTTTTACAACACCTGTCCAAAGGAGGATTTTGTAGGAGATAGAATCTTGCCATTATTTCCATGAGAAAAGATACAATTTTTTAAGTTAAACGATCCTTGT
This sequence comes from Onthophagus taurus, assembly GCF_036711975.1. Classification (NCBI taxonomy): domain Eukaryota; kingdom Metazoa; phylum Arthropoda; class Insecta; order Coleoptera; family Scarabaeidae; genus Onthophagus; species Onthophagus taurus. The sequence continues at coordinate 32,346,429 of NC_091966.1, forward strand.
GTGTATCGATTCTTGTGTAAGCCGGATAACTTCAAGGTTTTATATGATTATTAGCAGATTACTAAGTAAACTGCTGAAAGATTCTCCAATAAGCAACATAGTTTTCGATGAGGACGGTCAACTATTGGAGTTGTTGGAAAGCATTCCATAGCTTGAATGGCATGCAAGGTATTAACCATTACTACAGGCCAATACAATCGTCGATGTGTAGGTCTTAGAAATACTAGGTGAGTCGAGAGGAACGGACCAAACTTTAGGAGTGTATTGTACACTAATATCATGTAAAAAAACTGACATGTCCTTATCCGATATTCTTTTATTTTCTTTTTTGTTATTGCATAACTTTTACTGCATAACTACAATTAAACAAAATCTTATACATTAACATTAAATATTAATCATCAGCATTATTTTAATAATTATTCGAAAATATCATTAACTTCTAAACATTTCCGGCTTCGTTTAGTAAGAGCTCTTGTTGAAAATGAAAAACAAAAAAAAAAAAAAGAAAATCGGATAACAACATATGAGTTTTTTTATATTATTTTCAAGCGTACAATACCCTCCTAAAAGTTTGGTCCGTTCCTCCCGACTTACCCTATATAAGATAAGTGTGGAGTAGCACACGGGTTTGTTGTTGACCTCCAACTATGATTGAACAACATTATTTGCTATGAGAGAGTACTCCAATAAGAGATGTCCAACACACTTTTCTGGTACGTAAATAAGTATAAACAAGGTGATAAGCTGAAGATGATTACGGGATTAAACTAATTTCAATACTTTCGAAAACGAATGTTACTAACAATTAAGTTATATGAGACAGCAAGTACAACTTCTGATAACTGATTTGTGTGAGTAAAAGCGAAGAAGTCACAACTTTGTAAGCAAAAAAGAAAACTACCGATATTCGTTTTTAAGATTATAATGTCATTCGCGTACAAGGTGTAGTTTCAACAACTGGAATAGAAAAGCAGAAAACACTGATTGCTCAGTCACTCTTTATTTTTCATTTGTGCATTCAAAACAGTTTCGGGTCCAGTTTACTCTAGTCATCTACTTATGCTTTACAAGGGTGATGCTATTTCAAGCAATGTATTCCATTTAAAACAAGCAGATTTGGTATTAAATCATTTATACTTTGCGACTAAACACCTACCTATGTGCTAGATTTTAACATATACCAGAAAAAATACAGACATTGTGCGTTATTTTACGATAATTGGACAATCGGAAAATGTTGTTTATACACTTTTACGTCCATATATTGAAAAGATCATACAGACATTGGTACAAAAGTAAAAATCTGTATAATTTACTGCATCAACATAACACAAATGCTTTTGAAACAGTACGGAAAAATAGAAAAAATATGCACCAATATGAACGATAACATTGTTATTCGTACTTTTTGTATATACAGGTGGATGTGCTGAAATTCAACGTCAAGCGGACACTGGCTGAAAGGCCAACCCATACCTGTTCTGGTAAAAATAAAAAAAAAATTCTATGTCTCTTAGTTAAGTGCTAATAGAGATATTTTTGAAAATGTTAAAAATTGTTCCTGTATATATTTTTAGGTACTACGGTCAGAAATGTTAGTAATTTAATAGTGATTTTTTTAATAACGTAATCCTTATGAATCATGCTACTATAAAAGTCACAAATCAAACAACAAAAGCCGTTAATTTCAGAACTGCGCCACAATATTTATACTACAACAGCAGAAGAAATACATGCAAAGAGATTTGCACAACTAGTAAAAAGATCTTTTCTGTGACGATGCAGAGCTTGTATTAGTGCCGACCGCAAACAATTTGAGCATTTGCTTTAATTTTAAAAAAAGAATGCAATAAAATTAATAATAAATAAATTAATAATTCCTTTTGTTTAATTTTGTCTTTAGTTTAACCATATTCGAAATAGTCTTTTTGTAAGACATAAAAACCGTCTTGTTGAAACCACATTTTGTAGTTCGTAGATATTGAGTGGCACATCTTCTAACAAAGTTAAGAGGAAATAAAGAGTAATTACAAATAGCACACGAAAGTATGAATTTTTTAAACAACGTGTTTTTTACAGAAAAACAGTCAATAATATTTTCTATGAAAAGAAAAATGGCAAGTGTACAGCAAGTAAATGGCAAGTAAACAGGCCATCTTTTAAAATTACTTGCCAAGAGTGCTTTTTAAGAAATCGTATGTCAAAAATAGACATAAATTCTTTTAACTTTAACTCGATAAAACTAATATTTTTTTTCTGAAAACTAATGACTTTTGTTGTTTGATTTTTTATTTATTAAAAAAATCACTATTCAATCACGAACAATTCTGACGCTATTATCTAAAGATATGATGTATGGGAACGATTTTAAATATTTTCAAAAATATGTCTATTACCACTTAACTAAGAGACATGGAATTCTTTTCTTATTTTTACCAGAACAGGTATGAGTTGGCTTCTTACCTGGTGCCCGATTGACATTAAGTTTCGGGACACCTGTATATGGGAAATTTATGTTATGGTTATTATACGTCGGTAGTAGTTTATACAAAAATTGTTCAATTTTTCAATTTTGAACATCAAAGTGTAATAAAACTATCAAATTATAGCGTTTTAGAACCGCAACATTGGTGATTAAACAGTATACACTGAAAATAAAAATGTTTTAATTCGTTTTGGAGTGGGTAAAAGTAATAGTAATGTGCACTATATGATTATGAATGCTGTCTATGGGAAGCGATACGATTTAGAACCGATCGCAGGCAAACGATTAAGATTATTCTAAATTATTTTAGAGAAATATTTTTTAGTAAGCTTGCAAGTGTGCAATTTCGAACATAAAAGAATTTAAATTCACTTTTAAAGGTCTAAACACAACTCTGCAGAATACAGTCTAAACAACTGTGAAAAAGCTAAAGTTTTTTCCGTTTCATCAAATTAGCTTTCGGACTTTTTACTATATTTTCCTTTATTATACAACGTAACTCTATTTTTCGACGATTTAACGTTGTTTGCTCTATGTCAATTATATTTAATGTCTGTATTTAGTAACGTTCTATTTAGTTATTAACTATATTTTGAGTAAATAAATTTTGTACTGATATTTCATTACATTAGCTTTCAGCTTTTATTTAATTTATTGATTATTAATTTTCTTATTTTCCTATGTTAATCAAATGCATATCTTTTTATGATTGGTATTATCAATATCCAGTTTATAAATAGAGGTATTATTCCAAATAATGATAAAATATTAAAGTGTATAAAAACAAAAACAGGCGAAGGTATGAAAAGTTCCTTTTAAGATATGTAACCAAAAGCAGATACATTTTTTTTTGGCAAATGTTTAGATATACATATATAATTTTTATATTACAAACTCCTACCTTAAAACACCTTTTGTTACAGAATAATTTTTGTTTTTAAAGTTTTTTTTATCTCTTATGTTACTTGAATTATAGAAACATAAAATAAACATTCTTTAAATTTACTGCTTATGTGTTGCTTTCAAAATTAAATTGATTTTAGAAAAATTATGTACATTAGATTAATCAGATAATCTAATAATTATTTTGTACTTTTAATGATTACCTTAATTCATTATTAATAGTATATACAATTTAGAATTGCTTTAATATAAAGCATTACTTATACAACCCATTATACAATCTGATTGCAAATGGAATTAAAAAGTTAATTAGGTTGCTTACATTTTATTATTAATAAAAACAAAAGTTTATACTTACAAATCGTCATTTCTTCCATGTCGGGGACTCGTATAAGCGTTAAAATGATCACTTTTAACCAAAATAGAGCTATCCTTACTTCCACTAGAATGTGTAGGAGACATTGTCATCTTTGTCCTGTAAGATAAAGACAAATGTAACATTCCTGTTGGAGTACAAATTTGTCCAACTCTAATCTGTTTGTAATTTTCAGCTAATGTTTGAAGCGGTGGTGATCCCATATATATTCTATAGCAGATAACATAAGAATCAGGATCTTGTACTCTTGATAATTTATAAGCTGGTGTCACTCTAGTTACTGACACTAAAGATTTAAGTAATATTCCCATTCTATTATAAACAGTAGGCATAATTTTTATGCCTAAATCATTTTGTTCGGACATCATGCTTAAACACCATAACTCTAAGACCATTGTGTCAGCATCTGATGTTCTTAATGAGATTTCTACGCATAATGGGGATGATGATGTTGTTAATTCTCCATTAAAAACCTTTTTAGTTTGAAGAAGAACTTCTTGATCATCAGGTACGGCCAGATTAAACTAAAAACATATTTATATTTTTATTTTGATAACTTAACATCAAATGAAATGTCAAATTAACTGTCACTTGTCAAAAATCAAAATGATAATGAATATAATGATATTGACATCTAACCAAATAAATACACTATCGATTTTGAATGTATAAACACAATAAAATACAATAACAAAACAATATTACATACCCAATCAGTAGAATGAGTAGGATTTGGTTTACATTGTGTAGAGACTTTTTCACCTAATCTAGATTGTACGATGATTTGTACTACTTTAAACGCAAGATATTTTGTAAATTTATCCATTTCTTTCTTATCCTGAATTGTTATCTTCTGGGCCATATTTACAATGTTAAATGAACATCCTCGCGAGAAAATCAAACCGATCAAAACACAGGCGAATGAAACCAAGGGCGAGACCGACGCTTAATACAGTTAATTTTGCAAGGATTTCATTTCAAAATCCGATTATAATGAGGGACGAAACACGAACAGAACACTACACGGGAATATTTAAAGAGACGTACACGAAAACCCCACAATAACAAGTTAAAAAAATTGTCTGAACGTGCAACAATTGCAACCACGCAACTACCATTACATCAATGATGGGCAGTGTTGCCATTTTATTGTGTTGACTATTTTGATATAATTAATCCATTATTTATTTACCAATATTAAAAATATTTCGTAAACCATGATCGGATGCGATTAGATATATATTTAAGTGATTAATTAGAAAATTTAAAGTTCGTATTATTTATTTTTGATAAAAACAACGTTTTTTTTCAGCGCCATCTGTTACTCGGAAAATTTATTTCAACATTTTCTTTATAAATTAGAATTATTTTTAAGAGGTATATAAATATATAATGTAATAAATATACTAAAATATTTTAATTGAGTAATTAAAGTTTAATTATTAAATTAAAATCAATAATAACAAGTCACGCAAGCGGTGGCGTGCGCAACTAAAGTTAAAATCGTCCATTTTGTTTTGCCTCGAAGAAACCGTCAGATTCATCAACATCGGTGTCCGGTATTTTGCATATATTCCATTAGTTTTCAAGATAAAACTTACTTTATTTAGACTCACTATTAAACCGATAAAAATCCTCGTCGAAGAGAGTAGTTCGAAATCGCCGAGGTAAGTTGAAAATCCGATAAATTACTTCGCATTTGGCAGCCGTCGATATCGACGTGTGTTGCGTCACACCTTTATTTGCGTCGTTTAAGTTATTTTTTACAAAAAAGAGAAAGGAAAAAGGCCATAATTAGAAGCATGTGATAAACAACGTGATATTTCGTATAATTTTAATCGATTTTCAAGTTCAAATAGTCGCAATTTTGTTCCTCATATTAGTGTATCGGTTACATCTCGTTTCGAACAAGATCTGATGCTTTTAAGTTATGTGCTTTGTTCACGATCCAATTTGATACATAAACGTTTGGGTGATGCACATTTAGTTGGTGTCCAATTTTAGACGAGCTTCATTTTCCACTTTTGGTTTGGAGCTGTTTCTATGGTTGTAAATTAATTTATATTTTACAGCTGTTATGAATCACAGATTATTTTTTGGATAATCATTAATGTGATGCATTATTGTAAATTTTATTAACGTTATTATTGAAAATGTTAATAATAGACCTTTTTCTTAGAAAGTAAGTTTTTAAGAAATCTGATACCCTTCTTTATTCCTGATCCTAAATAAATTTTCCTTTTCTATCTATAACATTAAAAAGATCTAATAGAAGAGAAGATATAAAACATTTAATAATAATTATTTAGTATTTGGTAAGTATTTAGCTGGTACAGACTTAAAAAAGACTTTAAAGATTAATATTGGAGCTTTGAGGTTTTCTGATATAGCTGCTGCGATTACCTTGATTTGGCACAGTTGCTGTCTGGTGGAACTCCATCTACACCGCTTTGGACCTGGACTGGGAGGTGTTGGTGTTGTAAGACTTTCATTTCTGCTAAGACGACGCAATGAGTTTTTAATGGTTGAGTGAGACAATCTCACAAGATGTAAGAAAATCCTTTAAAAAAGATTATCTAAAAAATCGATTTGGAGCATGATACTTATATTATTTTGTTTGACTGTACCAGTTTATTAAGTAATATGTAAGTAGTTTTTGAATTGTTAATGATCTAAATTTTAATTTTTGGCCAAATTCTTTCATACATTATTTATCTCTTGAAGAAATAATCGAGTATCAAAATAGTGTTGCACCCTCAATTCTCAATATAAAGGCAACAGATACTAAAAAATCTAAAGCTTGGCCTAACATTAACATTAAATAAATGAATGGATACAACAATCTTCATTCCATGTGTACAAACTTGATGTGAACCCAGTAACAGCTGCAACTTTCGACTTTAAATAATGCTTTTTCAAATTTTACAATATTTCTTCTTGGAAGAGAAGCACCAAAGAATACAACAAAAAAATCAAATCTTGTTTGAATGGAAAATTGGTGATTGCATAATTAAAAGATAATTTGATTAATAAAATTAAACCATTAAAAATAAAATTAATTAGTTACGCCATCCTATTCCTTTCTGTTGAGCACAGAATTACTACAGTGATTTTTAGAAATCTAACTATGCCATACCCTGTTTCAAAGAATTAAAAGGAAACTGTTAAAAATTGATAAAAGAACCTAAACAATGCAAATAAAGTCCCTCTAGGTTACCTTGCATTGCTATTATATGAAATTAAAATAATTTTTCCCTATTTATAAACTAATAATGAGATTGAAATTGTTTCTAATTAATACCATCGGTTGTTTATAAACATAGAGATTACTTCAGTTCTGAGCATGTATTTTTGTATCTAACAGAATTGTTATTTATTGGCCGTTCCAGTAGCATTGCAGAACACCAGGGGAGTAAAACGAGTGTTTTATTACTTCGATTTCAGCGTTGGCACTTATTCAACAGAAGCAGAAGGCAAATTAACGAAAAGTCATCACCAACGAATTGCAGCTAATACATATTAGATTTCTTAAAATCTAGTTACAATTAGAGAGTATTGATACTCTTTAAATGGTCATTAATAATGGCGGGAATTACTTAGATTAACAACTAGTTCGACATTGTTATCATAATGCCAGCTTATTATTTCTAACTTTGATACTAAGGATATTATTCCTATAACTATACAGTGTGTTTGATTGTAGCTATCTCAGCAGATATCTTGATTACTATTGGAGATATGATGAAATGTTATAAAAGAAATGTAGCTTCACACTTAATATTACATAAATTCATCTAAAATCATAAATTCTATCTAAAATTTGGAATGAATCTAACACATTTGATGCTAAATTGGCTTTTTGAATGTGACTGTTAATAGAATGTTAAGTATGGCGTAACTTTCCTTCTACATGTAACGTTTTGTCATATCTCCAACAATGGTCGAGATATCTGTGATAACTAAAATCAAATACACTCCATACAGAGTGCCAAACTATATGTAAAATATCCGAAAAGTTGAGAGAGCTTTCGAAGAAGATAAACTTGAAAATTTATATCGTTAAATTATTTTATTTCGGAGGCACGTGTATATTTGAAAAGTTGTGCAAACTTCACTTCAATTTAAAATAAAATCGTTTAACACACATTGTCGTCGTTATGGTGAGGGATTGTCGTTGTTGCGGCCTTCTGTGATAACGCTATTCCTACCTTGATACAACTTCACCAGACCTATACAAATATGATTTTTGGTATCAGAACTCTTTAAATATGTAACTTGTCAGATCTGATGATTTATACGTCTTTATAAATAGTATAATTGAGCTTGGCACCAAGCACAAGAAATGGTATGCCCTTGGAAAGCAAAATTTATATATTTTTGGCTATGAAACATTTAACGTGTAAATAATTACTATAATAATTAATTTTATTATTATTTAAGGAGTATGCTTCGTCTGGGCATTAACAATTATATGTTTGTAACGATATATAAGAAAAATGCCAAAACGGTAACGATGTGTTTCGCGGTCTGAAAAGTTTGATATTGACTTCACCTCATATCTGAAAATAAAAACAGAAATTTAGCTTTACTTTATTTTATATCTGACTTGATTAGGAATTCCGTATCTTAAATGTGGTTGTTTGCGAATACTAAAATTTTTGATTGGGTTAATAGGTCATCAAATTCAATAAAAACTCATTCAAAACTAAATGATGCCTTTAAAGTTGATTTAAAGCCTTTTAAGTATAAACACCCAGATGTTTTTTTATTAAGCACATAATAGATTATGACACTAAACCGGAAAAATCGTTCAGTTTTATGTATGTATGAAAAAATCGGAAATTATAAAAATACAGATTTAATTTTTCATTTTAGATAGGTGTATAAAATTATTCACGCCAGACGCATTATTGCATTTAATTATTAATGTCTTTAAAAGTAATATAAATAATTGATTTTTTAGTATGTATTTACAACTTAATAAAACTTTAAGAGGAAATTGAGTTATAAGAAAAATATATACCCTATCGTATTTCACAGGAACATTATTATAAGCAAAAGATAATGGAAAACCTTTCTGTTTTCGGATTTCGTTTCGTCTGATTCTACATTTACATTTTGCCGATTTTGCTATATTTCTTTTAACTAGGCTTTGCAGGATACATTTTTTCCCACTTAGGAGTCGAGAAAATATGGTGGGGAACAAGTTACACACATGGACTGTGTTTTTCGGATCGTCTTACTGAAAGTAGATGTCCTCTAAATAAACCTTTTGCACGTTCTCTTGCAAATTTTGTTTTAAAGTCTTGATATACACCATTTTGTCCATCGCTCCCTGTATGAACACTAACTTTCTGACCAATACCACCTCTGACACATTATACATATTATCCGCCTCTGAGTCTGAATTGAGTTGTTTCCAAACCAGCTCAAACTGGATTTCTTTACTGCTGTGATTATAATGTGATTTCGGATTTTTTGTTTATTTTTTTTATAAATTAGCGTTTTTTGTATTTTGTTAATTGTCGTGATCTATCTACGTGAGGACGGTTTTGAATATTTTCTTGATGATTTTGTCAATTTTTACACATGATTTATTTACCTTTTGCAAGTTTTTTTAGGTTTCGTAGCCTCGTTTTGCTTCCACACCATTTATGCCATTAGGATTATATCACATCGCATAGTATTTCCATCTGTGAAGTAAGAAAGCTACTGTTACATTTCGAAAAACTGAAGCGTTTCTGGAACAGGTTACAACAAATAGGTGTTTACACATCCAATTTGTAGAGTTCCATGCTACAGCTATATATCCTCATAGTATTCAGCGTAATTTTGATATTTTACATTTCTCAGCAATTTTTTCAAATAATTTTCTGGAGGTTCGATAAACGGATAAACAGTTACTAAATCAAGATCGAAATGAGTTATGGAGTCATTAAAAACTACACTTTATGTCTTCAGACAAAGAAGTTATTCATCGAATTTCACGTCTTATACTTTCGGGAAATATTTGAGCTAGTCTGATATTAACTAAATAACGAATTCGAAATTTCGTGTACAACGTTACAGTTTGTTACAGTGATATGTTATTGTAATGTAGAAACTGTTATATTAAATCTATTGGAGAGTTTTATGACATAATTTTGAACCGCAATAACGATGATTTCATAACAGCGATTTTTGTTATATCCCTTCATATAACAAAAATCACGTTAAAAATATAGTGTATCTGCATTTTCAGATTAAAAAGAGGAAAAGCAGAAGTTGAATTGGTTTCTCCTTCAAGCCGAATTTTCCGCCGATTGATTAACAAATCTTCTGCAGCTTTCTCAAGCATTATCTCGTTTTTGTAGTGTGCTAAACGTTTGCAATTTAAAAAGTGTACCATGCTTTTGAATTAATAATTTAATGTTATTTGCGTTGAGCTCACCCACCATGAGTAGAAGCCAAGGGGTAACGCATTTTTGCGTTATTGCTTGGGACAACTTTTTAGCACATAACGCAATTGCCATCATTCTTCATCACTAACTCTCTATCTTCTGTTGGGGTGATTCATTTGAATCTCCCAGTATTACTATTAGTATTTTCTAGCATATCAGCTAGTCGTTGAGCCCCCAAGAGATGAGTCAAGTTGGATGGATAACACTTCTTAAGACACCGCTCCAGCCTAAAATATCGAAAACGACAAAAATACTGAGATAGCTGCTTTTTAAGGCCGAATACAATCTTAAAGGTTGCCGAGCAATGGTGCTAAACGCAGAATGTAAAATATACAAAATCTGTTAATACATAAGTTTTAAAATTTCAAAACCAGTGTTAAAGTTAATATGTATCAATTTTTTATTATACGACACACGTCGATAAGTAACTATTATTCCGGCCAGTCACGATATTCCTATATGCAAGTCTTTGATATTTCCCTCTATTAGAGACCCTTGGGCATCAATTCATCCGTACCCAACAGTTAGGTTAAATGGGCTATGCCGTTTTGGAAAGTTCACATCAAAATTTATTGTTATTTCTAATAATGAACAGCTTAGCACATTAAAAATAAAGAAGAAAATTATGGTTAATGTTTCTCAAGAGAACTTTCTCTCACTTTTATATGGCAATATGATAAACTAGCAAAGTTAGTAAAACGTTCGCCATCAATCTACAGAAAATTAAATTAAAAAGATTAAGTGGAACACGGTTTAAATCTTACCTATCTAATAATTTTTCAATTTAATTTTAAAATATTTGCACTCATTCCAAAAGCATTCGGTAGGAATGTGCACTCTTTCTCATTAGATTTTAATAATAACCTTCATCTACTTTTATAGGAGCGCCTACGTTTAATTAAATTTATTGATATTGAACCATTAAAGAAAATGACCAAGATTTGTTTTAGTACTTTAGCAGTTCATGTACCGGCTAAAGATGAGGTTGCTGTGGGATCGGATACAAACGTTTGTAGCTAATTGAGTTGCTAAATAAAAGTGGTCAAAATCGTGATATTTAACTTTTTAACGTTGAACTTCATACATTTAGTGTGCAAATTTTCACCTAACCGACTTGAAATCCGCCCAACCGTTTTCCCGAACTTGTTTTGGAAAACTACGGAAAACCATTTCATTCTTTCGATATGTCCTTTACTTTATTACATCTATAACCAATCTGCTTTTTAATATTACTTTTTATTATGTCTTGTATCATGCTGTAACGTTTACGTATACGTTTAGGTGCTTGATGTCAGACCCTTACCAAGTTGCGTGATATCAAATAGACTAGAAGCATACGTATTTAGCTAGAGTGTATTATACCATTTAAAAAATAAGTAAACAGGCAAGGCATCTTCTACTCTCGTCAAGATAAGCATGTGCTTGGTGTATTGTTTACTCAGGATGTTCGGGATCTACGCAACTGTTCTCATGAATCTTAGGACACTGCAAATCGGAAGTTGACTTAACTTTGGGTGTGCAATCATAACTTTTATACGTGTGGATATATTATATGTTTACAAAGTTCAAATAACAATCTAAAGATATTATGAGTAGAATGGTGGGTTTTAATAAGTCTCATTAACAAGTTTGGTACCATGGCGGACACCAAGTCTGTTAGACTTTTATGATACTTTTATGATTATTTTTATTTTTTGATATTTACATTTTTGCCCTGACTCTGCAATTCAATGTTGTCAGACTCTGTTAGTAGGAGGATTTAAGTTAAAACAGGTTTAATATTTTTTTAAAGTCATTATAAATGAATACACTAATTATATTTCCTAGTTTCGTGCTTTTCAACATCAAATTTCAGTGGGGCAAGATATGGGTCGCTATATATCTAACTAATATAATCACTAGGTCGCGGATAGTTTAGGAATCTGGCTCTTGAATTCGCTCCACTTTGGCCTTAAATCTTTTTTTTTGCAACAATAAAACACTTCGTACTTTGTACTCTTCGACATATGATGAAGCGCATTCGCAGTTGCTTCGTGATGAAAGATGCGCATTGCCTTAAATCTCCGCGTCCTGATAATCACTGTGTACTGTGCAACTACAGTTTTTGTTTTACTTTATAAGTATTTCTCATGCTGGAAAAACCTAAAAATACGTTGGTTTGATGTAGATACTGTTAAAATTTTCAGTTCAAGTTATTAAAAAATGAAAGAGTAAACACAATTTTGATTATATCATATTTTGTATTGGTGCTTCTATAAAACAGCTGTAGATTTTATGTATTAAAAATTTCACCGTTAATTTTGAACCGATGATGATTCATAAAATGAGTATTCAGCCGATTCAGATGGAGATCCAGATTTTATTTTATCGAACAGCTCAGTTTATACACATTCTGCTGATGTGATCACTTTCTAGGATGTTTTCACATATGAAATCACTTTTTCTCAAAATAAGAGATAAATCGCTTTGTGAATGACGAAATGCAATGTAATGTAATAACATCGATTGGATAAAAAATTAAGGCGACAATGAAAAAGGTTCATACATACTATCTAACACAATAGCTCTTTGAATGGAAAATATTTGCAATTTTGTGGGGTATCATGAGTGGGATAACACTAAGTGGGATATCATGGATACGATTTAATCGAATAATGCTTGTGATTGATTATTGGTCATGGATATGAATTTTGAAATTGGAAGTTGTTTGTTCTGAGTGGTAATAGGTTTTGAGGGTTTGCAAAAGAGTTGTGAAAAACAGAAGTTCCTTTTGACAAAAACATTTGGAAGGGTCAATAACTGTGGTACATTTGCCGTCTTTAGGTACGGCATAAACTTTGTTTGATATGGCATAAAGTTTGTAGAAACAGGAAACATTACATACCCCATCAAAAAGAACACTACACAGTAGTGTTGCGTAGCTAAATGGTGCAAAAACGAGATATCTTATTGTTCCTGACGTGTGCTGTGCTACTGATTAAGCTAACAAGTGTTGTATACTATAATTCAGGCAAATGTTAACCTTTCCGATCAAATGTCGAGTTATACTAGAACCTTGCATAAATCTATTTGTTTACAAAATAGCAATTGAAATATGATTAGGCACATAGCATTCTTATGGCAATTCACACTTGCCTTGTAATCGGCGCTGTAATGATTAACATTCATATCAAATACAATATTGTAACATTTTGATGACAATTTTCGTTTATCAATAATTAAAGATTTGCTGACGTTCAAATACCTGTTTTATGTGTAACAACCTCCTCCTTCTAAAATCTAAGTCTAAAAATATATCACTTTAACAAAATATGTCGTGTTGTAAAGCACGGGAAAGAAATTTAAGTTGTTATAAGAAAATAGTGTAGTATTATCGAAGAAAATACGACAAAGAAAGTTAACAACATTAGGAGAGGATCAAAATATCAACATTATTAGTGTGTCTATTTCTTATTTATTTAAACTGTAGTATATTATACTACAATTAACTTCACACCAATGGTCTTGCATTTGAGTAGGGTAAATCAAAATCCGGTTTAACTAAATGTTGTAAAAGTATGTTTATAGTTATTGGGAATGGATCACAGCAGACACCGGTGGCGAGAAAAGCAGCACGATAACTTTTAATTATTTATTACCACCATAATTTCTGTTGTTTTTTTTCAAGATTTTTAAGACGTTTTAGGAGGCCAAATAAGAAAGGAGGAATTTATTCGTTTAATCAATGACAACCTTTTATTTATTATTGTAGTTTACTGAATCGAATTAAATACAAAACTAAGTTGCATTACAGATCAATTAATATCGAGATAGTTAATGTCTAAATAGATAAGTATCCTAAATAAGAATTTAGACAACGATTGTCGGTGATTTTAAAAATTCATGGTGGTTCCATCGATCGTAGCAGCTCTTCGTCTTTCTCTCTCTCATCAAAGACAACATCGCGGAAATAACTACTTCATGTTCTTTTACCTTATTTAGGGAATCCATATTGAATTTTTCGTAAGAGAATTTTTACTTTGAAAGAAATGATGTAATAAGTCTGTAAAATAATAAAGTAAAATAAAAGACAAAAAGCATTTAAAAAAATCCCATTGTGCATCGCTTATACGTTATGTGAACTTTATAATCCAAGTTTATTAACAAAAATAAAAAGATGAACATAATTTAATCTTTATAGGTAAATAATCCTCACTAAAAATGAGCGTTATCATACGATTACAAAATCTTCCTTGGTCTGCAAACGCGCTTGATATTCGCCAGTATTTCCAAGGACTCAGCATCCCAGAAGGAGGTGTCCACATCGTCGGCGGAGAATTAGGCGACGCTTTCATAGCATTTAGGTGATTACCTTTAAAATATTCCACAAAATACTCTTGCACATTATCCAATCCCACCACCAAAATTATTTTCACTTAATCAATTTTTATAAACGATTTTTTTATTTAATCTCCTACAGTACGGATGAAGACGCTCGCCAAGCATTCAATCTAAACAATGGCAAGATTAAAGGTATTCAAATCAGTCTTATGCTCAGTTCTCGCACTGAAATGCAAAAGGTGATCGAAACCGCTAGAAATCAATCTATGGCAGCCTTTATGCAGACCCCAACGCCTCGTGTTAATCCTCCTCCCGTTGCGCCTATATTACCCTCGGTTGTACCGCCTGCTGTTGTACAGGATACGAGAAAAGAGGATATTAATTTAAAAAAGGATGTAAAGGTTGATTATAAGAAAGATAAAAGGCGATCTAGGTCGAGATCCCGCGAACGAAAAGACCGGGATCGTTCACGCGATAGAGATCGTGGACGGGATCGTCGGCGGAGAGATCGTAGTCGATCAAGGTCTAGGGAACGTAGAGACCGCCGTAGGAGGGATCGGAGTCGCAGCAGAGATCGTGCTAGGTCGAAAGATCGTGATTATCACCGAAGTGGGAGGGTCAATGACAGGGGTTCACCAAAAGAGCAGCAAAAAGAGCACCAGGTAGTGATTTTATTGTCTTGTTTTCTATTGTGGGATGATAACGCTGATAAAAAAACTAACGTTAAAATTCATTAAATTATAGGTCGTTTGGGAAGCGCCGTTACCACAAGAAATTCAATTACAACAACCTTCAGCGGCTAGTATTTTAGGGGCTATTCCAAGTTTATTAGCCGCAACGGCTGCAAAGTCGCTACTTGAGCAACAAAATAATTTTCAACCAAATGCTTTAAGAAATAACTTTAACAATAGATGGTTACCGACTGCTACTCATCGCGAACCAACATTCCAACCTCCTGATAGGTTATCACTCGAAGATAGATTTCCTGACAATCGTAATAGGGCTTTACCATTTGAAAATCTTAACTCGTTCACTCGGACGACGAGTGTTTTAACAAACAGACTTGCATCTTTGATTCCCTTGAATAATAGTAATAACAATAATAGATTTCTAAACGAAAATAGGGAAAGATCTGAAAGGTCATCGACTGCTAGAAATGAAAATGTTGTTCAACCAAAGAATTGTTGCGTTCAATTACATCCCTTTATGGGTGGTTTCGGAGAAATAAGAAGGTTCTTTTTAGGATTGTTCATACATAACACTGGGATTAAATTTGTTAATGATGAATTCGGAAAGAGAACGGGCGTTGTTTATATAAAATTTGCTTATCCCGAAGGAAAAGAACGTGCCTTATCTAGATCTGGTGGCATGTTAAGAAACCAAATTATTACCGTTTCACATTTAGACGATGAAATTTTTGATGGCGCTGTTGATAGATATCAACCTAACACCTCGGGAAGTGACGATCAAGATGAAGTTAATAGTAAATTAGATACTGCTAATTTCTTAAATAAAATCGGCCTATTTACCACTCTTCTAGTTGAAGATCTTCCTAGTTACACAAAAGAACAGGATATTTTAAAAATGTTTTCCGATTACTCCCTTATTTCTATTATTTTAATAAACAAACCTAGAAAGCTTACCATAGCTTATGTTAAGTTTTCAAATGCAGATGATGCAAAAACAGCCCTTGAAGCTATTAGTAAACATAGCGTTGACGGAAAATTAGTTGCTGTTAAGCCATGTTCTGACGAAGAATTTGAAACCGTTCAAAAAGAACAGGGTACCTTTGAAGAACCAAAACGCTCAAATGATTTATTTAAAAACTCTGATGTCCTATTTCTTTCTCGTTTACCGCTTAAAACTACCGATAGAGACATATCCGATTTCTTTTCTGATATTGGAATCATGCCTACCAACATTCATATGTTAACGAATGATAGAGGTTTTGTTGGTGACGCTTACTGTGAATTTAGTTCAATTAAAGATGCAAAAGAAGCTTTAGAAAAAAACGGAACCCCGCTTGGTACATCGATAGTTTCTGTTAAATCAGTTGAAAGACGTGAAATGGAAGAAGCAATTGGTACAGGTCAAGATGAAGAAGATGAGGAAGATTTAAATGATGATCCATTTGAAAGATTACGCCATGAAGATAACGCTGATGATTTGAATAGAATAGATAGAAGAGAAATGGGATTAAGAGATAATAAGTTGGGAGGGAGATACGATTACAAACCACCTGAAAAATTATTAAACCAATTATTTCCCCCGAGATTACCTAATTTACGACCAAATCTACTTCTAAACGCAATGAGACCTTCATTTCCACCACGAAATAATTTTATGCCACCAATTCCACGTGGACCTAATTTTTTAGGTTTAGGACTTAGACCAAGAAGATTTCCTCCTCCTCCTCTTCCACCACATTTTCAACAACACATGAACGGAAATGAAGATGTTTTCGGCCCACCAGGATGTACGGTTCTTATGGAAAACGTCCCCTTTAAAGCTACCGTTGAAGAAATTTTGGAATTCTTTAGCGGGTATGAAATTTCACCCGATAATATCTTAAGACGGTATAATCCGAATGGAAAACCATCCGGTGAGAGTAAAGTTATCTTTAAGAATTCCGATGATGCTTATCAAGCTGTACATGAAAAGCAAGAACAAAAAATTAGAGATCGGACCGTTTATTTAACATTATGTTAATGTTTAATAGATCGTTTGTTAATGGATAAGTTCGCAATAAGTTCTTTTTTTTTGTACATAAGAATTTGAATGAGTTATCAATTTAGTTTCTATCTGTAGAAACAAATGTTTATTGAATAATTAAGCACAATTGTAAAGGATTTATATTAAATTCTTGAAAATTTAAAGTTTTCGTATATCATTGTATCATAATACATAAAACTAATATATTATACCTTCTACTTTTCATGACCTAGAAATCATTGTTTGCAATGTCCGACATCAAAGATATGTCGACGACGCGACTTCCTCCTAACATATGATGTGGGTAAAGAACTATGAAAAGCAAATAGTTAAGAGAGAGTTCTAAGAGAGACTTCTTCGAGGTGGTAGGCAACTCCTTCTTATCTTTACAAAGAATATAAAGATTATCTCGTTTTGTACACTCATATTCAACAAAGTTCTTTAGCTTACCATACCCCTCCAACTAACTGTCCCGCCTCTATTTACTACACTAAACCCCACGAATTATTACAGTTTATGCTCACGGATCTCATCAAACTCTCCATTATCGTTTCATACATTACCTTTGGCTTACATATTGCTTTTCACAATTGCAGTGTCAGATCGGTAATGACATCTGTAAGTTATAGAGCATCTTTGTAGTCACAATAAGTAAATATTATTTTTATATTACACAATGCTTAACAGTGCACTGAATATAGTCATCATCTATATTCAGCGCACTGTTTGAATGAGATATGTCTGCACTTTGATATCCATTCTGCTGAGCTTCTTCCGTTTTGTTCACCATCTATAAATGAGATCGAGGTAGAGCAATTCAAGGTGGTGATTCTGCTTCGAAGTGATGCAAGATGAAATTGATTTCCGACCGTCAAAACCGTTTGTCCATTTCTTTTCTGTGAGGATCTTAACAATAATGGAGATAAGCTACATAGCAACACATTTTGCTGTATCTATGTAACGCCTAATGGTTCTTTGAGTTTATTATAACTCTGTCAAAAATGGGAAATGTTAGATTTGATCTTTGATCATTTCGTAACCTTTATTCACCTGCAGGATTTCATCTCGGTGTAATTACATGAAACAGTAATACAATGTCAATTTGATAATGAGCTGAGAATACCAATTATAATAGCCAATTATAATATGGATTAAATGTGGAAGTGAATAACTGATCCTTGGTTTCTGTACTTAATGGGGACCAACCAATTTATAACGTAACAACAAACAGTGTAAAATAAAAAATGTTTTGAATTGTTAACACGGGTATTTGTGGGTACTACAAATAAGAATTAAAGGGTGTATTTGTAATAATCTAAATCTTATTCACTTTTCATCAACTCAAGTCAATCAACTCTAGTCCAAAATTCGCGGATTTCTTGGTGAACCTAGCAAACGGTAATAGCATGGGTGGTTCCCTAAAGGTTGATGATATAGATTTTGAGTAGAACTAGTTCTCCAAATTTCTTTGAGTTGCAATTCTTTTCTTTGTAGATTTGTTTATAACAACCACAAGCATTCCATTGAGTTGCATTAACTTTTGAACTTGTACAAAAATGGTCATTGCTTTGTCGAGTTGCTCAAGTACTTGTAAAAATATTTTTGCATTAAATCCTTTAGATGATTCTATATTACTAATTTCATTGTGTACTACTTTACGTATTTCAAGATTTCACAGATCTTCGCTGATCGGCGACCCATCTTCTTATTTTACTTCCAGACCCAGTTTTTTTTGCCATTTCTACAATGTTGCATAATAACGGGCAACATTTCAGTTATAGTGGGTTTTTTAGGCTTTTTCTTTGGATTTGTAACCTGGCATAGATTTTTTGACATAGCAGTTTCTGTATCTACAGCAGTTGTTTCCATCCATGACTAGCAACAAACGTTGTATTTTCCGTTGAGTCTCTTTTCTTGGCTTTTAAATCAGTAATTTAACTTAGTGGTAATAATCTCTCTATATCTGAAATATTTTCATCCCTTTTTCTAATTACCGCTGTATTAATTGGTGTACCATTCTTTATGTTGTCAATTTTTGCCATATTTTTGCAAAATTACTTGTAGTTTTCCAAAATTCAATCTCCGGGCTACTTCGGCTTGAGACACCCCTTCCTCCAAATTAATTCATAAACTTTTCATCTTTAATATTTCTTCTTGGCGTAACTTTGTTAAAAATGTTGTATTAAGAGGACTTTTTCGAATTTGATTACTGGTTGGTATAATTAAGCGACTTACTGGTAATCTTTCGTACTAAATAATACAAAGGAGTACGAAAGTGGGAAAGTTTGTAAAGTGAAGGTATACAAACCGAAGTATGTCTGTAATAGGAACAAAGAATTGTCTAAGGAAGGATCGGATGATTGATAGAACGGGTCAATGTGTATTAGAAGGTTGAGATCTGTGTGGGCTTTTATATCCACGATAGTTCTGTGTGCTTAGCCAGTTAGCGCTCTTTGGAAATTTGATTTTCAGTTTGGTTTAAGTAATGTGGTTACGATATTCACATTTGGCACATCTAGCACATTGAGTAATAGTTTTTTCTGTCCGCAATGCTGACATATCTTTTTTGGCGAAAAGAAAAATTTAAAAATAAGTAAATACAGGGATGACATCTGTCGAAGGGAAGAGCAACAACGTTTCATTAAAAGAAAGGAATGGAAAATTTTAGCTGATCATAGCTCTTTTTTGAATATTAGTTCTTAAATATGGCAATAATAGGAAGGCTAAATGTATAACACAATTAAGGATGTTTGTCGAACACTGAAAATAGAAATGAAATTAAAGTATCCGATTGATTTACGCAAGTGTACGAAAAAGTTCAAAATTTTCTGGATCAAAATAAAGCTGTGTAAATTTCTCAACTCTTTCAAAGTTTTATTTTCTATTTTTCCATTATCCTATGCGATTCTATACTTTAAAAAAGAACTGTCACAAATCCAGCCATACTTTCCATTCTATATCTCCTAAGAGCAAACTTCGAAGTAAAGTCTCGTAGTCGCCAGTAAATCACCGGTTAACGCGGAAATATCATTTCCGAGTGTATATTTTTCGCTTACGTCGCCGTCTACGTGGCCAGTCGGTGTCGAAGGCCGCGTTACGCCGTTAGGAGTGTGCGAAGCTGTTGTAAGATGCCCAACTTTATGACCGTCGAGAGCTCCTTCTGACGATCGGGGAGGAAGAAGACGTAACATCCCCCATAAAACGAGGGATAAAATCCATTACCAGCCGACGACCCCGAAAACCTCGTAGACAAAACAGTTAAGATAGGAACCGGAATTTTGCATTTTAGATTCTCGCGAATGGTCCGGAAGAGATAACCGGATCTAAAAGGGTTCACCGGACACCGAAGATTGATTGTGGAATTTAAATTTGTCGTGATTAATTTAGATTTCTTAAAAATAAATAAAAGAATTTTTTTCATATAGGAGGTAACAATAACAATTTCAAAAGCTTATCGTTAGTTGAATGTTGTGCCAAATCAGGATTATGGATAATGGTAACGAATAGTAATGCCTATTTCGTGTGAAACGTGCGGGGGAAGAGACCGAGAGCTACACAAAGCTCGGATAACGACACAGTTCTGGGCAATTCGTACGACAATGGTGTCGCTTAGATGGCCCTGTTTATCCCGAGCTTTACGCGGTACAGTTTACAATTCGTTTATGGGCCCGATTTGATTGCTTTTGGATTGAGCTTTCGAATGGATTTCGGGCTTTCCTCCGAAATATGCATTGTTGGATTTCACTCCATAAAGTATTTCATCTATCCTCTGTTCGCACGTATGAATACGAATGATAAATTTTTCGTTTATATCGTATAAAATATCTACAAAAATGATATCTTTTTTTATTGATATTGGAAAAACATAATGTTATAAATTACTTCAGAAACAATAATAAAAAAATTGATGCAGATATATAATATAGATCTATAGGTATTTTCTAATTAGTAACTCTGTATCCTGAAGTTGAAGTAATCCAATTACTGTAGCCGTAGCATTCCAATTATCGAGATAAAATTATTCTTGCTACGAAATAATTTTTGCCTTCATTATTTTGGGTCTAGATTTCGCTGAATAATAGTTGAGTTGAAATGAAATCAATAAAATAAATGCAGTACTCGCTTATTTTTTTTTATTTTTTGCGTTCAATTGAATTTAATAAAATCGGAATGTTTGCAATTTTTGATTGGACAAAAAAAAAACTCATTTCACTTGAATAATCTTTAATTCGATGTGAATCCTTTTATTAAAAAAAAAATGATATAATAATATTTCATCGCCTGTATTGACACCGACGTAGAATCGATGGTATAAGTAGAATACGTGTCCATATATCATTTACCAGGAACTAGATCATTAATTCAACTGTGACCCACAATGGTTTAGATACAATATCTAAAATCCTTGCACCGGTATAATTTATAGCAGTAATATCCGAATAGAAAGCAATATTATAAATATTTCAATAGCTTTTCAACTTGAAGATGCAAATTAATCCTTGAAGTTATATCTTGTAAGGTTGCCCTCTTACATGGTAGAGATAGCAAACTCGAAATGCCCAATTATCTCGATTTCTTCCACCAGGAAAGTTCGCGTTAGTCGTTAGATTCGCGATTCCTCCTTTTAATTAATCGCCGTCAAACGGTTTCCTCTGAAATTCCATCATCAAATTCGCTTGGAAGCGCACAGAGTTCTCCATCCTTTATTGCACATAACTCCTTTCTCAAAAAGTTTAACGAGACCTTTACTTGACTTTTTTTATTATTTTAATTTGCATTCACTCGTTTAAACATGAACTCGACTTTATTGTTCTATATAATATATATAAATGCGTACATATCCTAATAAAAATAACTAGATGTTGAGAGAAGTTTTATGGAAATTGTCAACGAAGGGCTTTTTTTGTATTTTTACCGTCGTTGTCGTCAGTTTTTCTCTGTAACGTAGTAAATTCCACTTTTTTGCTAGTTAAACCGGGTGAAGCGCGCTATTTAATTAACCGAGTTGAAGCGAAATAATTGCGAGTTAATGAACGAGTTGAAAAAGTTCATCAAAAAGTTACACAAAAGGTGAACAAAGCGAAGTTTGAGTTACAGTTTAAATTAGTCTATTCTAAAACTTATTCATCTTACAAGTTTATTTTTCTATTTCGAAATCGATAAATTTATTTGGAATCAATTCATTTTCGATTCTTTTAAAATATCTATTCAATGTATTAACGCGAAAGATGTGACCAGAATATCGATAAAAGCTGCAGTGACCGGTTTTATCATTCCTGGCGCTTTGCCATTTTAATATTCAATCTTTCAAAAAATATGTTATCTTTCTATTCTAATACACTATGTAAATGTAGAATATATTTTACCTCCATTCAAATTCAAATAAGTTTATTAGTAACTATGCAGTTATATGTCAAAGATTACATATTAATTATTAAAAAAATATTAAGTCAATTGTGAACAATTTTTGACGTTCTAAAACTTTTCTTGTTTGCATTAAACTTAAATATATTTAAATGATGTAGTGTTGAACTACTCTAGCAAGGCATGTTTCCAAAAAATCTTTGTAATAATAAAGAAACGTGCTATATTTGATGTAACAAAACTTGTTGCGTTGCATTCATTTCAAAAGCAAAATAATTTACTAAAATATCTGCTTGACAAAAAAATGATCTTTGGATTTAAATGCAACGTTTAGATACCTATAACCTTATATCTACCTATAAACTTTTAAAGTAAGTGAAAGTGGTATTTCTACAACAACACTTTTTGTATGTTCCTTAAAGGAAGGAATGTTATTGTTCTTACTATGGAACATAGTGGCAGATAAATACTTGGACTAATTCTATTATGCGACATGTACGGTATGGGTGATATCGGAGTTACAAATCAGAGCAATGAAGAAACATCCTCCCCCTACAACAGCAACCAAAAAATTGGCTTTAACGCTACGTAAGAAAGCAAATATTTTGAATTTCGGAATTGTTTTTTATTTATACAACATCAATCGAAAGGGATCGAACTACGGTACTGTAAAATTTTTGACCATTTGTCCATGGTGAGGAAGTTCCAGTTGTTGGAGATGATCCAAAAGAAAAGAAATCCAATTTGTGGCGAGATGAATGCTTTTAAGGACGGTTGCTTAGGTGGATCATCCTTATGTTCACCTATTTCAGCAATGCCTGGTTACGCAGTTGAAGTTGATTGCTAGATGGAGTTAACGTTTATAAATTTGCTACTTTTATTTTTCACGGATTCCAAAAATTGCAACCGTTACCACTGTACAGCTCTTTTCTTCTTAGCAGCTTTACATGTAATACGTTTTTCTTACTTTTTCTTCCTTTTTTAATGACTCCTCACACTTATACACCGTTTCTTGCATTAACTTTCTGCAACAAACAAAGACGGCTACTATACAAAACAATATTGTTATCACGCCTAGCGTCACTCCGTTTTCAACGATCAATTCGTTGCTATTATTGTTACTGTTTTACAACATTACTACACAATATTATTAATTTGTGTCAGGTTTCTGGCCACAGGGGAATCGTCCAGATCATTGATAGTTGCTTACCGGATCTTCCACGTCTGCTATAAGTACGATTATGTCTAAGGCGTTGGTTGCATTTTTACTTCCTATTAACTAGATAAACTGGAAACAGAAACCTGACGAATTTTGAAAATTTCCCAACTATATAGCTTCAATTGCTAAACATTAGAAAATTATGGCACCTTGCAAATCGAAATCTACACATCCAAAACAAGGGATATTTGTATGTGGTGCTTCTTGTTATGGTCGATGCAAACTGCAAGTTTCTTATTGTCGATGTAGGTTCGTACGGAAAGGATGCAGGAATTTGCAAAAAGTCGAAAATGGGAACGTTGAAGAAAAGTAAAACTATGTCTTCGACCCCAAAAAACCTTCTGCATTCTGATATCTTGCTGCCTCACATAATAGTAGGAGATAAAGCTTTCTGTTTAAATTGCGCTACGGTAAGTAAGCAAATATTTTGAATTTCGGAATTGTTTTTTAGTTATACAACATAATCATTGTAACCAGCTTCCTTAATAATACATGTAGGTGGGTATATGAGTATAGAAAAAGAATATTATTTGTCACGTTGAGCTTGATAGGCCTGTGGTAAAGCTTGAGAAACAATGTGAGAAGAAGCTTCTGTGTGAGATGGAGTGGTTTAGGAGGATGACGTTGATTCGGTGGAATACAACTACTGGTTTTCATTGTATTGGGTATTTAGAAATCCTGTGGTATGTGGGAAAAACGAGCAGGTTCAGCAGTTCCATTTAGCTCCCATTGTTTTAAAAAACTTATCAATTTCATATTTTTAAGGTTCTAGATGATGCATAAGCTTCCATATACGGTTTGAAATATTTCTTATTTTATTGTTTCTCTACCAAATATTTCTGGAGAATAAGAATTTCTTTCCTTGTTTTGGAAATAAATTGAAATTGGAAATATTTCGAAAGTTATTGGATATAATCCAAAAGAAACAAAATAGTATTCACCTCGCCACAAACTAGTGGCTGAAAGAAACTAGTGGCTGAAAGAAACTAGAATGCTGGAATGGTTATCTACGTGGATCATCCTTATGTTCACCTACTTCGAAAACTATGTCAAAAAATCAAACAACCATTATTTCATCAATGCCTGGTTACACAGTTGGAGTTGATTGCTGGGTGGAGTCAATGTTCGTAAATTTGCTTCTTTCATTTTCCACGGTATCCAAAAATTGCAACCGTTACCAGTATACAGCTCTTTTCTTTTTACATGGAGTAGGTTTTTCTTACTTTTTCTTCCTATTTTTAATGTGTTTTTAAAAACACTTACACCGTTTCTTGCATTAACTTCCTGCTACAAACAAAGACGACTACTATAGAAAACAATATTGTTATTACGTATAGTGTGACTCCGTTTTCAACGACACAATATTTCTTATTAATTTGTGTCGGGTTTCTGGCCACAGAGGAATCGTACAGATCACTCACATTTGCTTACCAGATCTTCCCCTCTGCTATAAGTACGATCAGGCCTAAGGCGTTGGTTGTATTTTTACTTCCTATTAACCAGATAAACTGGAAACAGCTTCAATTGCTAAACATTAGAAAATTATGGCACCTTGCAAATCGAAATCTATACTTCCAAAACAAGGGATATTTTTATGTGGTGCTTCTTGTTATGGTCGATGCAAATTGTAAATTTCTTATTGTCGATGTGGGTTCATACAGAAAGGAGGAAGATGCAGGAATTTGCATGAAGTCGAAAATGGGAACGTTGAAGAAAAGTGAAACTATATTTTCGCCTCCAAAAAACCTTCTACATTCTGATATCTTGCTGCCTCACGTAATAGTTGGAGATAAAGCTTTCAACTTAAATGAGTATGTGATGAAGCCATGTTGCAGGACACAAATTTTGCAAGATGTAAACAAAAATAGGTTCAACTACTGCCTCAGCAAAGCTAGAACAACGTCTGAAAATACTTTTGGCATCATAGCGCTATTTTCAGAATTTTTACACTACTATACATTTAAAACCTGAAATCATTGACTTTGTTGTTGTTGTGTACTGTAGCTTAGACAACATATTGAGACTATTTACCCAAGAATCCTTCGAACGCAGAGAGAACCCCAAATTTGGACCATTTCTTAACCCAAAATTTAATCTGAGAGTTCAAGTGAGAACCCGATTAATTGACTACTTCAGTACACGCCGATACACACCATCAGAGTGAAAAATCTTGCTAAATTATGGTTGAATTAAAGTAAAATTAATTTTTACAAGAATATGCATAATATGTTATTTAGTTTACCAAAATGTTCTGATTTTGTTTCTAAATACATACCTTTTAAGTACCACTTTGACAATAAATTTTGCTCTATACATACATAAAAAATAATTATGTTTCAATAAAGAAAAGAAGATGAGTTTTCTTTCTTCAGTGCTTTTCAAACTTCATCCCACTACATCTTTTTTCTTTATAGTGTTTTTAAACTCTAGGTATTTCAAGTCATACAACATCACATGCTTCTTTACAAACTCAATTAAAAGTTTGTCTTCATAGGATCAAAACCTCACTGCTGAAAATTTTGGAGTACTTTTGGAGTAAGGAAATTTATCAAATTTCCTTACTGACTCTCAGAAGCAGTCTACCGCGTTGGCGAAGCACATTCCAAGCTGGTATGATGCGCTCTGTAGGAAAGCACTTCATTTTCAATTAATGGGAAAGAGTCGGCTATCACACTTTGCACTGCGAAGAAACTCTGTGTCTTGGAAAACATACCTTAAGGTGAAAGGTAACTTAACATTGGACAGGCAGATGAGTGTTTAACAGATTTACATATAAAATCGGTTTTGGAGCCAAAGAGGAAAACAATATTTCACGTTTTGCTTCATTTGAAGAATTGGATACTCAACAATATTTTTACATCTCTTACAACAGTACGAAGGTCTGGCACAGGTGAAGGTTTTGAATATATTGCAGGATATAATATGTTTTATACGAAGATAAGAAAACAATGACCCATAACCAGGAATTTTTTTGGACATATTTCCTCTCTAAATACAATATATGTCAATTAATATATCGTTATAAAGACTTTGTTAATCTTATTCAAAAAGAATAATTTCAATATCTTCCACGGAATAACTTTGTCAAAAGAAGAATTAATTTTTGAAAAATTAACCGATCGTCATCGCAATCTGCATATGGTTAATCTCGTTTTCTTATGCTATATCTTTATTGGATTAGGTCTTCAATCTGAGCCGATAACCGGAACTTATGGCATCACCACCACCTATTTTCTTTATTCGATTTACTAATTAAAAGAAAACCCCGTATCACTTAGTTTCCAATTAACATAACTGGAAAAGAATGCTGCTAAAAGGCTTTTACTTATTATACACGATATTGGAAGAAGAAACTTATCTCAAGGAAGCTATTTTGTAAGAAGAGTTATAGGAACAGCGCAGGTAGGATGGTACATGTTTATTTTGTAGACTTTTATTACTGTTACGCCTGCCTTTATCCATAAAAATATCAAACATGATTTATAGATGATTATTTAAATTAAACTCGTTTTTTTTTAACTTTTAAGTGGATTAAATATTTAAATAAAGATTGGTTTTATAAGTGGGATGATCGAGTATAAACATTTGGAAAATGTAAACATATTTGATATTAACAAACGTGTTTTTTTTTCTTTTATTTAAATAAAAGAAAATCTTCAATCAAATTTTTATTTTCGTCTTATTCATAAATTTTTAGATCCAAATAAATTCAAACATATAATAGTTATTTCTGTTTTCTTAGAAGTGTTTAAGCGCAACTCAACTTTTTAGAGAGAAACACAAAAGACCAGATTCCTGCAGACTCGGAGTCAGTCTCGTGCGAGACGCCGTCCGAAGAGCATTTCGCTCCTCCTGCTGCTATACGTCTGCGCGTTTCGTTACGTGTTATAATCTCGTCGCGAACACCGCTCGGAAAGTTCAATAACTTCAACTGCGGCGTGTTATGGTTCAAGATCAGAAGAAGTATTAACAAACACCGTCTTGTTTTAAAAGACTTGAAGTACCAGTGCGCGCCCACGGATATGTCGAGGCTCGTTAGCTTTATGGTGCTTCTGGTGGGCCTCTTAGCCTGCTGCGCTACAGCCCAGAAGAAGAACTACTCCAACTTCCCATGCCCACCGAAGTGCATGTGCTTTCAGAGAACCGTCAGATGCATGCGAAATGATCTTACTGAAATTCCAAAAGCTTCATCACATACAACTTTTTTGTAAGTTTTTTTGATATATCTTTTCTTTATTGATAAATTCTAATAAGATGAAATATAAATTAAACAAGTTTTTTGTAACGTGGGTTAGTTCGAAGTTTCGTTTAATTTGAACACCAGCTGCATAAATCTATAAACAACCTCGTTAGTATGCGGTCTAAACCATTTTCACTTATGGTGTTTTTATTGATGTTGGCGGGGTTGAATCATTTTAAACGACACGGTCGGGATAATAAAAACGATTGAGAACCCTTATAATATTTGTAAATAACTCTTTTTTTAAACCGATCGTAAAGTTAATTTTGTTTCCGAATGAATTTATGGTTTCTTAAATTAACGAAGAAAAAGAAATTATAATTAATCACGTAGAACCAACCTCACTTATTACTTAGTAAATCAGAAGTCCGTCCACGTACGAACGAGATTATTTATGGTTTTCTAATATCTATAGATAATTCCCATGTGGGTGGAGAATGACATTACAGGTTCGGTCCTGTGAGATTTGTCGCCCCAGTGCTCATTCGATTAGAGTCCATTTATTCCGTGGGCGCACACGTTGCGTTGCCAACCGACTTGTTCGCGCCTGCTAACTTCAAAATCGAGTTAGTTACTTATCGGTCGAGCAAATTTGTCATCCGTAATGGTCCCGCAGCCGCGCAATCCGAAGCTATTGTGGCCTTATGCAAATATGGGCTTGGACTGGTAACTCCATGGAGAGGAAAGCCATTATGAAAGGCACTCTATCAGTTAGTTTATGTTTGTTTGTCGAATTGTGTTTAAGAAAACCAAATCGTAACTACCATTATTCGATTATTGAGTTATATTTTTGAATTTAAATAAAAAAGCTTTCTTGATAATAATCTTTTAATTATATTAAGTTAACCACTTCACTCATAATTTTCTATTAATATTGACGAGACGTCGAATGAAGCACTTGATAGTGCTACTGAGAGGCTGCAATTAACACGGTTAATTAACACGAATGATTGACTACGCGGTGTGACCACACTCGGTACTGGTACCTAGTCAGTATTGATTTACAGATTTGATTATGTATGGAAATGTCACCCAACTGGGTTAATACGATTCAATTAAAATTTTCGATTGAAAAATTTTAAGTCAAAAATTGTTATTTCGTTTTTAAGTAGAAACTTTCTTTCGATTGAAGGAAATCGTAAAATGTAATTACATCAATTCCTTTGGAATGAAGTAAAGACATGGGTAGCTTTTGTCGGATTTCTTTTAAAAAGAATCTTCGAAACGGTTTTAGAGAGAAGTTTGAAAAGTACGTTGTAATTGCATTTAAGCAATGCGATTGTGGAGTACCGGAAGAGTATCGTGTTCTTTTTACCCTTTAACTTTTTCGAGGTTGTTTCTTTACGAATGCAGTTTTCTCCTCTACTTTTTGATACGAAGCCGAGTGTTTTGTATATGTAACGATGATCGCATTTATTTTTGGAAAACATACTCGACTAAAGGCCACTGAAAAGTTTATAAGTCTATGATGTGCAAAATTTATTTTTATTCGTTGGCTCGAATTTCAAGTCAAGGACACATGTTGCTAAACTTTGAAACCCGACAGACTTCGTTCTCTTTGAATTGTATAAATATTTACGATGCTGTGGCTCGAATAGACGAGCAATACCCTTCCGGGAAACCGCTCATATTTAAAATTTACATATTTAACACGCTATGAAACTGGTCCCGTTGCGCAATGCAAATAAATAAATGAATATTTTAAAATAATTGCACTATTACCTTGTCAAATTACATATTAGATTACTCAAATTCTCGAAAAAGTAATTTAAACTAAACACAATCGTTTTAATTCTTAATTAACTAATAATGTTAATTAACTTGTTAGTATGAAACTAGTTTGAATAAAAATACGTTGGTAACAGGAGTAGTCTTTTTGTTTCAATGCGACCGGCTTCAATTCTCTGGTGTATTTTTATGCCAGCCTCGTTTCGCTTTGAATTAGTGATACACGTACAAAGTTTGAATTAAAACTCATCCATGTCATATTTAAAAAAGTTACATGTTTTATGTAAATAAGGAACGCAAGCACTACTTTCAGTGTTGAATAAATAATAACAAACTTTATTTATATAACAGTAAATTTCAAACCTTTGAAATAATACAGCACCTTCAAACGTAACATTATATCTTTTTCTGTTGAATAAACCAAGGGTAGTACCTCCGTATGTTACAAAAGCTTCATCCGTACATATACAGAGATCATAAATCATGTATTCCATTCCCTTGATATAACACGGCGGCAAACACCAACCATCCAGAGACCGGAGGTGTAGCTAACGAGACGTAATAATATATTCACACAGGTTCGACATAATTGCATCTGTTAATAAGTAAACGGTTCGGTAACTGAGCTACATTAGCTTGGGGCATCTCGATGTCGGCGTCGTCTGGCACATATACACCGGGTTTGACTTCAACTTAATCTTCGTCGTCGCCAAATCCTCCCCTACAGACGAAACTCGAGTAGACCAATAACGCTTTAGTGGCATGCAGAACACTGACAAACAAGTACCCCTTGCCTTCGTGAAGTATAACTTTGTTCCTAAACTGTGGGTATCTCATTTTACAAAGTATAAAAAAGGATTTAACGACAGATTCCAACGTTAACGTTGAACAAGGTTTTTGAATTTGTCCTGATAAATTATGTGAAAGTACTTTACTTAAAAAGAAAGATAAATGACGGTCTGACAAGAAACATTTTCCGGAAAGTGGGCTGTTTTAAATAAATTGGTCGACTTGATGTGTCATACTAACTGTTATGCGAATGAAAATTTACTCTTATAAATGATAATGATGATATACTTCGTAGTTCTATGAGATTTTTAAAAAGAAAAAATAACTATAATAAGATATTTTAATGATATCTTGACCTAATTTTTATATTAGATCTATAATATTTATATGTTATATTTAAATTTCCAAAACCAAAGTAGGAACCAAAACCATACGATTGCGTTCATAACCTCGATTATTTTCGCCATGTCTTGCTAGCATTGTTCATAATTTTGACGGTGCAAATTTACGATGTAAGATCAATTTATCGCAAGGAGATCCCTTATAAATTACTGGCAACGTTATACGTGAATCATCTCGCTTCTTCTAAATTTTGGCCTGCCTTACCAGTTCCTTCCAAACTTATCTATCCCGCACCTGTCGTCTCCAACCCTTGACCTTTAACCTTCTTAGGTTG
Source organism: Onthophagus taurus (assembly GCF_036711975.1). Classification (NCBI taxonomy): domain Eukaryota; kingdom Metazoa; phylum Arthropoda; class Insecta; order Coleoptera; family Scarabaeidae; genus Onthophagus; species Onthophagus taurus. The sequence goes on from NC_091966.1 coordinate 32,377,684, forward strand.
TCCTCTACATCGTCCACAAATTGTCTCTTCGACCTCCCAATCGATTTTCTATCCGCAGGTCCACATCGATCAAAGATAATTTTTGTGATACTTTCTTTGTCCATACTGGTTACATGGCCAATCCATCTCAACCTGTGATATAACTCGAAGTTGTACTGTCCACGCTAGACACTGTTGTCACTAACAACTAATCTCCTCGAATCTCCTTAGTGCCTCTTGGTCTTTCTGCACTAAGGTCCATGTTTTCGATCCATAGCTAGTACTGGTCGCATTAAGATCTTGTATAGGACAAATTTGATTTTTCTTACCATAGATGTGAAGTTGGTTTAAGTCCATGGAAACATTTGCTGACGTGGGTTATCTTCTTTTTTATTTTCTCGTTGAACGAAATTTTATTATTCATCAGGGATCCCAAGTGTACCAAACTGCTAACCGTCTCTATCTTGTCATCCCCAAATTCCAAATAATCTTGTATGTTTTCACAGCCAGTTTTTGCTACCGCATACTTGGTCTTTGCAAATTTTATCTTTAAGACCATTTTGTTCGCCTCGTTTTTGAACCTTGTAAAGGCCTCCGTCATCTCGTTTTCTGTTCCCCCTATAATATCTATGTCATCGGTGAATGCCAAGATCTGCGTTGACTTGTTGAATATTGTTCCAATGTTCAGAGTCTTTCGTCTCGTACTATCAGGAGAATGTTAAAAAGGAGACGTGATAGCCCATCTCTTTGTCGTAGACCTTCGAGGCTTTCAAATGTTCTTACTTTACAGGACACTTTTCTGAGAGTTGAACGTATCCATAGCGACCATGATTAGGAGGTATATTATTGAACTACGATATATATGTTTTCGTTTTAATAAATTTTGTTAGAATATGTTTCCTGATCATATACCATTCAATGAAAAACACCATACCACAGAACCGGAACTGTCCCTGTGGTACGGCTACCAAATCCGGCTTGGTCCTGAAAGAGTTAATGAATCGTTTCACTATCTGAGGTAGATTAGTATGAGACAATTTGATAACGTTAAGATCTGCCACATGCATTAAATTGTATGTCTTCTTCTCTTCTTTCCCAGCGTTTAGTTATAAACTCCTTTTATCTTCCACTCCTTTCAGTCTTATGCTGATTGTAGCCAATTCTTCCCAGCTTTTTCCTAATGTCATTAACCTATCAGAAATGATATAAAATACACTATACATGATTAAAGTGTCTTAATAGTAATGAGAAACAATCAGGTATAAAATTTCAATCAAATTTTCGAAAGATTTATATTTTTTAATATTCATCTACCGATTGAAACGTTACTAGTTTATCGGTACCATATAAAATGCGAGGTGGGTAAAGCCACTTTTATTTACCTTTAATCCCAGTGTCAACGGACGTCAATATCACATCGGCGGTTTTAACAATTTTTTGCTAAAAAATGGGTTCATGGAAGAAGCTTTAAATTTGATGCAACTTAAGCATAAATGTTTCAAAATGTATTATTTTTTAAAATCTAATCGGTTTGGAGAAAACGACTACAAACCGATTTAATCGTTGTAACTTCACTTACAACGATTAAAATTCGTTGTAGAAAGGACGAAAAAAATTTTTTTTACAAATTTATCAACGGACTTTTATCTCGTATGACATGACATAATTATAAGTGCTCATTTTAAAACGCAAATAGATGAGAGAGAAATTTGCGAAACATGAGCATATCAGGAATACGCTGGTAGGGAAAGCGAATATTATGAATATGTCGATAGATAATTCAAAGTAAACTTTATTAATTCTCTAAAGAAATTTAGGTTTTATTTATACTAGTGTTCTGTTTGCAAAAAGGATAAAAATTTTGTAGGAACGTGTATTGTGAAAATATTTCATTTTAGCGTAACGTTATATTTCACATTATAGTACCAATTATTTTCCAAATATCCATTTAACTCAAATTTCCAGAACAAATTAGATGTTTAAAAAGCCTTATAATGTCTGGAATACTTTATACAAAAATTTGAGATGACGATTTTTAAAATGTTTTATATATTATTTAACCCTGGAATGCTACTTGGGCTACACCTGTACCCCAAGTATAATGTAGTAGACCCGTTAATAAAAATAAGTGTAGCATTCCAGGGGTAAGTAGAAAATGTCGTTCCACTAACACCGGAAGCTATGATCAATTCACTGGGAGTATTTAATAAAGTTAAATATATAATTTAAGCTTCATTAATTTAATAAATCAAGATAAGACTGTAGTATTGGTCTATTAAATCGTCTTTTGAAATACCATATTATGTTCGTTCTATAATCATAAGTTAATTTGGAATCGATTTAAATTGTAATTAATTAAAATATATCACTGGATGATTTCTTGACATTTTTCTGAAAAATCTGATTATGTTTAAACTATTTTCATTTTGTTTTAATTATTAAATCCGATCTTATATTATCAAAACCACCCCACGCAATACAAAGGCATTGCTATGCATTGCTTTAACACGGCTTGTTTACGCATAAATATTATTCTTAGCGAATACTCTCAAATCAATTTACGCGAAGGATTTTCAATTATAGATGGCTATATCGATAATAGATAATACATATATCGCTATCATGGTTTTAAAAAATAGTAAGAATTGATATGTTAGTAAATTTTAACAAAGACTTAAATTAAAAATAACAAAAGCAGCTCTCCTCGCTGTATATTCATACCTGATGATGGAAATAGTTCCAGAAAAGTGATCAAAAATTCAATAATGTAGTGTTGTAATGTTTAGTAACTAAGAAATTATTTGGGGTTGATTGCTTATGTATTTGTTTAATTATTATTATTACATTTCCAAATAATTATTAAATAATAGTGCAAACCTTGCTATAATTCTTCTGGAATGTATGACATGTATTCTGCCATCAGTATTTAGAAGCTTACCAGCGCTGGGTTGGGCAGGCATATTATCTAATAGAACAATTACTGTAGGTATATAGATTAATAATAGAATATTAATAATATTTTATCAGGAAGGAACTTTAGCCGGTCCTTCTGGTATTGTCGTAATTCTAGTACACAATGCTTATAAAACCAGGCGAAAAGGATTGATGTGAGTAGAAGCTGATTAATAACCAATAATTTCTGTTAATGCATACCATAACTTTCTTCCCCCTTATTACTTCTTTATTTCTACTTGCTTGTGCATAGATAGCTTGCTTTGATCTGTATATAGTATATATCCTATATATCATTTGATCGATATATGTTGGCAACTGTTGAATCGACACGATCAGATTAACTTTTTATTTTTATAAGAAGTAGTCCACACCTATTAAAGCTCCATAACTAACCATTACTACCAGTGCAATAAATATCTTAAAGCAAGTGCTTTGCCTGTCTTGAGATATCATTCGTTGTTTTCGAATACCGTGAAATCAAGATCCGTAAAGCCTATAAATAACTTCAATGTCCACAATATTAATCATTTTATATTTCAATTAAATTAAAGTATGCATTTTATTATTTTTTTTTGTAACATCATTCAAAATTGTGTTCATTTTGAGTCCACACGTAACTCTTTTGAGTTGTGTTTATTCGCGATGACAATTTTCCTGCTTTCTCTTTTTATCCTTGTTTATTAGGTTGAACTACAACCCCATAGGGCTGCTCCACTTTACAGCGAGGTACAGTTGTTATTGCTTCGTTCAGTAACGCTGTAGGCTAATAAAGAAAAGGAATGCTTGTTTTATGCACTTGCACTTATGGAGAGATAAATTCACGAAATATTCACGTCCTTATTACATGAATGAACGAAAAAAATCTAATAGTTATTAATTTAGTCATTAAAGCCACAGCTGCCGCAGTAATTTCATGCTATGATCGTGTTAAAAAAAGCTTTACTGCATATTGTATTTTTCTGCAATATTATAAAGTTCCAAATTGCTTTTATCACGTTTAATTGTACTTGTCAATTCGGACGTTTCCAATTTTCTGGGTCCACTGGGTTATAAAGTTTTAGTATTACATTTCGAGCGGAGATTGTCTATTAACACTTTTGACATCGTTTTTTTGATAATTTTTATCCATTTTATTTCTTTGAACTGTTTCATTTGTTTGTTTATAGAAGGTCACTGTCAGTTATTGTTTTTAATAAAAATTGAATAAAGTTGATCATATTTTTAGGTTTGAAAACTTTCGGCAAAAAAGAAATTCATTGAGGTTTTAACCATTTTCTTTATTTATTAATTTTTCGATCACAATTTTCCGCGAAATTATAAGAAATATAGAAAAGAAAAACATTTACGTGGCGTTCAATTGTATTAGCGCAAAAAATTACGTAAAAACACACTTCGTAGAGGTATTGAAACCCTGTCGAAGTCACTAAGCGTAAGTGGTTTTGTGAGCAGTTGAGTGCCTTTGAGATAAATTACGACCCGTAAAGCAATTTGTTTGTTTTGTATCACGATATTATATCGCAGATCTAGATTGTTCTCATGAATATAAGCGTGCAACAAGTTGCATTTAAGGGTTAGCTCGAAAATCCGTGGGATTCATAAAGAGAAAGCAACAAAAGAAGATGTTTGTGTTAGAAATTATCGAAGCTTCTACTTCAATGTGGAGTTTCAAAAAGCCCTGATTTCATTCTTGTCGGATAATTAAGAAGATTCTTTTGTGTTCGTAGTTTTGACCATAACTTTAATGACTCCTTTACGTAGATTGTTTAAGTATTCCTTAAGGTACCATTTAAAGTTGCTTTGATGATAACTTTGAGTAGTTCAACTTTATTAATAATGTAATTTCTCACTAGGGATAAACTTAAGAAAGTTTATAGTAGTATCAAAATGGTTTAGAAAGATAATAAAACGATTTAAAAATAATTTTCTAGTTCAATTTGAATTGAACAAATTTCAATTACTTAATTCATTTCAAGTTCATTCCAATTCCAATAGTCACGCCTAATGGAATAATTTAAACGATAATAAATTCAACTAGTACTTTACAAAGGACTTTCTGTAGGGTATTACGGTTCGTTTAATTTATTACGCTGTTGTAGAGCGATAATGAAATATTATGTTTGCAGAAGGTATGCATTGTCATCACGTGAAAGGTCATCATTGATTGGAATCGATTAATGAATTATTAAACAGGTGAATAGAAATGTAGAATAGGGAGAATATGTTTATAGAGAGAGGGAGAGAATTAGCACTTCCGCTGTAACAACGACGTTTCCGCTCTAGTTTGCAATTAAATGCGTTGTTAATTGAATTGCATTAACATATATTACCGGCACATTACAAATTGTCTAACGTTCTAACGTGGACGTTAATGAGTTCAAGCCCCCGGAGTTTCCCACATATATGTAAAACACGTCGGTCGGAGGGGAAAACGCATGTGTGTTACGTTACGAAATTCCAAATGGAACAAAAATTTATTATTGTCGACGTGGGTGTGACACGGGACGGTCGTCAATTACCAATTTTTTCAGGTCCTCTCTACGTCTGTTGTAGTTCATAAATTTTCGTTTTCGGATTGTCCTATTTTATTTTTATTTAGTTTTTTCGTTTTCTCTTTGTAGATGAACGTTTAAGTGTTATATTCCTCACCAGCAAAAAATAGTAATAAACCAACCTCAAAATGAAAACAAAGCATCGAAAATCGTTTTGTATTTGCTTTGAAACTGGACAAAACGTGTTGAATCATTCGAAAATAACTCATATATGGAATCGATATCGCTAAAATGTTGTTCAATATCGCGTTGAAAGCTTATTTCCATGCGCTTTGTGTTGTAACATTGAGAACTCAATGGGACATCAACTGTTACATTATCGTGTGCCAATAGTTAATTGACAAGTTTACAAACGGCGGGAGCTGTTCGTGCCGTTATAGGTATTAATCCCAAACATCTTTTTATTTATATACACATATAGAGGAACGTGGGTGTTTAATTACTTGCCAACACCTTCCCTAAAGCTAAACCCTTCGGAGATAGATTCAAACGTCTACATCGATTTAACTTAAATATTTACGTAGGTTTAAATAAATACGTTCGTATAGTTAACGATCGGATCGGTTTAAACAAGACGTCTTTATTCGGCTCATAAATTATTTACGTTTAACGTTTTCAAAGGGAAACGTCGAACGGACACAGTTGAATTTGGTGCAAAATTCGTATTCTTTGCTGGGAAAATATGTACGTCGCGGGGCTTCTATTCATATTCAATATCCGTTCGAAAGATTGATTTCGATTGAATACACAAGAAAATCTATGCAAACATTCGTCCCCGGAGCAACTCCGTACTGTGCAAACATAATAAAGTCCGTAATATATTTAGATTTGTGTATACGGTATCGAACGTTGTGTAGCAAATAAATCGTTCAGATATTGAAAAATGAAGTGTGTAAACTTAAAATTTAAAACCTTTATTTTTGTATACTTTAATCAAAAATAATTTTTCTTACTAAACTGCTTGCTGTGATATTTGAAGTGAGTTTAATGATATTGAATAAAACATCTAACCGTATAACATTTCACTTTAACATCCTATTGAAAACGTTAGTTCGGTTCGCTTGAAACGTTCTCAACGGCGTCTTATGAGGTCTGAGATCGTGACGGGGCATAATTTCGCATGCAAAACTTGACGGCGTAATGCTAAAATGTGTTTTGGTGAGGTCGTACATTAAGTATTCCTGTTCCAGGTAATATTGTTTTGGAACGCAACAAAGGTGTGCACAGTGGTTTATACAAGAAAGCAACGACGAAGTGTGGGGTTGCTTTGTTGGATGTGGTAGAAAATTATAATGAAAATTCTCATTAAAATAAATCTTAGTTTTAATGAAAATGACTTAAAATCCGTACAAATTCCAAAGTCCATTAAGATTAACCTAATATAAACAAGTTTTTTTTATGAAATAGTCGTCTTTATCATTAGCGCTTAGAATTTTTAATTCGCACACCCGTAATGGACCGGATTGTATCCCTTAATTGAAATCCAGCGCGCAGAATTCAATTTTAGGAAGATCGTTGCTCGGTTTGGAGCGTACTAAAGGAGTGAATCGCCACCAGACGGCGACGGCTTCTCCTCCATTCTCATCTTTTCCAGGACGAAAGCTTCTTTTAATGGAAATATCTGGATGGTTTCTCGGCAAACAGCGGTATTCTATGCTTGAATTGGAATCGGTTCTTGTTAAGATGTTGTTAAAACTAAATATTGTATGTCCATTATATGGCAACATATTCGCGTGAATTCATTTCTCGTTATCAATATTAATTTTCTCTATAAATATTGAATGAATTTATTAATATGATAGCATTCCATTGCGTTTATAATACGCAGGGAATGCACAATGTATTTTATATTAACCTAGTAAATATTGCCGCGAAATAATTTCGGATTGAAACTCATACATGTTAAAATTTGCGATAGCTTTAAATCGTGTTATTATATGGGTACACATTATTGCGTAGGTAGTTCATTAGCTCGAATAATCAGACCAATACAATTGGGGTTTATTAAATTAGGTTGAATTGAAATTAACGAATTCGCAGCGCAGAGAATAATGAGAGGGAAGAGAATGAGAACGGTGAAACGTGAATAGTAGTGAAAATTGGTGGGTTTCATCTATTAAATTTGACGAAGGTTTTCTCTTTAGGCACTATATTTTCTCGTTTTAGCGTATCGTTTCCGCTCGCGCATTAGTCGTTTTGTCACGGCTTTACGAAGTGGCACAAGAGCTATGGAAGTCGATCGATAAACCATTAATTGCAATTAGCAAACGTCAACGTGAAACTGGGGATTTTGTGAGGTTGAAGATTTTAATGAAGATGTATTTAGCGAACGTCGGAGGTTCACTCTCTTTTAGACAGCTCGTGATTTTATATTATCAAGTTCTGTCTTAAAAACATTTTAAAAAAACAACAAGATTTATCTTCTCATATTTTTATTTTTTCGTCAAATGTTAACTTTTCTTTTTAGTATTTTTGGTCAACAAAACGATAGCTTCTTATTTAACGATTGCGATATTAGAGGAAATCTTTGCAGTACGTAAAAACGGTTTCTGTTCGTTTGAATGCTACTAGTGATGAATAGAATATTAGGCAGACAATCAAAAATTAAGAAGATATTGATGTAAAGCATGGACCATGTCGGCAGACTATGAAAACAAACTAAGAGTCTTTGAAAGACGGATCTTGCACACGATATGCATAGCATGAACTACGATTTGGATAAGTTCATGTATGGTGCAAACATAGTACGACTCCTAAAAGCACAGAGAATAGCATGGCTAGGGCATCAGGAAATGATGCAGGGAGAGAGAAGAGCACGAGAATTGTAGATTGGATCACATAGGAAGTTTGATGTGACGGAGGAAAATAAGACAGTTGGTCTACGAAACTGGAAGCGTGCTACGTTTGACAGATTGGATAAGCCAATGTTAGCAGAGGACTGTCGTGCTGGAAGAAGAAGTAATGGAGAGAAGTAATACTTCTATTACGATGAGGCTTCTTTTGTAGGCGGTACACTTTTCACTTTTTCAATAAGTTTTTGCAGGAACAAATCCTGTACATTTCTGGTAACCAATTCATTAAATTTGTCATTTTTTGCAGTCAAGTCTATCATATCAAACAGTTAAGCATATCCGTTTTTGAAATCACATATGATGTGCACAAAATAGCTATTTATTTACTGAAGACGCAAATAAATAACAAAGAAATGAGGCCAAAGGCATTGGGAGGAACGTTTATCAAAATCCTCAGGGTGTTTTGTGCTTAAAATAAATACGTGATATTAATTGCAATCTTTGACTTTGCAACAATTTTAACGTTTTTGTTGATGCAATGATAACTCTTTTCGTGTTTTCAAAAAAAAAAAATTCTGTTGTAATCATTTAATGATTTTAGAATACATGGTATCAAAAACTGACAAAGTGAAGTATTTCGATTTCGTTTGGACTTCGACTTTATTTTTACTGAGGAAATAGTTGGAGAATGAATTAAAAATAATCCATTTAATGTTCAATAAAATCTTTGATGGTATTAATCTTTTATTGTTAAATGGATTACAATTTCAATTTCAATTCAATTTTATGGTTTGAGGATCAATAAACCCCTCAATAAAAGGTTACTATTTTATGGGATTGAAGTTAAAATACATTGTAACATACTTGCAATTTTTCTTTCTCTGTTTTCCAATTTGTAAATTTTTTATCGGAAACTTTTAAATTTATGATATTGTTTCTTCTGAATATTTCAAGAGTTGTTTTCCTCTTTTTACAATGTGGATTATCGCTTTCACTTCTACTTAACATCATAAAAGTTTCTATGAAAGTAATAATGGTGCATGCAAAGACTACGTAAGTTTGTAATAATTAGCCCCATGTTGTTTCTGCATTCACTGTGATTTAATGATTGAAATCTTTATCAATTGACTCCTTGCACGACGACTTCTTTAATTTGAAGAATATTTCACGTACTTTTTTGAGTAATATTGATTTGAAACCAAAACCGTTAATGCTATAATTGTTATTAATAGATAAATGTGAAGGAATACTTTTAGTTCTCGTGTTAGAGCAAAAATTTGTGACATTCATGATCTATGTGTAACGACCGATGAGTTATTACTGGATTATTATTATTAATAATTAATGATTATTAATGGATTACAATTTCAATTCAATTTTATGGTTTATGGATCAATAAACTCCTCAATAAAAGGTTACTATTTTATGGGATTGTAGTTAAAATACTTTGTAACATACTTGCAATTTTGTTTCTGTTATTTCTTTGTTTTTCAATTTGTATATTTTTTACCGGAAACTTTAAAATTTTTGATATTGTTTCTTTTGAATATTTCAAGAGTTGTTTTCCTCTTTTTACACTGTGGTTTCTCACTTTCCCTTCTATTTAACATCATAAAAGTTGCTGTGAAAGTAATAATAATGCATACAAAGACGACGTATGTTTGTAATAATACTTCTTCAATGTAAATTAATGCACCAACAGTTTTGCCAAAATCATCAAAAATATATAAGCAGATGTAATTAATATCTTACTATACATACAACTAATACCAACTTGAACTGCTGTAAATGTTTTCAACGGCACCACTATCAATTTCCAAGAGATGCTCAAACTTTAGCAGATTCCATAAATATGACATGTGCCAAAGCAATGTAACAAGTTTAAAACTAAGTTTTACAACATGATATGAACCTGAAATGATCCAGCAAGACGGTATTTAAACGAGAAAGCAAATTTCATGTGGCTGATATGAAAATACTATATCTCTGTCGTCATCATACTTATATTTTTATTGGGTTAATTTATCGTGAGAGGAAAAATGGTCTCATTTCGCCCTATATCAAATTAACGCCTTATCCTGGAATGGGTCCATTGCTGAAATAAAGAGCATCGATTTGAGATCCAATTGGAACTCATTTCCTATCTCCACAATTAACTAAGCAAACAACGATCAGCTCCAGAAAATGTGGTACTTCACTTAACCACCTTTCGCCAATACCAATTTCTTGTCTAAAGTTTGCCTGTAATTTTTAGATTAGGCGATAAATGAACTAATATTTATCTTACAATTTTGAACCATAAAGTCTGACTTCTTAGGTATCTCCCAAGCTGTATTAAATAAGTTTTCTTTTTATTTTTTTTCTGCTTTTAGTTCCTCGTCAAGTTTTATTTGGCAAATATCTCTTGTTCCAAAATTAGGTTGTAACTTTCCTAAACTATTGAACGTTATACGTTTGAGTTTGCGTAACAAGGGTTGTTCGTGCAGGCGCACATATGCACCAGACGATATTTTATTCGACCAGTTGTTGACTGACGAGGACCAGGTCTCATTAATTCGATTTTAGATGGGGCTCGTTCAAGACAACCACTTACGTTGCTATCATATCATTTCTCTCGCTTCGTAGACGCGATAGTATTGAAATACAAACTCGCTGATGAAATGAAATAGCTTTTATAATATTATTTACACATATTTATTTAAAAAACAACATTTTTTGTTTACCATGTTTTTTTTCTATAAAAACATTGCTTCGTGTAATTAAATTTTACATCCATATGTACAGATATAATGTGATTCGGTGATGGAATAAATTTTATTATCCATATTAACTAGAGTTTCATCATATAAAAACGCGAATTCGATTTTATGTAAAATATTAAAAAAAGGACTCATTTTTCCCTCGCAATTTTTATTGGGTAAAAATGGGTTGGTGGGGAGTTTAAAAAATAATAAATTAACGTTTTTATTCCTTCATAAAGAAGTAACTAACATAAAACCCGGTCTGGTCGGTATAATGAAACAGATCCCCAACCAAACATGCACAAGGAAAATTTTCCTGAGATACTTTACGAAGTGCCTTCAGTCTCGGAAAATGGTATCCCTAAGGAATGTTTTATTATACGTTCGTAAACCAGCCATATTTTAGGGTCTATTTATCTTACCTGCAAATATAGAAACTAGAAAAATATTTATTATATTCCGACAAGTTAGTATCATACATAATAATAATACATTAGGCTATTATATTTCAATCCTCACTGTGTACAATTGTGTAATAGAATCCCCATGAGTAATTTTAGAGCAGTTTGATGATTAATACTCACTATTAATTGCTCAAACAAGTCAACAGTTGTTATCAAATTACATTTGTTTAAACAAACTAATTCGAAGTTATATCGACTTTGGAGTTTCAGATAAAATAGAGTTTTTATCGGACACGATCTTTCCAACGAAGTGGTCCAAATCCAATTTTAAAGCGAAGTAGTGTTACTAGTAGAACTGGAGACTTGTACAGTCTTGTTTCAATTCACCCCGGTTCGATTGCGGTCACACCAACTTAACTGGGGTTTACCTTACCAATTTAAAGTACTTTGCCTCTCCAATTCTCCTGCAGTTATCTCAATATCTTTTAGTAAGTCATTTAAATTTGAAAATTTATCAAAAAAGCATCTTTTATTCATACGCATAAATAATAGAAAAATTTTACATAATTCAAATACGTAAATTCTTCTCGTTAACATCAAACATTTTTTCATTAACGTAATTTAACGATTTGAAGAATTTCATTGCAACGGATATTCAATTGCAATCGTGTATCAACGCCCACCGAACAAACCGTTTTCGGAGTGTGGAATGTTTGCAATCGTGTTCCCACAATTCGCACTGACACTTGGGGCCATTATAATCCGATTAAAAATAGTGAACCGGTAAAGTTATTTTAATCTTGTGCGGTTGGCGCCGTCGTTCACGATTCGATACGTTCACAATTACGAATCCAATTCTATACAAATCCCATGTATTTATATCAACAGATTTAAAATTTATTTTGAAAGCGGGATTTATACACAGAAAATCTGACATTCGGTATTGGTTATTTTGAATTAGTTAGCTTTTGGTTGCGAATTTGTTATTTGTATGATTTAATAATTCAAAATATTTTATTTTTGATCCTAGCATTGTGAAAAAGTGAAGCGCTAAACTAAAGTGTGTATGGGTTGTTTAAAATGTTATTTTAAATTACCAAACAATGTTAAATCCACGAATAGAGTTTGGACCTGCTTTTCACAGTTCCTATCGATGTTTGCGGTAGTTATTAAAAAGGGTTATATTTATAATAATCATTTTTTATCTCAAAATAAAACAACACATTACAAAAATCGCAGTCTTTATAAAACTTTCCGAAAAGTTGAGAGTTATCCTCATTCACTTCTACTACTGAGAATTTCTGAAACATACTTTTGATTAAATCTATCACACCTTTAGGCGTATAAACTACTTCTTTTATAAGCTTTTCTTTTTCTATCAAGCCGAAAGACCGATCGTATGCTAAGAAGGTGTATCCTTTTGCCAGAAATTGATTGATGCACTGTTGTCTTAATATTTCTGCTAACACTAACACAGTTTTTGTTTTGGACAAAGCAGTTGTAGATTGCTAACTGCCTTTTATAAAATATATCTCCAGACTATCCGTTTTGATGATTACCGAAACATAGAATCTCAGCTGATCTTTCATTTTTAGTCATTTCTTGCCAAATGGAGAGATTTATCCTGTAATAATTTGGACTTCGGTGTTTGATCTAGTACTTCCAAAAATATGTATTGTAGTTGTAGTTAAAATTTCGTCGTCATAAAGTTTGTACCGCTCTGGTTCATATTTAGCAAGACACAACCTAAGTCTTAATTCAGAAAACTAATAATATCATTTTTGAACATCGTCTAAAAGAAGTCCTAATATGGTTGTCAATCCGAGCAACGATTTCATTTGATATCTTGATAGCTCTGTCTACGTATTTTCCGCGATCATCTTGTTTTGGTATTAAATCTCCATTTTAAATTTTGTCGCAACGCTGTTAACTCACTGTTTTGATATTCTGTGAACAGAGTAGTTGGTTTTAAATAATTAAATGGTGAATGAAATGTGATGATTCTTGCACTACCTTTTGCTATTTTAATCTTACGATGCTTTAATTCTGCATATATTAAACCTGCTAAACATCCATTAATATGAAAAAGTATCTGTACTTATATTTATAATCTGCTCTAGTCAATCTTACAGTTATCTCTTTATTTTTCCAGTTAACAGGTTCTTCGTATTTACCTTCTTACTGTTTATTACATTACGTATCCATTTCTTATTCAATTTTTCCTTATTTCTTTTATATCGCATGTTCTAGTATAGTCGTGCAAACTCCTACGAATGAAGAGTGACATCAGAAGAAATATATCCCCTTTAACAATGTTGGCCCAAATAACAAAATAAATAAACTTTTGCATAAACTAACCTCGCGAACACTCCTACTTCAAGAAATCAGCTCCATCTATGGTTTGTAGCAAGAAACAGACTACTTCGAAGCTGGACGGTTCTTGACTCAAAAGACGGTTGTGGCAACTCCTTTTGTAGTTGTGTTTCTTATACACCATGGAAATGTTCGTTGCTTATTTTAAACGATTCAGAATGGTTTTTGGACCAAACCATTCAATTTCTCTTTAGAATTGTTATGAAATGATAAGTAGCTTTTATAAGAAAACTGCTGTTGGTGTCTCTATAAAAGTATGAAAAGTATGTATTAGTTGAAACATACTTCTGAGTTTAACACTCGTGTCTCAGTTTTTGGGGCATATCGAACATGTCATAATATCTGCTTTAATATTGTATAAAATTTTTAAACTCCGCAGTTTTTGAAAAGATGCATATGGCTAACAAACTTTGACAAAGATTTTGACAATGGAATTTGATATCGCCTGACCACATGATAACATAAAAACGCAATTAATTGCAAAGAACTTAAGTTCAAAATCTGATAACAGGAATTAATGCTTTACCTGATCCATGTCAAATACAAATGCAACGGATTTGAGTGTAGGTCTAGTTCATTTTATGATATTAATAGTCATACATCAACCAACTTTTTAGTTTATCAAATAACAATTTATACAAAATCCATGAAAAGTATGTTGACATAATGTTCCAAACATGTACACAATATTCCAAATATAAGCATGTTGATCGTTTGGATATGTCTGATTTCAATCATCCTTTGTATTATTTCATTTTTGTTGACTATGAACATCGTTGAAAACCTATTTTCGTTTTACTGTGTATATGCTACAAAGAAGTATAAAGCAAATTTGAAATTAGAGTTCGACAAAATGTATATTTTCCTAAGGCATCTTGCAAGTGGTTACACGGGAATGAATTGGCACTAATCATAACGAATTTCGCGCGGTGTAGGATACTGATTCGTTACTTCCATGTATATGCTGACAATAATTTGCCGTCTAATTTTGAGTTTCTTCACTTTTTATGCACCTTTGGATGGTAAAGTGCTTATAAGATATGTACTTGATTCTGTTTACTGTGAAAATATTGTGAAAATGTACTTTGATGATTATATTGCAACCAAGAATTAAAACAATTATGTTAAACAAAAATACCATTGTTGAATCGGCTATCAAATTTATAAAAACACATCGATCTTTTCAACAGACAATATAATCATATTGCAACCAAGAATTCTAAAGATTCCCAAGAATTGTTAAACAATTATGTTAAACAAAAATACCATTGTTGAATCTGCTATCAAATTTATAAAAACACATCGACCTTTTCAACAGACCAAGTACAAAATGTCGAAATGAGATACTTCAAACAGTTCCATTTAATTTTAAAAGCTTTATCAAGTAGCTTTATGAGATCCAATTTTATATATTTAGAGGTAGAAATATATTACTCTTTTCTCCGCTTTGAATGAGCCATTGCTGCACCGAATGACTGCATCAAATAAATTTTCATTGTGGAGGACGCACTCCAAGCTCCGTTTTGACTAATTAATAAATTAGGACACTATTTAACAGTTGTATTTCATGTTATAACGTTGTGTGTGTCGTTTGTCATACACATCGCTGCATACCTTTTATGGAACCTAAGTTTCATCTAGAAATTTAGATCATCAATTGTATAGGTATATAAACTAGGATTGTTTTGATATTTATTTCATTTCGTTTTCGATTAAATATGGTTTTTTAACATAGTATCGTAGATAGGTATTAATTTTTCAAAAAAAAATAAACAACAAAACTCGATTTAAAAGCTATTAGGAACTCTAGAACTATGAAACATTAATCATTTGGATGGTTTTTGAGAATCAGGGGCTAACTTTACATTCATATAAAATACTGCATGTGTAGTACATACTAAATCCTGTAGCTTGCTTCTGAACGATTAGTATTTTTTTTTTCAGACACACATAAAGTTTTAATTTTTTAAGTGATTTTTATTGGCTTCTTTGGAAACGCATGGACTATTGAAGTATAAGTTATTAAAGTAGTCTTAGAAATTTAATGTTACTTAAAGGTGCTCTACTAACCTTGTGCAGAAAAGTAGGTTTATGTATAACGCTATTACGCAAACTTTGTCCAGTTAAACTTGTGTTCCATTTATGTCCCATCGATTAGTTAACCATCAAAATAAGGTATAGGGTGTATTCGACTTTTTTGTTATTATTGGTAAAAGATTTCACCAAATGGTGTTTTGTAGGTCATATTTATTCGATACTGAACTGTTAATTTGATGTTAATTTTTAAATTAATTATTCCAATCAGTTGGTGAAAGAGATATTGTGTTGGTTCCTGGTTAAGAAATTTTAATCATAGGATTAAACTTGGATATTGCTCGATACACGGCGTAACTAGATCTATTAAGAATTAATTATCTTTAAGAATCTCGAACATAGTATATATTGTGAATGAAACACATTTTTACATAAACCTCCATTCTTGCTCATTTCTTATTCAATTATTTATTCTATTACCCCCCGGTATGTTTACTATCCCCCCTAAAACACTGTATAATTAATGAAACAATCGATTTTAGAACATGTAGTATCGCTTCCAGTAACCCCGCTATGTGTCTGGTTGAAACGGCATTTCGTCGCCCTGCGATAGGTGTTTGTGCCCGTTTACCGCGTAACACACCACCACGCTCCGTAACCGCTTTGAAGTTACCCATGTATGCCAAGTTCCATAAGAATACATGTGTTAATTGTCGCAATTCCTAGTGTTGCATCGTTCCGCACGTTTTATGTGCACATTGCTTTAGAGAATTAGTTCATTTTATGATTTGGATATTGTCCCACTATTTCTCCCGATTTTGGTATCCTCTATAATTTCTATGCAATTTCTAAGCTAATGTTCGCTGTTTCCGTTTTACGTTGTTATTAATATATTTATTGTAATATAATATGTTTAAAAAACATGCTTATTAAGTATGCGGTGTCAACAAGAAATGTTGCCAGTTCTCTGCGTAATTTGAACCGAATCAATTGATTTTTAATTTGCTCTATCCGATTGAATTAACAAGTAGACGTAATCTGTAATCTGAGAGATGTAATCTGTGTTAAATTTACCTCAATTAGCCCAATAGCGTCTACTAATCTTTCCCCACTTACCTTCGAAGTCTGTGATCTGTTGTATTCTGTAATTATGTTGCTCGTGTTTGTAGCTTCATCATGATGTACATCACGGTTTAAAGTGTTAATTGGAGCTATCGATGTAAACCAATTAACCGCAGTCACTTCTCTATTTGAACATTTTAGTGGTTCAGATTACCGTTCACATTCACAATATCCGTATAAAATTAAGCGTATAATGATCATCCGTATCGTTCATCGTTAAAATGTAATAATCATGTTCAATATGGTCAATATATTCATGATAGAATTAAAGAATCATATCCTGAAGTATATTTTAAGGTAGATCCTGTATATAAGTGTTCTAGATACTTGGTCTACTATGGTTAACTTTGAAATGATAAATATTTTCAACACTGGTGTCGAATCGACCATGAATTTGAACTTCGACTTTAGTAGGAATTCTGAGTAACTAGACTTGAAAAAAATCTTAAATATTTTGGACCATATCTATTACTAGTCCGTTTCCAGTCTCCCTTCTCTCTATAGAGTCCCTTCTTTTTCATCCCAACCTCTGTTCAGTCTCTTTCACCTCTGTCCGGTTGCTGATCAATTTCTTTTTTCTTCAGTTTTCTTTTATTACTAGTTTTTTCAAGTCTCACTTATTTCTAACCAGTCTTTTTTTCTCCTCTTTCCGATTGCTGATTAGTATCTTTTATCTGTTATTAAGCGCGTTTCCAGTTTGTTTCCTCTCTATACAATCTTTTTTTTCTCCTTCTAGTCTCTGATCAGCCTCTTTCTTCTTATATTAACAGAAAATTTCTGTCCAGTCTCTTTTTTCTATAGCAGTTATTTTCCAGTGCACCTCTTTTCTACCCAGTCTTTTCCTTGGCTTTCCACATTCTATTCAGTTTTATTTTCTATTCAGTGTTTTTTCAATCTATTTTATTCAATTACTCATTCTTTTCTTTGGCAGCTTTTTCTGACAGAAATTAAGATAATAATTCCTTTACACTGGAATACTGTGCATCAGCTTAATAGTGTTTTTATTATCCACTTTCTCATTACTTGTTTCAATTATTTCTGGACAACACATTGAGGTCGCTAAAGACAAATCATTAAATTGATAGAATCACGAGAACTTATTTTCTAGTTGTTTTAAAATTACTTGCGATCGTGGTGGTATATTCTTAAGATATTGTATAGCACTGCGAATGGCGTTTCTAGGATTTTCTACAATATTTAAGCGGCCTGTAGTTAATGATAACAAGTCCAAAAAAAACTGGAACACGAAGCTGCTGGAAAATCTTGCTTTATACAATAATTTTTCGCTCCGCTGCAATGTAGACGTTTGATTTATAAAAATTAAATCAATATCTGGTCAGGTTAAACCGGGTCAACTAGAAAATCTGGAAAAAAAAGACTAAAGCTCAGCTAAAGTTAAGTAAAAAAATCGGTGTGGAATAATATCAGATAGTAGTTGTATTTTATATTACGTTTTTATATTTCCTCCTAAAGGAATAATATTACTGATAAATAAAGTCTTTCCACAAAGTTTTAAGGTCCATTTACGTATTTACTATTTATTGTTAGAAACAGGACTTGATTTGACAAGGAATATTGAGCAATTCTACAATAAGCTGTTGTAACCTGTCATGGGCCGAACATACAGTTTAACGAATGTTGTGTATATTCCATACAGTATAATACCACACATGATCCTTTCAAAACAAATTGTATCACAGGTAGTGCAACCTATCTCATCGTGTATGGAGTCAATAGAAAGTTTCATAACACGGGTCACATCAAAATAAAGCTTTTGTAAAAGAACTTTATTAAAGAATGTCTTGTGTAACCTTGAATTTTCTTGTAAATTTTCCTTTATTTAATCTGCCTTCGCGGTGTTAAATGAACAAGGGTGGAATGAACGTCGGTGATTACACGGTTCAATTATACAGGATTTAATGAGTTCTCGTGTCTATAGAGTCTCTCTGATTTTATCTGATATCTTTGTGAACTTTGTGCTCTTTTACTTAACAACTACACCACTTTTCCTTAGATAAACCGTGTAAATTATAATAATCATAACCGTCGTCAACCGCCGTCTTCTCTGAAATTTAATTTTATTTCTTACAATAACTTTTTTATAATAGATAAACTAATTCTAACCACTTTTAACATTTTTTAATGTAACAAGTTTCATGTATTACAATTGTAATTTGAACCGATACAACAGAAGATGTTGATTAAGCAAAAATTTTTAATCTACAGATTCTTGTTCGAAAACAAACTGTAAAAATACACTTTTGGACTGGTAAGTTGCAAAATTGAAGACTTTGTTCAAGATCGATTTTGTATTTACCACAATTCGAGCACAAAACGCACTAGAGAGAATTTCAGTGAACATCCTTTTTTATTTGCTTCGTTCTGTACTACGAATATTTGCTAATTGGAATGCGGGATCCATTCCCACATCATAGATATTGGTATGGTAATGGATGTACATATCGATCCATCCTTTTTTGTTTCGTGAAAAGTAAAAAAAAAACTTTTTTCGTCTTCATTAACCTAATGACTGTGACGTGATGGATAGGCGATACCGAAAAGAAATTAAATTCGGGTTTAAATAAAAGTTTAATTTGTCCAGACTCCCTGAAACGTCTGTAATCCATTGTAGAAACGTCACCTTGACAATCAATTATTGTGGGGGAGAAACAGTTCGGTTTCTTTGTTGCTTGAAACAGGAGTTTTCAAGTTTCGCTCGACTGGTAAAGTCCATTGTATAGAAAACGCAATTATCCAGAAATCTAAATTATCCGAGAAAGTTCTTGAGCGGTCCGCCGCCGACGACGACTAAATGTAATTGTTTATGAACTTGCTTCATTAAGGCCCAGCTACGAATAATCGTTCTTACGTAGCTGAAAGTGTATTAACCGCCTAGAGTTTAAAACCTACCGCTTCGAGAAAATGAAATTTTCAACTTTTATAACATGGAACGTTTACGTGGATATCGGGTGCGCAGAGCTTTCGTGCTTACGTTCAGATTGAACTTTTGGGAAGTGCCTAAGGGAAAGACAAGTATATTCCGTCTTTACAAGGTTTTGGACCATATGGAAGTTTGTTTTTGAGTTAAGACGGTTCGTTATCTATTAATTTAACTTCGATATGGATTTTAAAAAGTCATTACGAATTTATATCTCGTGGAAGGTTTTTAAAGGTGATTCATCAAGAATTTAGGAGTCTTGGTTATATAGAGCTGGGTAAAGATAACAACCAAGTTTATGATCGCAAAAGGAGGTTTTGTTAAAGACCGTCTTCGACTGGGTAGTTTTAAGGAAAAAGCTGCCCGAACTAACCGATTGTAAAGTGCGGAAAACTTTAGTTTAGGGTTATACCCTCCCATAAAATTCTAAGCGCGCGGGATTTTCCGTTCCACACTGAAGTTGAAAGAAAATTCTTTTCTTTCTACGGTTAACTTTCGGTCGCCGTTTCCGACCCAAAACAAAGTTCCAAGGGGAGGCGGAAATGAGAAAATATATCGCAACACCTAGATAGCTAACGGAATGTTCACAGAATCAATTTCGTAAATGAATTTATTATTTCGTATAAGTTAATTAATTTTAAATTAAACGAGAAATTGGACTTTTGAGACGTTTTTAGAATTATGAGAGAAACCTTTTACCACCTGAGAGTATACAAACGTGTTGCAACGTTGAACCTGAGTGTATTGCGCAATTTGTTAGTAAGGAAGTAACGTTTCGGTAAAGTTTTGGGCTACTCGTTATTATTCCTGCGTTGCTAGCCATTATCGTTAAGCTTCGCAAATTGCGACTGTGTGGCGTGGTTTGGCCACACTCCTAAAACTACTTTGAGTGTTTTTGTTTTTATCATACTTTTAAAACGTTTTTTTACATTCACTTTTGTCTTCATCACATTAGCAATAAAATAGAATTAAAAAAAATTAAAAATATTATGTAGTTTTAGAGTAGAAGTTGTAAATAACAAATTTAATGTACTGTAAAGTGTAGGTGTTTAGGTGGAGATCAGAGTAAACGTGATAATTTAAAGCAAGCTCTTGTAAAAATAACCCTTATCAGTTGACGTCGAGTTACATTAGAGCAACGTCCGCAAATTCCAACATAGGATGGGATTCTCTGAAAATAATGGCTTTTTATTTACGATAAATAATAGAGTCCAGTGGACGATAAAACTAATGAGAGGGTGTACACCTGAGTTGCTGTTATAAATGGTCCATAAATTTTTATCCTTATATCTCTTAAGGGACCTGACTATAGTGCCTAAAGCTAATACCATGCGAGACTTAGTCGAGGATTAATTTGAAATATAGAGTTTTATGCTCCAACTACAACGCTTACAACGTAAACGTAACAAAAAAAAAAGAAATTACACGAGAACTCGTGGGATTAACTTTCCGTATTAATTTTATTTGAATCCGATTAAACTTTGATGTATCTAAAATCGTATTTATCAAAACCCTCGTGCGACGCTACAAACTAATAAAACGACCCCGAAAAAGTGTGGTAATTTATCAACGTCACCCTGGTCATTTTTTTTATTGGACATTCATCAACGGCTAATCCGGCTCTGTCCGCAACCGTGTTGGCACTAATTCATCGCACCTCCACCTTCCGTGTTGACCATGCCATGCACTAATACTGTACATTCTACCTGGAAAATGTTATGCAGATACTAACGCCTCTATGTGTATAGACTATACATAGTCTCGACTATACGTCGGGGCATTATGACTTGACATTAAAAGCTCTTCGGCTTTCTGTTTTCAGGTTCGTCCTACTTTCAAAGATTACAGTTTCAGTTATTAAAACTGGAAAAAAACTCGATTTTTTTTGTGTTGCAATCAAAATGTTAAGAACGCTCATTTAAAAAAGGTTTTATCTGTCTGTGCCAGCTCACGGGGAATGTCTATTATGCACCGAAGAACGAGTACAAATGTTGACAAGAAGCGCACGGCTTCATTAATCTTCAACCAACCTCTCTCTCTATGAGTCCCTCACAACACCGCCCCTGCTGGGGTCTTTTATGCGACCTATCAAGGTCGAGGGGACCGTTCGAACATAATGGCCCGCCGGGATGTTTGCATGAGGCAGATTCTTAAAGGAGGGCGGACAATGCCTAAAGGGGGCCGAGACCATTCTGAAGGTATTTTAGTTCGAGACGAACCCCAACGCTTTTGTTCGTGTGTAATCGGGATGTTCGCGATGTGGAACTAAAATTGAACGACAGAAAATGGATGGAATGAAAAATTTTTTTTTTCGATCCAGTAAATAGCAAATGATAACAAATAAAATATTGAAACTTAAATACGTCAATTAGTGTAGCTTATTTCAACGCAGCTTATCGCAGTCATTTTCTCTAGGGTAATAGAATAGTTCGTATGCCCAATCATTAACGTATTTCATGTGAACAGTTTCTTATTTTTCGCTTATGTGGCTTGGATTGTTGGCGGTTGTGGTGAAGTTAAGCCGTTTTTAAACATCAAAGGTTTTATACATATATGTATCGCGGTTTTGTAACGTTCCTTTACTGCCATGCATAGACTACTTCAAACAAAATGTTTTTACAAAATAATCCTTCTTTTTATAGTTCAATCATATAGAGTATTAATTAAAAATAATATTTATTGGTGAAAATATATCACAAAGAATAGTAAATAAATAATTCGACCGAAAAAACACGTGACATGCAATTTTTTGCGATGTGCGAGCCACTTTTATTAAGCCATTTGACTCACAATCAGTGGAGAGTGTGTGAGATTTGGTGTCTTGTCTATATTCCGTCCACCAAACGAGGAGGGGCATTAAACGTGTTGAATATGTATGGAAGTAAATAAATCAACCCGAGAACATTTAAATTCACTCCTTTTATTTTTTGTACCTATTGTTTTATTTGCTGTTGAGATCTGGTTTTGTTGGTTCGTTTATTTAAAAGATTTGTTTACATAAACAGATTTCGCTATGTAAACTTTGTTTTTTTTTTATTTCTACAGGCCGTGTTATGACCTTAACATTATAGTTGTGCCTTTTTCCGTTTTTTGTGTTTGAAACATTTTGCTAAAGCATCATTTAAATTTTGTAAGTATTTTGCGTTGTGTAATAACTCCTAAGACCTAACACTCCTTACCCACGAATCTCTACATTGCTCTGATTAATGTTTCAACAAAAAATAAAGGGTTTAGGGATGGAAAAAGAGGTTTTTGATTCCACCTTTACCCTTTAGTTTAAATTGGTGTTATTTACTTTTATACAATCACTACTTATACCTTTCTGGAAAGATAAAGATGAATTATCTACCCAACGTCTTTTGCACATTTACATCAAATTCACAGAATACGCTAGATAGCTGTCAAACTTAGGCTTTATAAAGATTGTTCTAGTGAAAAGTAAGTTATGATCTCTAGCGCCAATAAGATGATCATGTACGAGGGGGTTTGAGACAAATGAGTGGGTTAGATAAATGTGTGCAAAAGTCATTGGTGTTACTGTATTGAAAATTATGGACACTATATACTATGTATATTCTATGCCTGACTTAGCTCAGTACTGAGTTATTAACGTGATGTTATGTTCTATATGCAGTGTACAGAACATTATTTCCTTGCGAAATCGTTTAATCAGTAATTCTTCCATTTTGATAGTATGCCTTTCTAATATTATCGGCGCCATCGATATATTAGGGATATTTGTCTGCTTTGTAGGCTTTCAAACCTTTATCAACATATATCTATTAATTGAGACTATCGTTCTTATAAAATTGTTCTTAAGTCATGCTGGACCGAGTACGATATTCTGCAACATTGCTACTTATAGATTGCTATTGAGTTAGTACAACCCACACCACGGCCATGGTGAATGTATTAAGTTTATACCTTGACTGTAATAAGTGGCGCCATTATCATGTGACGGCTACTATGAGTAGGATCCATCATTGTTAGAATTTAAATGGGAACAAATAATTTCTCCACATCTAAAAATCTCACCATTGCATAGTGTGGTGATACTTCAGCTTTCTATTAATGCCAACAGGGTGAAGAATCATCATAGTAAGTATGAGCTGGGAGCTAACATCAAAGGGTTAGTTCATGCAGCCTTACAAAACAGCCCAAAGTATAAGATTTGGAATTTTTATACACTTCAAACTAGTTCTCCTTTTTTCCATCCTTGTCACACCTCATACAAGATTCTGAACATTAATGAGTTTTGTCGAAGTTGTATTCTTCTGCTCTTCCAACCTCTTCTATTTGATGAAGAAAATTCCATGGGATGACCCATAATTCATATTTATTTATTATTTGTAATCAGCCCGAAGGTAGGTATGGAAAGTAACTCGTAGATTCTAACAACCAACTGTTCTTATGACGCCAATTAAAAATGTACAAAATCAGTGGATCAGACGCAACGATGAAAAAGCTGAATTATTAGCCAACATCTAGCTAATATTCTTCAACCGAACAATATATATAGTAGACATAACACCTGTTTATTAGACAGAAATTATTATACTACCTGACAAACTGGCGGAGCAAGTTGGAATTGTATGAAAAATTACTGTTAAAACGTCGCATCGTATTCAACGTACATCAACAAATCAGATTTAAAATTTGAATTTCGTAATTGCCATTCTGCAATAGATCAAATGCGTAGAGTGATAACTCTATGCTATAAATGACAACTAAAATAAAAAATCTCAAAGCATCCTTCGACGTTTCACGAGCATTTGAGAGGGTGAGACACCAGGAACTTGTCCACAAGTTGGGAAAATAGCTGTTTCGGAGTTACTGTCACTTACTGGAATCATATTTTTCTGAAAGGAAGTTCAGACTGGCACATGAAGAGGCATACTGAACATTCAAACCAATCTTAGCTGGAGTTCCACACGTCAATGTCTTAGGACCACTCCTTTTTCTAGCATATACCACAGATATTCCAATTTTGAAAACTGCTGCACATAAAGCATTCACTGATGACACACTTATTATGATAAAAAACTCAACCCAAATGAAAACTTTGGAAAAACTTCAAGAAGCAGTTAACAAAATTTATAAATGGGCTATGGATTGGAAAATGCAACTTAACAGTTCAAAATCGGTCCACGACGATTTTTAGTTGTGGCGAATAAACAGTGTCTCTTGATGGCGACTAAACTGGAAGCATTATGTTAGACAGAAAGCTGAGCAAATTTAACTCAAAAGTCGACAAAGGACCTGATTAGTTGCTAAATGCTCCAATCAAAGAGACTAATTCATCAGACCATAGTTAACTTAATACGGATTTACGGGATCCAATCATGTGATCATCCAACGTAGTTAAAACATATTTCTTGGACTGATTATAATTACTTATCGTTATGTAACCAATCGAGAAATATATGATGATCGCGAAATCAAATGGGTGTAGGAAGTAATCTAAGATTTTGCAATAAAGCATGAAAGAAACTGCTGCGATGTTCCAACGTTGAAGTCGTTCAGCTTCTAGAATGAATAGTTTAATTCTTAACTTAACTTAAGACGTGGAACTTATTATAAAAAATAACCTAAAAACACAATGTCGCCAATAGCGTCATCCTTTAAACTAGTTAGTAACTTTGTAACTATCGATCCAGTGGAACACTTGTTAGCGGAATTGCGTTTAAAAAATTATAAATACTTTGTAGAAGTTTTTTTGTAGAGTTTCCTCTAAGTTTGCATTTTTTTTTGTAATTTAGAGAAAGAATGGCCAAATTAAATTAAGGCGAATTCAAGCGTTTCCTTAAAAGTATTGAGTTTCTGATTGATCCCTTTGTTTGCTACAATTGAAATATTATCTTTGTCTTCACAGTCTTTAGCATAATCATCTAGTTCACCTTTCCTAAGCTAAGTACTATTATACATTTAAACTTCCTCATTACTGCGACTCTATTATTCTTATGTATATTTAACCAGTGATATTATCGCGAATACAGTTTGGGTCGGTTAAATATTATACAATTGATCTCAAAGAACAATCTAGGTTCATTATCTTCTTTAAATTTTTGTAGCATGCATTCCAAAGCAGTATCTACTTTATTAACATTCACGTCATTATAACTGGTTCCAAAATTCAAAACAAATAAACAAATAATAGAAATACATAAGTCATACATACCCTTTATAATTAGTTGTATATGTATAACTCAATTTGCAAAATGTGTTAAATGATTTTTTATGTGATTTTTTTACATTTTATTCTGTTCAAAAGTTTATGTGATCAAATTTTGGTGAACTGATATTGTATCATCTGGCAACGCTGTACTAAATTGACTTCTTATTTTCAACATTTCTGCATCTTTGCATAGACATTACAAATTAACGTGTCTCGTGAAACAATTACATTAAATGTTTCAATAAATCACCTTGTATAATGTTCCACATTTAACTAGGACTAATTAAAACAGCGAATTAATCCTTTGTCAATAAATGAGGGGACGCCAAAATTATCATAACGATTTGTAGCAATAATTAAACTAGTTTTCACTAATTGCATACGTCCAGTTTTACATAAATTATATTAACCTGCGTGAATTACATTAACAAACTGATAAATTCGATAATTAATAAACATTTCCTCATTAGTATTGCAACGTAGGCCGCATTGCACGTGACGGTTGCATGTCCTTTAACCCGATTAACATCGTTTAATGTTATGGATAGAACGTGACGTATCCAATTTGTTAATTAATTAAAAGAATCGATATTTTGATCAAATAGTAAAAAGTAATTTTCATTATGAAGTTCTCGTGTAAATTTAATTGAAATGGATATTATGTATTTAAGAGTTCAAAAAAGCAAATAAAAGAAAATTTAAAAGGGGTGGAAAAGATCAAATCGTGAGAGTTTTATTAATATTCCACATTCGGCTTTGAGACCGTTAATTTCTGGATGTAAACGAGAGAAACTCAACGACTGCGCTCAAAATTCACTAATTTAGCATCTGTTGAGATGTAGATTTGCATGCTACACAAGCGGCACCAACGAACGACGACTTCCTTGTTGTACCGTTGAAATTTTATCTCCTCGTGTATACGAATCGTTGTGTTCGTCAACGAGATCGTAACTTCGAGGTTGTTACTAATTTAGAGACACCAAAATAGTCACAGTGCAACCGAAGTTATGTACATTTTGAATTATTCATGGAAGAATGTTATTTACACACCGAGTATCTTAACAATTCGGTCATTGTTTCTTTTGTTAGTCAGTTGTATATACAACGGTTCTATTTTTCTTTGAAAAACCACCCATATTGCTATTTAATCTCGAACTATTTAAAATTTTTATGCTTGAGAGATAGCTTCAGAATTTATGACTCGGTTATGTTGGGTGGCAAATGAGATGTACATAGATTACCCTGTCGTTTCTAAACGAGTTAATAAAGAGAGGCTTTGACTTATTGTATCGTGGGCGGTACAGGACGTGTGCCAATCGGACCGTAAAACGTTATGTAGAAGAGAGAGAAGGTGCTCTTACAAACCTTTTGTTGAACCCGCGGACATTACACGATTAATGATCCATTTCGAATGGTTCCGGAGGGATTCAACCCTTTTATGCGGTCAGGAAGTTACTAATACCATCGAGGTTAATTGATAGGTGCATATTTGATACTGTGTGTTCGTGGCAAACCAAATTGATTAGTTTCTAAACCACATATTAATTCGATAAGTTTAAAATTTCTGGTGTTGCTTTTATTTTATACTTACAGTTAGTGTATATATTTCGTAGAACGCGTTATCAATTTCACTTAGTGTTAAATTCGAAGTCACCAACAGGAGAGCTTCGGGAGGAGTAAAGTAGGAAATTGCTTCCATAAAGAGCAAGGGCACGTGCCTTTCTTCTTTACAAATTGCCGTCGAAATAGACGTCTCTTGCAGACGGATAAATTGCGCGTTTAAATTACCTGCAGGCGATGCGTTAATCCGTGAAAGACAGTCAAGGAAGCAGAACGGACGGATTAATGGTGTACGAGTTAATCTACCGGTTCGAAATCGTGATCGAATCGGGAAACGGGTTAAAACTCAATCGAATAGAACACGTATTAAATCCAATTAGATTTATTATAAAAACAATTTTTCTTAGCGCCTTTTTAAAAACCAATTCAATTAATACCTAAATGGTATTTAGATTTGAGGAGTTCAGGTTGGCTCGTATGCCATTAGCTAATTATTCCCCAACCGAATCCGATTCGGCTTCGCGAACTACGCCACTTCAAAGTTAAGGCCCTTAATCCTTCCCAATTTCGGTATGCGCCGGTCTCGTTCTCCCGAAAAACCATCATTCGAGTTGCGCTGGGTTCGCTAATGCAAAGTAATTAGCGAAACCCACCGACGTTTATTACGGTACCATAATCAGTTTGCGCCGGTAAACTTAAAATTCCAACGAATCCACCCCCTTCGTATATAGACGCCCGGAAAAACCCGCTTAATTAGCGAACAACTTCTTCTTCTATCTCTTTTATGTTATACAATCTAGAGGAAAAAAGGAACTTAAAACTTTGTAATTAACCGAGCCTCTTTTTATTTTGTTTATCTAATTATCCTTAACAAGGATAATAGAAAAGAATTTTTTTATTGAGAAAACCATAATTATCTCTTAATAAAATGTTTTTGTTGTAATACTTTGAAGTCTTTTTTATCGCGTTTTCTTATAATTAAAAACTACTTAATACATTTTTTCAATTATGAAGAAAACCATAATCACTCGTAAATAATAGTACCCAAACAGAAATAATATTGTGTAACACAGTACACTGTCTATTAAAAACCATATTTACTTGACTTCACAAAATAACGGGTTTCCTATGAACGTGAACATTTTTCTTGTGTGTTACTGCAGTAATTTAGAGTCGGTAGTCACAACTTTAAGACTCTTTACTCCAATTTGCTGCATAGTAGATAAATTCAAGTCGACGTATTCACTATTGGATGTTGCTGAATCCTTAAGTGCTGCAGTTCAAAATGAGTAAAAATCAATCGATTCCACGGCATTTACAGGAAATGGGAATCACTCTAACTATGGCGAATTTTTCCTAAAGATCTTCGCTTACAGCCTTATAAGATCTAATTATCCCAAAACCTGAAGCCTCTTGATCATTTGCAGTATTGAAATTCTCAAATTCGGATCTGCTATAGTTTTCTTCGAAAAAACATCTTCAGCGATGAAGATCATTTTTGGCTTAATAGTTTTGCCATATATTAAATTATATTAAAGGATCTAATATCTCGCTATTTGCTAATTAAATCGCCTTCCAAAAGTGCATGTTATCGAGTTGTAAATAACATTACTTACTAAGGAGTTGAGCCCAAGTCTGTTTGCACTGTATACTGTAACTGTAACACTGTAACTGTCTGTTGGTGGTGGGAGGTAGAAAGGTGCATATGTTAGCATACGCGGATGACATCGTGGTCATGGCGAGAGAAGCGGCGGAGATGAAAGACATGATAAAGACATTGGAAAGATATTTTAGGGGGAAGGGGCTGGAAGTGAATGTGGGGAAGACAAGGATGATGAAGTTTTGTAAGGGGGGGAGAAAAAGAACAGAAAACTGGAGATGGGAGGGAAAAGAGATCGAGGAGGTTAGGGAGTATACTTACTTGGGGTATGTGTTCAGGAAGGACAACAGGGAGGAGTCGTATGTGATAGCTATGGCAAAAAAGGCGAATAAGGTGATGGGACAAGTATGGGGTTAAGGGAAGAGAGTCTTTGGAAGGAATGTGGCAGCGAGGAAGATTATGTTTGAAGGTCTGGTTAGCAGTGTGATGATGTATGGAGCAGAGGTATGGGGATGGAGAGAGCAGGCAATGCTGGAGGACGTGCAAGCTAGATACTGGAGATGGGTGCTTGGGGTGGCGAGAGAAACACCGGGGTATATAGTGAGGGAAGAGGTAAAGGTGGATAAAGTCAGAATGGAAGGGGGCAGGAGAGCAGTGAAATATGAAGAAAGAATAGAAGGAAGGCCAAACTGCGAGATCTTGGGGGAGTGTTGGAGGGAAATTAGAGAGGGAAAGATCAGATATGGGAAAGGAGACAGAGACAACTATTATAGACGAGCGGGCTACTCGGTAACTGAGATAAATAGTAGACGAAGGGTGGGTAGGGAGATGTGGAGGGAGTTGAGAGATAGGGACCGAGATGTGCAGACAGGAAAGAAGGACACAAATAAAAGAGGGGAGATATAACGAAAGGTACAGGGACATAATTACGGAGGGGCTGCCTAGATACTTGTTATTGGAAGGAGATGAGGAAGGGAAGAAGTTGGTGGCTAGGTTCCGTTGTGGAAACGAGGAGAGAGCTAACAGATACTGGATGGCCGATGACGAGAGGTGGTGTAGGCTATGCAGGGAGGAATGGGAAACGTTGGAATATATGTTGAATGGGTGCAGTGAGTTGAGGGAGGAGGAGTTGGACCGAGGGCAGATCTTAGGAGAGGGGGGAGAGGGGAAACGATGGATGAGAATGGTTGTGGGGGTGAGGAGACAAAGGGATGGATGAGGAGAGGATTGGGCCGAGGAGCCGAGGGTATGGAAATGGAGGAAAAGGGTAGAGGGTGAAAATAATTTACTAAGGACATATATTAGGATGTATTAAGGGGAAAATTGTAATTATCAAAAACAATAAAATGCTTATTATTACTAAGGAGTTGGAAGCAATAATTGCTTCCATCTTTTCCCCCACATACTTCTGTGCCAAAGTCATGACATCATTACATTTTGCAATCTTCAGCGGCAGTGAATTGTTGTATAATGGTGATACAGCATCGATAGACATCGTTAGGTTTAGTTGTTCCATTCCCATTATTTTAACTTTCCGTGGCGTTAGCATGGAAACGATTTCACTGCATTCGATAATCCCTTTATTTAGCCATTCTGTATCGTACATGAATACCTTGTGCTTCGTAATTAAATACTTATCTTTCCTCTTACTGTTCTCACTAATAATGTAAGTTTTTTTTTTTTAAAAAAGGGCTTTAGAATATCAATGTAGTTCTATATCATGTCCTGTTTAATATCGATGAGGGTGAAGTTTTTGCCAGTTTTCTTTATAATATTTACTTATTCCAGATGGAAAAATATGCAGTCTTATTTTCTCATACTTCTTTCAATAAGCCCAAAAGCACGATCGAAGGACATAAAAGTATGTCTAGAATCTGGGAAACGATGTATTAAAGATAAATAGTTCTTTTATATCAGAACTCATTACATTATTGATTGCCCTCATTGCCCATTGTTTCATTGTATAAGTAAAAATGGTGTGTACCCAACTTGCCTGATGACATTGCAAAGTTATACACCCAAAGTTGCCGTTTGTAAAAAGCATCTCCTGAGGGCACTTTTGGTAGCGGCATGTTTTGTTGGTAATCAAAAAATATTACCTCAGTATCTTCAGCTGATTTAGCGAGTTCTGTCTTGCTCTTTATGTAGTCAAAAAACGTTTTAGCTTTAATTTGGTGAAGTTCTTGGTCTTGTTTTAGTATTTCAAGTATGACCAAACTTGTCACAAGTTTGGCACGTGTCAGACCTTGGATGACCAAATTTGATATTAAAGTTTGCACGAAAGTAATGTTGGTAAAAATCAAGAGTTATAGCTTTAGCATCTGAGAAAACATTTGGTGTATTGTTGTTATAGTTAAATCTGCAGTTCATGTTGTCCGCTCGGTTTTAATGAGACTGTCTGGTTGGAAAAGTTTCTATGTGATCATGAATCTTTTGACAAAATTCATCACTGATTTTGTTTGGTCGGTTATTATGTTTTCCTCTACCATCTTTACGAGAACTGATGGCTTCTCCATGAGACAGGTGTTTTGCAATCAGTTCAACTCGTTACACAGAAATCTCATGAAATAAACTAACACTAGAAACTTTCGGATTTTGCCGTGCGTCTTTTAAGAAAAGGTTTGACGTTGACGTTGGTTCGAAGTTTTTACTTCTTTTCACTTCGTGAAATCAAGCAACTTGCCAGCTATATATCTTGAGATTGCTTCGATTCAAACCCATTAAAATGATTAAGCAATTCTTTTTTTAATTGGTTGTTGACTGCCGTAAAACATTGAGACATTTGCAATATTTTCTAGTAGTACGAGTGGGAACATGTTGATTACTTACTAATGTGTATGCTTTCCCTTCACATCTCAATCTATTTCGAATATTTCTTTTCCAGCCGGCTTTCCTTTTTTTCACAGTTCTTTCTTCACTTCTATTTTCAATAACTGTCACTATCGCCACTATCTGATGAATAATCATCGGACAAACCCGAAGATGTATGAAATTCCTCGCTACTCATTACTTTTTAACACAATAACTCTAACTGGTTACAACAAGTTGTATCACATCGGTGGTAGAAGGCTTAGCTCCAGGAGTTGACTCGTTCTTGCTTCGTCAAGTAAAGAGGAGTTGATGCCATCTAGCGAAAAAATAGAGAACTAATTCCCTTAGATAGCTCATTATTGCACCATCAGAAAGACTATATTTTATTTGTAAAAAATGTAGGTCAACTCTATAAATCCAAAAAACTGGAGCTACCCTCTTATTGCTGCTAACCCCTCAATTGCAATGGATGAGTTAGATCGTATTGTGAAAACTTCTCACATTAGCACTCAATGAGTTACGGTTGACGCCCGAATATCGAAGAAATATATTTTAAGATTATTAAGGAGCAATAAATATCGCCTCTACCACAGTTCATTACATCAACGGTGATATTGACCATTGATTAGTATTTCGTTAATGGGTTACTTGGATGGATGTACTTTACGATTCATGGTTAAGTGAATAAGCATAACATGAACTTTTGGAGAATTGATAATACAAGATGGTTGCGTCAAGTAGAATATTAACGATCTTAGTTTATTAATTCTTGGTATCCGATGGTCAATGATAAGTTGTTTGAAGTGCGTAACACTTGTTGTTTTCCTTACATATTACTTTATAAAACTCTTGACATCTTAGCTTTACATTACAATGTAGGAACATCATCTTGATTATCTTGGTATCAATTGTCAGCTGATTCCTATTTGTTGATCATTGAGCATTTACCAAAGAGAAAACTGTTTCAATAGTTGCGTTATATCCAGTTATGGCACAATAACATTATATCATACTAGTACTTCCATTAAGTACTTTAAATATACCCTAACTTAAACACTTTTGCTGCTTTTTGATTTCTTAATATATTTATTCCATCGAATGTATTCAGTCATATTGCATAAAAAGTCATTCGGATGTTACTTCTGTTAAATTAATTTTAACATAACACTCTACTGATCACTATCTGATTGCCTCTGAATAAAATTTAATCCCTAAACCAACGGTATAATATACAGGATAAGTCAATATTTACTGCTCAGTTCTCAGATATGCGTTCTACAGTTAAATTTATTATTAAACCTAAATATGAAAAATACTAAGATCTAAAAATGAAGCTGTTATTAAACATAATCGATTTGGCCAGATATAAAAGTATTGATATTATGGATTTACTTGATTCTGTTATTGTATATTTGACCTTACATCATTTGTTACCTATTGATACTTTGCAAACGATATATGATGTGTGGCTCCTAGAGTAAAAACAGTTATTGCAATATGTTGAAAATAATCTAACTATCAGGATAATCTAACATAATCTAACAAGTATGCTGTCAAAAAATAAGAGATACATACAGAGATACATAGATGTCTTCGAAGATACAAGTTGTATTTATACCACATACAATTTATGCCGATTATTTTCCGATAATATGTCAAACAAAAATGAGTATATTATAGAGAGTGATCACCACAACTTTCTCTAAATTTAGAACTTGATACATGAGCAATGCAATTCTTTATGTAGGGAACGTATTGACGGAGCGTAACGAGGCAGTTTCAACATACTATCTAAGAAAGTTTTCAGAACTAATTCTTGTGATTAGAAGAAATATTCTTTTAACAAATGATTTTCCTTTATAAAAGTATTTTATAAAATTCAACAACATGCATGAACAAGGAATCTGGGAAGTCAGAAATCGTCAAAGGGAGTATTGATACGTTTGATGCGACGCTTCTACGATAGCGAGAGCGACCCGAAGATACTTTGTAAGATTCTTCTATGGAATGCTAGACCATAGTGCAATAAATATCGTCGCATTACTTAATTTCACATATACTAATGCTAGAATGAAAGAAAATATGTTATTAGACATTTACCAGATTCACCAGATAAAAAAATGCACGATCGTGCAATCGTGATAATATGCTCTGACCACTTTCAATTAAACGTATAACTTAGTAAAGCTTGCCAACATCTAGTTTTTGTAATATTCTTTTATTAAATATTTGTATACTCTTTTAAAACTTCAAATCTTCATAATTCTATGTCAACTTTATTATTTTACGGTGCTTACTAATTATAAAAGAAGTGCTAATAATGGCTTCTTTCAAGGTTCAAATGACGTATACGACCGTAAAACATAATACTTTAAAATTTGATTATATAAACCTTAAGTTTGTTTAATTTCTTGTCTCAGATTTCCCCTCGCTTAAAAATTTTCGAAAACAACTGTGTGGTAGAAACTTAATAAGAAGTATAATTTAAATCTTTACAATTCTAAATCTGTTTTATACTTGACCATATAACTTGATCCTTTTATAATCGAAATTCTCGGACACAATGAAACTTAATCCCGAAATTAAATTTGAATATTTAAGACTTTGAGTTCAGTGATGGTCCCCTCTTTTAAAACTTAAAACACTGCGAGCTACGTGCTGGTTTCGCTGCAATGATTTACATTTCGCGCGCAAGAGAACGCCGCCTCTTTGTGTCCCCGAGAGCTTAAAAACCGAGGCGCGGATCGCACAAAATTCAAATGAGGCAAATCCGGAGTAGATGTAGCTTAAATTAACAAACCGGGAGTACAAATGGTGTCGTTATTTCGTTTTGGAAAGCAAATGCTGCGCCAAACAGAGGTCCAGAGATCCGGAGATCCTTTTCATGCTGTTATAGAGACATTTTAACACCCAACCTATTAAAATTTTAGATAACCTGTCATAAATTTAGAGATTTAAAGTGGACGTATCGGAATTTGAGTGTAGATAAAGGCTATCGTTTGGACGAAGGGTCGGAGGTCATCTAATAGCCGAGATTAGAGGAGATAAGCATCACGATTAGAGCAACGGAAAAGAAAGAAAAAGTTTTTGGGACTTGGGGATCGTTTCGGTCGTAACAGGAAAGATTACGAAGTTCAGATAAACTTTTCTTTGGATGTTAAAATGAGTGCGATTTAAGAACTTTTACTTTTTCTTAAATGAATAAAGATATCATTATTTTTTATGTTAAAGACTTTCAAAAATGACACTGTAAATATTTCATTATATTTCACGGTTATAAACGTTATAGCACAGTTGCCAAAGAGTATCCCATAAAATTGCGAGCCTATAAAAGTCATGGATGGACTACATTGTTGATGAAGTAAACCCAATATTTATGACGTCCTCAAATTAAATGACAGAGAAGTCAATAAAATAAACATTTTAAGACATATTTATTTTTAACAGGTTGTAATAAAGTAAAGTTATATTGCGATCAATATTATGGTTCGTTATTTATGAGTTAATTTTTTCAATTACATCTAGAAATGAAACTATATTACTCCAACATCATAAGTTACACTTTTCTAGAGTGTATACAACAACATATTTCATTCTTGGCTCATTTTTCATGTCACCAGTCAATTTAAGTTTTACTAGCGAAAACGTGACCTGTTAAATTAAGTATCTATCGATCGGTTTACTAAGACATATATCTAAAAATAAAATTAAAGTTGTATAATAGAAAGATTTGTAGTATTGAAAATAATAGGGGACTCAAGAGAGAGACATAATCGATCATTCTAGCACGAACGTAGTCGATAAGAAGAGTTCGAGAGAACGGAACAGTGAACGCACACAATGCAAGAGTTCGGTGAGAGAGGATGCAATGAAGCTCACCGTGCGACGTCGACACCATATATCTAATAAGATTACCTGTCTTATGAAGAATTATATCACCAGGCCCGAGCCGTGTAAGTCCGTTTAAGAATTTTCACACCAAAGTTTCAAAAGTCCTGGTTATGGCACTGTTGGGAAACGTAAAAGAACTTCATATTGAATGAAACATAAAAACTAAAAAAAAAAAATATTAACACGTTCCCAACCACGCTCGTTTTCATTCGAAAACTTTTCCTATAACACAACGAAAGCGAAGAGGATATTGTGTTTACAAGTCACATCCCACATCTATCATTGCGTAAGTACCGGGCTTAAAATGTCTCGTTTCTTTTTCTTTTTTTCTTTCAAGAGAGACACACACGAAATATTAAAGACAACCCAGATGTCTGTTTGCCTCGGGAGATTATCGGCCACTTTCGAAACTCATGCAATATGCACCGTACAGCAGTCACGCCAACGGAAGAGAAAAAAAATACCGACAATTAAAAACAACCTTATCCCAACCACTTTAACTTAAATCTTTCTTCAAGTAGATACTTTAAGTAAAAAGGATACTTTCAAAAGTTATCGTGTCATTTAGGTCTCCTCTTGTCACTGTGTCATCGTAATTAAAAGCAAATGAGTTCCAGTTTACATTCGAGTTTTATTAATTTAGTCGTATGATAGGTATAAAAGCTCTCTGAGAAGTTGTGTGTAGTTGAAGTTAATTGAAAATGGAAACGAGTGAAACGAATGAAACGAGCGTTGTTATGGTGAAACCAGAGACAGTTTAAACGTTACAGTTAATTGTTTTATTTTTATATTTTCATGTTTAAAATTAATTAAATTAATGTGTAACAAAGTTTTGTCCATTATTGAATTTCCAGCAATATATTAAATATAAATTTATGATAAATTTGATTTATGTGGTATATTTATAAAACAATGTGAAATTTATTAATTTGATTTAGTTTGAAATTTTCAGTAATGAACCCAAGTTTAATAATGTAGTACGTCTCTCAGAGAATTTCGAATATATTCACGTACTCATTTGAGTGTAAACTGACTGCTACGGAAGGAGTTTATTATTGGACAAACAGGTTCATTAGGTGAACCGCAACGTCAAACGAAGCCAACAGTCATAATTACCATGCACGACAACCATGTCATGACAAAGAGTGAATTTGTCAATAGAAACCGTAATTACCTACCTACAAAAGCAAATATCTCCGTGAATATAACGTATATTAGGACCTCTGTTCAAGTTCCAATCATTCCAGATATTCCATTAACTGAGTAGGTCTTGTAGGTATTTGAAGAGTTTAATTAAAATTTTTCAACGATTGATTTATTAATATGTTAGTAATTAATGTCATTCGAGCAACATGATGGGGATAAATTGACAATTGATTTCAATTGTAAATGTTCAAGAAGTCCAGACGTGAAATGCCATTGGAACAAAGAGAGAGGTAACTTCGCTTAGAAGACACAAAGAGGAGTTTAATTAAAAGATCAATTGGATAGCAGCTTTTGGCTTTGTGACGATTCCCGAAAGAGAATTGCCAATTTGTAAAACCTTTAGCATTCCGATTAGATTTTTACTAAAAACTAATCTAAAATTAATCTAATGAAATAGCATTGGTTTCGATATAACGTACCATTGATTATTGGAAAAATCGTATTAGCCGGATGTTATAAAGATAACACCACAAATAGGGCTTAAAAATATCCACATTCGTAGTTTTGTTTCTTCATCTGGTCAATCTGACCTTCTTATATAGAACCCAACTGCAGCCAACGTTTATGGTCTATAAAAGTTTAAAGTGCACCCAGTAACAAACGCGTCCAATGTTTATTAGGACGTTTATTCTGTGTCTTTACGCTGAGGAAATTGCATTCGGGAAACTTCGATACGGATTCTATGAGGGTGCAGGTGGTGTTATTTGTTTCCAATTTATGTCTTTTCTTTTAAAGATTATAAAAGGAAAACTTCACTTTTCAATGTATACCTTCATTCCAATCGATACAGTAAAGTCAAGTATTTATGTCTCTTTTTAACATTGTTGTTATACCGTTTTTATAATGTATTAAATTTAGTTTCGATAAATAGTTGAATATTTCACCTGATTATCTAAGATTATCTATAACCCAGAATACCTTAACATTAGCTTGAAAGATGTTGATTGATCTTATACACATTGCGCGATCGATTTTAACTTCCTTCACACACAAATATTTATTATTTTTTTATTGAACTAACATACCCTAAATATCTGTTTCATACGAAGAAATAAATGTTTCTGTAGCTAGATCTGTTTTTGATAGGTTACACAGTTCGCAATTGATTCACCCACATCTCTGATGTTTATTTTTGGTTTCCTCTTATTTGTTTTCTGGCAAAACATCCTGGATAATGTTTGTTCATATTACTCAAACGATTTACTTCCTCAATCATAAAAGTTTTATCATTATTAATTCATCAGTGACGATCTTGATTGCATCGCAAATATTTTCCTTAAGAATTCCAGGTACTAGAGTTAATAATAATGTGTATGTATTTGGGATGCCAATAAAACACAAAAGGACTTCTTTGCTAACATTTATATAATAAAAAAAAATATTAGTCCGAGTTATTATTGTCCGAAGAAAAATCAAAATTTAAATGCAGGTAGAGAATTTTAAAACAGCAATTTGGACTATTATTAGGAGGTGAAGCTTTTGAAAAAAGTTTTTTACTTGAAACAGAATTGGGGATAAATATTTTTGACCTAGTTTATTTAGGTTAGGTAAAATTTCTTATATCTTCTCATACTGTAAACATTTTTCAGCAACGTTTTACTGCTTCGTGCTTTGTTTCACTGCCATTTTTCTCTTTATCTATCCTCATCTGTATATGAGCTAACGTTTTGTGATGAGCCCAAAGATCAAAGGTGAATTCATTGGTGCCAGTTGAATCGGATGTTGAATGCTTAAAGTCATAATCAATCTTTCCTTCCTTGCGCAAATATTTTAATGTGGAGATAATTGCCAATGCATCTTTAGCTAAATATTAGAATTGTAATAACTGTTAATAGAATTTTCTTTTCAATGTTTGAAAATACTTTTGTAAGCTCCTAAAACTGATTCAACGTTTTATATAGTTCGATAGTAGAGTAGCATTTAGTGTACTGCTAGAAATATTTAGCTAATACTAATACCTTTTACGCTACATACCTCGACATAGCTTATTAGTCACTCCAGAGGTTGCAGTATATTAATTACGTTTTTAGGGTTGGAATCAATCGAGCTCCTAGATTGGAGCTCCATAAAAATGGTCATCTCTGGTCTTTGATGTTGTCAAATACAATGTTGCCTGCTGCGTGGCGGACTCAAAGGTAGCCTTACGCTAGAAAGAACTTCCAGAACACAGACAGGCGAAGACTGTGATAACTCTGTCACAAAAGAAAACCAAAGAGGTTTTATGCCTCAGTAATGGGGATCTAAGGTCGCTCTCAGATTTCCTGACTGGGCATACGCCCTTAAAATATCATTCCACATTGGACAAGCTGAGGATCAAACTTGTCGACTTTGCAACGACAAGTTTGCCAAAGGCCGCCCAAGACACAAAATTTTCGGAAATCGATCCTTTATGTCAGTAGTTGTCTTTGCCTGACAACTTCTGACATAAAGGAACGAGATCTTGGAGCAATACTAAGGTTCATCAAAGACCATTCTGACTTGAATTCCATGTTGTTTTGACATTAGGTAAGTCTTTCTCTTAAGTAATCCTTCTGGTATTCCTGTTTCCATATGTTGTTTTCAAAGTTATTCACATCTGATAACTTTTCTTTTAAACCATTCGGCTACATTACGAATCATTTTTAAAAATGAGATAAAATTGTGCAAAACATGGGATGAGTCTGCTTTTTTTTTCCAAATGTATGGTTTACGATATTACCACTACTGTCCGTTGTAATAGCAGTAACTTTTTTTCAAGAATATTTCATTCGTCAAAAGTTTGCCGTTTACCAATATAGTCGGCTGTATGGCTTTGGTGCAGCTGTGCAACCATTGCAACATTTTTCCTTAAGGTGTCTTATCAAATCAGTGATATTGCCACTTCTTTTCCACAGTTCAAGAAATATTACATTGTCCAGTTTCAGAAATCAATTTCTTAAAATACTACCATACTTTACATTTGAATGGAGTCATTGTTATAGAAGAAGATGAGTACGTAATTCCAATATCGTGAAAAATAGTTGCAAACAAAATACTGCGCTAATCTTGTACTTGTTTAAGTGCCCCTAAATCTATCTCGACACCTTTTAGTATATGTATATATTAGTATATGTATACGTATTTACAACTTGAATGTTTCTATTTCAGTTAACTTAATAGATGATATTACAAAACTACGGGTAATTCTTGTCCTCATCTTATGACTAGTTGGGAGGAATTCTCAATCTCTCACTGCTGACATCTCCTACTATAGAAATAATAACTTTAGTTAGAGACTCCGTGTAAAACCCAAATAAACTCAGCTCCATATGCATTCGACAAACGAACAAAGTAAGTTTCACCGTTACCTAAGTTTACTTTTACTTCTCTTCCGCTTTCAAACAGTGAACTACTAGTTACTAGAAATGAATCCGTATGTGTCTCACTAATGAATATAGTTACATACGATTCATATGACAAGGTGTATACGACATAAAAAACCGCAGCTTACCATTGTTGTGTTGCAATCGTCCTATGTAAGATAATATATATTTTAATATATTTTTGGCTCCCTTTTGTTGAAATCTCATTAATACATATATGCATTAGCATTCTCATTATTTCGTTGTAAAAGAGATTACCATAAAGATATGGTTCCCAATACATTTCCTATCCTACTCAGTCTTAACTGTATCTTCATAAAACTTGATCATATTTCCACTCAAACCTAATATAATATTATGATATTATATATTATAAAGATAATTGGTTATGATTCTGATTGCGCCCTTTCTAATGTAGAACAAAGAAATGGGTTATTAGAAAAATGCAACTAATAAGAACAAAAAATAAGTTTTTTTCCCATCGGTCGTGACTTTCCTATCACTCTCACTCCTTAAATTTTTCTGTTTATTAGCGTTCTGGAGGGTCCTTCTTCTTTCGTCCTTGAAACAAACGTCGTCTCTGGCTTCTGATGTAATTACATAACTTTGGTATCTTGAGATGGCGGGACAATTCATAATTGTATAGACTTTTCCACTTATTATTTTCTTGAATTAGACCCAAAATTCTCAAGGGTTATCTCTCAAATATAACAATATCGTTAATTAGATAATTGTTAATTGAATATGTTTGCAAGTATAAAATATGCTTTCTGATCTAATACACTTCTCCTTCGGATCGCTCCCTACATTTGGTCCTCCTTAATCTTGTCAATTATGGTTTTGGCTCTGCTTTGGAGCATGACTTTTGTTTTGTTTGTTTTCTTTGCAACTTTCATTGTTCTGCTCATAATGTTGATATCATCTGCATACGTAGCCAATTAGGTGATTTTATTGATGAGTAGGTTTCATTGTCCTATTTCCATTTTCCGTGTTACATATTAAATAGTGTTGGAGCTAGCCCATTACCTTGCTTTAACCATTGTGTGATGACAAATGTTTCGGTTAACTGATTTTGTATACGTACACTTGCCTCTGTGCTTGCTAGGAGAAGATAATTGTATTGGCGGGAATTTGCGATAAGCACATTATCGGTCCTTCATAGATTATCAACGGAAATCTTATTGCAGGTAGGTACCTAGATTTATAGCAAAATCATTATTCCATCTATTAGGATAGTATTTCATAATTATGACTTGAAGATCTATTAGATATTAATCTAAGTCTCCATGTCGCCATTTTATAGAACATTTTACATAAAATGTACTTCGAAATTAGATTTTCCATACAGTCTTACGATAGAATTATTACACTTTTCGTTCTTGTATATTGGTAACTTTTCATTATGGAACATATGCCTGTTGGTACTTTTTAAGTTGTGGCACCGTTGTTGAAATGAGTGGATTTAATTATCTTTTACAAATGTATCAATTTTGTAAAAGTGCATTTATCTAATTTAATTGCTTTAATAAGTTGTTCCACTTCCATTTACAAAAAACATGAAAATGAAACTCATCAATGTTCTCTAAATTGATATCACCTCTGATTTGAGGACATAGAACATTACGATATGGTAATATTGATCGGCGGTTTATTGTGTCTTTCGGGATATTGGGGTTGGAAAAGAGTGGGTGGAAATTGTGCAGAAGAAATTGTTTTCTTTGTTCTGTAAATTTTGATATGACAGCATCTCCATCTGGAATCGAAAATGGAACAGCCGGAGAAATGACTGTGATAAAAAAATTTATGAAATTATTGAAATTCTTAGAGTTAGATATTTGATAACATTATGTTTTTTCAAAATTTAATTTAATATAAAAAGAGTTTCATGTTTATAAGATTATGATGTAGTATTGTAATGTAGTACTATATAGTAATATGGAAAACTTTTATTTCTTTTTGAATTGTGGTGGTGCAACCCAGAATACGATGCGAGTTCAAACTACCACCTTGTTTGAACTTCTCGTCCGCCCGTGGATTTTAGGATAGGAAAAGGGTCCTGCAGGCATCGATAAAGTGGTTGATAAGTCGAGGGATATGGTCGTTTAGACAAAAGTTATTGGGGTTGTTATGAATAAATTTATTGACTTCGTATGGTTAAGAAGTGATTTATGCTTTGAATTGAATATAAAATTTCTTATTTCTGATTGTATGGGTTTATGTTATTAAGATAAAGGAATTTTGAACAAAAAAATATTACACTAAATTTCCGATATAACGACTAATGAAAAACTTCAACAGACAGCTATCAAGTTACCATACTATCAATTTATACCAAGGATGGTAGAATCTAAGAGGACAGCAATCTAAGGGGACTACATCCCAGGAACAGGTGTACAGCTCGAAGTTTCTAGATCTAGTGTTAGTTCCACGTTTAGTTCAATAAAAATATACAGCAATCTAGCGCTGAATAGCAATTAAAACTAGAACTACCATCCTCGATTTATACATCGTATAGATAACGCGGGGAATACCCCACATGTATTTATGAACATGAATAACCCGAGTTGCATTCTATCAATGAGCACTAACATTTATCATTAAATATACTGGTTTATTAACAACTAAATAATATTAATAGTATGACTTAAAAATAGTTTGTTCGCTATATCCAATGTCTGTTGTAACGAGGTTCGTTATATCGAGATTTTACTGTATTTTATTTCAACATGAATTTTAAAATATTTTATAAAACTAAGTGGGATATAAATAATAATTTATCGCTATACAGGAAAATAGTTAACTGCGTTCTCGTAAAATTTTTTGAACGCGTAAATTACTATTTGACGCAATTTAGCGCTTCGTGTGTGCAAAATTCAATCTCAATTCGACCTCGCTACTGAAAATCGATACCCGAATTATGGTCAAACAAGGACATCCTAAATTCGACAAATTCATCCACGTTTAAAAAAAAAAGAATTGATTTGTTAGATAATGCGAATATTTGACCTCAAATACCGGGCGAGCTTTATCAATTAAAGTTTTTCAATTAGAAAATTCTTTCTTTCTTTTCCTCTTCGTACTGTTCCAAAAATGTAATAAAATCTTTCTTAAAACCACTTTTCACACCCGTGTAAAAACGAAATCTATAGATCTTACATAAAAAAGAATTACAAACTTATGGTGTGGTTGACCTCCAACTAAAAGACTATAACCATATTAGACAAGTCGTAATCTAAGCACCGTGACTGGTAAAACATTTATGAACGTGGAGTGTAAAATAACGTCATAATTACACGGAGTATTTACGCAAGAACCTTCTCTCTGTCGCTTCATAAATCGCTTGTCCAATCCGGTTTTAGCCATATACATATGTTCACCAGGCCGTATGACCAAACGTCACGTG
Source organism: Onthophagus taurus (assembly GCF_036711975.1). Taxonomy (NCBI): domain Eukaryota; kingdom Metazoa; phylum Arthropoda; class Insecta; order Coleoptera; family Scarabaeidae; genus Onthophagus; species Onthophagus taurus. The sequence continues at coordinate 32,421,558 of NC_091966.1, forward strand.
ATATCTTGTCTGCCATATCAACGACCGACCGCTAATTGCACGTTCTGCAACGCTTAATTGGCGTTGTACGGATTTATTTGGGCGTGACCGTTCCGATTTATGCAAATTAGGAACAACAACTTGGTTGGTCTCATTTACTTGTTTTATGTTAATATAGACAATCGTTTAATGACCAATCTTTCTTAAATCGTTTTATTTGGATTTTTATAAAGCCTATAAAATTGAAATAGATAAAATATTTATTGCGTGAATGTAAAAAAAAAGATTAATGGTCGTTTCATTTCTCGTAAGCTCTTTAACCTTTTCAGTCGTTAGCTTTGATGGATCAACTCTAATGGAGCATGTTTTAACTGAATACCTCGACATTTCCAAGCTTAACGTAAGCCTAGTTTACGTTTTGCTGATGTTCGATTTTAAAATAGTAATGTTGAAAGATATCAACTAATCAAAAAAAAATATATTTTGAAGAAATTATCTATGCAATAAAAGTCTATGATTAAATTTATAGTGAATTCTGTCAAAGCAAGAAGTTTTTATTGCCCTGATAAGTGCAACTTCTAACTGGACTTGGTGTGTTTTCAAAGAAAGTTGTGCAAGTTTCCGATAGACCATAAGTTTGTTTCCGCTATTTTTGGCTCTGGCGCTTGTTAAAACGGCAAAGGCGCGCGAATAGAAGTTTGGCCCGCGTCCAAGTTATAATTTTGTGAAGAATTTACATGTTACCGAACGTCTTACGAATGCTATCCGACAGCAATTTTTGAAGAGTAACGGCACCATTCGACATTAATTCATAACCAATTTTATTATAGTTCAAACAAATTTTCAGATTCACAAGATATTTATGTATAGTTATACATTCCACATTAATTATAACATATCCATTCTTGTTTGTATAACCTCAGCTTGAGTCTGAAATACATTTTCGCTGGTTTACTTTCGTGCAAGTAACTATTGATTTGACATTCAATAGTTATTTGTATTTGTAAGGTGTCGTGTATTTTAGCCTGCTGATAGAATAAAGCCGAGGTCGCTTGCGACCGAGGCAGTAGTTCGATCACGATTTATCTTTAATTTTCTTGTTTGTCTAATCTCGGCTTGAGTCTAAAATACATTTTCGCTGATTCAATAGTTACTTATATTACAATGTGACGTTGTTTTATTTTAGCCTGTTGATAGAATAAAGCCGAGGTCGCTTGTGGCCGAGGCAGGAGCTCGTTCATAATATATCTTTGAGTTTCTTGATAGTATGACCTCGGCTTGAATCTGAAATGTCTTCGCTGGTTGAAACAAATTAAGCCGAGGTTGCTTGCGGCCGAGGCAGTAGCTCAATCACGATTTATTTTTAAAGATGCAACTTATAGCGAAGGATCCAATCGTTCAGAACATACTGGGGTCGGATTCCTAGATGTATTCAAAGCGTTCGACAAGGTTTGGCATGATAGGCTGTTATTCAAAATGCATCAAGGTGGTATATTGACACGCATGGTATATGTTAAAACTCGTTTGGTCGTTCCCATGATCAACCTACAAACAGAACTATGATAGCAAAAGTGCTACAAGGATCAGCAATCTCTCCTCTGCTATGCAACATCTTCAAAAGTGATATACTACAAGTTCTGAAGAATAACTTGGTGATGTGTACAGACGACGTCTGTATTTTCAGCCGATCGTAGAGGTACTATTGGAAGAAGACTCCAACAGTTTCTGCGAGAGATAGAAACTCGGTACAAAGTCTGCAGAATCCCGATACTTACAGAAAGAAGATCTTTTTGTCGAGAAGATGATAAAGAATACTACAATAGCCATGCCCGAATGAGGGTTTTTGACAACCTTTGTATGATCCCAAGATCAAGACGAAGATACTGGAGAGACTACGTCGATAGAATGGAGGTTGATCTACGAGGTAGCATTAAAGCTGAACATCAGCATCTCAAGATTCTTAATAATTTATAACAAAAAATGCAAGACTCCAAAAAAAACTTCAGTTGCCATATTTAATAAGTTTCTATAATAACACTTTTTAACATTATTGTTTGAAAATAAACATTCGGAAATTACCAAAATGTTCAGTTTAAAACATACAATTCAAATTTCTTTCACACATTCAAAATGTAACATTGTAGAACATTTCAATAAATCACTTAACCTAAAACATTAGGAATGTTTATAATCTTTATTAAGTTTAATACTTTGAACGGGAATTTCAAATCAATTTTTTGCTTCTATGTGCTAATGACAAATCTAAATTGAAATAGAAGTGAGTTATATGAGGATCATAATAGAAGTTACGGAACCGTAAAATGTAGCGTTTATAGTGTTAGCGTTGGGAGGAGGCGAGGCGCCGTTTTGAAACGGTAGAAAAGTTTTGTGTCACAAATTATTTCGAATACGCAGTGCGGTTGGAATTTATGCGCAATAAAAAGCTGCAGAAAGTTTTTGGTCGACCGGGTGTTATAAATTACAAGGCGAGGTGCACCATATTTAATTAAGCCTGTGCCTGAGAGTTATTCATTGCAAAAGTTGATTAATTGCCCGGTCTACTTTATTTCTTAAGGGATTCTTATTCAGTTCCTTTTTAATTTTTAACGATCAACAACTTCAATTAAACCATGAAACAAGAAAAACTGTGAATTATTCATGAAGTTTTTTAATCCCAATTTCTTTCGACTTTTATTTACAATTTTTGTAAAGTACTGTACTTGCACTCAATTTCACATAATAGAGCCTCATATAACAGCTTCCAATCCACTTACACAAAATTAAATCGTTGATCACACGCAAAGATAACTACCCTCGAGCGGTTTGGTTACATTGTTCCAATCCTTTTGTTGGCTGACGTTGCTGATAAGGTTAAAATGCAGACCGGATTTGGAAACACAGTCCGTTCGCGTGCGTACTTACGAACATGTTTAAGCCAGGCGAGCGAAATTGCATCGCTTTCAGCACAGTCCAGAACACATAAACCGTCAGAGGATACCAGAGGACATAATTATTTTAATCCTTGCGCATCTGTGAACGTTGGAAAGTAGTGTTGTGTACGGGTAGGAAGTTACCGGAAACTTGAGTTTTAAGGGGGATATAATGAAGTAGACTGCCATGCTGGTACTAGAAAGCTCGTAACTTTAGGAAATTTATACGAAAATTAATTTGGTGTAATTTCATTGCGTCGGCGAAGATTTGTGTTGATGTAACAAACGGCAGGTGGTAAATGTGAAATGTTTATATTGTAGTGAAAATTTGTCTTGTTAAGCTGGATTAAATATTCATGCTGAGATACACCCTTGGTTAGAGTTTATAAGCCAGGTATTTTTTGCCGGGCCTCGAGGGGATTTTTGGGGTCTGTTTATAAAAAAATATGACGGGTGGTTTCCATTGGGACACAGACGTGACATTGAACGGGCCACGCGTGAAATGGGAATTAAATACGGCCGCATTGCGTTTTGAAAGCGGCAGTATTAACGATGAAAGTTCGTCCGTCCCAAATTAATTTCACCAAAACGAACGTCGAAGTTTGGTTTTATACAAGATTGATGTTTTTTCATTAGTGTTATCGAACATTTCATCTCTATATCGCAAACCCACCCAATTATCCTTCAAAAAGATACGACATCAAAGAAACTTAACGATATCGTGTGTAAGATCTGGATTCTAACTTTTACTACATCTTATATAAAAGATACAACAAAAAATGTGTTTTTTTTTTTGGTGGAACGAGAAAAAATTTCCTTCATTTCGCTAATGTTCAGCTGCGCTAGTGTAATTACTCTCAGAGCTGGCAACAAATGATTAAAGTTGCGTCTAATAGTCGAGGGCACAGTCCAAATAGTAGAGATTTGACTAATTGCAGTTTGACTTACATCTGGACTTTGTGCTATCCGAGCCTTGTCGGCCCGATTGTTATAAAGCAGTTGTGGACTTTGGGGAAGCTATTCGCACACAACTTCTTGATTATGATCTGGTGCACCCTCTTTGATAAAGGGAACGAAAGTTGAAATTTACAGCGAAATAAATGGGCTAAATCCTTTGAAATAGTAATACAAAATTTCAATTACATTTAAACTTTAAACAAATTTAATATTAAAATTACTTCCCTTTATTAATTTATTATGCAGAAAATATGCTAATAATTACATTGATATTCAAACATTTTAATGCAAGATACTTTATTATAATAAAAGACTATAAATTTCAAATTAATACTCTAAATGATTAAAATTCAATCACGTTTTAAAAAATTATTTCGGTCATTTCAGCTTGAAATGTGTCATAATTTCAGTTCAGTCGAATGTCCAAACAATTAAAGACTTGATCACACTATCGATTAACTGACGATCAAGTCGTGAGCTTTCCTATTAACATACATGCAGTGTTCCTGCGATCATGTGACTGCGACAATCATTTGCAGGAATATTTGACTGGCACAAATCTGTCTATTTCCGACAAGTGCCTGCAAGTGTGAATAACATTACAGTCAATCAGAATGACGCATTAAATAAAGCATTTCGTCAATATACAGTTATACGATTTTTTATCACATGTATGAATCCCCAAAAATAGAAATATGAATGAAGATGCACTTTAATTTTTATATCCTGTTATAAAAGACAACGAACGAGTATCATCGTGCTTCCACCAGAAAGCAAATGATGATATCGACGATTTAGAAGAGAGCGTGTCTCAATAATTACATTTTAACTCCCCTTTCACTCACAACAGAAAAGATACACTTCTACTAGAAACTTCTACCAATAATAATGCTTTAGTACCTATGCAAAGACTTATAACAACTCTCAAAGTAAAACCAAAGAGAACTTCAAAACTTGGTGACGGCAGGAAGTACTCTTATGAACTTTTTTTTGGAGCAAGAAAAACGGAGGTAAAGTGAAAATAAGGATAAAATCGATTTATTATTAGTGGAGGGACTGTTCGCAAAATTTAAACGTTGAAGTAAATGAGGACGCAGCATTTTATTTGAAAGTTGTTTCAAAAACTTTTTCCATTTGCCATATTCGTGTCTAATAGTTCGAGCACAATTATATGTGGAGCATAGTTGGTCCATCATATCAACTCCATTCTTCGTATGATTATGTTACCATGATTTCAGGTTTATTTGTCTCCAAGTCAATATTACGGCCATGGTGCGTACTAGATACTAATAAAACATACTTGTTCTTTTTTGGCATGTTCGAAACTAACGTACAATCTTTTGTGAATGCAAACAAACTTACATGATACAGACTTAGGCGAACGTCTTACATGATTTGAAAACTCTTTTGAGGGTTCCCTTTTATTCTTCGTGAATGTGTTGATCAGTTAGTTTTTTTCTGTAATAAACTATTTACTTAAATTAACTTAAAAAAACTTACTTAAAACTTCAAAATTATGGCTATATTAAAATCTATGGCCACGTTGCGACCTGAATTGTATATAGGTTCATAAAGTCTCTTTACAATATCTGGAGCGTTGCTTCGGTTAGAGATGGATGTTTTCCTTACATACACTTCGAGGTTTGCTATGTGAACATTTTTACTTGAAAAAAGCAAACGTCATTGTTCTCTTTGCTCTCTTTTATAACCCAACCCAACCCATTACACACCTATAGTGAACTAAAAGCAACTGATATTCTTAGACACATAATGATGTCGTCTTCTATTTTTTACTCCAGGATGTTTTCTGTTATTCAGAAGAGGATGATTGCCATGATTACTGTCATCTCTTCGGTGGTCTTCCTGCTGTAGTTGCCCCGCGGATCGATTGCGTTTGCATATTTTGGCTATTCGATTTCGCGCCATTCTTGTGTGTTGATGTATCTTGACCTACCTGCCAATATCCTGTATGACGATCTGAGGAACCTAAGATCGAACTGCGGCATTTATCTCTACCGTTCTCAGTTTTTGCTCTGGTCTCTGTTCCATAGGGACTCGATCTTTATTGCTGCGACACACAAATAATTGAAGGTCACCTCACTTGTTATATGACTTTATCTTCCAGCTGCAGGTTGCATATTCGTGGCTCCCTAAACGTCACCAATGTATTGCTTTTTCTGTAGAAATCCTTATATTGTATTTTTGTGATGTTTTGCAAAATTTATGGAGGAGCTCATTTTTGTTCTATGCTACCACTAATACATTATAGATGTTTTCGGTCTTGCGTCTATCCATATAGTATTGCAAATTGATTTTTAAATTCTTCTCTCGATATGCTGTTAATCTGAACGCATTTATTCTTACATAATGATGTAAAAAAATGTAAACAATTTTTATTTAAATATTCTATACAACTTTTATTTAAGTATTATATAAACCGAACATTTGATGATTCCAATGATGTAAATAAGTTATGGCTAGTTTTTTTATAAGAAATTAGAGTATGTACTTGATTTCTACAATACCTAAAAGAACAAGTGGTTCTTGGAATCACAAGTGACTCGTGTAGTTTACCAATGAATGTAGGAGTTATGCTGCCTTATCAAAACCATATCTTATTATTGCTTATACCTGATATTTGACCTCAGTAAAACTGCGTTTATATTCTGATCCCAAAAGGTTTTGGGCTTTTACACGATCACGAAACGATTACACATGCTTGGCTTTATGAATAGACACAATTTGAAGTATATAAAGATCAATATCAACATCTTAGATGATTTACATTGGATCTGCTTACAGTTCGATGACGAAATTTATATCTCTATCGAATGTTTCAGTTTGAAGTAAATGGTGAACGCATTGACACATGCTAAGAGCGTCGTTGCTTCGTCGATGTCGTGGACTAGTTGCTATATAAGCCTCCTATAAAACTTCGGTCGCACATACACCACCTATTTTACGTCACCAATTTCTTCTGTTTTTCCACTTTACGGTTATTATTGATGTTGTAGGTCAAGTGGTAATCATAAACAGTATCAGTGATTCCGAAGGCTTTTAGAGTAACCTTACTCGAGTACAAGAATGGCATCTAGGTCATCGGTATCCCTTGAACAATAATTTAACCATGACCTTCACTACAAAGTTAGGTATGATCAAATATGTGTACTAATTAGATCACAAACTATTACAATTAACAAGAAAAAAATGCTGCGATCTTGGCATTTGTTATCATATTATATTTTCTAAATCAATACTCGATGATGTGGAGAAACGTATGTGACATACGAGACTTTTCTAAAAGTAAAATAATGTGAAGAAGGAGATAAATGTAATGTTGTCACTCGTGTTTTAGAAAGAAATATTTGGAAATGATGCGGAAAAAATGATATTCCGTAAAGGAGTGTGAAGGAAGAGAGAAATATGGATAATATAGCTTCAGAGAAAATATAGATATAATAAAGATCAGGAAATTGATAAAAAGAGTGGACAGAGTTATGGAGAAGGTCTAGTTTGGGGAGAAAAAGTATATAAGACAGATATTGGGACAAACCTAATAAAACTTATAACGTCGCGTCGTTTAATATTACATTTTAATAAAAATCTCTATTATATCAAACGTTCTTTTATATCCCACGTGACCTATATTTATGGGCTTATGGAAATCGTTTGAAATTAATTGCTGTTTTTGTTACTGTAATTTTTATGTCTCTTAATTAATCTATTAAAGTTGAGATTCCTTCTATCATTGTATTAGTCAGTCTATTTTTATGTACAATTAGATTTATTCCGTACTTGCATCTGAGGCCAACGTTGATCGAAACTCCTGATTCATATAAATTATCCATGGTTATTCATAACAACTTAATTACGCATTTACATGTGCTATATATAGTTTTTATTGATTAATTTGTTATATATTGTTTTGATTTTCTCTTACAAATTCTATTTTAATATTGTCTACCTACTTGTAAAGCAATTTTAAATTTCGATAAACGGCCACACAAAATTTGTTAAACAGAACAAATAAATCGATAGTTGGCAATTTAAAATTTTTATGATTGACAATTGCGGTTTGAACTATTTCACTGCCCACAGAATGGTTGGTAGTAACTCATTTATAGTAAAAGCAACTGTTTTTAACTCAAATTAAAAAGTAAAATGTTATACAAATTTTATGGCTTTTCCGACGGTGCCACAAAGTTAAAATATTCATATCGCTTCCCGTAATATTTAAAATGGTTACTGGAATTGCATTGCTTTTTCGTCGTAATATTGAAATGATGCTACAAACTCTACACTGTAATATATAATGACTATATTTCATTAATTTGCAACGACGCGAAGTAATCGTAACCAATTTGTTGTAATTAATTTGTCATTGCCAATAAATGATGTTTTCATAATATTTATTCTTTGTAATTTTATCTAAATAGGACGTTTTACTTAATGCCCAAGAGTTCCAAAATCAAAATACATGATATTATTTGCGGCAAATGCTAAGGAAGCAATTAAAAAAGTACTTTGAGATGTTTTTATTTCAGTATTACTTTTTTTGGCAGAGTTCCAACAAAATAAAATGGACACATGGAAACTAATGTAAAATATTTTAATTTTAACTACAACATAAACCTAGATACTACATAAAATAGTAAACGGTAATTTTTCAAAATATGACAAGCGGCACAAAGATGTATCTTTTAATATTGACTAAAGTTTTGTTCGAAATGATCCAGTAACTGAAAAATCAGAAACTTTAGAAAGTTTTTGAAATATAATCCTAAATGTGACATTGGCTGTGTAATAGTTGGTATGGTATAATTATACTGAAACTGAAGCGGCGACAACATCTAAAGACTTGTTTTCTGGATCAATAAGAGTGTAATCACCAGAAGATGTGTTGGATGGAGTGTAGATTTCTTTTTGCTGACAACAACAGTGTCACTTTGACAGACACATTTTCTTTTCCAGATGAGACACTATTTTGGAGATACACTTTTTTATATACTATCCCAATATAATTAGTGTAATAGTTTGTTGTAACAAATCTTACATTTAGCAGATAGCTTCTTTTTTGATATACAAAAAAGCTTATCATATGGATTTGGATTGATTTTTTGTCAGTACATGGTATAAGCATTGAACTATGAACTCTCTTCATTTAAAATGGTGATTTCTGATGCTCTTAGACAGATAGCCAATATTAAGAATCTTAGCTTTTAGACCCCAAAAATGTTATTCTATAAAATTTGTCTTTTTGTATATTAGAAAATACATTGAACTTCTAAGGTGTTGCCTCTATCAATTTTTCTTGCAATCTACACTAACTAATTATAAAATTTTATAACCCAGAATTCCGCATAATTCTATGCTTTTTTTATTTGATAAATTGGAATATCTTGCGATAGATCGGTGTCCTATTTAACTTGACAGAACTAACCATCACCCTCTGAAGGTGGATCTGGTAATATCTTGAAAATATCAAATGGAAATTTTAGTCAATTTCCTCGACTTTTAACTTCGAGGTGGTTGTTTTCGTTGAATAACGATTTTCAATTGCAATGATATGATGTGCCGCAAATGACTATACACATCTCTAATGCATCTTTATAAATAACATACAAATATGTCGGTGTAGGTTAGGTTGGATTGTATTGTCATTTCTACTTAGTTAGCGATTACTGTGCTTAGGTCTTCTAGTAAACCTAGTAATTCCTTTTCAAGAAAGTTTTCGAGATCTTTCGAAGTTATTTGCGAGAAAAAAAAAGAGATTTATTGATTGAAAAAGACGAGAAGAGATATAAAGTGGCCAAAAGTACAATGACAACTTCTTTTTCAAGAGTACACCCTTTCAGATGACCATAATCCATACTAAACGCATATTAACGTTTGGTGGTAAGACACAAAACTTAGTTCAGGAGTTAATTTATCTAACCAGCTATTTACCACCAGCCATCACTTTACTCACTATACAATAATGCAAGGTATGCCACCCAGCATATCCTGCATTATTATTATTTTTTCCTAGGAGATACCAAAATAGCAAAGTTGATTTACAAAATGAAGAAAATCCAAATAATTAAGCTTTTTTTTAATGGCCATAATGAAGATAAAGAATATTTATGTATTTTTAATTTCTCACAATGTGTTTATACAAGATATTTTAAAATTAATGTTGCAAATGAAAATATCTTACAAAAAAATTTCATTTTAAAGCACAACTAAAGAATAATTATCATAATTTTCTGATGCAAAGTTCTATTTTTAGATTGATTTATTAGAAGGATTAGAAAAACGCGTGAGATATCAGTTTTTAAACACTCTGTACATAAGATAAAAAAATCGATGACACTATTGTTACTAACATAAAACTAAAAATAAACACATCTCAATTTTATTCATTACTGAGAAGTACACAAGGTGATACTACATTTATTTCGAGCAAATTTACAACGAAGGCTACATCATCACTTTTTGTTATACCACATTACGTCCAACTCATCGCATTCACTCATGCTTGAAATCAACCGTTACGATCAAAGGCAATCGGAGTTTAATAATCGTAATCTCATAGCAATAATGGAACCTGGTTCCATGGCGTGATGCCTAAACGTTTTGAAGTTCATTTGAATTGGAGCTTTTTTTTGGTTGACGTTTTTTTTTTGTTGGCTTTTTTATAAAGACCTGTCCGGTGTTCAAAAATTCTAAAGCCCAACTCGGTGGAAACGAAAATAACGATGTTTTTTTGGGTTCAGCTTTGATCAGTTACCTACACTCTCTCTCGTACACAATGTCAGATTTTTCTTCATATCCGCAGCTATATTTGCAATTTTTTTTCAATTCCACCCAGTGGCATTGTTTGCACCACGCGGTGCTGAATTATCTACAATAGGTGTCTGTTTACAAAACGTTTTCAGTTGGACGGAGTTGAACGTAAACGTGGGGACGTGGGCGAAATGTAAATGTATTAAATGAGGGACGTGTCTATTGAATGGAAGGGTAAAAATTCTGTCTATAAATATTCCAACCCGGCGCGATTTTTTTTTATTTACGAAAGTTTTATATATTTTTTTCTGACCCACAAGTGCTTTTTATTATCCTTTTTTTGTATCATCAAAGCGCTAAAAATAAAAATTGAAAAAAATAATGGCTTAAACAAACGTTGTGCGCTCCTAATAAATTTGCTAAATGAAAGTTTCTACAAACCGAGTGTGAAAAATACAGATAACAAACGTCATTCCCTAAAATAAACTCGACTAGAGATCGTCTTTCTTCATGTTTTTCGACTTTACACTCGACTCGGACGTCCGAATGAAATCGCATAAATACAAAACCCAAAGAGAACTTATTTTTTGCTTGAGAACATCTGGGATTCTGAAGTAACATGAAAGAAAAAAGAGTAATGTACTCGTGTTCCCCCAATGGAAAAAGAACGTGACCAAGCGACATTGTCGTGTGGAAAAGGTCCTTGAGACGAAGAGTTGTAGAGGGAACGATTCCCCACAGTTTTAACGGTAGCTACTTTTAAAAACTGAAATCGAATCGAGATATTTTTACGCGCACGTGTGATTAGAGGGCTGGCTTGGTGAAATTTACAGAAAGCAATAAATACGAAATCGGCGGCTCCTCAATTCTCGTGCTCACTGAACTGGTAAATTGAAAAGTTAGCCTACGGGTTGAAATATATTTGAAGAAGTTTAGAATGGGCCTCCTAAAAACGTACGAGCGTAAGATGAATAAATCTTATTGAAAAAGTTCCGCCTTTGTTTTGACAATTATAAAACTTAATTAAAATAAAATTTCTGATGCAGACATAAAAGTAAAAGGAAACAAAACTTAGTTTTGTATTTAATATTGGCAAAATTGTTCAAGGAAAGGAGTAAATTTCGAAGGAACTATATGAAAGTTGAAGCTCGGAATTTCGCAATAACATTTCAGCATGTTCGCATATAATCATAAAGAAAATGCGTTTTCAAAGCTGCGCACCGTGCAATTTAAACGGATCCTTTGTACAAGAGTAAACAGAAATACACTGGAATTTAAATTAAAAATTCAAACTAATTACATATATGAATACATTTTCGTTACATTTCAAAATAATTTGCAAAAATAAGATCCATCAAAATTGGTACTTTTTTTTTGCTCTAGAACTCGTTGTCGATTTCCCGCACATAAATCCACTTACATCATCACGAAGGGAAGTACCATTAGTGGGCAATTTTTCGTTGCACCGGGCGGATGCACTAATAGATCGAGGCGGTAAATTTGTGAAGGAAGCGCCGATAACCGAAAGCGGGGATTACAAAATATCCGGGGCTGCTTCAATCCACTTTGTGCGCCGAAGCTTCGTTCCGAATGGAAAGGTAGCCGCGTTTCCTTTGTGAGGTTATCACGATTTACGTACTGCGCTCGAAGCGCAACCTAGAATCGCTGGAAACATGTGGGAGCTTTTCCTATAGCACTATTATTGCCACCGAGAATACGGAAAACACAAAGGGAACTTTCTTGTAACGACTACTTCGTTGTAAGGATTTCAGACCGACTCAATAAATGTCTATGTTCAATTTGTAGTTTTCATATTAAAATAAAAAATGCGGTTATCGAACTCTCTCTGTTCATTAGCACATTGTAAACAAACTAATATGTTAATTGAAAGTAAATTTTTATTTACATTCATAATTTACGTGTTTGTCTTAATATGATTTTTAGAGCGATTTGGATATTATATTATTTCAATTTTTTCTAGTGCTGAATAGTAACTAAAACTACAGCTAACACTAGCACTTGAACTAACACTAGATATGCAACAATCTAGCACTGAATAACAAGTAAAACTAGAACTTACACTAGCATTGAAACTAACACTAAATATTAGTACAAAGAATACTTTGCACACTACTTGTGCTGTTTGAAAAGCCCGTAATGACATTTATTTTCTATGTGAAATATACCCCATCGTTTAAAGTTGAAGACGCATGTGAAATTCCGCGGATTTGTCGAGTTTTTCATCGTGAGCTTGACGAATTTGTTTGTTTCAGTATAAATTTCGTGCGAGGTATCCACAAAAGTACGAGTTTACATTTTCACATAAAGTTCTGTTACGATTCTAATGATTTTGAAAGATTGATGACTGTTGTCTAATGAATCAGAATGATTCCCTCTATATTTTCTGATAACTAAACATGTAACTTCAAAAGTTATTTTATGTCGATGCATAATTTGCTGCTAAATGTAATTGACAATTACGATCAAGTCTATTTAAGTAACGGTACTTCAAGTCGCGTTAATAGATCACAGCATAATTTGTGTACCGGGAATTTTGTGACTGTTTTGTCAGCAACAGGATATAATTGTTTCAAAATGTGTAAGATGGGTTACGATATCTTTTACACTACACCAAAAGCTCTAAATTGAAGCAATTCTTAAATATTTTAAATAAAAATACATCTATCAAGGTAATACAGTTGTGTGGGGTAATTTCACTTATGATAAATCGATTATAACCTGTAGATTCTCCCAAACAATTTTGGCTAACACCTGTGTCCATTATATTATTACCAGTATTTGTTGATCAGTGTTTGAGTAAACATGTTATGAAAGTGGTTGATCTGTAATGGGCTTTGTAGAAGGAATTATGACTAACTCCTAATAGAATTTATGTGGTCTGCGTAAATATTCATAAATTTTTACGAATAGGTAAATGAATTAACAACGAGTGCATATCTACCTCATTTGCAGTTGCATATCGAAAAAGTGCATAGCACAATAAAATAAGAAATTGTAAACCTTGATTTTTTTTTGCCCATGGAAAATAGAATAAGTACCAATGTGATTTTGTTAATGCTGTTAGATCTGTTTCGGATAGACATTATTGGTGTAGGTTAGTAGCGTCCGAGGATGTATAACTTCGTTAAGAAATAAATCAATAAGAATCAATAATCAACAATTCCATGTTATAGGTAGACGTCTGTCTGTTCACATTTAGTCTTCTTCTTTTTCACATCCTATTGCTTTACAGTCTTGAACCTATCTTCTATTATATGTTCATCACCTTTACCAATATCCTCACTTCCTGGATGGGTTTCCCTCGTTCTTTTACCAGCTCCCTGACATTTCAAATACTTTGTGATCCTCCTTCTTCTCTCAGTTGGATAAGATATCCATACCATCTGAGTTCTACTTCTTCCACAATTGCATATACTTCTTATTCTTTTTGGTTCTTCTCTTACACTACTATTTCAAATTCTATCTCTTTTTAGATTCTTCCACTTTCCTTAGATATTTCATATCAGATGCCATTACTTTTGATCTAAGTTTATAAAAAAATTATCAACAAATGTTTAGTAAAGGTATATTTGTGCGTTGATTTCTTTCTTGCTTATCAAGATATTATTTATTTTTGGTGTTTATTACAATTATATTTTATTTGTTTCATTTATTATGTGAACTAACTTCCTGTATATGATATTTGTTGATTTATTTATGATTATGTATATGATGTTGATATTTTCTATTAGTTTTTTCCTTGTTATATTATTTTAGCTTGATTAATGTTGATCTTCGTCGATATACGAAGATCAACATTAAATGAGGAAGTGAGAAGTATTTTGCAAATAATGCAAATATTGGAAATTGAAATAGGGAGAACAAGGTTGACACAGCAAAAAAGTCTAATGGCTGCGTCAAAATCCAAGGAAGCTCCGTCATATGGCCCACGATTTCATCTAACTTTAAAATAAAGTACGTTTAGCGCAAAATGTACTCAAAACTTTAAACACGTTTTTTCCTGAAATACTGTTTTTTTTTTCAAAATCGGTACCGAATATATCGCTGCAACTGCTGGACCGATTGTGATCAAGTTTTGATTTGTTATTCACATACAATAATCTAGTACTTATTGAGCTGTATTTCTACAGGGTGTCTAACGTAACTGGTTCGTTAGAACTTTTTTAGGTTCCAGTATTCGTACAGTTTTAAAATTTTGGTAGTATGGGTTGTTCAGTCGGAACTTTCGATCTAAAATATTTTCAAGATGGCTGCTACTTCCGGTCTACCGGACTAACTAACTTCGTTATTTTAAATGGAATGCTATAGTTTTTATTGCACCTTTTAATTGTACATAAAAAATATGTTGACTTTCATAAAAGTTATTGGTACCTAGCGTTTTTCGTATTCGAGTTATTTTGATTTTAAGGTTCTTTTGGCAAATTTCACCATGCACTTTAAAACCCTATATCTCAGCCAACGTTCATTCAAAAAAGCTCTAAATTGGCACGATTACTCGTCAGATGCTCTCAAATAGATTGTCATATATTGTATCAGATTATCTTATACAGGATGGTCAAAAATTGAATTACTATTTCTCCATATTCAATGGGGAGGAAGTCGAAAATTTTAAATGGAACGCCCTATATTTTATTAGCCTACACGAAAGGGAATTTAATTCTCTATAATTTATCTATAAACATTCCTATACTTATTTATTGTAGTTTCGCTCATATTCGTAAATTTATCAAAACATGCAGAAAATGCAGGAAACCGTTTGTATTTTTATTAGAAGGCCATAACATTTTGACAGGTTTTTGTTTAATTTAGTTCTATTATTATTTGTACTATTAACTACGATTGATAATCTTTTAGTTTACTAGTCTTTACTTACCAAAAATAACAAACAGAAGATCAAATAAATGAAACTATTAAAACAAAAAGTTAATGACAAAAATTAGATTTGAATAAAAATATAAATTTATAATATAAATTTGTTATTAAATTGAATTTGGAAATGCTATAAAATACGTTAACTTATTTATTTCGTTGTCTTCATCACTGGTGACCGGAAATATGCGATTTCTTTTGGTCTCGATATATCCAGAACTAATAAATTCATTATCAATTTTTTGAAATTTTTCCTCGTGATGGTCGTTAGATTTGTTAGGCATCTCTCATTAAGTGTTCGACACGTCTTGTCCGAAAGTTTATTACATTCGCCATCAATACAAAATAAATTTCAAATATCGGCGTTGGAATAATTTACATGGACCAAAAACTGTCAACATTCCATAGCTTTCTAATAAAAAAACCTGCATTTCGTGCATGTTTTAATAAATTTCGCAATATGAGGCAAACTACAATAAATAGGTATGGGAATGTGTATAGGTAATTTGTAGAGAATTAGATTCTCTTCCTGATAGCCTAAAAAAATATGGGGCGTTCCATTTAAAATTTTCGACTTTCTCGCCATTGAATATGGAGAAACAGTAATTCAATTTTTGACCAGCCTGTATAAGATACTCCAATACAACAAATGGCAATCTATTTGACAATATCTGAAGAGTAATCGTGCCAAAGTAGATCGTTTTTGAATGAACTTTGGCGGAGATATGGAGTTTTAAAGAGCATGTTGAAATTTACCAAAAAAGTTTGAAACCAAAATAACTGGAAAACAAAAAACGCTAGGTACCAATAACTTTTATCAAAGTCAACCTATTTTTTTACGTACAATTAAACTGTGTAATAAAAACTATAGCATTCCATTTAAAATAGCGAAGTTATGGTCTTCTTCCGGTAGACCGGAAGTGGTGGCCATCTTGAAAGTATTTTAGATCGAAAATTCCGAATGAACAACCCATGCTACCAAAATTTCAAATCTCTACGAATAGTGGAAAATGAAAAAGTTCTAACGAACCAGTTACGTGAGACACCCTGTATATCTATAATGCCTTACCTTATTCATCATTCATAATCTGATTTTGTGCCATAGATGAGTCTGTGCAATTTAATAACCTACACTGTTTTTATCAATCGAGATTTTTTACGCCAGGTTGTAAACATGATGGGTTTTCCAATAGGGACGTGTTTTATTTGAAAAACCCATGTATGCCATTATATATTGAATATGACATATTTTGAATGCAGCTTCGGAAGGTAGTACGGATTCGAGAGGTTGTCTGGATTATGTTGACTTGAAGGCATCGGTCGATTACAGCATATTGGCTTTGACCTACGACTTCAGACAACCTTTCAAGAAAAAGTCTAGTAAATTATCCTTTTTATGACTAAAAAGATATATTGTGATGAATGAGTATCAGATTAAAATAAACAGTAGCTGTAATACATGGATTTATTTATTTTTTTATAAAGAATAAGTTAGGTTATTGATATGGTTACTTATTTAGAGTTTGGACATGGTTTCTTTATGGAACATTTCCACAAGATTAAGCTTGTACAGGAATATAATTTGTGGATAATAAATAAAGTTCACTGTTTTTGTTTTTTTTGTATGTATAATTTATATGAAGGCGTCCACTATTTGGAAACGAACATTAATTTAAATCGCCCATGCAAATTCGAAGGCAATGAATTTTAAATTGAATAAAACGCTCTGGGAGTAAAACTAGCAGATTTACGGCGACTGTTTCGAATTTTCCGACGGAAAACGGCTCCCCGTAATTAGACATGTCCAAATTGATTACTCACGCCAGTACGTTCAGAACTATCTGTGTGTGCGCGCGTGTGTGGGCGTTCAATATGTAAACTTCAAAAGTGGTTCTAGCAAAACGAAACCACTTTGCCGCTATACACACACCTACTCATTTAACTATCGATATACGTGATCCTGATCAAAATTAAATTGTGGATTTAATAGGTTATTTCCTATTTTTAACTTGGATTTAAACTTTCACAACGATTATTTATTTTTTTAATCGAAGCTTATTTTTTTAAGTGGGTGTTTGATAATAAAGTATTTTTAAAACAAAAAGTCTTTGAAATCCAACAAGGAGAAGTTATACGACCACTAAAACCCCAACTATAAATTCGTGTTTCACCGTTTTATTTGAATAGATAGTCTCTATTTTCAAGGAAATTGAAATAGAAAATAACGTAATCCTGCAAACCGATTCAATTTTAATACCGATTCGAAAATTTCCTGTTACAACTAGTGCATTTACCGTGAAATTCGCGACTCACAATTTCTGATTCAATTCGTAAAAATATATTCTTGTTAAACGCGCCGGAAAAACAACAATGAAAATAATTCCCCATTCACGAATTTTAAGCTTTACAAATCAATAATATGTAATTTTATTGTTTTTCTATTGTTAGAAATCCTAGTATTCAATAATCCTTTTATGTTATTTTATTGTTTGTGAAAATTTACGAAACAAAAAAAGTGTTGAATGTTTTATGCTGATATATTTTCATGAAATAAATCACTCTCCATAAAATAAATTGCAAAAGTGAAGTCTATCGATCATAACTCAAAGATCGTATACACCTTTAGAGGATGGTTTAATAGCTTTATTATATTCGCTAGAAAGATGCCATCATCTCGCTAAATGACGTACGGAAATCTTTCGCCTTCAAAGAGTTTGGCTCGGAAATTGCTTGGCATGCAACTAGCGAAGGTTTACGATTTAAACTCTCACTTCGACAACTAATTTCCCACGTCTATTGGATAACTTATAGATGAGATTCGTAAGGAATTATAAATGAGAAAAGTTTTATTTGGCGAGAAACATAAATATAGTTACCTCAAAAACGTTACATCATTTTTTAATTATTATAGACAGTTTTCAACGTAAACATTTCTCATTTCCTAATGGCTTTCAATACAAAATTGATAACAAATCGAAACGATTAGCAATTAACTATTATCTAGAATGGTAATAAATCTGGCATTGTGACAAGAGAAACTAATAATTTGCGATTGTGGTTTATGGCAGTGATAAATTACTGAAACAGTTGTTGATTGCGATTGAACTATCATTTTCGTATCTACCGTTTGAATATAAACTTTAAAATAAATAATTCGCGTTTAAAAAGCATCATTCATGTTCAATATTCAACGTTATCGCTTTGATAGTAAATCAACTTGGTTTGGAAACCTAGCAATTTCTCCAGGCGGTTCGTGTTCCGTTTTATATCACCTTTGAAATCTACGGTGTGCTATCCAAATGAACACAAGAAAGTAGCAGTGAAACCTCAAGGCGACGATATTTCATGTCGGTTTATTAGGCCGTATAGAGAAATTATCATTACCCACTTGTCAGATAACTTGGCAAACGGTGAAATACCTTTTAGACACGCTAGTTTTCTGTAGATCTTTTTAAGTAGCAAATGATAAGATATAATCGATACATGTAATAGTTTATATCTAAAAGCCTTATTCGAAAGCTAATTTATCGTTTACAAACAAGTATTTTATTACTAAATTTACGACTTTAAAGTAGCCGATAATTAAATTCATGAAAGATGGATGTTATAAATAACATTTAAATATTAAAGAGTTAAGTTACCTAACAAATTTTTGAAGCGGAACTAATTTTTTTTTGAGATTTATTTAAAATGTATTGTAGATACGTAGGTGTGCGTAACGGAACAATGCGTTGACGACCACTCCTTTTGCTTTTACTTCAGAGACTCGTTCCAATTCAATAAATGTGTGTGTGTAGTAATTTATAAATAGGTCGGTGCGTGCCCATTTATCGTATGATCGTAGATCATGTCGCCATGTCCAATGTGAAGTCGATATACGATGCGGTCGAACACGCCTGTGCTATGTTTAGAAACCGACATGTCGCTTTGTGTGTCTGTACTGTATGACTTAATTCGATTTATCTGACGAAACCATCTGAATAAATTCAAAATTACAATCGGGGATGTCAAGATAAATTAAAGAAGATATAACTTTAATTAAATGTTAGTATAATTTTAAAAATCTATTCAGTCTATTCTAAAACGAATACCGTGGTCTACCAACAACAAGACGTAAAACCACGATTTCATCTAATTTTTACCTTTTTAAACTTTTTTCGATATTTATGCATCTGAGAGCAAAAATGTAAAACTACAAACTTGTTAAGAATAGAGTTTGCTACAACTTTTCTACTAAAAATTTGTTTCTAAAACGAGCCGAATACCGTGGTCTACCAACAACAAGATGTAAAGCCACGATTTCATCTAATTGTTACCTTTTTGAACTTTTTTCGATATTTATGCATCTGAGAGCAAAAATGTAAAATTGCAATATTGTTAAGAATGAAGTTTGCTACAACTTTTATACTAACACTTTTTTTCTAAAACGGGCCGAATACTGTCGTCTACCAACAACAAGATGTAAAGCCACGATTTCATCTAATTTTCACCTTTTTGAACTTTTTTCAATATTTATGCATCTGAGAGTAAAAATGTAAAATTGCAATATTGTTAAGATGAAGTTTGCTACAACTTTTATACTAAAACTTTTTTTCTAAAACGGGCCGAATACTGTGGTCTACCAACAACAAAATGTAAAACCCACGATTTCATCCAATTTTCTCCTATTCGAATTTACCTGGATATTCATGCATCTGAGAGCAAATGTGTACAGGGTGGGCAAATTTGGGTGTTTTTATAGGCTATCTCAGAAACTATAAGAGATACGAAAAAAGTAGGTGCCATGTCCCGGTCTCTTTTTTCGAGACTAATCCAATCCCGCAAACACCAAACCTCTATCTTCTTTTGTTTTTAAGTTATAGCCAAAAAGTCAAATTTTCGTGATTTCAAAAAATGCTTATATTTCCTTTATTTTTGAAATTAGAGAAATGGGGTTGATACGTTCTTTAGGCACTTTTTTAAGTAGAATATACTGCCGTTGAAAAATTATAAAAATGTTTAAGGATTTTTGAGATACAACACAAAGTTGTATTTTTTTAAATACAAACTATAGTAGATTATGATATTACTGAAAAGAGCATATTTTTAGCTTTCCAATGATGTATTGCACGTATGGTGTATTTGGGGAAAATAAGCGTTATTTTTTAATTCTAAAATATTAAAGATAAAATTTCAAAATTTTAATTATAGTAGGCGAGGAAAACGTTAAATGGCACTTAATTACTTAAAAATTCCTCATTATCTTTAAATACATAAAGCAATAAAATTAAAAAAATGATTCTTTGAAAATGATAGATAAGGCTCCATATCCCATATAAGCATCGTTTCAATGGAAAGTCCGCTGCCCAGTTTATGATCCCTAATCTTCCTCTATCTCACCCAATTTCAAAAGAAAAGGTTGCTAATATGAAAAAACTTCCAAATCTCATGGTTGGGGAAAACTGGGAAGATACTACCGAAGATTTCATTCATTGATACCCAACTTACAACCTTACAACCAATAAGTTTAGTAGAAGAAGATGACACAGTCTGTGACTGTTTAGTTCCTGAAGTTGTTGTTCACATTTAATTATTCATTAATTAATACGTTTCTTGTATTTTTAATAAACATACTTTATCTACAAATAATATTTTATTGGTGAACAAAGTCAGGGATAAGACACTGAGAAATTTAAATCAACTATTCAGTGGTACAAAGTTTTTATTCGTTGGTACAAAACCAACTTTATCCTGCATAATGGTACAAGACCAACTTTCTGTCATATTCGTGCAAAACCATATAGCAATTAGGTAGTAATTACTGTCCGAACCCGCCTACTATAATCAAAATTTTGAACGTTAGCGCTTACTATTTTGGAATTGAAAATTAACGTTTATTTTCCGCAAATACACCATACATGCGATACATCATTGGAAAGCTAAAATTATGCTCTTTTCAGTAACATCATAATCAAGTATAGTTTGTATTTAAAAAAATACAACTTTGTGTTGTATCTCAAAAATCATCAAATATTTTTAAAATTTTTCATCGGCAGTATATTCTAGTTGAAAAAGTGCCTTAAGAACGTATCAACCCCATTTCTCTAATTTCAAAAATAAACGAAATATGAGCATTTTTTGAAATCATGAAAATTTGACTTTTTGGCTATAACTTAAAAACAAAAGAAGATAGCGGTTTGTTGTTTGCGGGATTGGGTTAGTCTCGAAAAAAAAGACCGGGCACCTACTTTTTTCGTATCTGTTATAGTTTCGGAGATAGCCTATAATAACACCCAAATTTGCCCACCCTGTACATAGCAAAATTGTTAAGAATAAAGTTTGCTACAACTTTTATACTAAAACTTGTTTTTTTAAAACGGGCCGAATACCGTGATCTACCAACAACAAGATGTAAAACCACGATTTCATCTAACCTTCACCTTTTTGAACTTTTCTCGATATTTATGCATCTGAGAGCAAAAGCGTAAATAGCAGAATTGTTAAGAATAAAGTTTTCTACAACTTTTACGCTAACACTTTTTTTCTAAAGCGTTACAAATTTCCTGGTCGACCAACAACAAAATGTAAAACCACGATTTCGTCTAATTTTCAGCTATTCGAATTTATACTGCTATTCATGCATTTCAGAGCAAATGTGTAAGTAGCAAAATTGTTAAGAATAAAGTTTGCTACAACTTTCATACTAAAACTTTTTTTCTAAAACGTTCCAAATCCCCTGGTCGACCAACAACAAAATGTAAAACCACGATTTCATCTAATTTTCAGCTATTCGAAGTTATCTCGATATTCATACATCGGAGAGCAAAAATGTAAATAGCAAAATTGTTAAGAATAAAGTTTGCTACAACTTCTATACTAAAACTTTTTTCTGAAACAGGCCGAATACCATGGACTAAAAAGAACAAAATGTAAAGCCACGATTTCATCTAATTTTCACCTTTTCGAATTTATCTCCATATTCATGTATCTGAGAGCAAAAGTGTAAATAGTAAAATTGTTAAGAATAAAGTTTGCTACAACTTTTATACTAACACTTTTTTCTAAAGCGTTACAAATTTCCTGGTCGACCAACAACAAAATGTAAAACCACTATTTCATCTAATTTTCACCTATTCGGATTTATCTCCATATTTAAGCATCTGTGAGCAAAAATGTAAATAATAAAATTGTTAAGAATAAAGTTTGCTACAACTTTTATACTAAAACTTTTTTCCTTCCAAATCCCCTGGTCGGCCAACAACAAAATGTAAAACCACGATTTCATCTAATTTTCACCTATTCGGATTTATCTCCATATTCATGCATCTGAGAGCAAAAGTGTAGTAAAAGTCTAGTAAAATTGTTAAGAATAATGTTTGCTACAACTTTTATACTAAAACTTTTTTTCTAAATCATTCCAAATCCCGTGGTCTACCAACAAGAAAATGTAAAACCACAATTTCATCCAATTTTCATCTATTCGATTGATCTCGATATTCATGCATCTGAGAACAAAAATGTAAAAAGCAATATTGTTAAGAATAATGTTTACTAAGTTTACTTTTATACTAAAACTTTTTTTCTAAAACGATCCAAATGCCGTGGTCGACCAACAACAAAATGTAAAACCACGATTTCATCTAATCTTCACCTATTCGAATTTATCTCGATATTCATACATCGGAGAGCAAAAGTGTAAATAGCAAAATTGTTAAGAATAAAGTTTGCTACAACTTTTATACTAAAACTTTTTTCTGAAACGGGCTGAATACCGTGGACTACCAACAAGAAAATGTAAAACCACAATTTCATCAAATTTTCACCTTTTTAAATTTTTCTCGATATTTATGCATCTGAGAGTAAAAGTGTAAATAGCAAAATTATTAAGAATATAATTTGCTACAACTTTTATACTAAAAGTTTTTTTCTAAAACGGACCAAATCACGTGGTCTTTCAAGATGTAAAACCTGGAATTCATCTAATTTTGACATATTCCAATTTTTCTCAATATTTTTGCTTCTGAGAGCAAAAGTGTAAAAGAGCAGTATTGTTAAGAATAATTTTCAATGTTTATATTTTTTAAATCGAACTACCTACCATCTTCCGTGAATGTACACGTGCATATACGTGTGGATGTGGATTTGATATTGACGTTTTTATCAATTCTTCAAGAAGATAGACATTTTCCCCCTCTTTTATTTCAATATATGAAAAGACAGATTTTCAGGACTAGATTGAGTTGATTCAGTGCGATAAGTTCCATTAATGCAAGTGGAAGTATATCTAACTGCACGAAGATTGTTATCTATTATTGGCCTTTTATAATTGTTAAACCCAAATATTTGCCCAATGATTAAAAATATTCATCATCTATATCTGCAAGTTCTCTTCAAATCAGAATCTAGTCATATACCAAGTACAAAAATACTCAGGAATCAATTTGTCTGCATTATCAACCCCAACCTTGGTGTTATTCCTCTACATCGTGATGATCATATGGTAGCACATTTTCCTTTTTTCTGGAATGTATGACACCATTATAATATTTTGCAAAAGGCAAACAACTTAAAAAAGTTTTGGCATAGTTCCAAGAAGAGTAATTTGCTTAGTTAGTGAAAACTCTGCAAAATAGACAAACTCTTCAGCATGTTTTATACGAAATGTTTTCCACCACACTATGCTCCAGGTGACATTGTAGAAAATGGATAGTGCAAATTGTAAAAGTACGATACTTTTACGTCTGTGAGAATCCAAATCTTCATTTTATATCGAACTATGTTTGACTTTGTAATCTGTCAAAATGGACACCTCCATTGATGTTTGCTTTATTCCATTGATAGAGAGCAATATTGACGAATTTATCAAACAATTTTTTAATAGGTGATAATTCATCTTACTGCTTTATTAATACAAAAATCTATATATTTCTGCAATACTTGCTGATACTGGATACAGGAATTTAATACCTCAATATCAGAAAACCAAAGGTTTAACTTCAGAACATAAAGTTATAGATACAAGACACACTCTTTTATTTTCAAACTTTTTAACTCCTCATTTACATGATGTGAATTAAATAACTAACAAACAAATTAATTCTTCTATTATATGAACATATGTTCTAACTAATCTGCAGCTGGGTAACATGTTTCTATGTGATTATACGCCATCGGAATATTTCAATAACACCCAGTCTAAATTATGTTTTTGTTAAAATTCTGCCGTGATCAGTTCGCATTAAAACAACAATCTGAGCTTGTAATTCATTTTTTACTTTGTACTTAAACATATTGCAAATAAGTTTTATTGGATTTAACATGGTACTACAAGAAGTCCATCTACAATTGTTACTCATTGAAAGTTTTTTTCCTGAGTTATAGCTTTAAACGAGTACTGGTACTTTATATAGAACAACAACTATGCTGTTGCTTTTAGTAACATTTAGTACTTTATTTTCTGAAATTAAAGTTGGAAAGGTCTTCTACTATTTCGATTCCCTACAAAATTAATCATAATATCTCTGATCACATAAAGCTCATAAAAGTCTCAACATTTTGATCAAGATACAAGTCAGACAGTGAAGACGACAATTTTTTAAAACTATTCTAAATATAGAACATAAATTTTTATTTGAGTGAAGTTTTCTGTTCCAGTTAAATATTTGCTGATTTTATTTTCTTGTTTGTGCGGGATTTTAAAAGCAATCAGGTGACACACGTCTTGTTTACGGGTTTATGCTTAGCATGAATTCTTCGGAAAGCGAGAAACTTCGTCGTCCGGAATACGTTGGTGACAGTAATCGGATTAAGAATGGGTCGCGGTTTTGGCGGCGGCGACGTGAATATTTTCCAGACGGCTCCCTTATACAATATTCATGACCCGGAGAGAAAAGTAATTTTCCGGTTATGGTGTTGTTGCGGCTCGACGTCGACGCCGAATAACGAGGAGTTGTGTTCCGAGATCTTGGCCGCGTGCCGCCTACCATTCGCATTATAATTTTATGCATTGCATTACGATTTCATACGTGTGTTATGCGAATTGCCTAGAGATGGTATGAAATGAAAATTAGATTTGGCATTAGAATCAAAAGTTTATTTAATAAAAACTTTTAAATTTTTTTGTTACGTTGAAAGAACCTCTTAATGGATTCTTTTAAAATAAATACGAGGTACGTAAACTCATTTAAAATCATTTCCTTTCACGTTCCTTCTTAATTTACCCGCAAATACATAGACTGGGAAGATTACTTCATTTCATTTCCTTGCATTTAAAAGTGGAGGAAGTCCTTTTTAAAACGTAATCCTTTTTCGTTCGTCGAGCGAAAAGAAGGCAATATCGCTATTACCAATAAGGAAAGTATTACCTTCACAAAGAAAAATTTTTAATCAGCGTTATTCTGCAAGGGTCCGAGGAAGAGGAGGAGATGAATTCAATTTCCTCGGAGGACTTAAATTTCAAATGATCTATTGTTCCGCTTTTGTGTGCTTTTTATCTGAATCTCCAACCCTAGATTAATTGCTTCCGCGTAGGTACTCGTAATTATACGAATCCTTCATAGAACAGTCTGAATTCGAGGTGAAATATCGGCATCTATTCATCAAACACTCCTCCTTGTTATTCATTCAAAAATAACTCCTCGACCGATCGTGATAGAATATTCATAGATTTAAAGCATTCTCCTAAAGGAAATTTGCATAGGTCTGTGTACACAGTTTTGTTTTATTTGTATAAGTACCTTTTTCAATTTTTATATTGAAAAGTTGGTTTCGACGCGATGCATCTAACATTTTCATATTCTTCATAATTTAGCCGTATTGGATCATAGATCTTAAAGCTACTTCAGCAACAACAAGAGAAGTCAGAAAACGCCAAAAGAAAGCATAAAAAGTGTTTAGACAAGCAGAAAAGAAATGCATTTATTACAGAAAATGTAGATGATAAACACTTATGTCAGAATAAGAAATCGATTAAATAATGTAAAATGAGATATAACACTTTACGACTAACCTTATTGCCACAGAACTACATATGAAACATTTGCAACCGCAACCGTTTATTTATTACATCAGAGACTGGCATCGATCAATATGGTAATTACGTGATTTAACTGGTTGAGAAAAGTTGTAATATTCATTAGCACGATCAACGATGTCAATCGAGCTTTTGCAGTCGCTGCATTTTTTATCTCTAAGTGGTCACCTATGAGATCATCAATAAAAACATGTGGTCTCACGCAATAAATTCCATAAATATATCAAGTTTTAAGATAAATTGAAGCTGTAAAGTTATCCAAGCGCACTTTAATGTTTTTCTTATGCAGTTTAACGCGTTGTTACCAAGTACGTCTAGATCGAAGTAAGTCACAATTTTATGAATTGCACAATAAGCGTTTCTGTAAAGTGAGGTCTTGAATAATGATGCAAAAAAATTGCAAAGAATTTAAAAATATTGGATTATGCCGCTTATTCTAATTTTTTAGCCCAACATTTGTGCCATACAAAAGACAAATCGTCAGAGCCAAAAATATTAAATTTAAAGTTATTCGCAAAAATTACCTTGTTCCAAAAGTCGGAGCTTTTCGAAATATGTTCCATTGCGAAGTTAAGTCGACTTAACTAATTTTTTCTGCTTATAAACGGCTTCTTGCTTGCTACTCAACCATGAAAATTATGGTGGCAAAACACGTAACGAACAGTTTTAGCACTGCACGAGTTCCTTAATTCTTCCTGAACCTCGGTAACCACTTTTGGAGTAGATAGTTGGATTTACCTCGCTTTATTAAAGCTTAATTAAGTAAATTTATGGGCTTAATAGGATGTTTCAAAAATTGTGTAGAAATGATATGCAGGGTTATTATGAATGATGGACCCATTTTTAAAGATGAATATTTATTAAAGTACAGATCCAAAATGAACAATCTTTATACCAATGGAAAGAGGATGTTTCAAAGTTTTTTCCTTAACATAACCTCATAAGAAGTAGTCACATGGAGTGAGATCAGGAGATTTCGGTGGCCAAAAGTGGAGAGCCAGGTCTTCATTTCCTCTGCGACCTATCCAGCGTTGAGGAAGGGCTGCATTCAAAAAGCCTCGTACATAAAAGTGCCAATGGGGCGGAGCTCCGTCCTGTTGGAAAATAAAGTCCTGTGAATCTTCCATAACTTGAGGAAATAGCTATTGTTTCAACATGTGCAGGTACGTTGTTCCAGTTACAGATCTTTCCGCAAAGAAAAATGGTCCATAAACCTTTATACGAGATACGGCACAGAACACGTTTACTTTCGGTGTGTCTCTTTGATGTTGCAATGTTAAATGTGGATTTTTCAAACCCCATATGCGAAGATTATGTCTATTGACTTTTCCACTAAGGTGGAAAGTCGCTTCATCATTAAAAATGATACGCTGCAGAAACGCGTCATCCTCCATCATTCTTAGCACATAACCACAAAATTCGAAACGCTTCTCTTTGTCATTATGGTTGAGAGCCTGCACAAGTTGTAATCGGTAAGGCTTGTACAGCAAACGCCGCCTCAGAACTTTCCAGACCTTTGACTGGGATATTCCAAGTTCTCTACTAGCTCTATTGCTAGACTTTGTTGGACTGCGAACAAAACTTTCTTCAATAAGTCTCACATCTTCCTCTGATACACGCGGTCGGCCTGTGCTTTTCCCTTTACACACACTTCCAGTTCGTTGAAATTGCGTAAACTTACTTAAAAAACTTACTGCTTTTTCTAGTTGGTGGTTCGATACCGAATTTTGTACGAATTGCCCGCTGCACTACAATTTGTGACTCAGTTCTTGCTAACTCAAGAACGCAGAAAACCTTGTGCTCCAAGGTAGCCATCGCACTCACAAGTCACAACGGAGTGTCAAATTTTGAAAAACAAAAAAAAATTGTTTTGGCGAAGACGTACATATTTATTGTTATAAGACAAAATGATAAATAATAAAATTATGTTTATTTGTCGCTATGGTGCGACATACCGCAATCGTCTTCTTTTCTACTTAGTATTTTTCACAGAGAGGAAACGAACGGATGATATCAGACGGTGGCCCATTGAACATTTATAATGTATTGCAAAAAAACTTTGAAATTTCCTCTTTCCATTGGTATAAAAATTGGTCATTTTGGATCTGTACATTAATAAATATTCATCTTTAAAAATGGGTCCATCATTTATAATAACCCTGTATTATAGCAATGGACTAATGAAATTACAGAATCGAGCTGATACATTGCATTGGAACCCTCGTGTATGTAGAAATTTTGTTTTTTTGAAACTGCTAAGTTATTTTGTAGACACGAATGTAAGTTTATGGATTCGATGGTTTAGTGTATCGGAGAAACCACGTTGACAATCCTACACTTCTGCTTACCGTTGTTCCCAGGCATATGTGTGGGAGGTTTGAATTACCTAGGGCCGTATTCGCACCAGTGCCTTTTGACTCCCACCCTCATTGAGATGGACACAACCAGATGATACTGAGTAACAGGTATAAATGCCGCGGCATCTCGCCCTGGACGGAGAAACGGTATCAGACCCTATAAAGGTACCACATACCTATAACGTCTGAAACCACCTAGGAGTATATACAATGGGATCAATCGATTCCTAAGTGCAGCCTCTTCAATACGCACTTCTCTACTACGAGATACCTACATAAATAAATGTATCGAATACGTGTTTTAGGTTAAAGGTTAATTATTTTCCAAAATTAGAATTATACATAAGAATTTGATTACGGTTTTTAAGTATGTTAATTTTTTTTGTTGTTATTTATGAGTTGACCTACATTTTAAGTTTACGGATGATTTCGTGGATTAAATCCAGAGAGTTTTTATTGGTTTCAGCAACTTATTTAATGGTTAATTTCGTTGTGTACATCATGTTCAGCAAGTTAGGGACTTAATAGCCTCGTGCAGATAATATCTGATGGAAGGAATTAAACGAGATTATAACATCGGTCAAACAATATTAAATTTTCAGGTTTTATGTGCTTTTATGATTGTTATGACCAGGAAGTTAATGAAGTTTTTTTATAATTCAATGATGAGCTTTATTTTACTATAAAGGGAATGTAAATATTCTCGAAGTTTAAAAGCTGTCTTTATTGGTAGGTAGTAATCCTGGATAACTTCCATAAAAAATAATTTTGTTATAATAGTTTTTCTTATTAATAATGAATTAAAAATCATTATAAGGTTATACAAAGGTCGTTGATGACAGTTGTGGTTGTCGTGTTCAACTTTGGAAATTTGGTTATTGTAGACTGAGTAGGTTTTGTCTATATCCAGGCCATTCAAGAGCTGCTGGTTTAGCATCAAAGAAATTCCTGATGACGTTAGGATATAATATAATAGGGCAGTCCCCCATAATATGCTGGATAAATTGTTCTGGAGCTTCGCAATAACACTAAGACGATGGCAGCACACATCAGCTCTACATCTTTTCTAAACGAGAGCTTAAAATTAGTTCTGCAGCGTTATGATATTAAAACTGACCTGGAGTCTCCTGGATACCATAAATGTGAACACAGTATAAATGTTGCTTCTTTCTAATTCATTATTTATATTTGTGATGCTTTGATCTGGAGTCAAACACTACTCTGTATCATATTCTTCGTATGCAGTTGAAGACTCTCAATATCTTTATGATCGTCGGCCGCTCGTTTATTTACCTAGGTGCTTCCCACATAGACTTGCTGATCTATATTCCGTAATTTGGAAGTTGTCTAAGATGCCAGTGATGAGGCTTGGGATTTTCGTGTTTGTCTTTGTATGCTGGATAGGTTCTGTCTAAAAGACCAATAAGAAGAAAAGAGAATATCGACCTTAGGAGTTCACTAACTTTAGAAAGTCTTCTGCGAATACTTCACTACCTTATCGTCTGGGTTGATATTTCCAGTTAGTTTTTTTTATTTCGGTACAAGCATGATTGCTGATGTTTGCTTTATAGATTCCCGTCTCAATCGAGATAGTTGTTTTTAAAGTCGACATAAAAGACAAACGTCAGCATTGAAAGGATGTTCTACCTTTACCTCTTCTGTTACTTTAATTGGAAGTGTTCTCGTACCTAGCAGCTGCTTGAAGTTCTTTTTTTTTTGAAACTGTCCAAATTCTGAGGTCTGATGTAGATGTACTCTTGATCATGCCAGTTTTGTCCTCTAAGCAACCTTATTGAAATCGTATTTGACATCTGGACGGTCCCACACACTAACTGGTGCAAATCTTTAGCGATTGAAAGTATTCACTAAGCTGTTAACAAATAGTTGTAGGAAAAATCCAGATAGGAGTTTACCACTGCAGTAAATATAACAGCTGTCCCAAAATATGTCAACCTAAAGTTGGAGCAACATAGCTTCAAACTTTAAGTGGAGTTTATCTATTTTAATGAAGTAAAATGATTTTTGTTTTGAGTACACCAGTTTTAAGTAATATAAGTTATCCCAAACCTATACAAATGCAATCGTTCTGTATGAATGTATAAGTATATTTGTTGAAACAGACAATTTTGCAATTATGTAGAAAATTACAACGGAAGCAGTATTTTATTGATCAAATTATCCAGTAACAAATTTTTATAATTACTTGTATGGATGGAAAATTATGTATCTAAATAAATAAACGAACGTAAACTAAATAAATAACGATATAATAACGACTACTACCATCTAATAGCGGTAGTGATTCATAGTTTTATTCCAAATAGTTGAATTGATAACATAAATTTTTAAATTTTTCTAGTTGATTACAGTGAATCGGTTATTACCCTACAACGCCAGCCAATGTTAAAGTCACGTAGTTAGAAGTTAACACTTTATCTAAACAAAAATGTTATTTAAATTTTACATTAATTTATATAATGTAACTCCAAAGTGTGTTATTTATTTACATACACACCTAGCAATTTCCTTTGTGTACACCGGAAATTGAGGGTCTACAGGTCGTACAACAGGTTGTTTACTCGAGCAATAATAAATCATGTTACGTTTTTGTTATGGAAGTTTTACCATATGTTCATTAGTTTTTAAGACGTCACTAATAAAGTCGCAAATCAAATGTCTTACAGTCTGGGTAACTTTTTTTCTTTTACAGCCAGGTCGTTATGAAAGCCTGAATAACTGAGGCAGAAATTTATGCCTTATTTTTCAACCGCAATTCATGTTAATGACAATATCACAATCTTTTTGGATTTTGATTTGAATGAAACCATTGATGAACCAACTTTCCTGGTATTGTTGGTTTGTAAGGAATTTTGAGTAGATCTCCTGCTAATTCTACTGATTTCTGCTATTTCTCCTTACTAATATAATTATTAGTTTCAGTTAAAGTCTTCACGCAATTTTGGACTATAGCAAAACCATTGAAGTTTGTAATTATTTGTCATAACATAACATGTCAATTTTCAATCCATACCATGCCATCCATATATGATTCAGTAATGGTTTTCATGATTCGGGAACTTAATCTTAAAGAAACATGAAGCGATTACAATTCATAGTGGACATACAAATTGACCAAAACAAGTTATTATTAATAAAGCGTTTTGGATTTAGGTGATTATCGCTCCTCATTGCAAATTTCTGACATAGTTGAGAACAATTTACTATTTTTTTCAGCATTAGAACAACTATTTTATCTACTAAATCATCGTTGATACAATGTCATTGGATTATGTCTTTTTGAGAATTCCATCAGAATGTTTTCGAACGAGTTAACGTACTTTTGAAATAGTATTCTGATACGCGAAATCCAATTTAAAAAGGAAAACAAGTACTAACAAGTTTTACCTGGTGCAAACACAATCTAGTTGCTATCATGACCTTATCATTTGGTTGGTCTATTTATTCGAACGAATTCAAAGATACTTTTTAAATTGGTTTCTACACAATTTCAAAATTTTTTTGTGTACATTCAGTACTAATTCACCTCCTCCAGTAGCTTATTAACTAATATGAACGGTAATATTATACACAACAAATTATATGAAATAATATATTAGATATATCATTTTAATATCATTATCTTTTATATTGACGTTTGTTTAATATTCGGAAATGATGCTGATGATTTGCAAAAAATTCCTAATTTTTACTTGAGTGGTGTAAATAAAAATGTGCAAAGGTGAGTGTTATTGTCACAAAAAGAGCAAAAAAAAAACTGGAAATAAAAGTCTTTATTGAAGGAAAAGACAACAGATGACAAGAGAGTAGATGGTGTCTTTCATGTCACAATTCGTCCCATCGCATCAGTTCAATTTTGCGACGAGGACTTTGAGATGAAGCGCACCCGGAAAAATTATGTGATTCTCCAACGAGACGCCCGCTTTCATTCGCCCCTCTTTGAAATGTTTGGGATGGCATTGTAGAGATCGTCGAGGGTTGCTCTCTCTCTTTGGGTACTAAAGCTCAAACCTAACGAGCTTTTCCATTTGACGCCGCACGCAGATACGGCAGTTTCACCCGATTGTTACGATTACGGTTATGCTTATTATTGTACCGTTATTTGATTATTATTATCACGTATAAAATCGTATTAAAATTAAACACGACAAAGTATTTTAAAATGGTAAATTTACCACAAAATGGGTGGGCAGTCAAAATTACCAATTTATAAGGAGCTCGGAAATTTTATTAACCTCGGAAGCAGTAAATCCCATGGGGCGGCAACTAAACATCGTTACGGGATTGCCTCCAGGTTCTATCAGATTTTCGAAAGACAACAACAGGTCCGAACTCCGACGCTTCACCTACTTAAAATTTAACGGTGTTCTTTGCGCCCTGGCGTAAACAATGTAGAATTCTTGTTTGCGCTGCCGAACCGGAACGTTTTCTTTAATAATTCACGAACAAAAATACACAAATCGATTTCTCAACAGTGTATGTCGATAAACTACACAAGCTTATGTAAGGATTTCGACTTGGACGTACGGATATATCTTTGGAAGGACGAGTAATGGTTTATAAGCAGAGTTTCTAAAACAAGATTTAATTAAACTTTAGAAATACTGCTTGTAATAAATATAAGGACTACATCGCTCTAAAAGGACTTTATAAACTCGTTATTAAATTTATAATATTATTAAAGTAATTAAACTCAATTAAAATAAATGTCATCAAATTAAGTCTCTTTGGAGTCTATGAATATTTTCTTGTTTTATTTTACTAAACATCACGTGCTCTATTTCAGTAACAATGTGGTGGAACGCAAAAGCTTGTAGAACTCTGAACATGAACCAAAACCCGGTTTAATCGTAACAGTTTCGATGTATATGTATGTATGCGTATTGAAATCTTGGGATACACCACAGTTCGCGAAACTCGAAGTGAATTTATTTGAATCCCCAGCGTGATCGTTCTCTTATTGAACAACTCGCTCGTCTCCCATCATCGTTCAATATTCAGAGTCCATGGCAAACATTTGCATAGTCGTGTCAATACGGATCTGTCGATATCCGCGAGTAGAAGCTATCGGTTAATTGGATGTTTCAGGTCGATTGGTGTTTAGCCCTTTCTAAACTGGAACTAGGATTATATTCCAGAGTAACGCGTTCATGGTTTATTAAATTATTCCTGTGCCATATGTAAATAAATTTTATTGGTGATATTGAGCAACTTTTATGAATTTCCATTTGAGATGTCACAAATTCATAAATATATTTATAAATTTACATATCAGGCTATAAATCATTTTATGCGAAAGTTAATATATTAAACGAAAATATTGACAAATTTACGATGTAGTTGTAGTTTCGTAATATGAGAACCTTTAACAGTTTAGCAACTCTCGAAGCCACAACTATGCCTTATTATTTTGACAATACTCTCTCCGTGTAATGGAGTGGCCTAAATCTCGACGGACCTCAGCTATTCGATAAATTACTAACGTGAATGGAGTCTCGCAATCTCTCGCCACGTGAAGTCAATAGACCGATTTTGGTATTTATAGATCGCAAATGGTAACTGCTGACCACCATTAAAGTACCACAAAAGCAATTACGTAATCGGGATTTGCTAAAGGCGTTCTAATCTAACCTCCCAAACCACTCTTACATCACCTTTTCCTGTCCTGACTCAGAACTCTCGGAAGAGATCATTCATCAGAGCGAAATCGTTTAGCAACGGTAAATTATGGAGATTTTAGATGGTTAAATCTTGAAACTTTGCCAAAATAACTTAATTAATCTTTTCTTACCTACGTTTAAAAAACTGTTTTTTGAAACTCTAAATCAACGTTAATTGAAAACTTTAAATGACAAAAACTACAAATCTAAAAGTACATATAATATTATAAAACTTTTAGTTGAAAATTACTGAATATATCATTAAACTTCAAGCAGTTTACTTAAAATAATATCTGTTATTTGGTATATTTATTTAAAATGTTTTAATAATTTTAAATTTGGAGAATTGAAACTTTAATGCAAATTCATGAATAATCAGAGTCAAATTTTGTTTGAATTCATACATAATATTTACATAATATCATTAAATTTAAAATCCTTTGATTTCATAGTTTACGAGAAAAGCATTTTAATCCGTTCAAGTATAGTTTAAAGTCAAAGTGTTTGAGAACATTTCCTATTTTAATAATACAAATATTTATGTCTCTACAAAATGTTGAAAGCGTTTAATCGTTTTCACTATTAATTCCTATCTGCTACAAGTAGCAACTCAATTCATGCATTAATATTGATTGTAATTTCAGTTGTACACGTCAAATCATGCAATCGAATCTGCGGAATTGTAACGCCATATGTGTCAAGATCGTAATAGATATTACGAATACTGAGCGATAACTAATCACTTTGATAGCCGTAATAACTAAATAAGTCGATAACTGAACGGTGAAATTATTATTTGAAATGTAATTAATTGAATGGGGATCTCTTTTATGTTTGTACCATTTGTGAGTTTGTTAATAAGGTAGAGGAAAGTATTGATTTTGGTAACATTATTAATTCAGTTCAGGTTTTAGAGGATAATTCAAGTAATCGATAAGTGTATCAGCTAGTAATCGAATATTGACGAGCTTGAGCTTGATGAAATTAAATTGCTTATAAAATTATCTTTAAATAAAATCATTTTAAGACTTTTTACACTTGCAAGATCAAAAGAGCTGCATATGATAACTAACGATTAATTTGTTATACCTATTTGTACGTCAGAAATGGAAATTGTAAAACTAACTGTGAGCAGAATGTTGCGGAAAAAAATAGTTGCAGTCATTCTGACATCTAATCACGCCAATTTTCTTTCTTATTATATGATTTGCATATGTCCTTCTAAATCATGATGCATTTTTGCATCTGATACTTCATGACAACGATGATAAATTTGGCCAAATTTGTACCAAAAATTGTTTTATAAACTTGTACGGTATTATTATTATTTTGGTATTATCTCTAATTCTAATAATTATCAGGTTTGCAAATTCCTGATAATTCTACTAAACAACAACATGATTTTTGAACCGATGAATTAGCTCTAGGAGACGATCTAAGGATTCAATCTGTGGACCAACCTAATTTAACAATTTTCAAATAACTATTCGAACCAAATTTAAATGATGCAATATCTTTTAAATCGTGGTTATAGAGGGACACTCGGAATGTTATACCTGAGAAATTGCAGAAAAGCAGAACTGTAAAAAGTGATACAAAATTGAGTGGCAGAATTTATACAGCATTATTGATGCTCTATAATGGTCGAGCAACGAACCAATGATGATTCAGGATGGTTTAATCAATGAAGCGATCAGTTATGAATCAGACGGTACAAAAGTAGTGTCCATAGATTTTCTAATATAACCTGTAACTTAAAGATACTTTTATGACAAGTTCGCAGTTCTTTATCTACACGGGCGAAATTCATGTCGCAATTACTGGACAACTTTAAACAATTTCCTCTCCGATCAGTAAATCAATAAAAAATAGTTACAAAACCTGACGCACTCTAATTAGTCGCTGGACTCAAATGAACAACTAACATGCTCATACAAAGGAATACGACTTAAACCTTCCAAGCTGATGATAATCCATTACCTTTTGACATGTTGTAACTTTATCTCGAGTACAAGGAATCGATGAACATAAGCACGCATTGGGCCTCGTCTTCCAATATTCCAAAATTGACAACGAGTAGAGGTGCAAGTTATTTGGATTCCAGGATCTGGACATTTTTAATGTAATGCACACAATTTGCTTTAAATTAGAACAACGTTCGAGCAAACCTCAAACTTCTTGAAGTGAACTGAAATCTTGTGACGTTTCTCAAGAACATTACAGATAGGTGATAATCGTATTGATGATCAAAACGACATGTTTTTGGACAACAAGTACTCACCAAATCACTACAACGTTGCGTAAACCAAATTAGATAGATTGATGTCACGGTGTGCAAGTTGTTAACCCACCTAAAACTCTTACATTTCTAATAAGTTTTCCAACAGATGCTCATTTTTATCTCCAAACATTTGGTGGCCAAATACGAGACAAACAGTTCGGTAAACAATCAGCCAACATCCCTACATCAAAGAAACGCCTGATCTCGGTTATTTGTGAAAGTGTGCTCGAGAACCCAAGGCAGTCGATTTCTTGCCTAAGTACATGCATAAGTACTTGGACTTTCGCAGACTTCAACTTGCGAATTTTGCACCGGGACTTAGGCCTGCATCCGTACAAGTCCAACTGATCTATAACCTCAAAACCATGTGTTCGCTGCGTGGTCATTTACGTTACTCATTGTTATTGAAGAGGAGAGACTTTACAGAAACCTAGGTGTTATCGTATTTGTTTTAGTAAAAATCGCCAACCCTCAAATGATGTAGTTAAATCATATCATTAAGTTTTGTCGAATAAATGCTTCGAAATCAATGTTTGGCGCTACTAGTGATTTTAGGTCAAAACCAATTAATGGTTTAAATATTTTATTAAGTTTAGTATCACTCAATCACAACTCAATACAATGTGTCCAGAAATCAATTCGATGTTCCATTGTAAACACATAGGTCTTTACTCTCCTTTATAATTGCTTTTCTATGTTTTATACATTAATGATTTTAGTTACTTGCAATACCTTTGTGTAAAAAAAAATCTAATTCTTTTGCTTTTAATTCTTTATCTTTAAAAGATCATATCGCAAACAGGCACCACTAAACTACTAAGATGAGATCTGAGTTCTATGATGTTTTAAGAAGTCAATAAAAGTTTAGAAAGTGATGTTTCTGTTATTAATGTGATATTGTGTGAATGAGTAAGGTTACAAAATGGGTTAATACGGGATTTCTCAATTTCTCCAATTACAGTGAACATTGACCTACAAATATTAATATAATTAAATATAGGTACATAAAAACACACATAAAAAAAGTTAAAGTCTGAGTAGGAAAGCGGTTGGAAAGACGAAGCTCTTCTACTAAAGCTCGAACCTGGGTATATCCCTATATTGAAATTCCCAATTACGAACCTTTAATTAATCATGTACAGGTCCTTAAACGAGCCGCGATTTCGGCGCTCGGAAATCTAGTCCTGGCAATAAATTTGACTATAAATTTCATCTGTCATAACAAGCTTCCCTTTGAGGGAATTTAATGATTTACATCTCCATCGAATCCTTGATCCTGGGTAAATTTTGACCATCCGTCGTCAAAATGACCCTTAACGTTATTACATCAATTCTCCACATTTTAAGTTTGCTTTGCATATTTTTAATTTGACTTATGAATCATAAAATTTCATTAACAAATTTTCCCTTTATAAAAGATTTCCTATAATGTTATTTCCTTTGTGATGTATGGACTTCCAAATATGCAACGCCACATTTTTAAAATTTTAAAAACTCATACGTGGAAATTTTTCGTTCGGATTTTTCAATCGTATTATATCCATGTAGGCTCAAAAATTAGTGAATTAATGAAAAAGTTAAAATGATTGAATTCTTTTCCGCTTATTCAGCGTGTTGTTAACTTTCGATTGAGATATACACAAGTACATCATTAAATTCTCTGAAAGAGTTTTCTCGTTACGATAAATCTGTAAATTTTTCCCTTGAAATGAGAACTTGGAATTTCGAAGTATATTCTGATGATTTTTTATGAATACCGGTCTCCGTGTTCAGATCTACCAGAGGTATAGCAAATGGCATTTTTAGGATTTATAACTTTTGAAATTATTAATATCCAGTTAACTCGTAACAGCTGACGTAATTTCACTGACATTAATGAAGAATCTGACATATTTTTGTGTTAAAAGCCAATGTTAAGTGTACCTACACTGAAAATATACTTCATGTATTCAATTTACATAAGTTTCTATAAAATCTATAACTGGCAAAATAACCCACAAGATTGAAATAAGTGATGAACTAAGAATAAGCAAGGGATTAGGAATAATCGATCCATCCTAGATGTAATTAATAATACTACCACAATTAATTGAGATAGAGTGATAGAGTGCAACAAACCCTTGTACATCAGCTTAATAGACAGTAAAAAAGCTGTTACCAGGGTGAGACTTCCTGATGTACTCATAATTCTACAAGAATATGATATTAGCCCTAACCATACTAATGGACAAAATTACATCTAGTGTGATTGTAAAGAGGTCGAAGGAGGTTACAAAATAGGTGATAAATGTGTTGTGCTATGCTGACGATGTCACACTAATGGCAAAAATCTACAACAACAACTACATAACAAATTTACATGTTAATAGTAGTAAGCTTAACAGATGTTTGATGAACCAATCACGTAAAATATAGCACTTATTTGGGAGCGAATGTATCGAACACCAGAGTACATCAGAAATCTGTACATAAGAAAATAAAGCGAAGCATACGCAGGAGAAGAGTCTAACATATTGCGAGAGACTTGTAAAACAAAATAATATGGTTAAAAGTGTTAAAATGACAGCTTTGAGCAGATTAAGAGTGCTGTAGAATAAAACTTCGAGAACAATTAGACCCAGGATATTATTAGTTTTATAAGATCAAGACGAAGATACTGGAGACCATGTCGATGGAATGGAGATCGATAAATGGGCGAAGGAAGAAAAACCCACATAGAAGAACATCTTGGCAGACCCAAAAAGCTTAATGATTGTAACAGACAATGCAATATTTCGCCTTAATAAAACATCTACATGAATATTTATGAAATATGACTTTAGCTACAATTGTTCACCGAATTACAGAAAGTGTCTCGTTCGTCCAATTATCTGACCTTGACTCATGTAACGCAGCAACATGGTTATGGACTTCCATACATAATTAATTGGATGTAACCAAAGTGAGATCACGCTTGTAAACACTACAAAACTATTCGAGCTCTGCTCATAGACCGCAAGTACAGGTGCTTTAGAAATAACTAGCTCAGATAACTTCCTAGAGCCGTTTTTTAAAGTTTGCCACCGCTTTCATCAACTTGTTGGAATTTCTTCTATTATTTTATGAATGTTACCTATTAAAGTACCGAGTATGATGTTTGAATGTATTCGGTAATGAGGTATTCGCATAGATAAAAGTGACAGGGAGCTCCATC
The DNA here is from genome assembly GCF_036711975.1 of Onthophagus taurus. NCBI lineage: Eukaryota > Metazoa > Arthropoda > Insecta > Coleoptera > Scarabaeidae > Onthophagus > Onthophagus taurus. The sequence continues at coordinate 32,461,599 of NC_091966.1, forward strand.
GCCTCTCGTAAACCACTCAAACACTGAGCATCATTTGCAAAATGTCACACCGTCATTCTGTTGGAACTAAGAGTCTTCTAGGTTGTGTTCTTCATCGTACTCGTCAATTTATGGGCATAACATTTTCTTCAGTATTGGTTGGAAATCATTGTAACTGTTCATATATTAATGGATCATTTTTAGGCTATAAAGAGGTCGCTCATGCAGTTCTTAAGGGTTTGTAGGGCAATAAAAAATTTTCATTACTTCTTCAGGAACTAGTGGAGTAGCAATGAATACTGGAGACAATTCCTACGATCTTGTGCGAATTAATAAATTGTATGGAATCAGTATTTAAAATTCTTTGCAAAATTTAAAGAGATAAGGCATGCTTCAGAATCACTGCATTGTTATCTTACACTTTTAAGGCGTCCTGAGATATCTATTAAGTGCAGATTAAAACTATTTCCTGAGAGTTTAAGAATCGCCTTCTGCGTCGCACAATTATAGATTTGCCATTTTGGCAAACATGATAAGTAAGAAGATTAAAATATTGTGCAATAGTAATTTCCTACCATACGTTTACTTTTACAAAATTGAATTTAGTCCACTCAGATCGATCAATACCCATATGGGCATCGTATTATCGATTGAGATATTATCATCGAGATAGGTTAAAGGGTTCTTGACTAACCAAATTATTATACATGTAAAGTGGTATTTAATTGGAAGCTGAAAGCGGCTAAGATCTAACTTTACATTGATGCATTTCCTTATAATTAGATCTTATCATGTGTTGTCCAAAACTGTTTAAACTAGTAAAAACATTTAAAACTTGCTTGTTTTGAAATACCTTAAAAAAGAAAAACTGGATTAATCTCTAACTCAAAATTAACTAGAAACTCACTAAAGGGTAAAGCAAACGAAAGTAGGATCTAATCCATTCCTTCGTCCTACGTCAACACGAATGATTGTTGGTGTTGGGGATGTACGAGTACTATGGTCCTTAAGGAGTAGGGAGTTATCTTTGAGTGGTTTCGAGGCAACTCCATCGGCACTTATCGATTCACTGCGCGTATTGCATCTAGGACGTATCCAATCCACCTTCATACGCAATTGAATCAGGATCGGTTCAAACTAATAATGCAATTAAACTTATTTAAACAAATAGTTAAGAAATTATACAGAATGTGTTATTGCTGTAGTATATCTTAACACTTTGCGTTATTACATGTAATATAGTTCAAAATATCTAAATTAAACAAACAATGTAGAGACCATAATCAACAGCTGGTTCTATGCCGAGGCCATTAATAACAAACGTCCAAGTGTTGAGACACTAACCGCGCGACGGTTATTCATATTTCATAAACAAATTAAGATAACCTCAAAGATAAACGGGGCGAATATAGCGAGTTTTGAGGTCCAATTAGAATAGCGACGTATGAAAAGAGATTCGATGGTCCCGTTGAATGTTCAATTAGTTTTTTTTTCATTTTTGATTCGAATGACGTACTGCCAACGACGAACAAAGCTATCGGCCATCCGTCCAGCCGTTATTTCCTGAAACCAGAACATATGTATGTCGAACATGAATAACGGCCGCCACACGCCGTTTTATACTGTTACTATACAACGAATTCATATCGTTTTATGGCTCATTAAAATAACCGACCGTTTTCATGCATAAACAAACCTTTTTACAATCATAATAGATCTTTCTAAAAGAACTTTTTTTAATAAAAAAATTTACGATTCTTTTTTGATTTTCTTTTTTATTTCACCTATTCAGTTATAAAAGACAACAAGGAACAACAAAAATAAAATGTAGTAAACGTTTTATTGAATTGAAAGTTTACAAGTTGGGAAAGAAGCGGAAAGAAAAGAATAAGAACACAAAAAAAGGTAGTGGTGTCGCGAACGAGTTGAGTTCTTAAGTGCTATTTCGAGATTTGCACATTCCATCCTTGGGTTTGAACTCGTAAATTTAATCCCGGAAGACCTAGTAGAAAGAGTCGATGTGGGCCGTCGACCTCGTTAGTGTAGATCCTTAAAATTGCATCTTTGTACAATGCTCATTTCAAATACTTTGTTACAATTTGTAAAATCCAATTATACCCAAATCATTTCATGGAGTTTATTTAATAAGAATTATTTTTGAAATTGTACCGCACCCATTCACACAACCATTCCTTGATACTATATATCAATACGTCCATTATCCATTAGCACGGTAAATAAATTATTAGCGTCCTCGGAACACAACGCAACGTTCGTTCGAGCCCACTTCATCGTGAACATTTAATAAACGAAGCTCGTTGGGTTATTTCGAAAATAGATCGTTTATTTCGTGGACGGCGCGTTATTACGTGGATAAATCAAGTTTGTCGAGTGGAGGTCGGACGTTATTCTTTTGTGTATTATTGTGACATATGAACGTCGGCGTTACCCCGGAAACGGAGTAAGCTGGGATTTCCTGCGGCGCATCAAAGCTCCTCTTCGACGGACGCAGCTTTTCCCTGTCCGCAATTTCTCTTCCTCCTGAACCGAAGTATTTTCAAGGCGCCGGGAAAACCAAGTCAAGAGTTTTCTACTAAGAACGTATACGAAAGAAGTAGGTATGGATGTTCACCAAGTGAAGGTACTAGTATACAAAGGTTGGTTCATTTTTCCACGTCTGCACAATATTGGAATGGAGAAAATATTTTCTACGAACGAATAATCTTTTAAACTTGTCTTATGTATCTTGTAGTTGAAAAACGATAAATAACATTAATAAAATGTGTTTATTTCCCTGTAGTTTTAAATCCTTACAAGAAGTAAGATAAATATTTTATTATAGTATTTTCTTTTTATTTGTTAAAACTGTTTAATTTCGTTTTAATTTAAAGAGATGTTTATGCATAGCTTTTTGGATAAGTATTAATCTAAAATATTGCTAGCATTAACTTTTATATGTTTGGCAGTATTCACCAAAGAGTCAATAATGAAACAAACTAACTTGAATCATCATCTCAAATAAATTAGTATGAAATAATGTAACGTAGAGATTACTTTTCTTCTCAGCTTAAAAGTTAAATTACATTAGACAATCGATTTTTCATAGATTTTATTCAAATTCAATGATATAGACCTCCAATGGCTGGGCACAATAGGAAACAGCCTTTTTTATATAATATTCCGTAATTGTCTGGCCTAGAACTTGAGTGTCCCACGTAATCATCCTTCCAGATAACCTTCTTCATACTTTAGCATTAAAGATTTCAGGAATCAGAAATGTTTCCAGGCTGAATTAAACAATTTTATAACTCATCAAATGCAACCAAGAATAACTGGTCTCCTGTCGTAAAAAGTGAAATTTAGTTTGTTGGCATAGTTAAAAACACTAGTGAAAGATGAAGCCATAAAGTTTTTGGCAATGTTATGTTTTAGAAAATAACATCTGCTACTCTCATGACGTAAAAGGTTTTTTTGAAATAATGTGTATACTCATAACCAACAAGAGTGGCTCTTTTTTTTATAAATAGCTCTTCAATGACGCGTTTCGCACAGATTATTAAGATCACAATGCCATGAAAGACTTTCTCTGGCGTTGAAATACAATGAATATAAGTGGACGGTTATCGGAGATTTTAAAATTATCGGATTTTTTATGGGATTCTCAAGGAGGGTATTCAAAGTATTCATATATGCTTGTCCGATAATAGAGTTGAGAATGATCATTACAATACAAAAAAGTAGATTTGGTAAAACTTGGCTTAACAATTTGCATCATACACTGAATGCGAGGATTTCAATTTCTACAAAGCTTCTTTCCAAAACTTGCTTTGTCAAATTTAAGAATTAACTTTATACCCCTCCGATTGAACATTTGTTACAAAAGTCAATTTTTGAATGATAACAACATTAAATGAATGAAGAGGTTTCTAATGCTTACTTTTCAGATTCGTTGCATTCTAATAGTGACAGTTCTACTTATTTACATATCCGTTAAGATGAAAATGAGGTTCATCTGAAAACAAGATGTTGATAAACGTTGAACATGATTAATATCGTGGGGTTTTAATTCTTACACCAATTGGATTTTATAGGCGAGCAGTTTTATGTTTTTGTGCAAAATTCGAAGTAACGAAATTCTTCACCTTCGAATGAAAGGAACGTTTAGCGTATCATATATGTGACGAAAGAAACGCTCCATACTGACTGTATTCCCTACAGCTCTGGCAACGTCGCTCGCTTCGCTTCTCTCTGGATGGACCATCGCTATGCTTTTATACAGGTTTGTTTGTCTCAGACATATATAGTAATCGTCGACCCTCTCCTATCCCGTTTACCCAATATTTGTAAACTCTGGCATGTGTATATTTACGAGCGTACATTTACAATCAGTAAAACTATTTATCAATTAGTTTTAGCAAAATTTAACCCTTTCTAATCCAGTTTTAATTAAAAATATTATAAACAAAAGCAAATCAAAATGCCGAAACTGTTTACAAACATCGGTGTATATCAATAGGACAGCTTTTAACGAGCCATGGTCTATCCAGAGAGAAGTGAAGCGAGCGACGTTGCCAGATCGTTGGACATACCCTTCAAATTTGTTGCGTTGGCGCTGTAAGCTAATAAGATATAAAGTTTCTTTTGAGACACTCTGTATTAACCATTACAAGTAGAACAGATAACCTTTTTTCTGATAGGTGGTCGAGATTCTTTTATCAGTTTATATATAGTGGATTCCAGGTACATCGTATAAATCATAGAATAAAAGTTCATAAATTGAATCGATGTATAAATTTCTTTATTAAATCAGTGCTTTTTTTCCGAATCTAATGATTCTTCTTCTTTGGCACGACTAAAATTTAAGAAAAAACAACAGGAAATGACATATAAGTATTACATAAAGAATTGGAGTTAAAATTATAAAATATATAATAAAGGTAATTTACCGTCAAAAATTAGGTTGTCTGATGGAATTGAACATTCAAAACCGTTTGTAAAACATTTAATTCTTAATAAAATCACAACGCGACAATCTTACGAAGAAAACAGGTATCACATCGAAGATTAAAACACGATAGAATAAGAAAAGTGGAGTGCAATTGAGCATGTGCGGGGGTTACAGGTTTTTAAATTGATATTATTCATCGGGAAAATGTGTGAAAAGGCAGTTATTTTTATTTTTACAGGAAATTCAAAAAATGTCTATTGTTATTGGTATCAACGAAATCGTTCATTAGTATGTTCTTTTTGTTATTAATGTTAATGTGTAACTCTTCATAAAGGTCCATCTCTCTCGATTTTTTAAGGATCTTCAGCAGTTTTATGTTTTCTGCAGGAATGTTATGTGACGTTTCTTTTTTATGTTTAAAGACAGCTGAGTTTTCTTTAGAGGAGTGTACTTTGAAACGGGTTAAGATGTTCCTACCGGTTTGCCCTATGTATATTTTTGGGCAGTCTGAACAGTTGATTTGATATATACCGCTGAGTTCTTCATGTTTAGGTTTTTGTTTGTTATTCATAAGCAGTTTACTAATCTTAAAACCAGAGGAGAAAGCTGTAGTAATGTTAAATTTTAGTAGGTTTCTTTTTAGTTTTTGCTCAAGTAGTGGATGGAAAGGGATACCTATATGTTTAGTCTTTGTCTTAAAGTGCACTGATTTAATAAAGAAATTTATACATCGATTCAACTTATGAACTTTTATTCTATTCTTTTATCAGCCTATATGCTACCCTCTTTTTTATTTTTCTACATTTATTCATTTTCCAAATAAAATAAAATACGAACTTGAAGTTATTAGTTTTTCAGAAACTTTCTGGATTTGAAAATATTTTTTCAAAAAATCATATTTAAACTAAAATGTTGCTTTTCTTAGTATATGGTAAATACGTACTTGTGATACTTAACAAGAATAAGAATGTGAGATTCTTATATTATTTTATTTTGAATGTTTTGAATATTTTAAACTTTTGTTTGAGAATGTCGGTTTACCCTAAGGTATGGAAATGTGGTCTGGTAATTCCTGTTCCTGAAACTAAACCAATTAACTCTTACTGTAGGTATTACAGGTATTTGATATAAAATTCTGCTTAACTGGAGTAAAATTTGTACAGTTTTTTTCGATTCTTTAAGTAAACGATTTTAAAAGGTCATATTTAGGTTCAAATCATAAGATATGTCGTCAAAGCATGCACAAAAATATATAAAACACAAATAAACGATATATTTTGATAAATGTGTGCTCAATTTGCAGAGACATATACGAACTATGAACATATAACATTAAACTCACCGGATAAATAAGTTTGCGCATGTAATAATTGCCGCGATTAGTGATTTACAATGCACTAACGTACAATACAACGATGGTGGTTTAATATTTCTGTGGCTACCAAAGTAGGAAAATAATTTTGAGTTGGTGGTCCACATTACAAACCATTGCGTCAGTTAGGTGAAAATTTAATTATATTTAACCTATTACCATCCTACAAGTTTCGTCTAAAGTATTACAGAAGTTTATAGCGGAGCAATTAAGATCCTTTTGGGATACTTATAATATACTATCTGACAAACAAAAATGATAACTTTTGATAGCAAACAAAAATGAGATAACAAACAGATGCTGAACATTTGATATCTTGAATCACCACCACCTTTTCATTTTATTGGATATTTTTATATTTGTTGATGTGTATTTGTTTCATAGAACGCATGCGGTTAAAGTATCATTGTATTCTGAATCTACTAAATTGATTGCTGGTGTTCTGCATTGATCTTTGGTGAAGATCTTTGGTTCTATCATATTTACAATATATACCAGCAATTTATTCTCAAGATCTAAGCGATCGAAAACTTGTAATACAATAAGAAAGGATTTAAGTCACTTATGTGTGGAGATTAAAAGACATATTCTTGTGATCAACCCTCACAAAACGCAATGTATTTTATTTACTAAAAAGGGTAGTTTTCTTATTAATAAAGATATTAATATTAGCATGCTTGGATCCTAGTATTATCATCAGAGGATCAGTTTGGTTTTGGTGATTATGGTTTCTAAAGAAATCTCTAATGCAATAAGATGTTTTTATCGCATGGACTCCTTTGTCACTCCTCTTGTGTGTCTTCGTTTTATGATGTCCACAACATTCTGTGTTCATTTTCTTACCAGGTTGCTCGTTGTTAAATTTCATTCCCGGATCTGTGAGATTTTTTTTTGTTATAACAGTTTTACGATCTTTCCATGTTTGTTGACCTTATAGGACGCAAGTGAAATCTATGGCACTTTTGCCTTTATTTTTGCCTCTTTTTTTCTCTCTTGTGTCATTGTTTTTTATCAACTCCTTACAACATTATTCTTTTAATGTTTTCTTCATTGTACATTGGTGTTAAATTAAAAAAAAAGGTTACTTATGTTGAATAATTCTGTAACTTAATGAAAACTTTAAAATGAATTGAAACTCGACGGATTTTTTCCTTAAAACACCCTTTAAAACCTGTAAATAAAAAAAAATCTTATTTAGTTAATTTAAAGAATATTTTATTCTTTAAAAGATTTAATATTATTATATAATCTGAAATATGTAGAAATTATCCTTTAAACCTTATTCTTGTCGTAATAAATTTCAACCGGTTTAAGATTATATTTGGAAGTAAATAACTTTAAAATTGTTGGGAGTCATAACATACCGTAATGCAACTAGTTGGCAGTAACCCAACATAATGTAGTTTACATCCATTCATGTTTATCGCTGAATTCATAATCGGTATTTAAAAGATTCACATTTAAAATTTTTTAACAATAATTTTTCGTTGAAAATGCTGGAGTTAAACCGTCGCGAACGTTTTGTTCGTCGTCCTTACATAAATTTTACAGGCCAATTTGTCTTCCATAAGGTTTCCAGTTACTCCCGAATATAATGCTGGGCTCCTTTTAAGTTTGCTTAAATTATGGTCCCGCGAAGACTAAAAGAGTTAAGCCGAGCAGAGCCCCACCGACGGTGAAATATTGTCCGTCCAATTACGGACGCCTCGCAGCTTTTCCGTTATCCTCCTGTTCTTGCAACGAGAGACAAAGCACTGTGCAATTTACACGGCTAGAAGTGCATCAAAACTTTTGTTATTAAAACAAAAACTTTTCGGCTTTACTTTCGAATCGATTTCCAGTTTTTTTTGGCTTGGAATGGAGGTTTTTATTTTAGTTATTTTTATCAATTTATTATATTAAAAAAATAAATGAACATGTCATAAACAATCCAGATCCCATTGTTTTACAAATCGATTTAAACGTATTTAATAATTTTAATTTATTTTGTATTTAAAATTATTTCAAATCCACCCGGATATAAAGAATACATTGCTATATAAACGTGTTTGAACTGTATTATTAAAAATAAATAGTAACGAACAGATTTTTAATTTTAATAATTTTTTTTTGTAAGCGTTATCAAAATAGTGTTGAGATATTTCAAAATAATTTTCGTTGAAAATTGTTGATATAGAACTTTATGTACATTTAAAGTAAAGTTTGATCATAAAAACTATAAAAGTAGTTATAATTTAATCATGAAGTAATAATTTATCATGAAGATATAAAACACTATTAGCATTATCGTTGGTGAAGTGCGCGCAAACTTTTCCAGGGTATCCACAAATCATAGTTTTGGCGAAGCGATAAAGCGATCACAGTAAATCTCAACGCAAAATGGTCATTTTTCTCTAATTTTCCAATGAGCCTTTCGCCTTCGTCGGAAGTTGCCGCGAACTCCAGCAAGAAATCTACTTTCAAACTCGCGTAATAAATCCCAATAAACAGTAATAAATTTGTCGGCGTCCGTACGGGTGACGATAAATCGGGTACCGCGGAAAATATCCCCATCCGGTATAAATCTCGGTAACAACCTTTAAAGTTCGCTTTACAATAACTTGCGGGTGTTTTATTTTCCTTTAGGGAAAGGATACGAGAAAGGTGCCGCAGAAACGTCTCCGAACAGATAGCTTTCAAGATATCTTTCATCTGAAACCAAAGTATTCTGACTTACGTTTTTTTTCTCTTTGCAGGGATTTGAGATTTAACAAGATCCGTGACATCAAACCAGGAACTTTTAAGGGCTTGAAGAATGTTCGTTCTCTACTATTGAACAACAACTTGCTTACTCATCTTAAAAGTGGAGCATTTTCAGGATTGAATCAAGTCACACATTTGTATTTGTACAAGAATCGAATACAAGAAATCGATGGTGATGTTTTTCAGAATATGCCCAAATTGGAATTTTTGTAAGTAAAATAATACATCAATTATAAAAATAAAATCGAATTATAACTTTTTAAACTATTTTAATTACGGGAAATTTCAACCCATATCAAATTTAGACTGTTTGTCATTTACAACTACTGCGTGTTTCATTGTTTGAATTGAAATTTGTTCCATCGAATATAACAATGTATAATCGCGAGTATTTTATCTCCATTAAATTATATTTGGTAATAATTTCACCTATTCTAAATATTTTAATTCATTTTTTTTCTGAATATTGATTAATTGCTGTAAATATTTTTTGTATAACTGAAACTGATTCTTTTTGAGGTTTTCACTGTTCTCGTGTAATTAATATTGAATTTACATTTACAAACAACCTTCTACGACGTCAGCTCTCTTTGAACTGTTTTGTGCGTGTATTAAAAGAAGGAAAACTATGGAAACGATACTTTGTATGGCTTCCGTTAAATTACTCAGTTGAAGCCGAAGTAAATGCCGAATGATTGTTCGCATGTTATTAGCAACTTCCAATTACAACTTTATAAACGTACAAGAAATACGTATCACTAATTTTATCCATCTGCAACCGAAACCATGGAATTTGTATTTAAGGATTATTTATCGTCATTAAAGCAGAAAGAAATAAAAATGAGTAGCTTGAATAATAAAAATATCACAAGGACCAATACCAGTAACACTTTCATTTATTTACTAACTCCGGTGGTTACTTGTAATAGTAGGATGTCGAAAGTAAAAAGCAAAATGAGTAGAGATATAATAAAAAGCCAATATTCAGGATCGTAGCTACTATACATAGATAATGTTAGGTTTTAAAAGCTTTGTACATAAAAAGGAATGTCATGGATACGCCAATAGAACATCAATAACCATACATAACTAAGCACTAAATTTTATGAACAAGTTGTACGATGCCCGAAGAAAAAACACTCATCAATAAACCACGAAGAATATGATGGCCTCATTTTTTTTAAGTTCAAAATAGAAGTTATCAACCGCAAATCTATTAGAAAATGCGTAAAATAGGAAATGAGCTATATCAGCTATACCAGTTGGGCTGGCACAAACATTGTTTAATTTTACACTGAAACATGCCGTACGAAGAATGAAAATTAGAAGATCGAATCTACTGATAAATAAATCAGTACAGCTAGTGGGCTATGCGGACGACATTAACATCTCAAGCCGCACAAGAAACCTACAAACAAATGAAGGACATGGTGAAGCCAGTGAGGCTAAGAACAAATCTATAGAAAACACTGATACAGACTAGGTCGAGCAGAGTCGTAGGTGATGACATGAAGGATGATATCACGGTGGTTATATCTTCGAATGGACCAGGCGAGGGATGGCAGCCAGGCTGGGAAAATATAAAGAAGAATCATATCTAAGAATATACATAAGAACATAAAGTTCGGGATCTAAAAAACAATTTTAAGGCCTGTAATTACATATGTATGGCTGTGAGACGTTGAAGCTGACTCAGAATCTAGTGAACAGCATAAATATCTTCGAGAAGAATAACCTAAGAAGTATTGTAGGCCCCATATATGAGAATTATGTAGGAAGGACAAGATATAGCCAGGAACTATACAGCGACCACAAGAAACAGAAGTCAACATGAAAGAGTCCATTTCTAAATGAAAACAAATAATGGAAGAGCAAAAATTAAATTGGTAGGCAATGTGGTTGATATTAGCAGTCCATATAAAATGGTTGAAGAAAACAGCTGAAAAGTAAGTCCATAGAGATCAACGACGGAATTCTAATGAAAATAATGCCATGGACAATCCGATCGCAAGAATTGAAGAGCTTTGCTTATGGAACACTTTCTACAACTAGTGAAGCAGTGGTAGATAGAAAAAAGAGAAAAAGTGCACTCAAATGCAAATACTTACCAAATTGAAGTTATAATAATATGTTGGTAGATTGACAAAGAAAATGAGCCTAGGTCGAAGGATTGCTGAGGTCACTAATACCGAAATATGAGAGAATGAATAATAAGAGGCTGGAGTCCTAGGTTTCATAAATATAGAGTTCAGATAGTGACCTCAGGAAATAATAGCTTAAGGAGAAGGGTTGTATGTTTGGTAAAGAAGCAGTAAACATGAGGGTATGGTTTAAATAGAAGAACTCTGCGAAGAGCTAAATGACGACATTCGGAGCAATGCTGACCTAATTGTTATGAACAGCTTAAGACTGAGAATTTAAGCTCTAATGTTTTTGTTGAAAATTGGATTTTTTGTTTACTTTCGTAATAGCTATCATAGTGTTAGTATTATTTTCGAGCTCCTCACTACTTGTAGATAAGATGCATTTAATAAAAGTTATCCCAAACCCGGTTCGAAGTGTGTTTTTAATTGGTGTCCAAGCGACAGAGTAACAAAGCGGTGATAACAATCCCAAAATCGGAGAAAAGTACAATGCACCAGACTGCAATTGTTATTTGCAGGTTAAAACATACCTAAAAGAAAAGACAATTGTTACTTTATTACACCAACTTAGATGGAAACCTGAGAAAAATTCCTCTTCTATATAATATATTCGTACATGATCTTCCAGTAATGGTTGTGAAATCCAATGCAAAAGTATTCCAACTTCCAGATGATTCAGAAACAATGGCCAAGATGTGGTAACTTAGCACCAATACTTGATAAAACAAAATATAGAAGTACTAAAGTTTGACACAGAAAGGGTGAAGAATATCTCCGTGAATATGCCAAAACAGCTAGAAGCAAAGAAGGAAATTACACACCTAGTACTCAAATATCACTACAAAGTACTGATATGTTATGGAAAGTTTAACGCCGATAAACCAGTCACGAAGAAGCTAAATATTGTCAAAATAAACTATATTTTATCATGAAGAGATAGTCGCCGCTTCCAATAACAACAAAGATAAGCATAACAAAATTCATAATAACGTCAGAATTAACATGTGGAGTAGAAAATCTGTGTGAAATGTTGGATGAAATAAAGTTCAATTTAGGGGAAAGCTTCAAACGGAATGGAGATCCGTACATGACAAAAATGGTATGGAAATGGAAAAAGGAGTTTTTTTCATAGAGGCCAGCTAGGGTGATCCTAGCTACTACCTAAAAAATAGTCATCCCACGACAGAGAATCTGGTTACATACTATTAATCCCCACTAGCTAGCTGAGTATATCCACCGCAGTGTAATTTATAAATTCAAAAACTGATTACTCAGCAACAAATGTATGACTAATCCCTAAATTCAGGTATTTTGGGATAATTAGCAAAATAGTTATGTACACCAGATTTTTAGCTCAAGAAAGTATTAAACTGTCTAGAATTTATTGATTGTTAGTATAATTGTAACTGAATTTTTTTGGCGTTCCATACGATATCGTCATAAGATATAATAAAGTGAAGGTAGTACTAGTTGTGGAAAATTGGAAATCTGCTTAGTGTAGAACTTCTTAATAATGAATGTGCTAGGAGTAACTGGAAATACGTTTAAAGTGTGCTTTAAAAAAACAAAGTTTTGCACAACTCGATGCAAAGACTAAAACTGCTACATCTATTGCCAGATAGATTATATTCGTCGTAGAAATTTGTAATAACTTAATACTAATGATAACTCCAGCATCAATAATTCGGTTTCAAGAGGACATCAGTCCTAATTCTCTAAACAAATATTTTTATGCCGAATTGGGGATATTCTAGAAAGAATTCTGATATCTATGTAATCTATATCGCAAAATTATCGGAAAAGGGCATCAAAAGAAATTCTAACTCCACAGTTATATATGATGAGGAATTCATATGTGAAGGATTTATTTGGTGCAATTGATGTCAGAATATTATATCAGCGTTGAATGTTTAGAAATTTCCATAGCGATTGCTTTGTAAATGATCACACAAAATATATACAACATATTAAGCAGGAAAAGCTACTGATATTGGGTATGATATCTTTGACGTTATCAACCACAATGAACAAATAAGTTTCATATTTGTATTGGTGCATTTTATTACTGTATTTTATTTACGTTTTTTAATGAATCATATTTTTTGAATGACTAGATTTAATGATCATTTCTTTAAAACATGTTTTTGTTTGCGTTGATATTTTCAACCAAATATTCTTTAAACCCATATTCTAAATTAGAAATCGATAATTTAACATTTTTTGTAACTAAAATTAATTCTAAAATTCATAATTTATTCAATATACTTTCTAAAGTTCCTCAAAGTTCTTAAATTCAACAAAGTATAACATAGTTGCTACATCTTTTGCCGTCATATAATAAAAGCATCCAGTTTCAATACGCTTCATTGCACCGTACTTAAAGGGTAATATTACGTTGCTGACGAACAATTTTAGTATCAGAATAGCTTGTACCGCTAATGCGTGCCTAATTAAGTCGAAGTGAAATAATACCGCGGTCCTAATTGCCAATTTAGTTACGTTATAGCGTAGTTATTACTCCCATTGAACGACTGATGGTCATAATGTAATTGCTACATTAGCGAGAAAATTTATTTTTGTTACGTCTACATAAAAGTTAAAAGCACTAATAACGTTGCGCCGTTAACATCTTTTTTATTTTCAGATATTTACATTATAACGACCTTCGGGAAATTAAAACAGGAACGTTTTCAAATATACCCAACTTAGAACGACTGTAAGTATTATTTTTTTTTGTTTTAAGAAGAATGCATTTGTCAAATAAATCTAGTATTTGTTTATCAAATTAGAATTTATTTTTGAAAAATGATCCCATAGAAAGCTTTTCAACGCAAACATACGCACCACTCTGAATTCACTTCATGCGAACACGATTTTTTAATTTCGTGCGGCTTGTCGAAATCCCACACTTCATTTAACACACAATTCAACCGTAAATTATAAAATTGTAAGCTGATAATGGTAAGCTGGAATAATAAAGTAAATTTGAGTATTACTTTATGTTGGTTTAAACAAAAAAAGAACTTTAAATGAAGCTTTAAATCAAAATTATTTCATTATTCCGCATGTTGTAAAAGCGGATACGATTTTTTATGTAAATGAGTAAAGATAAGCTAAAGCGAGCTGCCATGGACATGGATTTTTTCAAGAATTTTCATTTTAAGCGACAGCTGTTGTTGGTCTGTTATAAAAGAGAAAAAGCCGGAAATGTTTTGAACACCAGCTTTATTATTATTTTTTTAAATCTCTTTTTAAAAGAAGCGACTTAAATTTTCCAGCAAAGCATCTGCTTAAAATAATATTGTACTACATAGAATACACACTCGACATAAATTGAATATACCATCGATGTACTGAAAGCCTTTGAAGCTCTCGACGATAGATGCAAAATCATAAAGGAGAAGGGAACGGATCGAAGCCAATTTACCTAGAAAACCGCTCTTCCGATTTATATTTTACTCCCAATATATTCAATTCTGCCGCCGGCTTTTATGTATAGGATTGAACGGCTACCGAACCAATAGGAGAGAAGAATAAATAAAAATGCAAAAGGCAACCAGAGGAATCTTTTGGTGTGCGAAATTAATATTTGCTCTCGTGCGTTTGCCGCTTCCATTCCATATCTAATGGTGCCTCGTACAATTCCAAAACTGTTTTACTGCCAACTCAGCTCACTTTATGGCTAATGAAAAGGGACCCTATTACCCACAGGAGCTTCTACGTATAATGACTATAGAGTTTTTGATCAAATTTAATTACCATAAATGCAAATTTGTTAATAACATCTATTTTGGTTTCATTCTCAATTTACTTTAACTATGTTAAGCTATAATTAAATTCAAACTAACGTATTGAAATTTAGAGGAGGAAACTTAAATCTGCTTAAATAAACTTTTCTGACATACATATTTATTTGGCGAAAAATTTAAATTGTAAAAATTACACAAACATTATTTTAGTAATACAAACTCAAAATAATCACTTAAAAGATACTCCTAGAAAATGTTTAAATAGAATGTGTATTGTAGAATATTGTATTTAAACGCAAATAAATCATTCTCTTTGGGTTCATATAAATTGGCTTTGTTCATATTATCAATCAGTTTTTATTAATTCTAAAGTCTTTATTTAGTGTATCTAAAGATAGTGGCAGTCAACAGTTTATTTCTCTGGTTCGTTTTCATTAAATTTATCGTTGAAAAAATCTTTTCTTGATTGACATAGGCAAACAGATCGCAATAAAAACAAAACCTGAAAGTGAACTGTTATCGACGTACCATTTACTTTTTTTCATTGACTTGTTGCCGAAATGTTTGAATTTCGTCTAGAAACGTTTCCATATTATCGCTATTTCATAGTTCTCCGTATGGAGTACTATTCATTCTACCGTATGGCTATTCGGTATCGACATGTTATAAATCAGTCAGTATGAAGTGAGAGTGAGAAACCCTTTTTTACCATTTATGGATATAGAAAATTTGAACTCCAATATATTATTGATCAGAGAAAATCGTTGTAAAATTTCACTGCAATTTTTTTATATAAAACAGTAAACACCGTACTCTAAAGAAATTCATCAATAAACAACTTCACGTATAGTTTTAGCAACATTGGCACCAAAATACATTTTTTTGTTATATTTTCCATCATGAAAAAATCATTTTCTGAATCTTCACTGCTACTATATGAAGCACTACCAGGAATATATTATCTTCCAACTTCCTTTCTCTTCTTCTTTTTGATCTAATGTCGTCTTCGTCCATATTTTTTCTAAGACATTTACTTTTAATTTTATAGTTTTATGTAAAGTTGTGACTTTCGAAGCATTTTTTCGTGCTCAGAGTCGAAACGTGTAACAACAAAAAGCAAAAGCATATATAATAACTTTGATTGAACTATATTTATGGAGTTTAAAGCTTTTAATGGGAATTAATTTGCAAACATTTATTTATTTAGAATTTATAAATGGCTGTTCATGGTTATTCTCATCAATTAATTGTGGACATATTGTTATGTAAATTTAACGTGGATTACTCCTTGTTATAAATTTAGAAACGCTTGTATTTCATAATTACTCCTTTACTGATGGGAAATGTCTAGAACTTGTTGACATGCGAAATGTAGGTAAAGATCAAAGCTGTCAGGCGTTACACAGAGATATGTTCATGAAAGGCTTAGCTTCTAGAAACTGGAAACTACATTGTAATTTAATTACTTTTAAGTGATATTTAGGAAATGAAAAAAGAATAATATGTTTTAAAATTCAAGAAAGTTTAAATAACTGGAAAACTTAAACAATATCTCGTCCAAATTTTATAAAAGAAATTGCAAGTTTTGCAATATTTCCACAACGATGATGGATTAGCAGAAAGATATTCGATTTATTTTCTTCTGTTATAGACGCAAATATTTACAGATATCTGTATTTAGCTTACTAAACAATAAATTTTTTATTTTAACGATTACTGGTAACAAATATTGAATTTAGCACGAAAAATGTTGAGGTATATTTAGAAATTGAATGATTAATCGGTAAACCCATTAGATTATAAGAAAAATATTTATAAAATGAAGATCTGTACATAAAAGCAGTATATTTCGTCATGCTTAAGCAACTCGTCCTATATAAATAGCAAAATAAGAATAATTATTTTAAAGTCTTTAAACTTACCTTGTGATCACCATAAAAATCAAGCCACCACACTATCGGAGTTTCTACTTTATCAAGTGTCTACTACAACAAAGCTGTTGTAAAGTTAGGGAAGTAGGCCAATATGCGTTCTACAAAGCATTGACTTAGAAAATTTGGCAAATCAACAGTGATTATTAATCTTACAAAGCAGCTCTTATAAGTAAGCATTTATATTGTCGGAATTTCAATCGCAAACTTCCTCAATAGATCACCTAGCAAGAGTCCTTATTCATTAGAGGGTATTTCCAAAGAATACCTGACCTGACATATACATGCCGGTTATTGTTTAAAAACAATTATTATGATCTCTCTATGTGTACAGCTATAAATAAGTTCAACGGGATTTATCTTGAGCATATTAGGAGTCATAAAAATACTGTTGGTCACTAATACGTGAAACACACTAAACAACACTAAAATCCCACGTTAATTAAACTATTCCAACCTATCGCAAAGAAATAAATCTTGTCTGCCTATAAACCAATTTAAGGCAACAAGCAAGTCCTATACAGATACAACTAAAATGAACATGACAAAACATATACAATCTATTGGTACTTCTAAATAATATTGACACATCATTCTGCTTACTCAAGAAAGAAATAAAAGAAGTAGGCACAACAATTGCAAAACTCTATAACTTCTACATTCCTGAAAATAATACAGAATCTATGATAATCTCATCATCTATGATAAAAACAAGATCTACCTCAGGACTACCAATCAAGAAAACGTCAGGCTATAATCTAACTCCAAACATAATCACCAACCTAAACGCAGTCATCTCCTGGAAATTATTAAAAATAAGGAACTAAAGTATCAGTAAATAAGGTGTAATTATCTGAATTGAACTTGCTTATTAAGTAGCTCTCTATATTATTTTATTACTTTTAGATTTCACTTAAAACTAATTAAAATTAAACCTAAGTTACAATAATTGCACTGATGATTTCAAATTCTACAAATTGAATCTTTCATGAATATAACTTTGTGTAACCCCGAAAGCTTTGATCTTTACCTACATTTCGCATGTCAACAAGATTTAAACATTTCACATCGGTAAAGGAGTAATTACGAAATACAAGCATTTCTAAATTAATAACAAGGAGTGGTCCATGTTAAATTTTCACATCAAGTTTTTACTGAATATAGTAAAAATAAATGAACAGAAACAAACAAAGATTTTAAATCCTTAATTTTTATTGTGCAACAACCATAATAAACTCTATAATTATATTTTTTGAAATCAATGCTTATTGTATTGTAATAAAATTGAATTTAGGATTAAAAATCATAGAAATTACATAATTTAATCTCTCTTTTGTGTTTTCACATATGCATAAAAGAGCAATACGAGATTTTTTATGTTCTCAACAATACTCGTAAACCAAAATTTAAATAAAATTGACATAAATCTTTGATGTTGATATGATAACGTACATTTAAATACATATATTTGCTTACTACAGAGTTGCAAAATAATGAACCAACTCAACACAAATTCTGTACGTTTAATGAAATATTTACTTAAATCACTTTGGGTTTGTTTGCTTCCACCTTTGTGTAACGGTATACGCTTGTGGAAACGATCTACAAACTCAAAATGCATTCCTATTTCCCAAACTATAAACGCTAGATTGTAACAATAATACACACATTGTCATAGAATGTGATGGTCAAACACATTGCAAACTGAAGCTAATTATAATCGAGTTCGATATGAAAATGGTAGGAATTGATTAAAACGTGCTTTTCCAATTTCCCAACTGGCACCAATTTATGTGGCAAACTTTATTTAGTTTCCATAAATTTATTTATGATAACGGCAGTTCTCAATCAAACTAAATCATCTACACGTTTTTCTTTTTTTATTGCAGATTCTTATATAAAAATAAAATATCGCGAGTTTCAGCGGGTGCGTTTTCAAATCTTCCACGACTTCAAAGACTCCGTCTTGATGCAAACTCACTAATATGCGATTGCAAATTGGCATGGCTTGCAAGGATGTTAAAAGATGCTCCGTTGCAAGTTACCGCGAATTGCAGAACTCCAACGGAGATGAGTGGTAAAGCCTTGAAGACGATGGAAATGAAGGATTTTCATTGCAGTAAGTGAAAGTCTTCGTTTATAACGCAATAATTTCGGATTCATTACTGATTTTTATAGAGTCTCCTGAAATTATGGAAGAACCTCAAGATTTAGAAATAAAAATAGGCGGAACCGCAATTTTTAAATGTCACGTTGAAGGTGATCCATCACCATCGGTTACATGGATGCATAACGAGTTAGAACTTGACATGCATGACGAACGTCATAAAATACTGGGAGACGGGAGTTTAATGATTAGGGATTCTAAAGATGATGATAATGGATTTTATGAGTGTGTAGCAAAGAATCCTCAAGGATTTATTAGGTCAAGATCGGCGAGGATGGTTGTTTTTAAACCTGAAAATATTAAAAATTTTGAAGCTCAAAATACAGGTATATTTTTAAATATTTTTTGATTTTATTTTATTTATTATTTTTTTTTTAGTTTCAGATGCCTTTGAGAAACCTGTTTTTATCGAAACACCAAATAGTGTAACAACATCTGAAGGTGAAAAAGAAATCAAATTTACTTGCAAAGCAGGGGGTTCCCCACAACCTTTTATATCATGGTCAAAATCGGGAATCGCGATTGCTCCTTCACAACATTACATCATTGATTCTAACGGAAATTTAATTATAAAACAAGTTCAAAGAAATGACTTTGGAACTTATCGTTGCGATGCCACTAATATTCATGGTAGAATTACTGCAACAGCAGATTTAGTAATCAATGGTAAGTTCAAAAATTTACTTCAAATTAATTTTTAATTGCTTCTATAGTCTGAAAGCAGTAATAATGAAGCGGACGCTAATTTTAAGTCTATTAGGTTTTGTTATCAGAATGCTTTTTGTAATAAGATTGCAACTCTATAGCTATTAATATCTACAGATCACTTTACAGCACAATATGATATATTGAACTAAAATATTAGTATTTGTGTTTATAGAAATATCCAGACAAATTTTTATTGTGGACTATTTATTTACTACATAAATCTTTTGGAATTAAATTTTGAGATAATTTTATGAATCTCAATCTTGAGATCTTCATTGATATTGAAGTGACCAACAAATACTTCAATAATCAAATTATGAGTTTCAACAATGTAGTGCTCTTAAGGAAATCTGTTTGTTCATTGTAAATGTTAGACTTCATAACTCCAATGAAGTAAAAATTGTTGAAGTTAGGAGAAATATCACGCGGTAAAATAAAAACAATAACTAGGTTGTTTTGTTTATGATCATCAGACCAGTACTGTATCTGTTCATGATTAACTACTCTGGGTATACAATTCACCGGGTATCATAACACGCTATTATTTGAAGTCTTAGTGCAGAAAGTTGTCAAGTTCAAGAGCTCATATTTTCCAAACTGCACATGACTTTGTGAATCACATTGAATAATGTATAAATGTTTGTTCGTTTTAATTAACCGATCCTCTAATTGTAACATAATTCAATAAACTTAAGACAGCTGCTTATCCGAGTGTCCAATGTTGAATACTCTTATAAGGGGAAGACTCCATTTCATCTTTCACATTGATTTTGGATCATCGAAATCATGCTATATAAATAATCCCACACATAGCTCTATGGGGTTCGTATTCAGTAGTCAAATATCTTAAAACCATGCCAAATCGTTTAACTGGTCACATCCACAAATGTTATATTTTGCCTCCTTTATAAATTAATAGATTAATCATTTCCAAACATCCATATCCTTTTCTTTGTGCATTTTTGCAAATGCAATTTATTTCTTTCTATTAATGTCGTTAATGTATCGATTCTTTTCCTATACTTACATATCGTAAAGCTCTTCTCAGAGTTTCTGCACTTACAGGATTATTATCTTGATTTTAATGATTTGCTGCTATTTTAGGGCCATTTGCCCAAGAGTTTGCGTTAAGTTCCTTTCTAAAGCTTTGTTCTTCTCGGAGAGTTTGAAGGAACTTGAAGAATTTGAAGGAACCGTACATGGGACATTTTCAATATTTCGTCTATACGTAAACCCTTACCTGAATTATGTACTCAATACTAGTAGCTCATTCGTAAAAGGTTTTAGCTATTTCTCTTAATTTTATGAAAATTTTCCTAACTTCTACACTTGCTTCAGGCATCAGGACAGGCATCATGTTTATGTGGTAAACGGGGTACAATAACTACTAGGAAGGTTGAATTAAGTTAGCTGCATTGAATTATTGCAATGCAACGATTTTGAAACTGTAAATCTTTTCATAAATGCATCTAGCCACTATCATCTATACCCCAATTCCCAAGGGCTCGAGAGCCGTAACACTCAATGTCCACTATTTAATCCCAGCCTCGAAAGAACTGGTTTCTGAGCTTTGCTTCATCTTCTTCTTTTTCACGGTGTTGGGTCTCTGATCTGTAGTCATACTTCGGCGATACTTTTCCCTTTTTTTATGCCGCTTCCTATATTATTTCTTCCAACTCATTTCATTTTGAACATTTTCTTTGGTATTCTTTCCTGACCCCTTCAAACTAGATGGCCATACCATTTCATGTGTTTCTTTTCTATCTCCTCTACTAGAGAGCTCTTAAGCGTAGTTCTTCTATATCTGCTTTTGTTTTGTACTGTATTTTCTCTGGTTTTTCCTACTATTTTTCACAAAGTCTTCATCTCTGTTGCTTCTATTTTTGATTTGTATCTATCTAACATTGTCTAAGTTTCCGACCCGTTGGTGAATGTGAGTATATTTTGCTTTAGTGTTTAGTTATTTCTTATCTACCAGGATATTGTTTATCTAATAATAAACTTCATTTGCTTTTGCTATTCTATTGCGTGCGATATCTATATTCTGTAGCACGACTTTTTTTAGTAATTGTCCTTCTATTCGTACATCTATGCTTTCTCTTCTCTCCTCTTTTGTGTTGTGTAGAATCTTCCTTGTGTTCCTGTTTATTATCATTCCCTTGTCTTGTAGACAAGTTTTCTATATTTGGACGTTTCTTTGATCTACATTGCCTAACATTAGTACAATGTCGTTTGGGTATACTAGATCTGGCGTGCAGAACGGAGTTAGATTGTGGATTTTTCTTTGTGAATTGGCACAATTACGATCTCCTCCCAATCTTGGGGTTTCAATAATCTAGGCCTGCTGGAATATTTTATCCAGCCACTGCTGTACTGTCTACACCAGTTGTGGTTGTATGTAACTTCGCTTGCCATTTTTCCATTTCGGGTTTCCTTTAAAGCTTCTCCTACTTCTTACACCTTCACCTCCTTTTCCCCCAGGTCTCTATCCGTAGATCACTATCTTGCTACGCAGTAGTCTCTCCATTTTGGTTGTTATATTTCGTGTTTCTTTACATTGGCCCCATTCATCTTCTTGACTACGTTCCAGAACTGTTGCTAGTTTTCCCTATGATTAGTTAAGTATATGAACATATAAAAATTATCTATTACTAAGCCAATTCAAGCTTTCAAATACGTCTTATCATCCTCTAATAGCCTCTCTCTTTCTCTATAACCATCCATTGTGCACTCCTGAACGAAGACCTCTTACATATGTTTCCATGTTTCGTTGTTCTGGACCATCTCAAACCATCTGCTTTTCACAATTCTCTTTGTTCTGTCGTCTATCCATCTTCTAGGGGATTTACCCGTACTGCGCGTTGTTCTTGCGTGTCAACCTCACTGTTCTTTATTACCACTTTAGCTCCACTACTCGTGTTACTATGACTGTGATACCACTTCTCCATCGGATATCTTCATTTCTGATTCTATCTCTTAAGTTGATACTAAACATAGCTCGCTTTTCTGCTCTTTTATAATATTCTTTTTCCTTTATAGTTTTTAGGAAACCTTCCACGCCTCTCTATTTTCCAGTCCACGAGATTATTCGTACCACATCAATTGCTGCAATATTCGCTCTCTCCGAGCTTATTTTTGTATTGTCTATCTGGATCCTAAATTTATGAGAGGCATCTCCATGTATATCATATTGTCTGTTAACAGTTTGCAACTATAACTTTTTTTATAAAAGTCGCATTTTATAACTCTAACTTCTTAGCAGACTCCGAACCTTAAACGAACATTCCAATCTTTCTAGTTCCTTTTCTAATTATTATATCATATTTATATTATGTATTATAGCATATACAACTTTTACATTTTGTAATTGCATATCGATGTGTCTCCTTTTCTACCAATAACTTTCTTTCCTTGCTAGCGTATCATATATCGATGCACTTTTACAAATATTGATAGTCCATCATTTTCATTTTAATATTAAAATGTTGATTTTCTACCAATACTAATTTAAGTTATTCCTCTCGTTTCAGCACCTCCAGTTTTTACAGCTTACCCGGAAAGTATGAATGTTCTGTTGGGATCAACAGCAAGATTTGAATGTAGCGCAGTAGGAACACCACCGCCAGAAATAATTTGGTACAAACACGATATAGAAGTACTCAGCGATGGAAGGATTAATATCAGTGAAGATGGAAGTCGTTTAGAAATAAATAACATAATAGAATCTGATGAAGCTATATACGTTTGCGAGGCAAGAAACGATTTGGGTAATCGAGATGTTAGCGCGAAATTAACAATAAAGGGTAATATAAATCGTACCCCAAAATTCGTTTATAAACCATACGATATGGAAGCTGTAGTTGGAAGTACAATTGAAATCCCGTGTAAAGCTGAGGGACATCCAACTCCTGGAGTTCAATGGAGAAAGGATGGTTCTACTTTACCGATAACAGGGCGATATAAAACATCTGTAAGCGGAAATTTATATATTTATAACGTAGCTGGAGAAGATCAAGGTAGATACGAATGTTCCGCGAATAACGATCACGGAACTATTTCCGCTTCTGGTTATATTACAATTAAAGACGACCCTCATCCTGCTGGGATTAACATCGGGGATAGATATGTTAAAGTAGCCTTCTTGGAAGCGAAATCAGAAGTAGATGGTGCTATAAATAGAACCATAAATAATTTGTTTCATAGTCATAAAGCACACGGTTCCGCTGATTTATTTAGATTAATTCGGTATCCAAACGCGCCAGCTAGAGAATTAGCGCGAGCAGCTGAGGTTTATGAACGAACTTTAGTGAATATACGAAAACATATCGAACAAGGCATGGTAATGAACAATACGAAAGAATTTAATTATCGCGATGTTTTGTCAACCGAACACTTAGATTTAATTGCTCAATTGTCCGGTTGTATGACTCATCGTTTAAAAAGAAACTGCACCGACATGTGTTTCCATTCAAAATATCGTAACATCGATGGTACTTGTAATAACCTTCAAAATCCTTTGTGGGGCGCCTCTTTAACACCATTTAGAAGAATTTTAAAACCGATTTACGAAAATGGTTTTAGTACCCCAGTTGGGTGGAACAAAGAAACGAAATATTACGGTTTTCCAAAACCAAGTTCTAGATTAATTTCAACGACGCTGATTTCAACGAAAAAAATAACCCCGGATACGGAAATAACGCACATGGTGATGCAATGGGGACAATTTCTCGATCACGATTTAGATCATGCAATTCCATCGGTTAGTTCTGAAAGTTGGGATGGAATTGATTGTAAAAAATCTTGCGATTACGCAGCTCCTTGTTACCCTATTGATGTCCCACCAGGTGATCCAAGAATTCAAAATCGAAGATGTATCGATTTTGTTCGATCCTCATCGATTTGTGGTTCCGGGATGACGTCGGTTTTCTTTGATGCAATTCAACCGAGAGAACAAATAAATCAACTAACATCTTTTATCGATGCGTCCCAAGTTTACGGGTTCTCGGATGAATTAGCGAGGGATTTAAGAGATTTAACAACTGAATTAGGGTTGTTACGAGTTGGTCCAACTTTTCCCGGTCGAAAACCTCTCCTTCCTTACGCTAGCACTCAAGGAATGGATTGTCGAAGAAATGTAAGTGAAAGTAATGTGAATTGTTTCTTAGCCGGTGATATACGCGCGAATGAACAAGTTGGATTAATCGCTATGCATACAGTTTGGATGCGAGAACATAACAGATTAGCCAAAGAATTAAGGAGATTAAATCCTCATTGGGAAAGCGATTTAATTTATCAAGAAGCAAGAAAAATCGTTGGTGCCGCTATGCAACACATAACTTATAACGATTGGTTACCATTCATTGTTGGTAAACAAGGAATGGAAATTTTAGGCGAATACAAAGGATATAACCCAAAAACCCATCCATCAATTGCAAACGTTTTTGCAACGGCAGCGTTAAGATTTGGTCACACTTTAATAAATCCAATATTACACAGATTAAACGAAACTTTCCAACCAATTCATGAAGGTCACCTTCCGTTACACAAAGCTTTCTTTTCACCTTGGCGCGTCGTCGATGAAGGAGGAGTTGATCCTTTATTAAGAGGTTTATACTCGATTCCGGCTAAATTGAAAAAATCCGATCAAAATTTAAATACCGAATTAACTGAGCAACTTTTTAAATCAGCTCACGCGGTTGCTTTGGATTTAGCGGCTATAAATATACATAGATCACGAGATCACGCAATTCCGGGTTACATTGACTTTAGAAAGTTTTGTAACATGACTGATGTTGATAATTTCGATGATCTAAAGAACGAAATAACCGATCCTAATGTTAGAAAAAAATTACAAGAACTTTACGGACATCCTGGGAATATAGATGTTTGGGTTGGTGGTGTTTTGGAAGATCAAGCACCTGGTGCGAAAGTTGGGCCATTATTTAGATGCTTATTAATAGAACAGTTTCGAAGATTACGTGATGGCGATCGATTTTATTACGAAAATCCGTCTACTTTTAAACCGGAGCAATTAACTCAAATTAAACAATATTCTTTAGCACGCGTTTTATGCGACACTGGCGATAATATAACAAAAATTACTCATAATGTCTTTATTCTCCCTGGAAAACAAGGTGGATACGTTGATTGTAACGAAATAAATAAAGTTGATTTAAGAATGTGGTCAGAATGTTGCAGCGATTGCAGATATTCAGGTCAATTGAATACGATAAGTAGATTAAATGCGCGAAATCGTCGACATCTTAACGATGATATAAGTTTTCCAACTGATAAATTCTTAATGAGTAACAACACCACCTTTTTGGATTACGATGAAAACATCCATTTAAAACAGAGGATTGTAAAACTTGAAAAAACAGTTCAAAATATGCAAAATACCATCAGAAAAATGAATAAGATTATTAAAAAATTGGAAAGAGATGAACTCTTCTAGAAATAACTTGTTAGTTACCAGATGTCTAGTGATTACTTCATTTTTTAATGTAATTACTATAAAAGAAGTTATTTATTTTTGCCAGTCACCCAAGAAATAATATACCCTTATACCTTAAATGTATAAGCAATCAAACTGTTAACTTATTGGTGTATTTTCGGAATAACGTTTCCGTTGTTGTAGTTCCACACATTAAACTGCCCTTAAAATAAAAACTACTTAATTTTTATATTTCTTTCTGCATGTGATACGCTTCAAGAAGCATATGTGTCAAAAAATGTGGTATTTTCTTAACGTTTAATTAAAACTCCCAAACTCGGCTGTTTTTTAACTCATCAGTTAAAAAAAACACTTATCTATTGTATAAATTTACTTAATAACTGTAAAGGTTGATATATCAATTTCGTGCCATTTTTGTAATTAACCCCACTTGACTAATAATAAAGTTAATAAATGGATAAAATATAAATATGTTTGATTATTTTTATAGTCCTATTTAAAAAAAAAGGTCTCAAAACTCAAGGTTAAACAGATACCGACCGAGAGGCTGATCTGTTTTGGTAAAAAAAGAAAAAAACTCCATGTCTCTTAGTTATGTGATAATAAACATATCTTAAATGTTAAAATCATTCCCGTATGATCTTTAGATACTGCGGTCAGAAATGTGTGCAATTTAATAGTGATTTTTCGAACATGTCTGAAATTACATTAGTTAAACAGTAAATTGCAAGAAAATATCTATATGTATGCTCTGAAAACCCTGATATTGGAAGAAACAGTCCAGAATAATTCTGAACTGCTAAAAGAATTTTGAAATTGCATAGACATAACTATAATATTAGCTCTTTCCTAGCTTATTTTTGTATTGTCTATCTGGATCCTAAATTTGTGAGAGGCCATAATATTAGTAAGTTCTAATTGCATAGACATAACTTTAGATTGCAAGATAAGTTTGGAATGACACTGCATGATGTTGGAGTTAGAAGAAAAAGTCTGGAATCAAACTGCTAAAATTCTAAGCTGTAAAAAAAGTTCTGAAATTACACTCCTAATATTTTAGAGTGCAAAAAAATCTCTGGATTACTCTCAACAGAATCTGGGTTGCTAAAAAATATTTGCAATGATATTGGTGGTTCCCGTAGATCATATCTTTGTGTACTACGGTCAGAAATGTTCACAATTTAATAGTGATTCTTCGAAAACTTCAGAAAAATCTGAAATTATAGGTATTAGTTAACCAGTAAACTGCAAGAAAATATCTATACCTATGCTCCGAAATAATATTGGAAGAAACAGCACGGAATTACATTGGCCTACTTCTGAAATGCAAAATAAATTTTGAAATTGCATAAGAAAAAACTTTAGATTGCAAGATAAGTTTGGAATGACACTGCATGAAATTGGAGTTAGAAGAAAAAGTCGAATCAAACTGCCAAAATTCTACGCTGTAAGAAAATGTCTGAAATTACACTGCTAACATTATAGAGTGCAAGAAAATGTCTGGAATTAAGTAAGAGAAATTTTGGATTTATACTAACCATAATCCAAATTGCAAGAAGAAGTCTGATTCTATCTTAAATTCCGACACAAATGAGCTTTTGTCGGAAAATTAAGCTTTAGTTGTATCAGCTCTTTTTGTATACTTCTGTATAAGGATTACATCATGTAATGGATATCAATTTGCATTAATCAGCTGTCTGAAAAGTCGTTAATTTTGCAAAAAAAATATCATTATGATTGAGTTAAGGTTGAAAAAACTTATGTTTATTAAGTTTGCCACACCATTTCTAATAGAAGGAGTACTACAGCACATATGGCAGGTAATTGTAAAAGATGGCCTGATTAGTCAAGATTCTTGTATAATAAGAATCTTGTATAATAAGAATCTTGTATAATAAGAATCTTGTATAATAAGAATCTTGATTGTAAAAAAGTGCTCTTTTTTTGCAAAAAACACGTCATTGTTCGATAGCTAGAGTGGGGCAGATTGATATTTAACTAGATAGAGAGTGAGCGACATCGATAGTAACGTCAAAAAGTTAATGAACGTTCCTTCATTTATTGCTCATTATCCCATAATCATATAACTTTTGTACAGAAGACTTTGGCTTGTATTACCTTAGACTTGATATTACATTTGTGCTGACGATTAGCTCTTTGTTTCCCGGGACTTGATTTGTGTTGTGCACATTACCCGACATGCCATATTTGTATACTGCGGAAGAATATGCAAATATGTCTTTTATGTATGGTGAATGCCACTGTCGCAGCAAAATTGTATCGTCAGAGGTAATCAATTGCTCCGAGACACCCAGATTGTACTCACAAGGACGATTGCTAATTGCTAGTACGACCGGTGGAAAACCTCTGGGCCACGACGACAACGTAGCTTTAAATGAAAGCCAAAATTCTCCCAGCACTAAATAACAACTAAAACACGAACTAACAGTAGCATTAAGCTAAGTTTCCACATGCATGGATTACTGATGCCAGTTTAGTGGTGCCAATTAGCTGGTGCCAGAAGTTGTTCCCACATAAATGTGATAATTGTGTACTAGCACAGTAATAAAAATGGTGTCAAGTGATGTACTTCGTCGTCGTCGTCGTCTACTTAACGGTTTAGGCCTTGTTGACCTGTACCTATCCTTCAGACCACCTCTTTCTCTAGCGTTTCACTGATCGTCTTCCTCTTGGTTTATACTGCAGTGCCAATTTTGGAATTCTATCATCCTGCATTCTTTGCAGGATTGCTTTTAATTTTATAGTTTCTTCTTTTAGAAACTTCCTTTCCACGAACTCTATCTTGTTTAGGGGGTCGGTATTGCCATTGTCTTATAAAATTTCATTTGACTATCTTTCCTGCATTTATTCATATGGCTTATCGTGTTCATAGGTAGCGTCTCATCCTAGGTATTTAAAGTGGCTGATCTGTTCTAAGCGAGCGTTATCAATGTATATCTTAGTTCTTATTGGTTCATTTCCTATGAGTGCATTTTTTTGTTTTTGTCTTAGAGATTTCGCAATTATAATCTCTACTTATGCTATTGGGCAAGTATACGGCTTTTAAGTATAAGTCTGCGAAGAGTAGTGTTTTTAGAACATTGTACTTCCAGCTGACATCAAAGTGGTCCACATGCTATTAACAAAAACAAACGAAAACATAGCTGCTAATTTCGATCTTGAATTGCACATAGAAGGTGCATCATATACTTTAATTGTAGAACTATGTCACGAATATACATAATTATACACATTATTATGTCATAATTATACACATCGTTAACTGATGCCCCACTTCTCATGAATTTAAAACCTTGTGGAATCCACTTGTATACGCATTGCGGATACTTCCTATTTTTGCCTTTGCCTAGTTTTCGTCAAAATTGCGAACTGTTTTCAACATAATCTCCACTATCCTTTTTGCTATATATTTTTGCTATTTCCACATGCAAGTAAACTGGTGCCAGCTGGCTAACGCCAGTAATTCATGCATGTGGAAACTTACCTTAACACTAGACCTAGAAAGTTCTACGTCAAGTGTTAGTTCTAGTGCAAGCGAAAATCATCAATTGTATATTGAACGTGTCATTTGGGTTGTCTATACATTACTGATTTAATATTTTATGTAGCAATAATTTTTATTTTTTAGTATACAACATATTGAAAGAAAAAGAATTCAATGATTATCATCATTTATGAAATTCTATTTTAATCCGTATACAAATACAGCAATAATAATAAACCACAAACATAACCTAATATATCACAACAAGTGTCAGTTTTCTAACCTCTTTAGTGAGGATTTAAAGTTTTTCTGAATTTTTGTATTAATATTATTTAAAAAAATGTTTAATTTGAGACGTTTAGAAACTATATCTTTACCCAGTAAAGCCGAAAATGCATATTCATTAGATATTTCAGGAACTGGTAGTATCGCAATAGCAACATCATCTTGTTTGGTTATTTATCAAATAATTCCTAATAAAGAGTGCACATTAAAAGGATTATGTTGTAAAAAATATTTAATACAACCATCTGGGTATGTTTTAAAAGAAAGTTTAGGAATAAACATAGAAGACTTTTTATTTGATTTACCACAACAAAAATACAACGAATGTATTCTTAATGCTGAATTAACTCCTGATTTAGAAATAGTTCAACGTTATGTTTCACGATTTGTAAAGTGTTTCTGGTCTCCACCTCATTGTGATAAAAATTATGATTGTATATTAGCTACTATAACTAATAATGGTATAGTTGAAGTTTATGTTAAACATTGTTTGGATAATTATTATTTTGAATATAAACTAATTTATAATCTTACTAAATTGTATATTGATATATTAAGAAGCAATTGGGGTGATGTTAAAAATAAAAGTGCTACACAAAAATTAAATGAGTTAATGTGTAGAGTAAATCAGGTCAAAGTAAAATGTAATTTATTAATTTTTTGTTGCTTTTAAATATTATTGATCACTCTTTTTAGGTTTAACTTGGAGCAAAAAATTTGATGGTTACTTTTTATTAATTTTGGGACATTTATCTGGAAAAATAACGTTTTGGAAAGTTTATTTAGACGATTCTTTGGAAGTAAAAATAGAATATTTCTTTGAATATAAAACAGATTTTAAGGAAATTAATTGTTTAACTGTTGATAATTTCAATAAAAATGAAGGGCTTTTATATGTTGGTGATACAGAAGGTGCTGTTATAACTTTAAAAATAAATCTAAGTTCAGAATCAAAAATTAAAAAAAGTAACCTGGAAATTAACAAGGATGGAGTTAAAATTCAATCTATTAATTTAATAAATTCTAACATTGGCGATTTTATTATTTTGGTTAAAGCAACAACTTTAATTATTATATCTTGTGATAAACATGAGTCATACCAATTTGAATGTAATAATATTGAAATATTAGATATAATCATTTTGGATAACACAGTTTTAATTTTAACAAAAACTGGAGTGGTAAAAGAAGTCGTTTTAAGTAATACAACAAAAGGAATTGACATAAAATGGAGACATTTTTATGTGGATATAAATAATTATATGAGATCTCCCATTGGAATGGTTGCATCAAAAAATGGTGCTTTAGTATTTGTGTTAACTAAATTTTGCAAACCAAAACAATCAAAGTTACAAATTGATTCAATAGATTTAAACGTTTTTGGTAATAATGAAAATAAATGTTTAGAAAAATTGTTAAAGAATCCTTCAAAAAATTTAAATTATATGTGGGATTATTTAGAGCTTTACAGGTACACATTTTAACCGTTTTTTAATTAAAAAATTAAATGATATTCTTTTTAGGTGTAGTGTACTTCAGACAAAAATTCCGCATTTAGATACATTCCAACAACAGAACTATGACAAATACGATTTATACACCTTAAAACTTCTCTTCTTCATCTCAAAAATATGCGATTCTGTTGCAGAAAATCTTAAAGAAACACTCCCAATCAAATCCCACAAAGAAATTGCTTCAATACTCCAATTAAAATTAATGCTTATTCGAGCCCAATATCTTTTAAATCTTCAAAAAACATCTCAACTTTCAAAATTTCATCTTCAAAATTTATTAATCTTAAGCAATTACATCAAACAAGTAATTATGGAAGAAAATAAATCGCTTGATTTAAGTGATTCAACTGTAAATGTTATGGTTGATGTCATTCAAAAAGTGAAGGTGACTAATTTTGACAATCTTAATTCAAATTGTGTAATTTGTGGAGAAATATTAGATGATATTACGTGTATGCCACCACATTTTGATACTAGATGTTGTGTTTCTTTAATGCAAATTGATGGAGTTGTTAATTTTAAATGTTCAGTATGTAAATCTGTTGTTCATAATGAAATTAGTAATGAAATGAAAGTTGTCGTATGTCCGTTTTGTGATATTCCGATGCTTAAAAGAAGAGAAGATAATAAAGTTGATTAACCAAACAAGTTTTTATAAATTTAATTTTTCCTGAAATGTCGTTCCCAGCTATCTCTTTGGGGGAAACCCAGGTGGTCTTGAGCCAAGGGGGTTGTTTATAAAACAGTTTTTTGAACTGAAAGTTTGTTGTTGTTCATACGTCCCACGTGGTTATGCCTTTCTCACTTCCGCTGTCTTCCACATCTCAGTATATCTGGAACGTTTTACCAGTATTGATCTCAACCACTCGTAACATGCTCCCTCATCCTTCCTTCTATTCCGTAAACTGTCTAAACTGTATCACTCAAGCACCCTGATATTGCGGATGTTTTGTTAATTTAGTTCCTCAAGTTACGGCTTTTCTGCAGGTCGAGAGCAACCTGTTGGAATACACCCACTATAATTTAAACTCTATGGATGATTCCTTTCAAGTTGACTCCATTTATACTGATTTTAGTAAGTCTTTTGATCGAGTCGATCATGCTCTGCTTCTTTCGAAACTTCGTATGTTTGATATTAATGAACATCTTGTGCGTTGGTTTGCCTCCTATACACGTGGAAGGACTCTGAAGGTGAATATCTCCGGTGTACCGCAAGGGAGTCACTTAGGACCTCTTCTATTTAATATTTATATCAATGATATTTTTTCAATAATTAAACACTCTCATTGCTTGATGTATGCTAATAATTTAAAAAATTTTATTCGAGTGTCTTCAGCTTTGGATTGCTCGAGGATACAGCGCGACATTGATACGCCACGTAATTTATTGCAGCTCAAATTCCTTGACACAGAACCCTGAAAAATCAGATACGATTATAGCCTGGGTGATGATCCCATACCTAGAATGACTCAGGTCAGGTACTTAGGCGTCACATTTGATGTCAAACTAATGTTTGAGGGCCACATTGATGGAGCTATTGTTAAGGCTTGGGGCATGCTTGGCTTCGTTATGAGTCACACAAATTTTAAAAAATATTTATGCTATATAGCATGTGCAATATCAAATATATATTACCAGAATTGAAAGGATTCAAAAGTATAAAAGTAATTCCTAAAGTATCTATGTTTTAAAAGCAACATCACTTACATTGATTACGTATCAGCCTGTGCCTCCTTCAACTTCTTATTGCTCCGTCACCGTGGTACATGTGGATATGCTTTGATATTCCATAACATCATTAATGGTAGTATTGAGCCTTCTTGAAGTAGTTAATTTTCGTGTTCTTCCCCGGTGTCTTCAGCTCGATTATTTATTTTACATGCCTACTCCTGTTCTTTGATGGTCTTCTGGATTTCTGAATGTCTTCCAGAAATCTCCCATGTTGAGACTGGCGTGCACGTGCGACCATTTACATCGTAGCATCGCATTTGATAATTGCGGCGTGTAAAGCTGATCATGATAATTTGTTTAAATACGGAAATTCTACTAGGTAAATAAAATAAAGTCTATCTGGATCATGACTTATTCAATTGACTTATCATTGATTACAAGTTTTCATCTAATCAGATCTTTTGCAGTAGTAATGGCCAATCAACGGAAATAGACATGTTAAGTTTGTGGCTTACTTGAAATAAGTGATGTAGTTGTCGTTGTAGATCGTCTATTCCTATGATTATTGTTGCATTCTCTGCTTATGCACACCATCCCAGCTCTATTGATGTCCATCACGTACCCTATATCTAAAGATGTTACGTCTTCTATGATTTTATCCATTAGATTAGAAGATTAAACAGAAACGGAATAAAACTGTTACCCTGCCTAATTCCTTCCTGGGAATCCGTTGTTTGATTCCCTACTCTTACTTTAGTCTTGTCGTTCTTTTCTTTTAAGATGTTTATGACGTCCGCCAGACGGACCTTGTCAAAAGCTTTGGAAAGATCTACAACGCAGATGAATGCAGGTTTGTTAAACTCAATGAAACTTAACAACCCTCCTCCTCTATCCGGAGTTAGGACTTGCAGTGATACCTATTAAGATACTCAATCCACCTAACAAACACCCCAGACAAAGTTATTGGTAACAGTAATGTCATTAATTGGTTTTAAAGGTTGAGAATTAACGTGTTTGTTCTTCTTTCTAACCTGGAGATGAAACATGAGTCTGCTGCATATAAGGCCTGTTTTGGTTCAAGAGTACTTTTGAACAGTTCTGAACCTTTCTGCGCATACATATTGCATATTAGACTTATGCGCGGTTCAGAACTGTTCGGAACTACACAACCCTGTCGAAATATCGGAAAAACCAGAGCCTTCATAAGCCGCATTTTTGTTCAGTCTTTAAAGTTACAAAAGTGTGATAATGAAACGTGGTTTGTTATAAAAGTATCACCTATTAGCTTCTCTGACAGTAAGTTGATGTTTTAATTTTTAATGTATTTTTTTATAATTAGTTTTCTACCTTTTATTAGCTTTCAGCTGATGATGGAACGTTGATTCCGAAACCGGTTCCGATTTATATAACAAAATAAAGCCAGTTAGAAGTTTTTTCATCTGTTTTTAATTTTATATTTCAGTCACTTACAACATGGATAACTGGTTAAATAGAATTTAGTTTTAACGAAATTTACTTCCAACCTTAGTGAGCGGATTTTATTAGTAATTAGTTGAGCATTTTTGCCAATTTCTTCTCTTGGTTAGTATACTTGTTTCGCCAGAGTAGCGCAGATTATCTAGTTTCTTGCTTCCGATCAATCATTGAAGTTGCTATAGATAGTTACTTGTAGTTACTTGTACCCTCCGTCGTAGTGCTGAAGAGCATGTCGTATTATATATTCGCCATATGTGTTGAATAGTTTGAGATACAGTATACATCTTCGTCTTACGTCCTTTCGGACCTTAAAGGGCTCAGTGGTAATGTTTTCTAATCGAACTGTTCGGTCGTTCGTTTTGGACAGGTCTTCAATCAAGGTTTTTCTCAGTTCACAGATATTGAGATCTGATCTCTGGTTTCTCTACATTTAACAAAGCCTGCTTCTTTTGAAGGGATTTATCGTTCTAGATAATAATTTAGCCTTTGATCGACTATTCTCAACAGTACTTTGCTAGCACGAGAGATAAGTGTGATGAGTCGGTAATCCTCATATTTTTGTGTAGAGCCTGTTTTCTGTACTGGTATAAAAATCTATTGCATCCAATCATTAGGCCAGTGTCTAGTCTGCCATATTTTTTTGCATAAGTCCAACATCATGTTCACTCCGTCGTCTCCTAGTGCTTGGAGCATCTCCGCGGCGATATCATCTAAACCAGGCCCAGACGATAGCTTTATTCGATTAAGTGACTTATTGCATGGTCTTAGTATGTTAAGCCACCTGTCACTTCATTGTATTGGAAAGAATACACTACAGTATTCTTTCCATCTGTTCACAATTTTGACCATTTCCCACAATATCTTCCCATTTTTGTCTTGGATGGTCATCCTTTTTAGCATACGATTTTGTACGAGGACTCTTAATTTCTTGAATGTGATGCAGATTTTATTTCAGTTCTGGTATCCTTCTAGTTCTTCACATATTCTCTTAATTTACTTGTTTTTGTCTTTAAACTTCTTGTGTAATTGTGTACATAATTGGCTGTACAAGATTATCTTTCTGAGTGTGAATACCTCATCTTCATTATCCTCCTCTCTTCGATTAGCTGCATTGTTTTTTGCGTGATCCAGTGCTTATGTTGTTTATTCTTCTGTCGTTTTTTTGTAAATTCCTGTACTTGTTTCTTGAATGGTGTGTTTGAAGCTGTCCCATTTCTGCTCAACATTTTGACTTGTGGCGTTTTTCTTAATGTTGTTTAATTGAGGTTGTATTTTCGCCTTGAAGAACTGGATTTCTTCCGATGTCATCTTATTAGCTTTAGATGCCTTTTTTATTGTTATCATTTTCAATCTGTGCTCCATTACTAGTAATTGGTGATCGGATCTGCAATCATCACCTAGGTAGGTTTTGCAATTAGTTATTGATGTTTTTCAACGTGAGTCGATCATGAATAAATCAATTTGATTCCTGAATCTGTCTCCCGGCGATATCCAAGTTTTACCTATTAAGTTTATTTTCTTGGCATTTAAACATTCCACGCTTTTTTAAGCTAAGAGTATGAAATAAAGTTATAACACTCACGTGTCGCTAGGTGTACAACTCATTTGGTTAAAACACATTCTCTATTATTAGAGTCCTATTTTGGATTTTCAGCCCCATCATTCCTAGTCAGCACCAATTATTGTGAAACATTGTCACTGTTTTTGAAAATTAAAATTTATTTTATTAACATATGGTTACTATTAATATATATTATCAATAGGTAAAAGTAAAACAAGCAGATATTAACCCGGATTAGGTTTAATAAATTCACACGGCGACATATGGCCCCCGATGACGACGTACGGGGTGACATATGGCGTGGGATAAGTCAACAACTAACAGGTATTTCTTATCGGGATTCGCGTCGATTTGAAACGAAACTTTTAGATAACGCTAATAGAGTATAAAAGCTTTGAGCTTTTGAGCGTACAAAGTTTTTTCTTCGTCGAACGGCACCCGAGACAAAAATATGGAAAAGTGCAACAACGGGTTTAAAACAAGTCACAAATTTCCTATTCACAAAGGCATATTAAGACGATCAAAGGCGAACGCTCGAGAAAGAAATCGAATGCATGGACTTAATGCCGCTTTAGATAAATTAAGAAGGTCTTAATTCATAATATTTAAGAAAAAAATTTATTAACTTTATAATTAATTTTTAGTCGTATGCCGATAACAAGAACTCATGTCGATATGCATTCAACGCCACAAAAATTATCAAAAATCGAGACACTCCGTTTGGCACGAAATTACATTTCAGCGATGACTCAAACGTTACAAGAAGGAAGACCAATGGAAATTACAAGATTTATTAAAATACTTAGTAAAGATTTAAGTCAAACGACGGCAAATCTCTTAAGTGGAGCTATTTTGGGATATTCCCCCCAAAATGTTTATAATAATTACGTTTCTAAAAGCGACGTGAATTATCTCAATGGATACAACACAAAAAATTTCGGCGATATTCCAAATTATAACGCGATTTGTTACGATTCTAATTATACGAATTGGTTTTATAACAATAATTCAAATTATTTAAATGATTATTCTAACTGGTATAACATTGAAAGGTAAAAATCGAATAATCATAAATAGTGCTAATGTAAATTCAAGGTGTTTAATAGCCTGTATAACGAATTAACTCTAGTCATTTTTTTATACAAATAAAATTTTTTTGAAACAACTTGTTTTGTGTTTACATCTTTCTGCTATAATTTATTATTAGTAAATATCAATAAAGAAATCTAAACAACAAGAAAAGATGCGAGGAATGGGACACATACTTCAATCACCGAAGAACACCCCTCCTAAATGTAACCTACAAAGTGTTCACATGTTGGCGATTAGATGCTTCTTAGAAATGTGCTACGAGTACAATATATCCATATGTCCAGCAACTATTCACAGAGTATCGGCAAACTTACGGCAGTGTAAGATCAGACGATAGAAATGTTGAGTGCACCACATAAGCTCTAGAAACAGAGTGAAAATTGCAGAATAGGGTTTTCTTAATCACCCATTGGATTGAAACAAGGCGACACCCTTTCTTGTGTACTTTCTAATTTGATCCTAGAAAGAGTAGCAAGAAAGCTCAGTATCAACCCTAGCGGACCACTACTGAATAGATCAGCGAATTATTTAGCCTACGCTGATGATGTTGATCTGCTGGCAAGGACAGAAGGGGACTTAGTGGAGAGCTTTGCGCAGTTTGTGGAAGAATCAAGAAGAGCATGGCTTTCAGTTATTTTCTTACAAGGGGAAGACAAAATGTATGCTTATGACAAGAAACAGAAACCCCAACACGGTGCTGACACCAATTACAATCGGCCGCTATTGTCATGCTCATTTATCACCGGAAACAACAAAAACCACAGAAAAAGGCGAAAATAGAGCATATTTCAACACGCAGCATTTGCTGAAGTTATGATTGTTGTGATGATTGCAGTAATCCAAAGCCCAAATATATCGTACCATTGTAAGACCAGTGGTGATGACAGTGAGAGACGAGCAACTCCTCAACTCGTAGGAGCGAAAGGAGAATATGAACCAACGAACGAGGCAGCGACCAACCAGCTATACAAAGAGCCAACACTTGCTGCAGAGATTAAAAGTGTCCCAATTAGATGGCTGGGCCATCTGGAACGCATGCCAGAAGAACCCGCAATCGGTGAGCAGATGACGTCTTCAAGCGATGGGAGTCCAAAGATGACGCGCACGGGACCGCGATAAATGATGAGACAGGTTGTCCGAAAGGCCAAGGATATTACAGGACCGTAGTGCCAAAGTGATGATGATGATTTAAAAGAGATGTGTATATATGTACAGTTTTGGTTTTGCACACTATAAGATACTGATATCCAACTTTAAGAAGAAGTTTGAAATTAGAGTTTACAGAAGGTAAAAAGTTTAGTTTTATAATTTCAGATTTCGAAGATTTTAAACTCGATGAAGATGTCTTTTGTCTTTCATTTTTTTTGCTTCTTCATTACTTGTATACTATAAAATTTAAAAACCGATTTTGTGGCTGTATGTTGATGATCAATATTATTGTGTACTTTCTCTCAATCTATCGCACCTATCTGTAAAATTGTAAACAAAATCTAACCCCTGTATACCAATACACATCAAAAATTCCTACGATTTACTTCATAGTCAGTATTGATTTGTCTCTACAACCAGTGACAACGCAAAACGAGTGATCGTCTTAATCCTAATTCCTCAAAATGTCTTTACATCGCAGTAAAGAATACGTTAGTAAAGAGCTAGAGTAGAACACGTTCAAAAAACTCGTGTAAAACGATTTGTTGTTCTATACAATATGGTCACTACTTGTGAATAGTTTTTTTGTGCTTGCAGAATATCATGCAATTTTCTCTTTTCTTTGGTAAATTGATTACCATGAAAATGTCGTTTTCGCGGCCTAGACGCTTTAGCACTTTTTCAATACGAAGACATTTTAAATATTAGGAGTTATAACTAGGCACTAAAGAAACTCTATCTTGGTATTTTCAAAATATAAAAATCGGCATAATACCTCATTTGTGGAAGGGATGAAAGGTCAAAAACGTTCATACATATTGTTTTAAATGTTCAAACATATTGCCATACTGCCGGGAAACTCCTTTTTTACACAATCAAAGAAGAACGTGCTGCGGGAAAAATAACTATGACAGCTGCAAAACCTAACGGTAGGGGAATACAGCTTTGAACGTGTGCAACAGTTCGCTCATTGGTAACCTCTGAAAAGGATACCAGTAGGTGAAAAGAAGGTTACTCCTGGCAAATGGGGAGTATTATAGTATGATTAGTCACTTAAAATCGGACGGCCTATGAAGAGCTACAAAATCCCAACTGTACATGACTCTAATATAAGTGGTCCTAGTGTATGGCTCTAAGACAAGGGTCAAATATGCGTCATATATACAAAGGACTGTTGGAAAATGGAGAGTGGTACAGCGAGCCTAATGTTGTTGCGTTTATAAAGATCAATCGCGCTGATGGGAAACGTCCAAAGAATATCAAAACAAACTGTCGTCGGAACAAGGCATAAAGGTGACCCAATACAAGATACCTTGATCAGGTGAAGGACAACACCAAAACTCTTGACATCGTTAATTGGAGAAGGATGTCTTGTAACAGATCCAAATGGCGGAAGATGTTTGAAATAAGCCAAGCCCCAGAGAGGGTTGTGGGGCCATGGAAGATGATGATAAACATTGGATAAAAGAATAAACCAGGATAAAATATATTCGCTTATGCTTAGACTAGTTCAAGAAACATGTTATTTTAGTTTAACGTTTTAGCATCGATTTCAGAAAAAATATATCTAAAACATCAAATTTATAATATTAAAAATTCCTTTAAAACAAAATAACGTTTTCTAATTATGAAGATGTATTCTATTATAAAATAAACAACAATGCCTTATAAAACTTTTTTTAATTTAGATCTGCCCTTAAAAATCTGTAACTGTTGCCAAGTTTTAAGTTAGATCAATAAAACATTTTCTTGGCGCATTAAAACCACCCCAATGCAGACATTTTGAGCACACATTCCAACACCAACGTTCCTCCAAACAATGTCCATAGTGCAAATTTCCGATCACAATGAAAGTATTTACACTATTTGCGAACGTATTGACGAGGCTCCGGAAATTCTTGTTGAGAAAAAGTACAAATCTCGACACACCGCTTTTGTCAGAAACGAAAAGAAACAATTAAAAACGTTTAAAGAACGCGCAACTATGGGTCCGGCTCAAATAAAACGACCGCAACCCCAAGATTTCTTAAAAAAACGAAACGGGCGACAATCTGTACCTTTAGAAAACCTACAAGATTTAAAAAATAAAAGCAGGTTTTCATGTAGTTTGAGTGCGAAAAGACCGGATGTGCCGTTAAAAGATGTTGTATTATGTGAGCAGGAAGAAAAATTAAGACATAAAGGTAAAAATTTTATTTTAAAGAATATCGAAGATGTAACGAAGATGAAAAGTTCCAAACCTGTAAAGAGGATTGTGGTCAGTGTTGATGGGAGAAGAGTTGAAATGGGAGATGGATTATTACCTAAATATATTTTTAGCAAAAAATATGGACAAGTTCCAAAATATGTTAAGGAATTTCATAAGGAAAAAGATAAAAGTCGTCAAATTGAAACTCATTTTGCAGAGGAAAGTGTAAAATGTATTGATCGTGATAAAGTTTTAGCTGTAAGTATTTTTTGATAACACAAGATTATAAAAATTACACCAATTTCTATAATTCCTACAGTATTCCAAATGTCTTGTTGAACTTTCAAATACTATTTTTTTAGTAGTCAGTAATTTTAAAACATGAAAATTACCTGAAAAACACTTCG
Source organism: Onthophagus taurus (assembly GCF_036711975.1). Taxonomy (NCBI): domain Eukaryota; kingdom Metazoa; phylum Arthropoda; class Insecta; order Coleoptera; family Scarabaeidae; genus Onthophagus; species Onthophagus taurus. Next base: position 32,502,641 of record NC_091966.1, read on the forward strand.
TCTGATTCATACAATTAATTTATATTTAAAATTGCAGGGTTTAAAAGAAAATTGGGTTGACTTACAAAGAGAGTTCCAAAAACTTCCGCTTTTAATTGATACCATTCCGAAGATTATCCGCAAACAGAAGCTTGAAAACTTAATAAATCAACTAGAAAAAGATATTCTATTAATAGAAAAGCATTCAAAAATTTATGTTTATGATGATAAATAAATTCAATGGATTAATTAATAAAAGTTATGATAATAAATCCATGTAGTTTTATATTTGTGCCTTAAAGTTACCACAAATATATTTAGATTTTACTTTAATTAATTAAACTAAACTTACAACTTACAAAGATAAAGAAAAATAACTATAAGAATATCTAACACAAACTACATCTAAATGGGTCAATGACAATTATTTTTATTATATTATATTTCTAATATAGAAAAATAAGCCTGTGAATTTCTTATTTTCACATCGTCTTAACAAATCTTCATCATCTCTTCCTCATGTCCTTATTTCGTCCTTGTCTTTACATGTAAATGAACTGGAACCTAAGAACAACAAAACAATAGTTTTCGCCATTCTTAATATTTTATTTTATTATTTACCTGCATAAAGCTTGAGGTAATGAGGATATAATAGGTCCATATCCTTGTGAATTGTCATACAGTTCAAAAAGTGGTGCAGCAACTAACTTGTAATTCTTAGGTACAGCAAAAAGAGCTATAAAAGATAATAACAAGATTAAAACAAGAATTGGCAATTTTTTTTGTTTCTTTTAAAAAATACTACAACAAAGAATAATAGAAAAACAAAAAGTACGACTTCAATATATTAAAATAGTAAGATACAATTTTGTACAGGGTGATTATACAATATCGTATACAATCGTTTTTATCGTTCTCATCTCTATAAAATAAAATTGAAAGGAAAAGTAGTTCCTTTTAATTTTCTTTTCTTGAGAAAAAGAGTCAAGAGGAACCTTATAAAAACAAAGAAACCAAAAAAATTTTTGTTGATTAATTGAAAAAAAAATAAAAATTAAAAAAAGTAAATAAATTTAAAAAAAAACGAAAAAATTATCACATACATAAAAAATTACTTATTAAAATCTCAGTTTTCATACAAAAACAACACAACAGACATACAAAAGTATTGTTGAAATTCATGGAAACATTATCCAAAAACCATTAAAATGTAGTTACCACGATCTTCAAACACCATTTTCTCCATTAAACTCAATAATAGTACTCAACAGTCAAACATTCCATTCGTTCCACATGCAAGTTTTTCACGCGTACAAGAAAATTACAAAACGATCGTTACGTAGTTCTAAATTTTCAAAGTAAAAAATGGTATTTTTATTTTTTTTTTATTGGCGTATTTTTTGACTTGCCACTTTTGTTTATAAACGGGATGATTAGGTATACAAAAAAAATAATAAAACGAAATATAAGTACAATGGAGTATGGTACAAATGAGAAAAGAAATTGTAATGAAAATGAATGTAACTTTATAATTTGAGTAATTAATAAAACATAAATTTGAATAAAAAATTACACTACAAATATTTTCGTTACAATTTTATCAAATAATCTTATAATGGCAGATCAATAAATCAACCGAATCTCAATTGGAACAATTCCAAATAGAATGAAACATTTTCTTTTAAATGTACAGGGTTATTATAAAAGAATGAATCGATTTTATTGTACATAATTGTCTTTGATTTTGAGATTTGTCCAGGTATTTATACAAAATTGGATTATTCTCAAGCATTTTTGGGATATCTTTTGTGTGGTTTTTTAGCGTTTGTTAATGCTTTAGTTAAAGCATAAATATTCGCAGTTCGGAAACGTAAATCGTAACAAAGCAGGTTTGAATTAGACCAATTAGTACTACTAATTTAGTAGATAACGAAAACAACGCATTTTTAACACAATGTGATAATCTTCTTTTGGAATTACCATATTTTTTATGAGTGTTTATTAATAATTTTACACTAATAAATGTTTGTAAACTAATCCTACCATGTGATTTCTGATAAGAACAAAAATAAGGACAACAAAAAGGGAGGTTTCATTTCTAAATTAGTTCAAAAATCGTCACTAAAAATGATGATTAATTATTAATCGATTTACAAAAATTGTAACCCAAGTTCTAATAATTTTATTAATTGACTTGAGTACAAATTAGAATTGTTAATTTAATCTTTTTAAATATTTTGTTGGTACCTTAACTAAAAGTAAATCTGTTTCACACTTGACGAGAACGTAGGATTGATACATTCACAATAAAAAGCATAATTTCAAACTTTACAGATCAATAACAAACTTTTTTTTGTTATGGCCAATTAAAATTTACCATTAAACTACTAAAACAGCTTTCATAAGAGAAATATTCAATTCATAATAGATACAATTTTATGTAATATGACCAAGAAATAGTGAGAGTCCTTAGAGCCTAATAACTTTTCTCATTGAAATGGAAATATACAATGAATTAAAGATTTCGTAGAGATAATTGGTACATATGGTCTATAATTTGTGAGAAAACTTCATCTGCAAATTCATAATGTTGAATGTGTAAATAATATGAAGATGAATTGTTTGGAATGAATTAAAACATTGTTTTAAAGGATGATACTTGTGTTGAGTGGAACTAAATAGAACTAAATTTCTAAGAAGTGGGTATGTATTGACAAAATACGTTTAAAAAAATAAATCTAAATACTCTTGTGCCCATATTAACATATTCTACGTTTCCAATAAAATATTCTTCAAGTAACACAGGCTAATTATCAAATGCATCCTACTGGGTCCTTCCAGAAATATTTTAATAATGCGAGTGAACTGCAAATAATCAACTGCATCGTGTTTACCAATGACTTCAAATTTGTACATTTCCATTATTTGTCGAGGAATATTCATAAACAATAATGAAAGAGTTATTTCTTAGCGAAGCATGCTGAGACTTGCACAAAATTTGCGTACAATTTTTCAGAAGTATATATGTAGTAAGACTCTAATGACGTATGAGATTTTTATAAGAATTGGACATTAAAGAAGTATAAACATGTCTCTTTACTCTTTAATCATGGAATTACGAGTCGATAATTCACAAATTCAAGAAACTTAAAGAATAGTAAAAGATTAGGTTTTTTGAAGAAAACGTCAATAGAACTTTCAATTTTTCTATGTAACTGGTCATTCCCAATTGCATAGAAAAGTAATTAAAAATATTTAAGGTTTTCTTCTAGATGTGAATTTGTAATATTTTTCATAAATGTAGTTCTATCAGCTTTTTGGTTTACCGTTATTTCCTGTTAGTTCCGTATGTGATGAAATTAAAATTATACATATATAGATATAAGAAATTGGTCTTCTAGTCGTTAGTAACAATACTTTTTGAAATCCTCTTTTGTCTTCGTTCAAAGTAATAACGTTCAGTTTTGTATCATGAAGCTATTAACCTGATTGCTTCGATGTAAACCAATTATTTGCTATTAAATTCCTGGTTGTTTAAATTATTCACTTTTAAATATAGAAATAATATCTAACGTCTCATTAGAAGTTATTTTTAGAAACTAACAGCTTTAGACATGGACCATATACAACATCACAATAACTTCCGTGAAACAAAATCATTGCCTTAAAAAATTTTGTCTTCCTAACATTCTATGATAGAATCTCTTATAATATTACAGGAAGCACTGCTACAAGAGTTCTAAGATTACGAAACTCTAATGGTATTGATGAGCCAACTACAGTACATATGTTTCTAGAGCAACATACATTGTTCACATAAAAAGGGATCGAGTTACAATACATCTAGAAGCAATAGAAGCTATTGGTGATAGTAGTAAATAAGTGATAAATTAAAAAGGAAATCCTGTTAAAAAGCCGGTACGATATTTGTGAGCCAAATTTCTCAGAAAACCACTACGTCAGATTCTTGGAATCTATAACATCTGACACCCCAAAAGTCATTGGCGGCGGCATAGCAACTAGGTTTTTATACTTACAATGAGCGTTTGTTTATCGTGAATTGCAATCCATTTACGTAACGTAAGTTGTTTTATGCATTTGCAGTGTAATTTCTTATGAAAAGAAATCAATCGAAGTGAAAAATAAAAGACAGGAACTTAATTCTCAGTCGAAGGGATATTTAAGGTGTATCATTATTTTAAGACAATTTTTCCAAATGAAAACAGAGTTAAAAAACCGTGTTGTAAGTGCTACAGGAGTGTCTCTGGTAACTATAAAGAGAATCTTACATGAAGGTTGCGATTTACAAGCTTCAAACAATGGTGATAATAATATAACATTCAGTTCTCCTAAAAAACGTAAGAGAATGTGCACGAAAACCAACATACCGGAATGGGAACAAATGGATATTAGAAATATGATTTATAATTTCCACAAAACCGAAGGATGTCGACAATTACAACCAAAATTAAGTGCGGAATATGACGTTTCGGAAAAACGTACCTCCCTGCAGACAATTATTAATAACCTTGGATTTAAGTGGGGGAAAACTAATGACAATGGCGCTTTAAGGTTGAATTGTTTGGATAAAATTAAATATTATAGGTGCCAAGGTACACACCTATTGTCTTTTTAGATGGAACTTACATTCACTCAAGTCATACTAGTTCCAATAGTTGGACAGACAATAGCACTAATGGTTTACTACCACCCATATCGAAAGGCAATCGATTAGTTATTGTTCACACCGGTGGTGAAACGGGTTTCACACCTATATGTCTCTTGATTTTTAAATCTGGAACCAAAGGCGGAGACTACCATAGCGACATGAACTCGCAAAATTATGAGAAATGGCTTACAGAGAAGTTAATTCCAAATCTT